>NC_073256.2:118102500-119352500 GCF_029289425.2 Pan paniscus | reverse complement strand
GGCATTATTTCTGAGGGCTCTGTTCTGTTCCATTGGTCTGTATCTCTGTTTTGGTACCAGTACCATGCTGTTTTGGTTACTGTAGCCTTGTAGTATAGTTTGAAGTCAGGTAGCGTGATGCCTCTAGCTTTGTTCTTTTGGCTTAGGATTGACTTGGCGATGCGGGCTCTTTTTTGGTTCCATATGAACTTTGAAGTAGTTTTTTCCAATTCTGTGAAGAAAGTCATTGGTAGCTTGATGGGGATAGCATTGAATCTATAAATTACCTTGGGCAGTATGGCCATTTTCATGATATTGATTCTTCCTACCCATGAGCATGGAATGTTCTTCCATTTGTTTGTATCCTCTTTTATTTCATTGAGCAGTGGTTTGTAGTTTTCCTTGAAGAGGTCCTTCACATCCCTTGTAAGTTGGATTCCTGGGTATTTTATTCTCTTTGAAGCAATTGTGAATGGGAGTTCACTCATGATTTGGCTCTCTGTTTGTCTGTTATTGGTGTATAAGAATGCTTGTGATTTTTGCACATTGATTTTGTATCCTGAGACTTTGCTGAAGTTGCTTATCAGCTTAAGGAGATTTTGGGCTGAGATGATGGGGTTTTCTAGATATACAATCATGTCATCTGCAAAGAGGGACAATTTGACTTCCTCTTTTCCTAATTGAATACCCTTTATTTCTTTCTCCTGCCTGATTGCCCTGGCCAGAACTTCCAACACTATGTTGAATAGGAGTGGTGAGAGAGGGCATCCCTGTCTTGTGCCAGTTTTCAAAGGGAATGCTTCCAGTTTTTGCCCATTCAGTATGATATTGGCTGTGGGTTTGTCATAAATAGCTCTTATTATTTTGAAATACGTCCCATCAATACCTAATTTATTGAGAGGTTTTAGCATGAAGTGTTGTTGAATTTTGTCAAAAGCCTTTTCTGCATCTATTGAGATAATCATGTGGTTTTTGTCATTGGTTCTGTTTATATGCTGGATTGCATTTATTGATTTGCGTATGTTGAACCAGCCTTGCATCCCAGGGATGAAGCCCACTTGATCATGGTGGATAAGCTTTTTGATGTCCTGCTGGATTCAGTTTGCCAGTATTTTATTGAGGATTTTTGCATCGATGTTCATCAGGGATATTGGTCTAAAATTCTCTTTTTGTTGTGTCTCTGCCAGGCTTTGGTATCAGGATGATGCTGGCCTCATAAAATGAGTTAGGGAGGATTCCCTCTTTTTCTATTGATTGGAATAGTTTCAGAAGGAATGGTACCTGCTCCTCCTTGTACCTCTGGTAGAATTCGGCTGTGAATCCATCTGGTCCTGGACTTTTTTTGGTTGTTAAGCTATTAATTATTGCCTCAATTTCAGAGCCTGTTATTGGACTATTCAGAGATTCAACTTCTTCCTGGTTTAGTCTTGGGAGAGTGTATATGTCGAGGAATTTATCGATTTCTTCCAGATTTTCTAGTTTATTTGCATAGAGGTGTTTATAGTATTCTCTGATGGTAGTTTGTATTTCTGTGGGATCGGTGGTGATATCCCCTTTATCATTTTTTATTGCATCTGTTTGATTCTTCTCTCTTTTCTTCTTTATTAGTCTTGCTAATGGTCTATCAATTTTGTTGATCTTTTCAAGAAACCAGCTCCTGGATTCATTGATTTTTTGAAGGTTTTTTTGTGTGTCTCTGTTTCCTTCAGTTCTGCTCTGATCTTAGTTATTTCTTGCCTTCTGCTAGCTTTTGAATGTGTTTGCTCTTGATTCTCTAGTTCTTTTAATTGTGATGTTAGGGTGTCAGTTTTAGATCTTTCCTGCTTTCTCTTGTGGGCCTTTAGTGCTCTAAATTTCCCTCTACACACTGCTTTGAATGTGTCCCAGAGATTCTGGTATGTTGTGTCTTTGTTCTCGTTGGTTTCAAAGAACATCTTTATTTCTGCCTTTATTTCGTTATGTACACAGTAGTCATTCAGGAGCAGGTTGTTCAGTTTCCATGTAGTTGAGCAGTTTTGAATGCGTTTCTTAATCCTGAGTTCTAGTTTGATTGCACTGTGGTCTGAGAGACAGTTTGTTATAGTTTCTGTTCTCTTACATTTGCTGAGGAGTGCTTTACTTCCAACTAGGTGGTCAGTTTTGGAATAGGTGTGGTGTGGTGCTGAAAAAAATGTATATTCTGTTGATTTGGGGTGGAGAGTTCTCTAGATGTCTATTAGTTCTGCTTGGTGCAGAGCTGAGTTCAATTCCTGGATATCCTTGTTAACTTTCTGTCTCATTGATCTGCCTAATGTTGACAGTGGGGTTTTAAAGTCTCCCATTATTATTGTGTGGGAGTCTAAGTCTCTTTCTAGGTCTCTAAGGACTTGCTTTATGAATCTGGGTGCTCCCATATTGGGTGCGTATATATTTAGGATAGTTAGCTCTTCTTGTTGAATTGATCCCTTTACCATTATGTAATGGCCTTCTTTGTCTCTTTTGATCTTTGTTGGTTTAAAGTCTGTTTTATTAGAGACTAGGATTGCAACCTCTGCCCTTTTTTGTTTTCCATTTGCTTGGTAGATCTTCCTCCATCCCTTTATTTTGAGCCTATGTGTGTCTTTGCATGTGAGATGGGTTTCCTGAATACAGCACACTGATGGGTCTTGACTCTTTATCCAATTTGCCAGTCTGTGTCTTTTAATTGGAGCATTTAGCCCATTTACATTTAAGGTTAATATTGTTATGTGTGAATTTGATCCTGTCATTATGATGTTAGCTGGTTATTTTGCTCATTAGTTGATGTAGTTTCTTCCTAGCCTCAATGGTCTTTACAATTTGGCATGTTTTTGCAGTGGCTGGTACCAGTTTTTCCTTTCCATGTTTAGTGCTTCCTTCAGGAGCTCTTTTAGGTCAGGCCTGGTGTTGACAAAATCTCTCAGCATTAGCTTGTCTGTAAAGTATTTTATTTCTCCTTCACTTATGAAGCTTAGTTTGGCTGGATATGAAATTCTGGGTTGAAAATTCTTTTCTTTAAGAATGTCGAATATTGGCCCCTACTCTCTTCTGGCTTGTAGAGTTTCTGCCGAGAGATCAGCTGTTAGTCTGATGGGCTTCCCTTTGTGGGTAACCCAACCTTTCTCTCTGGCTGCCCTTAACATTTTTTCCTTCATTTCAACTTTGGTGAATCTGACAATTATGTGTCTTGGAGTTGCTCTTCTCGAGGAGTATCTTTGTGGCATTCTCTGTATTTCCTGAATTTGAATGTTGGCCTGCCTTGCCAGATCGGGGAAGTTCTCCTGGACAATATTCTGCAGAGTGTTTTCCAGCTTGGTTCCATTCTCCCCGTCACTTTCAGGTACACCAATCAGACGTAGATTTGGTCTTTTCACATAGTCCCATATTTCTTGGAGACTTTGTTCGTTTCTTTTTATTCTTTTTTCTCTAAACTTCTCTTCTCACTTCATTTCATTCATTTGATCTTCCGTCACTGATACCCTTTCTTCCAGTTGATTGAATCAGCTACTGAGGCTTGTGCGTTCATCACGTAGTTCTCGTGCCATGGTTTTCAGCTCCATCAGGTCCTTTAAGGACTTCTCTGCATTGGTTATTCTAGTTAGCCATTCGTCTAATCTTTTTTCAAGGTTTTTAACTTCTTTGCCATGGGTTTGAACTTCCTCCTTTAGCTCAGAGTAGTTTGATCATCTGAAGCCTTCTTCTCTCAACTCATCAAAGTCATTCTCCGTCCAGCTTTGTTCCGTTGCTGGTGAGAAGCTATATTCCTTTGGAGGAGGAGAGGCACTCTGATTTTTAGAATTTTCAGTTTTTCTGCTCTGTTTTTTCCCCATCTTTGTGGTTTTATCTACCTTTGGTCTTCGATGATGGTGACGTACAGATGGGGTTTTGGTGTGGCTGTCCTTTCTGTTTGTTAGTTTTCCTTCTAACAGTCAGGACCCTCAGCTGCATGTCTTTTGGAGTTTGCCGGAGGCCCACTCCAGACCCTGTTTGCCTGGGTATCAGCAGCAGAGGCTGCAGAACAGCAGATATTGGTGAACAGCAAGTGTTGTTGCCTGATCATTCCTCTGGAAGTTTTGTCTCAGAGGACTACCCAGCTGTGTGAGGTGTCAGTCTGCCCCTACTGGGGGGTGCCTCCCAGTTAGGCTATTCGGGGTTCAGGGACCCACTTGAGGCAGTCTATCCGTTCTCAGATCTCAAGCTGTGTGCCGGGAGAACCACTACTCTCTTCAAAGCTGTCAGACAGGGACATTTAAGTCTGCAGAGGTTTCTGCTGCCTTTTGTTTGGCTATGCCCCGCCCCCAGAGGTGGAGTCTACAGAGGCAGGCAGGCCTCCTTGAGCTGCAGTGGGCTCTACCCAGATTGAGCTTCCCAGCTGCTTTGGCTGGGAATGGCGGGCACCCCTTGGCAATGGCGGGTACCCCTCCCCCAGCCTCGCTGCCATCTTGCAGTTTGATCTCAGACTGCTGTGCTAGCAATGAGCACGGCTCCGTGGGTGTAGGACCCTCTGATCCAGGCGCGGAATACGGTCTCCTGGTGTGCTGTTTGCTAAGACTGTGAGAAAAGCGCAGTATTAGGGTGGGAGTGACCCGATTTTCCAGGTGCCATCCATCACCCCTAGGAAAGGGAACTCCCCAACCCCTTGCACTTCCTCGGTGAGGCAATGCCTCGCCCTGCTTCAGCTCACGCTCGGTGCGCTGGACCCACTGTCCTGCACCCACTGTCCGACAATCCCCAGTGAGATACACCTGGTACCTCAGTTGGAACTGCAGAAATCGTTCGTCTTCTGCGTCGCTCACGCAGGGAGCTGTAGACTGGAGCTGTTCCTATTCTGCCATCTTGGTTCCACCCCCAACTCTCCAGTTTTTGAAAGGAGAGATGATTACCCTTTCTGCAGTATAGTGAATCAAACTCTAGGAACTAAAGAAAAAGATTCAGAAAAATGCTTTTCGATTTTTTTTTTGTAATTGCAAAGGAATAAGCACTTGAATAAAAGAGCTCATGTTATTATTTTATTTTTAGAGAATAATAGCCTACTTTTATTTTTTATTAATTTTTTAATTTTCCATACATATAGCTGCTTTTATTTTATTGAATTTCAATAGGTTTTGGGGGAACAGGTGGAGTTTGGTTACATTGATAAGTTCTTTCGTGGTGATTTCTGAGATTTTGGTGCACCCATCACCCAAGCAGTGTACACTGTACCCAAGGTGTAGTCTTTTATTCCTCACCTCCCTACCCTTTCCCCCGAGTCCCCAAAGTCCATTGTATCATTCTTATGCCTTTGCATCCTCATAGCTTAGCTCCCACTTACGCATGAGAACATATGATGTTTGGTTTTCCATTCCTGAGTTACTTCACTTAGAATAATGGTCTCCAATTCCATCCAGGTTGCTGTGAATGCCATTACTTCATTCTTTTTTATGGCTGGGTAGTATTCCATGGTACGTGTGTATATATATATATATATATGTGTGTATATATATATATCGCAATTTCTTTATCTTCTCATTGATTGTTGGGCATTTGGGCTGGTTCTATATTTTTGCAATTGTGAATTGTGCTGGTATAAACATATGTGTGCAAGTATCTTTTTCATATAACGACTTCTAAAGAGCTCATATTATTCAAGCATCCATGGGACTTATGTGGAATCACTGGTCTTTAGAACTGGACTTTCTTGGGCTTTTTTTTTTTTTTTTTGATGGTGAGTGTGAGTGGGTATGATTTTTTCCCCCTCATTTCAAACCAGGAGTAGAAGTTAGAAAAGAGGAATATTAGCTATAATTTGCATTTTTTACCATTAAGTTTGACATTAAATACACTAAGTTTGCTAAAAGAGAAGGCTAGTGGAAGTTTGTTTTACTCATGCATATTTTTCATAGGTATAGGTCTTTTGTGTTTGCTCATCATTCTCAGCCAGGAAAGGGACACCTTTATCTTTATTTTAAAAACTGGTTACACTGGGGTCTTGGCTGGAAAAAAATCTGCCTCCGAGGGTTTGAATGAAGAGAGTCTAATGAAGGGACTACTGCAGACCCCTGGGGAGGATTATAGAGATAAACAGAGGGTGATCTGGCTCCCAAAAACTAGCAGCAGGGGTAAGCCATCGCCATCCTTGGGCCACAGAAACAAGAGGAGCAAATTGTGGAGACCCATGAGGGTTGTAATCATGATGGAAGGGCCACTGAGCAGAAGCCAGAGCTGTGAAGGGACATACCCATTGTGGGACACTGCAGAGAAGTGGAGAGGGTAGGAGAAACAGCACCCCATTGCACTGCTCCCACTCCCCACCTTTGGCTGGTGCTACCCTTCATCAGACCTAACAGAAGCCAGGGGTCATGGCAGTGTAGATAACTTTGGGACAGTGAGAGGTGGAGTATGGCTGGAAGAATTGTGGGGTGGGGAGAGACAGGGAATACCAGCAAAATCGCCCATTGCAATTGAGCCCCCCAAATTATTACTTGTGACATTAGGTTTGCAGGAAATGCAAAGCAGATGCATTAAATTAACGAGTAAATCCATCTTTTAAAAAAGAGTCAGTTTTATTGTTTTAAAATGACTTGCTATTCCCCTAGCCTGTTCTGAAGTTCTGGTGCATAAAGACCCTGTTTGCCTGAGTTTTCTTAGCCTCATTATGGTGGTGAAAAAGGTGTTGATCTTTAAGAATGTGGAGCCTGCATTTGACCTCAAGGGGCCTGGAGGGATGGCACAGCTGTTATTGGTTGCCCCAGCTGGCATTTTCAGAGTTAAAAATGGCTGTCATTACCTGAATGCTCTTATTGTCCTAATGGGCTATTTCTGTTGGAGCGAAATGTAATTACTAAATAATCATTTCCAGTTGTTCGTTGATTATTTGTGCATACATTATTTAATGAAAATAGACTCAGATGACCCAGTGGTAGAAAGGCATGTTTCTGGGAAAAACATCCACTGTAGCCTCTCATACCCCCAGCTGTAGATTATTGGAAAACAAAAGCAAAACAACACGATCTTAAATGCTCTTGGCAACTTTAACCAAACCTGGTCCCAGGATCATTTAAGAACTTCTGCTGCGAGGCTCAGAGAAATAGAGCTGAAAATAGACCAGTTGCAGCAGATTCAGTGGAGCGACCTGAAAATGTTTTCTTTAGCAGGGAGTTTTTAGTGAGCAACAAAACGGCATGCCGAGAAGATTACATTCTTGGGAAAAGAAATTTGTGTTTGATTTTCCTTTTCCCGGTGGACTACCTCTCTGAAGTACTTTGCATCAAGTCTTTAAACATGATACAGTGAAAGCTTCTCAGCCTCCTATCTGCAGTGATGTTTTTGTCTTATTTAACCCAACCTTTTCTTCCCCTATTGGTGATGGGTTCTTGGGCAAAGCTACCTTCATCTAAAAGGTTCCAGGAAAAAAAAAATAAAAGCATGCTCTTTAAAAATATTATTTATGTATTTACATTGTTCATTAGTTTACACTGTGTTTCCTTTGTTCCCTAGCCTGGAACAATGTCCGGCCTGGCTTTGTCCTCAGGCCGGACATATTGCCTGCTCTCTTTATATCACAAAATATTAAGTTAAAATGTCAAAAAGTGGTCAAAAGCTATTCTCTCTAGTGGCTGATTGGCTTAAATAAAGTTTGAGAGTCTTTGACTCTCAGAGCTTAAATGAGCTTAATTGAAATTTTGAGCAAAGCTTAAAAAGCCAAATCTGTCTATCATGGCTTGTGAAAGGAATGTCATGACTCTGAGTAGCTGGAATCCATAAGCTGCTCATAGTTACTGACTCTAAGTAGATACCAAGGCCTATCTTGCTCTTATTGATCTGACCTGTGCAAAGTGTTCAAGCAGGCAGGTAGTAGTTAATGCAACGCCATGCTAGCTTGTGCTTTAACCTAAGTTAAGAACCTGAAGCCTGTGATAATGGGGATTAGCACTGATGTAAAGATAATCTCTGTCCTTTGCAGCTATTCTTGTCTGTGTCAGGATTATTTTCCAAATCACCATGGTTGTAACATTGATGCATCTTTAACTCTGTTGCCTGCCATAGTCCCTGGAGGACCGTTAGTTGCCATGGTTGTCTCTTCTAGCTCTGAAAGATACATCCTTCCTTTTCCACCGTTAGTTTCATAGGCAAGGACCTTCCTTCTGCCCTGACTTGTCAAGATGACCTCCAACAAGTCTGCCTCCTCTTGCCACAGTAGGCTTCCTAGACCTAGGTCATATTTATCAGGATCTGCCTCTGCTTAAAAACTCTCAGCCAGTTATTACCTGCAGAGTAAAACCCCTGTCAGTAACCAAAGAAGATATTGTTGTGAGCAACAGCTATGGGCAAGATCCGATGCTCGGTGCTGTAGGAACCCAGATCATGTCCACTTGCTTCTTCACCTTGTGTCCTTGGTTAGTCTATAATTTCCTGTAGGTCAGGAATTATACTTGATGTGTAGAAGTGCCCAGCAACAAGACTGGCTTTTCATCAGCATTCTTGATTACATAGCTTCAGTTGATGATAGCTCATTAAGGCATACAGCCTGGAAACTTATATACATAGTCCTCTCAAGGCTGTTAGATGTGGCTCCTAATATTTTTGAAACTGTCTATTTAGAATTCTCTTCAGGTCTCCTAAGTTATGAAAAGAGTCTTGTTACTCCATCCTTTTGTTCAAGACAATTTACTGAATGCCTGCTTAGTACCAGGCACCATACCAAGCCCTTGGTATGCCAAAATGTGTGAAAGCCCACAGAACAGACTGCCAGGAACACACCAGAGGCAAACAAACTTAGCTTTATTACCTTGCTGCTGCAGTAAGAGAGAGTCACACCGTGGAGAGGTGTGGGGCATTTCAACAGGTGGAAGCTTGGGAAGAATATCTACAGAGTTTGCAGGGCAGAAGTTAGTTATAGGATGCTCTTAGAAGAGATTGCTCAGAATTCATAAACCAGGAAGTTGCTGGAACAATTGGTGCTCTTATCTTGAGGACACGTGACTCTGTGGTGTTATAGGTAGATCAGTTTTTCTGTGGCCTTATTTAGAACATATGTGATATAGTTTGGATATTTGTCTCCACCCAAATCTCATGTTTGGGAAATGTAAGCCCCAGTGTTGAAGGTGGGGCCTGGTGGGAGGTGTTTGGATCATGGGGGTGAATCCCTTGTGAATGGCTTTGGCCATCCTCTTGGTGATGAGTGAGCTCTTGCTCTGAGTTCACAGGAGATCTGGTTGTATAAAAGTGTGTGGCACCTCCCCTTTCTCTTGCTCCTGTTTTCGCCATGTGATGTGCCTGCTACCCCTTTGCCTTCCACCATGACTGGAAGCTTCCTGAGGCCTCCCCAGAAGCACATGCCACTATGCTTCCTATACAGCCTGCAGAACCGTGAGCCAATTAAATCTCTTTTCTTATAAATTACCCAGGCTCAGGTATTTCTTTATATCAGTGCAAGAATGGCTGAATAAAATATGTGTCTGAATGAGCAGGTATAGAGTCCGGGTTTAGTTTGTTTTGCATGTCATGGCTTATACAGGTTTTCAATGTTGTGAATAATAATCTAATTTTTCAAGTTATGGTTTTGGTTTGAATTTTCAGATCCTTCTTGCATCTTAGTTGCCAGCTGAATTGGCTTTCCCTTCATCAGAAGGATAATGACAGAGTTCCTGTTCTCAAGAAGTCCCCAGTCTGGGCTATTATAATATAATTTGATGTGTACCATAATAGAGATAATAAATAAGCTGTTACTGAGTTCAGAAGAAGCAAACTTTTTTAAGAAACTATAACTTTGTTGAAATCCTACCATATACAAGGCTCTACACAGTTAGGCACTGCTCAAGTGCCATACATTGTTTGATCCTCAGCAATCCTACAAAGTAGCTGTTATTTTTCTTTCAAATTTTAAAGACAAAAAAGTGAGATGCAAAAAAAGTCAGATGGGCCACTCAAGGTCACCCAGCTAAGAGATGGTTTTAGGACTTTATTAAACAAATACTTGCTGGGTATTGTTCTAGGTGCTTTATATAAGCTCCAAAGTAGACCTCTGAAGTAGCTACTACTCTATTCTATTTCATCATTGAGAGTAATGAGCCTTGGGGATATGAAGTAACTGGTCTAAAGGCACAAAGCTCATGACCATGTAGTAGAGGCAGGATTCAGACCCCAGCCATGTGGCTCTCTGGGCCTTGCACATGGCCACCTTGCCCTGCTGCTTCTCCTCAGCCCTTGTCATTGGACTTTCATGTCTGTGTCTTTAACCACTGTGCTAGTGTGGCTCACGGACAGGAGAAGCTTCACAGAAGGGTTGACCTGTGGGCTGGGGTTTACTAGATAAATAGGATATCTCTGGATGGATCAGGAAGAGAAGGCTGTGACACTTCATTCAGGAACAGTAGCCCTCAAGGAGCCCTGGGAACAGGAAAAACTCTGCTGGGCCAGGGGTGGGGTGAGGCTTGAGTGTGTAGAATCAGAGAGCTGTGGGTGGCAGTGATAGAGCTGGAGACACTATCACTAGAGTGATAGTGTTGGAACCAGATTGGGACTTCACAGTCGCCCCTTGCATTTGACCAACAGGATGCTTCTCTTCCCAATACCTCCCTTGGCTCTGAATGGTCACTCTTGTCTCAATGCATCCCCTAAGGAGAGAGATCACCAAAGTTATACATACTGAAGGCAGTTCCGGAGAAGAAGTTCTAGAAATGTGTTAAGTAAAAGAAGCTTCAGGAAAAAATGCTGCCTAAAGATACTCTTATGGCAATTGCTTTGGTGAACATAACACTTATTTTAATGTCTACCTCCTCATAAGTTAGAGAAAGAAAATGTCACTACTTTTCATCAGTCCAGAGTCTGGAAGAGCAGCTTTTATTTATGCAGTGCTGGGAGGTGACTTGCATTTAATCTTCACATCAATTCTATAAGGAAGATGCTATTCATATCTCAGTTGTATAGATGAAGAAACTGAGGCTCAGAGGACTCCAAGGAGTTTAGCACGTCGCACAGTGATAGGTGGTAAAGTCAAGATTTCAACCTGGTTTGATTTCAGAGTTTGTTCTGCCACATCGCTTCAAGAAGTCTATGTCCTTTTAGCTTGTGAAAGTGCAGTATGTCCCAAACACAATGGAGAGTCAGTAGCAGGAGAGGCAGGAGCAGCCTGGAGTAGTAGGGAGAGGCAGTAGTAGGAGGACCAAGAGGAGGGAACTTGTTGGAGCTTCACCTACCCTTCCCCATTCTGTGCCAGACCTGCCCCTGCTTCCCATCCTTGGGACTTCGTGGTGTAAAATAGTTTCCCACCCAGTGTTACTCCTTAGACAGCAGGAGTTAGTCCAAAAGCCAAAGACTGAAACTCCAGGTCCTACTGTGGGCAGTGGAGCTCCTCTTCCCTTTGCTGGGACATTGGTTCAACAGCCAATTAGCAGATGTATTTGTGTTGACCCTTCTGTTACCAACCTAGTAGTTTACTTATTTAACTAATGACAGGTGCCCTTGTTAGGCGCTGTGGGCACAGCAAGGTCTTTGATGACTCTGGAAAACTGATGATATTTGTAATTTGGGGTATGGCATTCTAAATTTGTGTAGCACCAGGGAAAAAGTGGTGGCAGTAGGTAATGAGCCCAGGGCTACACATTCTGGAAATAGAAGGAATGATTTGTTACCATCTTTTTTTTTTTTTCCTGTAGAGTGAGCTTGTGGATTAATTATTTTAGTTTATTAACTTACTCTAAGTAGGGCTTGTCCCTTTGACCCTTTGCATGCCCCTGCCATCCGTGGTATCTAGTATGGCTAATAAGCATGAGACCACCAGTTTCTGAATCCTGATTCCTCGGCTTATCTTGGACAAGCTATTTAAACTTTTTGTGCCTTACTTTTTTTATTTTGAAGATGGAAATAAGAGTTTCTACTTTATAGGGTTGTTCGAAAGATTAAGTAAAAAAAAATCCTTGAAAATCACTCAGCACATTGCTCAGCACATAGTAAGAGCTCAGTAAAGGATAAGAATAGTAAATGTTGAGTGAGCACCTGTTGTGTGCCAGGCCTGGGCATGGGCTGAACACTGCACAGCTCCCAGGGGTGCCTTTCACATGGACAACGATGTGAATGTGACTCTGGAGTTGTGCAATGCAATGACCCCATTCCGGAAACTGCTGTGAGTGCTTCACATGTGTTCGCTCTTTCAGCCTTACAACAACCCATTATTATTCCCGTTTATAATTGGGACAGAGAGATGTTAATGGCTTTGCTCAAGTTTAGCCAGCTGGTAAGTGGCAAAGCTGGGGTGTGAGCCATTCATATTATTGTGGTGTGGACCAGCACAGTTGACCTCTTTCCTGTCAGACACAAAATGGAGGAAAGATCTCCTCAATAGTTTGATTTTCTTTATTAACCCATAATGCATGGCTTGTCTTTGTGTATTTTAATATTTCTTAGAAGCATTTATATTTTTAGCCTTAAATAATACATATAATTACAGTTTAATAATAGAAATTCATAAATTCACTTGACCTTGGGAAAAGGTTATATACTGTTACTTATCAAGTTCAACTATATGTGATTAGGGCAGAAGAAAGGAAAGAGGAAATGGGGGTTGGGGAGAGAGAGAATGAAAACAAGCCGACCAGACATTTGAGTAGTACCAGCACATCTATCCACCCATCCATCTGGCTCCAGGGAAGGATATGTCAGCAGCCCATGTTCTTTGCTCAGATGGCTTCAGTTCCCATGCGACTTTCATAATGCAGGCATCTTGCCACATGGAGTGTAGTAATGCACTTTTCATACAACATAGCCTATGAATGAAGCCAGATACTTTAGCTGCTGCTCAACCAGAGAAGCAGGGGTTTGCTCCAATATCAGAAGAAAAAACTAGCTGTGCTGGAATTGTTGACAAGTGACATGGCAAGTCCCCAGTGAGACACCTTTCTGAGGGATTTTCAAGAGGACCATCCTCTTCAAAAGACCATTTTTTGCTCTGTGTGGTGGTCAGTGGTTTTCTGAAATGGTTCTGGGTCCTCCATGGCACCTGCCTTGGCCACAGATGATCTAGGAAAAGCACCAAGAGATTTGTTCCATTCTATTTTCTACTACTGTCAACCTGAGTCCTTCCTTGACCTAGCCAGCCCCTTTGCACAGGATGGTTCGCTGAGCTGTATTGCTCTCTCTTTTCAGGGTCTTGTATTGCCTTCCTCTATTGGCACCAGAAACCTCTGACCCCCAGCCCTTCCCGAACTTTCTTGCCTTTTACTTGCCTGGGAGGAGAACTCAGACACATGAATTGGTACTATTTATGTCTCAGGTAACTTTTTGTAACCTTCTGAATCCTTCAAAATTAGTTTTCTTCCTCCCCAAATTTCATTCAGGAGGCCAAAATCAGAAAGTTTTTCATTTTAAGGTTAAAGTCTCTGTGATAGTGAGATTACAATAGAGACAGATCAATAATGACTCCTTTTCCCTCAAATTCTCATCCTGCTTCCTGCTCTAAGGGTAGCAGCCTCATAGGAACAGGTAGCATTGGTGGCGTTTCCATGAGAGGTTAGGGGCACCTGATGATTGATAGCAATTATGACAAGGCTGTATAGTTTCTCTGATTGCCACACTGAGGTGACTCAGGGCACCATCAGAATTGGAGGAGATGAATTTTTTATATAAAAATAGGATGTTGTCGATACAATGCAGTCAAAAAATGAATCACCATGCCCTCTACACCCTAACAAAGTATGCCTTCCTTTCTGCTTAAGACCCAAATAAATTACTTTCTGCAACTGCCATTCACAGAACCAAATTAGAGCCTAGCTAAGATGGAGCAGAATATTTTTGTCTGGGACAAAGCAAATCAAAATGGCAAGATTACCAGTTAGTACAAGGGCCTAGCCACAGTGGGCACTCAGGTTTTAGTTCATCTGCTGTGTGCTCAGGGGATTTTTGTTCTGCAAGTTACTTTTATGATATCTACTAATAGATAGGTGGTTGGCAGGGGGCTATATTTAGGAGAATATTGCTTGCCCTAATGCTGTGGGAGCCTGAGAGAATATGGTTGTATTAGTCCATTTTTATGCTGCTGATAAAGATATACCTTAGACTGGGCAATTTACAAAAGAAGTAGGTTTAATGGACTCACAGTTCCATGTGGCATGGAGGCCTCACAATCGTGGCAGAAGGTGAAAGACACCTCTCACCTGGAGGCAGACAAGAGAAGAAAACTTGTGCAGGAAACTCCCCTTTATAAAACCATCAGATGTCATGAAACTTATTCACTATCCAGAGAACAGCAAGGGAAAGACACACCCCCATGATTCAATTACCTCCTACCGGGTCCCCCCGACAACACATGAGAATTGTGGGAGCTACAATTCAAGATGAGATTTGGGTGGGGACACTGGCCAAACCATATCAGTGGCTTAGAAACATGAATACAGAACCTGAATTGAGCCTATTTCTTCATTTTCCCACCTGATTGCTTTGAATTAATCAGGACTTAAGTGGAATGCTATCTCCCTCCCTGGCTTCCTCAAAGCTGGGTTCATTGTACCTCCTAGGTCTTGCCCATAATTTCTCTCTCAAGGCTATCATCACGTTTTGTAAGAATTACCTGTTCTGTGTACTTTTTACAGGTTGAGACTGTGACATAATTAGTAGCAAAAACAGTGTCTGGCATATAATTGGTGATTCCTTGTGGAATGAATGAGTGAATGAATGAATGGTGTTAAGATGTTATGTTTCTCCTTTTTTCAGCAAGTTTCTTAAATAAAAAACCAGGACGAATTCTACCAGGGGATGTGGCAAGATCATGCAGGCTCTCAATAAAAGCACTATCTAAGCATCCTACTTACTGACCCAGGCATGCTGGGACTTTTATTTAAAGAAATGTGATGTGAAAGGCTGTGTTAACCCCCTAAACCCAATTGTCAGAGAATCTGAAATTGTAAAAGCTTCAAAACCTGAAAATGAATGCAAATTCTTTTTCTTATCATTTCTGTACTATAACCAGGAGAACGAGAGGGCCTAGGACCAGATCTCTTTAAAGTGAGGTGGGCACTTACAGATACCACAGCTCTAATCAGATGAGGGTTAGTCCATAAGTCACTTATTCCAAGGAAACTAAAGGAGTTTTGAAAGCCAGGAGAAGCAAGTGAGTCAGCAGAACAACATCAGCAAACAGGGCTATAGTCCGTCAATCTAAGAACATGATATTTCCTGTCTCCTTTAAACTGCATATGGACAGCTCCAGGATTAGAGTCAGTGTTCTGGGTTTTTATAATTGAATATTATATCACAAAATTGTTTTCCAAGTTGCCACATTATAATTTTAAACAAAGTCATAGCATCCTATTAAATCAATCTTCTCTAATTTGGTTGGTTGGTTATTTCCAATTTTTTAAAACTATAATAAGTAATGTTGCCATGAGCATCTTTTTATGTATAAAGTTTCTTTATTCCTTTAGGATGAATTAGTAGTGCATTAAGGGTGAGAAACATTTTTGTGGCTCTGGATACACATTGCCAGAATATTTTTCAAAGGGCTGTAGTGAATACATCCAGGGCCTATTTTAGCTCCTTTTGAAAACTGTGTGCTCTGCTCACTGACATTCACTGCTTTGTGATCAGCTGTACTTGTTATAAATCTGAAACTGTATACTTCACATTGCTCCCTCTTTATCACTTGCCACACAGCCCACACAAAAGCCAGGTTCCCACGAGGTTCAGTCCCAGTAGAGCACCAAATTCAAAGAAACGTCCAACAGTCAAAATTAATTAGAAATATTTAATTTCGATCTTTATTGTTTCTCTCAAAGAAATCTAATGGACATTCTTAAAACTCCAGTCCTCTCCTTTTCAATCCTGACTCACGCTGCACTTGCTAGATGCCTCTCCATCTCTCTTCCCATTGCTATCTCACCTCTCACTGGCTTCTCTGTTTTTTTTTTTTTTTTTTTTTTTCTGCTGGCACCTGCTGTCTAGCTCATTTATCCAGCCATCTTCCCCAAGGCCCATGCAACCCATAGGGCTCTTCTTGCTGTACAGAACCTCTCTGGGGAAATAGTCTAAATGTCCTCTAGGGGATTTTCTCTCTCAGACTCAGACTTCATATAACAAGGGAAAAACCCTGAAGCTGACTTGGTAAGCAAGAATATACCTTCATTAGAAGCAGACAAGGATAGGGGAAGACCATGGATAGTCACATATTAATAATTTTGTCCCTACCACAGATAACGACAACAGCAATAATAACAACAGCACTTATATGTTTAGTCAGGCCAGGCACTGTTCTAAGCATTTGACGTGTATTGTCACTGAGTCTTCATAACAACCTTTTGAATTAACTAATATGATCAACTCCATGTTTTAGTTGAAGAAACTGAACTAGATAATGTTTTAAGTAAGTTTCTCGATGTCATACAGTAAGTGACAGAGCTGGGATATTCACTAGGTGATCTGGCTCTAAAGTCTGGGTTCTTAACTGCCCTACTCTACTGCTTCAGCCTGTGTAAATACATACACACACATACATGCACGCATACATGCATATGTTAATCTGTTGTATATTACGTATATAACACTTTTCAGATTTTCCATATGTTGTCAAAATGTAGAGCAAGAACTTGAAAACACTATGGAGTACCCATTTCTTAGGAGTTACTTTTTTTTTTTCTTTTCTTTTTTTTTTTTTTTTTTTTTGAGACGGAGTCTCGCTGTTTCGCCCAGGCCGGACCGCAGTGGCGCTATCTCAGCTCACTGCAAGCTCCGCCTCCCGGATTCCCGCCATTCTCCTGCCTCAGCCTCCCGAGTAGCTGGGACTGCAGGCGCCCGCCACTACGCCCGGCTAATTTTTTTGTGTTTTTAGTAGAGACGGGGTTTCACCGTGTTAGCCAAGATGGTCTCGATCTCCTGACCTCGTGATCCACCCGCCTCGGCCTCCCAAAGTGCTGGGATTACAGGCATGAGCCACCGCGCCCGGCCATGAGTTGCTTCCTTTAATTAAAAATTCCTTTTCCAGGTGAGTTTGTGCTACTGTGTCAGTCTGTGTGTCAGATCTTGTTGATCTAGGTTATGCTGTTACTTTATTTCTTCTCGTGATGGAAAAGGCGTGTTTTGACAAGGTCGGTGGAAAGATGTAATACATCTTGGACTCTGGAATATCCATCTAGTGAAATGGATGTGCTAGTATACTGACAGGGGTGGTGCTGAGGCTCTGAAGGAAAGGAGTTTGTAATTTAAGTTGCTTTTAACAATTTCTCAAGTAAACGTACACATCCTGCCTCTGTCTTGGATTTGTTTTTCATGCATTGGGTTTTATCACTTATATTTTTCTTTTGGATATGCCAATTAGGTGGCCCAGTTCATTGTTTTCCGCCCAGAGACGTGCACGATGCAGTGCTCAAATCAGATATCCCTTCTCCTTCGGAAAAAATGGTTGGATATTACATACATGGACACACCTTTCTCAGTCAGAGGACAAAAGTAGGAAGTTTTTGATTTTGTTCAAGAAGAAAATGTCTGGCAATTTAGGTCACTCTTCACAGGAAAAATTGGCTTTAAAAACATTAATCAAACGTGCACTTTGAAACACTGCTGCTAGTCTGCCCTTCAAAGAGGAGTGCATGTTGAGAAAAGGCAATAGTCGCCCAGTTTTCTGTAGTGGAAAGAATGTTGGAATAGGAGTGAGGAGATCTGAGGTTGAGGCCATTTCTGCTGATTTGGGGGGCTTATCACTTATCCTCTGAGTTTTACTGTCTTCATCTGTGACATGAAGGTTTGCACTAAATACTGTTTATACCTTTCTTCATACATAATAAATTTAAGATAAACCCTCTGTGTAGGTGGCCTTTAAGATCCCATCTGTCCTATGCAGGTGTGATTCCGGGGACCCCCAGCATATCTAGCAGGGCATCAGCAGCACCTCCCTGCTGGAGAGTCCTCGCTCCCCTCACATGCTTACTTATCAACCCCAGCTGGCTGGCTCAAGCTCAAAATTACCTAATTAGCAATTCTTTCCTTAAGATTAAGCACTGGGTGAGACAAAAATATTCCTGGAAGAATCTTTGTTAGCCATTTGCTATAATTATTTAGTTCTATTAACTAATCTAATAAGCATTAATTCAGTATATAAGCTATTAAAGATACTGAGTTGGGCTCTGGGTGTGTGTGGAGTTGGGTGAGGAGGAGTGCAAAGATGCAAGAGAGATGGCCCTGCCCTTGATGCTGGAGAATGGGCAAAGCTGCGTAGAGTCAGATGACAGCTGCAAGTGTTGAGTGCTGTACGAGTTTAAATGGAGAGCGGGATTGCTGGCAGCTGCGGTGGGCAGGGATTTTCTTTTTTTTAAAATTGAGATCAGGTTTGAACATGACTTTGCAAGATGGCTGACTGAACAAAAGACACAGGTAAGAGTCTATGGCTTGACGTGAATCAGAGCTTATAGGTGGGAATAGCCAAGGCATGTTCAGAACCAGTTCAAGGCGAAGCCATAGTACCATAAAAGATGGATAAAGAATATCAGAATGTTGTGGGCTGGGCGCGGTGGCTCACGCCTGTAATCCCAGCACTTTGGGAGGCTGAGGCAGGCAGATTACCTGAGGTCAGGAATTCGAGACCAGCCTGGCCAACATGGTGAAACCCCATCTCTACTAAAAATACAAAAATTAGCCAGGCATGGTGGCACCTGCCTGTAATCCCAGCTACTCAGGAGGCTGAGGCAGGAGAATCGCTTGAACCCGGGAGGCGGAGGTTGCAGTGAGCCAAGATCGCGCCACTGCCTGGGCGACAGAGTGATACTCTGTCTCAAAAAAATAGAAAAAAGGAAAGGAAAAAAGAAAGAAAACTGGATTGAGTACAGTAAACAAAAAGCAATGATCATTTATTTTTGAACAAGCGAGTGATATACCAATGGCAATTTGAGGAATTTTGTGTGGCAGGAGTGTGCAAGATAGTTTTGAGAGGAAAGAGTCCCTAAGGCTTCCAAGTTCCAACCCTTACTCCTTGAATGTTATTAAATGCGTATTTTAAAAATTTGATCTGAAGATCCTTTTGGGAAGAAATGTTGAGTATAAATAGTCTTTCCAGCCAATATAAGCAGCTTGGGAAGAAAAACGAAATGTTTGAGGGATCCTAACGTGAAGGGACAGGGCTTGGAATGCCCACTGGTTTTCTGGTCCCAGCAACATTAATGAAAGAGGAAGAAATCCTCTTTCTTCCTTTAATTTTTCTAGCCCTTAAAACAGAGTAAAATGTCAAACTGTGAAAGACCACAACTGCTTTTCTTTGTTATATTTAGCCTTTCACAGTTTTTAAAAATATCAAAGCTATAGAATCTGCCTCATCTCTCATTTCTCCATCCTCTCACTGGCTGAGGACATATTTAACAGGTTTCATATTGGAATTACCAGGAAAGTTTGGGCTGTCTATGGCTGCATTACAAATCACCCTTGAGTCTAGGGGCTTAACACAACAATCACTTCCATACCTCACAAATCTCTAATCTGAGCTGGTCCAGGTGGGAGGGCTCAGGTCTGTTCTGCATACCATCAGCTGGGATGGGTCGAGTGGAGGCTGGGGGTTCCACCTTCAAGACGGCTCACTCACATGACTGGCAGCTGGGAGCTTGGGCTGGGGGTGGGTCATCAGAAGACCCGGGGTGAGGGGAGCCCTGTTTTCTGTCCATGTGCACCCCTCCATGGCTTGTTGGCTTCCACGCAGCATGGCAGCTGAGTTCCAAAGGTGAACATCAGGGGTTGTAATATGCTTTATGTGAGTAACTTGGGTTGTGCTTTGAAAATTTTCACCCTTTGATTAAGGGATAAGGGTAGGCCCTTAAGCTACATAGTTCTTTAAAATCCATGTCCCTGACTCTGCTGTCCTCTGTCACAGGCTACTTAAAGGGCTGGTGTCCATGGGAGGTATTCCAGCTCCCAAAGTGTGTGGGGTGCCTAAGTTCTCAGCAGAGATGGGAAGTTGAGTCACAGTGATGTGAACTGAGGTGATGGTGGGTACCCCCTGGGTAGAGTTGTCTTGGAGAAGCACAGAATCAATCATTAAATACCATTCTCTGTGATTTAAAAGTCAAGTGCTGGGTTTTCACCACTCCCTTAATCTTGCTCAAAAGGAAACTTAATCAAGAGAATGTTGCTGTACTCCGCTTGCTTCAAATGGGTTCTGCGTGGCTAAAGTTACATTTGGTAGCTCTTGGCTTGTCTTCAGTTTCAAATGTAGGGTGAGAGAGGATGTTGTTTGGAGAGTCCTCTAAGCCCTCTCTGCTGATGGAAAGAACGTGTTTCAGTGCTTATTGGCCTCCTAAGTTTCTGAGAGTTGTTTTTGAGTCATTTAGAAATAATTAAACTGGGTTAAGCAAATGCTTTTTGCTTCAGAGCTTCAACATTTATTAGTCAGTTGTCCTGTAGAGCAGGTTTTTGCCCTTATTCTTCAAAGCTCAGGCCATTTATTCTATAAGTGATGCTATCTGATGTCACAGTGATATATATTGTTATACTGGTATTTATCAAGACTATGTAATGAAACCCTATGTTGGAAGAAGTCTATGTCTATACAATTAGTCTTGAAAGCAGGAGCTCTTTCCATTGGATGCAGTACCTGGAATTGTGGTATATAATATTTTAATTGAATACAGGATGTTTTTGGCATTAAAATCTTTAGGAAGGTTAAAGAGTTAGAAACAGAGAACTGTCCAAGTAATAAGGAGTGAGCCATTTTTATAAACATCCTGTTCCTTAGGTGCTCATGGTTTGTGGAAACCTCAGGTGGAGACATTTCTGAAGATTGCTA
Organism: Pan paniscus; assembly: GCF_029289425.2. Lineage (NCBI taxonomy): Eukaryota > Metazoa > Chordata > Mammalia > Primates > Hominidae > Pan > Pan paniscus. Next base: position 119,331,796 of record NC_073256.2, on the reverse strand, counting down.
GACTGAAAATAATGTCACAGGGTCCAGGCAGGAAACATAACATATTCGAGCAGATGATTCAGGAGAGACCTATTTACAAAAGTGTCAGCATGGTTAAAAGAAACTAACAAAGGATGACGAAAGCACCCTGAGAAGCCACTGTAATCCCTAAGCCTGGAGGGGACTGGGTAGGGCACCAAACTCAGATGCGGGAGGTGCCACTGGACATGGGGCTGTGCCTTTCACTGAGGAGCACATCCACCCACCAGGAAGATGGTGGGAAGAGTAAACCCATCAGTTCCTCTTCTTTCTGATCACCTGCCAAGGAGTTCCATTGGCAAACCTCAACCAAAGCCCAGAAAGGCCAGAAGGCCCATTGCTACGTTCCATAAAATTCAGCCTTCTGGGGTACAGAGCAGTGTGGAGAAGGGTAGGGAGCCAGCGGAAAGTATCCATCACAACACATACACACAACCCTACAGTTTCGGTTAGTTAATGTTTGTTTCACAAAGACAAGCTCATCATGGAGGCCTAAGTTGCATGGGTGAATTTAACATAAGTTTCTCTCTACTAAGATAAGGGTGAAAATTCAGATTGCATAAAATTCATCCCAAAATATCATTAGCTCTGGGACAAAGAGAATTTGAAACTTCATATTTCTGGCTTGCTTCAGGCCATGGCATAGGGACGGAGTCCTGGAGTTAGGGAACAGGGGAGGGCTAAGGTATTTAGAAATAACCTTTCCTAAAGAAAAGGAAATCTTAGTTCTGTAACAGAAAATAAGCCCTCGGCAGAGCCCCTGAGATGAGCCAGGGGTGGGGAAGAAGAGAAAACATGCCCATCAATTAGGTGACAGCAGCCCTCACTACCTGGTAGCAGAGGGACAGAATCCCAAAGGTAGATGAACTTCTGTGATAAATGTGCTCAAAAGGGAGGACAGTTCTGAGACTCATTCAGCCTGTATCTCAGAAGCATATGTATCTGGTAGAATGCAGCCACTTGGGGGTCTAGTCACACTGTGGCTTATTTCTCCTTTAAAAATGGAATTGTTTAGACTCTGCATACTCAGTGGGTTTAGGCTGCCTTTTGGTGCTGAAGCTGCCCAAGATGGAAGGGAAGAGCATGTGTCTGCTAAACCCTTCACAGTTTCCAGTGTATGCTAATTTATTCAAGGTCACAGAACATACATTACATGACAATGGTATATGGATTTTTTTTTTTTTTTTGAGATGGGGTCTCACTCTGTCGCCCAGGTTGGAGTGCAGTGGTGTAATCACGGCTCACTACAGCCTCTGCCTCCCGGGTTCAAGCAATTCTCCTGCCTCAGTCTCCCAAGTAGCTGGGACTACAGGCGTGTGCCACCACACCCAGCTAATTTTTTTGTATTTTTGGTGGAGACGGAGTTTCACCATGTTAGCCAGGATCGTCTCAATCTCCTGACCTCCTGATCCACCAGCCTCGGCCTCTCAAAGTGCTGGGATTACAGGCATGAGCCACCATGCCCAGCTATGGAATTTTTTATGTATGAGAAATCATAGGAATTTTCAAGGCTATACCCTTTTTTTATGAGAAGCCTAACTTCTTGCACAGTGGCTTTCAACATACAAGGTAGGTTCATAGTATTTTATAGTTTATAGTTAGTTTATAGTTATAAAGTGCTTTGTAAACTGTAAAACTTATAGTTTATAGTTACTTCCCATTCAGTCTGCCTTAATTCCTAATATCCAAAAGGAGTTGGTATATGACAAGCTCATGGCACCTGCTTAAAAGCAGTGTCTTAAGCTAGTTTCAATTTCTTTGGCTTAGAATGTGTGTTAGTCTGTTTTTGTGTTGCTATAAGGGAATACCTGAGACTGGGTAATTTATAAAGAAAAGAAGTTTATTTGACTCACATTTCTGAAGGGTGTACAAGCATGGCACCAGCATCTGCTTGGCTTCTGATGAGGCCTCAGGAAGCTTACAATGATGGTGGAAGGTACAGGGGGAGCAAGCACATCATATGATGAGAGTGGGAGCAAGAAAGAGACAGAGGAGGTGCCACACTTTTTCCAACAATCAGATCTCACGTGAACTCAGTGGGAGAACTCACTCATTATCACAAGGAGGGAACCAAGCCATTCGTAGGGATCCATCCCCATGACCCAAACACCACCCAGAAGACCCCACTTCCAACATTTACATTTCAGCATGAGATTGGTAGGGGACAAAACGTTCATATCAGAATGAATCTGGCTCCTTCTCCCAAAATAAGGATGTGAACTACCCTTTGAGACTTGGAATTCATATACACTGAAGACTGTGTTTAGAAAAAGAGATGTTCACATAAATAGGTTATAGTTCCTTAAAAAGCCAGGTTCAGCAGATGTAGCCATAAAAAGATTCACAGGAGCTGAGAAGTTCCTTATGGCCATTTAATTTGAAGGTCACTTTAATTTGTCATTGGTCTTGAATTCAAATATTCACAAAGGTAACCTTTGGGCAGGAGAATAAATCAGTACTGTTAATTGCACTTGTTTAATTCAGCCATGAGAAAAATTAATCCTTTCATAAGCAGCTGGTTTTCTGGATGACATTCTGCTGCTGAACCATTCCTTTTATTTTGTGATGGAAAGAAAGGTTATAAAATGTTTTTAATTAAAAGTTTTAATCTTTTTTCCCCTTCTCTAAAAATACATTGTGGAAGAATACTATTTTAATTGGAAGAAATATTTAACTCAATAAAACTAAAATATAACTGGCTATAATCAGGAAATGAAATAATCAAGATAGGACATCTGAAGGAACCCACAAGGTTTCTTGTAGGTATGCATACAAGAAATTTATACTGAGACCTGTAGTTTTTCAGAATAGGCACTAAGGAAACCTGGTAATAAACCAACGGGTTGGCCATTTGCTATGTGCAAAGCTAGTTTGAGAAATATAAGAGGAGGTTATTGCCTTCAAGGAGCTAATCTGATTGCAGAGATAAAACCCATGAAAAGTGATTGATATACAAGAATTAAATGACTGTTTAATTGAAATAATGCCATAAAACTGTACTTATCTTCCAGATAAATGGTACTGGTAATAAGTGCTTTATTTGGAAAAGAGAGAGATGATTGTGGAAAAGCATGCAGCAAGTTGGAGATGGAACTTGAATTGGGTTTTTAAGGAGGAGTAGGACTTGGATAGACTTAGAAGGGCCTTAGGGATGACAGAAGAAAAGCAATAAATAATAGGGCTTAAAATGGCCTGGGATCTTCATGGCTATGCAATCTGGATGGTACATGAATACCGCCAGTGACTCACTGCTTTCATGGGTAACCTGCTCTATTTTTGCACAGCATTAGTCATCAGAAAGTACTTTTGTTTAGTCTTCAGGTGAAATCTATCCCTGCCCCCTTGAGCTTCTATTTGAATTCTTTCCTTGTAGAGAAATGTAAAACCGTCTTCCAAAGATGAGCCCTTGAAATACGTGAAAAGGATTATTTTGTGTCCCCTAAGTTTTCTTTTCTTCCCCAGTCCTTTTGGCTATTCCTCATTTTTCACTGTTTCCAGATACTTTGCCTTCTTGTTCAGTTTTCTCTATGTATCCTGAGACCCTTCACCAATAGTCTTTCTCTTGCAAAGCATGGGTCTGATCCTAGCCCTTTTAAAAACCTGCAGCCCCTCTGCAGTGCCCACAGAATAAATCCGGCCTCCTTGCTTAACTGTGACATAGTTCTTCTTTGGGGGCTAAAAAAGGTTTGCACTGTGCATGTCTCCCCCTTCAGTAAAATGCCGCCTGTGCCAGAAGACATGGCATAACTGTGACACAGCATCTAATGTGCGCCCCACCTCCACTTTTCCTTGTTGAGTGGGCAGGGAGAAGATGGGGAGTGGGGTTTTGGGGTTGTATATTTTCCCCTTTGGTGAGAGAGCAAGGCCATTGTCTGAGTGCTGTAGGCACTGCTTTTGTTGTCCTGGCCACTGTACATGGCTTCCAGGGATGCCAAGGCTGATGTGGAATCAACCAGTGCCCCCTGCCCCCACCCCCATTTTGGCCTTGGCTCAGCACTGTGTTTTTGCCCCTCAGAGCTGCCAAGCCTTCACAGGACCACCACCACCCTATCCTCCTGTGAGTGAGCTCATGAGGCCCCTCAGGCCCTGATGTAACACAAGGACTATCCTGGCTGAGTTTCTGATTTTCACCATTCCTTGAAGCTAACAGGGTCTCTGGGGCATCTAGACTGGCTGGGAAAGTCGGTTAGTTGCCAGAATGACCGAGGCCTGCAGAATCCATCCTTAACACTGTCGATAGGGATTGCTTCACTTTTTTCTATTTGTTGCTCTTGTTCTGTTTTATAATGATTTGAGCTGTTACAGTCTAACTCAGTCACACTTCTTTCAGCATTCTGAAAGGAAAACTATGTCTATAAATTCCAGGAAGAAGAAGAGATTGTAGCTTTTGGCTTTACTGAGAAAACTCAGAATGACTTCTTGTTTTTCTTCTGTGTTATTTTAAAGTGAGTAGCATGGTTTCTCTGCAGATGCCTCTTCCCATCCTGAGATTTCTCATGGTTACTTGTTGATTTGCTGTAAGCTCCAAGAGTGCTATAGGACTCTATTTTTATTCTCTGCATAGCACTTATTTCCTGATATTTCTCATGCATATTTGCTGATTTGTTGTAAGCTGCCTAAGAGTAGGAACATTGTCTTTGTTCATTACTCTGTCCCCAGCATCCAGTGTGGTAGACATGCAATGAACAGTGGAATGAATGATAAGTCATTCTTGGTGTAGAATGCATTCTTCGCCATACTTTAAGAGAGGGCTGGCCTTATGAGCCTTGTTAGGTTTTAGCAAAAAGAAATTTCTCCAGAATGCCTGCTACCTGAAAGACGCCCTCCTGATTACTTACTAGTCTTTGGGGTTGCTCCCAGTGTCCCCCTGCCAGTGGTCATCTGCCCAGCCCCACTCTTGGAATCTTCTGGAATGAAAATCTGCCTTCTGCTTCTCTGGGGTTTGGCTCTCTGAGCATTTCTTGCCTGTTTGTATGTGGGCTGATCTGATTGATCTGAGTAGTCTACCATTTGATTAATAGTTTGCTCCCCATCTTGTTCATTACTCTGAACTACTGAAAAACTGCTTCCTTGTTTCTTAAAGGGCCATAGCATTCAGATCCAGGAATTGAGCTTCAGACAGTTATGTATTGCTATCTGCTTTTTACCCAACACTGATTTTTATCAAACACTGTTTTCCTTTGGAGAGCTTGCCTGCCTTCCTTTCTTTGTTTCTTGCTTTCTTCCTCCCTCTCCACAGCACACATTGGTTGATCTCCTACTTTGTGCCAAGCCCTTGTGCTAAGTGATGAGGATCCATGGTGAATAAGACAAGCAGTCTGCCTGCCCCCTCATGCATGTTAGAGGCTACTATAAAAACAGTGTCCTCACCACCACCACCACCACCTGCACACATTATGCATGCTTCAGTTGAAGGGTTGAGTTCCATTTTGACAAATATCATCGTGGTGTAGAGACTGGGCTGTAGAATCAGGCAGATCTGGGCTGACCTCCCCGGTCTTCCATTTATTACCCAGGTAACTTACTTTCTTAGTGCTTCAATTTCCTCAGTTGTATAATGTGGAGAATAATAGTCTTCACCTTGCAGAATTCATAGGAAGATAAAATGAAATACAATTTATGTAAAGCACTTAGGACAGGACCTGACCCTTAATCCGTGTCAGTAATGAGAGTGAGGATGGTGATAATCTCTGGGAGCCTGGATGAAGGATGTGGAAATAGTTAGACCTTGATTATGATACAAGTGCTCTTAATCGCCATTTGCTTAACTAAAGGATAAAAGGTTCTGTTTAAATTAGCAAAGGGGAAAAAAGAGGTAAACATAGTTGGGATACATAAGTACAGTAATCATATTTTTTTAACTTGAAAAATCAGCCTGTGTAGTGTGACTGACAAGCAGGCATATGCACTTCTTGGGGGTGGGCACAATATTTATATTCGGGTCACTGGTTGCTGTATGGACGAGGCACATCTACCTTAAAAAAGAAGCTGCTGAGAGGGGACAAGGGGCTTGTTGGGGAGGGGGCACTGAGGGCGGAGAGAAGGAAGAGGAGAGGAGACAAAGCCCCTGGGCTTGCTCATTTCCTGCTCTATGTACCGTGACTTACCTAGAGTTCTTTCAGCCTTTAAATAATTGAAGACCATCTTAAGTATCAGGGACTTCATGAAAGTAAGTAATATGCCCAGTGGCCTATCTGAGCTAGGATAAAAATCTAAACACTCTGAAAGGATCGCTGTGCGTGTCATAAAGGAGGAATTTGTCAACAAAATGGAAGGGCAGATACCTGTCTGTGCTGGTGCCAGAGTCTGGTTGAGAGCTGTCTAAGGATTGCAGCCCCCAGAAATGCTCAGGGCAGAGTGGGTGCACCTGGAAGGACGGATGGTGGAGTTGTCCTTGAGTGTTCACAACTGTGTGGCCTTTAATGGGATGTCTGCTTGAAACAGAGAGCAGGAAGTGTCTAAGTGGCCAAGCCCCATGTTAATAACAAGTTTGCTGCTTGAACATTCAGCTAATTTGAAAATTAGTTCATTTTTAAATGCCTTTTAGCAATTTGAGTACTTAGAAAATTTCTTCGGGGAACTTAACAACAAAAATTCCAACAAAAATGTCCTAAGGGATGGAAAAAAAACTCCCAATTCTCTTAGAATACTTTTAACTTTTCAGCAGAGGTATCCAAACATAGAGTGTGAATGTTGAATAAATATAGTTTAGGACAAAAATAGAAAATGGAGACTTGTTCTCCTAGTGCGAAAACACACGTAATAACCACAATATTTTTCTTTTTTTTTTTCACTGTAAAAAAAAATTCTGGGTAATGTTTCATGCTGGGCAAATGGTTATTTCTCCTTTCCATCTTTTCATTACCTGCTGAGAGAGAGGTAATGAAAAGATGGAAAGGAGAAATAACCATTTTTCTTTGCCAAAGAACTCACATTTTTAATGTCTTTGTTTCTCTTTAAATTTAAATTTATATCAGGAGAAGATTCAGAAAAGATCATGGTGAGATGAAGTATCTCCACGTAAGCCTGCTATTTCCTAGGCATGGTCAGGGGCCCTCCCTAACTTCCTGGCACTGTCCCTGGCCCCCACTTCCTCTTTCCTCACTCCTGCCCCTTTGCCTTGGATGCTCTCATAGTGTCTGTGTTTCTCCTTCATAGCACTTACCACAGTAGTAATTTAAGAATAAACTTTGTGATTCATTTTTAAGTATTTCCCTTCTTTGCTAGACTGTAATGTCCATGAGGGCAGGGGGGTAGACTGTGCACCTGGGTATACACTGGGTCTGACCAAGTGCCTGACACATAGTAGGAGCTTAGTTTATATTGTTGAATAATAGATAATGTTTATTCAGTGACAGGCATTCTCCTAATGAAAGAATCAGCCTTTAAAATACTTGGCAAACCATAAAAAAAAGCTTCAAATAAAATCTAAAAGAATCTATGTGTACAATTTATTTTGTATATTCCTTTGGGTATTTAAACTATTGCATACATCAAATGCTACAACTAGCCTGGATATGAACATTGGAGTTTCCAAAAGTGTAAATTGAGGTCAAATAAATTATTTTATCTTTTCATCCCTGTGTGAGTGAGGGAAGGGGAGGGGAGTTTTGCTAAATTGAAGTTAGCACAGGGAGAGTAGGTCGTTATTAGTCGGGGGGTCCCCAATCCCAGGTCCCTCAGGAGAACATTCAAAGAGACATTGCTTGTGTACCAGCCAAGGTCACAACAGGAGGTGGCAGGCACTCTCAGATGGGTAATTTGAGGAGAATTTAACAAAGGGGTGACTTGTGAAAGTGAGGGCAGGGTTTATAGAAATCATTTAGAGATAGTGCAGCACCCAGGGCTAGCTACAGCTGAGAGCCTTTACTCCCTCTAGTCCTGAAGGGTAAGGCCTAGAGAGTTACCAGAACCCACAGAGAAGAGCTGTAAAGAGTTGGCCACTTAAAAGGAGCTGTGAAAATGGTAATGGAGTAGAGCAAACCCACGGCATCTTGGCGGGAGGAAGCTGGGGGAGTGCACACTTTTCTTCCACCTCCCAATCTCCTGCCAATGCCTTCTATGAGTACAACCCAACCAGCAGTCAAGACATAAGGGAACCATTGCTTTGGTCCATAAGGGTCAATTGTACAAGGCCCAGAGCAGGGTAGAATAGGTTGGAGAGTGAAGGTGAAATACAAAGAGAAAATATAAGGTAAAAAAGAAGATAGAAAACACAGCTTGCATACTCTCCACAGAAGCCCACCAGAGGAACAGAAAGCCTGGAAAGTGTGAAAATCCCATATTAAAATAAGGACATTTATGTGAGAGCTTTGGAAGGTGAACCTCTGCACTGTCCCAAGGAGGAGAAGTGATATTGCCAATGTCAAGTTGCTGCTCATTTGTAGCAGCTAACCTTAAATCGTAGAGGTCTCACAAATTCAGTCACCTGAACAAATGCTAGTAGTTGCAAGCACCTTGGTGTGTTGGGCACAGGAGCCTTACAAGGGTTATTTTTGGTGCCTCCATTTTCCGATAGAGCAAGGCCGTTTCTGTAGGCTTTTCTTAAGTACAGTGACACTCACAGTGAGGCCCCAGCAGTAGCACCTGGGAGCTGATTAGACGTGCAAATCCATGACCACACCCCAACCTTCTAAATCAGCATCTCCGGGGGTGGGGCTTAGAGAGCTATAGTTCAACAGCTCTCCAGGTGATTCCTATACACACTGAAGTTTGAGAAGCACTGCCTTTGCAGCTGTGGCAAACTTCTGGAACACGAAGAAATAAAGCTGTGAGTAAAACACCCCTCACTGCACCAGTACACACAATTTTTTCTTACTCTTGGCGTATTTTCAAATAGTCCTGTAAAATAAGGAAATTGGATTAGAGAAGTGGTTTTCAAACAGAGTTTATTTGATCCCCTTAGAGCCAAAGGGGTCACTGGGCCAATTCACCCAACCAATGTAATGTTTATCTTTATAATATTTCATTTGTACATAAGGTTCTAAGACTTAAGAAGCATTGAAAAACCTCTGGTTGAGATGACCTAAGGTTCTGTCTTGCTCAAATATTCTATGGTGTTTTGTATATGTGTCAATTGCGTTGATTCAGTATATGTAGTATCTGTATTTAGTGCTTACATAGATGGGGCATATTTTGTTTCATTTCAAAATATTAGTACTGGCTTATGCCCAGAGGTGCTATTTTTCCATTTCCTGTCCTTTCTGGCATAACTAAGGTGTTTTCCCATAGATCTTTCTACCCTGAATGTATGTATAATTTCTAGAATAGCAGTTACCCCTTGTCAGCATGTTGTTAGTTATTTTAGTATCTTTTATTGCTGTTTTGAACACACACAAAAATTGCAGAAAGTATCATTGTATGTTTGCTTGTATCAGCTTATGTGTCAGAGCTAGTCATGTAAGCATTTAGACTATTATATATTTTTTAAGGGAGCGGCTTCAGCAGGCAGGATCAAAGTTGTTCTGATCCCTGTTGTGTACTTGGCTTACATGACATCCCACATGCTTGAGCAAGTGCCTGTCCTTTCTGTGCTTGTATTTTCTTGTCAAAGGGCCATGATAATATACTGCCTCCCTATGTCACATGGAGTGGCTCCAGAATTTCCACATAGAAGGGGGTTTGGGGCAGTAATCTTTTAGCTGGGGATAGAGAATGGGACAGGGACTTTTCATGAAGGTAAATTTGCAAAGGAAACACACAGCTTTTCTTAGTTTATATATCAAAGATCATAAAATTTAAAAAGTCTTCCAAATATGCTTTTATTTATATTAGGTTGGTGCAAAAGTAATTGCGGGTTTTGCCATTACTTTCAATGAAATGAAAATTGATAAAATGGGAAATTGGTAAAGTGGAAATTAATTATATCAAGGAATACTTTTAAATAAAATTTGGACTGGCTTTGGGGGAGGATTATTGAGGGCAAGGAGAGCTAAAGTTCTTCCTCCTGGCCACTTGTTAACATAGCTCTTGTGTGACCCTGGGATCTTGTGAAGATAATAAACTGATGAAAGAATGGAGCAAGTGCAAGACTAGAAGGATTATCAGGCTGGTAGCGTTTATATTTCCTTAAGGGTCTTTAGAGAAGGAAAAGCATTTGATTCATCTTTATGTCTTTCCCCAGCTCTCAGCACCTGGTACAGTGCGTGACTCTTAGTAGCTGTTCAATAAATACATGAAGTGCAGAAGAATTTGTAACTCAGATGTTACCTGGGGTTGCCTGATTCTTTGATATATAAAAAGGACTTGAACTCTATCCTAGGTGCTCTGCAACGTTAGAAGCTTGTGGTCTCATGGTCCACTCTTGCTCTGATTTCTGGTTGCTCCAGAACTCTTGGTCACACATCTGTCTCACCTGTGGCTCTTCCCCTCTGTTTTCTGTGTGAACCCACCACCAGCTTCTTCTCCTTGGTTTACCCCAAACAATTCTCATACATGGCATTTGTGTGCAGTGGACATTCCTAGTTCTTTGTGGATACCAGTTGGGGGACAGTAGCACATAGATAGTTTAGGGTTAAATATTAGTTTTCTTTTAAAAATTATCCTGGGGAATATGCACCTTTGATATGACATGATGAAAATTGCACTTTGCCTCTGAAGTCTATTTCACTCAAACCCCTAACCTCAGTCTAAGTATAGAAAAACATCAGACAGCTTGCAACAGAGGGCCGTCCTATGATATGCCTTAGCAGGACTTTCCAAAACTCTCAAGGTCATCAAAAGCGAGGCAAGTCTGAGAAACAGTCACAGCCAAGAGGAGCCTATGGAGACATGATGATAAATGTAATGTGGTATCCTAGATGGGATCCTGGGATGGAAAAAGAATATTAAGTAAACACTAAGGAAATCTGAACAAAGTGTGGTCCTCTGTTCTCATACCTGGAACAGAAAATTTCTTTCTGCAAATTTTCCCCCTTGCTTTCCTTGTTAGAGTGCTGGCCCTGGCCTCCTGCCCCATCCATATCACTGCCCTTCTCTTCCTCATACCACTCCTGCTTTGGGGCAACTCTCAGTATCCCCCATCCCCATTAATTTTTTCATGGAGCACTTTGGGGGCTCTTTGTTTCACCCTGGCTCATCCAATTCCTCTTAAAGTGACAACTGTCTCTTCCCACTGCAAGTGAACAAACTGTTTGTTGTGAGCCGATCCTCAGTCCAGATCCAGCTTACCCTATGCAGTTCTGGGGAACTCTGGGATCGTAATCTTTCAGTGTGGCCTAGCTCAGGACAGCTGAATTGCACCAACTGGAGCATTGCCCATCAGGGAGAGAAGGGTTTACTCATCTTTCAAGGCTTTATCTCAATATTAACTATATGTTTTCCCCCACGATGGACATTGAACTACTTCTAAACTATGTATTTAGGTTGGGAAAAAGTAACTTCCAATTCAGTGCCAGGCACTGAGGATACTCAAAAATGCCCTTAGTAATGAACCTTCTAGAAATAAGTTGAATTCACTGAGTAGCAGATTTCATGGTAAGCTTTCAAACATCGTTGTTCCTGCAGAAATTATCTTCAGGTTGAAAAGTGGGTTCTGAGCCATGTTATTCTCATCAAGGCCATCCTAACAAAAATAAAGGGAACAGAGGGAAAAAATAGTTACACTTTTCTGGAGTAGCAGATGGGTTATCTCATTTAATCCCCACAACAACATATTAAAATAGCTATTTTTGTCCCAGTTAGAGACAAGGAAGCTGAGATGTGCATAGTGGTATAGCCTATGAGTGGCCCGTCCAGAGTCCAACTGTGCCTGACCACAAAGCTTGGGATCTATTCAAAGCCCTGTCTCCTCACTGCTTTTCCAGAAGTCCTGGTGCCAATGTCATTGGAAGTACTTGATTTTTTTCCGTGTTCTTGACTTGTGCCTTTACTTTTTGCCAGTGCTTTCTAGAGGTAGAAGTTTAAATTTGCATGTCAGTTTTCATCCTCATCAACATCCTCCTCCTCCTCACATACCTCTAGTGAATCCATGGATTCCTGTGAGAGGTTTTGTGAGAATACATGGAAAGGCTGTTCAGGTCCAATTCTCTTCCAACCCAAGATGAATCTAAGAGCCCAACCTCCCAGCTGCAGAAGATGGCATGACTTTCTACAAGTCATTACATATTTTCTCATGTCTTTTCCAGATTTCTCATATGTGGCAGGCATAAGATGAAGGGAAAGGGGAGGATAACTGGGGTTAGGTGGGCAGCCAGGTAAATAAAAATAGAGTCAAGAGGCCAGGTCAGTGTTTCTGGGGTCTCAGGGTCTTTTATTAAGCCATTTCAGCCATCAACAGAAGGCATGACTTTGTGTTGATGCCCTCTGTGCAACCAGTTGGTACCACTTTGGACCATCACTGTATTAGTCCATTCTCACACAGCTATAAAGACATACCTGAGGCTGGGAAATTTATAAAGGAAAGAGGTTTAATTGACTCACAGTTCCACGTTGCCAGGGAGGCCTCAGGAAACTTCCAGTCATGGTGGAAGATGAGAGAGAAGCAAAGGCATGTCTTACATGGCAGCAGACAAGAGAGAGCAAATGAGCAAAGTGGGAAGAGCCCCTTATAAAACCATCAGATCTCATGAGAACTCACTATCATGAGAACAGAATGGGGGAAACTGCCCCCATGATCCAATCACCTCCCACCAGGTCCTGCCCTTGACACATGGGGATTATGGGGATTACAATTTGAGATGAGATTTGGGTTTGGACACAGAGCCAATCTATATCAACCACGTAACCTTTACTGTCTGAGGGAAGGAATGATGCTGCAGACAGGAGGAGTCAAGCTGAAGACCACGATACACACTGACATCTCGTGCTTCATATCTGTCTTAGTCCATTCTGTGTGGCTGTTAACAGAGTATCTGAGGCTGGACAATTCATAAAGAAAAGAGGTTTAGTTAGCTCATGATTCTGATGTCTGGAAAGTCCCAGGGTATGGTTCCAGCATTTTTTTGGCTTTTGATGAGGGCCACGTGCTGCATCAAGACATGGCAGAAGCAGAAAGGCAGACAGGCATGTGCAAGGAGGCAAACACAGGGAGGGACCTCACTTTATAACAACTAATCCAGTCTTTCAAGAGTGAACTCCCTCCCGTAAGATGGCATTAATATACTCATAAGAGACCTGTCCCCATGACCCAAACACCTCCTATTAGACCCTACCTTGCAGCATTGCCACAACAATAATCAAATTTCAGCCTGAGTATTGGAGCAGAAAAACCATATTTAAACTGTGGCAACATCTTTAGAACACTTCAAGGGAAAGATTTTTGGCATTGGGTGAGGGGGCAGATTTGAACAGCATTGTAGCAAACACAATTGATGCAACTTAGTGGGTTTATGGGGGTTTTCTGAGTTCAAAAAATTCTGTTACAACAATGATAGAAGCAGAATTCTGTCATATGCTTTCCTAGGAGCAGCCTAGTTTCTGTTAAACCACATGTTAGGCTTTGAGCCCTGAAACTTAACAACTGTGTAGAGTAATATACTGCTAGAAAATAGTTAGCCTGTACAGCCAAAACAATTTTTTGGAGTAGATAGAGCTTTTTGGGTTGGGGCCACAAAAATTCTACAAAAAGTTCAGACTCTTTTGATGGAAGAAATCTGCCTTCCAGGAGGGGGCAGGCAGTACCATTGATGGAAAATTTGCAAGGAAATATTTTGTTATTATAGCACTATTACAATGCAATAATACACAATGCAATTAAAAGATCATTATGGGTGAAAAGAGGTTGGAAGAAAAAGTAGAAAACAGCAGAAGCAATGTAAATACATGAACAAAATCTCCATATTTCCTTATTAAAAAGTAAAAGGCATTAAAGAGGTTATTTGCTACATTCTAAGAATCTGGAGAGTAGAAACTGAAATAAGTAGGGACTTGGGCTAAGAAATGATCTGTGATAGCTAAGTTACTACAGAGATAAATCAGTGATTGGAAAGTTACAGGTAAGTTACTTAATGTTCATGGAGCGGCTTTTCCTCATCTTTCTTCTCCTTCTCTTCATTATTATTATTTGTAGTATTACTCTGAGAGCACTTTGAGGGTTGTACCTAAATGGCTAAGCTAAATGATGTATGCTCTGTTATCTGTAAACACATGTGTGTGCGCACACACACACACACACACACTTAGATTTATTTCTACTTTCTACATTTTTCAGGCCTGAAATCAATCTAAGAGCTTGGGCCTGTCTGGCCTGCAGAAGGCTGAAAGTTGTAAAGTATTAGGTCAAATCATATGAAATTGTTTTTGTAAGTCAAAAACAGCCAAACATTAGTTATTTCATATGATTCAATATGGGAAATTCTAGATGTATCACAAAATGTAATGAAATGTCATCCATTATCTGGTAGTAGTTACCAAGACGAAGTTTCATGCTGGAAGAAATTAAAAAGCGCTTCTGAGGTGTGTCTTTTTTTGCCAGGCAGAAGCCACCCTGGGCTCTCATAGCCATTGGCCCTGTCTGAGAATCAGATGACCTGGGTTTTACTTATGTCTTCATTAAAAGATATGATAATTAACATAATACTCTCTCCCAAACTCTGTGTTTTTTAGAGTTTCTTCTAGTCAAATGAAATAAATGTTGAAGGGCTTTGAAAAGCTAAAAATTATGTTGAAGTAACAGTATCATCATTACGAAGTGTGGGGTAATAGACTGAGGGCTGTTCAGAAACAGGAGAATGGAATCTTGAATAATAGAAACCCACTCAGATTTCTTGGTCCATTCTGAGTAGTGAATTCACCAGCTAATACAGGCAGGAGATTTCTCCCTTTAATGTGAGAATGGGCCTTCAGAGCTTGGCTTAGGTAAAAATGGAGACATCATTTGGATGGTACCGTATTTTTTTGAATTAAAAATAACTGTAGCTTTGTGCTGAGAACTGCAAGGAACAAATGGTTCTGTATGTCACCAGATTTAATGGAGACAGGTGGTGTGCTCGGCTCTGCCCTGGGGGCTTTCCTCACTTGCAGAGACTGCTTGTGTTGCCAAATTCCAAGGTGGTTTAAGGCTAAACCAATGAAAGCTCCAACCTGCTTCTCCTCCTGTGAATACAGTAGAATCCAATCACAATTCATTCAGGACTGTCTCAAGCAACTGGGGTCCTCAGAGATGCTTGGATTGCATTTTGCTAGCAAGTATTTTTCACTAGGCAATGGGGCTTCAGGCAGGCTCTTTCAGGAACACATTCACCAATTTGCTCGGTATGCATTGTGGGGCTTTGCTGGGATTTTACTTGGAGGGGAAAAATTTATGATAGAATTTGAAGAACACAATGTGAAGAAGGCATATGCTGTTTGGACCAGCATTTTTTTTTTTTACAGGAGAGTGATGTGGAGGGTTTTGGGAAGAGGGTGGCTAGATGGCAGGCACAGGAAGTGGGGAAAGAAACTACAAGCCCTTTCCTTGTGCCAGGTACTGGGCCATAACAGTGCAGGCATTACAGCAAGCATTTTTCACAGCGTCCTGAGTCAGGAAGCATTGTGACCCATCTTAGGGATAAAAAGACTCAGGTGTGACAGCAGAGCACTCTAGGCAGTACCTTGGTGTCAAACACTGACCTCAAAGAGATGAGTTTATGAGTTTTTGTTTACCACAGCTTAGTCCTAGATGATTAAACTCCAGCCTGGAAAATCTATTTGTCACAAAAATTATCTATTGATCTGCTTGTTTGATCCGGAAAAGTTGCTTTAAGGTACAAGGGGCTATATGAAATGGAAGTTAAATCTATTCTTTTTTTCTTTTAAGAAAAACTGCCCTTTAAAGTTGGCCATTTATTTCCAGCTTTTGTGATTTCTTCACCTTGGAGCAAAACTTCTTTATTCTGGGAAGACCCACTTGAGTAGCCTCTTTTAGCTAAGTAGATATAAAGCCAATACCTACCGACTCCAGAGTTTGGGGCTTAGAGAAACCTGGAGGTCTGTAGATGGGTGACATTGGTCATAGGTTCTCCAAAACTTATTATTATACAAAGCTGAAAGTGATGGGCAGATTTGCTTAACACCTCTTAAGGGGCAACCAATCATATTCTGTTTCCCTTTGGGGCTCTGACTTGTTCTCGTGGCTAGTGATCTGGGTGTCACACTACACTGGGGTTGTCAGAGGGGAGTTTGCTGATGTTGAAACTCCTCTGGCTAATGTGCCTTGGCAGAGCATCTGGCATGAAATGACTGAGGGTGAGTGCGTGTGTGTGTGTGTGTGTGTGTGTGTGTGTCAATTTTAAGAGCTGTGTCAACAAGCTGCTCTGATGCTGGGAACGTAGGCCTACTCTGGGGTAGAGAGTCCAAGAGAGTGAGGCCGGGAGAGAAGAATCCTCACCCTCTGCTGCCTTGCTGGTGGCAGTGTGGGGCCTTGGTTCCCAGAACTCTTGCTGGCATTGATAACCCATTAGGCCTTGGGTTCTGAGACGCCTGCTAGTTGGCAGGCCCTGGCACTGGAAGTCTGTGTTCTGCTTTTAGCAGCAAAACTGTAGTTGTCTCAGTGGCAGAGTATGGGACACTTAACCAATTGATTCGACTTTCTACCTCCTCCTCTGCAAAGAGACAGTAGCCACATCTGACTACTTGGATTGAATATGGGCCCCTAGGATTCCTGTCCCTTCCAAACAAGGGTTTCTTAGGAAGTAAGGCATCTTTACCAAAAGAGGAATTGATCTTGGAGTCATATTGTTTTTACATCAGAATGTGGTGAAGATGAACTTGTGTTCCCTAATAAAAGTCCTTGGATTTAAAACATTCTTTTGAATTATTTGATGCTGTTTGCTTTCCTCATCTTAAGAGAAATGGAGTCCAGCACACTTCCTTGGCAACTTCTGTTGTGGTTTACAACACTGTTCATGAATCAACTGCTAAAATTTTCAGGCTTTAAGGGCATAGTAAGCACTATGTTATCACCAACAGATAGGTAAAAAATGAAAATAATTTGAATTTAGTTTGTTCCAAAAATTTTTGGCAGCTGTTTTGAAAGCTCTAGTTCTTTCCCTTCATCAAGCATTCCAACTGCTTTTTATCATAGACATGTTATGTACTGCTGAACACACATATATATTCTAAAATTAGCGTCATGAATATATATTATTTTATATCCTAATTTGTTCCCCATATAACATTATTTCATTATTATTTTTCAAAAACATGACTTTTAATGGGTGCATTCTCTTGTATGAATGCGCCATGGTTTAATTACACAATGTTTTTGACACAATGGTTATTTCCATCTTCATCATTAAAAATAATGCTGTGATGAACATCCTTGCACCTGAATCTCTGTGATCTTCTCTGATTATTCTTTTAAGGTAGACTCCTGAGTATGAAAGTTTTAGATTGGAGAGCAAGTTTAAGCTTCTTCATACCTATATCAAAAAGGTCTAGATAAGAATGCTAAGTTTACCACATTCTTTTTTTTTAATTTTATTATTATTATACTTTAAGTTTTAGGGTACATGTGCACAATGTGCAGGTTTGTTACATATGTATACATGTGCCATGTTGGTGTGCTGCACCCATTAACTGGTCATTTAGCATTAGGTATATCTCCTAATGCTATCCCTCCCCCATCCCTCCACCCCACAACAGTCCCCAGTGTGTGATGTTCCCCTTCCTGTGTCCATGTGTTCTCATTGTTCAATTCTCACCTATGAGTGAGAACATGTGATGTTTGGTTTTTTTGTCCCTGTGATAGTTTGCTGAGAATGATGGTTTCCAGCTTCATTCATGTCCCTACAAAGGACATGAACTCATCCTTTTTTATGGCTGCATAGTATTCCATTTAGCACATTCTTTCCAACATGTATTTTAACCTTTAAAAAAAGCTTTGCCAACTTGATTTGTAAAAAATGGGTAACTTTTCTCTTTCTCTTTTTTTTGCTTTGATTGCCATTGAGTTAAACTATTTTATTTTACTGATACTTTGTATTTTGTGAAATATCTAATAGTGTTCTTTTTTTTATCAGAGTATTTTTTATTTCATTATTTGCAAGTGTTCTTTATATTTTAGGGATATTAGCTCTTCATCATAATCATGGCAAGAATGTTCCTAAAACATTTATGTTGTTTATTAACATACAAAAGCTTTTATTTTCATCCAGTCAAACCTATCAATTTACCCTTTTTGATCTATTTCAATTTATTAAGTGACAAATAAATATGAGTAAAATGTGGGAATAACACAGCACAGCATTGCTATTCCTTACAAATTATTTAGGCAATAGAAAATCATTTCCAAAAATAAGTGTTTTTACTTTCAATCTGCTGTTGCTCTTTTCTTTTTTAAACATTTTTAAAAATTATACTCTAAGTTCTGGGATACATGTGCAGAACATGCAGGTTTGTTACATAGGTATACGCATGCCATGGTGGTTTGCTGCACCCATCAACCCATTGTCTACATTAGGTATTTCTCCTAATGCTATCCCTCCCCTGGCCCCCCACCCCACAACAGGTCCTGGTGTGTGATGTTCCCCTCCCTGTGTCCATGTGTTCTCATTGTTCAACTCCCACTTATGAGTGAGAACATGTGGTGTTTGCTTTTCTGTCCTTGTGTTAGTTTGCTGAGAATGATGGTTTCCAGCATCATCCATGTCCCTGCAAAGTACATGAATTCATCCTTTTTTATGGCTGCATAGTATTCCATGGTATATATGTGCCACATTTTCTTTATCCAGTCTGTCAGTGATGGGCATTTGGGTTGGTTCCAAGTCTTTGCTATTGTGAACAGTTATGCAATAAACATACGTATGCATGTGTCTTTACAGTAGTATGATTTATAATCCTTTGGATATATACCCAGTAATGGGATTGCTGGGTCAAATGGTATTTCTAGTTCTAGATCCTTGAGGAATCGCCACACTGTCTTCCACAATGGTTGAACTAATTTATACTCCCACCAACACTGTAAAAGTGTTCCTATTTCTCTACATCCTCTCCAGCATCTGTTGTTTATTGACTTTTTAATGATCGCCATTCTAACTGGCGTGAGATGGTATCTCATTGCGGTTTTGATGTGCATTTCTCTAATGGCCAGTGATGATGAGCTTTTTTTCATATGTTTGTTGGCTGCGTAAATGTCTTCTTTTGAGAAGTGTTTGTTCATATCCTTCGCCCACTTTCTTATGCTTGAGAAGAAGTGGGCATTCCTAACACACTCCTTAAGAAGGCTTTTGGAGTCATTCTTCCTTTGGTGTTTCCCATTCTGTACCAAAACATTTTCTATTTTTATGAAATATGTGTGCTGCCATACCTATTTTCTGTGCGATATCATTCTTCTTTCAAAATTAGGCGAATCCTTGACTGTCCTTATGGATAATTTGGATTTCTGTACATGTTTAGACATTTAGACAGATGTTTAGACATTTTAATGTGGTATTTGTGACAGAGATTGGCTCACTATTCACCAAACTTCTATCCTCTTCCTTCTGGTTACACAGGTAAGTCTCTGGGTTATGGGAAATAAAATGACTGTATGAGCAGAAGTCATGTGCACCAATTCCAAATTTGGCCCAAACCACACGTTTCACCAGGTGCTCTCCTCATACTGTTTCCATGGTGGCTTTGGAAACCATGCAGTGAAGTTGGTGGAGCCACAAGATGGAAGGCTACTGGGACCCTGCATTGTCACCAATCAGAACCTTGCCTTTGAATCTATGCAAGGGAGAAATAAAAATTTCTATTGGATTACACCAATGAAATCAGAGGGTTATTGGTTATAGAAACTGGCGTTACCTTAACTAATACTATATTCTTGTGGTCAAGTTAGAGAAACTTTAGATTTGTAATAGATATATGCAAAGAAAGTAGATTAATATAAGCTGATGTCAAAGTCGGGGGGTGTGTCTAGAGGCAAGCCATTGGGTTCTGTCCTTCTATTCATAGGTGAGAGGTGGTGAGCAGTCTGGAAACTTGAGAATAAGATGGTTAGAAGAGAGCCATGATCAATATTTTTGTATATTTCAAGATTTTTAAATGCGTGGCTTAAGAGAATATCATTACAACTAGTGACTGGAAATTAAAGAAAGGCATATTTTAGCTCATTACAAATAATTTAAAATAATAGGATGTACTGCCTTGGAAGGACATGAAGTTCCATTAAGTATAAGAGGCTGGTCATTTCCTGTCATGGATTTTTTTCAGTGGAAGTAGAGGAGACCATTAAGATCCTTTCCGTATCAGTGAGACTGTGAACTACTGTACCACACTATTATCATGATTGACTTCTTAGTAATATCTTTCCAGGTGGTTTCTCTCTTCCTGAGATTGCAGGGCTGATAGGCTGTGTTTGTGATGCCCTCATTTGAATTTACAGTAGCTTGTTGTGCCAATAAGGAACTTATCTTCTAGACCCACTGTTATTAGGTTTGTTTTTCAGTTGTAGGTATAAAAATTGGAAATTTATTGGCTCATATAACAGAAAGCTCATAAGAAGAGCAAGTTTCAGGAAAAGGTAGATCCAGAAACTCGAATATATTATCAACACCCAGATTCTTTCCATTCTGTCATCTGCCATTTGCAGTGCCAGTTCTATCCGGCAGCAGTTCTGTCCCTCATTGTGGAAAGTGATGCCAGCAACAACTGGAGTCACATGCTTCCTTGGTCATGACTTCAGGAGTTGATAGGTTGCAGGAAACAGAAGTGGGAAGTCTAGTGCCATGTTAAGGAGATCTAGACAAGGAAGTGGAATAAGTAGGGTGCAATGAGATGAGAGGAAGTCAAAAAACCAGGAAAAGGAGATTGGATATGTGTGCTCAGTAATTAATAGTTTCTTAGGTTCTGGAGCAGAGGTATGGCATAATGAAAATCATGTTTAGAAGGTCTAACTTGGTGTCATTTCATTTCGAAGAGGCTTTAGTGAAAAGTGGCCATGACTTGAAAAGAGGTTTCCTTTTTGAGGGTCTTTCAGTGATGTGTTAGAGTAGTTCATAAGAGTTTATAAAAGCCAATTGTTAAATTTTCAGGAATTTTGTATGCCAGCTATTAAACTGTTGGCAGCCTGAAATGGACTGTGAAGAAGTATTTACACCATGGAAATTGGCAAAAGGTATGAATCAGGGCTCTTCCCCTTCATAAAGCCAATTTACTACTACATCACAGGTATTTGGCAATACATCTTTTTGTTTTGTTTTTTGTTTGTTTGTTTTTAACCTGCCCCAGGATTATGAGAAATCCTAGTAAATAGAAAGAAAAAATAAATTATAAGCCCAAAATAATATCACAGAAACCCCCATAGGGTCAATTATAAGTTATTGCTCTATGAGAAACAAACCTAATAATCTATTCTCCTTTATTCCAAATTAATATGGACTAAGTTAGTTTATTTCAAATGCCTCAAAGGCTTAACTCTAACTTAGTGCTTCTCAAACTTCAGTGTGCATGTTAATTACCTGGGGATCCTATAAATGCAGATTCTGATTTAATAAATCTGAAGAGTTGTCTGAGATTTTGCATATCCAGCAAGATCCCAGGTGATGCCATTGCTACTGGTCTAGGGACTTTGAATAGCAAGGATCCAAACCTCTTTCAGCCACTGAATTTGTAATCTGTTGCAGGAGAAAAGGGTAAAGGAAGCAGGCTGTTGGAAGCATTAAAACTAATTTGACTGAAGCTAGGTGCTGCATAGGCCAGCAGCCAGATTGGCTTGAATGGCTTTAGCAAATCAAGAAATGAAAGCAAGCTGAATGGAAGAGATGTTTATCCTTCTTTTGTGTTTGTTTCTTTGTAGGTAGATCATATATTTTATTGGACTATCAAGGTAACAAGATGAATTACAGACTCCCAACTGGAGTTTGGCAGACTGTGCCATGACACAGCTTTGTCTATAAGACACATTGCATTGTTTTCAAACTTGTTGCCCAGGAGTCATTTTTCAAGGGTGAATTATTGCCAAGTCACTGAGTTTGGTGTCACTGAGGAGATTATTATGGGTTTTTGAGTGGTTAAGTATGGACTTCTGCATTTTTTTTTTAAATAACAAAATGAATAAGCCACAGTTTGGTTCTTTGCTTTAATAGTGTTTTTAGGAACTCTCTCTTTTGAGATAAACTGATGTCTCTTGGACTGTAGATTTTCATCTAGGGTTTTGAAATTTCACTAAATATA
The DNA here is from genome assembly GCF_029289425.2 of Pan paniscus. Lineage (NCBI taxonomy): Eukaryota > Metazoa > Chordata > Mammalia > Primates > Hominidae > Pan > Pan paniscus. The sequence continues at coordinate 119,309,701 of NC_073256.2, read as the reverse complement.
TTTGGGTGAAATGCCAGATTTTACTGCTTTTTCTGAGGTTTCTCTGGATTCTGTTTTGATAAATATTTCACTGTGGCCCAAGCCAAATGACTGTAAAGCTAAAGCCAGCCTCTGTTTTTTCTTTGCAAATTAGAGTAGGGGAGAGAGTTGAGGTAGAGTGGAAATGCTGGGACCCTGTAGAGTTGGCGAGAATGTCCTTTGTAAATTTGAATTAAAAGTATAGTTAGCTTGCTAGACACAGTGGCTCACACCTATAATCCCAGCTACTTGGGAGGCTGAGCCAGGAAGATATCTGGAGGTCAGGACTTCAAGACCAGCCTGGACAACATAGTGAGACCCTGTCAATAAAAAATAAAAGTATAGTTAGCAAATGGACACCAGATCCAAAATACCCCAGCAGTACCACAGTCAGCCTTTCAGAGATGCTGCTTAGGCAACAGTAGTTCAGTTTTTACCAACAAAGGACTAATTTATCATTGGACAGGACTGGAAACTTTGACCATAAGATAGAAAAAAACTATTGAACTTGAATCCGGGAAGATACCTGAGAAATACTCAAATTTACATTGCAGGATTTATAGATGAGGAAACTAAAGCTTAGAGAATTTTATGGCTTGCCCAAAGTTACCCTGCTTGCTGGAAACAGAGCCAAGGCTAGAATTCAGTTTCCCTGATATTTTTTATTATACCACAATGTTATTGACTTATTATTTACCAGATTCTGTGCTAAATATTTTACTTATATTATCTCATTTGATTCTCATCAAACCATCTGTAATAGCTACCATTCATTTATTCATTTATGCCATACATATTTATTACACACCTACCATGTGCCAGCCACTGTCCGAGGTACTAGGGATACAATCAGCATTACGGCACTCATATTCTTTCTAATGAGAACAGTAGACAATGATTAAATAAGCCAAAATGTGATCCTTTAGATAGTGATGAGTGCTATGGTGAAAATGAAACAGGCTGTTATGATCATGGTGGGTGCCTGAAGAGTAAGAGAATGGCTTCAAATTAAGGAGGTGACATTTGGGTAGAGACCTAAGTGACAAGAAGAGTGTCTCAGGCAGAAGAAACAGCAAATGCAAAGCCTCACGGAGGGAAGGAGCCTGGTATATTCAAAGAATAGAAATCAATCAGAGTGATCAGACTACATTGGTGAGGGTAAAAGTGAAATAAAGGGTCCTCAAAACCAAGGCAAATTGCTAAGGGAGTGGAAAGCCTATGGAGGGTTTTGAAAGCAAAGGAGCAAAATGATCCAATTCATGGTTATTATTGTTCCTTTTCTATCACTTCCTCATTTTACAAGTGAGAAGTCTAGGTTCACAGAGGTTCTGTGACTTGCCTAAGGTCATCCAGCTGTTAAGTGGCACAGGTGTCACCAGATCTGATTCAAATAACTCCAAATCCCATGCTGAGCTGTTTCCATTTTTTCCGATACCAGTTTTCTCCTCCTCTAGCCACACTATTCCTACTTGTAAAACAGTAATGCCATCATGTTAAGTGAAATTTTTTGATTTGAAGTTTTTGATACAATTATTTTTTCCTGAAAAATGGGTCGGGGGCAGTGTGTTTCACTGCATTCTACTCCATTCTTCACTGCATCCTACTCTACCGAGGGGACTTATTTTTTCCCTGGGTAAGTTCTGATGTTTAAAAGTCCTCTAGCAGCTACTTCAATGAGTTTTTTGTCTGATTGGTGCTGCCATTATCTTTTGGACACTGGCCAAATGCACCAGAATGGTATGGTGGGCTCTGGTGCATCTCAGAAAATGTATAGAAAATAGAAACGAATAATGTGGGAGCTCTTTAGTGTCCTTTCCTGCAAGCCTGAAAGAATTAGCAAATGGCATCATCTAAAGGCAGGCTCAGTCCTCTTCTGTCCTTCTGGACCATGTTAGCCCAAAAGCCATTAGATAGGGCTGAAGAAGGTAGGTGTTCACTCAGCCTAGGTATTGTGGAATAGGAGAGGGATGCTTTGGTGGTTCAGGAAGGACGTTGGAGCCCAAGTGGGATGAAGAGGTGTCTGTACAATCCTAAGGTATTGAAGCCTGAGGGGGTGAAAAGGTGTCTGCAGTAGGGAGGGTGGGTGGGTATCAGCAGCAGTGAGCCATCGCTATGAGCACACCTAGTGCCCAGATGTTGGTTCCTAAATACCATTTTCCACTAAAAGAAACTAGTGATCTTTAGAGAAATTACAGATTTCAGAACTAGGGCAGGCAAAGTACAAGTTGAGCCTGCAACAACATGTTGTGCCAAAAAGTAAGCCTCAAAGAATGATGGGGATGTTTCTGTAGGACCTAGTAGCCTGCTGGATGGACCTCCCACTGGCTAAATCTGGAATAATCTGAATATCAAGAAGAGTGATAACAGATTATAACTCAGTGAATGAGACAGGAATCTGAGTTCACATTAGTATAAATAAATTAACAAATAACTGGAAAGTTTTTTGAGGACTGAGATATTTATGCAGTCTCAAAGTACCTTCTTATGAAATACCTACATATTACAAAAGAAAAATGAGTAATTTACTCTGGTGTGTCTGCCAGGTTTCTCCAGCTAACATCACCTTGAATGAGACAAATTGAAATTTTGTGCCACCTGCAAAGTCCAGATAGAAGAACACAGCATCACTTCTGGGATGTTACCACCAAAGATGCATAACTTGAACATAATTGTGAGAATACATCAGAAAAACTCAAATTGAGGGCCATTAAAAAAAATAACTAGCCTGTAATCTTCAAAAATGCCAAGTTCATGAACGTCAAGGTCAAGAATCTGTTGCAGATTGAAGGCAGATAAATAGCCATGACAATTCAATGCAACCAGTGACTCAGAACTGCCTCCTTTTGCTAGAAAAGACATTGTTAGGACTAGTGGATGAACATAAATGGGGTCTGAGGATGAGATAGTAGTATTGCTTCAGTATTTTGTTTCACAATTTTGATGTTCATATTGTGGTTATAGGATTACTACAGTAAAGCATTTATGGAATGATAAGGAAAAATACCAGCAACTTACTTTCAAATGGCTTAAATGTGCTGTTTCTGCAACTTTTCTGTATATTTGGAATTGTTTCCAAATAATACATTTAAAATATAAAATAAAAGTGGGCTAGGAGTTCAAGGAATTAGCATCATTCATATACTCTCCAGTTGTATTTATACTGAAACCTTGTGAAGCATGCTAGCTCTGAAACCAGGTATCCAGGTTCAAATCCTATTTCTGAGTGTCCTTGGGTGAGTTATTTAGCCTCCTTGTCCTCAGTTTTCTCTTCTGCTAGAGCAGTTGAGGGATAATGACCCATTTTTTAGGATTGATAGGCGATTTTAGTGAGACAATCACACAAAGACCCTAGAACAGGTTCTGGCATATGGCAAACAGTCAACATCTCTTAGATATTGTTCTTATTATTTCGTAAGCAGGTAAAACATCTATGTAATGTAGCCCCCTCAGTCCTTTAATAACACAGCTCCCTTGAACGAACTCCAAGAAGTTTTCTCCTTGGGCTTGATTCCTCCCTACATCAGTGATATAATAACGAAGCTTCAGTTTATGTACCAATTATGCGGTACGAGTAAATTCCTACAAGCTTTATGAGATTAAGGTAACAGGGTTAAAGATTTTCCTAAAAACTCTTAGGAAGCCTGTTGGTCCATCCTTGGCCAACTAGATGTAATTGTGTGATTTGACCAGACAAAAACATGTTGATTACAAGTGCCCACAGCCAAGACTATGGAGATCCAAAAGTTAATTTCTCTGAATTTAGAATTGCTCATTATAATTCCATTTCTAGAACTGGAAAGGACCTCAGTGATTACTTGTTCTACCCTCTCATTTTATAGGTGAGAGGACTGAGACCCTGCATGGTGAAGGATGCCCCAGGTGGGATCATACCACCAGAGTTTGAACCCTGAGCTATGCTGACACAGAAGTAAAATAGTTTGGGCGATGCTGAGGTCCAATAGAAAAAGTGTTTCTGGAGGAGAAGTGCACATCTTTTTATGGTGGTGGTAGGAATTTACTAGTTTCCAAGTAAGGGACCTCTGCTGTGGGGTACCTCGATCTATGACACCCCAGCCTGGGGGCTCCATTCCAACAGCCTGGTAGGATCTCAGCTCTGAAATCTCCCAGTTTTTCTTAGGATATCTGCATCACATGTCTCACACCATAGACAAAGCACTGTCTCATCTTTTACTTGCCATCCTTGTGTTCCTTCAGGCTCTTGTTTAACCAGACAAGGTGTCAGGCCTTAGCGTTGGACTCCTGACTGATCTCTTCTGATTCAACGGTTGAGCCAGATTCCTCAAGTGCTCTGTTCACTTTGTGTCCCTTTCACATTTTAGGAGACTCCAACTATTTTTGGTAGGAAAACAAATATCCTCCAGGCTGCCAGCGAGTTTTCGAAGACACATCCTGATTCATTATACAGCCACCAAGATACAAAGCCCTAAAAATAGGGAACTTGCTTAAATCTTTCATTTGGCATCAGGATGCTAAGTTCATGTTAACTGCAGTCAGTATTTTAGACTGATTTCATTTGATTTCCTGGGTATTATGCTCTTTGGCTGCGGAGGGCAACTTCTTGTTTATCTTCATCTCTGCTTGGCTTCAGATTAAGGCTTTGTGTTGAAAAAAAAAAAAAGAAAAAACAAAAACCCAACTTCTCTTTTTACTACCCATCTGTTTAATAATTATTTTCTTTTTTCCTTTTTTAAGCTTACTTGTTATGCTAACATTACTCTGTCTAAATAGAATGTTTATAATTGATTGCATTGCTCATTTTAAAAGTTTTTCCCTTTTTGTTTAATTAGAATTTATGGTACGCCAGAACTAGATCCCTCTCAACAAAGCAAGAATCAAAATTACTTTCAAGCATCCCAGTGGGTTAATGACAGGGTCTGAATTTATCTCTGAACTCCATTAAGGAAGAAACCTTTCCTGTTTTCATTTATTTCTTTGGGAGGGGGGATTAAAATTTCATTTAAATATGGCATTTTCAGAATTTAACTTTTCCCTAATTGGTATCTCTGTATTTTATTAAATTGTAAACTTCGGGTAGAATGCATTTTGAGAATGAAAGTGAAGTGCAACCATTACATGATTGTATACTTCCAGCTGGGCACAGTGGTGTGGGCTAGGTAAAAGGGATTTCAACCTTATGAAGGGTGATCTTTTTTCAATCATTTTTCTTACTCAGTTTTGTGAGGTTATGTAGGGGACTTTTACCTTGTTGTACATATAATTTCTTGACTGTCATCCAAGTAGGCATTATTTAATGGTCCATAGTAGATAGTCTCTCTCTCTGTGTGTCTGTCTCTCTCTCTGTGTCTGTCTCTCTCTCTCTCTCCACCTCCCTCTCCCTATCCCTCTTTCTCTCTCCCCTAACCGCTTCCTTCCTCAGAATATATGTAGATACATACGTGTACCTATATTGCTATAAAATTTCAAAGCACTTGCCTTCGGTGTGTGTTTGCAGTAGCATTTGTGGCTTAGAGACAGTTGGGGATTAGTGATTACTGTGACTTGGATAGTCTCACTCTGATTAGGTGTCTCTTTCTGCCGGCTGTGTTTGGGTAAACTTGGAGAAATTGGTTTGAGTTGATTCATTTAAACATAGTCATTGGCCTCACATTCTAAAACATGTTACCTTTCCATGCTTGGCATGTAACCAGCCTGAGATTTTCTTGTGTTTTGGCTGCAGAAGATAGGAAAACCATGATTCAGATTCAGTGCTGGCCAAATGAAGTCTCTTTGGGGGTGGATAAGCAATGTTCCTTTAACATCCATGATTTATTCGTCATATCAATCATGAAAGTATGGGGTTACTTTAAATTATAATTTCAAACTTATAGAAAAACGTCAAGAATAGTACAAATATTTATTCTAATTCCCTTACCTAGATTCTCCTATGGGTTCACATTTTTGCTTGTTTACTTTCCATCATTTTCTGTTTCTTTCTTTCTCTGTACGTTTTTTTCTAAACTACTGGGAAGTAACTTGAAGATACCACATCCCATTACCCTTAAATACCTGAGTGTGTATTCCTAAGATTGAGCATATTCCTTTCATAACCACATTACCATGATCAATATTAGGAAATTAGATACTACAATACTAGTATCTAAGCTACAGTCTATATATAAATTTTGTCAATTGTCTCAATATCTTCTATAACTATTTTTAAGATCAATTATGTTTGAAAACACCGAGTTTTGATTTTGCTACCTCTGTGTTTAGCCATTTCTCCCCTCCTTATTGTATTTAATTAAACCGAAAATAGATTAAGAATTATCTTGTTTCTAAAGTACTAATTTATGTTTTACTGGAAACTTTTATAAATATGTGAGCCCAAGTCACTTAAGGGCAGAGTCTGTTATGTTGTTAAACACTGTATTTCCTAGAGTCCTTAACTTACTGCCTGTTTTTGCAAAATGAGCAAATGGGTAAGAGTCACATTTTAGACCCCAGATGTCTCAGCTTCCTAATTATTAATGATCTGTGACTTTTATTTTTTCAGAAGAGTCATGTCCTTGGGCTTCAGCTTTTGCCTTGTTCTAGGCTCCAAGATAGGCCCAGTAAGTCTACTTTTTAGTGAGATTTTATATATTCACATATGCCCTCTCTACGAAAGAGAATAGTTAGTGGACTCTCTGGAAGGCACTTCCCTTTTGTTTCCCTAGGGCCAACGTCCTTCCCCCTTCTAAAATATAAAACTAGGTCTAGGGACTTATTGTTCTATCCCTATATTCTCATTTAATTAAGACTGTGAGGCATTTGGCGATACTTTCTCTTTAAGCTTCTTCTTCACTCTCGCCTTATTCATTGCTTCTGCCATTTATTCACTTGGCAAGACAGCAGTGATCTGAAGAGGAGAGTGGCGGCTATGGGATGGAGGAAAGATCTCTGGGTTCTGAGTGACATGAACTAAGCCAAATCCTCAAATCCTGGCTCTCTTACAGGCTGTTTGTGTGCCAAAATGGGTCAGAGCTCCATTTTGCAGATAAATAACTGAGGCTCAGAGAGGATCAAGGACTTGGGGGAAGCCATAGATCATCTATCAGAGGCAAGACTCCTCGTCCCAGCTCTGCAATACTCGTTCATGAAAATATTATGATTCTAGAATCATGCATGGCATTTATGATGATGATAATGATGATTCTTATTTCTATATTATCTTTAGCATAAGTTATAGTCTACTAGTCTATTTACACTGCCAGGAATGGCGAGTCAGTTTTGTCTCGAGTGCTAACTGGATCACTTTGTAGGGCCTGCCTGGAGTGCTGTGGAAAGAGAACTCTGGCCTCAATTCTCTCTTCTCCTCTCTTTGTCCTCTCCTCTCTCTCCTCTTTTGCCCTCATGTCCAAATTGCTCTTGTTTGTTATTGCAGAACAATGCAGTCATCCTTTCGATTGAAAGAGGATGACGATTGTTTCCCCCATGGTAAGAGTATTTTTCTCTGATTAGAGGTAGAGAGAATGAACGAGGGAGAGAGGAGAAGTATGAGAGGTGGGTTCAGAAGGGAAAGAAAAGCAGAAAGCAGGAAGCCAGGAGAGGTCAGGGGAAATGAGGAGGGCCTCGGGCTCAGGGCTGGGAATATTTCTGCTTTCCATGTGGCATGACCCATCTGGGCAAGGGAGAAGGGGTCACTCACCGAGGAACTTTCAAAGGAGAAAACGTTCTGGCCTGAACAAAGTCCTGTCATATTCTACTGATGTCCAAGTCACCATCATGAGTTGCCATCCAAAATATGGATGAGTAAGAGACAGGCTTGCTCCTGAGGTCCCTAGGTGCTGAGGCTCCTTCTGCCATAGGACGGCCCATACCCTGGAATGCACTTCAAATGCAGCTCCCACAGTACTTGCTATGAGTGTCTGCCATGTCGGCTGGATGCTAAGCCCTTAGAAGGCCAGGACTGTGTCTCTCTTTCTCACCATGGTGTCTACAGAGTCTGTGAGAGTTGCAGTGCAATTCTGTTGCTGACTACCTGGAGTTAGGTCAAGGGCTCTGCCCTCTACAAGACTTCTCTTATTTCAGACACTAGCCACAAGCTCTGGGATTGATGGTGGCTTTCCATCAGCTCCCAAAGCCCACAGGCCACCTGCACTTTTGACCAACTGGCTACAAATTTGGGAATTCCCATTACCCCCTCAGTTTTGATGATTTACTGCATTCAACAAAAGGTGACGCAGTCACAATTCTGTATGACAGAGATGGCTGTGCCCTCTAAAATCCACATGATCATCTTATAATAGCACCTTGGCCTAAGTTACTCTCCTTCCATCTCACTGAATGCAATGTGCGTTTATCAAGTGCCTGTCATGAGCAAGGCTCTGGCTGAGCCCTGGTTCTCTTTAAACTGTTTTATTGCAGGACCCCCTTGAGATCTCTGATCCTTCATTTTAAACCCTGGCCCTTGCAGGAAGATTTCCTTGGATCTTGGAAAGGGCAGTTTGATAATTGCTTGTCATCTTTGTTTTACACGCCATTTAGTGCAAGGTAGATTTTTGCCCAACTCTTAATGTCTCTCCAGATTAGAGGCAAGAGAGCTATTACAAAGATGATTGGCATAAGATCAGGTCCTAACAGCCATCAGCTGACCCTCGGTTCACATCATGAAGACCTCTGAGGGACTGTGGCAACTTTGTGCCTCCTACAATATTCTTTAAGTTGGGAAGCACCAGCAATGAGAGACTCTTAGGTTGAGGAGCCACCATCAGCAGCAGCTAGTCTTCATCTGGTGACAGATGAAATGGGTGACAGGGGGTGAGCCACTGCCCCATCTGCCCCAGGTTGGAAGAGCTGCTGTCATTCTCCCAAATGTGAATGTGATTGTCCTGACAGCTACTCCACTCTGTGAGAGACTGGAGTCTTGCTTGCTGGAGCGCCAGAAGCATTCCTGTGAGAAATCTGGGCTTGTTACCAGAGATCTAGGATGTGCAGCCACCCAAACTCCTCAAAACCCGTGGGGATGAAGGAAAGGAGGGAGATAGAAGGAAACACTGGGAAACAGAAAGTGTTACTTCCTAAAAAAAAAAAAAAAAAAAAAAAAAAAAAAAGAAGTCTTGCTATTGCCTCTGACAGCCAGCTCTGTCAGTTGCATTTGTGGCCGCACAGGCAGTTGGCAAGCCGGGCAGAGAACTCTGCTCTCATCTTCACAAGCTGCGGATCTCCTGTGCTCCCTTAGCACCCTGGAAAAAATTAGTCCCAGGGAACCATGCAGTGCCATCCACACTTAAGGGCCTCTCATCATCACAACATTCAAATCTTTCCCACTGTGTTTCTATCTTTCTCCTCAGCTGGGGTGTGTTAGGTGTGAAATTTGCCTTCAGGCCCTGTGGGCTTTGGGAGCTGATGGAAAGCCCCATCAAGAGCCTGCTGACAACACAGGTGCTCTCAGCTGTGACCAGAGATGAGCAGGGGACAACAGGCCTGGGGGTGTCAACACTGGAAATGATTCTCCCAGGAGGGCTGAGATGTGTCTGGTGGGTATTGCCTACATGGCTTTGCCTAGTGCCTGCAGCCCCCAAAACCAGGGGTAAGAGGAAGTGGGGTTCTGCCAGCCAAGGATGGATGGCAGATGAGGCCACAGGAAGAGGAGGTGCTGGAATCAGGAAGAGATGTCAGAGCTTGGCGGAGAAGAGGCAGTTTGTAAGGCTGGTAGATTTCAGTGGGGTCTGGTGTGAGAGGGAGCCGAGGAAGAAGATGTGAGTGGTCAGTTGTTTCATGGGACAGACTCGGAGTCCTGTACTTGCATTCTTTGCATGGACAAGACCCAGCACTCTCAGTTCCCTTAGGAACGGAGGACAAGGAGGGCAGCTCTCTGGGGTTTCCTCCCAGATACACTCAGCAGTCGGTTCCCACTTGCCCTCCTGCCCGGCATCTTCCAGGGATTCCAAGAGGAGCTTGAGTCTAACACTGCCCTAGGAAGAACTTGCTCCTTTTTTGTTGACATGATAAAAAAGTTATCAGAGAAATAAGGTGTTTAAACAATACTTTAGCCAGATGACCCCTTCCTCTCTCTCGCTTAGTCCAGGCATGGCTGTGCCTTGACTGACATTGGACTCCATGCTCTGGAGAGGACCAGGGGCTCAGCATGGAGGGTGCTGGCCACTTGGTCCTACCTGTGGATGCCTGAGGGACAGTCTGAAGCAGGACAAACAGACCACAGAAGTTCTCAGGCATCTCTGTAGCTTGAGAATCAGGATGGATATCCATCGTGGAAACTTATTGCTGAACGAGACCCAGGAAACTGAAGTAAGGGGGTTAAATGACTTAAGACCATTTATTTATTTGTTCAAGAAACATTTGCTGAGTACCAGGCACTGGGAGGAATGTTAAAATATGATACACACATGAAGTGTTTTAGGAATCACCTGCTCCAGAAGGCTCCAGTCATGACTGATGGCAGGCACGGGGCCTCGTCAAACCCAGGTGCCTCCAAATCAAGCCCCATCTGAGGCAGAGTTGAGCAGGGAGTCTGCGCTCAGCTTTAGTCCAGCCTCTGGTACGCTCCCTCCCTGACGTTTGTGGAGCATGGCCTCTTCTCTAAATTCTTCGTCTTTGCCAGCTCCTCACTGTCTTCACTCTAAGATTGCTGAAGGTGCTCCAGTTGCCTGCATCAGCATGCTGCCTGTACACCTCCCTGCTCAAGTCTTTGAGTTCATTAGGTATATTTTCAATCTTCCAAGTTACTGTAGGTAACAATTATACCAAACGTTTTGCCATTAAAAAACCATTTTTCTAGCCTCCTATAATATTTTCCTCATCGTTTTTTCTAGCCTCTGAAAACATATATATTGCAACAGGTTGTAGTTATAATATATTGCTACCTGTGACCTATTCCCAAAACCAAGACCAACATTGGAAATGATTCTCCCAGGAGGGCTGGCTGAGACGTGTCTGGTTGGCTGGCATTGCCTGCATGGCTTTGTCTAGCACCTGAGGCCTCCAAAACCAAAGGGTAAGAGGAAGTTGGGTACCTAGAAGTGGAATGCTGCTATAATAAAAACTACACACTGTAGTGTTTAGTAATTCTAGGTACCTATTGCCATCTGAGTCAACTCTGCTGTGGAACAAATAACCTCAAAATATCAGTGGCCTGTTACAGCTACAAGAGCTGGTTTCTAGCTTATGGGACTGCAGGTTGTCTGAGCTTGATTGGGCTTGGATTCAGGCTGTGGGCTTAGATCAGGTCTGTTCCATGTGGCTTATTCTTCTTGGACCAACAGGCTACTCAGGAATTCTCTTCTAGTGCAATGTCAGACCTTCAGTAGGAACAAGTGGAGGGACACAATGTCTTTTATAGCCCAAGCTCAGGCTTTGTTCACTGTACTCTGCCCACATTCCACGGGCCAAGGAAGTCTCTTAGCCAAGCATAACCTCACTGAGGCACAGATATACATTCCGCTTTTAGTGGGAGTGACTACAAAATCACACAGCAGAGGGAGGGCTGACAAAATGGAAAGATAATGCAATCTATTATACTGCTGCATAGGAAGGCTCTCTGAGGGTCTGATGGTCTCTTAAGAAGACATCCAATGAATCTTCTTGCTTTTGGTCCCAACAAAATTTCATTACTGTTGTCTCTTTTCACATTTCCTACTTTTAGAAATGCCTGGTCCTGCTAATTCCTGAGCCATTTGGGTATTATGCAACGTAAATCTGGTTGCTTCTTGGCTTTCCGGCTACCGCCTTAGGATTCATATTTTCAGGTTTGTTGAGTCAGTCACCACTTGCCCATCTGCTTTCCAGCTTCCAAAATTTCATTACTGTTGTCTCTTTTCACATTTTCTTTGTCCTTGTGGGTTTATGCCTGTAATAAAATCCTTTTACTGTCATTTTTGTGGGGTTTGGGGAGAGAGCAAGGCTAAATGCATGTTTTCAATCCATCATCCTGTCAACCTGGCTCTTTCTTGACATCTAAATGATCAGCCGCCTTTCCCTCTCAGCTGCTCCGGCTTTAATTACGTGCTGCTCAGAGCCCCTTGTTGCCTGGTGACAACCAAGTGGAAGAACTTTGATGAAGTGCCTGATGGATGGTGACTCACCTCTCAGTCTGGATGATTGTTGGAACACAATTCAGCTGCAGAATAACCCTTTGTGACTCAATGTTGTGTCCACAAACACAAATTTTAAGAAACCAACCACCTCTTCAGAGTTTTGAATACATAATATCACCTGATTTTTTTTTTTTTTTTTTTTTGGTCTCAACCTGGGGCATAAGGATCATTCAGTTGCTGGATTTTCTTAAGTTAAATTGCTAAAGAATACAAAACATAACCACTTGGTCTATTTGGATGGCCTTCAGTTATTTTCTATCAGCCCATTGGAAATGATGGGGCTGGGAAGGATACTCTGTAACTGAGAGTTTGATCAGCTGTTTAGTGTCTTTCAAATGTGGATTGATCATTTGAGCTTACCATATGACAGACGGGGAGGCCGAGTTATTAACATTTATCTTCTGATGTCGTTTGACCCACAGCCTCTCTAACAGTACCAGATATGTACTGCTAGCATAGCAGGAGTTCTGCAGGTGAAAGCCATCTCGAAAATGAATGGAAACATTTTTGGAGTGCTATGGAGACAAGGACCTACAAATGTATTTCCAAGCAGAGAAAGAAGAGAGACTGACCTGTGATGACTAGTGAACCTTCAACCAGATAACTAGGGTTCAAATCCTGAGTCTGCGTCTTATATTCTGCATGACCTTGGGTAGTTTTCTTGATCTCTTGGATAAGAAAACAGCTCTCTTTCCTCACAGGATTGTGGGGTAAATTAAAGGATCAATGAAAGCTTTTTGCTAAATGAAAGTTCTATGCAAATACAAGTCTTATTTGGGGATAGTTATGAATATAAGTAGCTTATACAAGGTGGGTAGGTAGTAAGCAGTTCATTTTTATGCACTTTTTATTACTTGGAACACGTGACTCCTGGCAGACTAAATGAACTCTATAAGATGTTTTCTGTAAGGTACACTTAACAAGAAGCACCTGATGGGCTCTTGGTACATGCCAGGTCCTGTTCTGAGCACTGTATACAAAGTAAGTCATCTGAACCTCAGAACCACTTTATAAGGCAGATTCTACAGATGTTGTTATCACCATTTTAAAATGAGGGAAACTGAGGCCCAGGAAGCTAAGTAAGTTGCTGAAGCTCATCTTGCTTACTAATGGAGCCAGGACTTCCCCATAGGCAGCCTGGCTCCGGGTCTTCAGGGTAACCTCCGCCCTGCACTCTGGGGTTGTGAAATGGCCGCCGTGCACATTTCCTATTCTTTTCAACTGTTCCTTTCTAGGCTCTTCTTCCTTTGGTGGGACACAAAATGTTAATGTCTTCTGGGTTCTCGCTCAGGCTTTATTCTCATCTCAGTACCCTCTCCCTGAGCAGTTGCTACTTATCCATTGTTTTAATCACCATCTATATGCTAATGAGTTCCACATCTGTGTCCAACCCTGGTCTCCCTCCTGGTTCCCAGAGGGATTATTCAACTGCTTACTAAGTGTCTTGCCTTGGATACATTAAAATCACCTCCAACTCCTCATATCTAAAGTTTTACTCCTGATTTTTCTTCCGATCCACTAAGCCTTCTCCTCAGTCTCTGAGCACCCTTCACCGAGGTAGGTAGGAAGAGTCCTGAGATCATCCTTGGGTCTCCTTCTTCTTCACCTCCTATATCCATCCAGCTCATATCTAAGTCCTGTCAACTTGGTCACCTAAATAGCTCAACATTGTCTGTTTCTTTATATCTTGGGCCAATACCTTAGTCCAGGCCAGGGCCATCTCTTATCTAAATTATTGCAACATCTTCCCCAGTTTCCCTCCCTCAGTAGTTATCTCACATTGGAGTCAACAGGACTTTTTCAAGATATAAAACCCATCACATATTTTCCTGCTTAGAACTCTTCAAGGACTCCTAATGACCTTAGATAATGGCCAGCTTCCTTAACTTGGCTTCCAAGACTGGCCATAACCTGGCCACATCCTACTGCTTACCCTCAGATTTCAACACAGGTTTTCCTTACATCTTTTTTCTACACCCATTGTAAACTTCTTTCAGAATCTCTATGCACCTCTCTTGCCTCAGGACCTTTGCACATGAAGCTGTTGCTTTTGCCTAGAACAGTCTTAATCCCTCACCCACTACACTTTTATGTCTAGCTCCTTGTCATCCTTCAGGCATTAACCAAAAGTGGAAACCTTTTCTGGGAAGTCTTCCTTGACTTTTCTAGCCTTTGTTAAGTGCCTTATACAAGAGGGCTTCAGAAAGTTCATGGAAAAATGGAATTAAAAGAGAAAAATAAAAAATATAAACTTGATTTCTCAACATAAACTTCATCAAGGTCAATACAACTTTGTAAGTGATGATATCAGCTGTTTAGTCCATCCCTAAATAACTGAGGATCCTGGGAATTTATCCATGTCAATGCAGTCTTTTTTACATTATTAACTGAAAATGGGTTCTCTTTAATAATTTTTTTAAATTAGGGAACAGAAAGAAGTCAGAAGGAGCCAGATCATGACTGTAAGGTGAATGCCTAATGATTTCACATGAAAAGTCTCACAAAATTGCCCTTATTTGATGAGAGAAATGGGTGGGAACATTGTCATGATGGAGGACTCTCTGGTGAAGTTTTCCCAGGCATTTTTCTGCCAAAGGTTTGGCTAACTTTCTCAAAACACTCTCATAATAAGCAGATGTTATCATTCTTTGGCCCTTCAGAAAGTCAACAAGCAAAATTCCTCAAGCATCCCCAAAAAACTGTTGCCATGACTTTTGCTCTTGACTGGTCTACTTTTGTTTTGACTGGACCACTTCCACATCTCAGTAGCCATTGCTTTGATTGTGCTTTGTCTTCAGGATTGTGCTGATAAAGCCACGTTCCATCTCCTGTTACAATTCTTTGAGGAAATGCTTCAAGATCTTGATCCCACTGGTTTAAAATTTCCATTGAAAGCTCTGCTCTGCAGCAGCTGACCTGGGTGCAATAGTTTTGGCACCCACTAAGTGGAAAATTTGCTCAACTTTAATTTTTTAATCAGAATTGTGTAAGCTGAACCAGTTGAGATGTCTATGGTGTTGGCTATTGTTTGGGTCATTAATTATCAGTCCTCTTCAATTAGGGCACAAACAAGATTTTTTTTTTTTTTTTTTTGCAAATTGATGTGGATAGTCTCCACTGAGGGCTTTGTTTTCAATGCTATTTCATTCCTTCTTAAAATGTATTATTCATTTGTAAACTGCTGGTTTCTTTGGGACATTGTCCCCATAAACTTTTCATAAAGTGTGACCGATTTCATTATTCCTCCACCCAAGATTCATCATAAGTTTGATGTTTGTTCTTGCTGCAATATTAGTAGAATTCCTGTTGCTCTGATAGGGCTCAATTGAAAATGATGTCTTATCCTTTTTAGTGACTCAAACTAGATACCGTTCTGACATGTTATAAAAAGTTAGTATGAGTTTATTTTGGTGCAAAGAAATTGAGCTCCATTTATAGTTTTTAAAATAATATGCATTTTCCATAAACTTTTTGAAGACTCAGTTGTACCTTTATGTGACACTGACTATAATTTGTTGCAATTGCTTTCTTACTTGCCTGTCTCTCTGGCTACATTGTAAATTCCTTAAAGGCATGCTCCATGTAGGTCTAGCTCATCACTGTATCTCCTGAGATTAGCACAATGCCTGGCACATAACAGGAGTTCAATAATCATTTCTTGAATATTTAAATAATGTTATATAAAAACATCAAAGATTGTAAATTACCCCATTCTCAAAGTAAGACCCCCAAAAATTCATGCTCTTTTTTTTCATAGATCACTAAGTGAGAAGGCAAACTGAAGACGGAGCTTTGCTTTATTCAAGACATTGGGAACCAAAAGAAAGTAAAAGGCAGATTTTCCTCCATCTCTTTTTCAGGAATTCTGATGCCCTATTAACTGGGACGCTTGTACTCCTAGGGAAGCGATAATATGATGAGGAGACAATCATAGATGAGGTGGGAGGGCTTCTGGAGCCCGTTTCTAAATGCTTTGTGCCTGCAGAAAAAGGAGAGCATTGAGAACTTTTTTCTAAATGGAACAAAGGGTGTGACTGGCACACCATTTAGCCTCGTTTACCAACTCTTCAAACACTAAAATTCTTGCCTGGCAGGAGATAGGTTCTCTAGAAGCTTAGGAACCTTTGAAAGCAGGGATTGAGGACAATGTCTGGACTAACGTTGGCCATCATAAAACTTGTCTTCCACGTGACACATCTATCAAAACCAAGCATTGTCTGTCTTCAGTAGAAGATGCATTGTTGGAGGTGACGTGGGTTCGCAGTGCCAGCATAAGCATTTTTACCTAAACAGCTTATCTCATGCTCTTTTCCATACTCACTGTGGTTTAATTTCCTCTGTATCAATCTCTTCATCCATAAGATGGAGAGTTTGGCTGATAGCAACTCCAGTCATTAAATAGAGATGAAGTTCTACATGAGACCTTCTGTTATTCTCTTACCTCTTTTCCATTTTCCTTTGAATAACTTGTCACGGTTTGTGTTTATAAGCTTGTTTGCTTTACTTGTTTACTCTCTGCTCCATTCCGCATTTTAGCCCCTCCTCTCCTCGTCCCCCACCTTCATCTCCACCCACCATTGTAAGGTCCATGAGGGCAGGGACTGTGTCTATTTTGATCTTCTATCCCCAGAGCCTAGCATGATGCCTGGCACATAGTAGAGGCTCAATAAATGCTTGTTGGAAAAGTGGCTGGTTGAATGAACACCATAATGAGGAAAGTCATGCAGTGGCTCCCTGGCTTTTTGCACACATTACTGAGGCTCTCCAGAGAGTCTTGCTGGGGTTACTGATTTATTGTAACAGAGAAACAAGAAGAATAAGAAGGCCTCTTAGCAGATGTCACGTAGGACACGAACATTGCTCTGATAGGCCAGCTGTCATTCCACTGATTTTATGTCAGTTGCTCTCTATTTTGTGTTCTGTCACACATCAGCCCCAACTAAAAGGAAAGGCTACAGGCTGGGATTTGAAAGATAATTTAATGAAGGGATTATTTATAGAGGTGTGGGCAAGAGCAGAAGAACCAGATGGGTTGCTGAAGCACGCGGGGACTAGCAATAGTGAGAAGCTGTTGTTACTCTTGGGCCTGACAGGAAAAGCTGGAGCCTGGGAGAATGGAGGTGTGGACAGGGCCATGGATGGGAGCCATAGTTAAAGAGGGCTGCCGTCACCATTGGAAGCGCATTGTCAGGCAAAGAGGGAATAGGAAGAAATACTGCAAACTCTCCTCCTGCTCTTTCATCTCCTGCATGGTCTCCAATTGGCACTGCCCAATGGGAAAAGGGATCTCAGGTGATACAGGTATAGGGCATAGAGGTCAGCCTTCTGGGGCACTGGAAGGCAGGAGAAAAGCCAGCATGTGCCATTACTATTAGTGATTTTCTCTTTGCAGAGAGAGGCACTTGTGATCAAGTTCATGCTGCTCACACATACTCCAGTCGAGCAGGCACCTGCTGTTCCTTGACTTCAGTTTACAGCATCTCTCTGTTTTCTTGCTTCTCTGCCACTCTCCTTTCTACTGTTCTTTATATGTCTTGCATTTAAACTCTTCCAGAGAAAATCTGATGGTGTCACCCTCTGATATTGGACAGGGTACACATAAGCAGCCTGTGAAGACTACCTTTAGGTGGGGCACCTGTCTTTGGTCCAGTTAGCTACAAAGCAGGCTGGACTTGCCCATGACAAAGACTCTCTCAAAAAGGGTGATAGGAGACGAACTCCTCAGAGGAAACAGTCTGATTGGAAGCCACCTTGCATGGTTTGTCTGGTACATGGTCATCCTCACTTCCACTCCAGTGGTGACCATCCTCCCATATGAAGGATAATAATATCAATACTAGGCTGCTGGAAGGGACTAGCTAATGCTTACTATTAGAGTAAGCAGGACAAGTTGCCCCTGTTTTTTTCTGTTTTTTTTTGTTTGTTTGTTTTTTGTTTTTTGTTTTGTTTTGTTTTGTTTTTTTGAGACACAGACTCCCTCTGTTGCCCAGGCTGGAGTGCAGCGGTGTGATCTCGGCTCACTGCAACCTCCGCCTCCCTAGTTCAAGTGATTCTCCTGCCTCAGCCTCCCGAGTAACTGAGACTACAGGCGCCCGCCACCATGCCTGGCTAATTTTTTTGCATTTTTAGTAGAGACGGGGTTTCATCATGTTAGCCAGGATGGTCTCGATCTCCTGACCTTGTGATCCGCCCGCCTCGGCCTCCCAAAGTGCTGGGATTACAGGCGTGAGCTACGGCGCCCAGCCGACAAGTTGCCCCTGTTAATTAGATTCACCAAATGTGCCCAGCACTGGTGGGTCTTCTTAACGTGATGCCCCTTCAGCTCTCTCCCCTGCTCCAGGAGTGACTGGGATATCTGTCATGCCCCCAGATATTGTGTTCAGGGTCTGGTTCATGAGCTGGTTTTCTTCTGCTTCTAATCACAATAGCCA
The DNA here is from genome assembly GCF_029289425.2 of Pan paniscus. Classification (NCBI taxonomy): domain Eukaryota; kingdom Metazoa; phylum Chordata; class Mammalia; order Primates; family Hominidae; genus Pan; species Pan paniscus. The sequence goes on along the minus strand of NC_073256.2, from coordinate 119,291,196 downwards.
TAGTCATTTGTATTCATAGAAAGTAAATGCCTCTGTCAATGAGGTTCCTCATAAGAGGAACGGGGAATAATGCCTTTTTAGTCCTAATCAGCCCTGTAAAACCTCCTGCAAATAGGAAAGGATTGTTTTCTGGCATTTTAGATTATGCTAAAAGTTGAGTTTTAAAAAATGATAGCAACTGGTTGTTGGTAAAGTTCTAGGATGGCAGCCTTGGTGGGTGGCAGGGATGCTTTTCTCTTCGAGTGCCTGTTCTCCCTGGATGGGGAGTCTCTTTTTTGCCACCTGCTTCAAGAGCAGTGAGTGCGGCAACCCCAGAGTACTTACTGTGCCATTGCAAACCATTTCTCAGTGCCAGAACCCCCCAACAATGTTTGGTTCTCTGTACACACTCTTTGCTTCCCGCTCCAGAACACACTTCCCTTTTGCCTTCATCTTGCAAAATTCTCATCTTTCCAGTCCCAGCTCAAATGCCCCTTCTCATGAGGTGGTGCTTAGGGAAGGAGGCTCTGCAGTCAGCCACTTGCATGTCATATCTAGTCCACCACTCATCAGCTGGCTCTTAATTTCTTCATCTTTAAATATGAGATGGTAATTGGATGAAGCTGTATGTCACAGTGGGTAAGCATGTGAATGTTAGAGCCAGATTGTTAGGTTTCAAATGCTGGCTCAACCACCTACTTGCTATGTGACCTTGGGAAAGCTAATGAACCTCTCAATGCCTCAGTTTCTCCATTTATAAAACGGGGGTAGTAAGATGTATACAAATTTGTTGTGAGAATTAAATAAGTTAATGGATGTTATACTTTATTATTCTCTATCTCACTGAGTTGTAAGAATTAGGTAGGTAGAACACGTAATCATCTGGGATTATGCTTGCCCCAAACTCAGCTCTTCCTATGTAATTGGGGTAGTTCTTATGTTCTGTTGCATTTTATTTGTTATTGCCCAACATGCCAGAGAGGGGTTGTGCCTCCTCTGTGTTCTCCTAATATATTGATTATACCTCTAATAGTATTTTTCATACTGAATTATCATTGTTTGGATTCTGTTTTCTCTATTGGACTGTGATCTCTTCACAGGCAAGAATAGATCATTAGTAAATATTTGATATTCCTTAAAATGAAAAGTTGCCATAGCACAGAAAGGTTTTTGGCCTCAAGATTGGTGTTGAATAGCTTGTCTGTGAAGTTCTTGGTGCAGCGAGAGGCCAGCAGCAGACGGGTTAAGACTCTTCCAGTGCATCTGCCTCTCCTCATTGTCTCATATGGGTTACCAAGTGCAGTCAGAACATGAGTTCTAGTTCCGAGAGTGGGTGTCACCTATTCTCTAGACAAGCTATATACAGTGTTGGAAATGAATGATGTTAAGTGAGACTTGGATTCTCTCCTTTTCACTTCACTTTAAATAAAGTGTTTGCTTGGTTTCAAAGTAGGTTTCATACCCTTGACTCCAAATGGAATTCTACCACCATGAAGAACTGTTTCCTCTGAGAAAAAGATGACTCATTCAGGTGATGGCTAACCAAAATCCTGGGGAAAAAAGAAAAAGAAAAGAAATCATAATTTACCACTTACTGGTTTTGGTTTTCCTTATGCAATCAGACATATACCTTTTTCTAATTTGAAGCCATTTGGCTTGTGCTTGTGAGATATTAATGACTGTAAAATAGCTGATATCAAACAATCTTATTTTCGAAATTGCTGTAGTTAAGACTGATGGTGCTTTTAGTTAATACCCCATGTCAGCCTGTCATCCCTACTCCCCCATAAACATTTTTGCAGGTGCCTACATATGACAAATGTACCACAAAATACCCAATATGAGTCCTTGTTTGTCATATTAGTTGGAAAGATGCACGGAAGTTATTTTTGGAATCTTGTTCATAAGTTTGTTATGCATGAGAAGAATCATAAACACTAGTTTATATACATATAGTGAATGAATGAATGTTATATTAGATTTCTGATTCAAAGTAGTCTGTGTCAGGGGTCCCGGGCTGGTACTGGTACTGGTTCATGGCCTGTTAGGAACCAGGTTGCCCAGGAAGAGGTGAGCAGCAGGTGAACCAGCATTACCACCTGAGTTCTGCCTCCTGTCAGATCCGCAGTGGCCTTGGATTCTCACAGGAGCGTGAGCTCTATTGTGAACTTGCATGTGAGGGATCTAGGTTGAATGCTCCTTATGAGAATCTAATGCTTGATGATCTGATTATCTGAGGTGGAACAGTTTCATCCCGAAACCATGTCCTCCCACCCTGGTCCATGGAAAAATTGTCTTCCAGGAAACAAGTGCCTGGTGTCATAAAGGTTGGGGACCACTGGTCTATGATAGAGAAACATAGACTACTTTTGTTGTTTAAAATGTCTTATAGCCTAGACTGCAGAGGGAAATTTATCTGATGAAATGTCTCCATTACATTTGTTATTATTTCAGGTTAGATTAAAATCTTAGCTGTGTTGGGTTTGTTCCTTGGTGAAAAGTTGGTATTTACCCTCTTTAAAAAATCCTTTTAATAAGCATTCTTAATTTTATCTTAAAATTATTTTATAGCTTTGACGGTGGGTTCTATCAACTCAAGGTCCTGTTTGGAAGCCTGTGGAGCCATCTAAATGTGTTAGCTGTAGCAAGGGCAGATTTAGCTGTTCTGTGTGATGCACCTTTAGCTTAGAAACCACTCAGTTTTATTCTGTTTTTTTCATTCATTGGCTGGCCAGTTAGGCTCTGTGCAGTTTATCCAATATGTTGTGATGCTTTATAGTGTCTTTTGTCCAAACCTAGAGCTTGTCTCCTTCTGGGTTTAGATTGTCTGTTGGCTTAACAGCTGTGTTCATTGTACTGTGTTTGCCCTCTGAGTTTCCCAAAACCTGCTGTGCCAGCTGCTGTTTGTATAGGCTCAGTGGGAGAAAAAAAGCCATCACACTGAAGGTTAGACAGATGTGAGAGCTCTATCCAGATTCAAATATCTAGTGCTGTTTGGTATATTTCTGCTTTACCTGTTGGTGTCATCAGTTGATGGGGACATGTTGAGGCTATCTAAAATGGACTCCTCTTTTGCTTCCATACACATTTCCTCTGACGGATGATGAATTACTGATTGTTATATATGTCCACATAAGGGTGTCGCTAAATTTTCTTGGTTTGCTTTAGTGTTTATCTCCCTTAGTCAGTAAGTTCTTATCAATATCTAACCCAGTTTCTTCCTATTGCCACCTAAGGGAATCAATTTTCCTTGAATTTTTGCTCTAATAATTACCTTTCTAAAAGTATTTGAGATTCATTTCTACATGCTGCATGCAGAATATTCTTCTAGGTACTCCTCTTCTCAAGATTGCAAATGGAACAAAATTCACTATGCTCAAGATGTGGACAAATATTCAAAGAAGTACAACTTTAACCTTGAAAAGAACATACATGATAAAAACAAATAGGAATAAAGGCAGGCTAATTGCCACTCTCTTAAAAGCAGCTCTTATATGCTGAGTTGGCTCTCAGAGATTTTGGTCTTTTATAGTATGATGAGAAAAGCACCCATGGGCTTTAAAGGAAGACTGACCTATGATCACATGGCCACTTACTAGCTGTCTGATCTTAAGACTATTATTTAACTTCTCAGAATCTCTTAATAGTAGTGGCCTCATGGAATTGTTGGGAGGATCAAAAGACATTATCAGATGGGAAATACCTCACCAATGGTAGGCATTCTGCAATGCTCATTTCTCTTAGCCAGGTTTGTCAATGCAATGTGACTGTTATGTAATAAGTTGATCAGTACACTGAATTCAATTATTATAAAGTTTCATTAAGTACATCAGAATTTGTAGCTATTTGGATAGGGTTGAGCTGAAGTTTATTTATTTATTTTTTTTACTAAGAAGAAAGGATTAGCCAAGCAAATTTTTCTGTCAACCAGAATGGAGATAAGAAGAAAAGTTAAGCTACTTAAAGCTTTTAGAAACTCCAATTTGCAGATAAAGAGAAAGAATTAATTAAAAACAATCATTATCTAAGTCATTGAAAGGATTGGGGAGACAACCTACTTAGTAATGCTTGCCACGGGTTCATGTACAATTGGCTTCTGTGTGATTTACAAAGGTGTGCCTCATTAAAACTAGTCCATATTTCAGACATCTTATCAATTAAGATATGCTTTTCATTCAATGAATCTGAATCTGTGAATTTCTCTAGCATTGAAAAAATAGAGCATTGAATAGAGGTAAAGTGCTGTCCATTGGTCACCAAAGCTGTGGGAAAGATCTTCATTCACTTGTACTAATTTATACTATCAGTGCAATTCCTATTTCCTATCCCTTCATTAATTTATTGGACATTTATTGAAAGACATCAAGGACTGTGGGTACTCATTGACTAAAGTAGAAGACTTTTTCTTCTGGCCTCAGGCTACAGCGATAAATCTTGCCTTCCCTAATAGTGAAAATGTGCTTTCTTCCTCTATATGGAAATTCCAATCAGATCCAAGCACTGATAGATCTCAGACTTAACAAGGTATTTAATAATGACATTTATTGCACATTATATTCCATCCTTTGAATGAATACACATGAGGCAAGAGTTAATTGTTTGATTTCGAAACGTGAATACAAGGAGGGCAAGCCCTTTGACAACACCAGACAGATGCTGGTGATCACTTTGCAATTATCAGGGATACATGGGGTCATGTCCCTGTGCTCAGTACAGGTTGAGGGTCTGACCTCAGCTTCAGGCTTGAGGATACACCATAGGTAATTATCATTATTAAAACATTTTCTTGGATGAAATTATTTGTTGCATCTTTCTATTGCCACTTACAAGTTGTTTTTTTACCATTATTTCTTTGTTTGTTGCATTATTAAGAAATAATTAGAAATAATAAGACTGAGATTATCCTACCCATCCTGATGCTACAATTTTGATCTTGTCTTCGCATTATTATCCCGATATATGTGATCTGAAAACTGTAGCTGTTTATCTTGGAGAACAAGACTGTTACTAGACTCTGTAGAACATAATTGTTAAGAGCTCTGGCTCTGAGTCAGACTGTCTGGATTCACATCTCCATGGCTCCACTGAAGTACTATGTAACCGTGGAGGACTTCCAAACCTCTGAGCTATGGCTTCACTATCTCTTAAGTGGGCATAAGAGTATATTCATAAGAGTATTATAAAGGTTAAATGCAATGTAGCACATAAAATGAGTTTTTAAATATGTATATATATCATATAAAATAAACAGTGGTGATTTATCATTACAACCAGAAGTCTAATGAGGCTAATATTCTTATGTCAAAATGAGAAAATAATGGATTCTTGAAACAATTGCTTATTGAGTTCATTAAATTTTAGGATGGATTATTAAGCAGAAGGTTTATCGGAATTTTTGGAAAGAGAGAGAAGCAGTAGGGGCTCATAAAGAACAAGTCATGGCGCATCATGGTTAGAGCAGGAGCATGCACTAGACTTGGAGTCTGGATTTCAGAAACATCTTTCCTAAGTCTTTCATAGTAACCTATGGACAACTGAGAATTTGGCTAGTACGTGACTTGGGGACCATAGCTTTCAGTTATCTTTCTCAATATTCTCCAGGACAACATTCTGTTTGTTTTCCTTTATCACATACCACCAATCTAATTATTTGGCTGATTCATTTGTTTATTTTTTGACTGTCTCCCTACAAGAGTGTAAGCTCCATGTGGGCAGAAACCATGCCTGTCTTGATCACATTTGCATCCCATGACTTCATACGGGACCTAGCCCATTGCCAGCAATCCTCAAATATTTGTGGAATGAATAAGAAATGAGAAAATTCTTGGCTGGTCAAAAGGTGTGACCCTGTGAATTTCATTGCAGCAACATTCACAATAACAAAGAAATGGAAATGAACTATATGCCCATCAATGACAGATTGGATACAGAAAATGTGATACACCATGGGATACTATGCAGCCACAAAAAAGAACAAGGTCATGTTTTTTGCAGGAACGTGGATGGACCTGGAGGCCATTATCCTTAGCAAACTAATGCAGTAACAGAAAAACAAATGCCACATTTTTACTTGTAAGTGGAGCTGAATTATGATAACTCATGAACACAAGGAAAGGAACAACAGACACTGGGGTCTACTTGAGGGTGGAGGGTGGGAGGAGGGAGAGGAGCAGAAAAAATAACTATTGGCTACTGGGCTTAGAACCTGGGTGATGAAATAATCTGTACAACAAACCCCCACGACATGAGTTTACCTATATAACAAACCTTCACATGTACCCCCGAACCTAAAATAAAAGTTAAAAAAGAGATGTGACCCCAAGAGCACTGGATCCCTAGAATGATGTCTGTTTTAAAGCATCACTTCTTTGTTAGGTTCTTCTTGGGTAGGATCATTTAATGGTTTATTCATTCACAAGAAAACATAGAAAGCTTGCTAGTCATCTGTGTGATTGCCAGAAGTTGGAAGATGTAGCTAATATTATGAAACAAAATTTAGAATTATCTCAATAAGCCAAACTTCAAGTCAGTAAGATTGAAGGAATTAAGAGGAAAAAATTAAATGCCTATGTTTATTAGATTTTTAAAACTCAGATTCCCAGATAGGATACAAGAGACAAGGTCCTGCAGGAGGTCATGTGGAAGAGAGTTGGGTTTTAACTGGCCACACAATATTCTGAGCTTAAAACACTATATCGTGGTAGATTTTTAAACATAAACCTACCCTAGACCAGCGGTTCTCAACCTTGGCTGCATATTAGAATCTCCCAGGGCACTGGTAAACAAACAAGCAAGCAAATAAAAACATACTAATGTCCAGACCTCACCATCAGAGATTTTGACTCAGTTTGTTTTGGGAAGGATCTGAATATTCTAATATATTAGCAAATCTAATAGGGTTAAGAACCTCTACTCTGACTTTGCTCTTACCAATAACTACATACCTTCTATAATCTGTTGCTAGCATTCTACTTTCTGATTATTACCTTCTATATTTCTAAATAACTCCACTGCAACATTTTTTGCCTTCTAGGACCTCTGATCCATTGACTTTGCCACCTCTTGGCTGTTTCTCCCTTCATTTCCCCATTTCTCTTCATGGTTCCATTCTAGTAGTCACTGCTTTGTATACGCCTTCAGTACCTCGCCTCCTCACCTGACAAGTCCTAACCATGATTATTAAATCTAAGAGAGACTGAATGTGGTTGGAGAAGAATATGCAAACTTGCTGATTGGTCTTACTGAAAATTCATGACTGCAAATGTCAGGTAGAAAATGCCATGTTAGAATCCTACTAAATCTCCTTAGTCAATTTACTCTCATTCTTATAGATAATTGTTGCACCCTTCTTCTCTACCAAACCTCAAACCAACCCCCTCCTCACTCTCAGCTGATGGCCTTGCCTCCCTCATGGAGATGAGGCAATCAAAGAACTTCCACAGATTCCTGCTACAAAATCTATTCACCTCCCTGCATCTGGACCTGTGCACTCTTCACTCCTATTAACTAGGATGAATCATCCCTGCTCTTACTAAAGCCAGCACTAATCGTATGCCCCGCATCTCATCTGTTCTCTTACTTAGGACTCGGCTTCTGCAATTGGCTGCCAATCACCACTGCTTCATTGATTTTCCTGTCTTCCCTGCATCATTTCCATCATCTTACATAGTATAATGTCTTCCATCTTTTAAAAAAAAAAAAAAAAAAGAATCTCTTGATCCTCTAAGCTATAGCTTAATTTCCTTATTCCCCTTAATGGCAAAAGAGTTGTCCAGACTCATCATATCCACTTCCTCTCCCCACTTTCTCTCTGCAACCCACTCCACTCAGAATTACCTCCCCACTGCTCCACCAAAGACTTTGTCAAGGCCCCCAGTGACCTTGACATTACCAAACTCCAATGATCAGTTCTTAGATCTCATCCTGCTGAACTTTTCAACAGCTTTGGACATCACGGATTACTCCCTTTTTGTTCTTTATTTGCCTTTACCATTTTAACCATTTGCTTTCTGTTGTAAACTGTAAACTCTTTAGTTATAGGATAGAGCCATCAAAATCTTATCTGGCTGCTTCATTTTATAAAAAGAATATTTTAACATCTTACTTAAACTCAACTTTCATTTCCATGTCTATTGCTATCAAATTTCCTTATGATGTAAATAAAATCTTATCCTTTAGGTCAGTGCTTAGGAATTGTTTGCTAAATTCGGGATTAACTGTGGAAACCAGGTTTTTGGAGTACCTATTCCCCTGTCTCCTACTTCATCATTATATATTAATCGTCTGAAATTTCTCACCTATATTTATTTTTTTTGCCTTGTAATTTTCACGTTTTGTCTTATTAATTTTGCCTTTTTGATGTAGAGGCTACTCCTTCATCTTAAATTTTTCTAACTATTCCCACTTCTTTCTCTAGCGCATCTGCTTTCAGATGTCTTTAATTCTTCTTGTGATCTTTAATTTGAGACTTCTTTGACAAGTTTTTTATGTATAGTCTCCTACTTTTACAATGTTTTTCTTCTTCCCAGCCAGCTTACCCCACTGTTCTTTGGTGATATTTTCACTTATTTTAGTTTTGCCTAAGTCTGAGGAGGATGGCCCAAGTTGATTCTTATATTCTCTTTGTGTATTTAAATCTTATCTCTTCTTTTTAGTGGCAGCTTGTAAAACCTATTTTTGTCTTTAAAGTTTAAAAACCTGACAAGTAGGCATGGTTCTCATTTCCTTCTCAACCAAGGTACTTGAAAGTGCAGCACGCTGCCTCCACTTCTTCACTTCCATTTCGTTCTAGGTTTTTGCAATCTGTTTTTTTTTTCCTGTCATAATCTAATAAAACTGCTCTCAGGAAATTCACTCATGGCTTTCTTTCTATTGTCCCTTTCAGTACTTGTCTTACTGAACTCCCTCCTTCCTGAAGCTCCCGACTCTTAGATTCCATGATGCCATTTTCTCTAGACTTTCCTCTTTTTCTTTCTGGACTAATTTATGGGTCTCTTTTCTTCTGCTTCTTCTTTAACCCTTACTCTCCTCCAGGGCTCTGTTTTTATTTCTCCATTCTTCTCACTATGCCTAATCTTCTTGCGGGAGCTTATCCACTCACTAGCCCCTCTGACTTTGTGCTATTTCATGTACCTGGAATTCTTCCCTTTCTTGCTCTCCCCACTCATTTTTCAAAACCCATTTAGCTATTACTCCCTCCAGGAAGGTTTTCTTCAGTCCTTAGGTTGGACTGTCTCCTCTGTTTGCCCCTTGAGTACACTGGTTGACACCATTGTCATATCACACATTATGTGGTAATAAAAATTATCTGCAGTCTTCTTAAGGACAGAAACCATGACTATTTTTGTATCCCTGCACCTAGTACAGAACTCAAGAGGTTGTTTTTGAGGCTTGCTTTCCTCTGAATGATATGTAATCCTCTTCATCATCTAACTGAGATTGTATTTCAGCTCAAGAAAAAGTTTTAAAAATTATGCTCTGGATCACACTTTCTGTAGTATCTCTGATATACATGTCATTTGCATATCAAATCCCCTTGATCTGCTTCCTAGTCCTATCCAAGCCACTATCATATATTTAAGAAGTCTCTCTGTGGGTTAACTTCAACCATCACTTACGTGCTAATGATTCCAAAATCCTTTTCTGTAGCCCCTACCACTGTCCTGAACTCCAGATTATTCCTGCACATCCTATCCCATTGCTTGCAATCATTTCTTGTCCTCATGGCACAGAGATTCTGCTGCCTTGAGGCCTCCAACCCCCAAGACAGGTCCTTTAGGATTGATGAGGACTGGGTACTCCCAAATCCCTCATTTGAATATAATGTCTAGGTTGTCAGGGAAGAGCAAAGTTGGGTGGAGGTGAGGTCAGCATGGAAAGGCAGTTGCAGGATGAGAGGTAGTTGTATCAGTTTCCTATTGCTGCTGTAACAAATCACCACAAACTTAGAGGCTTCAAACAGCACAGACTTATTCTCTTGCAGTTCTGGAGGTCAAAAGTCTGAAATCAGTCCTACTGGGCTAAAGTGAAGGTGGCAGGGCTGGTTTCTTCTGGAGGCTCTCAAGGGAGAATTCATTTCCTGGCCTTTGTCAGCTTCTAGAGGCTGCTGGCATGCCTCAGCTCCTGGCTGCATCCTGCCAATCTCCGCTTCCATCATCACAGTGCTTTCTCCCCTGACTCTGATGGCTCCTGACTCAGGAACATTGTGATTACAGTGGGTGCTCTCAGATAATCTCTCCATCTCAAGATCCTTAACTTAATCACATCTGCAATGTCCCTTTTCTCCTACAAGGTAACATTGACAGATTCTGGGGACTAGGACATGGACATATTTGAAAGGCCATTATTCAGCCTACAACAGCGATCCTAGGTTAGGGTAGACCATGATCCTAGGTCAGGGTAGAAACACAAGCAAACTACTTTTGGCAAAAGGAGATCCAGAATATTTGATTTTTAGCAGGTATGTGTATATGTGCATATGTGTGCATCCGGGAAGAAAAATTGTTGCTATCAATGCTATTTCTAGGTAATAGAAAACAAACAATGTGAAGGGGAAAAATTCTAAATTTTGTGTGTGTGTGTAAAAGTAATAAACTTTAAAGTCATTTATCTGAACTGCCTATAATTTATATATACTTGACAGCAAAATAATATTCTCTAGCTAACTAACTTGTTAGATTGTCGTCATTTAAGTTTGTTTTATTACAGTGTGCTCAGGAGTCTTTTCCCCACCTTAACAAAGCAGGGGGCTTTGTTCAGTGCTCAGTACCTCTAATGAGCTCTCCTTTTAATGGAGATGTGAGGCAGCTGGGTTTAAGGACTCTGCGCAAAGGAAGAGAAGAATGATTAGACCTTGCTTTTTTCTTTTTTTTTTCTCGTGTACTCTTGTATTCTTTTCTTTAAAGAAAGCTGTGGTTAAGGGAAATAATTGGCTAAGGGAAAAAAATGGAAAGAAAGTCCTTCATTTGCACAGCTTGCCTTGGCCATATAAAAGACACACACCCTGAAGCAGAAGTGCTGCTGAAACAGGCAGGGGGAATGGAAAGGGTTATTGGGAGATGGCTTAGTTTGGTTTCCCCAGGAAGCAGATTTTTAATAATGAATTTGGGTAGGCGAATGGGGATGTGATTATTTTGGGGGACATGCAGAATGTCTCCCAGAGTTGTATCTGGGGGTTAGGAGGTGGGTATTTATCCATCAGTTACCACTCAGCATTGGCTGAGGACTGTCCTCAGGGGCTTTACTCCTCTGCTGCCTGGCTGCATCTGTGGACTGCAAGTCCCTGTGGCAGAGGAGGGGGCCTGGAGGCTGAAAGACAGAACATGCCCTGGACACAACTGGCAGAGCACTGTCAGCCCTAGAGAAGCCTGCACTCACCTCGATCTGCCTTCCAACTGCCACTGAAAACAGAGGGGTAGGTGGGATGTAGCTTAGGGAGCTCAAGGTGAGGGCTACAGAAGAATCCCTTCTCTAATGGTAGGTAGTGTGGCAATGATGGGCTGTGATGGCCACCTGCTTCTGAAGGGAAAGATGACAAGTGCTCCTAAGGGCCTGGGCTATGAGTAAGACAGATATGGGCTCCTAAGGGCCTGGGCTATGAGTGAGACACCCCATTAATACATTTGCTCCCTAGCCAAGCCTCTGTTTTTCCATATGTAAAATGAGAACAACAGCATCTCCTTTTTAGGACTGCTTTGTGAAATAAAAGAGATAATGTGTATAGAGTGCTTTGCAGGGCCACTGGGACAGGACTACACCCATACATGAGAGTAGTTGTGTTAAAAGGAAAATGAAAAGGACAGCAAAAGCAAAACAAACCAAAACCAAACCCAAACAAACAAAGAAAATACAAGAAAGGAAAAGAAACAGGAAAAAAAAAAGGAAGGTGATTGACACTTGAGACATCTGTTATAGGAAATATGTCGCCTGTGTTCATATTTCTTTCTAAATGATGTCTGCAACTATTTTAGGGCTCAGGACATGGAGTCATGCACACGTTTTACTTGAGTGTCCAGTCCAGGCTTCTTTCTGCTCTGCCAACTCTGTGTCCTTGGTATTGCCTTGGTAGAATTTGTGGCATCAGATACACAGTATATCTGATGTTGTTAACAGGGTTATTTTAGGGCCACCAGTATGTCCTCACCAGCCTTGTGAAAAAGGCCAGACATTTGTCTCTTGGAGGAGCCTTGGTTTCTTGCTCAAATGAATGATAAGTGAACTGCCTCAGGTCATTAACCATGTTCTTTTATAAAGTCCAAATCACCATTTGGCAGCAAATGGCTTTTTCACCTGGGGTGGATGTTTGCTTGTTCCCTGCTTCTTGGAACCCAGATAATGAGTACTTAATTCACTATAGGCTTGGTGACCCCAAGGCCCATAAAGAAAGTCAGTGGAGTGGTCCACGCTGGCGGACATCAGGCTTAGTGACACCAGGGACAGTGGTGCTGGTGACACAGCTTTCGCCTCTGCTTATATGGTACTGATAAGGAGCTTCTAATTCAGAAAGCAGAATCACAAGCAAACCCTTCCAAAAAAGGAATTGTATAAGCCTTGCCATAGAAACAAATAACAACTCACAGACTAGCAATGCCACAACTTCCCTGGAATAGAAAAGGTCAAGGTAATGACCCAGGCACTTGATGTCCTGGCTGCAGAGGGACACACTCCCCCACAACTTTCACACACTCACTTCATGCTGGCAAAGGATTGGTTTGAATGCTGCTATCTGGATTGCTATCTCTGGGAAGTATTTTAGAGCCAAGACCCCATACAATTCCAGTGGGATGAATGTTGCTTACTCATTCTGCTGCAGTTTCCATTGTGTGCGCTCTGTGTTGATGGGTGGTGTGGAACAGGAGATGTGAGCTCTCCTAATTTATTAAACTGGGAGCATAGGCCCTCTCCTGCTTGCCATTTAGGGTGACGAGGGAGGAAGAGGACCCTGTGGTCAAGGAGCTGGAGGAGGGGAAAGTGCTGCGCCAGAGGCACTGTGAGCTCAGGAGCTCAAGGCACCCTGGCATTGAGCTCACATAGCCACATTTTTGTAAAATTTTCAAAATAAAGAGATTTTGCCTATGATTGGTTAAGATCATTGTCTCTTCCCGTAGGACTTACCCTTACCCTCTGTCTCATTGATCAGCAGGGAGATGGCGTTGGAGTAGCCAGAGGCATTTTGGGAATCAGACTAAAGGGAAGCTGAATTGGGGATACATTTTGTTTGGGTTTAATGAGATATATTTATGTAATTTACAGTCACTTCCATGTATACATGCATCTGGTAGTTAATAAAAATATGTTATTTTTCTGGATTATTGTGATGCTAAGCTATTCTTTAGTTTTTAAAATTTATAATTTTTGTAATTTTCTCATTTTAAAAAATACTCATATTTGTATCTAATTTTGTAACCATAATTTTTATATATTTTTGTTTTTTATTTTTTGAGATGGAGTCTCACTCTGTCACCCAGGCTGGAGTGCAGTGGTGTGATCTCGGCTCACTGTAACCTCCATCTCCCAGGCTCAAGTGATTCTTCTGCCTCAGCCTCCTGAGCAGTTGGGATTACAGGCACCCATCACCACACTGGGCGATGTGGTTGTATTTTTGTATTTTTAGTAGAGATGGGGTTTTACCATGTTGGCCAGGCTGGTCTCGAACACCTGACCTCAAGTGATCTGCCCGCCTAGGCCTCCCAAAGTACTGGGATTACAGGCCATAATTTGTATTTTCAATAAAGAGGTCTGTATTTGTATAAGCTCAGACCCCACAAACCTGGATCTGCCCTCTCATCCCCCTCCCTCCCTGCCTCCTTCCCTCCCTCCCTCCTTCCCTCCCTCCCTCCTTCCCTTCCTTCCTTCCTCCCTCCCTGCCTCCTTCCTTCCCTCCCTCCCTCCTTCCCTTCCTTCCTCCCTCCCCCCTCCCCTTTCCTTTCCCTCCCTCCCTCCCCGCTCCCTCCTTCCCTTCCCTTTCCTTTCCCTCCCTCCCTTCCTTCCTTCTTTCCTTCCTCCCTCCCTCCTTCCCTTCCTTCCTTCCTCCCTCCCTCCCTCCTTTCTTTCCTTCCTTCCTCCCTCCCTCCATGCCTCCCTCCCTCCTCCCTTCCCTCTTCCCTTCCATTCCCTTCCCTTCCTCCCTCCCTTCCTTCCTTGCTTCCTTCCTTCCTTCCTTTCTTTCTTCCTTCCTTTCTTCCTCCCTCCCTCTGTCCCTCCTTTCCTTTCTTCCTCCCTCCCTTCCTTTCTTCCTCCCTCCCTCCATCCCTTCCTCCTCCTCCTCCTCCTCCTTCTTCCCCTTCTTTAGGGGCTAGAACTTTGCAATATTCACCCGGGTTCTTGATTTCTTGCTCCTGTTCACATTCTCAGAATCGAGGGGAAAACATTTTATGTATATGATGGATTAAATAAGATTTTACAGAATGATTTGACAGCCCGACTATCATATAATATGGGAATACCCACAAAAGAGTGTGTCCTGAGTCTGAGCTGCCCACTTGGAAGGCCTTCTGGATAACACTGTCTCTACCTGATCTGGCCTCCCCTCACCATTCAGGCTCACCCCTCGCCTCCCCTGACACCCTGCACGCCTCCCTTTCAAGTCAGTCCTCCCAGTACACAATATATTTTACAGCACAGTGTTTTTGTATCTAATACTGTTGACTCAGCTTCTCTTTATTCATCTTTCACTACAAATGCTAATAAATGCAAAATGCTAAATCATCAGGTTTAAATCATCAGGTTTCTCAATCTAAACTAAAGAACAACTAGAGCATTAACGTTTAGAGAAAAGTTGCAAGAGGCAACCACACTGAAAGTTGTAAGAAGTCCTGAAAATGAATAAACAGGAGATCAATAAAGGAAAAAACTCCTGAAAGTTAATGAAGAGAAAGGAAAAAAATAAAACACAGAAAACTTAAAAAAAAAAAAAAAGTGTCCATAGCCTGAGCCCATTTGGTTTAGAGGTGAGCAGGTATTTGCACTTCAAAGTACCTGAGGGCAGCATCATGGAATCTCTGATGTTCATAATGGTTAATGTGTGGAGTTGGTATATAAAAGGCAAAAAGTTGAAAAATTATCATCCAAAGAGGTGTATGTTTTAAAGGTTTCATTTTAACAGGATCTCTGTGGTCCAAGAGGCTTACTTCTGTAGCATACATTATTTTTGAGTAATATTAGTCAAACAAGATGGTATTGTACTAAGTTAATGGAATTAGGGGAAAGTACAGCATAATAGTTAAGACTAAATATGGAGTGGGACAAGCCTGGCCATAAATCCTAGATCTTCTACAGGGTTAGCTGTGGGAACTTTTCAAGCTTCATTTTCCTAGAAGATGAGCATCATAATCTCTACATCGCGGGATCATTGAGAGATTGGACAATCTTAATTAGTTATTAATTAAGTTCTGTTAAGGACTTATAATACAGTTGCTGTGTGAGGCTTTTTTGCAGGATCATTTTTCAGTTAGTTCCCAGCTTGTCATTCAAATTGCAGTCCTGATAGATTTCCAATATTGCAAGAGTTTAGCACTTCATCAGTCATTTAGGCATTAAATAGACATGAAAATATTTGTTAAAATATTTTCTCTTCTGTTATTTTTAGGTTTTTTAAAAATATGTTTTCCCTGAGAGTAATAGGAGAACAGGTTGCACTGAGAATGAAATCCACATTCCACCCAGGCCCTGACTTTGGCTTGGGTTTGGGCTCTCCCCTGTGGTCAGAGCAGCTGAAGTCTGGGATTGGATGCCCCACCAAAGCCACATGGAGCTGGGAGGACACTTCCACAAGGACAGGACACTGGGTAGACACAACTGCGTGGATTTCATAGACCCATTGCAAGGAGCTCCTTGCAATCTTCTCTAGCCTAATTTTTCCACTTCTTGCCTCAGTGGGCCTCATCTCATGCCACTTTCTTCTGTACCCACTGCGCGGATGTCGGACCGTGCCACACCCTTTCCCATCTCTGGGCCTTTGCACGGGCTGTTCCCTCTGCTTAGATTGCCCTTCCCTGACTCTTGGCGAGGTTGGCTCCTCCTTACCCTTCACTCCTGCACTTAGCAGATCCTTGCTCAGACACCTTCATCACACGCAGACCCTTCTCTGCTACGCTGCATCTCAGGTCTGACTTCTCTGCTGCAGCTCCCTGACAACAGTGCAGGCTTGTTGTATGGATATGTTTGTTTACTTGTATTCCATCTGTCCCCCCATCTAGACTGTACGCTCCACCAGATCGGGGACTTTGCTCTTCTGTTGGTGGGACACTGCTGGTGCCTGGCACAGAGGCTGACACATTCAGGCCCTGAGATGTTTTCTGAATGACTGATAATGAATGAATAATAAACTGGTGAAGAGGTAAAATGAGGTGGGAGGAGGTGTGAGGGTGGGTGACGGAGGATGGCAAGGTGAGGATCATGCTAGTGGGTAAATAAACTTGCTGGGATCTGGTCCCTGGTGGGAAGTGACTGCAAACTAGCAATACTCAGAGTGAAGGAGGAAGCCACGGGAGAACAGGGCCAGTGTCTGTTAATTGAGGAGAGACTCTGGGGCCACTTGTTTCAGGCATCTGTTTTAGCTCTTCTCAATAGGACAGTGACCTAATTTCTTTGTATGGTATAGGAACAAAAAATAATAACCCATAACACAATTCAGAACATGAGAAAAGCATTCCTGGAAAGTGGCCACAGAAACTACTGCCACTTCCCTTAATGCCACTTATTCCCTAGGGAGACCCACCACCTCCTTATCCCTAACCCTAACCCTACCTGGCCATGATACAAGTGGCATTTCTAGTTTTTTATGACATGCTAACACTTGTGTTTCCCAGGGGTTCAGTGAGCCTAAGTGGGGAGAAGAGTGGGGGGAAATTGTTAAGACTGTGGTCTTTGAAGCTGAGTGCTGGCTCTGCCACCTGGTAGATCGTCAGCTTGGACATATTATTTAACTTATTTAAGTTAAGTTAAAGAAGTTAAATTTTTAGACTTATTTAAAACGGAAATAGTCACTAATAGAGATGGTTCTGAAGATTAAATTGGATAACTCATATAAAGAGCTTAGCTCAGTACCTGTACATGGTTAGTGTCAAATAAAAATTTATTCCTGAGTCCTTCCAAGCCACAATTATCTTCTAATGAGCCCCTGTGGTTGTAGAACGCTTAGCATGTAATCAACAGAAATAAACTGAGACTACTGGAGCCAGAAAAGAAAAGTTTATTGGAAGGCTATTAATAGCTTAAAGAACTGAGGGAAGAGCTGACCAAACAGGCCTCGGGAAAGTTGAGAACCAAGGGAACTGGGGGGTCCCAGAAGCAGGAATTCATGAGCCATCTTTCCAAGGTCCTGCTGCTGCTGATGGCTCTGCTGCTGGTGTTCTTGTTCTTGTTGGCTGCAGATTTAAATGCCCAGGAGGGAGAATCAGACAGACTGCAGTGGGCTGGGGCTCTCCCCTGTGGTCAGAGGAGTTGAAGTCTGGGATTGGTTGCCCCACCAAAGCCACATGGAGCTGGGAAGACAGTTCCACAAGGACGGGACACCGGGTAGACACAACTGCCTGGATTCCATAGACCCATTGCAAGGGGCTCCTGAGGACCTGCCCAGTGAACGTCTCTTGCCTGATTTTTCAGCTTCTTACTTATCAACATTTAATTGCCTTTAATCATAGCCCACCATCATTTCCTCCTGTCTTTCCAGACAATCAATCATTCCTTCTTTTGAATGATGTCTATAATGTTGATTCACTCATGCATTCATTTAGTCAAATGCTGTGTGAAGCTTCTTTTATAGGAACATATTTATTACATATTTATTGAGCACCTATTAGGTATGGGGTTCTGTTCTAGGGGCTGGTTTAGCTCAATGACTCAAAGAAATCCCATGCCCTCAAGGACATCATTGGCACCATTGCCACTTGATGTTATATATGTATTTAACATATAAATAATGTGTCTGTGAGACAGCCATAAATAAATAAATAAATACATAACCCGAAGTGGCATTGGTGCTAATGAGAGGGGGAATGAGTGTAGAATGTGAGGGGGTATTGCTCACACTGGTTATTCATGTTTATATGTGTCTATCCTTCAACTGATCACGTTTTATTACTGTATTTTTACTTGTCTGCCATAAATGACTAGCTGGCTTCTGCCTTCTGAAGTGAGCACCTTAAAGTACCCTACCCCTGCCTCTTGGTGGATGCTGAATAAATGTTTGTTCAATGAATGGATAAATACACCCCTTATAGTCTGGCTGTCAGATGTCTGTATTTTTCTGCATGTGAAGCACCCAGCCACTCTTCCAAGGGGAGCATTGCAGGTGACATGGACAGAAGGGAGAATTATGCCTGGCTCTGCCCTCTTGGATACTCTATAATGTTTTTGGCTGGCTGATTGACTTAACCCTCATTTAGCCAATCTCTCTTCTCTGGAATGAGGTTGGTTTCTTTGTGTTATTTTTTTTTCTTTTGTCATACATGCTTTCTGAATTTAAGACCAACTCTGAGATATAAATGAGGAAAATATTCATCCCTCACAACTGAAGTCACAGAATCAACATCGGAATGAATCACAGCATCTGAAGGAACCTCAGGAGAGCGGCAATAACAAAGGTCCTTTAAGGGAAGCCTGAATCCTCTTAAATCTATATTTAATGTCTATGTTTATGAAAATGGAAAGAACTAGATGAATCCTCATTTAAAGACTCAATCTAAAAGTAGACAACAAGACAATGGAATGCTTTAAAATATTTTTTCGACATTTGTGTAAAATGGAGCAGTGTGGATTGCATGCTGTTCAGACATGGCCTCCATCTTAGCAAGATCTCTGGTTTTTCACTGCAGACCAACGAATGACGGCCATTGACACAGCTCTCTGGTCCCGATGGTAGCTGTGTTTATAAATGGTCAGCTGTGTTGTGTGTATATTTAGCTTATGCTAAGTGCCCCTGAGAGGATGAATATGATCTGTTTCCAGTTTAGTTATGATTTGGAACATGGTAGATTTTTTCCAGATGAATATATACTAAGCCTTTTCCACTTCCTGAGGAAAGTTAGGGTTGGATTCTGAACTGCAAATTGCCAAACTTGTTAAATCAAATTAAAACCAAATGTAAAGTGCTGTTGACTCTATTTACAAGCACTTGTCGGAATATACTGTGCTGCTCAATGAAAATGCCATGTTTTGAGTGAAAGATTAGATACCAGTGCTGACAGACCAGAAACCATTTCATTCACCATTAGTGTGAATGGATGATATGGCTGACTGATAGGATGGTTAGAAATAATGGCTAAATGGTATTGGTGACTATATAGTATCTTTATATAATAAAACTTTTCAAAGCCATTTTTATCTAGATGTTCTCAGAGTTTCATATCTCCAAGGATGCAAGAATACACATGATGGTAAAGATGGGAACAATAGACCCTGGGGATCAATGGATGGGGAAAGAAGTTGGGAGGCCTAGGCTGAAGAACCGCCTATTGGGTACTCTGCTAATGGCCTGGATGATGGGATTGTTGGGACTCCAAGCCTCAGCATCACACAATTTACCCATGTAGCAAATCTGCACATGTATCCTTTAATCTATAATAAAAGTTGAAATAAAAAAGAAACTATCTTTCTAATAACATTATCAGCCCTGATAAATATGTTAATAAAGTGTTTAAAATAGTCAAGCTCAAATATTCCATGTTACCTATTCTATTTGAAACAAAGGAAAAAATGGGATGCTAGTCAATACCTTTAATAATGCAAATAGAACCCCAGCACTAAATATAAGAGAAAGAACTTATTTTTAAACATTTAATTATGTACAAAGTCCCTTTAAAAAAACCTTGAAATTAAACCAAAATATATAAAGTATTGTAACCATTATCACTATTACAAAAGGATTCTCTCCAGGCTACTGAGAAAGCAAATTCGGCCAGCTACATTTATTTGTTTTTTTCATAAGCCATACATTTCTTGATAGAGATCTTAAAGGAAAAGTTAGGACCAACTTGACATAGATGTCAGAACTGGAAGGGACTTGACAACAATTACACATCATTTTCTGCGTATAGAGAGCTAGTGATAGTGAGTGACTGCTCCAAGGTCACTTATCTGCTAATAAGTGGCCAAGGTGGGGTTAGACCCTAGACTTCCATTTCTGTGCTCTTTCTGTCTTACCTCCTTGCCTCCCGGGAGTGAGATAGATTAGCAAGATAAATTTGTAGTTGTCTTAGTCTTTTCATGCTGCTATAACAAAATACTCGCAAGTGGGTAATTTATAAAGTACAGAAATTTATTTCTTGCAGTTCTGGAGGCTGGGAAGTCCAAGATCAAGATGCCAGCAAATGTGTCTGGTGAGGGCTGCTGTCTGCCTCCAACATGGTGCTTCTTCTTGTGTCCTCACTTGGTGAAAGGGACAAAAGGACAAAAAGGGCCAAATGCTATGTGAAGCCCTCTTTTATAGGAGCCTTAATTCCATTCATGAGGGATGAGCCCTCATGATGTAATCAACCCCTTAAAGCCCCACCTTTAATACTACAGTAGTCCCCCCTTGTCCGTAGTTTCACTTTCCTAGGTACAGTTACAATAAGATATTTTGAGAGAGAGAGAAATAGAGACCACATTCACGTGATTTTTAATACAGTATAGTGTTACAGTTATTCTATTTTATTATTGGTTGTGGTTAATCTCTTACTGTGTGTAATTTCTAAATTAAACCTTATCATAGGTATGTATGTATAGAAGAAAAACATAGTATATATAGAAAACATAGTATGTATCAAATTCAGTACTATTTGAGGTTTTAGGCATCCACTTGGGGTTCTTGGAATGTATATTCCCTGTGGATAATAGGGCACAACTGTATTGTACTGGAGATACTACGTTTCAACACAAATTCTGTAAAGACACAAAAATTCAAGCCATGGCAGCAATCTGTAGAATGGTTTTGTTTACATATATATTTTAATGAAAGCAGCTATTATATGAAGAATGAAATATATATTCTGTTGTTATTATCCTTGTGCTCCTACATGTTCCTGCTCTTTCAGTCTCATTTTCACTATTTTCTCATTAATTGCTGGGAACAAATAGGTAAGATAGGATGTGTTTCAATGTGCTTCTGTGAGCAGGTCAATGAAACGTGTCCAATAATGTAGAAAATAGACAGAATTCTTCTTCTCTTGGTCTCACCCAGTTGTCTTACACATCACCAAGTAGCTTGGTATTTAATGGGCTGTCCATTCTGATGCTACAGAAATCTGTCAGGGTTCTATCATAGGTCAGCTCTAGTCACTGCTCATTTATTTATCTTGTCATTTAACCAAGCACTTTTTTTTTTTCATGAAGCATCATCATTTCCAGAGACACCATTTTTTTTCAGTAAAATCTCAAAGTCTAAAATTGAGTTAATTATATTTTAAATCATAAAACACTTTAAATTCACTTTAACATGTTTTCACATCTTAGAGGCTGAGGCAGGAGAATTGCTTGAACCCCAGAGGTGGAGGTTGCAGTGAGCTGAGATTGTGCCACTGCATTCCAGCCTGGGCAATAGAGGGAGACTCTGTCTCAAAAAAAAAATGTACTTTTCAAGTTGTATCATGTTTGGGTGTCAAAAATATAACTTTGAGATGAAGGAATATACATAAAAATTATTTCACAGATTTTTTCTCAGTTAAAAAATCATACTTGGAAAGTTTACATTTTATTAAACCAAACATCTTCTATAGTATCTATATTATTAAAATGTACAGGTTATTATGAGTAAGGAAAAAATTAAGAATCTGTCTTAGATAAGAATTCTTAGATTGTTGGAACTAGAAATAAAGTAATAGCTATAATTTGTGGAACATTCCAAGGTTCAATAGCTTGCATGAAGTCCTTACCACTGACATATACCACTTCTAGTCTATGTTTAAAGGGACACCTTTACTAACTCTTTAGTAAAGTCCTGATTTCTGCTTTAACAGTATTCAATTCTCCATTAAGTCCTTAGAGGAATATGAGTACTTGGTGTATTGACTGAGGTGCATTTTGTAGTTATTGGTACATCACCAAATATACAGAAATTGGTAGTTATGTCTTTTTCTAATGTTTTCCTAACATGTCAGTTGGGATACCTTTTCTTCTTTTATTATTACAATTAATTTTTTAATAAAAGGATTTTAGAAATCCAAACAATTGCATATTTATTGATATTTTATTCCTAATAAAAGTGATACTTTGATATTTAAGAGTTCAATAATATAATTTGAAATTTTTTTTTTTTTACAGATTTCTGAAAAGGGCTTTGGTCCTCTTAATAGCTTTGAAATTGTACTTGACAGACTAATTAGATTGTCTAGACTGGCACTCTCAGAGGTACTTAAATGCACTTTTTATGTCAGACACAAAATCTGAGAGACTACTCCTTCCTTGTGCCCATTAGTAATGGGACCCAATAGATAACACCCACTTCCTTGAAGCCTTCTCAATTGGACATGCTGAGTTAGTCCTTTCACAGGCTAACTAATCATTCAGTTCTTTTGATACCCTCCTTCCCTATGAATCTAACCAATATAATATTCCTATTTATTGACTCATTTTATTGTAATTTCCTATTGTCACATTACATGGACTGCGTCAGCTAGTTCCTTTTTTTTCCAACTTTTATTTTAGATTCAGTGGGTATATGTGCAGGTTTGTTACCCGGTATATTGCATGATGCTGAGGTTCGGGGTATCAGTGATTCTGTCACGCAGGTACTGAACATAGTACCCAATGGTTAGTCCTTCAACTCTTCCCCTATTTCTCCCTCTCTCCTTTAGTAGTCCCTGGTGTCTGTTGTTCCCATTTTTATGTCCATGTGTACCAATGTTTAGCTCCCACTTATAAGTGAGAACATGTGATATTTGGTTTTCTGCTCCTGTATTAATTCACTTAGAATAATGGACTCCAGCTGTATCCATGTTGCTGCAAAGAACATGATTTCATTCTTTTTTATGACTGCATAGTATTCTATGGTATATATGTACCACATATTTTTTAATCTAATTCACCATTGATGGGCACCTAGGTTGATTCCATGTCTTTGCTATTGTGAATACTGTTGTGATGAATATGTGACTTCATGTGTCTTTTTGGTAGAATGATTTATTTTCTTTTGAATATATACTCAGTAATGGGATTGCTAGGTAAAATGGTAGTTCTGTTTTAAGAACTTTCTTAAAGTTTTTAATTCTTAAAGAATATTTCTTTGAGAAATCTCCAAACTGTTTTCTTTTTTTTCCCCCTTGAGACAAGGTCTCACTGTTTCACTCGGGCTGGAGTGCAGTGGCACAATCATGTCTCACTATAGCCTGGACCTCCTGGGCTCAAGTGATCTTCCCACTTCAGCCTCCCAAATAGTTGGGACTACAGGCATGCACCACCACACTCAGCTAATTTTTGTATTTTTTGTAGAGGTGGAGTTTTGCCATGTTGTTCAGGCTGGTCTTGAATTCCTGGGCTCAAGTAATCTGCCCACTTTGGCCTCCCGAAATGCTGGGGCTACAGGCATGAGCCACCATGCCCAGCCCCAAACTGCTTTTCTATGGGGGTTGAACTAATCTATATTCCCACCAGCAGTGTGTAAGCATTCCCTTTTCTTTGTAGCCTCACCAGCATCTTTTGTTTTTTGACTTCTTAATAATAGCCATTCTAACTGGTGTGAGATGGTATCCTATTGTGGTTTTGATTTGCATTTCTCTGATAACTGGTGATTTGAAGCATTTGAAGCATTTTTGCATGTTTGTTGGCTGCTTGTAGTTTTCTTTTGGGACATGTCTGTTCACATTTTTTGCCTTTTTGTTTTTTTTTTTTTTCTTTTGCTTGCCTGCTGAGTTTAAGCTCCTTATAGATTCTGGATATTAGAGCTTTGTTGGATGCATAGTTTGCAAATATTTTCTTCCATTCTGTAGATTGTCTGTTTACTCTGTTGATAGTTTCTTTTGCTGTGCAGAAGCTCTTTAGTTTAATTAGTTCTCATTTGTCAGTTTTTGTTTTTGTTGCAATTGCTTTTGAGGGCCTAGTCATAAATTCATTTCCAAGGCTGATGTCCAGAATGGTGTTTTCTAGGTTTTCTTCTAGGATTCTTATAGTTTGAGGTCTTACATCTAAATCTTTAATCCATCTTGAGTTAATTTTTTTATATGATGAAAAGTAGGGGTACAGTTTCATTCTTTTGCATGTGGCTAGCCAGCTATCTGAGCACCATTTTTTGAATAGGAAGTCCTTTCCCCGATGCTTCTTTTTGTTGACTTTGTTGAAGATCAGATAGCTGTAGGTGTGCAGCTTTATTTCTGTGTTCTCTATTCTGTTCCATTGGTTTATGTGCCTGTTTTTGCACTAGTACCATGCTGTTTTGGTGACTATAGCCATATAGTATAGTTTGAAGTCAGATAACGTGATGCCTCCAGCTTTGTTCTTTTTGCTTAGGATTGCTTTGGCTATTTGGGCTCCTTTTTGGTTTTATATAAATTTTAGAATTATAGAATTTGGTTCTATATGAATTTCATTTATCATTCTGTGAAAAATGATGTTGGTAGTTTGATAGGAATAGCATCAAATCTCTAGATTGCTTCAGGTAATATGGCCAATGTAACAACATTGATCCTCCTAATTCATGAGCATGGAATGTTTTAACATTTGTTTGTGTCACCTCTGATATCTTTTGGCAATGTCTTGTAGTTTTCCTTGTAGAGATCTTTCACTTCCTTGGTTAGATGTTTTCCTAGGTATTTTGTGTGTGTGTGTGTGTGTGTGTGGCTATTGTAAATGGGATTGTGTTCTTGATTTCGTCCTCAGCTTGAACATTGTTAGTGTATAGAAATGTGACTGATTTTTTACATTGATTTTGTATCCTGAAACTTTACTGAAGAAGTTTATCAGTTGCAGGAGCCTTTGGACAGAGTCTTTAGGGTTTTCTAGGTATAGAATCATATTCTCTGTGAAGAGATATAGTTTGATTTCTTCTTTTCCTATTCGGATGCCTTTTAGTTCTTTCTCTTGCCTGATTGCTCTGGCTAGGACTTCCAGTATTATTAATAGATTGAATAGGAGTGGTGAGAGTGGGCATACTTGTCTTTTTCCAGTTCTCGAGGGTAAGGCTTTTAGTTTTTGCCCCTTCAGTATGATATTCGCTGTGGGTTTACCATAGATGGCTCTTAATATTTTGAGGTATGTTCTTTCAATGCTTAGTTTCTTGAGGGGTTTTATCATGAAGAGATGTTGGATTTTATCAAAAACTTTTTGTGTTTATCAAGATGATCATATGGTTTTTGCTTTTAATTGTGTTTATGTGGTGACTCAAATTTATTGATTTGCATGTGTTGAATGAACCTTACACCTTAGGAATGAAGCCTACTTGATCATGGTGAATTAACTTTTTGATGTGCTGTTGGATTTAGTTTGCTAGTATTTTGTTAAGGATTTTTGCTTCTGTGTTTATCAGAGATATTAGCTGGTAGTTTTCTTTTTTGGTTGTTGTGTCTTTGCCAGGTTTTGGTATCAGAGTGATGCTGGCTTTGTAGAATGAGTTAGGGAGGAGTTCTTTCTCCTCGATTATTTGGAATAGTTTCAATAAAATTGGTACCAGCTCTTCTTTGTACATCTGCCAGAATTTGGCTGTGAATCCATCTAGTCCTGAGGTTTTTTTGATAGATAGGGTTTTTTAAAAATTATTGCTTCAAGTTCAAAACTTGATATTGGTCTGCTAAGGGTTTCAAGTTCCTTCTAATTCAGCCTTAGGAAGTTGTGTGTTTCCAGGAATTTACCCATTTTCTCTAAATTTTCTAGTTAGTATGCATAGAATTGTTCATAATAGTCTCTGAGGATCTTTTGTATTTCTGTGGGATTCATTGTAATATCACCTTTGTCATTTGTGATTGTGCTTATTTGTATCTTCTCTTTTTTTTTTTGTTAATCTAGCTAATGGTCTATCAATCTTGTTTATCCTTTCAAAGAACCAACTTTTAGTTTTGTTGCTTCTTCGTATGAATTTTTGGGTCTCAACTTTGTTCATTTCTGCTCTGATTTTATTTATTTTCTTCTGCTAGATTTGGGGTTACTTTGCTCTTGTTTTTCTAGATCCTCTAGGTTTGATGTTAGATTTCTAATTTGAGATCTTTTTAAATTTTTGAGGTAGGCGTTTAGTGCTATAACTTTGCTCTGCTTTTGCAGAATCCCAGAGATGTTGATGTGTTGAATCTCTGTTTTCATTTATTTCAAAGAATTTCTTGATTTCTGTCTTAATTTTATTGTTTACTGAAAGCCACTCAGAAGCAAGTTGTTAAATTTTCATGTAATTTTGCAATTTTGAGAGATCTTGGAGTTTATTTCTATTTTTATTGCACTATAATCTGAGAGTATGGTTGGTATGATTTTGATATTTTTAAATTTATTGAGACTTGCTTTACAGTTGAGCATGTGGTTAATCTTAGAGTATGTTTCATGTGCAGATGAGAAGAAGGTATATTCTATACTTGATGGATGGAGTATTCTGTAGATGTCTGTTAGTTCTCATTGGTCAAGTGTCAAATTTAAGTCCAGATATTCTTTATTAGTTTTCTGCCTTGATGATATGACAATGGGGTGTTAAAGCTCCCTTCTATTATTGTGTGGCTGTGTGAGTCTTTTTGTAGGTCTAGAAGTACTTGTTTTATGAATCTGGGTGCTCTGATGTTGGGTGCATATATATTTAGGATAGTTAAGTCTTCTTGTTTAATTGAACTTTTTATCATTACATAATGCCCTTCTTTGTCCTTTTTTACTGTTATTGGTGTTAAAATCTGTTTTATCAGATAAAAGAACAGCAACTCCTGCTTTTTTTGTTTTGTTTTCTGTTTCCATGGTAGATCTTTCTTCAACCCTTTACTTTGAGCCTATGGGTCTCTTAAAGACAGCAGACAATTGGACCTCATTCTTTTATCCAACTTGCCACTCTGTGCCTTTTAAGTGGGAACATTGAAACCACTTGCATTCAAGTAATAGTGATATGTAAGGTTTTGATCCTATCATAAGTTGTTAGCTGTTTGCTTTGTAGTTTCTATTTTGTAGTTGTTTTATAGAGTCTGTGGGCTATGTACTTAACAGTGCTTTTGTGGTAGCAAGTATCATTCTTTTGTTTCCATGTTTAGAACTTTCTTAAAGATCTCTCATAAGGCTGGTCTAGTGGTAATGAATTCCCTTAGCACTTGCTTGTCTGGAAAATATTTTATTTAACCTTCTTTTATGAAGCTTAACTTGGTGGGATAGTTCTTTTTTGAATATCCCTAAACTTTGATACATCTGGAAGGCAGCTCATCTGGTGCTTGCTCTGAACTGAAAATGAAGGCCCACATTCTTGAGTATTTGTTCACTTAACTCTCATATCCTCTTCCAGGGAGTTATAAATATTAACCAGAAGTCCATTCCAGGTTTCCCATTGTTTCAGTCTCTGCTTTCTTTTCTCAGGGAGTCCATTTTGCTGAACCTCACCTCCACCCCAACCTGCACTCTCTTTTCCAAAAGATATTATTAACAAGTAGTAAATCATGTCATGGGATGTCAGTCTCCCAGTGTTCTGCCGTTAAAATAGGTGGGATAATGACCTCAGGACAAAGATTCCTTTAAGATATTTGCATTTACCATTATTGTTTTGCATGTTTTCTTTCAGATTATCTCAACTTTGGTCTCCTGGGACCACTCATTGCTGACAGTCAGAAAGTAAGTGTATATTTAAAATGTTCTTCTTAGCTATAAATGGAAATCTCAGTTTTGTTCAGTAGTTTTCACAAGAGACAGTTCTGTTCAAATGTTTTATCAAGAATAGTAGCATAATGAATGGGAGTTTTGTATATATAAAAGATACTAAAGCCGCTTTAAAAAATTTATGGAAATGATAAATAAATAGAAATGAAGTAAATAAGGTACTGCCTGCTTATCACCTTTGAATATTACTTACAGCATAATAAAGTATATTTGCAACCACTCAGTGGAGTAGTTTTTATATGACATCTTCATCCCAGGCAGCTGCCAGAGTCTTCTCAAGGGGTACATTAAAACAGCATCCTCCTTTATGTTAAATTGGGTCATATTCCAAGAGGTATCTCAAATGGCATTAAGCA
Organism: Pan paniscus; assembly: GCF_029289425.2. Lineage (NCBI taxonomy): Eukaryota > Metazoa > Chordata > Mammalia > Primates > Hominidae > Pan > Pan paniscus. The sequence goes on along the minus strand of NC_073256.2, from coordinate 119,263,129 downwards.
CAAATTAACAGATATCAGATAGTCTGGCACCTAATGGGCACATAACAGATTTGTATTAGAGAATGAACGTGTGGGTGAATTAATTCATCAATTTGTGTGGCAGCTCTGCAAGGTCCTCACCACTGCAAGGCAATGTAGGAGTTAGCTCCAAATCTAACTCCAATGTGGTTAGCTCCAAATATGGATCCAGATACTTGGGTTCAATTTTGGCTCTGTTGGTTACTATCTGGGTAACTATGGAACACATCCAAATATCTGTTTCTTGTTTTTTTGTCCATAAAATGGGACTAATGCCATATTTTGTTGTTATGAGATTATTACAAGGATTAAATGAGTTAATATTTTCAAAGTGCTTAAAAGAGTGACTGGCACATGGCAATCACTGCAAAAATGTTTGTCAAATAAATTAAAATAAATTAAGAATATAGGGACATTCCAAGATCCCATATTTAGAGATTGAGAAACTGGTTTGGTCTGGAAGCAAACAGTACATACCTATTTCCCAGATCTTGGTTTCTAATACTGTTTTCCAATGAAATGAACCAGGGTTCCTTGGAGAAATGACTGATTTAAGACTGTGGCAGCAAATATACAAGATGAGCCTGGAGCATCTTGTAGTGCTATAAAGTAAAGAAGTGCGAAAAATAAAAATCCGCAATGATGGTTGTATGTGAAAAGCATACAGGACCCAATCGAAAGTACTTTCAATGTCCAAAGATGGAAAATTTGAGCAAAGAAAGAAAGTTAGAATTAGGATATCACTTAAAGTACAAAATACATATCTATACTGATATAAATACATGATGAATAAATAAATGAAGAGAATGTAGAAGAATTCCAAATAATGTATGTAAGATACTCTGCCTTTCAGGGGGTAAAGCATAACTCTCCCTGGGGGCTGCACAGAATGACTTTCTTTCAAAGAGTATAGTAAAGAAAGGGAGGGGAAAAAGTAACTTCACAATGGAGAAACCCGAGCAAACACTATCTCAAGCCAGGTGATTAAGGTTAAATCAGCAGTGGCAGGTCACATTGGTCGTAGGTACCCTTGACATGATGTGATGAGAAGGGCACTTTGCCTTTGTAATCTTCCTCCCCAAAATACTTGATCTAAGTCTAATTATGAGAAAAGCATAAGACAAATTCCAATAGAGCGACATGCTACAAAATATCTGACTAGTACCCCTCAAAGCTGTGAAGGTCATCAGAAACAACTCAAGTCTGAGAGATAGTCACAATCAAGAGAAGCCTAAGGAGACATGATGACTCAATGTAATGTGGGATCCTGGACCAAAAACAGGATGTTAGGTAAAAACTAAGAAAGTTTGACTAAAGTATGGAGTTTAGTTCACAATAATGTATCAACATTGGTTCATCAAATGTGATAAATGTACCATGCTAATGTAAGATGTTAATATTTGGGAAAACTGGGTATGTGGTATACAAGAACTTTCTGTGTTATCTTTATAATCCTGTAAATCTAAAACTTTGAAAATAAACCATTTATTTGAAAAACAGTTAAGTAGGCCAGGCGCAGTGGCTCACTCCTGTAATCCTAGCACTTTGGGAGGCCAAGGCAGGCAGATCACGTGAGGTTGGGAGTTTGAGACCAGCCTGGCCAACATGGAGAAGCCCCATCTCTACTAAAAATACAAAATTAGCTGGGCGTGGTGGTGCATGCCTGTAATCCCAGCTACTCAGGAGGCTAAGGCAGGAGAATTGCTTGAATCCAGGAGGCGGAGGTTGTGGTGAGCCAAGATTGTGCCCTTGCACTCCAGCCTGGGCAACAAGGGTGAAACTCTGTCTCAAAACAAGCAAAACAAAACAGTTAAGTAGACACACCAAAACCAAAAACAACAAAAATGAAAACAAACAAAAAAACTGGTTTGGAGGTATACCTTCCAATTTTTAAGTACCAAAATAAAAGAATTTTGATATTTTGAAAAATGTTGAGTCCGATTCATTTGTGTTTCAAGACTCACTCATGGAGAATGATTTTCTGCATTCAAGTTTTGAATTGGATAAAGGTATACACATGTATAAAGCATTCTGCTAGATTTCTGTTATCCTCAACAGCCAAAAGAAAATAAAAATTGGCAAATCAGAGCTTTTTTTCAAGAATGGCTGTTATTTGAGTTCAAAGTGGATTATGACATGTGTTAGTTATGTATTGCTACATACCAAATTGCCACAAATATAGTGACTTAAAACAATGAGTATTGTGTTCCATCTTCTTGGGTCAGGAGTCTGAGTACAGCTTGGGCCTCTGCTTACGGTCTTGGAAAGGTGTCATCAAGATCTTGACTGTGCTGTGTTCTTGTCTGGAGCTTGAGTTTTTTCTTCTAAGCTCATGCAGTTGTTGGCAGAATCCAGCTGAGATTGTAGGACTGAGGTCCCCACTTTATTTCTGGAAGTCACCTGGGTCACTCTTATGTCATAGGAATCACCCACAGCTTCTTCCCATGTGGCATCTCACAGGCTTGTCACAACATGGCAGCTTATGCCTTCAATGTCTGCAGGAGAAACTCCCATTGCAGCCTGCTAAGACATCAAGGCAGTGAAATATTCAATGAAGGCATTGGCTTTGCCATATTTCGTTTGCTGAAAATCAAGTCACAGGTTGTGCCTGCACTCTGTGGGAGGGGATTACATAGGACATGACTCAGTGGGGATCACCTGAGGGTGTGTCCTCTACAATAGGAGAATTACAAAACAGATGCAAGTGGCTGGGCATTGGGATTCCACCACAGATGAGCAAACTAAAGGAAAGGCAAATCAGAAATGCTTGCTTCTTGCTTTCAAGCAAACTATAGCACGAGGTAAATAAATAGGTTTCACCTCTTGCCCCCAACAAAGTTGTTAAAAAATACTCCTAAATACTCCTCTAAGTTATCAAGTGAGAATTAGGATTATCTGAAGATGGAGGAGTCAGAGAAAAAGATTTGGAGACTGCTCATAAATACATCATCATTTCCCTGACTAATAGTTTCTCTTTTTTAGTGAGGAAATTTGCACAAAAATATGTTCTCAACTCCATAGCAACAATGTCTGTGCACCTTAATAACTCATTTTATAAAAGTTCAAATAACATGATCTCATTTTCAACTTTTTATGACTTAATTTTTTTTCATTTTTGAGACTTAGTTTTTTTAATGCTTGTGTTTTAAAATTCTTCCTGCCAATAATTATTAATACAGTGATACTGTTTAGTTTTTTTATATTTTACATGATGTTTGTAAATTTTATATTTTAAATGTATTCAATATTTATTTTCACTAATTTTATGAATTCTGAATCCTTTTCTTATAAAATATGAATTACAAAAATACTGGCATGGCCGTTTTGCTCCAGCATTGTAATCACCACCCAGATTTTTAGGACCTCAAAAATATATATTTTTCCTGATTGTTCTTTATAACACTAAACTGTCTAGAAATCCTTATATTTAGGTATCTGAAGTATATTTGCAAAGTTTCTGCTTGCATCTGGAAATAAAGCACAACATCCCTTATTAGACCTTGTGTGTAACTGTGGGTTTGGATCATGTCATCATTGTGTCTATGAATATCCACAGAGGTTACTACAAACCTCTTAGGGGACTGAACCAGAAACCTTTGCTATTTATGTCTCAGATATGCAGCCACCATGAAGAAAGCAGGTAATTCGTGGAAACGCAGCTCATTAGTAGCCAAGATGAAATGAAAAGGAAATATATATTGCAGTAATTTAATTAAGAAACTCACAAGAGGGGCTGAGCATGGTGGTTCATACCTGTAATCCCAGCGCTTTGGGAGGCCGAGGTGGCAGATCACTTGTGGTCAGGAGTTCGAGACCAGCCTGGCCAACATGGCGAAACTCCATCTCTACTGAAAATACAAAAATTAGCCGGGCATGGTGGTGTCTGCCTGCAGTCTCAGGTACTAGGGAGCCTGAAGTGGGAGGATCACTTGAATCCAGGAGACAGAGGTTGCGGTGAGCCGAGATCGCGCCATTGCACTCCAACCTGGGCGACAGAGTGAGACTCTGTCTCAAAAAAAAAAAAAAGGAAAAAGAAAAAAAAGAAAAGAGAAATTCACAAGAGGAAGGATTTCCTGTGGCCCCCTTCTCCTTCTCCCCCTCTTCTCCTCTTTTTTTTTTTTCAAGTCTCTACATGCCTATATTTTTCTCTACTCATTCACAATAAGCCTTAGGCTGTAGCTACTGGTTCCTCTTATGCCAAGGGGTACAAAGAATTGTTATTCAGCATTGTGAGAACAGGATCACCTGTACTATTGGTAAAATAACTCATTTAGCAGATAAAGGTCAGAGCTTACCTGCTTCCTTCTTTCCTCCTTGGGGTTGTTTTCTTTGTAGGAATTAAATAAAGGGGTCTTTTTTGAAAATAGGAAGTAGATTAGAGTAAATAGAAGTAACCTTTCCTGTTTGTGAAGGAGGCATTCAGTGAAAGCTCAGAGCAAGTGCATTTATCTTTAGCTGGAAGGTCATAGAGCAAAGTGATTGTTGATCAGGGCTAAATTCTTAGGAAAGTCTTAGGATTTCTCAAGGTCGTTGCCCTGTGGTAGTCTTCAGAGCTCTTTCTCATGGTTTTAACTGAACTTCACCAGGGATTTAGGTTTGCCTAGTGGTTTTATCAGATATATTTGCCATGTACCTTAATATAGAAATCTGGTACACTCACCTTTTACCAAAATTCTGGATCTATTTATTATGTGAATAGAACAACCACAGATCTTTTTGTCAAAAGAGCTGGGTTTATTTTGAAGTAATGCATTTTATAAATAGTATCTTTGTACATTATATCTGTCTTTCCATTTTGTTTCTAGACCATCCTAACATCCTTTCTATATTACGGTGATTAAATCCACATTGGATTTCCTTATTAGGGAGTACCTAGGTAGCACGTGGCTGTGGCAGTCTGGGAAGACAGACATTCACCAACTCATTTGTTATTTCTCTTTATTTGGTACTATTCTTGGGGCCCTGTGTCCCCAAAATTACCTCCTCTCATTCTGAGCTCTCCTTTTCTGGGATTTCCTATTAAATATGTATTCTGGATTTGGTCATTCCCAGTCTTATTTACCCATTGTTTGCTAGTGATACTTTTTATCTCCAGATACTGTAAGCTCTTGGAGGGCAAGGTCCTGCCTTCTTGTCTTTTATGCCATCACAGTACTTGGCGACCTCAGCACTCGATGCCCACCTGCCACCATCCCTCATACCTCCTCCTCTCATGTCGGATCAAAACACTGTTTCCTCAAGTCAAATAAAAACTTACATACCTTCCATTTGCCCTGCCCAGTGCTCAGGGCCACAGAGATGGGGCCAGCAAAGCAAAACTTCCACACCTGTCCTAGAACCTCCCATCCTCTTCTCGGGACCACTTTTCCCATCTCAGAGGTCTCTAGCTCCTTTCTGGGCATTTCTCCTGTGTCTCATTCTCTGACATCTTTATCCTCACTGAGGTCTCAGTGTAGGATTGCCCCTCCTAGGGCAATCATGTTCTAAGAGAGCGATCCTGAAGACTAGAAAGACTTCACACCCAAAATAATGCACTCCCAATGGTGAAATTCTAGGCACCATGATAGGCAATGGTGGAGACATTTTTAACCCATCCTTGTCCAGCCTCCCTTAAATCACATCACATAGGTAGATGCATACGTTGCTTGCTATGGGTCTACCCTGTCTAGGAACTATTAAAAAACGGAAATGTCAATCTCTGTTCTTAAGGTGTAAATAACCTAGCAGGGGCGTTACATTAAACATGCCCATGGAGAAAGATGAATGTACTGTTTAAGAGGTGTTCTAATCACATAATCCTGGGTTCTCACCTCAGTTTCTCTATACTAGCTGTTTAGCCTTGGGCAAGTTTCTGAACTTTTCAGAAGTTTCTGAAAATTTCAGAGGCTCATTTTCTTTATTAATAACACTGGGATAACAAAGCCTATTCTGAGGTGGTTATGAAAATTCAATGAGATAATTATATGAGATAGTATATGAGATAATTTATGCAATTCTTGGCATATAGTAAATAGCATGACACTTGCGCCATCAATAAGCTTGAAGAAGGCAGTGTGGAAGTCTGAGGCTGAGAACAGGAGTGTGGAGCAAGGCAGTGATGAAGGTGGAGGAGGCTGAAGGGCTTCACAGGAGGGCATTTCTTTGCTTCATGGGAAGCACTGAGTGTTGTCCAATATCTGTACCTGCACAGGGTGGATACTTCATCCTTTGATCAATTCTTGGAAGCAACCTGCTGAGGAGTGCTGAAAAGTATGAGTGGAACCTGTCAAAAGACAAAATTACAACAAATGTGGTCGAAAAATTGAATTGGCTTTTATTTGTGATTTTAGACTCAGGCACCATCTCATTCTATAAAATAGAATGGGTGCTCTGATGGGCTCAACAAGAGGGGGCTTATAGGCAGTAAAAGGCTGAAGAAAGCAGAAACAGGGAACAAAAAGCAGATCAGTCATTTCAAAGACCACCTTGAAAAAGATCACTTTCCTTATAGAGTTAAAACAGAGGGGACTTCTTTATTATGCTGGCTCAGGTAAACTGGGCCTCTTCTGATTGGTTGCTATGAATCTCTTGATTTTTGGAAAACTGGCCCATTTCAAAGTTCAGTGTGATGATGTGGCACTTAGCACAAGTGACTCCATTTTGATTTGGTCTGGTCTGTTAGGGCCTAGTGCAGGAGCCTAATCCAAAATAATGACCTTCCCTAAATTTTTGTTTAATAAACCCATGCACATTATCACTTTACAGCTTGAGGGATAAAGGTAGCTTCCTCCCTTATGGTAGCTGTTTATTTCTAAGTCTCTCTCCTCCATTGGACTATGTGGTCCTCAAAGCAGGGATCTGACAGTTCATTCCTGTTATCTTCAGGTCATGAGTATGAGTACATGCTCAGTGCTTAATATTTGGTAGAATTATTGAAAGGGTAGAAGATGCAGGAGTTTTATTGCATGAAGTCTTCTAATAACACCCGTGATCATATGATGCATTTACTAAGACTTAGTACAAGGATGTGAACATATTTTTACTGCATGCAAGAACATGGTTCCGTGAAATGAAAGATGGAAATATTGTGGTTTGTGGTTCTCCAAAACAACATTGTTTGTGGGGTCAGAGGAGAAAAAATATGTGACTTAGGAAAGTTGCAACAGCCTTGAAAATGCTGGGTTTGCTGCTTGATGAGAAAAAAAACAAACAACACCCTCCCCACAAACTCCCAAGCACATAAAACTGGAAGAAGAGCCTGTGTAAAATCAAGCCGGATGCCAAAAGGGACGGGTTGGCAGATTGGAATGGATTATTGCGAATTCCTGCAGCCACCTGGCATGTGATTTAACACTTCACTGAGCTTTTGTTTTTCCATGCTATTCGGGGCTGAATTTATTCCTATCTTATTGTCCTTGTCAAAAGCAATGATTTTTTAAAAGGCTGTATATTTTCTTTCCATTCTTGTTTACACCTTGCTTATCCTGCTGTTTACAAGATTGATCTCTCACACTCTGCCTGGGTGTTTTCTATTCTTGTGTAGTTAAAATTGCCAGAGGAGTTTTTTGAGCTGCTCTATTTTAAAGAATGGGGGGAGCCCTACTCCCTTGTGGAATCCCAGCATGGCATGGCATCTCCCCAATAAAAGAGGCACGTAGCTATTATGAACTTGTGACCAACTGTGAAACTTTACACATTCAAGTATTTTAAATGCTTGAAAGTGCCTGCTGTGCATCTTGTTACAGAAATGTAATACCAGACATGCTTCTCAAATGGGTTGATGACTCCTTGGAAGTTGCCTGGAGAAGCATGAAATGTAGTTTCTTTCCAAAGTGGAGCACTTGCCATCTTCTCCCTAGCACTGGGTTGGAAATAATGTTCTATTGCCTCCTGTCCCGTCCCCTCTGTGGGTTGTCATAATTAAATGAAATGAGGGATACAAAGTTCTTTAGCCACTAGGCACTTAGTAGGAATTTAATAAAATATACTAAGTGCCACTATTTTATTAAATAAAAAATTAATAAAATATTTAATACAATAATAAAATTTATTAAATTATTTAATAAAATAAAATAATAAAATTTAATAAACCTCTTATTTTATTGTCTCCATTTAACATATTATTTCTCTCTTTAACATATCCTTTAAGAAGTGGCTCTAGAGAGTATGGCACAAGAGTTTCTACATGTTTCAAATTTACCTGCTTATAGGGTGGATCCAAGTAAGTGAAAATGGCATCAAAGTAGCCAAGAGGAAAGATTTAGTCCAAAGGGAACATTAAATAGCTGCATGTAATTCTCCATAATGGGCATAGATGTTGATGATGATGATGAGGTTGTTGCAGGGCTGAGACTAGAGAAGGTGAGTAGGACATTTGCTTTTGTGCAAAATTAGAAGTTGCCAAAAACTCCATAATCAAAATAAATAGCACTTAGCGCAATGTTTTTCAAAAATCAAATGCAAAACATCCATGATGGACAAAGATCAACATTTTAAATAAAAATAGGATCAATAACAGTGCTGTGCAGAGTCACACTGGAACCCAGGGCAAGAGAAAAAATCAGTAATAGCGAATCTGTCTTAATTAAAAATGTTGATATTTTATTCATCATGAATGTCTTCATTCATTCTGATTTTCTTTAAAACATTGCATTAAAATATTACTTATGTAGATTTATGCTTTTGTGGCACCACCTTAAATCTTGCGCCTAAAAGTGGGCTGCTCACCTATCTGGCCTCTCCATGCCCTTGCTCTGGGGTGATGTCCACTAGGCTGGGAGGAAAGTCCCAAAGCGGCCTTCAAATATTCACTCCTTATTTTCTCTTGACCCACTCTGTAGTCCTGAGTTAGTTTAACTATGATCTCATGAAAAGACTATACCAACTGAAATTCTGATGTTTTTCCCAATCAAGTGACTGCAATGAAAGGTATAGTTTGGAAGGAACACAAAGTAAATCATTCATCAGAAACTTGGTTTAGGCTGGGGTCAGCAAACGGTGGCTGGCATCCTGGCTGGCTGCTTTGCAGGTAAAGTTTTATAGGCACACAGGCCCACCCATTTGTTTTTGTGTCAACCATGGCCGTTTCTGTGCCTCAGTGGCAAAGTTGAGTCATCATTGCAACTAGAGACCGAACGGTATGCAAAGCCAAAAATATTTACCATGTGGCGTGTTGCAGAAAGAGGTTGCAGGCTTCTGATTTAGGTTATTAAAGCACTCAGATGTTCTTGGATCAGAATGTGGTTTTGGCAGTGATTTCGAACTTCCAGTTGTTTGGAGACTATATATCAGAAAATTCAAGGATGTTTACAAAGAATCATCTGTAAGAAGTGAGGGAAATGGGGAAGGGATTAGAGTTCAAAAAGTAAATCGAGAGAAGCAGCAGGTGTGGTCTGTGTCTGTCCCTGCCCTGTGGAGTTCCATCAGGGCCCAGCTGTGATTTGACATCATAGACATATTAGATACTTACATGAACTTGACATCACCCATAATTGATAGTAAGCAAACAATGAGTTTGTGAAAAACTGCATTCATTTGCATAAATGAATCACATAAATGATTCATGGATTTAATTACTTCATTCTGTTAATGTGGTCAATTTCAAATTGACTTACTTCACTAATTCAGCAAGCATTTATGGAGCATCTATTTATGCAGAAACTGTATGAATCTCCTTCAAAGTAGTCTATATCTAAGTCTGAGTGTCAGCAAATAGAGATAGGGAGGCCTGGAATCATATTCTGATGCTCCTTGAATTTGGGGTGCATAGAGGAGACCACAGGGAAAAAATTGGAGAAAGAAAGCTCATTGAAGGTTCTGGATGCTGGTTAGGGAGCTTCGACTTTAACCGGTAGCCAGTCAGAAGCTTCCTTTATCGAGGGAGTGGCATGGCCACATCTGCACTTTAATTAGGATGTTAATTGAGTGGTGTGTGGAGGGGTAGAGGGTGGATGTAAGTAGAAGTTGGGGGACTAGTCAGAAGGCAATTTAAATAGTGTGGGATGGTTTGTAGACATACAGAAATGACAAAGATCTCAAGTCAGTGGCATCTATGGAAATGGAAGGAAAGACATATCTGAGAGAATGTTGGTTAGGGTAAAACCAATAAGTGCTCAGCCACTTGCTGAGGTCGGCCTCCTGACTTTGGAGTTGAAGTGATTGGGAGGCTGGAGAAGGGAAGAAATAGAGAGTCCAGATAGAAAAGCAAGTAGGGGGTCAAAAAAATACCCCCAGGGAAAAGAGAAATACACCAGAGAGAGAGAGAGAGAGGAGAGGAGAGAGATTGGTGCTAGAAATAAAGATTTGGGAATTATCTGAGAAAAGATAATCATAGAAGCCATGGGCATAGAAAACATCAACAAGGGAAGAAGTTAGAGAATGGAGAGGAGCTCTGAAGAAACAACTGTGGTAGGATTGTCAGATTAAAAAATAGGAAGCTCAGTTAACACTGAATTTCAGATCAACAAAGAATAAAATTTTAGTGTAAGAATGTTCCATGCAATATAAAAACTATTGATCTGAAATTTAAATTTAATTGGGCTTTCTGTCTTTTTTTGCTAAATGTGGCCACCTTTGATTGTGGGGATTACTCTCATTTATGGGATGGGCAAAAGAGGAGGAAACTGGAAGGGTCTAGGAATGGACAGATAGACCATCCTGGTCCCAGGAGCACCAGGATGTTGCACTACCACAGAATCAAAGGGCAGAGTGGGTTTCAGAAGGGTAGAACAGAAAGCTCAAAGCCATTGCATTTGGCAACCTGGAAATCAGTAGGGACCTTGCAGGAAGCAGAGAGAGGTCTGGCTGCAATAGTTTGAGTAAATATAGGAAGAGTGATGAAAATAATCAGTTAGACCCTTCTTTTGGGATGCATGATGGAGAACAGGAGAGAGATAGAATTGTAAAGGGTAATAAAATAGAAGGAAGGCTTGTAGAATCACAGAGGTGGAGGCTGTTTTCCAGCCTTGGGGAAGGAGCCCAGGAGATGGTATCCTGAAGATGTAAGAGGGGTGGTGGTGAAGGGATGGAGTGAGATGTGGATGATGCTGGAGGGGAGACCAGGATATAAACGGAGGGATTAACCTTTCCATGAAGGATGCTCCCTCTTTACTGGAGTCATAAAGGAAGGAAGGGGGGAGATGGGAAAAGATGTGGTGATTTTGAGAGTAGGGAAGGAAGACCTTTTATTTCTTTTTGCTTTCAGACTGTGCTATGAGAGTGCATGATATAAAGGAGGGATTAGGGGAGCGGGGGCGGGGGAACTCAGGCTGAAAATACTCCTCCTTTGCTGATTGCACAGGACAGATTTGATGAAGAACTCAAAGGTGCTTATAATTCATCCAACTGGGAGCAATTTATTTCCCTCCTCTTGTGTCTTCTTCCAGCTCCAGAGATCCCTATCGATTCACAGCATAGCTGAATTACTCACCAGGGAAGGGAAAATAACAGAAACAGAATTGAACAGGCTTACTGTCCTCCATTTTATTCAACCAGGAGACCCTGGTCTTAAAAGGATCAGGGCCATTTATGCTCATCCCTAGTCCTACAGGAGCGCAGGAGTGGGCATTTTGGGGAATGTGTGGGATTCTTAGTCTGGAATCTGTGTCTGCAGATTGTGTCATGTGGGGTTAATGGCTTTGCCATGTCACACCCAGCATACCAGGGACTCACAGATATACAGGAGACACACACTAACCCCAGGCACCCTTCTGTCTTTTAGAAGCTGAGGTCAAAAGGCAGCCAGGCTCTCCTGCAAATGGGAGAGGATGAGACTGAGGAAGAAAACAGCCACAATCTCTTAGCCACTTTTCCTCTCTGCTGGTAAGAGCAGGGATACCTTTGTGGCACAGGAAGGAGCCATTTGTAGAGCTGAGGAAGCCTGGGAAGGCTGAGAGAGGTATTTCAGGGAGGAGGTGGAGGGTGCTGTCTACCCAGGGAAGCTCTTCAGTGGCTCCACCTCCAGAGAACAGCAACATTTCCAACTTCTCTACAGTCCTCATTCTCTCCCTCGCTCTCGCCCCAACACAAAAGCACAGATGAAATTCCTAAACATAGCCTGGGTGTGGTGGCTCAAGCCTGTAATCCCCAGCACTTTGGGAGGCCGAGGTGGGCGGATCATGAGATCAAGACATTGAGACCGTCCTGGCCAACACGGTGAAACTCCATCTCTACTAAAAATACAAAAATTAGCTGGGCATGGTGGCACACACTTGCAGTCCCAGCTACTCGGGAGGCTGAGGCAGGAGAATCACTTGAACCCGAGAGGCGGAGGTTGCAGTGAGCTGAGATCACGCCACTGCACTCCAGCCTGGTGATAGAGTGAGACTCCATCTCAAAAAAAAAATAAAAAAAAATTCCTAAAAGTAAACCACTGCTGTCTAGTTATTTTTAGTATTTGCTGTTAGTATTTATCAAGCCTTTCAGTGTTAATTTGTCTGCCCACTCATTTCTTTTCCTGCCTCCACGTGCTGGGCTTGGGATGGAAGGAGCACGGATAAGCAGCAGCTGGTGACCTCACAGAAATATGTCCTGGAGAGTAGAGGCTGTAAGCCTTTAAAATCGATCTTCTCCACCCCTGCCTTGCAGAGAAGAAAGAAAGGTCTCTATTCCGTTAGCCTTGGAGAGCAACACAGTTGTTGGTGAAAGTGAAACCATTAGAATGTCTAGGTGGTATTTAGTTAGGTCAGGGGCCCCTGCTGAAGAGCTGGGTCAGGGAATCCACACATGTGCACAATGTCATAATGCAAGCAAAAATGGGTCAGAGGCCAGGTAAGCAAGCAGAAATTAGGAGGAAGCACATGCTGGGGGAGAGAAAAGTAAAAAAAGCCATGGCATCAGACCGGGATTTGAGGGAGCTGAAGGTTGACAGTAAGATGAGTAGGGCTGGCGTTGAAAAGGCCAGAGGAGGAAAGCTCTGCAGCACTCTGATAAGCTACAGCTTAATGCTGCAACACTGCTTGTTCCTGCCTTGGCTGTCGGTCCAGTCACCTGGAGGCAGCCTTGCCCAGAGCAGCCACATTGCTCTGTAGAGGAACTCTAGGGCATGTTCTAACAGAGGGCTGTTGAAAGGAGCAGGACCAGTCCAAATATGAGTCACATCAGCCTGCGTGGTCACTGGACCCCTGGCCAACCTATGAGTGTATTCATTTCTTAGGAAGCAGAAAGAAGTTTCTTCTTACTACTTCAAAAAACGTATTGGCTTCCTTTTTGCATTCTTTTCTTACTTCATTATTTTTTCCAATTTCTAGGAAAATGAATGAAGTAAAAAAAAAAAAAAAAACAACTCAGTGGATGGGCTAACATGAGAATGGAGTGGACAGAGGAAAGAATCAGTGAAATTATAAGTAGAATAGTAGAAATTACCTTATCTTAGCAATAGATCAAATAGGCTGAAGAAAAAAAAGGGGGCACGGATCTATGGGAATATGAAAACTACCTAACATGTGTTATCAAGAGAAAAGAATGTAGTGGGTGTGGTGGCTCACGCCTGTAATCCCAGCACTTTGGGAGGCTGAGGTGGGTGGATCACTTGAGGTCAGGAGTTCGAGACCAGCCTGGCCAATATGGTGAAACCCCATCTCTACTAAAAATACAAAAGTTAGCTGGGTATGGTGGTGAATGCCAGTAACCCCAGCTACTTGGGAGGCTGAGGCAGGAGAATCACTTGAACTCAGGAGGTAGAGGTTGCAGTGAGCCGAGATCCTGCCACTGCACACTAACCTGGGTGACAAGTCGAGACTCCATCTCAAAAAAAAAAAAGAAGAGAAAAGAGTAATGCAAAGAATAAAAATGGGGTAAGTGCAATAAAGTTTACTTCTCCTCTTAAGTTTTCTAAATTATATTTCATGGTTAAAGCAAAAAACAACACTATCCGATGTAGTTCTTGATGTATGTAGATAAATATTTAAGAAAATTATTTTATAGATGAGGAAAAGTAAAGGAATGTAAAGGGAGGTAAGAATTCTACCAATACACTCTGGTAAGTTGTGTATATTTATTGTAATAAGGAGAGCAACCATTGAAAAAGTGAGATAAAGAGATATACCTAAAAACACTATAGATAAATAAAAATGGAATTCTTAAAAAGTCCTAAATACCCACAATAAGTCTAGAAAATCAAAATAAAGGAAAAAAAGTAGAGAACAAACAGGAAACAACAAAAATGGCAGATATTAGCCCAAGTATATCAACAATTACATTGACTACAAGTGGCGAAAATATACAAATGAAAGATGATTGACATAACGGATTTTTTTTTTGACATAATGGATTTTTTAAAAACCCCAACTATATGCTGTTTATAGGAAATTCCTGTCAGATATAACAATATAGGAGGATAAAAATTACAGAATGAAAAAATGTTTTAATGTAAATATTAATTTTTTAAAAAGCAGGAATAGCTATATGAATGTTAAAGAAGACTTTAGAGAAAAGAAAATTACCAAGGACAGAGAGAGATATTATATAATGATAAAACGGCCAATCTACCAAAACAACATAGCAAACATACATATTTTGCATGCAAACCCTAAATATATACCCAAAAAAGTGAACTGCAAAGTATGTGAAACAAAACTGATAGAACTGAAAAAAGAAATAGGCAAATTCATAATAAGAGTTAAAAACCTCAACACACTTCTCTCAATAACTGATAGAACAACTAGACAGAAAACCAGCAAACATAGAGAAGACCATAACATTATCAGTCAACTAGATCTAATTTATATTTATACAATCCACCCAACAACAGAAGAATTGACTAACAAAATGTATACCAAAATATACCATAAACCATAAAACAAACCTCAACAAATTTAAAAGAATTGAAATTATACAAAGTGTATTCTCTGGCTATAATCAAATCAAGATAGATATCCCCAACAGAAAGATGGCAGGAAAATCTCCAAACAGTTGGAAATAAACAACAAACTTTCAAATAGAATCTGTAGGTCAAAAAGAAAGTTTCAAAGAAATAAAAAAATACGTTAAAGTGAATGAAAATGAAAATACAACATCAAAATTTATGTGACTCAGCTAAAGCAGTTCTGAGAGGAAAATTTATAGCACTAATATAATGCTTACATTTGAAAAGAGGAAAGTCTCAAATTGATAATCTGAGCTCCTATCTGAAGAAACTAGTTTTTTAAGAAACTAGAAAAAGAGCCAAATAAACCCAAAGCAAGCATAAGAAAGGATATAATAAAGATAAAAGCAGAAATGAATAAAACTACAAGGAGAAAAACAAGAAAATAAATTAAACAGGCTAGTTCTTTGAAAAGAAAATTGATAAACCTTCAGCAACACTGACAAAGAAAAAAGAAGATATATATTGCCAATATCTGGAATTAAAAAGGGGACATCACTACAGACCTGCAGACATCAAAGAGAATAATAAGGACATTCTACAAATAACTCTACACATTTGACAACTTATATGAAATTAAGCAATTTTCCAGAAAGCACAAACTACCACAATTCATACAATATAAAATAGATAATTTTGATAGTCTTGTAACTGAGGAAATTGAATTAGTAATTTAGAAACTCCCAAAACAGAAAGTTCCAGGTCCAGATGGTTTCTCTAGAAAATTCCATAAGACATTTAAAGAATAATTAATACCAATTCTCTACAACCTCTTCTAGAAAATAAAAGATGAGGAAATATTTCCCAATTCATTTTATGAAGCTGAAATTATTTTGATACCAAAACTAGAAAAAGCACAATAAAAGAAAACTAGAGACTAACTGCTCTTATAAAGATAGATGTGAGAATCCTAAAAATATTGATAAATAGTGTTCAGTAATATATAAAGGTAATTATATGCCATAACCAAGGGTGGTTTATTCTAGGGATAAAAGAATGGTTCAATATTTGAAAATCCTCAATGTAATTCACTATATAAACAGTCTAAAGAAAAAATCACAATCATACTAATTGATGTACAGAAACCCATTTGACAAAATTAAACAACATTCATGGCAAAAACTTAGAGAAATAAGAATAGAAGGAATCTCCCTCAAATTGATAAAGAGTATCTATGAAAATGCCTATAGCTAACATTGTACTTAATAGTAAAAGATTGAATTCTTTCTCCATAAGATCAGGTAAGGATGACTGCTCTCACCACTCCTATTCAATATAGTACTGAAAGTTTGACATGCAATAGAGAAGAGGAAATAAAATCCATACAAATCAGAAAGGAAAAAGGAAGAAATAAAACCATTCCTATTTGCAGGCAACACGATTGTCTACTAGAAAAATTCAGTGGAATCTATAAAGAAAAAACCTCCTAGAACTAATAAATGAGTTTAGTTAGGTTGCAGGATGTAAGATAAACATATCAAAATCAATTACACTTTTATATAGTAGCAATGTACACATGAATATAAAAATTAATTATACAATATCATTTACAATCTCAAAAACATATGGAATACATGTGTGTATATCTAATGAAACATTTATGGGATTTATATGCTGAAAACTACAAAATGCCAATAGAAGTAATCAAAGAGTATCTACATAGTAGAGAAATGTGGATTGGATTTGTGTTTGTGGATTGGAAGAGTCAACTTAGTAAAGATGTCAGTTCTCCCCAAAATGATATTCAGATTCAAGTTTAATGAAATTCTTATAAAAATCCCAACAAGAATTTTGGAGACATATATAAGATTATTCTAAAATTTATATGCAAAAGTAAAGCAACTAGAATGTCTAAAATAATTTCAAAAAGGAAAAATAAAGTAGGAGAAATCACTGAACCTAATTTCAAAATTAGTATAGCTATCGTAGTCAAGACTGTGTGGAATTAGCAAAGAGAGTGATACATAGGACAGAACAGAGAACCTGAAAACAGTCACATATTCGTCACCCCACAACTTAAAAAGCAACTCAAAATAGATCATTCACTTAAAATAAAACATAAAACTAGAAAACTTGTAAAAGAAAACATACCAGAAAATCTTCAATACCTATGGACTGTTGAAGAGTTCCTAAACATGATATCAACAGCATGATCTATAAAAGAAAAAAAGTCAATAAATTGGACTTCATCCAAATTTAAAATGTTTGTTCTATGAAGAACTGTGTTAGAAGAATGAAAAGACAAGCTATAGACTAGGAGAAAATGTTTGCAAAACACGTACCTAGATTGAAGAACTCCAAACTCAACAATTTTTTTAAAAAACAAAAATCCAATGAGGGAATGGGCAAAAGAGATATCTTATTGTAAATGATATTTGGATGGCAAATAAGCTCATGAAAAGATGTTCAGCATCCCTAGCTACTGGGGAAATGCAAATGAATGCCATGATGAGATAGCACCACACACCTATTAGAACAGCTAAAATAAAAATAGTGATAATGCCTGTATTAGTCTGTTCTCACACTGCTAATAAAGACATACCTGAGACTGGGCAATTTATAAAGGAAAGAAGTTTAATTGATTCACAGTTCAACATGACTGGGGAGGCCTCAGGAAACTTCCAATCATGGCTGAAGGGGAAGCAAACATGTCCTTCTTCACATGGTGGCATCGAGGAGAAGAATGTGTGCTCAGCGAAGGGGGAAGCCCCTGACAAAACCATCAGATCTTGTGAGAACTCACTCATTATCATGAGAACACATTGGGGGAACCGCCCCTGTGATTCGATTATTTCCACCTGGTCCCTCCTACAACACGGAATTATGGGAACTACATACAATTCAAGATGAGATTTGGGGTGGGACACAGTCAAACCATATCAATGTCAAATGCTGGTGAGGATGCAAAAAAATGGAATTACCATGCAATGCTGGAGGTTAAAATGCTAGAGTCACTCTGGAAAATAGTTTAGTGGTTTCTTTAAAACTAAACATACATTTACCATGTGACCCAGAAACACTCCCCTGGACACTTATTCCAGATAAACTTTGGAATGTGAAAACTTTATCTACACAAAGCCTGTACATAATTGTTCCTAGCAGCTTTATTTTTAATAGCCCAACACTGGAAACAAACAAAATGTCCTACAATAGGTGAGTGGTTAAGCAAACTGTAGTACTTTCTTTTTTTTTTTTTTATTATACTTTAAGTTTTAGGGTACATGTGCACATTGTGCAGGTTAGTTACATATGTATACATGTGCCATGCTGGTGCGCTGCACCCGCTAACTCGTCATCTAGCATTAGGTATATCTCCCAATGCTATCCCTCCCCCCTCCCCCCACCCCACCACAGTCCCGAGAGTGTGATATTCCCCTTCCTGTGTCCATGTGATCTCATTGTTCAATTCCCACTTATGAGTGAGAATATGCGGTGTTTGGTTTTTTGTTCTTGCGATAGTTTACTGAGAATGATGATTTCCAATTTCACCCATGTCCCTACAAAGGACATGAACTCATCATTTTTTATGGCTGCATAGTATTCCATGGTGTATATGTGCCACATTTTCTTAATCCAGTCTATCATTGTTAGACATTTGGGTTGGTTCCAAGTCTTTGCTATTGTGAATAATGCCGCAGTAAACACATGTGTGCATGTGTCTTTATAGCAGCATGATTAATAGTCCTTTGGGTATATACCCAGTAATGGGATGGCTGGGTCAAATGGTATTTCTAGTTCTAGATCCCTGAGGAATCGCCACACTGACGTCCACAATGGTTGAACTAGTTTACAGTCCCACCAACAGTGTAAAAGTGTTCCTATTTCTCCACATCCTCTCCAGCACCTGTTGTTTCCTGACTTTTTAATGATTGCCATTCTAACTGGTGTGAGATGTTATCTCCTTGTGGTTTTGATTTGCATTTCTCTGATGGCCAGTGATGTTGAGCATTTTTTCATGTGTTTTTTGGCTGCATAAATGTCTTCTTTTGAGAAGTGTCTGCTCATGTCCTTCGCCCACTTTTTGATGGGGTTGTTTGTTTTTTTCTTGTAAATTTGTTTGAGTTCATTGCAGATTCTGGATATTAGCCCTTTGTCAGATGAGTAGGTTGTGAAAATTTTCTCCCATTTTGTAGGTTGCCTGTTCACTCTGATGGTAGTTTCTTTTGCTGTGCAGAAGCTCTTTAGTTTAATTAGATCCCATTTGTCAATTTTGTCTTTTGTTGCCATTGCTTTTGGTGTTTTGGACATGAAGTCCTTGCCCATGCCTATGTCCTGAATGGTAATGCCTAGGTTTTCTTCTAGGGTTTTTATGGTTTTAGGTCTAACGTTTAAATCTTTAATCCATCTTGAATTGATTTTTGTATAAGGTGTAAGGAAGGGATCCAGTTTCAGCTTTCTACATATGGCTAGCCAGTTTTCCCAGCACCACTTATTAAATAGGGAATCCTTTCCCCATTGCTTGTTTTTCTCAGGTTTGTCAAAGATCAGATGGTTGTAGATATGCGGCGTTATTTCTGAGGGCTCTGTTCTGTTCCGTTGATCTATATCTCTGTTTTGGTACCAGTACCATGCTGTTTTGGTTACTGTAGCCTTGTAGTATAGTTTGAAGTCAGGTAGTGTGATGCCTCCAGCTTTGTTCTTTTGGCTTAGGATTGACTTGGCAATGCGGGCTCTTTTTTGGTTCCATATGAACTTTAAAGTAGTTTTTTCCAATTCTGTGAAGAAAGTCATTGGTAGCTTGATGGGGATGGCATTGAATCTATAAATTGCCTTGGGCAGTATGGCCATTTTCACGATATTGATTCTTCCTACCCATGAGCATGGAATGTTCTTCCATTTGTTTGTATCCTCTTTTATTTCCTTGAGCAGTGGTTTGTAGTTCTCCTTGAAGAGGTCCTTCACATCCCTTGTAAGTTGGATTCCTAAGTATTTTATTCTCTTTGAAGCAATTGTGAATGGGAGTTCACTCATGATTTGGCTGTTTGTCTGTTGTTGGTGTATAAAAATGCTTGTGAGTTTTGCACATTGATTTTGTATCCTGAGACTTTGCTGAAGTTGCTTATCAGCTTAAGGAGATTTTGGGCTGAGACAATGGGGTTTTCTAGATATACAATCATGTCATCTGCAAACAGGGACAATTTGACTTCCTCTTTTCCTAATTGAATACCCTTTATTTCCTTCTCCTGCCTAATTGCCCTGGCCAGAACTTCCAACACTATGTTGAACACGAGCGGTGAGAGAGGGCATCCCTGTCTTGTGCCAGTTTTCAAAGGGAATGCTTCCAGTTTTTGCCCATTCAGTATGATATTGGCTGTGGGTTTGTCATAAATAGCTCTTATTATTTTGAGATACATCCCATCAATACCTAATTTATTGAGAGTTTTTAGCATGAAGGGTTGTTGAATTTTGTCAAAGGCTTTTTCTGCATCTATTGAGATAGTCATGTGGTTTTTGTCTTTGGCTCTGTTTATATGCTGGATTACATTTCTTGATTTGTGTATATTGAACCAGCCTTGCATCCCAGGGATGAAGCCCACTTGATCATGGTGGATAAGCTTTTTGATGTGCTGCTGGATTCGTTTTGCCAGTATTTTATTGAGGATTTTTGCATCAATGTTCATCAAGGATATTGGTCCAAAATTCTCTTTTGTGGTTGTGTCTCTGCCCGGCTTTGGTATCAGAATGATGCTGGCCTCATAAAATGAGTTAGGGAGGATTCCCTCTTTTTCTATTCATTGGAGTAGTTTCAGAAAGAATGGTACCAGTTCCTCCTTGTACCTCTGGTAGAATTCAGCTGTGAATCCATCTGGTCCTGGACTCTTTTTGGTTGGTAAACTATTGATTATTGCCACAATTTCAGCTCCTGTTATTGGTCTATTCAGAGATTCAACTTCTCCCTGGTTTAGTCTTGGGAGAGTGTATGTGTTGAGGAATTTATCCATTTCTTGTAGATTTTCTAGTTTATTTGCGTAGAGGTGTTTATAGTATTCTCTGATGGTAGTTTGTATTTCTGTGGGATCTGTGGTGATACCCCCTTTATCATTTTTTATTGTGTCTATTTGATTCTTCTGTCTTTTTTTCTTTATTAGTCTTGCTAGCGGTCTATCAATTTTGTTGATCCTTTCAAAAAACCAGCTCCTGGATTCCTTGATTTTTTGACGGGTTTCTTATGTCTCTATTTCCTTCAGTTCTGCTCTGATTTTAGTTATTTCTTGCCTTCTGCTAGCTTTTGAATGTGTTTGCTCTTGCTTTTCTAGTTCTTTTAATTGTGATGTTAGGGTGTCAATTTTGGATCTTTCCTGCTTTCTCTTGTGGGCATTTAGTGCTATAAATTTCCCTCTACACACTGCTTTGCATGCGTCCCAGAGATTCTGGTATGTTGTGTCTTTGTTCTTGTTGGTTTCAAAGAACATCTTTATTTCTGCCTTCATTTCGTTATGTACCCAGTAGTCATTCAGGAGCAGGTTGTTCAGTTTCCATGTAGTTGAGTGGCTTTGAGTGAGATTCTTAATCCTGAGTTCTAGTTTGATTGCACTGTGGTCTGAGAGATAGTTTGTTATAATTTCTGTTCTTTTACATTTGCTGAGGAGAGCTTTACTTCCAACTATGTGGTCAATTTTGGAATAGGTGTGGTGTGGTGCTGAAAAAAATATATATCCTGTTGATTTGGGGTGGAGAGTTCTGTAGATGTCTATTAGGTCTACTTGGTGGAGAGCTGAGTTCAATTCCTGGGTATCCCTGTTGACTTTCTGTCTCATTGATCTGTCTAATGTTGACAGTGGGGTGTTAAAGTCTCCCATCATTATTGTGTGGGAGTCTAAATCTCATTGTAGGTCACTCAGGACTTGCTTTATGAATCTGGGTGCTCCTGTATTGGGTGCATATATATTTAGGATAGTTAGCTCTTCTTGTTGAATTGATCCCTTTACCATTATGTAATGGCCTTCTTTGTCTCTTTTGATGTTTGTTGGTTTAAAGTCTGTTTTATCAGAGACTAGGATTGCAACCCCTGCCTTTTTTTGTTTTCCATTTGCTTGGTAGATCTTTCTCCATCCTTTTATTTTGAGCCTATGTGTGTCTCTGCACGTGAAATGGGTTTCCTGAATACAGCTCACTGATAGGTCTTGACTCTTTATCCAATTTGCCAGTCTGTGTCTTTTAATTGGAGCATTTAGTCCATTTACATTTAAAGTTAATATTGTTATGTGTGAATTTGATCCTGTCATTATGATGTTAGCTGTTTATTTTGCTCGTTAGTTGATGCAGTTTCTTCCTAGTCTCGATGGTCTTTACATTTTGGCATGATTTTGCAGCGGCTGGTACCGGTTGTTCCTTTCCATGTTTAGCGCTTCCTTCAGGAGCTCTTTTAGGGCAAGCCTGGTGGTGACAAAATCTCTCAGCATTTGCTTGTATGTAAAGTATTTTATTTCTCCTTCACTTATGAAGCTTAGTTTGGCTGGATATGAAATTCTGGATTGACAATTCTTTTCTTTAAGAATGTTGAATATTGGCCCCCACTCTCTTGTGGCTTGTAGGGTTTCTGCTGAGAGATCAGCTGTTAGTCTGATGGGCTTCCCTTTGTGGGTAACCCGACCTTTCTCTCTGGCTGCCCTTAACATTTTTTCCTTCCTTTCAACTTTGGTGAATCTGACAATTATGTGTCTTGGAGTTGCTCTTCTCGAGGAGTATCTTTGTGGCGTTCTCTGTATTTCCTGAATCTGAACGTTGGCCTGCCTTGCTAGATTGGGGAAGTTCTCCTGGATAATATCCTGGAGAGTGTTTTCCAACTTGTTTCCATTCTCCCCATCACTTTCAGGTACACCAATCAGATGTAGATTTGGTCTTTTCACATAGTCCCATATTTCTTGGAGGCTTTGCTCATTTCTTTTTATTCTTTTCTCTCTAAACTTCCCTTCTCGCTTCATTTCATTCATTTCATCTTCCATTGCTGATACCCTTTCTTCCAGTTGATCGCATCAGCTCCTGAGGCTTCTGCATTCTTCACGTAGTTCTCGAGCCTTGGTTTTCAGCTCCATCAGCTCCTTTAAGCACTTCTCTGTGTTGGTTATTCTAGTTATACATTCTTCTAAATTTTTTTCAAAGTTTTCAACTTCTTTGCCTTTGGTTTGAATGTCCTCCCGTAGCTCAGAGTAATTTGATCGTCTGAAGCCTTCTTCTCTCAGCTCGTCAAAGTCATTCTCCATCCAGCTTTGTTCCGTTGCTGGTGAGGAACTGCGTTCCTTTGGAGGAGGAGAGGCACTCTGCATTTTAGAGTTTCCAGTTTTTCTGTTTTGTTTTTTCCCCATCTTTGTGGTTTTATCTACTTTTGGTCTTTGATGATGGTGATGTACAGATGGGTTTTTGGTGTGGATGTCCTTTCTGTTTGTTAGTTTTCCTTCTAACAGACAGGACCCTCAGCTGCAGGTCTGTTGGAATACCCTGCCGTGTGAGGTATCAGTGTGCCCCTGCTGGGGGGTGCCTCCCAGTTAGGCTGCTCAGGGGTCAGGGGTCAGGGACCCACTTGAGGAGGCAGTCTGCCCGTTCTCAGATCTCCAGCTGCTTGCTGGGAGAACCACTGCTCTCTTCAAAGCTGTCAGACAGGGACATTTAAGTCTGCAGAGGTTACTGCTGTCTTTTTGTTTGTCTGTGCCCTGCCCCCAGAGGTGGAGCCTACAGAGGCAGGCAGGCCTCCTTGAGCTGTGGTGGGCCCCACCCAGTTCGAGCTTCCTGGCTGCTTTGTTTACTTAAGCAAGCCTGGGCAATGGCGGGCGCCCCTCCCCCAGCCTCGCTGCCGCCTTGCAGTTTGATCTCAGCCTGCTGTGCTAGGAATCAGCAAGATTCCGTGGGCGTAGGACCCTCCGAGCCAGGTGTGGGATATAATCTCGTGGTGCGCCGTTTTTTAAGCCGGTCTGAAAAGTGCAATATTTGGGTGGGAGTGACCTGATTTTCCAGGTACGTCCGTCACCCCTTTCTTTGACTTGGAAAGGGAACTCCCTGACCCCTTGCGCTTCCCAAGTGAGGCAATGCCTCGCCCTGCTTCGGCTCGCGCACAGTGCGCGCACCCACTGGCCTGCGCCCACTGTCTGGCACTCCCTAGTGAGATGAACCCGATACCTCAGATGGAAATCTCCCGTCTTCTGCGTCGCTCACGCTGGGAGCTGTATACCAGAGCTTTTCCTATTCAGCCATCTTGGCTCCTCCCCTGCAAACTGTAGTACTTTCATACAATGGAATACTACTCAGCAATGAAAAGGAACAAACACCACTGATACATGCAACAACTTAGATGAATTTAAAGGACATTATGCTGAGTGAAAAATATCCAAAGGTCACATACTGTATGATTGTATTTACTAATATTCTAGGAATGACAAAATTATAAAGATGGAGAACAGATTAGTGATTGTCAAGGATGAGGAATGGGGGCGCAAGGGGTGAGTATAACTATAAAATGGTAGTAGGATGGAGTTCTGTGTGGTGAGGGAACACTTCTCTATCTTGATTGTAGTGGTGGTAACATGGATGTACATATGTGATAAAATAATGTGGAACTGTAAAAAAAAATTACATATGGGTTTGCCTCAACACAAATATTGTTCATTCTTGCTATTCTTGGGCTTATTTATATGTGAAAAAGATACCATTTGTATGTAGTTGGCTGTTACTTGCTTTCTTTCATTCATTATGTTTCTAAGGTGTACCCAAGCTATTGCATGCTGCTGTGGTTTATCGATTTTCCATGTTATCTAATATTCCATTTAATGACTATCACTCAAGTTATTTCCTTGTTTTCCTGTTGATGGACATTTGTGTTAAATCTAGCTTTTTGCTGTTTCGAAAAAGTCATGTTTGCGCATGTCTTCTGGGAAAGTGTGCAAGAGTTTCTCTGGATGTCTCAGTCTGTCTGTACTGCTATAACTAAATACCTGAGACTGGGTAATTTATAATTAATAGAAATTTATCTCTCACCGTTTTGGAGGCTGGGAAGCCCAAGATTAAGATGCAGGAAGTTTAATGTCTCGTGAAGCCTAGTCTCTGCTTCCAAGAGTGTTGCCTCCTCGGGAGCGGATAAATGCTATGTCCTCAACATGGCAGAAGGGCAGAGGGGCAAGAGGGCACTCCCTTCAACCTGGAGCCCTTTTATAAGTGTGCTAATCCCAGTTGTGAGGGTGGAGGCCTCATGACTTAATCACCACCCCCAAGGCCATATCTCTCAATACTGTTGCATTGGGGATTAAGTTTTCATATAAATTTTAGAGGGGACACTGTCATTCAAACCATAGCACTAGAGAATATACATAGGAGTGATTTGCTCAGAGGGAGGGTATGAGAGCATTCTACTTCATAAGAGAAGGT
Source organism: Pan paniscus (assembly GCF_029289425.2). Lineage (NCBI taxonomy): Eukaryota > Metazoa > Chordata > Mammalia > Primates > Hominidae > Pan > Pan paniscus. The sequence goes on along the minus strand of NC_073256.2, from coordinate 119,237,913 downwards.
TAAATTGTTCCAAGTGGTTATATCAATTTCCACCCCCACTATCAGTTTAATTTGCATTTTCTTAATTAAAGATGAGGTTGCTCATCTTTTCCTACATCCATTCACCATTCATGTTTTTCTCTTCTGTGATGTGCCTGTCAGATCTTCTGCTTATGTTTTTTCTATTGTGTTGTCTTTTTATGACTGATATATAACATTTCTTTATATAACCTGAATACTGGTCTTTTGTTCATTTCAAGTGTTGCAAACTTGTCTCACATATTGGCTTGTGTTTTTGCCTTCTTCATTGTACCTTTGGATGAATGCAGGCTCTTCATATTACGGCTGCAAATTTATCAACTTTGCCTTCCTTTTATGGTTAACACTTTTGTGCCTTAAGAACGTCTCTCCCATTTAAAGATCAGAAGGATGTTTCCCTGTATTTTCTTCTAAAAGTTTAAACCTTTTGCTTTTTACAACTAAATCTTTAATTCCTCTGGAATTAATCTTTGGGTATGGTTCCTCCTTTACTTTTGGCTCAGTTATTCCACACTTCATGAGAACCCTGTTATCTTGTAATAGCCAGGTGGATGAGAAAGTCAAGGAAGAAAACCCTCATTCACAACAAGATGTGGGAAGCTGGCTAATTCTTCCTTAGGTAGCCTCGAAATAAATTTTGGTAAAATGAACTAGCTTTCCTTTGCTGTAGCCAAGGATATTTAGAAATTTTGCAAATGTTTGAGTGCTACATGTTAAAAAGTAAAACAAACAAAAAGCAATGAATCTCCTCTCACCATTTGAGCTATGTCTCAGATCATTTAAATAAGCTATTTGTTGAGAAAAAAAGCATACATTTAAAATGCCTGTTTGTATAGTATTCAGAGTATGGGTTCTGCTTTTAAAGAGGCAATGCAATTTATTGGAAATATCACCGGACAGGGAGTCGAAAGACTTGTGTTTAAGCCTTGATCTGTCATCTCCTGGTTGAGAAACCTCTTCATATCAGTTAGGATTATGTGCAGTGGCCTGTAACAAGAATCCTTCTACAGTGGCTTAACCAAATAGGATTTACTTTTTCTCATGTAACATTTTCTCATGTAACAGCCTAGAAGCAGGCAAGCCAGGCCCAGTGCAGTGACTCCTTCTTTCAGTTTAGGCTTCGTTCACAGCATGTGGCTTTTGTTTTCATGCTTGTGACTTCATGACTGCAAGAGATAGCTCTTCCTCCAGCTTTGCATCAGAGTTGCAGGCATGATGAAGAAGAAGGGCAAAGAACGAAAAGTGAATGCCAGGGTCCTTTGAAAGTACCTTTCCAGGAGCCCTACCTAGTAACTTCAGCTTGTTTGCATCTCCAGAACCAAAATTGTTCCACCTGGCCATCATTCTTAGCTGAATCTTAACATGGCAAATTCCTGCCCTGGACAAAATCAAGATTCTGTAAGGGAAAAGGGTAGACTTGTCATTGGATAGGCAACTGGCAATGTCTGCCCCACTGTCTAAGCTTTCAGTGGGGATGCCTGCCCACTGCTGACAGGGTTGTTTTCATGACAAAATAGAAGATCAAATGGAAGAGTGCTTCATACACTGTAAAATGTATTTAATAAACAGAGTGGAAATATTCTGAACTATTTTCTCAGAGAGCAAATCCAATGTTAATAGAAAGTTCAGGCTGGGTGTGGTGGTTCATGCCTGTAATCTCAGCACTTTGAGACACTGAAGTGGTAGGATCACTTGAGGCCTGGAGTTTGAGACCAGCCTGGGCAACATAGCAAGCCCTCATCTCTATTAAAAAAAAAAGTTAGTCAGACATGTTGGGGCATCCCTGCAGTCCCAGCTGTTCTGGAGGCTGAGGCAGGAGGATTGCTTTAGCATAGAAGTTTGAGGTTACACTGAGCTATTATTGCTCTACTGCACTCCCATCTGGGTGACAGAGTGAAACTCTGTCTCCCGAACTCTGCAAAAATAAATAAATAAATAAAAAAGAAAGTCCAGCTAAATGTAGAGCCTTGGGTCATCAATATCTATTGAACTTCCACTCATTCTCTTTTGGACATCTGCAGATCACCTGAGTACTAGGGTTTTTATAGACACACATCCTCAAATATCAGTCTTCAGATTATTGTCAAGCACTGTTGTGGTGGACATTTGCTGATCCCCTTCCCACTTTCCCTTTCCTCTATCCCCAATGTCTCTCTATGTGATGTTTGTTTGGATTGACCCTACTCTTACCTCCAGGGATAAGCCTTGACTAGTTTAAGCCATTTGACATATGAGACCCCCAAATACAGTGGCCGATTCAGCAATGGGCCCTCAGAATGACCTCAGAACTTTCACTGGGACTGCCATGACGCTGACACTGTCCTCTTGGATGATAGATATATGATCTTGAACTGCTACAGCCATTTTTATTGCGCCAGGAGGGGAGCAGCCTGAGGGTGAAGCCAATTCACAAAGAATACCTGTACCAAGAGAATTGTCTAGAATCAAATGATACAACAAACTTGTGGTTTCCCAAAACCAATCTTACTTTTGGGTTTTTTCCCCAGCTCAATGAAACAAACATTTCCTTATTTTGTTATTTATTTGTATAAGTGAGTTTGAGCTGGGTTTTCTGTTACTTGTAACCAAATGATTCCTAAGTGATAGTTTCTATATACATTCCAGGAAAAATTATATATATTACATTATTTTAACATATTATTCTTTTAAATAATTGATATATATTTAAATAATGTATTTAATATATGTATATGTATATATTTATATTTAAGTTCATTTATTCTAATGTTTATAATCCTTCCTGAATTAAGATCATAAGGCCTGAATGTTACCCAGCATGCCTGTTTCTCCCTGTAATAAATTGCCTGCGTAGCATCTGTCCAGAGAAGTGGACTGTGAGATGCTCAGAGCTGATTCCTACTCTTTGGAGACTGTGCCTGTTATCCCTGGGTTACAAGACTCATTCCTGAGTACTTTGAACCAAAAACCAATTAGGCTGATACACGTCAGTGTTCTTGTAGGTGTGTTTCCTGTTTCCTGTTTGCGAAGGCAACTACAAAAGAAGTAAAAGTGACAGTCTCACCAAAACTTTTACAGAGCTGTCAAATGTTCAAGTACAATATTCGCTAATTATGAGTGATCTCAGTTGCAGGGCATCTGATCTCCTGGTGTTAAAATCTGTCGTGATACCGAGGAAGGCCCCGAGATTCCAGGCACTGAGTGACTGCATACTGTGAGTTAGTTTTTTAATCTCTTGAAAGGGTTAAATTGTGTAAATTACGATTCAAAATGCAAAGCTGTATCCTAGGTAGGTTTGTGTGTGTTTATATATTTGTATTTGCTAAGTAGAAAAATAAGCTTTGTCATGGGGTAGCCATTTCCATTTTTAACTCTTGATGAATGTGTATGTTACTGAAAAGAAAGCTATGCACCCATTTTAATTAAAAAAAAAAATCCTGTTCTCTTTTCTGGTGACTGATTAAGCGGAAACCTTATTTAAGTACAAGAGATTTAGTAAAACAAAACAGGACATATGATAATGGAGTAAAAACCTGGCTTGTTGATTCCTGGAAAAAAGGTAATTTATACCCCTCCTTACTTTCCAAATGGACTCATTTAGTATAGAGGACCGAAGAGGATGTTATGCAGCAAGTAGAGGGGATGTTTTCTAATTCAAAAAATATTCTTTTGAAATTCTATTATAGTATAATTAGGGCAGCAGCACCAGCAATAGTGAATTTCCTGTTAGAATAGGAACATTATTACTTTCCTAATTTGTTGATATGAGTCTCAAAAGCCATCTCATTGAACAGTTAGGAAATTGGCTTTTCAGGAAGGGAAATCTACTGAATTTCTTGGAAACTTTTCAAAATAAGTTAATGGCCCCAGACAAGAGCTAGTGAAGAATTGCAGGCAAAGTCATATGGCTTGGACCTCAGTAATATGTTTTGTGCCTGTTTGGAAAAAAGTCATGAAGATTAATCTGATATTTACTTGGTCAAACAGTTGTGTATGAGGAACAAATGGAGAAAATAAAATAAATGGGGGCAGGGCAGATACATTGATATCGAATGAAACTTGAGTAGACTTAGCTCTTTTCATCCCACTTCCTTTTCCCCCATTAAGTCTTTATGGTTTAATTACTACCTGAGCAACATGGCTCACCTGGATGTAACAAGAAAGTGAAAGTGAAAAGTTTTTATTCCAAATTTGGTAGTCCAGTCCTTCTAATGAGATCTATAGAAGAGTAATGAAATATTTGAAGTCACGTTAAACAAAATCTAATGTTTTTTTTTCCCTCATGGCATTGAGAACTAAGTCTCAGCCCTATTGCATTTCTCCTGGAGGCCAAGATAGAATTGTGCATTGTAACTAGTAATGATCAGGCAGTCTGGGAAGCTCCTTCTTCTTGAGATAATTGGTTGAACTATTTATGGATATCACAACCCGAGACATGGCAGTTGCCATTGCTTTAGTTCCTTGGCTCTTTCTGACATCAAGCTAAAGCCTAATAGGAAAATGTGTGTTTTTGCCTAAAGACAGTAAAGCTTGAGTAGGATTTAACATAAGAACACTTCCCCTTGGCATGGAGGTGTGGTTAATCACTATGATGCTATTGGCTTCTAGTCATTTCTGTCCCTCCTGCAGCACCTGGGTCCTTCTCTGTGTTTATTGTTTCAGGGGCAGGTAATTCCTTGCTAGAGTGAGCTCCAAATAAGCTAGACTTCATCTCTCATTCACATGGAGCAAAGGGAGACTGCGAGAGTTCATGCTGCAGGTTTGCAGCATCTGCCAGACCCAAACGAGGATGATTTGGATGAGAAATTGACAGAAAAGCTCTTGGGGCAGTGAAGAAGCCACTCCCTGCTTGACTACTAGTGGGCTTGAGAGAGTAGTGGGCAAGGCAGGGAAGAGGATGACTTCTTCAACAGAGGTTAAACTTCCTAACAGGGGCTTTCCATAAGAATGGCCTGACTTAGCAAATACTGCCCAAATTTCCTGGGCTGTTTGGGATTTTGTCCAAGAATTTCAGACAATTTAGTAAAAATTGCCTAGTGGCAGAAATCCAGATAACCATAGATGGGAAGAATACATATAAAGAAATTATTTGAAAGCAAGGTATATGAATAGACTCTAGGTTTATAATTATTACTGATTTCCTGTTGTTTGGATATCGCTCTTTAGCCTCCTTAAGTCAGGATGGTTTTGTCTGGGTCCCCAAGAAATCTGTACTCTTCCCAAGGCTCCCTATGTGACTAGCTTCTTAGTTATAGGATGTTACATGGAATTTCATTTTTCTGCAGTTTTCTAAGCTAAAGACTTCTTTGCTCCTCCTCTTAAAAGAATGAATGCTGTTTTAGCCCTTTTAGCCTGGGAGCCCATTATTCTGTATTTTCAATGTCCCACAAATTCCCCTCTGTCAAAAAACATTGATTTTGTCAACAGAATACCTTTCATTTAGGAATAATATGGAGAGAGATTATCTCAGAGGCTGAGAGCACGAGACACCAAATATTCAGAGGATAATTAAAGTGTGCTTCCAGATGTTTTCAAATATAGCCACAGAGACAAATACTGATCAGTCGAGTAATTGATTCCCTGCCAACTATTTTCCATCCAGTCACGTTCTTAATGCCAAAACAGCTAATAAATTCGGCGAAAAACAAAAACAAAAACAAACTGCTTTTGTATTAGTATGTAGAAAAAAATAGAGAGTAGTCTATTTCCCAGCAATTTTGCAACAAATTGTTTAGTGTCATACAGACATAGGAGAATGGTGTTTGCTGGAGATAAATGATGATTTCAATTAACCAACAAATGTTGACTAAGTACCTACTAACTTGAGCCCTAGAGAAGAATGATATGGTATAACACGGACTTACATATTTGGTAATAGATTATGTTTCTAGAAGCATAATTCATTTATTTGTTCAATAAATATTTATTGAGCAGTTGCTATGTGACAGGCACTGTGTTAGATGGCAGGGATATTAATAGGGATAGGAAGGCATGCAGCTGAGAAGAGTGGGGTTGGGAGCGAAGTTAATCAAATAATCACACAAATACATTTTACAAATGTGTTAAGTACTATGATAGAAAACAACAACAGCAAAAACAAGGAACTATGAGACTATAAAATGCAGGTACCACCCCTAGTCTCAGTGGGGATCAGGGAAGGCTTCCCTGCAGAAATCTGAAGGTGTTGGAGATGGGCAGAAGAAAGGCCAGAGCAGAGGTTCTAAGGTAGAAGGGAGCATGCAGCTTACTAAGAATTGAGCCAAAGCTAGTATTGCTGGAGAGCAAGGCGGGCATCCTATGGGGGAAAGCTAGAGGGGTGGCAGGAGCCAGATCATGAAAGACTTAGTAGAGAATGAATGAATGAACCAACATGAGTAGTTTATAACAGGAAATGAGTCCTGTGGTCTTCTGTAAAAATGAAAGGAGTTTGCAATTGTATAATGACTCTGCTGATAGGGAGAAGATATTCGTTTACTCACCCAGCCAATATACCCAAGACAAAATCCCTGTTCCCATGGATCTGAAATTCTAGTGGAAAAGGCAGATAATATGCCAATAAGCAAATATATAGGTTTTATACTAAGTTTTTGCTTATAAGTAAGTAGTATGGGTCTTTAGATAGAATTTAAACATGATTTCAAATCTAAATTGTATTGCATGTAAGTGTGGTTATTCTTCTGTTTAGTTAAATAACGGCATATACTCTAGAAGACCTAAGAGGATGCTTAGGACAGATGTCCTTCATAGTACCCAATTCACGGTCAAAGACTTCGAAGAAATTTCAAGAGAGGAGAACGAGAGGGAAACCAGGCTTTGTATTAATTTGTTCTTGTTTCTGAGACAATAGTGATCCCATTGTCCTCCCTGTGCCTCATTCTGGAGTGGTGAGGGGAGGAGGAAGGGAGCAATACAAAGACTTAAATGAAACTCACAGAGTCTAACACTGATGGAGAAGGAGCTGAGAGGAAGAGCATTTCAAAGTCTGTTTCTTTGGTTTTATTTTCTTTGTTTGTTTTTGAAATGGGATCTCACTCTGTTGCCCAGGCTGGAGTACAGTGGTGCAATCTTGGCTTACTGAAGCCTCAGCCTCCTGAGTAGCAGGGACTACAAGTGCGCACCACCATGCCCAGCTAATTTTTGTATTTTTTGTCGAGTCAGAGTGTCTCACTGTGTTGCCCAGGCTAGTCTAGAACTCATGGCCTTAAGCAGTCCTTCTGTGTTGGCCTTCCTAAGTGTTGGAGTTATATACGTGAGCCACCACATCTGGCCTCTATTTCTTCTTACAAAAAGACCTTATTATACCTTATATATTTAATATGCTTTATACATTTTGCACATTTAGCATATCTAGAAAAGTTTCACATCTTAGAATCAATGTACATATTTAAGGAGATGGATTTCTTTCTCACATTCTCAAAAGTTGTTATTTCATATTGCTTCTTAAAGCCATTACTGACTTACAACACAGAAAACAATACATGCCTGGAAACTTATTTGAGGTTTTCAACTGTGCCTGTCTTTTATGAAGGTCTGCTGGAAGACTTCTTGATGCAATGTTTGCATAGCTACATAGAGAGTATTACTGACATCAGTGGAATTACACCAGGGCACCAGTGAGGATTACCTTCAGGTCTTGTTTGCAAAAGTCAGAGGGTTTGATGTAAGTAATTCATTATATCAAAGGGAGGCATAATAATTATCTGTTTTAATCTTCAGGAACCTCCTTGTTTCTGACTTTCCTACTGTATGAATCAAAGTGATTATTTCTACATATGCTGTCTTAGTCTGCTTTGGCTGCTATAACAAAATATCATAAACTGGGTGGCTTATAAACAACAGAAATTTATTTCCTACAGTTCTTGAGGTCGGAAAGTCCAAGATTAAGGTGCTGGCAGATTCGGTGTCTGTTGAGGTCCTATTTCCTGGTTCGTAGATGATGCCTTCTCGCTGTATCCTCCTATGGTGGAAGGGGAAAAGAGACCCTGGGGTCTCTTTTATGAGTACACTAAATCCACCTTCGTGTCCTAATCAGCTGCCCCAAACTCCACCTCCTAATATAATCACCTTGGGGGTTAGGACTTCAACATATGAATGTGGGGAGGGAGGCAGACACAAACATTCAGATCATAGCATATGCCAAGAATCTTAGAATTGGGAGGAATGATGGACATGTTGTTAGTGTGATCCTTCAGTATGTTTTTTTCAACATAGCACTGTTGTCATTTTGAACCAGATAATTCTTCTGGAAGGGAGTGTCTTGCACATTATAGAATGTATTGCAGTATCCTGGTGCCTGTAGTATATTCCCCAGTCATGACAACCATCTGAAGACATTGCCAAATGTCTCCTGGGAAGGGCAAATATCTCCCTCAGTTGAGCACCCCTGCTTTAGTGCATCTTAATCAATGACTCACACTGCTCTGTTTTAGCCTTGTATTGTAGTTGTATCACAAATGTGTGCAATTCTAAATGTGTAGCTTTAACAGGATGGTATCTTTGCAGTTCTATAATTCTCACATCCAAATTGAAGATGATATTATGAAACCAGAATTATAGGGTGAAAAAATTAGATATTTACTCAGCCAAGCATGTGAAATTCTAACGTGATAATATGTTTTTCTGGGAGCCTTGTTTTATTTGTTAAAGCCTTAGAAAATTTTACCCTCAAAGTTTAAAACTTAGTGGTTCAATTGTTTCTTAAGAAGATACATTTATGAGAGTCTTAATGCCACAAAGACTCCACTTCAGTCAGCTGCAAGAATTAAGAGCCTTTTGGTCCTTGGCACCAAACTTAAATGAGACATAAATGAGGCACATTTAATGAAATCAATTCTAGTTTTATAGGAAGCTGAGAATAACAGAGAGAAAAAAAGTGCTGCTCTTGTGTCCTTTGGTGATGGTGTTTGACATTTTAGTGTAATTTATTATAATAGTATACTGGTTAATGTTCCCATATTATCTGTGGTTTAATCAAAGTTTCTGAAAATGGGAAGAATGTGTTCTGTCACTGTAAAGCTAAGAAATGGTATTTCAAAATTACTTCAATCATACATGATTAGATCTTCTAAACTGGTATTTTACTGTGCTATGGTGCAGTGAAGACTTCAAATTGCAAAAATGTACTTAGACATGTAGTAATATATGACACCATTAAAGAGATTATTTTTAAATAAAATTCCTTTTTATTTGTATTTTTTTATTTTAATAGATATTTCGTTAGGTGGTTTTATGAAAGTGAAATTCCTTTTTACTGTTATCTTTTACCTCACTTAAAGGCTTCCTGCCTTAAAGTGTCACATGTAGTTCAAATGAGCCAATATTATTTGTAAAATAGAGTTTCTTTTGTGTCATGATGCTGTTCAGAAATATTAAGGACTTCTGATTATCTCAAAAATAAATTTCTAAGTCCTTTTCATGACATTCGAGGCCCTCTAGTAACTGGCTTCAATCAATCTTTTCACATTTATCTCCATTACCTCCCTTTGCCTTGTCCCCATATCTTATTCCAGCCATAATGAAGGAGGTGGCCCGGGTCATCTTTGCACTTTTCTGCCTCCATAGCACTTCTCATGTTGTGATTTCTACCCCTCAAATTCTAATCCACTCTTAATCATTTATTTCACAAAACATTCTCAAATTTTCTTAGTTGGAATTAAACTTTCTTTTTTTTGTATAATGCTTTGAAGCACTAGACTAGTGCTTTTCACACTATCTGGCGGAGAATTCAATTTTTGAAAAACTTTCCAATTCATCACAAGTCAATAGGTGTCCTGTCTGTGACTACCAGTGAGAGGTGACAGCGTGCGGGCAGCCCTCACAGCCCTTGCTCACTCTCAGCGCCTCCTTGGCCTCGGCCTCCGCTCTGGCCATGCTCCAGGAGCCCTTCAGTCCGCCACTGTGCTGTGGGGGCCCCTCTCCGGGCTGGCCAAGGCCAGAGCCAGCTCCCTCTGCTTGCAGGGAGGTGTGGAGGGAGAGGCGCCAGTGGGAACCAGGGCTGCTGCACCTGGCGATCGTGGGCCACCATGAGTTCTGGGTGGGCGTGGGCTCGGGCTCAGTGGGCCCCGCACTCCGAGTGCCCCCGCACTGGCCCCGGGCAGTGAGGGGTTTAGTACCTGGGCCAGCAGCTGTGGAGGGTGCGCCAGGTCCCACAGCAGTGCCGGCCCACCAGCGCTGCTCTCGAATTCTCGCCAGGCCTCAGCTGCCTCCCAGCAGGGCAGGGCTCGGGACCTGCAGCCCGCCATGCCCCAGCCTCCCTCACCGCCCCCCCCCTCCCCCCCACACCATGGGCTCCTGCAAGGCCCCAGCCTCCCAGACTAGCGCGGCCCTCTGCTCCACGGCGCCCAGTCCCATCCACCGCCCAAGGGCTGAGGAGTGCAGGCACACGGCACAGGACTGGCAGGCAGCTCTGCCCTGCGGCCCTAGCAGGGTGATCCACCAGAGGAAGCCAGCTGGTTTCCTGAGTCGGGTGGGGACTTGGAGGACTTTTATGTCTAGTTGGAGGATTGTAAATGCACCAATCAGCAGCCTGTGTCTAGCTCAAGGTTTGTGAATGCACCAATCAGTGCTCTGTGTCTAGCTAATCTAGTGGGGACTTGGAAAACTTTTGTGTCTAGCTCAGGGATTGTAAATGCACCAATCAGCACCCTGTCAAAACGGACCAATGAGTGCTCTGTAAAACAGACCAATCAGCTCTCTGTAAAATGGACCAATCAACAGGATGTGGGTGGGGCCAGGTAAGGGAATAAAAGCAGGCTGACCCAGCTAGCCGTTGTAACCCGTTGAGGTCCCACCACACAGTGATGGTTTTGTGTTTTTCCCTTTTGCAGCTCTTGCTGTTGCTTGCTCTTTGGGTCTGTACTGTCTTTATGAGCTGTAACACTCACAGTGAAGGTCTGCAGCCTCACTTTTGAGGCCAGCGAGACCACGAGCCCACTGGGAGAAATGAACAACTCCAGACCGGTGGCCTTAAGAGCTGTAATACTCCCCGCGAAGGTCTGCAGCTTCACTGCTGAAGTCAGTGAGACCATGAACCCAGCAGAAGGACCAAACTCTGAACACGTCTGAACATCAGAAGGGACAAACTCCAGACACACCATCTTTAAGAACTGTAACACCATGAGGGTCCGCGGCCTTATTCTTGAAGTCAGTGAGACCAAGAACCCACCAATTCCGGACACACCAGTACTTAGAATCTACTCCAGGAAACTCACCATGGAAGTTTGGTAGTCTCCAAACCATTCTATACCCCGTTCAATGAGATGAGTTTACTTGATTACACATTTGGATGCTGTAGCAATGTCCAGCTCCTGTAGAAGTTTATTGACAACTACTTGCAATATCTGTATTTGCGTTATTGAAGTCTGATAAGACTGATCCGTAGACCACATTTTAAGTAGTGCTGTCTTAGACTCTAAGTTCCATGAGGACAGAACCTAGGGCTGCTTTTTTTCATCATCGTAATCATAGGACATGACATTGACCGTCACATAACAGCACATTGATTACATGCAGAGGTTCTGTCAGTAGCAGTTTCTGCCTCCAAAGTAGCTTGGATTAGATCTTGATCACTGTTTAGCACCTGTGGGATCATCATACTTTACTTATAACAGAAAATAAGAATAAATGGGATCATCAGTCTGATTTATTTTTAAAATACATGCTCTTTAATACAAAGTCTAAAAAAATAATGTTAGCTTCTTGGTGCTGGTATGACCTCCTTATAAGTAAAGATCACTTGATTAATAATTTAATTTTCTTTCACTAGATGTAAAAATTCTCTTCAAGTTCACTTAAGTAAAATGAAGCTTAAAAGAAATCTAAAACAATTAGCCTCTTAAATAGCAAGACTGTATGAGAGAAATGTGTTCCTTGTACAAGGGAACCCCTGTAAAAAACAAAATTATATTTAAAACCCAAATGGCTTTCTATTATGCAGCTCAGGGAGAAACATTGAAACTCTTGAACAGTCTAAAATTGTGTTTCTGAAAATGAGAATCACATGGAGTTAGTTTAGCATCTACCAATGTAATCTCTATGGGACAGAGTAACATTTTTCGAAGTTTAAAATGTAAGATTCTTAATAAATTACATGACAGTGCTGTTTGAACATAACAGCTCTCACTTTCAGTGGTTCAAGAATGTCTTCTGAAGTGGTAGGAAGTAGCAGTTGAATGTTCATAGTTTTCACTGAATGCTTCATTATATTAATGTTAACAGCCAAGAAAAACGAGGACATTTACTATATGTTTTTGCCACCCTTGGCCACTTAGTTTTCTGTGGAACATTTGTTATTTCTGGGACATAAGGCATATGCCCAGAACCATAATTAGTAACAGTTTGATGTTATAGAATTTCAAAATTTAGTATTTTCTAGCTTCATTAGATCAGTGGCTTCCTCTGAAATATAAAAGCATTATACAAATACGTAATACAAATACAGATCCTAAGGGTACATTCTGGAGTCAGCTTTTTTACTCCTTTACTAACTGCAGTATTTGCTTGTTTTGATGGGGAGGTGTTCAAACAGCTCTTCCCCAGAACCAGAGGGAGGCACTGCTCTAAGTACTTTATATATATCAACTTATTTAATCATTGCAGTAACAGGTGAGAAAAAAAGGGGCAAAAAGACATTCATTTGCCCAAAGTCACTTAAATGGGAAATTGTATAGTCAGGATTTCTCCTAGGGAGTCTGGCTCCAGGGTCCATGTTATAGCATACATAGTATCTTTTATGCAATACTGTTCCTGTAAGGAGATGAAGGCTTCCAGAATTCCACTGGTAAAATACTGTTGAAAAGGTTATTTCCTTGCAGACTATCTCTGACTAATGCTTAGGTAGTAGCTGAGAAATGCAGAATGACTGGGGAATGCTGGGTAGCCAGGAATGCTGGATAAATGGGGAAATGCTAGGTAACCAGGGAATGCTGGGTAACTAGGAATGCTGGATAATAGGGGAATGCTGGGTAATTGGGAATTCTGGGTAGTCAGGGAATGCTGGGTAACCTGGGGAGAGGGACAAGAAGTCATTAGTTAGCAGCTCACCCTAAGCAACCTTCTAGTATCTGTAAACCAGAGGGTTGTTATTAATACAGAATCTGGGACTGCTGCAATGTTGATTATCCTCACATGAGATCCTTCAAATCAGTATTATCTTTGAATCAGAAGGATATATATTTGTAGATGCGTTTTACTTCAAATCTTTAACTGTATTTAAAATTCACAGGTTTCTAGCACTTGCTACATATACAATAGCTGAGAGGAGACATTTCAGGGAAAGAATGTTACTTATTTATTAATTCGTTTATTTTTTACTTAAGACTTAAAGACTTTGTGGGGGAGTGGGTTAGCAGAGAGAACCCTTAGTCTTTCCAATAGGAAATTTACCACTGAGTTCTCATATATATCCTAGCCAGGGGAGAAAAGATAACCACTTTTGCTTTGTGCTGGAAGTCATCGGTTGCTGAGGCTGATTATTCAAAGAAAGCAAAACGTCTCATTGGTATCAAAATGTAGTTTTTCCCATCTTGTGTTACTAATGCAGTTATTAAGGACTGAAAATGCAACATTGCTTAGCAACATGCATAACAGTATTTACTATTATTTTATTTGAGCAGCAGCAGCAATAAGTACTATGTCTTGTAAATGTCCTGGTGACATTTTATTTTCTTTCTCATCTAACATTGCTTGTATCCATTGCCATGGTATTAAGCAAAATGCTTAGTCTGTGGCTTGGCAGAGTGGGTTTAGATACACTCCCTTAAGTACAGAGATCAGCCCTGAAAGCTGGCATTGGCTCAATATAGAACCAAAAGGAAATTAGGCTGCAGGTAAGAAAAAGTAGTAAAGGATGCCTACAACTGTCATGGTCTATATAAGTCTTCTAATTTTCACTACCAGCAAGTATATCATGATGTCCCGTGAGATGCAGGAACTTGCTATAATACTGTTCAGGCTATTTGTTTTGTTGTCTCCAGTCTTTCAGGCAGCAACTAGTGTTCATAATAATCAAAAGCAAACATAATCCCTATTTCCTCCTAATGAAAAGACAGCACTTTGACTAATAACTGTGCTAGCACTGCCTTGTCATTTACGCTTCATCCTGTGTGTTGGAGAATGAGTTGATGTCTGAGAAAATTTGATCTGGGTGGACTCCCATCCAAGCCCTCCTTTCTTCTCCAAATTAGAATAGCAACTGTACATCTGAGAATCCGGGCATTCCTCTACTATTTTCCCTTTTTCTTTCTCCACAGTCATCCTAGCTTGACCTCTTAAATCCTGGTATTCTAAGTTGACTTCTGCCTGGGGAAGAGCAAGAAATCCCAGAGGTTAGGACCGTCTAGCTAGAAAGACTGTCTCTAAAAGATTTGAACAATTTTGAGAGGAAAGAGGGGCCAAGCTTCTCTCATAAAAACAATAGAGAAAGAATCAGTTCACTACTACAACAGAGGCAGCCATTCATCCTGGAGAGGAGAGATGTTCCACTTGGGATTGTTATCCAGTGATTGATGTCTTTTCAATTCCAGGACATGTGGAGGTTCTTTAGGGATTTGAATCAGTGAGCAGCTTGTTTAATTCTTTGTCCTTCCCAGGGAGGGGTCCTGAATGTGGACATCTTCCTCATGCAGTTTCGGTTTTTGGTGCCTTCCACGTCCTTGGCTTTGCTTTTGCTTTGTTGCGTCTTAGAATCATTAATTAATTATGGATCCAGTTCCTTCTGTGCACTTGCTAATTGGACGTTTTGAAAAATTGCTCCGTGCTGGCTTCAATAATGAGGAGAGAATTAAAAGGCTGAGGAGTGCTAGGAAAGAGAGACAGACCACAATGGTCATGGAAATCTAGCAAAAACCATCCGAGATATCTGTTACCCCAGTAACCAGGGGACACGGAGCACCGAGCAGAGAGGTTAGAAAAAAGGACAATGAAGTGATGAAAGGGACAGGGTCAGTGAGGGGGCCTATTCTTGAGAAGAACACTTGCAAGGAGGGAAATCCTGTGTGAATGGTGCATTGGCTGGACAGCCTGAGCTAGCTGTTGCCTCCTGTTGAGGAGGGGAGCTCCCGGAACAGGATGAAGAGCCAGGACTTTGGAGTCCAGCATCCTGACATCTGTGTCTGGACTCTGCCATTTACTGGCTGTGGGATGTGGAACAAATGACTTTACCTCTCTGATCATCCAGTTCTTCATCTGTGAAATGAAAAATAATAGTACTTGTGTTATAGTGTTGTGGTAAAGAATAAGTGAGATCAAGTTGGTCAGACTGTCTAGACTACTTCCCGGCACATAGCAAACTCTCAGTACTGGCTAGTCATTATTATTATGCAGTTATGTTGTCAATTTAATGATGTAATAATAAAATATTAACATAGGTAACATACTTAGTCTGGCATAGCTCAGGACTTAAAATACTTTGTAGGAGAATCATTGTTTCCATTGATTCCTCTCCTTTCTCTTTCTGGCCAGTTTGTTTTTTCCGCTTATACCCCTCCCTCCTGTTCTACTTAGGAAGGGGAGAGGAGTTAAAAATTGGATAAGATGCTGGGCACAGTGGCTCATACCTCTATTCCCAGTGCTTTGGGAGGCTGAGGCAAGAGGATCACTTGAGGCCAGGAATTTGAGACCAACCTGGGCAACATAGTAAGACCTCGTCTCTACAAAAAAATTTTTTTAAATTAGCTGGATGTGGTGGTGCACACCTGTAGTCCTCGCTGTTCAGGAGGCTGAGGCAGGAGGATCACTTGAGCCCAAGAGTTGGAGGTTACAGTGAGGTATGATTGTGCCACTACACTCCAGCCTGGGCAACAGAGGGAGACCCTGTCTCAGAAAAAAAAAATTTTTTTTGATTAAGAAAAACGCAGCTGTTTGACTGGGGGCCTTTGGTTGTTGGGATATAGCAGAAGTGTGGGAAATGCTGAAAGAGGCCATCACAGCCCAGCTGGCCAGATAACCCATGGAAACCCTTCCCAGTGTGGATCCTATTATCGTGGGCCATTACTTATTTGATATTTAGACATAGGTGATTTGCAATTTCAGATTCTAGATTTTCTCCTCCATTAAAATGTAAACCTTCACAATGGAAAAGTTTGTTGTCTCTTTTGTTTACTGCTAATTCTCTAGTGTCTAGATACAGCTATCAGCTCCACCTTTGGGCTGAACCTCCTGAAAGTCCTCAAACGGGCCTTCAAGTTCTGACACAATCTCCCCCACCCCATGTTACCTCTCTGATTTTATCTCCTCCTAGTCTGTGAAATCTAGCTAGATATATTCAGGAGTAGATAAGACTGTTGGGGCATATGAAATACATCTAGCAGCAAAATGTAGTAGAAAGATTTAGAAGGAATCATGTTTGAGGTCTAAGTTCTAGTTCTGCTACTATTTCCTGGGGTGAAACTGGGCCAAATCATGTGACCTTTGTAGGCTTTAGCCTCCACACTGAAAGAAGTTTGGATCAGGGTGCTTCTAATTGTAAATTTAATGGCAATGCTATCCTTGGTTGTAGCATAATATGAAGTTGATTTATCCATTCAGAAACATTTCTGAGTATTTTTGGTCCCTGGTGTGAAATTGTGAATCTTAGCCTGGTGATTCATAGGCTAACAGCTGCTTTCCCACCATCTACCCCAAGCTCAGGGCTTTGCAATGGGGGCGGCAGTATAGCCAGAACTGACATCATGTCCCATTCTTCCTAGGTCCAAGTCATTTCCATCAAGCAGCATTTCCCAGGCTTTTGTCATTCAGGTCCCATCTCCATGATTTTTACTATATCACATTCTATCTATATTATTTTTTACTTAATGTCTTTCTTTAAACCACTCCTTCTTTATATTTTACCTTGCATTTGCCCTAAGCAGCAGTTATAGCTGTGAATAGCTTTGAAATTGGATATGCCAGCTATATTTTTTTCTAAAGCACATGAAAATAAATACACAACCATAATCCACCATAACTATGCACCACTAAAACTGTCTTGAGTAACTCCAATGGTTTGCCTTGCACACTTTGGGAAGCATCACCATGAAGGTGAGGGACAGAGCTCTGGAGCTTTCACCGCCTTGAGTGTCCTTCTTCCAGTGATCTTAGACCTTGGGAGGAAAGAAAAAGCCATTCTCAATGAAAATCTGAGGGAGCCCTTTCCAAGGCATTGGAGATTGTTCACTTTGTTTTGATTTGGAATGTAGTGCAGAAATGACTAAGCCTTCCCAAGAGGCCAAGGGCTGCTGGAAAGAAGAAAGAAAGGTATTTTGCTGGCTTAAAAAACAGAAGTCAATGGCAAAGGAACACGCTGAAGGGAAAGAGCAATTAACTGAAATAAAATAAAGCAGCAGAAAAGTGAGAGGAGTGGTGGGGAAAACTACTGCAGAGAAATGCAGTTGCTCCCAGAAGCAAAGCATTAGTGGAAGGTAAGAGACTTTGCAGAGATCCTCATTTCCTCCTCATTTTGGACTTTCGGAGTCTCTCTCTCGTATGATGTGAGAACTGATTCGATACACAGAGGGGCTCAGCTTGGAGGCCCAAAGTATGATATTCTTCAATACACTTCCTGCTATTGGGATCATGCTCTAAACAGGTTAGCTCCTCCATGACATATACTTTTGGCATGAAAGGTGGATCTAAGGCTACCAGAGAGAAAGAGTTAGAAATGAGTGTAGACTTCCTCTAGCATCTTTTCATACTTAATTAAGAAAGAGAAGGAACTTAGCCTTTATCATGGTATAGATTTGATTGACTTAGGCCCACATATCTGCAAGGGTCAGCCAAATTTAAATTGTAAACATGTTTTTAGAAAATCTGAATTCCCCGGCACGACTGGCTTGAGCGATTGGAAACAAGATGCAGGACCCCAACACAGACACTGAGTGGAATGACATCTTAGACAAGAATGGCATCTTACCCACCAAGGAAAGTCTAAAAGAATCAGAAGAGAAGGCAGAAGAGGAGCAGCATATCCTTCAGCAGTCAGTGGTGACAACATACGAAGATATGACTTTGGAAGAGCTGGAGGATCATGAAGACGAGTTTAATGAGGAGGATGAACATGCTATTGAAATGTACAGATGGCAGAGACTCGCTGAGGGGAAAGCAATTAAACTGAAGAATAAATTTGGAGAAGTTTTGGAGATTTCAGGGAAGTATTATGTTCAAGAAGTTACCAAAGCCAGTGAGGGCTTGTGGGTCATCTTGCACCTTTGCAAACAAGGAATTCCCCTCTGTGCCCTGATAAATCAGCACCTCAGTGGACTTGCCAGGAAGTTTCCTGATGTCAAATTTATCAAAGCCAATTCAACCACCTGCATACCCAATTATCCTGATAGGAATCTGCCCATGATATTTGTTTACTTGGAAGGAGACATCAAGGCTCAGTTGATCGGTCCTCTGGTGTTTGGCGGCATGAACCTGACCAGAGATGAGTTGGGGTGGAAACTGTCTGAATCTGGAGCAGTTAAGACGGACTTGGAGGAGAACCCTAAGAAGCCGATTGAAGGTGTGTTGCTGTCTTCAGTGCAGAGCTCTGTCCCCATGAGGAGGGACAGCGATTCCAAGGGTGACTGAGGCTGCAGCTGCTATCACATGCTGAACTTTCTTGTGACAAATTGTCTGGATTTCTTTAAGAAAAGGAAAAGCAAGAATGAATCCTTCTGGTTTTTAGTTTTGTATAAATTATGTTTCAAATCTTTACATTTTAGAAATAATCATTGCTGGAAATTCTGTTAAATATTTTGGAACTCTTTTTTTAAACTATAGTATTTCCTCTAAAAAAATTAAAACCAGCTATTGGTATGGCAAAAAAAAAAAAAAATGAAAATCTGAATTCCAGAGGATTAAAATATCTCTGTTTGGGAACATCTCCCCTGGCACACAGCTGAAGTAAGTGCCTGCAGATGGTCCCAGCCCTGTTGAGGGGAACTGTGTTGGGGTCTAGCATGTATTGTGCTGGGCCCCTGTCAAAGCTGATGAGTTCCAATCTAGAATTTTGATTAGGAGGAGGGAGGTATGTTAGGAGCCAAGTCAGCTGCACAAAGGCTGATTGGAAAAAAACTTCTGTATTGTTTTGTGCCTTTCCAGATTTTTCTATTTAAAAATAGTGCCCATTAAGAGGGAGTGCTGATATCATTACCATCCTCTCCAAAAGGGGACAGGAACTGGGAGGCTCTGAGGAAACTAGGTATGGTCCATACAGCAGATAGGACAGATTCAGCCAAAAGACAAGAAGCTCTTGGTTAAGCTGCGCCAGGAATACTATCAATTACTGTTTCCTGGGATGAATTTAGGAAAAACCTAAGAATTAAATTGCGCTCAAAGCACACGAATTGCAGTTTCATGTACTGTTTTTCTAGAACCTCAACTAGGATATTTATAATAAGGTTTTGGTTTCTTTCCAGACTTGAGAGAACATTCATCTAAAATTACATTTTTTCAGGTCAATTTCGGCCAGATGTTCTTTAGATAACTCATGAACGTTCTCTCTTTTTTTGGGGGGGGGGTGGGGGCGGTGGTAGAGCATAGTCCCTTGAACCCTTTTTGAACCTTTTTGGTAGATACTGTTTGTTTCCTCATTCCCTCTTTATTTTCTCTTCTCTATTCTCGAGTCTCTGTAGAGGCTGACCTGTGGGCCAAATCCTACTTCTGCAGATCTTTGCCCCCAGTAAAACAAAACAAATAGACCATCTTTCACTTTTCAGAATTTTCAAGACTATGTCAATGCTTTGAGTAAGTCAGACCTTTGTGTAGAATACATGAGTCTCAGCAGCAGCAGTGATGAGTTGGCCTCTTCCAGAAGGGAATTCACTGCATGGGTGTGGGCCACTGAGTTAAAGTGTTTCACAGCCCACTTTGCTACCCTTGCCTGGTTCCTGAAATGGTTCAAACAAAGTAACAACTTAAGTCATCAGAACAACAACAAAAAAAGATTATTAAGTGCACTTTCTTTTATGTGATTTTTATTCTTGTTTATTTGTTTCATATGAACTTTATGTGAACAAAGGGACCTTGGTGAGTACCTGTACAGCCAAATCAAACTTTAACAGAATCCCCTAAGATAAGACAGAAACTATGGGAAAAGGTTTTCTTATTAGGTATTTGTTCTGTCCATTCTCTGAAATACTCGTTTCTAACACTGCTCTTCAGTAAGGAAAAAAGTCATTTTTCTTTATATCTAGACTATTGAAGTCATTATATTTGTGATGGGAAATTTTTAAGTATGTGAAGTAAAGAGAGTGATGGGAGGCTGAGTTGGAAAGAGCACAACACCTAATTGAGTCCCCTCTTCGTCTGGTGAGTTAGTATTGTGCCCATGCTCATGAACTAGTGTATTTTCTGTTTTTAATTTCCTCAATTTTCAAACTGTAAAATAAAATATTATGGTGTCTGTTTCCTGGGAACAGAAAACACATGTAAGTATTTGAGAAATTTGAGACAGAAATTTGGTTTGAAGCTTGTCAAAAAGATACATGAAATCAAGCCCCAATAAAATATTTTTCTTGCTTGCATCTAGTTTATCATGATTGGATTAAATTATTCTTTGTAACACACTCCTGAATGATTTTATAACAAATACATAAACAGGAGGATAACTTAAATGCCATTATGCTAACAATACCTACAATTTTGGTCATTGCACAGACATGACACTTAAAAATTAGTATACATGTGTAGACTTTGGTTTAAGTCTTTTATTAAAACAGTACTTTGAGCTTTTATTGTTATCAATTAATATTTTAGGGTGCCTGAGGCAAGAGGCAGATGGAACCTGCAGCCCTGCACCTTGTCTTCCCTTCCCATCCCTGGCTCTTTGTGGCAGGACTCCCATGCAATCAAGCTGTATTAGTTTTCTGTAGCTGCTGTAACAAACTAACCACAAATATAGTGGCCTAAAACCATGCCAATTTATTATCTTGTGGTTCTGAAGATCAGAGTCTAAAATCAAGGTCCCAGCAGGGCTGCATTCCTTCTGGATGCCCTATGGGGAGAATGTCTTCCCTTGCTTTTTCCCTCTGCTCCAGGCTGCCTACATTCCTTAGCTCAGAGCCCCTTTATCTCATCACTCCAACCTCTTACTTCCATCACCACATCTCCTACTACTGACTCTGATCCTCCTCCCTCTCTCTTGAAAGATTCTTGTAATTACATTGGGCCTGTCCAGATCATCCAGGATAAACTTCCCATCCTGAGATCCTTAACTTAATCACATTTGTAAAGTGTCCTTACCATAGAAGGTAACATATTCATAGGCCCTGGGAACTAGGATGTGGCTGTCTTTGGGAGGCCTACCACATGTGTGAACTCTCCAGGCCCACACTGTTACAGCTCCATCCTTTACCATCACTGCCCCCTACACTAGAACTGTTTTGTCTGCCCTTGGGAGGACCTCCCCAGGCAAGGGCTCACACAGGTCCTAGGAGTGGCTCTGTTACCAGCAGAGGGTCTTGACTGCAATTTGTCCAGGTTCTTGGCATTTTGAACAAAGAATTAGACAAAATACACAGCAAAGCAATGAAAGAATGAAGCAATGAAAGCAGAGATTTATTGAAAATGAAAGTATACTCCACAGAGTGGGAGCGGGCCATGCAGTGGCTCAAGGACCCTGGTTACAGGATCTTCTGAGGTCCAAATACCCTCTAGAAGTTTTCCATCGAGCTCTTGGCATATACCCCATGCAAATGAAGTAGTGGCCTGTGATCAGTCTGGTTGGTTGCAGAAAGCCTTGTTTTTGGTCTGTGCTTCTCCTCATGCGTCAAGGAGTTGCCTTCTGCAACCAATCAGAGGCTGAAGTGAAGTCACAAAATTATGCTCCTATGCAAACATCTGATTGGTTGCAGAAAGCAACTAATCAAAGGTACTTTCAACTTTGCATCTGCCAGGCAGAAATGGGGGAGGTTTGCAAAGGGAGTAACCTTTGGTCCTTTTGTTACTTAGGTGTGACAAGTTGGGGTTTTCCTTTTGATTTAGTTCTAGGAAGTCAGCGTGAATCAGCCTTAGGTGTCCTGCCTTCCGACCCTATTCTCCTGCTTCAGCTCAGACCAATTGAACAGGGAATTCCGGGATCCCTGGTACCTGGAAGGCTGTCAGGGTTTAGGAGAAGGTCAGTGCAAGCTCAGTGTGGGCACAGGGCTCTCAGACTCCTTGATGCATGAGGAGGAGCACACACAAAAAAGGCGGAAGTGGGGCCCTCTAAGTCTAGAGGCCCAGAGCAGGGGCCAGATGCTGGCGTCTACAAGCAGTGTTCCTCCAACAGCCAGGCAAGCAGCATGATTGAATGCCTGGAGGTGGGCTGTGGTCAAATGGAGACTGTCAGTCCATAATAAGGAGGCAGTAGAAATACAGTGCCAGGGAAAGGGGCCCAGTGTTGCTACATCTTAGCAAAACTAAAAACCTATTTTCATTTTGTTTTAAACAATGTGCAAGCCAAAAAAAAGATTGGCGGGGGGCGGGGACCAGATATGGCTCTTAGCCCTTCAATTTGCAACTGACCCCTGGTTCAAATGAATGAGCACAGCATACCTAGGCATAGATGACATTTTATTGAATGAGTGAACAATGAACTTCAATGTCAAATTCAGAGATGGTGCATTAAATAAATTACCCAAAGCTGAAAAATTCATCCCTAATTATGTCACATTTTTCAGTAGGCTCATCAGAGATTCAGCAGGGAGATAACATGACAACTTTAAGATAAATATTAATAAAATGTCCACGATATGGCAATGCCTTCAATTTGTATAAACCCTTTTCCATGATAAATTTCACAGACAAAAAATAAAGCCTACAAATTAAATCCCCTTGCCAGTGAAAATTCCAATGTTAAAGTCCAGAGGAATTAAAGTCCAAAATTGGAAGCTTTTCTGTGGAGCTAAAAATCCAAAGGAATCAAATTTCCAGTCACAAAGCTGAAGTTCAAAATTACTTCAGAAATTTCTAAGAAGTTGCTTCATCATCATTTAGTCATTTGACAATTATTTATGGAGCTTCTACTGTGCACCAGGCACTGTGCTAGGTCCTGGGGGGAAAGCGGTGAATAAGAGGCAACCATGTCCTTATGGAGTTGATATTTAGGTAGGGAACAACATAAGCAAGTAAAATATGTAGTATTTTAGGTAGTGATGATTGCTAAGGAGAAAAAAACTAGGAAAATTGAAGGTAGGGGCGGTTTGAAATTTTAGATAGAATGGCCAAGGATAGTTCCATTGAGAAGGTGACTTTTGAGAAAAAGCCTGAAGGAAATGAGGGAGGTAGCCTGGCAGATACTTGGTGGGAGACCATGCCAGGACGAGGGAGTGCCAAGTACAAAGGCCTGTGTTGGGTGTGGCCTGGTGTGCTTGAGGAACGGTGGAAGGCCAGAGTGGCTGGAGCAGAGAGAACAGAGATGGGGGATAGTAGAAGGTGGTGGTCAGAGCAGAGAAGGGAGCCAGAGCATAGAGGGTTCTTAAGGATAAGAACTCTGGCATGTACTCTGAGTAGGATGGGAGTGCTTGAAAGATCTTGAGCAGAGAAGTGACATGCTCTGACTTCTTTAAGTCAGACCTCTCTGGCTGCCGCATTCTGAAGAGGCTAAAGAGGGTAAGGACAGAACTAGCGGCACCAGTTAGGAGGCCGTCGTAATACCCCCTGGGAATGGCTGTTAGTGTTAAAATTTGGAGGTAGAAATGGTGGTAATGAGAAGAGGTCGGATTCTGGATCAGTTTTGATAGTTCATATAACAGGATTTTCTCATGTATCTGGCTGGGGTGTAAGGAGAAGAGAAGTCATGAATAGCACCATGGTTTTGGTTTAAACAACCAGAATGGAATTGCCGTTATGAGAATAGGAATGACTGGGAAGGAAACAGAGTTTGAAGGAAAGATCAAGGGACAATCTGGGGACATATTAAGTCCTAAACATCTATTAGGTATGCAAAGTAGATGAGTAGGTATTTGAAGGTATAGATCTGCAGTTCAGGGGAGAGGAGCCAGACTGGAGATATAAATTTGGTGATTGTCAGCATGTAGATTTTATCTAAAGCCATCGGACTGGATGAGATCACCTGGAAAGTATGTGTGGACAGAAAAAAGAAGAGTTTCTAGACCTAAGCCCTGGATGACTCCAATGTAGAGATCAGGAGGATGAGGGGGAACCAGCAAAGGAAAATGAGAACAACCATTTGGGAAGGTAGGAAGAAGAAATCATTTTGTGAAGGTACTGAACAGCTGTGTCAAATGATGCCGGGAGGTGAGGCTGAGAATTGACCATTGGCTTTAGCAACATGGAAGTTAATGGAAACTTTGATATGAGTAGACTCAGCTAGACTGATGGACACTCTTGTGCCTGAGTACAGCTGAGGCTCCTTCAACAACTCTAGCCTGGCTATCATCCTGGAATGGATGTAGTTCTCTCAAGTACTGGAGCACTAGGAAGTAGAGTTAGACACAAGATCACCCAAGTGGATCTCTTTTGAATACATATGAAGAGTTGATAATTGACCTAAGATTATTACAGAACCAGCCCCATCCACTTGAAATTAAAAATAAGACAGTCTGTGGCTCCTAAAAAAGTATTTTAGGCACAAGGATATTCCCCAAACCAGTTATTTATTATTGTCAAATATAATAAATACAAATAGCAGAAATACAATGACACTGAGTAAAGGAGGGTAGGTGGAGAAAATCTTGATTTCAGTTACACCAGGATCCAGTAAACCTACCATACTGGAGAGCATGACCTGTGAATTCACACTAAATGGAAGAAATATCACATGCACAAACACTACCACTGCAGCCACCCAGAAAGAGAGAGGAGAGAAAGAGAGAGAGAGGAGAAAGGGAACCCCAGAGGATTTCCACACAGTATAAACCCTGCCTCCCTAAAGCACAGACTGGGACCACGTAAGTGTTCATGTTTCCTGCAGGCAGTTGACACCCCAAAGAGAAAAATTGAGTGACGAAGGGCTGAGGCTCCACATTCCTAGTTTCTATTCCCAAAGGACTGATTAGAGAAAACACTCCTTCTCCCCTAGGACAGTGAGGCAGGGAGGAGAGAGGCTAGCAATAGCCCTCCTGGAGTCCTCCTAAACACAAACTCAGGGAAAAGATTTGACTTCTGTGCCTCAAACTCCAACAAACACAACAGGAAAGGGAATTCAAACCATTTTATTTGATTGGTTCTTTGGTATAAAATTGATAGGGAATAATGATAAATATGTCTTTGGCTACAATGAAATTAGAAACGTGAGTTTTCATCATTCAAAATCTCTCTTATTCTGGATGTAGAATATTTATGCACATAATCTTAGATGTGCATGTGTGCATGTCTGTCCATGATCAGGGAGAAACTAGAACCCCCTTACTTCTTGTTGAGTCCTTGAACTGTCCCATCTGCTGATGAGAGCACTTATTATAATGAAAATATCATTCTAACCAATCTGTTATAAACTCGTGAACAAATCTGTGTTGAGTCCTTCATTTAAGACAGATAAAGATTACAAGTACTCTTTGTCCTTCTAGAAAATTGGAACAATCCAGCTGGGCATGGTGGCTCACACCTGTAATCCCAGCACTTTGGGAGGCTGAGACGGGCGGATCACCTGAGGTCAGGAGTTCTAGACCAGCCTAGCCAACATGGTGAAACCCCGTCTCTACTAAAAATACCAAAAACTAGCTGGGCGTAGTGTTGGGCACCTGTAATTCCAGCTACTCAGGAGGCTGAGACAGAAGAATCGCTTTAACCCAGGAGGCGGAGGTTGCAGTGAGTCAAGATCGTGCCATTGCACTCCAGCCTGGGCAAGAAAAGGGAAACTCCGTCTCAAAAAAAAAAAAAAAAAAAAAAGAAAGAAAGAAAAGAAAATTGGAACAATCCTATCAGGTCATATAAAATATGGCTTTTCTTGTCGAGTCTTTATGAAGATCCTGTTTGTTGTTTTGTTGTTACCTTAAAATGCCTGTCTCACCTCTCTCTCTCCAGATCTCTCTCCTTTACTCCGTCGGCATTTAAGATTCTACTTTTCCATGGAGGCATCCGTAATTAATCCCACCAGCTCTCATCAGCACTGGCATTCCATCACTCACATGCCCTGTGTGCACTGTGGCTTTTGTAGGTCATGGTCCTGCTTTGTTGTTGGTTGTTGATATCCTTGTGTGTCGAGTAGACACATTTTCACACAGTTAGCCTCTTGAAAGGAAACTGGAACTCACAACTCCACAGGTGACTTGAAGCAGAAAGTTTTGTGTTCTCTGAGCCACTGTATAGCAGGAAGTAGACTTGCTTTAAGTGTCTTATAGATTGATTGAGCTTAATTGAAATCATACACAGGACATGTAAATGCTTTGGAAAGTATGTAATACTATCTGATTATAAGGTGCTGTTCTGATTGTTGGTTAATGTAGTTTATTTAGTTCTCTGTTCTGTTGCATGTTAGAATCACATGGGGAGATTTTAAAAAATCTCTAATGCCCAGGCCCCATCCCCTTGGAATTCTGAGTTCATTGCTCAGGGATGCAAAGCAGGCATCAGCATTTTTTAAAAGCTCCCCTCCCTAAGTGAACCACAACCCTGGTTTGCCGTTTCTTGCCAAGTAAGTCTTCCCCCAATGGTCACACGACTCACTCCTGCATTTCATCCAGATCTTTGTCAAATGTCACTGCCTCAGAGAGCCCTTCCTCTACCCCTTTGTCTGAAATAGTCCTCCCCACTCTCACCCATAGCTTTCTAGCCTCTCTAAGTGCTTTTGTGTTTTTCAAAGCATTTAATGGTTACCTGATATGATATTAATATGTGGAATAATAAGGAAATGAATTTCATTCAGTGCAGGAATGGAGACCTGCCCTCCCACAGAAGCATCTCTAAATTTCCAATCCCCTGTTATTTTAAGAATACCAACCACAGAATGGAATGCCAGCCTAAATCCCCCTAGCTGGTGGGAGAAGGCAGTTGATGATAGAGGAAGCCTGGGTTAAAAAAAAAAAAAGTGAGAAACATGGTTTAAAACATTTCAAAAAGAAAGGGGAGGTGATAGAGGTGATACAGTCTTTTTTAAAAATTGAAAGCAAGACTTTGGCAGAGGCCAAGTTGGCAAATGGAAAGAAACCTCATCCCTGCAATTACAGAACCAAGATCCGGATTGAGTGGGTAAATCTAGTTGGCCAAAGAAAAACCACAAGGTTGATAAGAAAATAGTCACAGATGAGATGGGCTCCAGTCTTCCTCTATACCACACCTTGCACCATGAGAATGATTCCCAGATGAAAGAGAATGAGAGGTGATGGAGTGAGGAGGAGGTTTGGGAGCTGGGTGGGAGTTCTGAGGAGGTGAGCACACGGTGTGGAGAAACAGGCTCTGGGGTCAACTTGCTTGGATTTCATTTCAGAACCTTGGCTTTTAAATATAATTTATTTAACCTCAGGAGCTGTGAGGACTTACACACTTGACTTTTCTTCTTGGGCCTTCACTTCTGAAGATGACGAAACTCCTGATTCATTTGGGTTGTTGTGAAGATTAAATGAAATAATATGTAAAAGTTTGTAGCAGAGTACTTGGGAGACAGTAAGTGCTTAACAAATGTGTTTTATGAATAATGCCTTTTTAAAAGGGAGTGAGCTGTCAGAGAAAGCTGGAAAAATTTTTCTTTAGTCACATAGCACTCATCCCAGGGAGCTGAGGACAGGGCATGTGACCTAACATTGACTCTTCCCCAAATGAGGGAGGGATTTTCTATTTGTCCCTGTTAGAGAAAACTAGCATGAGATTAAATGATAAATGGCAGCAATAAAAGTCAGTGAGAAATGTACACAGCTGTACTTGGATATTTGTCATTTTTGAAAATTTTAGTTAAAATTGAGTGCCTCCTTTATTATGCTATTAGATATTAATCACTAGCTACTATTTGCTTGTAATTTGAATAGTTTGCTATTAGAAAAAAGCATAGCAAAGTGAAGCACATGCTAAACATTTTCTAACTTTTGTCCAAGACTTTGAAAGATTAAGACTAAGGAGACTTCATGGATAGTAATTTAAACACCATTCATTTGGAACCAGCTCCTAAAAAAAATGTTGTGCCTGTGGCCTCAAACTTGGTTAAGGGAAATCCTGTAAGTCCTAGAAAATATCACAATTGCCGTAAGTAGTTTATTAATTATTGTGTAGATTTACTTTACATAGGAACTGTGTTCCTGAAAAATTGCAACTGAAACAAATTTTTATAATTTTATTCATTTCTTTATTAACATATTGTAATGTCTGTGAAAGTCAATCCTTTGTTTTGGATTGATTTTAAGTCACACTAACTTCTAATTCTTTGTCAGACATGATAGTTCAAAACATGTACATGAATACTTGGTGGTATCATGGAATGCAACAGTCTTGTTTACTACTTAAGGGCAGCCTGGTGATGAATCCTTTTGCAGATTTGTGGAATTATTATGATTATTTTAAATGACAGTTATATAATTGTAATATAAATGATTGCAAATTCCCTGAGGGCAAGGAAATGTATCTTCTATTTACTGCAGCACTGTACAGTGAAAAAATAAACAGTACCTGGACATGAAGTCGAGACCTAGGAACACACGCAGCCTTAACAGCTAACTTATGTCAACAAGGCACCTACTTTTGGTGAACATTAATTTTCTCATCTGCCTTCCTATCTTACAAATGCGTAGGGTCTCAAATGGAATCATACATATGAGAAATGCAATAACATGTGAGAGAACACAATAGAAACCTAAGGTTATCTTTTGTAGCAGGTGCTCAACACAGAGCTGTCTAATGATTCATTACCATTGGATATATTTGTTCTTTTAGATTGTAATTTTCATGTTTACTTTTCTTGAGGTAGGGCACTTGTATACTTTGGTGAGCTGTTTTGTTTTTGCTTTTTTTTAATATCACATATATGGGCTTAAAATATTTATTTTGGTTTGCTCAAACTATGTCTTCCAGGTTTCTCATGAGGTCTTTGTTCCCTCTGCTCCTCCTACCTGTGTGTTCCACCCATGTTTTTAGCAGTTCTGTATATAGTGTGGTCTGATAGCTAGAGCCACAGCGGTCTCTCCCAATATAAGCTGAGAAACGCCACTGACTCGGAGGGTGGCAAGAATTTAGTGAGCTCCACAGTCAACTTCCTGTGGTCCAGGTATCTCTCAGTTTCCTCCCCTTCAGCTCCACCGACAACCCAAATCAAGAGGAACAAAGTTGCCCATATCAGTTTTCTTTTGCTAGTGTAATAAATTACTACAAACTTAATGACTTAAAGTAACACAGATTTACTATCTTACAATTCTGGGCGTCAGAAGTCTAAACAGACGCACTGAGCTGAAATCAATGTGTAGGCAGGGCTGGTTCCCTCTGGGGACTCTAGGGGAGCATCCTTTCCTTGCTTTTCCAATTCTAGAGGAGTGATGAGTTTTTAAATATATTACCTTGGCTTTTAGATATAATTTATTTAATCATAAGCTTATATAATTTCATTCTAAATATTGACTGTATTTTACAACCAGCTTACAAAATTTCTAAAAATTTAACATTCAGCTTTTGGGGGTCGGTACAGGCAATTACAGCTCACCACTGCCTCCATATTTCTAAACAGTCTGCATATACTGCTGTTTCTTGATTTTTCAATTTTGACACAGTCTCCTTATAGTGTAAGATGATGATTTAGCTCCTCTCATTCCCCCATTCCGCAGCTCTCCCTCAATTCTCCAGTGCACACCTTCTCTTACTCCCATCTTCCCAATATAATACTATCACAATTATGGGTTAAAACAATATTCACTGTTTATGTCATTATGGTTGACTCATTATAGCTAACATATGAGCCACATGGATACTTGTGATGATTACATTTCCTTTCTTGTACAACTTTTTTATTCTCCTGGACTTAATTGCCAATGGCTATAGCTCCAGGAGAGCAGAACAATTTTCTCAGTAAGGGTCAACATTTCTGGTGCTCTAGTGGTTTCTTGTTCATGTGTTTCTTGGAGCTGTCTTTATGGAACTCTCTGCTCTCCTGTGTCAATCAGGAGTGATTATTCTCTAAACCTACTACATACTTTTGTTCTGAGAATCCACTTCATCATCATCTTGGGAGGATTC
This sequence comes from Pan paniscus, assembly GCF_029289425.2. Taxonomy (NCBI): domain Eukaryota; kingdom Metazoa; phylum Chordata; class Mammalia; order Primates; family Hominidae; genus Pan; species Pan paniscus. Next base: position 119,207,865 of record NC_073256.2, on the reverse strand, counting down.
CCCTATTTCTTGTGTTGGATGTCCTCCATGGCCTTCATGTCCTTGTCTTTCCAAGTTTTAATCCTTGTTTTTATAGAACCTAACCTCCGGTAGTTTCCTGAGGCAGCAGCTTAAGAAAGCATGTATTGGAGGTAAGTTTTAATACTTGCATGTATGAAAAGATATTTGTCATGGTCCAGTTCTTGATTTCAATATTAGCTTTGAATATAATTCTTCACTGGAAATCATTTCCTCTTAACATTTTGAAGACAATGTTCCATGGTCTTCTTAAGTACAATGCTGCTTTTGAAAAGTTTCAAAAATGCAATTCTGATTTCTAAGCCTTTAAAAAATAATAACCTATCATGTATCTCTAGAAACTTTTGAATCTACTCTTTATCTCCGACATCCTAAAAATTTCACAATGATATGCCCTATTGGGGTCTTTAAAAAATTTATTGTGCCAGGCCTTTGGGCATACGGGCACATTCAGTCTGGAAACTCATACCCTTTGTTTTGGGAAATGTTCTTATGTTACTGTTTTGGGAACATGCTGATATTTTCTCTTCCAGAATTTCTATTGTTCATAATAGAACAAGGACATCTTGGTTTAATGCACTACTCTTCTTATCCTTTCTCTCTATTCTTCTTCCTCACACTTCTTTTCTTTCTTTTTATACTATGTGTAGGAAAATTTCTTAAATTGTGTCTCCAAAATTCTTTATTAAACTTAAAAAATCTCTGCTATCATACGTTTAGCTTCTAGAATCTCTTTGTTAATTTGCTAAGGGGTCTTTATCTAGCCTCCTATTCTTGGTCATGGATATAGTATCTTATGCCTTTCTGAGGCTATTAATGATCATTGTATTAGTCAGGGTTCTCTAGAGGGACAGAACTAAAAGGATATATGTATATGTGAAGAGGAGTTTATTAGGAGAATTGACTCACATGATCACAAAGTGAAGTCCCACAATAGGTAGTCTGCAAGCCGAGGAGCAACGAAACCAGTCCAAATCCCAAAACCTTAAAAGTAGGGAAGCTGACAGTGCAACCGTCAGTCTGTGGCTGAAGGCCCAAGAGGCCCTGGCAAATCACTGGTGTAAGTCTAAGAGTCCGAAAGCTGAACAACTTGAAGTCTGATGTTCGAGGGCAGGAAGCATCTGGCACGGGAGAAAGATGGAGGCCAGAAGACTCAGCAAGCCCAGTCCTTCCAACTTCTGCCTGCTTTATTCTAGCCATGCTGGCAGCTGATTAGATGGTGCCCACCCAGATTGAGGGTGGGTCTGCCTCTCCCAGTCCATTAACTCAAATGTTAATCTCCTTTGGCAACATCCTCACAGCCATACCCAGAAATGATACTTTGCATCCTTCAATCCAATCAAGTTGACACTCAATATTAACCATCACAATTGTTGAATTTTTTCTGCCTCTGACATTTTTTGTTTCTTCCAAGTTCATTTCTCCTCTTGTTTTGTTGCATGTTTTTCTTTGGAGATTGTTCTCAAGTATCTGGTCATTCTGTTTTCCATTCATAATTAAGTGCACTATACTAACAAGCTCGCTGGAAGCTGTGTGTGCAGGAATGGAGCTCCTTGGGATTCTCCGTGGGGCTATCATCCAGACACTTGTTCATTTTGTTGAGGAACCCATAAATATCTGTACTGTAGACTTTTCCCTAGGGCTATTCTATTTCTTCCAAGAGAAATCCTCCAATATTTTGCCAGGCTGCTGACATTCTAGATGCTGAGTACAGGATGGGAACTGTGAATCCCATTTTCAGCCTCTGGTCTTACTCCCACTCCCTGCTGTGCCTTTCGTTCAGAACCTCTCCGGTTCAGTCTTTTGAGAGTAAACCTCCAGTATCAGGCTGGGATAGGGGAGGAAGTTGCCTAGCTGTGGGGTAGAGAAGAGTGTGTTGGAACAAAAATGCTTTCTAACTACCTTTTTATCACCCTTCTTGTTTTCAGTTCCACCTCTCACCTTTATTTTCAGAGGTATCTAGTGCCTCTAGTTCCTGAGCTTTTTCTGGCTTTTGAAGGGCAAATCATTGACTTCAGTCGCTGCAGATGGTTAATTTCAGTTTCGCTCCACTCTATAGATCCAATGACGTGTGAAACTGCTTTCCATTTTCTGAAATTTTGTTGATATCTCTCTTCTCATGTTATCTCTTCTTCATCCTCTTTTATGTGTGTATTTAAATTTTTACATTCCTTTACTGTCATTTTATTAGAGTTGTGGCTGGAAAACGATACCAATGAGTTTGTTTAATTTGCCATTTTTAACATGAAGTTTGTATATATGGTGGTAAGGGTTTTGTTGTTTTAATCAAATTGCTCTCCAAAAAGACTGAATCAATATCTATCCCATTGACAACGTTAGTGCTCATTACTCTGCATCCTTGCTAACACTAGGTATTATAAGTATATATTTGTATCTTTGCTAATTTGTCAGGAAATATTTTATATCTCATTGCTATGGTGAACTGGTTTGCCTGGAGCTAACAGTTTTCTGGGATGTGGAATATTCAGTGCTAAATCCAAGAAAGTCTTGGGCAAACCAAAACAGGTTGGCCACCTTATTAATTGCTTTAATTTAATTAACTTATAATTTCCCCCAAAACTCTCCAAAGCGGAATTAATCATTGATGCTGAAAGAAGAAAGAACTCTATCTTGTTCTCCTTCTTTTACTTCCATTGACTTGACATCTCCCCCTGCTTCAACAATCACCAGACTTTGACTTCCTGTCCTCTTCTGCATGCAAATCTCTGCCTTCTTTTCCTCTGGAAATAGCAGAGCAAATCAAAGGTGCTGTCTGGAGGTGTGCTAGCAGGATCAATGGTATTAGCAAAGAAGTCTGAAGTCCCTATTATATTATTTCTTTGGGCTTTATGCTTGAAGACTAAACTCAGTGAAAAGTCAGAGTTCTGTGGGAGAGAGAAGTCAGAATGCCTTTGAGTGAGTAGATATGCACATCTGTGCCTTTTTGGCTGTGTCAGTATTAGACTGTGTTTGGGATAGGAGCGATGTTGGAAATTCATGCCAAAGAGAAACTGAGAAATTGTGCTCCCAAATAGGTCTTATTGAAACTATCTCAATCAGAAGGACTGTGAATCTAAAAGGAGACAGAGTTAGAGGAGGAAGATGGACAGTGTTATATACTCAGTGAAAGTTAAAATCTGAAGCAAATCTTAACATCCTATTATTTGTTCACTATGTTGCTATTATACAACCTTATGGTAGCAATGCTTGGTTCATAAGCAATTCTGGAATTATCTTCATTTATTTACTCAGTGGACACTTGGGATCAGAGGTAAAGGAGCTCACAGCACGGTGGGGAAGATAGTCACATATATAATATACCAGAGGTATTAGTGAAGTGCTGTGAGTGTATTTACACTGGAAGGAATAGTTTACCTGAGGAGTGGGGAAGAGAGTCAAAGTAGATAAGGCTGTATCAGAGGTGGGCATCTGAATGGCTCCTAATGGAGAGGCAGCAATTTGCCAGGAGCAGAAGGAGTCAGGACATCATAAGCAACCTGTGTGTGTGTCGTGACGTGGCACTGTGAATGGCTATGATGTGTTTGAGGATTGGATCTGGCTTTGTGGAGAGCAGCAAGCTATGGGGCTGGGTAAGTAGGATGAGCCTGGATTCCAGGGACTCCTTTATACCTTGCTAAGGAGGAGGATTTTCTACCATAGAGGATATTTTATTGGCTCATTAAGTATACCATAAGTTTTCATATTTATATAAATAAGCTCTGATATTTTAGTTCACTTAGACTAGCAGTTTTCTTTTTTTTTCTTAATAGCAGCACCACTTCTTCAAATAAAATCTTACACGTAAGGCCATGTAGAAACATGTAAGATCAGCCTGGGCATGGTGGCTCGGACATGTGAAAAATGACAGTAAAGGAGTCTTTGCACTTTGAGAGGCCAAGGTCAGCAGATGACTTGAGGCCAGGAGTTCAAGGCCAGCCTGGGCAACATAGAGAAACCTCACCTCAAAGAAAAAATATAAAAGTTAGCCAGGCATGGTGGCGTGCGCCTGTGGTCCAAGTCACTCTGGGGGCTGAAGTGGGAGAATTTACGTGAGCCTGGGAGGTGGAGGTTGCAGTGAGTCAAGATTACACCATTGCACTCCAGCCTGGGTGACAGAGCAAGACCCTGTCTTAAAAAGGACCAAACCAAACCAAACAAAAATAAACAAACAAAACAAGAGACAGGTAAGATCAGAGCTGCTGTAGTTGATCCAGGGTTGGGGCTTAGATCCCATTCTTCATCTTTTCCTCTTCCAAAGCTGCCTCCAGGGAACCCCTGGTGTCCTGCAGAGGTGAGTCTGAAACCCACCAACAGCCTGAGATTAAACCCTGAGGGTGTCACAGCAAGACGTATGAGTGTTCATGAAGATATCTATATTTGGTCGTCTCTGGACTTCAAATAAAGGAAGGGAAAATGATTACTAAGACCTTATAATTAGAAGCAAATAACATGACATCAACAATACAATTGATATGTTAAGAGATTGAGCTTCTAAGACACCACTGTTTTTTATTTCTGTCTTTCTGGCTTCTCATTGTTGGTTCTGGGGATCATCCCTGTTCCCTCTGATTTATGTCTTATGTTTCATGCTTTCTCTTCACCCATAATGTCATTTTCCACCTGTGTACTTGTACTCTACCTTCCATCTGAGGCCCTGATGCATCTCTGTCAAGATGTGTGATGATCATTGCAAATTCTTATTATCATCCCCTCTAAACTTGAGATTCAATTTCTTGAGTATATCCATGTCTTTAAATGTAGCCATTTCTATCAGGATTGACTATATTATGCTGCTCTAACAAACAGCCCCCCAAATCTCAGTGGCTTATTGAAACTAAAGTTTATTTCTCACTCACATGAAATCCTCTATGGGTACAAATGGCTCTCTGGAGTTGCTCATTTAGATGTGCACTCAACATTCTAGGCTGCCTCTCATCTTATGATGATTCACTTCCAGGAGAAGGTAAGACTGAGGGATCTCACATGAGCAATCTAGTGCTCAGGCCTAGAAGTGACAAATATCACTTCTGCTCACAACTCATTGGCTAGTGCTAGTCATATAGTCCTATCCAATAGCAAGGGGATGGGGTATTATCCCCCTAAGTGTCTAGAAGAGAAGAGGGTGTACTCCCTCTCCATTACTTGCAACCACTCTTCTTCCTGTTAGGGATACTGGTCCCGTCTGACTGCCTGACACTTGCTCATTCTTCATGCTTGTTTCCACGTGTCTTCTCTGACTCCTCTTCTTCCTCCCTCCGCTCCTCTTCCTCCCCAGCAACCTCATCAGGAGACTCTGACCCATGTGTCCAAGCACTGTGCTCACTTCTAACCCAACCCTGCCCTTGCTGCTATATTTGTGTGGGCATGCCAGTCTTCCCCAGTTGGACCAACACAATGGCATTATTGATCTCAGTATCCCTAGTACCTAATAGTGCATGCTACTTGTAGGTACTCATTGAGGTTTATTGTGTAAGATGAATGAATGTTGCAAATTCCTAAACATGTGATTCAGATGCCCAATCTTACTCTGTTACTTTATGAAAATTTTTTAAAGCTATATGATGTTATGTCAAAATATGTTGTTATACTTTAGGATAATCGGTGTGTTAGCCCTGAATTTCAGCATAAGTCCCATTTTTTTCCATGGGAGTCTAGGAAAGCTATATGTTTATTCAGCAACAAAATACAGTTTGGAACTTAAATAAACTATTGATCAATTTCTGGTCTTATGCTAGAAGGAATAAAGCATCAAGAAAAAGAAAAGATTTGCTGTCAAGACCAGGAAAATTTGACAATAGAGTATTAGAATGCAGGAAATGAGGGGAAGTGGAAAGGCAGCAAGTGGGAGAGAAAAAGTGCAGGGACAGTAGAAAGTGAATGTAGGAGCTTTCTGACCCATGCACTTCAGGAACGCAATTCATCCCTAAAATGCTGTTTGCTGTCTTAGGTTGCAAGTAACCAAATTAAAACCAGTTTGAAAGTAGAGTGAGACAGCTGTCATCATAAGAGTCATTTGATCTGTTTAAAGGTGGCTGCTTGTATGCAGGGACCAACAGTCATGTCCAGGGCAGCAGCTGGTGCACACTTCAAGCACAGACCATAAGAGCTACCCCAGGCAGCACGTGCTACCAATAGTGCAAACAACTCAGAGAGACCTCGTTGGCACAAGGGAATACTCTCTCCTTTCTGAGTAAAGAGCAAGTAGAACTAAAGGTTTCACATTTTAAACATACTTTACATTCCTCCTCTTCTGGGGCTCAAGCCTACTTTTGTGCCAAAGCGGATGTTATATCTGACATAGAGTCCTCGGAGCAGCAGTTGTTCCTGAAAGTTCCTTTTTGCATCTTTGTGCCTCATGCAGTGGCTTACAGGTCAACCAGACTTCTCCCCTGACTTTTGATGTGTAAGAGCTTGTGTTTCAAATGGGTTTGGTTTTCTTAATGTCACCCTAGGTTGGTGGAAAGGAGAGTAAATGGAAATAGGGGGAGCAGGGTCCCCTGGGGAGGTTTAAACAGATGGAAGTCAATTGTCTCTTGAGAATAGAGGAGGCTATTGAGTTTTCATTCCACACTCTGCTCCTGTTCTGTCAGCAAACAACAAGCACTACTCTCCAGCAATTGCTTTCCACTGGACTCCCCCACCCCGGCCTCCCCACAAAAACCTAGGGATCAACTTAGTTCACTCCAAATTAGAAAATTTAATAGTCATTTGTTTCTTCTTGTCCACAGGGAGAACCATTTTCTTTCCTTCTTTCAAAATTGCCCAGGTCTTGTGAAGGGTTATTAACACCAGAAAGAAATACATTTTAATAAGCTTAAATCTCATTTCTACATGAAACCATCAGATTTTAGTAGTGTGATATTTTGATCCCTCTGTCTTTTAGGCTCTGACACCAAAATTGCCATAATGAAGGTGTTTCACTTCTTCTCATTTATTTTTATGGGATCTTTTATTCCCAAATGCCTTTTCATCCCAGCCAAAGGGAGAAATGTTAATAGATCTGCCATCAAGAAGGTTCCAAAGCTGACCTGTCAGGTTTTCTGTTTTCTTGTTTATTATCTTTGAACTTTTGTTTTAAATATTTTAAACACTTATTTACCATGTAACTAAATGCCTGATAGTATTGAAAGTACTTTATGGGTTTTAATTTATTTAATGCTCATGAAACCCTATGAGGTAGGTACTGATATTATTTTTATTTTACTGATGAGGAAAGTGAAGCAAAGAGAAGTGAAATGAAAGGTAGTGAGTGATGGGACCAGGGTTTGGACATGGGCAGTCTGGCTCTAAAATGTATGCTTTTAACTACTATGTAATGCTGCCTCACAAACAACTTGTCTCACAAATTGATATTCTGGATCAGAGGATGTCGACTGGCCTGCAAATGTATTTTGTATGGCTCATACACAGTTCAGAAGTTTTAAAAATTTACATAGAAATCTGCATTTCCTGACTTCTTTTGAAAATGGGAATACCAAACATCATTAGGCTTGAATTCCCAATACGGCAACAACAGCTGAGCAACAAGCAGCTGTTTAGACTAGGCACCCGCTCTCCAATTTCCACAGTCCCCACCAATGCAGATCATAGTATCTACTTAAATTTCCTGCCTGCCTTAGAGAAGCTTCTGAGCTTGTGACCTCTATTCTAGCTGCTCTATGAATGGACACTGCCCCAGTACAGCAAGGGCCTGCTGCAAAATGCATTTCTTAGTCTTCAATACTTATTCCTCCTTGTAACTGGATTTCTGGTAAGTTATATCTCATGGTGGATCTGCCCCAAAGATGGAGACTGAATGGCAGTGAGTCACTCGCCCTGGCCTCCATTGTTCTGGAGAAGGTTCCAGCCACATGGTTGATGTCAGCTGGTTTTCCAGAGCCAGAGCTGGGTTGCAGGACAGACACACCTGCATCTAATAGTGAAAGGCAAGGTTGAAAGGCCAAGACCAGCCTGAGGTCTGAGGGACCAAGGGCTTCACAGAGGCCAGAAGTTCAGAGGTGGACATAAAAGGTGTTAGGAGAATAAGGAAGTGAAAAGAACATAGTACAGTGTATCAGAGGAGGAGCTCCAGGCTGGCAAATATCACTCCCTCGAGAAAAGTTACTGCCTGTCTGCTGAATTCACACTTCCTTATCCAAGTGTCTCAGTCCATTCAGGCTGCCATAACAAAATCCCTTAGACTGGGTAATTTACAGATAATAGAAAATTATTGCTCATGGTTATGGAGGCTGGGAAGTTCAGTTCAAGATGCCAGAAGATTCAGTGAGGTGAAGGCCTGTTTTTCATTCTCACTGCATCCTCGCATGGTGGAAGGGGTGAATTGTCCTCATATGGTAGAAGGGGCAAGAATGTACCCTTCATCCTGTTTTATAAGGGCACTAATCCCATTCATGAAGGCAGAGCCCTCATGACTTAATCACCTCTCAAAAAGCCCCACCTCTTAATATCACTATAATGGAAATTAGAGTTTAACATAAATTTTGGAAGGACATATTGAGACCATAGTACCGTACAATAAAATCAATGCCCCAGCTTCATGGAGCTGTTGTAAAGATTAAATGAGATAGTGTACTCTAAGTACTTAGCATGCCTGGTGTGATCAATGCTAACCCAAAGGATCCAGGAGGTCTCGAGTGGCTGCTAAGAATACTAATGGGTGTTTGCAGTCTGCCTGTGTGCAGAGGCAGGTATGGAGTAGGGGGGGTCCAGTCAGTTCTCAGGGGGCAAATCCAAGACAGAGTTTGATTATTCATAACCTTAACATTGTGTTGCCATCATTTATTTTAATTTTCAGTATATTTATTTATATTTAGTTTTTAGTTTCAAAAGTAAATATGATAGGCAAGAGAGCTAGGGTAGGCAAGAGAGATGTGGGTGACAATGCTAAATGCTTTTATCATACTTACTATTTGTTTTTTTTTTTTAGTTTAATGAGAATGCCATACACTTCCCTCTCTCTTTACATCTAGAAATATTGTATGAACAATGAATTCATAAGATGCTTGCAACTTCAGTTGAGCTAAGATTTTGCATTTTGTTATTTCTTCACTTCTTTTCTCCCTCACTCCCTTTCTTCCTTACAGAAATTTATAGATTTGTCTTATAATCTAGTTCAGCATTTCCCAAAATGTAAGCTAAAGAACACTAATCTCGTAAGATTCTCCAGGGATGACAGGTTTTTGTGATCAAATAAATTTAGGAAATGCTTTATATTTCATCTCTGCTTTAAGATTTACTAAACATGTTGAAACATTGATAAGGCTTTCAGTTGCCTTGAAGTAAAACAAAAAAAACAAAAAACACAGAACATTTAGTCCAATATTTTCTCAAATGCATTTGGCCATGAAACTTTTGCTTTCTTGAGTAAACCCTATTAACACCCTGCTGGATCCAACTGGACAACGGTCAATCTGGGTCTTCTCATTAAATGACTTTCTAACCTTGGAACTGGACTCATTATTGTTACTGCTGCTTTCATTAAAGGTGCTACATTTTATATTTATAGATTTATCTTCCTCCCAAAGACCTAACTTTAAAAAAATCAGAAGAGCATATCTTCTACCCTCTGCTTCATAGATACTGTAATTGAAAGTGTAAGGATACATCATGAGAAAGTAAACATACAACACAGTAAAAGTTGTTCCAAGTATTTAAAAATGTTCATATATCTTCTACCTTATTATGGCTCAAGATATAGTAACTTTTGTGGGGTTTTTGTCATTGTTTTTGTTTTATTTTGTGAAAACATCCAAGAACCCACAACAGCCTATAGATTTGCAGATCCTTTTCTTTCCTGGGTAGCCTCGTATTCAAGGAAAACATTAACCTAACACAAGTTCTTCTTTAAAATAAGTGTGTAGTGATCTTTTTCCCTCACAGGCTCTGCACATACTTGTTCTCTTTTTCTCTCATCATTTACTTACAGAAAATAAAACCTGTTAAGAAGCAATTTTTTCCGTGTTAGGTTCATTTATACAGCAGGCGAGCAGGAGATGGTGTCTTGGAAGTGCCTTGACACAGGAGTCATCTGGGTTCTGCTTCATCTAAGGAGTGCTTCAGGACATTAGAGAGCCGAGGGAGGCAATCCCAGATCAAGCGAGAATTTTCCTTTGCAGGGTAGGGACTGATGCCCGGGCCTGTGACACTCCTTTGGCTCTTTCAGAGGCCTCTTCAGTGACATGGACTCCAAAGCACAGTGACTGATCTTTCTGGATAACACCCGGCAGAGCTAGACTTAGGTACATGCTCAGTCCAGAGCCCTCTTCAGATGTGACAAGGGAATGGCTAATCAGATGTGGAAAGTACCTTGAATGAATAGTCAGTCTGGGGAGGGGGGGAACACCTCTTAAATTGGTTTTATTGAATGTAGAAGAACTTCCTGAGTTCTGTGAATGGCTGGGGAAACACAGGGAAGGGCCCCCGTCTTCAGTGTGAATTCATTGTCTTCCCTTGCTCAGAGCCCCTGCCTTTGTTGTAGCTCTTCCTTTCAAATTCAATGCCAGTCATGGCAGCAAAGATAAAAGAAGTTAGCGCTAGCTTGTCTCTGCTTGCTCATAATTCTGTTCAGGGCAGATTTATGGAATGAATGATTCTTTCCATCACAGTTGGCTAATTTTAGAAAGATTAGAATGCAGGAGACTTCCGTTCCTATGCTAATACAGCCAGGCAAATTACTACCATCATCTAGCTGTGTTAACTGAATTTTACTTTTGTGTCTTTCTGGTTTCCTATCTGAAAAATGGGCAGGGAAATGAAGACCATTTACAGAGTGACATTAGGAATAATGGAAAAAAATTGATTACAGACCACTTTACAAATTAATAGCTCCATATTTATGCTATGAATCAACATGTAATTTTTATCTTATAAATAACCAAGGTAGTCACAAATTCCTAGTGCTTTTTAAATCAGATACCAAATTCTATTTTTTTCTTCAACTTTTAAGTTCAGGGGTACATGTGCAGGATGTGCAGGTTTGTTACATAGCTAAACATGTGCCATGGTTGTTTGCTGCACAGATCATCCCATCACCTATGTATTAAGCCCAGCATCCATTAGGTGTTCTTCCTGATGCTCTCCCTCCCCATCCCTCACAGGCCCCAGTGTGTGTTGGTCCCCCCACAATGTGTCCATGTGTTCTCATCATTCAGCTCCCACTTATAAGTAGAACATGCAGTGTTTGGTTTTCTGTTCCTGCATTAGTTTGCTGAGGAAAACGACTTCCAACTCCATCCATGTTCCTACAAAGGACATAATCTCATTCCTTTTTATGGCTGCATAGGATTCCATGGTGTATATGTACCACATTTTCTTTATCTAGTCTATCATTGATGGGCATTTGGGTTGATTCCATGTCTTTGCTATTGTGAATAGTGCTGCAGTGAACATACGTGTGCATGTATCTTTATAACAGAATTATTTATATTCCTTTGGGTATAGACCCAGTAATGGGATTGCTGGGTCAAACAGATACCAAATTCTATTCATTTGTCTTAAAATTCTTAGAAGCAATGTTGTAGAACAACATATTCCAGGCTGAATTTTACCTTTCACTTTTCTTTGTTACTACTAGATACATGCAAAAAATTGAAGTTAATATTGTAAATCTTATCCTTTAAATGGAAAACAGAGAAGGCACTGAGTTAGAGAAACTTTAACTTTCAAGAGCCGAAAGCAATCAAACATTAAAAATCTTAGGACCATTTCAATGTGACTCTCCATATAAAACCCATAGATTCTGGGAATCATGACCTCTTCTTTTGTAAATATAATTTCCCTAAAATTAGTATCAAACACTTTTAGGTCTGGAAAGCATCTTGGAAATGGATCTTCTGAGGGGTCCAACAGCTTCTTGCTGCATCTGTTTGAGAGTTAATAGCTCACCTAGAACTCAGATCTCCTAAATCTCCAGACAAAACTTTTTTCAAGTTTTCTCTTGTTTCCTCATTCTAAAATTATTTTATAGTATCCAAGCCACTTCACTTTCCACCTTTCCCTTCCTATTCTCCCCATAAATTGGTCCCTGTAGCTCCCTGCTGCTCCGTGGAGACCCTGAGGTGCCATAGGAAAAGGAAGGTTGTTAGCTAAGCCTCTGAGTTCTCTACAACTTATTGAACCAGAATACCTCAATTTTTAGCTATTTTTCTTATGATGCTTTCCTGAGATAGGGGCTCCATGGCTTGAAAATGTTTTCAAGCCACTGTTCTCCCCGACCAAAACCACATGCTTGTCTCACTCAGTGTTCCTCATTCAACCTCCAAAGTCTCTTTATATCAACTTTTTTTTTGTAAGGTTTGTTCCTTCTCTTTTCCCTTTTGTACCATTCCCCATCCCTACTACAGACCTGAACGCTTCCCAGCATCTTCTTTTCAAGGGCCACTGTTTTTTACGAGCGTAAATGCCTGAAGTTAAACTGTCTTATCTAAGATCCCTAAGTTCAGCGTCATACCTCAACTCCACACTCTCTTCCCTGATCTGAATATTTTCAAAACAGCTCCTCAGGACACCTGGGAGGTGTTCTGGCTGCCATAAACCTTAAGTCTCCTTGGGTCCCATGTTCACCCAGGAGCTGTGTCTCTTTCCTGTCTTCAAAGCTGCACCAAAGCTCTTTGAGGGTAGGAAACATATATTTTCCATCTTCACATCTAGCACTGGTTTTTAACATGGTAGGTGTCTTAGTTAAGAATTTCATTGGCTAAAAATAACATGGACCCCCAAACAATAGCTTAAATAAATAAATGAGGGGCTTTCCCTTTCTCATATAATCAGAGGTCTAGAGATGGGGAGTCTGGAGCTGACATGACAGCCATGATGCCACAAGGGACCCAGGCACCTCTGTCCTCTCAAGCATCCTTGGCACTTGCTTGTCAACTGTTGTCTCAAGATGGAAGAACCCCTTCTAGAAGGGATCATGTCCATATCCCACTAAAGAAGAAGGGAAGGGCGATCCTGTTGTAGCTCATGAGCGTGATAATTGGGTGTTCATGTGCATGTGTGAGATGTGCCACCCTCTGAACCTTGTTATGACATTGGCACATTACCTGTCTGACCTGACTTGGGGGAAAAAAAAAAGAAGAAGGGAAAGGAATTGAGCCATTTGTGGTGGAAAATTTGTTGATGAAAGACAGCAGCAAAGCAATAGTCAAGCAAGCTTCTTTAACGGACTTTCTAGAAGTCCCACTTGGTGACATGTACTTACATTTTATTCATAAAAACTGTGTCACATGGACCCTTCTAGCTGAAAGAAGTCTGGAAAATGTAGTGTTTTTAAGGCTGGATATGTTGTTAATAAAATTGGTGTTTTGTTGGTAAAGAAGAAAGAGATAGTAGATATTTGGTGACAACCTGCAGTCTCTACTGGAATAAGTATGCAAAAATACTCCTTGTGGCTGGAATGGGAAATGTCCACTCCCACCATGATCGCCTGTGTTGAGTACCTGGAAGAGTGATTCTCAAAATGTGGTCCCAGACCAGCTGCATCAGCTGAGAACTTGTTAGAAATGCAAATTCTTCAGCCTCAGCCCAGACAGATTGAGTCAGAAGTAGGTGGAGTCAGTGATCTGTATTTTAAATGCCCTACAGGAGGATTTTAATGCTGCTAGAGTCTGAGGACCACTGGCCTAGAATGATCATGCAGAAAGTTCTAGACTCTCATGCTCTGCTTGTCTCGACATCACCAGAGTGGTCTGGGATGTGTTGGTGGCCAAGATAGGCACTAGATAATCTTTACAAAGCAATTTAAGTTCACCCAAATAGAGCTAGAATGATCCAGGTTCCTGATGTTGCTGGGTGTAGGGGGAGCTTGAAGAAAAACTGGCATGGAAGTAGAACCAGGCCAACCAACTTTAACATGCCAACAAATGCCAGAGGCTCCTTCCTCTCAAAACTATCTTCCATTCTTCTCAGTTGAAGGGCTTTAGTTGCCAAACAAAAAGTATTACTCTAGGATCTTGCAATTAAAGATTATCTGAGATGTTGGCAAGGATGTGGAGAAAGGGGAACTCTTGTATACAATTAGTGGGAATATAAATAGGCATACCCATTACGGAAAAAAGTATGGAGAGTCCTCAAAAAGCTAAATATAGAAATATAATACCATCTGATCTAGCAATCCCACTGCTGGGTATATATCCAAAAGAAAGGAAATCAGTAAGTTGAAGAGGTATCTGCACTCCCATGTTTGTTGCTGCACTGTTCACAGTAGCCAAGATATGGAATCAACTTAAGTGTTCTTCAGCAGATGAATGGATAAAGAAAATGTATATATACACAATGGAATATTATTTAGCCATAGAAAGAATAAAATTCTGTCATTTGCAGCAACATGGATGCAGAACATTATGTTTAGTGAAATAATCCAGGCACAGAATGACAAATATCACAGGTACTCCCTCCTATGTGGGAGTTAATAAAAGGTCATCTTATGAAGGTAGAGAGTGGAATGGCTGATAGTTACCAGAGACTGGGAGTGGTGGGGCAGAGGAGGGTAAATATAGAGAGGCTGGTTAATGGGTACAAAATGCAGTTAGATGGAAAGAATAAGTTCTATATTGTTCAATAGCACAGTAGGGTGACTGTAGTTAACAATAATCTACTGTATATTTCAAAATAGCTAGAAGAGAAGATTTGGAATGTTCCAACACAAAGAAATGATAAATGTTGGAGGTGACGGACATCCCAATTACCCAGCTTTTACCATGACACGTCGTATGCCTGTATCAAAATATTATCTGGACCCCATAAATATGTACAATTACAATTACAATCAATGAAAAAGAAAGAGTATTTGAAATGTATAACCCTTGAGCTTCAATGGGACCAATAGGGATGGCTTGTGTGGAGAGGGTTGTAGTCATCCCATAATATCCATCTGCTTCTCCCCCAAGTAACCCATAATGAACTCAGTACAATTAAGTATAATAAAAAGTGCACACAGAGCATATGCAGCTTTAAGTTGGCTCCTCTGGCCCAGGGCTCCTCCAAGCATGGTTCACAGGCAGATCCAGCCTGAGAACTCTTTGTTACTGGTCTGCAATGAGATAAAGAACTTAAATCCAAATGTAAATCAAATGCATTACTGGGCTCACTCTTTAGTTCAGCTGACATTTTTTCAAACTAAGACTTTCTCAAAGAAATTAGTGCACAACAAGAAACAAATCGTTCATAGACTGACTCCTTCGAGTGGCACTGCCCCTGGCTCCCTTCCAACTAGACAGTCACCTCTGCCCTTCATGGAGATTCTGTAGCTGCCACTTTAAGCATCCTTCTGTCCTTCATTTCTTTAACAAACATTAATTGAGGTCTATGGTATACTAGCACAGTTGGGATGCTGGGAACACAGTGGGCAATAGCACAGACAATCTGTAAGGGTACAAGTTGACATCAAATGGCAGTATCAGATGGGACAGTATGTGTGGAAGTACTTCATAAACCTAATTATACTTAAGAATTGGGTAGTATTCTCTTTCCTTCTTTAGATGGAATAAAAGGTGCAAAGAGAATAAGGACCCTGCACAATATTGCTAAAATAAGAACTCACCGCTCCCTGGCCACTAGCTGAATTTGCTTCACTTTTTCCTCTCTCTATAGGGGTCTCATCTGAAAGAACATTGCTCTTGAGCTTAAGAAGGCAAAAGAATTTAAAGGGTCAGGTGCAGTGGCTCACACCTGTAATCCCAGCACGTTGGGAGGCTGAGGTGAGAGGATCACTTGAGGCCAGCAGTTTGAGACCAGCTGTGGCAACGCAGCGAGACCCTGTCTCTACGAAAAATAAAAAAAATTAGTTGGACATGATGGTGTGTGTGTGTAATCTCAGCTAATCAGGGGAAGCTGAGGCAGAAGGATTGCTAGAGCCCAGGGGTTGAAGCTGTGGTGAGCTGATTGTGCCACTGCGCTCCAGCCTGTATCAAAGAGCCAGACCCTCATCTCTAAGAAAAAAAAAAAGAATTTAGAGTTGCATTTCAGATGAGAAGCACATGATATTGACAATTCAGTTCATTCCCAACCTCTCTCATGGGTGTCTGAACATAAAGCCATCTCAGCATATATCATCAGAACTCAAGGGAAAGTGGACTAAAGCTCCAGGTAATGAAAATTACTAGTAACTTGGCCCCTGGTGGGATGCCAGTGAGAATATGCACTTCCACAGATGCTTGAATTCTCTTGGCCCAGGGCTGTAGGAAGCCACAGGAAAAGGTCAGGATGCTCAGGAATAGAGACGTGTTGTCAGAGAAGGATGGAAGGGTGGAAGAGAACTGTGCTGGGCCTAGCGACTTTAAAAAGACTGGCAAGCCAGTATGGCAAATGTTAACATTTGTTAAATCTGAGGAGTATGCATGTGGGTGTTTTATTTTTTCTCTGTACTTTATGTTTTAATATTTCATAATTTAACATTTAAAAGTTTTAAAAAGATCCTCAGCCGGGCACGGTGGCTCGCGCCTGTAATCCCAGCACTTTGGGAGGCTGAGTCGGGTAGATAACTTGAGGCCAGGAGTTCGAGACCAGCCTGGCCAGCGTGGTGAAAGCCCATCTCTACAGAAAATACAAAAATTAGCTGGGTATGGTGGCACACGCCTGTAATCCCAGCTATTCTGCTCCAGAGGCTGAGACACAGGAATGGCTTGAACCCAGGAGGTGGAAGTTGCTGTGAGCTGAGATTGCGCCACTGCACTCCAGCCTGTGTGACAGAGGAAGACTCTGTCTCAAAAAAAAAACAAACAAAAAAAAACAATTTTTAAAGATTCATAGAACAGAATAGATCAGATGATCAATGTAGCACAGAAGAAGAGAAGCTGCAGTAAATAAAATATTCATAGCCCTAAAATTATGAAGGGCAGAGATAGTTTAGTTGTGTGTGTTTGTGTGTGCACGCACGTGTACGTGCACATACTCAGAAGCTTTAGCTTGCATCAAAATCCCCTGGAGGGTGTTTAAACCACAGAGTATTGACTCCGTCTAGTTCTGATTCAGTAGGTCTAGCGTGAGGCCTGCGAATTTGCATTTCTGAGAAGCTCCCACAGCAAATCCTCATGATATCTTTTTGAGTACATATTGTGTCCTCTTCCTACAATTACCTGGACTGGTTTGACTCATTTATTCAACAGATTTTTAGTACTTACCTACTATGTGCCAAGTACTGTGTTACATGCTAGGGATATATGGTTTATTGTGCACATATAACTCCTTATCTAGAGGCAATCGTTAAATACATATTATATGTTTATGCCAAAAGGTGAGCAATCATCTAAACCCTTAAGCAAGCTGTTGGGTATTGTAATAGCTAATCAGTAGGATAGGGGAACACCATGGGGATGGCTGTGTACAAAAACTGCTTTTTTATGTATGGTATTTCATAATGAATACAGATAACTTTCTTTTTCTCTTCTCATCTTCCCCCCAACCACCTCCTGTTTTTTTCTCTCCTTTCTCTCTCTCTCCCTCCCTGGGATACACGTGGTTGATGGGCTCATCCAACAGCTATCTCAAGCCACCCCTTGCTGCTGCCTGTTACCAGAGGTTCTGAAAAGCCAGATATTTGCTCTGCCAGATTCACTGGCAGCTGGGGCTGGCCACATGCCCTAGTTTTGGCTAATGAGATATAAGTGGAAATAGGTTGGGGGCCTTTTGGGAAAGATTTTGCTTCTATACAAGAGGACAGAGGTAAGAGGAAGATCACTGGCACAGCCCCCTTCCCTGTCTTCCTGCCTTAAGGCTGCAATAGCCATCTTGTGACCATGAGGCAACTAACATAAGGATAATTCCAAAGGGGGCAGAGTGACAGAGACTGGCTTTTAATGACATTTTTGACCCAATTCAACCAACGTTAGCACGCCACCCATATTCAGACTTGTTAGTGATAAAAGCAAAGCTCTATTTTAATGAACTGTTCATTTCTATCACTTGCAGAGGAAATCACTCCCAACTGATGCATCCCATTCTCCTTTTCTTCCTCTTCTTGTTTTTTTTCCTTTTTTATTTTCCTTCTCTCCTTGGTATGTGTGAATTGTGTCCTCCTTGCAAATTCATAAGTTGAAGTCCTAACCTCCAAAGCCTCAGCATGTGACTGGCTCTAAAGAGGTGATTAGGTTAAAATGAGGTCATTAGGGTGGGCCCTAATCCAGTATGACTCGTATCCTTAAAAGAAGAGGAAATTTGAACATAGAGATGTAGAGAGGGAAGACCATGTGAAGACACAGGAAGAAGACAGACATCTACAAGCCAAGGGAAAGAGACCTCAGATAAAACCAACCCTGTTGACACCTTGATTTTGGACTTCTATCCTCCATAACTGTGAGAAAATAAATTTCTGTTGCTTTAGCCACTTAGTGTGTGGTACTTTGTTATGGGAGCCCTGCTGAGCAAATATACTTCTTTCTCCTGCCTTTTATTTCCCCCGTATTCTTTCTTTTTCTTTATTTGTGTGGATATATATATATATCTCCAAGGGGTAGCCTAGAGCGAGGAATCCCTTCATTAGGGCCCCTCAGCAGACTTCTTATGTCTCCTTGGCCAGAATTATGTTGCATGCTCATATGTAAACCAACATCTGAGAAGGGGAATGGAACCATCATAATTAATCTAAACCAGTCAAGATTCACCCTCTTTGGCTGGAACGGAAACTGCCTTTCTTACAGCTTATAGATGCTTACAGAACTTTGGGGACAACAAGACTATAAGCAGGGTTCTGTAAGAACAATGGTTATCAGCCTAAGGCGATTTTGCATCTGCCTTTCCCCAACTCAGAGGACATTTGGGTAATATCTGGAGATGTTTTTGATTGTCACAACCTGGGGGAAGAGGGGAGTTGCTATTGGCACCTAATGGGTAGGGGCCAGAGATGCTACTAAATAAGCTACGAGGCACAGGAAAGTCCCCTACAACAAAGAAGTATCTGGCACAATTGTCACTCATGCCTGGATTGAAGAACCCTGTGTTAGAAGAAGGGAAGAAGGGGTGGCTATTAGGAGGACAGCAAGGGGTGTTTGTCATGGATGGAAAAACACATGTACGTGATGTTCTCACAGCCTCCCTGTGAGTCTCACTGGCTTCAGGCCACAGCATCCCTGAGTGACAGAAGCTGGTCTCATTACATTGGCCAACCAGCCCTCAGTCTACAACTGTCTGTCAGAGACCCAGTGAATTAGAAAGATTTGTGCAGACTAAAACTAGAAAAGAGATGAAAAGTGATTATTTGGAAATAAATTTGAATATGCCTATTTAGATCCTCCAAGACTGCAGTCTGACATATAAATAAGACTAAAAATATGAAATTATGGTACCCTGTCATTCTATTCACTAGATTTCACTAGCTCTGAATCTAATAAGGCCTTAGTCACTGTGTTAAATTAATGCTTTTTAATATTTAAAAGATATTAATAATCTTGCTTTGGTATGTTGGTAAATTTTAAATTTAATAATTTCAAACAGTAGCTCTTCAAGTATTCGAATCAATGATTTTTTATATCCACTCATCTTGATGTTTTGCCATAAGTAATAAATGGTGTAATAAAATATCTTTGCGCTTCAAATAATACCTCAGCACTTTTTAAACTTCTTTGCAAAACTTGAATACAGTTTATGTATGTGAGTGATAGGCACACATATCTACAAAGGTGGCTAAATTTTAAAAAATTAATGCCATGACCTGCAATTTCCTTTGCAAATATATAGCTTGTCCTGTTTGCTTTATGGCTGTTGTTTGCAACATCATATTTTCCCCTTAAATAAAAAATTTAAAAATGACATAGAAGACTTTGGCCAAATTGGCTAACAGTTTCATCATGTTTGATATTGTTCCAAGTTTTCATGCACCTACTTTTATATATACGTAATGTATCAGCTTTTGATATAGTAAAAAACACATAGGTAGCTTAAACTGCAAAGCATTTTCTGCTTTTCAGGCTGTATATTACAAGACCTACCAAGCAGCATATTTGCTTAAATGTTCTGTACTTAATTGCCAGAGTTTGCAGTGGGGTCTTCATTTCTTAAAGAATTACCACAAATGTATTCACTTATTCAGCTCCTGTGTGTTCACATACATTTCTATCACTATTTTCTTTTCTTCAATCAGCCAGTGTCTAGAAGTAAGAACCATCATCTTTAATTCAATCTCTGGCTTATTATAGACCTAGGATCCTCACAGGAATATTTGTTCAATTTGAACATGCTCTTCAGCTGTGTTTTTTTTTTTATTTTGTTGCTTATGGATGACAGATAATGATGTTTTTACACATTTAAGAGTACTTCATTTCCTTATTACATGGACATATTTCTAATTGGCTCCAGGCTCCTTACTATTAATAGCTGTTGAAGATGCACTATACATCTAATTTAGCACTGCCTGGGGTGACACAATTGGTTCTCAGTTACTTTACTGCCAATATGTACAGCTAATGCCACAGGGAGCCTGGAACTAATTGGTGAGATCTTTGCCCTCCGAGACCGAACCTAACACATGCTTCCCAGACAGCTTCCCTCTCAGGGACTTCAGCGTTCCTCATTACCCTGCCCATCTTTGATTTGGTGCCATGATTGACATAAGGAAGGCAAAACCACCTCCTCGGCTTGATTTATTCTAAAGACATTTGGCTTTATCCATACCCATCCCTGTGGAATATGGAAGCCCTTGGGGTGACTCCTGAATTTCCATATAGGAGCTTAGGGGTAGCAATATAGAAGGCCAGGGGCTTGAATGAATGTATGTTTGCAGGGAAAACATACTTCGTTTCATTTTAATTGTATTCTTTAGTGAGGAGGTTGATGGATATTTGGTTCTGGCAGGGAGTATAGGCTCCGTAAGTCACCCTTTGCACCTTTGCAGAGCCATAGGTTATTCTCTTTGTGGAAAGCCCCTTTTGGTGCCACCACTGAAAGCCAAACCTCTTAGTATGACTTTAAGGAGTATGACATCAACCAATCCCTTGAGCCTTACGTTCCACCTCTCCTGCCACCCACACCTCCCAGTCAGCCAAACTGCAATAATTCCATGAACAGGACATACAGCTTTTTTTTTTCCCTCTTCTGTTCCTTACTTTTTGGTGTCCCCAAGGTCTAGATCTGGCCCTCTCTCCTCGATGCCAACAACACTTCCTGCGCACCACTACCATCACAGGTCGGGTGTGGAATTCCAGTGGTTCAACATACAGCTTTCCTCAGTGCAGACTGTGAACTCTTTGAAGGCAAGGCCCATATGTTAGTCACTTGGGCATCATGAGTACCCAGGTGGGTTCTGACATTTGACTGGCACTCAATAAAAATGTATTGTGTTAAGCTCTTATTGTTACTATGGTATTCTGTCTTTATCAGCAGAAGAGAAGGAGAGTTTCCCCAATAACATGGGTAGTTGAAACATAACCCTATAAATGCTGAACCACTTTCTGGATGAAAAACATCTCAAGTCTCTGCCTTAGTAACAAGATCTAACATATGTTTTACTTCAAGACTCAAGAATATCATTGTGAACATTGGTTATGATACTGACCTCTGATATTAGCAGTGTTGCACGTCCTATGAAAGTGCCCTAAAATAATGGTGTCAACCAATGCAACTTTAAATAAAACCTATACATTGACAAAAATCAAAAAGCATGGGCCCACCCAGTGACCTTCCAGTGAAGCACCAAAATTTATTTCGTGAGACTTCGATTTCAATGATTGAATGCAGGTTTACTTGGCTCACAAGGCAGCTGGAATATATTTCTCTTTTTTCAGATTATTTACTGTGAACTTCTTAGAAAACCCCCGTTTTCTGTTTCTGGAAAGTATTAATATTCAGGACGGAAACACTTAACTGGGCTGGGCACGGTGGCTCATGCCTGTAATCCCAGCACTTTGGGAGGCCAAGGCGGGCAGATCACGAGGTCGAGAGATAGAGACCATCCTGGCCAACATGGTGAAACCCCATCTCTACTAAAAATACAAAAATTAGCTGGGCATTGTGGTGCACACCTGTAGTCCTAGCTACTCGGGAGGCTGAGGCAGGAGAATCACTTGAACCTGGGAGGTGGAGGCTGCAGTGAGCTGAGTTCGTGCCACTGCACTCCAGGCTGGCGACAGGGCAAGAATCCATCTCAAAAAAAAAAAGAAAATAAAAGAAACACTTAACTATTCAATGACTACAGAAAGGTTATATGAACTTGATCTATATTATATTTGTCATGAAATAATTTTTCACCTCCTTTAGAGAATCAGGTTGTTGTCATAACAAAAAGGTTATATTAATATACTGTATTAATAATAGCACACTAAATGATTTTGTCTGTCTTTTCTCTACCCTGTCATTCAACAAGTACAATTTGCTGTGTATTGTGCTAAGTAGAATCTGAGGGAGTAAGGGTATATAAGATAGACATGATTCCTGCTCAGGGTCTTCATGTTTAAAGAGGAGGGACAGACCAACAAATAGAATTGCAATATAGAATGTTTCAATGTTGAGACTTTCACCAGCCTATGAAACATAGGCCACCTTTACCATCACTTGAAATTCCTACAATCTTTTCATCACCAGTTCAAGAGACCATCATAACCTTGACTAGGGCCCAGGGTATTGCTCTGGTGGCAGGAATCAGGATTTTAATAAAGGTCCATGGTAATTTCCCTGGGCATGGTTATTTTTGGTGTTTTGTGGTAGGGTTGTAGGGCTGGCTAAGGTTCATAAGATTTATATTCGTAATCTCAGTGGCCTGTATGTGGAGAATAATGGTGATTCCTATCAGTGGTAGTAGGTGGTAGTCACCAGCAGTAGCCCCAGTGGGAAAGACTGTGTCTAAGTAGAGAACATGGGAAGTAATTACTGCTGCTGGAAGTTGGAGCAGAAGTTTCTACTTGGAGCTTTTCTGGAAACACGTTTTGCTTATTCATCAAAATATGATTGAACTGTGTAGATATCCAAATGTTGTAAATAACGGAATTAAATGGTTTGATTTATGCCTGTGTGGTCTTTGTCACATGTCACTTACACTATTTATTTGATATATGTTATTTGTAGAAAACCACACTAGACACTGAGAGGACTCTGTTTTGGTCTCAGTGGGTTTACAGATCAGGAATGGCATCAACCAAGGACACAGGGCATGCATGTTCAAGGTCACAGGGAGAGTGCCAGCTGTGAATGGAAGTAGATTTAGGTTCCTAATGAGAAAACAAGAGTGTTGTGTAGGTCTGGTTTAAAAACTCATACCAGTGAAGTGATTGGCAATGGAGAGTTCCCCTAGGTCTGAGAGCAGGAAGAAGAATCCTGTAACCCTAGCAAAGCAGGGTGGTTGATATTAGCTGGTGCTGGGCTTAAGAACAACTGTCAGAGGTTACATTAAAAATCAAATTTATTATAGATTTTTGAGATCAAGATTACCTACATTAAATATGGAATAATTCAACTTAACTAATACTTATTTAGAATCTATCAAGATTCTCTTTAAGCCATAAGGAATTTCCTCTTGTATTCTTCTACATGAATGAGACTAACATAAAAACTTAAAGTCTTTCTGACAATCACAAACAGAGAATTAGGGGATTGGGCCAACCTCATTTTGCCTTTTTAATGGTGATTTAAAATTTATTGGTAAAAAATTGTCTTACTGAAGAATGCACAGACTTCTTACTAAGATCGTTCTAGTCTCATGGACTAATGATAGCATGTTAGAATTAGAAATGAGTGATCATCTTTATTAGGGGGTTTTAAATGTTGTTTAGCCATAAAATCCTTTGTCTAAACAAAGTTTTACACTGAACTGTGGTATGTCAAACAGACAAAAGTGGAGTTGGGTGTGGGGGCTAATCCTTATTGATTTACTCCAGTCAAATCTCAAAGGGATCCCCCAGAGCCCCCAGGGATTCCCCAAGACACAGAAAACTGCAACTCTGGGTCATTTTCCACATTTCATAAATGAGAGTGCCAAGGCCCAGGAAGGGTAAGTGAGTCTCTGCATAGTACTGCTTGTTAGAGGCAGAAAAGGGTCTAGGGTTTTTGACTTATTTTGGCTTATTTCATTGAGCTTTTTTCTGAAAACCTAACACAATTTGTATATCTTTTCATTTGTGTTTACAAATGGCAAGTTTCCAAGTTAAGCTTCTGATTGGTTTGTAACTGAGGAAAAGAGTGACTGCTATATCCTGAGCCAAGAGAGAAATGGGCTAAATCCACTGTCTGTCTTTATCTCCTTCTTGTATTTGATGGTGTTTATCCTGGCTCTTCAGTTGGAAAAGAGAGGCCTCCGCAAACCCCAGCCACAGCCCCGTCCCTTCAGTGGAAAATGTAGTTCCACAGATGATGATGGATTTCCATGTGCATCTTTGTTGGAGAGCTTCTGTGTGATTCTGGCATCTAGTAGCTAGAGCAGGTCAGCTTATGAGCACAGGGAGATCTTTTCTAGACTTCCAGGGGTTGTCTTTGGGTAACAAGGCCCTACACAATTCTGCTTTACTACTGTTTAGGTGATCTAGCTCCATCTTTTTAACCTCTATTCTAAGATATGTCCACAGCTGTGCATGCTCGCCTTGGTGGTGTAGATTTGTTTCTGCAAAGTAGCTACTCAGTCAGGGACCACCCCTATCTTCCCCTTCTGCCCTGGCCACATGCACACTCACACACATGCATGCACACACACTCACACACACAGCTAGGTATACCATATGAGCAAGTTCTAGCTCATGAAATGTGAATGGAAGTGATGTGTGTCATTTCTAGCCCTGCCCCAGCAAACCCTCCCATGCAGCATTCCTCAGGGCTCTCTCCCTGTTTGTTGGCTGGATACATAGAATTTAAGCACCTAGACCAATGTTTCTTGAGCTCAGCCTATCAGCATTTGGGGCTGAAGAATTCTTGGTTGTGAGGACTTGTCCTGTGCATTGTAGAGGGTTTAGCAACATCCCTGGCTTCTGCCCACTCCATACCAGGGGCATCTCCCCTGTTGTAACAGTCTAAAATGTCTCCAGGCATTGCCAGATATCTCCTGGTTTGGCAGAAGGTGGAGGGAAGCGGGGTTGGGAGGGGCAAAATGTCCCCTGGTTGAGAACTACTGCCTAGAGTATTGCAGAGCCATATGATGGAAGGGCCAAGGGGCCCTGCATCACCTGAGATAGAAAGCCAACTGGCACTTACTGCACGGGGCTGTGAAGCTATGGAAATGTTGAGGTTTACTTGTTACAGCATCCGATGGTACCTAACCAAGCACACTGCTTTTTATCTGCTTTACAAATTGGACTTCTATGTAAGATTCCTTTTAAAGAAAGTGTATCCCTCAAAAAGAATGAAATAAACATAACCTTTGGAAACTTTTGACCCAGTTAATCTCTTCCCTTTACAGATGGGTACCAGTTACAAAGAAATGAGGTGACTTGTCCAAGACCACACAGATAGGGAGCTGCAGAGGCAGGTCCAGAACTGAGGCCTTCAGGTGCTTCACCCTGTGCCCTAACCTGAAGCCACTTACCTTTAACTTTCTCTAAGCAGGAACAGATGGAAGTGATAAAACCAGCCACACTTGATACAGTTTAACTTGGCCTACATGTAGGATAGGTTGATAAAGTGCCTTAAGTTCCTCCCCTGACCCCATCATCTTTCTTCCTCCTGTTTATTGTGTTGTATCTTCTGAGTCACTATTTAGGGGGAAGGCATTGCCTCATTCGTCAAAGACCCTGTTAAAAACCAGGTTATTTCCTGGGGAAAATCATACTTCTACATGTGCTACCTGGCAGTACAGATCCCTTTACCAGATTGGTCAGGTACCCCTGAAGAACAGGGAGAGCCCAAAAATCAGGTCCCGAGCAGCTCAGTCCCCAAAGTAGGGCCAGCATGGGCTTCTGATTGGGATGAGGAAAAGACTGAGGAATGAGGAAACAAGGGAAACTGAAGGCCCATCCGGTGGCCTAGCCACACCTGGCAGGGGCACGGAGTGAATAGCTGAGTCACCAGTGGAAAAGATGTTTCCAGCTTCACGTGAAGCCTGGCTCGCATCGGCTTGGGCCCTGGGTGGGGCTCAGCTTGCAGGCCATTCCTGGGGCAGCTGGGTGAGGCCAGCCCCAGCAGGGGGACACCGGCACCTCTTCACACGTTACGGTGGTGTCCTCTGGAAAAAGGTGTGAAGTAAATGCATCGACTGATGTACCTTGCACACATTTTCACACCCTCCTTTTTCTGTTTCATGCTCCCTTTCTCCCTCAAGCCAGCTCTGAATGTGTGAGCCTTTGTGCCATTTCTGAATTTACAAATCCCCCCAGAAGGCACTCATCATGGACTCTCTTTCTAGATCTTTGTTGCCAGTTATGGAGAAAAGAATGGACTTAACTTTCCCTAGGGCTATTATAAAACAATGATCATCTGTCCCAGGTGGTTAAGCTTCTATAAATTCTCACAAGTAGCAGAAGCCAGGCTCTCACCCACCAGGGAAAGCTGAGCATTGGCCTTACCACTGCCAAGTGTATTTGGAGCCGTTGTTTTTCTCTTGTGCTAACTATTCCTTCCAGCCAAAACTTAAGTTGAGAGAAGGGGAACAATTATCCTCATTCTTTGAGAATTACAAATTGTATTTTAAACTTGCATATTTTCACCAGTTTTACACACTTTTTCTCTCTTTTTCTTTTTTTTCAGTTTGGATAATAGTTCTTGGAATTAAACCTTGGCCTTGGGGATATCCGAGCTGGGGGGTTAATTGTTGAATTGTCCTGAGCTAACAAAATTGTTACCAAAAAAAAAACCAAGAAACAAAAAACAGTAATTTCATCTTAATTGCTCATGGAAAAAAGGTAAAGAAGTCTGTAGACATTTGGGGTCCTATATGCTTTATTAAACTAAACCATAAACAGTCTTAGCCAAGGCAGTTTGGACAGTCTGCTGAACTGTGTTATTGTTACGAGACTTCAAAACTTAGATATTCAGCTTTTCTATATTCTGTTGCAACATTTGTTACTTAACCTTTTTGCATCACTTTGAATGGGATATAACTTCAGTATTGAAAGTTTCTTGGGAAGTCATCTAGCCTCTTGGTGCTCAAAGTCTGTGGATCCATAGCACTGGTATCACCTGAGAGCTTGCTAGAAATGTAGACTTTTGGGCCTCTCCCAAAATCTATTGAATAAGAATCTGAAGTTTACCAAGATCCCGAGGTGATCTGTGTACACATTAAAATTTAAGACTCACTGGTCTAGTCTGACTCCATCATACGAGGAAAGTGAGGCCCAGGCAAGTTTCCAGAAGGGGAAGCTGTGGCTCAGGAAGAAGGGCTACACCTTAAAAGCAAGCTGCCATGAACTTCATAGCCTCTTCAGATCCAGGCTCCGGGTGTGGCTGAAAGCTTCATGATATCCATTTTCAATCATACTTAAACATGGCCACAATATAAGAAAATGCTCTAGAGCTGCTTCTACTGTGGGTACTTTTCTAAAAATAACTGGGAAAGACTTGCCTGGTGGACAGACAGGGGCTGACATGGTAATTTCAGACCTGGCAGGTGAATAATGAGTCACCATATATTTGGATCACTGCTGCGGGCAGTTTCTCAGGGCTGCCAAGACGGCAGTCGTCCACTCCACAAGAAAGCTGGAGGGCAAAGCCCACAATATTTATGTTGGCATTTTCACTATTTATATGAGGAAATATTTTCATTAATCTCAAACGTGTATTATTAAGTCCCTGAAATCAGGTGTTTGCTTAAAAAAATAAATATAACCTAGTTCTCATATTTCAGGTTTGTTGCAATAACTATCTCTAGCTCTTTGGGGCTGTATTAGATTTTATTTTCACTGTAAATGAGACTATAAATTCAACAGAATTAGTCAGCCATGCATAGATTCTAACATGTTACTGTCATTATAAAGAAGAAATCATTTTTGATTGTCCAACTTTGCTATGTGCCTGGGAAGCGATGAAAATAATTATTTTAGAAGCCAAGATGGGGAGAATCAAATGCCATGTATTTCTGATGGGAGAGGAAGAAGTTCAAATGCTCCGTCCAGTGTGTAGGTCTAAGTTCCCTGCCTTGGGCAGAATGGTCAGGCTGTTAGAGGCCTCAAGGAGGAGGTCCCATGGATTTATGGCAGAGAGAGAGTGGGAGAGAGGGAGTTGTTTCTTTCCCCGGGTGGAGACAGAGAAAGGAAGATTTGCATTCCTTTGTGACAGGATTGGAAGCATCTAAGTCAGATATAATGTAAGTTAAAATGCACACCAGACCACGAAGCCTGGTATATAGGAAGCACTCCAGAGATGCTCATTCCTTACTGTCTTCTCTTTTTCTCTCCAAGAGTCAAGCTGATGGCACAGTCCAGGCAAAACCCAGAGGCAGGTTTGGTTTGCTTAAGAGGCCTTTATCTGCACTGGCAAAACACAAAGGAGAATGTTTTCATTGTTACTAAGAAAAGAGCTGCTCTGTGAATCATGGCTGCTTCGTGGGAAAAGCAGCAGCCAGTGCAGAGTTTCCATGCCTCTGGGGGCATCGGGAATTTGGATTTCCTAATGAGAACTAGGGTTCCTGTGGCCTCACCCTGAAGTGATAGGAGCCACTGAGATCTAGAATAGTCTAGATGAGGTCAGAGGGAGCACAGGGTGGTTCTGATCTAGGCTGCTGCACTGAGATGACCCTGGGTAGAAGGGAAGATGCTGGGGGCACAGGAAAGGGGCCCTGAGCAGGTGATTCTCAGGGGCCACAGGGAACTGTGGGTACATGGGAAAGGTTAAGAGGAGCTCACAAAGTAAACAGCCTTTTAGGGGAAAGCAAGTCTGTCTCATGATCCCAGTTTTTCTTCAAAAGAATATATAGAAGTATAAAAATGGGGAGGGGGCAAAGCGACGATGACCTACTCAGAATTTCAAATACCCTTTGATGAGTTTAACTTATCAGACTATTACAATTCTGATTCACCAGTGAATTGGAGATGGATTTGAGAGTGGGTACATGCAAGGTAATGAACCTAGGTGAAGATAATCCAATGGCACAGGTAGATCTTCCCAAGCAGTAATAATCATATCTGACATTGGCATGGCTTTTCATGATTTATAGACCATTCTTATTTGATCCTCATGGCAACCTTAGGAGGAATTTCCCTCTCATTAGCCCAGACAGCCCAGGGTTCATGCTCTTTCACTAGACCAGTGGCCTATACATGTAGGGTGTACAGGAGAATCTATTGCTTGCAAAAGAACACTATTTAGATAATTTTTTCTAAAAATAATGAAGAAATTAAACTTTACTAATACTGAAAATATGGATTGAGCCTGCCATATCGTGTCAGTTTTATGTCAGACAGCCCCACATCATGTACACTCAAGCCAGGTCAGGTGAGGATGGAGGGACTTTGCACTTTTCAGAGGATCGAAGTGCCCTCAGCTTGCTTCTTCACTTCCTGCATATTGTCTCATGTTGCCCTTCACTCAGCACGTGACATGAATTTATCGATTTTATTCTCTTCCTTACTCTGACAGAATGGACAAGCAACTTAAAAGTATTCCTCTCCAAGAATGGCGTGAACCGGGAGGCGGAGCTTGCAGTGAGCCAAGATCGCACCACTGCACTCCAGCCTGGGAGACAGAGCCACACTCCGTCTAAAAAAAAAAAAAAAAAAAAAAAAAAAAAAAAAGTATTCCTCTCCAAAAATGCAAATGAGGGTAATAACAGTGGTGCAAGCACACAGCAAGCCCCAAAGGCAGTGGAGCCCCACACTTCTGTTATTCCTATATGCTCTTTGTTGCCATAATGTGAGATTGAGAACAATGACAATGTCATCTGAGCTAATAAGTGGCCAAAACATTTTCTTTCTTTTTTTTTTTTTGAAACGGAGTCTCGCTCTGTCACCCAGGCTGGAGTGCAGTGGTGCGTGCAGCCTCTGCCTCCTGGGTTCAAGTGATTCTCCTGCCTCAGCCTCCCGAGTAGCTGGGATGACAGGCATGCACCACTACACCCAGCTAACTTTTGTATTTTTAATACAGATGGGGTTTCACTATGTTGGCCAGGCTGGACACGAACTCCTGACCTCAGGTGATCCGCCTGCCTCGGCCTCCCAAAGTACTGGGATTACAGGCATGAGCCACCATGCCTGGCCCAAAACATTTTCAAGAAGGTTATTTGAAATGTGAATTATCTTTGCCATCCTTGATAATGAATGTCACCCAAGTATCAATTGTATCTTATAAGCCCAAGGATATTAACACTCCATTGAGATCAGCAATTCATTTAACCTCACGACATCCAAACGGAAAGACAAACCTCTGCAGTTTCCCCATCCCACCCCTGTGGTGATAAAAAACATAAGATTCTCAACAGTACTTTAAAATTTTGCAAAATTTATTGATAAATATTTAGCAGCTTCTTTTGAGACTTGTTAGCAAAAAAAAAAAAAAAAAAAACCCATGTGACTGGGTAAATGTTCTTCCTGATGCTATTAAAAATGGTGGAAATAACACTTAAAGATAGATATAATAACAAACAAAATGCCAAATGCCTTTATTAGTCACATAATACTGTCGGAATAGAGAGAGAAAATATTGCTGAATGTCTGAAGAATCTAGGATGAGAACAAATGATGCTGTGTAGGATGTTTGCTATTTAGTTGTATGAAAGCATACTTGTCAATGTTTCAGTTTAGGGTATTCGTCAGGTTCAGTTTCAGTAATTCAGAACCTAAAGAACTACTTTAAATTTGTATGTGTGTATGTGTGCCACGTATGGGAAGAAGTACCAGACAAGATATTTCCTCAACAATTAAATTACTTCTTTAATTAAAAAAATGTTTTATGGAAAACCTAGGTTAAGTGTGCCCACTAGGCAGAGATTGAGTCAGATAAAAGTCATTCCATGAATTATTCACAGGAAAGCTTTTGTAACAAAGTATTTAATGCCAGAAGTACACAAAATGTTACAGGATGTCATCCATATGGGTTAACTTTATAAAAACAAGACCTTTAAAATATAGTGGAGTCTTTATAACACTGTATAATGAGATGGGTAGTGATCATGAAAACCTTTTGTAATACATAGACCAGGTTCTTTGTAAGTTCCTTGTAAGTTATTTTCTATCAAAATATTAAAGGATTGTTGAATTTAAGATGAGTTATTCAGTTATTCATTTTTCTCTCAGAAAAAGATGAGACCTAAATATGCTGGCCTTTCTTTGATAACAAATATTCTATCTAGAAAATAGGTTGTGAAAAAAATACTAGCACTGTAAAATCATCATGAAGAATGAAGGTGAGAAGGAGACATTTTCATTGTCTTAGCTGACCCAGGAAGGCTGTGACTAAGGTGTCTTCCTCAAACCCATCACCTCAGACTAGATTAAATGCCCTCCTCCTCTCTGCAATCCTATAACACTCTGTATACACATTCATTCATTCACCTACCCACCCACCAACCCACTCACCCATCCTTCTGTCCACCCACCCACCCACCTACCCACCCATACTACAAATATGTATTGATCACTTATTAGGTACCAGCGTTCTAGATGGTGGTTATACAAAACAGACAGTAAACAAAACCATCGAAAAACCCAGCTCTCATGAAACTTACATCCTAACTAGGATACACAGATCATTTAAAATATGAATAAGAAGCTGGTCATGGTGGCTTGAGCTGTAATCCCAGCTACCTGGGAGGCTGAGGCTGGAGGATTTCTTGAGCCCAAGAGTTTGAGGCTGCAATGAGCTATGATTGTGCCACCACACTTCAGCCTTAGTGACAGAGTGAGACTCTGTCTCTTAAAAAAAAATGAGTTATATAAGTTTGTGGTGATAAATATTATGAGCAAAAAAAAAAAAGAGAAGGAAATTAGGGAGTGCCAAGGAATACATTGCAATTTTAACTTCAGTCATCAGAGAGAACATCACTGAGAATACAGTGCTAAGTAAAGACCCCAAAAAGGTGAGAGAGTGAGAACTGCAGATTCTGGGGTTAAGGGTTTACCGAGCAAGAGAACAGTAAGTGCAAAAGCCTAGAGGGATTGTGCTTCTGTTTTAGTTTTAGGTGAATGAGTGACGGGGAGAGGAAGCACTGAATCGGGGAAGTAATCGGGAGCGGGGCTGGGAAGCTGGGCAGAGCCTCGGTCTTGCAAGATTTGGGCTTTTATTCCACGTGAGATGGGAAGTCCCTGGAGGGTTCCTTCCATGCAGAGGCCGTGACATGGTCTGCCTCATGTTTTAACAGGGTTGTTCTGGCTGTGTTATGGAGGACAGACTGAATGGGGGCAAGTGCAGAAGTAGAGAGCTGTAAGGAGACAGGGCAGGGATCAAGGTGAGAAATGGAGCAAGGTGGCCTGGACAGAGTGAAGATGCTAAGTGTTTGCATGCTCAATTGCTATGTTACATTAAAATTGTCTACTTACTTTTTATATCCTCCACCTACATAGTGCATTCCCAGCACCTACAACAATGCCTCACCCCTACAAAATTACAAACTATCTCCTTTTTAGAAATGAACCACGTCCATTTTGAGGGTGGTATAGAACTCATTTCCTTGTGGCTAACCTATCTACAAAGGCAATTGAGGTAGAAAAAGTTACTTAAGGATTAAAGGAAAAATCAGTGGTTGATTGTGGGTTATTAAGAGAAAGCAGATGATTGGGGGAGTATATTCTTTGTCATAGAGACTAATTTTAAGGAAAATCTTCCTTTCCTAACAACCTTGTGTGTTTTGGTCTAAGACAGAAAACTGTTTCTATCTGATGTAATAACTTGGAACCATCACATAGCACAATTCCAGGACATGCCTTTCCCACAGAATGCAGTGTGAATCCCTGAGGTTGTGCAATGTAGTGATGATTTATGGATATGTATCTATCTATATCTTTGAGAAGTCTCTAGCTATTAGGAGGTGTCTCAAATTCACATAATTGCAGAAACAAAGCAAAAGGCATGATCTCACATACTATTTGTTCAGGGACTTGTGGCTTTGGATAGTTATAGTAGATTACATAATGGTTCCCAAAGATGTCAGATCCTCATCCTTGGTACTTATAAATATTTCCATATGTGGAAAAAGGGTCTTTGCAGAGGCAATTAAATTAAGGACCTTGAGATGGAGAGATAATCCTGGATTATGTGGCTGGGCCCAAAATACAATCACGTGTCCTTAAAAGAAAAAGGTAGAGGGAGATTTGACATGGACAGAAGAGGAAAAGACAATATGACACCCAGGCAGAGACTGTAGTGACACAGCCATAAGCCAATGAATGCTGACAGCCACCAGAATCTGAAAGAGGCAAGGAAGGGCTTCTACCCTGGAGTTTTTGGAGGGAGCTCCAACATCATGTCTTTGACCCAGCAGTACTGATTTTTTGTCTTTTAGCCTCCAGAACTGTGAGATAATAAATTTTTGTTGTTTTCAGACAGGAAATTTATGGTAATATTGTTACAGCAGCCACAGGGAACAAATATAGTAACATGGTAGTAGCTTTAATCTATTTCTTGTGTGGTCATTTATCCTCTGAAAGACCTACTACATTGTCTGTCTTTAGATTTGTCTATG
Source organism: Pan paniscus (assembly GCF_029289425.2). Lineage (NCBI taxonomy): Eukaryota > Metazoa > Chordata > Mammalia > Primates > Hominidae > Pan > Pan paniscus. The sequence continues at coordinate 119,174,399 of NC_073256.2, read as the reverse complement.
AATATTTCATTAGTGACTCTATGCACAACAGTGATTTTAAAGCAGAGGCAAGGTGACTATAGCACTCTCTGGTAGGAAATATCCTAATGCCTGCCAAATTGTTAAGCCAAGATCCTCCTAATTTAGGGTATGAGAAGTCTATTTGGTAAATAACATTTTTATAAATAGCAAATAATGGTTGAAAGGAAATTATATGACTGAGCCATCTTGCTTTATGATTTTACTTACTTAATGGTTAAAAATCGATCTATTCAAAGATTTCAAATCACCCACACACATATCCATCTTTCTGTTTTCCCTGAAAAAACTGAGAGCAAGCTTTTATCTGGAGTAGAAGCTCTGTTGGACATGTAGCAGATGAGTTTACACTATGCGTGATGCTAAAAACCTAGTTAAATGTGACTCCAAACTCAATCTTACTTGATCTTTCTTCATCTTGATACCTCACAACCCTCTAATCCCTGAATCATGGGAAGATTCTAGAAGTCTCATGAAGACTAAAACACTGAGGAATGTTGAAGATATTTTAGCTGAGAGGCTTATTGCCTAAGTTCCCACAATCTCTGGGAGTGTTTCTTTGCTAATTTGCCCCATTTAGATGTGGAATTTGTTATCAAAGATGGAAACACTGCCGCCTAGGGTCCAGTCTTCTTAGGTGGACTATGAAGCTGTTCTCTGAAGTCTTGCTGTCTTCCCCAGTATCTTGAGTGCTGGAGGTATGGCTCCAGCTACTCATGGAACCTATGAACCATGGCAGTATTGTATCACTGTGACTCAGTGCTTTTCTCTACCTTCCAAAAGCCCTCAATCCTCTCCTCTCCTCTAAATATTTTCAATGAACTTTGATTCTAGCAACAAAAGCCATAAGGCACAAGCCTTCAGGTAACATCTTTTGGCCTTGCCATCTAAATCCTCTAAGTCAGATGTGAGAAAACTATGGCCTGTGGGCGAAATCCAGCCTGCCTCCTGTTTTCTTTTTTAAAAAATAAAGTCTTATTGAAACACAGCCATGCTTATTTACTTATATATTGTCTATAGCTGCTTTTGTGCTACAGTGGCAGAGTTGAGTGCTTGAGACGGAGATGGTATGACCTGCAAAGCCTAAAATGTTTAATATCTGACCCTTTGCAGAAAAAGTTCACAGACCCCTGCTTTAAGTCAAGGGAACTCAGAGTCTGATTATCATCTTTTAACAGAGATGGAAGGTACTGAGAGGACTGAACCCGACTGAATTACTGCCACAGGATATCCTGCCACTTAGGTCCAGAAGTTGTGGGAAGTCTGAGTTAACTGGAGGCCCAACATGATTTCTGTCCAATTCCTAATGACCCTTTGCTCTTGAGCTACTGCAGGGATGGTGGCAACACACATCCCAAAGATGATCTCACTCTCCATTTACCCACATTCCAAGGCAGGCCAGATCTAACTGGATTGTTCAAGGATGCTTCCGTTGAGACTGTACCCTCTGTCCATTTGGGTTTCCTCACACATCCTCCACAAGTCCTCAGGCTGTTTCATGTGTGGATGAACTAGACTGGAAGATGCTGAAGGACAGGCCTTCCAGACAATGAGCTCTTCCTCAAGATCCACTGGCATATTGTGCTGTGCACACTGGAGGTGCAGGAGTATCCCTACTGTATACTATGTTAACTGCGAGACCCAACCTTCTGCTCAGAGGATGACAACAGATGGATGCAAGTTGTCCTATGATTGCCATTTTGGAATTGCCATTTGAAGACAGCGGTGACCTGTGGGTCTAGAGGAATCACTGCAGGGTGGGATATACATATCAAATTCTGCAAGCTGGGTCAGTTGTGGGGGTATCTACATTGGGACACTTCACAAAGAAAGAAGAGGGAAATAAAATGATGCCTATATAATTGCCTCATGGAAAAGATTCCCTATCATGTTACAGAAACATAGCCCACTCTGTAATGACCTTGGTGGATGATAGCGTCCAGATTCCGCTTCAGTATGGTGTGTGGTTGGTTGTTAGTTTGTACAGAATGAATGATGGCCTCTGTTTGCCTGCCAGCCAAATGTGGGACACTCAGAAAAGCCAATTTTTCACATCAGACAGATCTGGATTCAGATTTTGGGCTTACTTCATTCTGCCTTTGCCACTTTGGTCAATTTAATTACCTTTAGTTTTATCACCTGTAAGATGGGAATACTGTTTCTTGATTCATAATGTTATTGTCAAGATGAAGTAAAAGAGTTAATAGAAAAGACTTCCACGCTGCTGGAAAAAATAGTAGTCACTCAATTCTTTGCCATTTTCAGCTTGTCTTATTGTTGAGCTAAACAAAATTCCCAAGGAGATTTGTAAATTTATTGAACACATTTTATTGAAGAGGTGGTAGGAGCATTGGTTCAGCCAAAAAAAAAAAATAAAATTTAAAGATTAGTATAAAGTAATGAGGATAGATCTACAGTTGTTATTAAGGGAAGGCAGGATCTGTGTGTATTTGTACCCCAGTATGGTGGTTTTCTCTGTAATCCTGGAAGCTGTTGTCAGCCTGAGAAAATAGCAATAACAATGTTTCATTTATGGACACAGCGTTGGGCCCCATCAGGACCCTGGTACAAAAGGCCAGTGGAAGCTGAGAGGGCTCGATGGATAGGAAGCTTGGCACTGATAGTAACAAATACTGCCAATAATAATAGCATATTCCAGCTTCTATATAAAGGTTGGGACTGGGCCAGGATGGAAGTTAGAATAGAGCATAGGTTCTGTGCTACTTCCAGGAGGTATTTTGTTCTTCCCTTATTCTTTGAGATCAGAACAAAGAAACAATTGACTGGATATAGAAGTTTCACGACAAGTAAATGACATTTTGTTCAGGATAATTGTAGCATTTGCATTGTTTCCTTTTGACAGTTGATCAAAAGGAAATTTAAATGTACAGGGCTAACTGCCCCCATGTAGGTCAATACATAAGCTAGTGCATTCAGTTTTCATCCTAGGACTCTGGAAGGCAAACTTAGGAGTCTTTCCAGAATTTTCCTCTTCAGTTGACTCAGTTGGCATTCCCCTATATAATTGTTTCAATGGTGCTGCCACTGGGTGGTTGTCAGCCTCCACCATACTCAGAGAATTGCGTGGCTTCCTCCTAAAGCTTTGCTACATTGTGATCTTAAATCCCACTTAAAGAACAGCACATCCTGAGGATAGTCTTGAATTTTCTAATATTTTGAGAGCCCATCAGACCTGTAATGTCCATTGGCTCCTTCCTTCTCCCTATTTAGAATTTTTTTTTCATACTGTTGACATTAAGAAGCCAGGAGACTGGTGGTTTTTACATTTTTTTTATTTGCTCAACGTCTTGCCAGGATTGTCCAAAAATATTGTTTTAAAACCTTTGTCCTAAAAAGCTCTGTGAAATTACAAGGTAGGCCAAACTCAGCATGTTGGCTGAAGTTCACCAATGGGGAGCCCTTATAAAGAGAAACTTAGACTTGAAGGAAGACCATTGAAGCATTCTTCTTGTCTTTCCTATTGATGCCTGTTAGAATTGTAGCCTTTTAAACAGAGGTTCCAGGACCTAGTTTTTCAGCCAGTTCCAAGATTTCTCTTTTGCTTCTTTTTCAATTATGTAGAAAATGGCCTTGCTAATAGCGGGAGGAAAACAAAAGAAATTTACATTCTACATGCTCACTATATTTTTAATTGCCTAAAACTGTGACTACTTGCCAAAATTATTCTGGCATTCTAGGAAGAGATGCCATTTGTCATCAGAAAACTTTTGAACTCTACATAAATGCAAAGTATTAGAGGATATTTTTATATCCAGACAAGGCTTATAAAAACAATTAGACTGTACTTTATGGGTTTTGCTTGGGTCGAATATGATTCTGATCATCAGAAAGGGATTTCTCATTCACTCCTTGATTAATTGCATCAGTAAGGGTCTACTCAGGAAAACAGAAGCCATGTTAGGTATGTCAAACAAAGGAGGTTTAAAACGGACCTGATTGTAAAAGTAAGAGCTGAAGGAACAAAAAAGAGGGAGTGTTGGGTAACCCAGAAATTAGACTGTGAGGCTTCTACCACTGGAAGAATGGAAGGGCAGAGGGGGGCCAGCACCCTGACTTGTGCTCACTGGAACTGTTGGAGTTGCATCTTTTGGAACCTCCTGTTTCTACCTGCTGGAATTACAAAGGCTGCAGGAGCTCACAGCTGTTCAAGGCTGCTGCTACTGCTGCTGCTGTAACAGCCAGCACCACAGGAGCCCAGAACTGCTGGCTGCCACCACTACCAGAACTGACTGCCACTACTGGGTACGTAGCTGGAGCAAAGAGAAGAACAATGGTTTCTCCCTCTTCGCCCTTTCCACGCCCACCGATGTCTCCCACTGCTTGGATCTAATTGGAAGCCAGTTGGCAGGATTCTGGGGAATGTAGCTTGCAGGGTTTGCTGAGTCTGGAAGAGAAGGAATGGAATTGAAACCAAACAGGCAATCGACCAGCTCCTTTCTCTCCTTCATGAAGAGGTGGAATGTGTTCTGGATGAACCTGCCATGGAATATGGCAATGTGTGACATGTCCTTGCCAGCTCTGTGAATGAGTAAATGTTCACTTGGCTTTCTTTTCATTCCCCAAAATATTTTTAATTTTGAGTAGCTTCAACTTACTTAATATTTAAAGATAGACTATGACTACAAAAATCGAGGAATACATTCTATAATTTGTCTTCCATAATTTGTTTCTTTAGAAGGTTTTGGAAGGAAGGCAACTGACATTGATTTATGCTTTTACAAAGATGTTAGGTGACACACACATTTTTCATTTAATACTTACAACAATCTTATGCAGTAAGAATAACTTTTATCCCCAAAAAGGAGTGTCTCGAGGAAAGTTTCACAAGCTCTTCATCTCCACAGCCAGGAGACCTCTGTCTAACACTTTCCATCCAGCCAGCATGTGGGGGCCTGGTATGCTGGAAAAAAATTACATTTTTTTTTTTTTTTTTTTTTTTTTTTACTTAGAACCCAAGAGGTTCCTGGATATGGGAAGAATAGGATTTATGAGTAGATTGCCAAAGTGGTTTTTTTCCCCACTTTGTAGTGCTGCTACAAAGAAACAATGTATACTCCAGTGGATAGAGGTGCCAATCTTGAATTTGCAGAGGACTTTGCTTGAATTTCTTGACAGCACAGCTTCCAGTCTGTCTTTTATAGTTTTTATTTACTTCCAATAGATTGGAAGCACTTTGATGACTTCCATAGTGTCATGTTCATCTCTGAATCCTAAACAGGACCTGGTGGAGGGCTGGAGCCTAGAGAGGCTCGACAAATGTGTAGCTATTTAACTGTGGGTGTTGGAAGGCTCTGCGTCCTTCATGGACCACACAGGACCTATAATCTTCAGAGACAACTTGGTTCAAATCCAGACTCACTACTTACTAGCTGTGTGACCTTGAGAAAGTTATTACTTTTTATATAATCTCTTCTGTAAAATGGAGATAATACCTACCTATCAAAGGTCATTGTAAGAATATGTTGGTTAATGTACATAAAGTTCTGGACATTATGGTGAGCATATGATAAATGCTTAATAACTACCTGTTTAGCATTGTATCATTTCTTACTGCAGTTAACATATATTAAAAATCAATTTGATCACTACTCATGAGCAATGCACTGATTTGAAAATATTTGTAAATAAGAGACCATCTATATATAAATGAACTTTGCTTCTTTTATATGTTGAGTGCCTGGAAGCTTTCTGCAGGGAAAATCAACTGGTTGAATTTGAAATGGCCTGAGTTTTGGATAAAGGAGGATGAATCAAATCTTGTGTGTATGCATGTGTGTACTTGTGCATGTGGTGTCTTTATGACATTATTCTCTTTTGAAAAACAATTCTTTGGAACTTCATGTTTTGATTTACTTACCATGAGTTTTCTGTATACTTGATGATTAAAATGTCCCCATTTGGTCTTGCTCTCTGATTGCTTTCCCAAATTTCTGGTTATTTGCCATTTCATGCTATGAAAGCACTAGAAGATGGTTGCCAATGTAGCTAACTCAAATATTGCCTGCATATTTCCAAGTATATTGTTTTGGAGAAGTTAAGGGTCAAGGGACAGCATATCCTGGCATTTGTAGCTTCGGTTTAACCTGGAAAAGCTAATTTGGAATTAGCCATGTCATGCACCATTACAGAGCCAGAATTTTTTTTACAGCCTATCCCATTCTACAGCAGGGATTCTTTCCTTAACAGGGCACATATTACTTTGGCAAAAACTATAGAGACTGGATATCAATTTTCAGAAAATTCTAAAGTGGTATTAATTTTTTTACAGTATAAAACCCTAGTCCAAGTTTAAGAAACCACACTTGAGACAGTTCTCTAAATTCAAATCATAACTCTGTCTGTTTGGGGAGTCTTTCCCCTCAAAATGTGTGTTTATTCATTCATTAATCGATTCATCTACTCGTTTATTTATTAAACAAATTTAAAAATTCATCTACTCATTTATTTAACAAATAAAAATATATTTAATCAAATATATTTTGAGTGCCTGCAATGTGCCAGGTACTGTTCAATGCTGTGAACACATACATAGTGAACAAAATAGGCAAAGACCCTGGTTTAAAAATGTTAAAGCTAAAAGACACCTTAAATTTTGGTGCTATATTTTTATTAAAGGCAAGATTATATAAGTATACAAAATCACTAGAGGTCAGTAGGCAGGAGATGGGAGAATTGTCTTCCAGACAGCCAACTCTGCTTCATTCCTGAAGTCCCTCTTAATAATAAAACAAATTAAAATGTCTAACCCTCAGAGTTGTAAAGGAGACCATCAGTTAGAATACTTATGGCTAGTAACAGCTCACCTAATTTAAAATGGTTAGACAATAAAGAGAGTTTAACAAAACAAAACATTGAAAGGAAGAGTGGCTTTAGGCACTGTTTCATCCACAGGTTCAGGAGGTGACAGGGCCTCAGCCCCATTTGTCTGAAATTCTCCTGGAATGTCCACCAGCTCATTTGCTCCTGTGCTCCTGGCAGTGTGTTTGCAGTAGGACAGTGGGTTCTCTCCTTTCCTCTTCACTCTGTACCACGGGCGCTGCTGCTGTTTATCTCGCTAAGTGTTATTCATATGAAGAATTAGAATAATGCAACTGCAAATGAGTTCATTCCTTCTTTAAGATCCCAAATCTTTTAAATAATATATACAGATATATATGAGGGATGAGTGTCAAAAATGGCCTGGTGCTGTCAAACAAACAATTCTGGCAAAACCCAAGGGGTGGGAAGAGATTTACAGGGGAGAGCAACATAGCGCTTATATAGTAAAAAATAAAGAATAATAATAGCCTCACTGGGATAAATTGGGAATTGGGGAAAGAATGTGCAAAGCTATGTCTGGTGAAGAATTGAAAACTGGGTCTCAATAAGTAAAGGAGTAATGGTCATAATACAATTTACAGAAAAGAAAATACAAATGGCAAACAAATACATCTTTAAAATGTTCAACCTTTCCAGTAACTCAAGAAATAAAAACCCAAATGATGTTAAGCTACTATTTGGCATTTATTAAACTAAGAACAATAAATAAATAAATAAATAAATAATGTTATGTATTTATAAGTAAACAAATATATGTGACGTAGTGCTGACAAGCCTGTGGGAAAATGGTATATTCAATTCTTGTTAGTGTCAATAACAATTACAGTTCATTTAAAAGTCTGAAGAGAAATTCTGTCAACAAGCATAACAATTTTCATAACTACAGCTAAGTAATCACTCTCTTTAGGATTATTCCCAAAGAAGAAACTTGAAGGAAGAAAAGTGATGTATAAAGATGCTTGTTTTTATTTATTTATTTATTTATTTTTTGAGATGGAGTCTCACTCTGTTGCCCAGGCTGGAATGCAGTGGCACAATCTCTCCTCACTGTAACCTCTGCCTCCCAGATTCAAGAGATTCTCTTGCCTCAGCTCCGGAGTAGCTGGGATTACAGGCATGTGCTACCATGCCTGGCTAATTTTTGTATTTTTAGTAGAGATGGGGTTTCACCATGTTAACCAGTTGGTCTTGAACTCCTGACCTCAGGTGATCCACCTGTCTTGGCCTCCCAAAGTGCTGGGATTACAGGCATGAGCCGCTGCGTCTGGCCCTAAAGATGCTTATATATTGTTATTTATAATAGGGAAAATCTAGAAGCAACTGAACTCTGTGGCAATCAGAAAATGGGTAAAAATAGTATATTAGTTCACTGGAATTTGGCTAGAAACTGAAAAAGAGATGAAGAGGAGAAACATGGAGGTGTTGAAGTCTTGTGGAAGATATTTATTAGCCCACATTGATTGAAAAACAGAGGGAAAATTTTTGGCTTCTCAATGTTCTGGAATTGAGTGTCAGCTCTTACATGAATATGTAACTCCACCTGTGAAGTCTAGTGTCTCAGGTGAGTGCCGTGTGCTCTCCTAAGACAGCGTTCTCCTGTCTGTAATCATGGTACTTACCTCCAGGGGCTAGCGTGAAGATCAAGTGAGGTCATTCGTATGAAACACTCAGTGCAGTGCCATTGCAAAACAAACCAAGGAAATCGCTACCTAAATATTATTACTGTAACAGTGTTTATTTTTTTCTTTGTCAAATTAAAGATTAGAAGAGAGCCTGAGAAAAATGGAGAAAAGGTCCTGTGCATGATAATGGAATGGATGGAAGTTTTATTTTTAAGCATTTCACTTTATAATGTTTTATAATTTTTAAATGTTGACGTTTTAAAAAATATATTTCTGAGCCCAAATACTTCCCAGGGCAAAGTCCTCATACCAGGGCCTCATCTCTCGAGCAGCTGGAAAGCCTGACTTCATAGCCCGACCACAAGTGCTCAGAATGCAAATACAAAACTACAGAGTCCACCGTACAGATTTAAAATGAACTGATTGTATCTTTATCCTTCCCGCAGCTGTTTTGGGAGAAACTGCTGTTCTTAGATGTCTGATTATTCCACACCTGTGAGGATATAGTATTGCTCCTTGAGAACCAAATCATGTTTGAAATCTCTGGTGTCAGAGGGTCTTTAAAAACTGGATGGCTTAGCATTTCCTCAGAATGCTGCATTCACGGGAGGGGTCTTCCACCTGACCTGTCGGGAACAATGCATCTTTCAGGCTGCTGGGCAGTGAATGGGATGCTCTGAACTCCTCTCTTTAGGGTTATTATTCTGAAATCCTCATTGTCGGTAATGCCTTCTTGGCAGCTGGACAGTAAAATGTATCTATCAATTCAGTCTCTTTCCTTTTTTTTTGGTAGCTGCTTGGCTAAAGAAGCAAAAACCAACATAACTACATTTTATTCTGGGCACCTGCATTATTTATGCTGTCAGAAATTCTAGGCAAGAGGCTGAAACCGTGATTTATTATTAGGCTTGGAAACTGTGCGGACAAGCAAAAGAGACTTTCTTTTAATGTGGGTGACAGGAAAATGAAATGACAATCCGGAAAGAACAAACTCCAAGGCATGAACTTTTAAAATGATCTGCCAATTAACTGTGAAGAGGATGGCATCCTAATCAAGCGCTTGATCTGCTTCCCAGGCGCTCCCTGAGGCTCTTCTGCTGGCTCCACCAAGTAGGAGGAGAAAGTTGATTCTGTGTTAGCCTTGTAGAGCACCTTCCCAGAAGGAAGAACAGGGGCTTCTATTCTGGCACAAGAATCATTCTCAGAAGGGCTCGGTTTGGGTTCAACCAAGGAATTGGGCTGGCCAGAAGTGCAAAGAGAGGCAGGAACATCCTAAATGGCTTCTGTGGCTTGTGTGATGAAAATATCATCTTCTGGGCTTAAAATGGATAGAAACACTCTGAAGGGCAAGCCGTGAAGAGAGCAGGGGATGTGCTGATTTCATTTTTTTTTTAAAGACACTTTTTAAAGAGTAGTTTTAGGTTTATAGCAAAGTTAAGAGGAAGATGCAGAGATGTCTCATTTACCCCTGCCCCCACAACATGCATAACCTCCTTCATTGTCAACATCCACAGTGGCACATTTGTTACAACTGATGAACCTACTTTGACACATAATCACCCAAAGTCCATAGTTTGCATTACAGTTCACTCCTGGTGTTGTACATTCTATGGGTTTGGACAAATGTGTAATGACATGAATCCACCATCATAGTATTGTAGCGGGGACATTTTACCTCTGCTCCTTAGGGTTTTTTAGCTGGTCCCAAGAATTAAATTGACATAAGACAGATCAACAGGAGAAAAACATACAAATTTAATTCAAGTTTTATATGACACAGGAGCCCTCCTCATAAGGAAATGAAGACCCAAAGAAGTGACAAAACAGAAGTGCTTCTACATTAGGTTGAACAAAGACAGGCAATTGTGAAAAAGTAACTAAATTATGTTGGCGGGGGGCACAGCAAAAGTAAGATATGAATTATTTTTACAAGGCCTGTTTGTATAGAATTCTTCCAGCCATGACTTTCCACCACAGAATGTTTCTTTTCTTTTGGTACAGAGAGGACGTCTTTCACATGGTAGTTTTTATCTCCTGTTTTCAGGAAGAAATTGGGGAGATTAGAGTCTCCTTCTTGCATACTGTTTTATAAGTGTGTTTTTCTCAAAATAATCCTTATACCACAGTGAAATATTTTGGGGTGCATATTCTGCCACCTTTCAGTATCATATGCATAGTTTCATTGCCATAAAAATACTCTGCTCCATCTATGTAAATCTGCCTCCCTCTGACCCTCTGGAAACCACTTATCTTTTTATTGTATCCATAGTTTTGCCTTTTTAAAATAACGTCTTATAGTTGGAATCATACAGTATGTAGCCTTTTCATATTGTCTTCTTTCATTTAGTAATATGTATTTAAGGACCCTCCCTGTCTTTTCGTGGTTTTGTAGCTCATTCTTTTTTAGCACTAAATAATATTGTATTGTCTGGATGTACCACAGTTTATCCACTTACCTACTGAAGGACATCTTGGTTGTTTCAAGTTTTGGCAATTATGAATAAAGCTACTATAAACACCTGTGTACAGGTTTTTGTTTGGACATCAGTTTTCAGCTTATTTAGGTAAATACCAAGGAGTGTGATTGCTGGATCATATATTAAGAGTATGTTTAGTTTTATAAGAAACTGTCAAACTGTCTTCCAAAGTGGCTGTACCGTTTTGCATTCCAGCAGTGAATGAGAGTTCCTGTTGCTCCACATCCTCACCAGCACTTGGTGATGTCAGTGTTCCATATTTTGGGCGTTCTAATAGACGTGTTGTAGTATCTCATTTTAATTTACATTCCCCTGATGACATCTAATGTGAAGCATCTTTTCATATGCTTATTTGCCATCTGCATATCTTGTTTGGTGAGATATCTGTTGAAGTCTTTGGGCCATATTTTAATCAAGTTGTTTCTTTTCTTATTGTTGAGTTTTAAGAGTCCTTTTTCTAGATTTATTTTTTGTATGTGGATATCCAATTGTTCTAGCACCATTTGTTGAAAAGACTATCTGTGCTCTATTGTATTGCCTTTTCTCCTTTGCCAAAAGTCAGATGATTGTATTTATGTGGATCTATTTTTGAGGTCTCTATTCTGTTCCATTGATCTATTTGTCCACTTTCACCAGTACCACACTGTCTTATTACTGTAGCTTTATAGTAAGACTTGAAGTCAAGTAATGTCAGTCCTCCAGCTCTGTTCTTCTCCTTCAATGTTGGCTGGCTATTCTGGGTCTTTTGCCTCTCCATATAAACTTTATAATAAGTTTGTCAATATCCACTAAATAACATGCTGGAAATTTAATTGGGATTGCTTTGAATCTATAGATCAAGTTAGGAAGAACTGACATCTTGACAATATTGAGTCTTCCTATCCATAAACATGGAATATCTCTTTATTTATTTAGTTCTTTGATTTTGTTCATCAAAGTTTTATAGTTTTCCTCATAAAGATCTCATATATATTTGTTATATTTATGTTAGATCTCATTCATATTTGTTAGAAATACCTAAGTATTTCACTTTGGAGGATGCCAATGTAAATGGTATTGTGTTTTTAATTTCAAATTTTGTTTGTTCATTGGTGGTATATAAAAAAGTAATTAACTTTGTATCCTGCAACCTTGCTATAATCCCTTATTAGTACAGGAGTTTTTTTATTCTTTTGGCTTTCCTACCTAGGTGATCATGTCACCTGCGAACAAAGTTTTATTTCATCCTTCCCAATCTGTCTACCTTTTGTTTCTTTTTCTTATTGCGTCATTCCAGTATGATGTTGCAAATGAGTAGAGACACCCTTGCCTTATTCCTGTTCTTAGTGGGAAGCTGTGAGTTTATCATCTTAAGTATGATGCTAGCTGTAGGTTTTTTGTAGATATTCTTTGTCAAGTTAGGAACATTCCCCTCTATTCCCAGTTTAGTGAGAGTTTTTAATCATGAGTAGGTGTTGAATTTTGTAAATGCTTTTTTGATCTTTTGATATAATCGTGTGATATTTCTTTTTTAGCCTGTTGATGCGATTAATTACATTAATTGATTTTGAATGTTAAACCATACCTGGCATAAATCCCATGTGGTTATGGAGTATAATTTTAAAAATATATTGTTGGATTCAATTTGCTAATTTTTTATTGAAGATTTTGCATCTATGTTTATGAAAGATATTAGTTCATAGTTTTTTTGTTATGTCTTTGGGTTTGGTACTAGGATAATGCTGGCCACATAGAATGAGTTAGGAAGTCTGCTTTCTTCTGTACTCTGAATGAGATCATTGAGAATTGGTATAACTTCTTCCTTAAATGTTTGGTAGAATTCACCAGCGAACCTATCTGGGCCTGGTGTTTTCTATTTTGTAAGGGTATTAATTATTGTTTCAATTTCTTTAATATATAAAGACCTATTCAGATTATTTATTTTGGTAACATTTCCAGAGATACTTTTCTGAGTATAATCACCAGATTATCTTCAAGTCTGCAGTTTTATGTAGTAAAAATGGGCAAGCATCTGACATGTGGGGAAGGATAGGGGGTCTTTTATGTATATGGACAGATTTTCACCATGAATTCTAATCTTGAGACTTTTCTATGGCAAAATCTGGACGAAACCCTATAATAAAAGCCATTTTAAAGATGTCTAGTTTCTGCAGATGTTCTATTTTCTGAGGGTGATCATGTGATGTCATTCAAGCCTTCCATGTACATTGTGCAAGCTGTGTAATGCAAAACCTGGGGGGCATTTACATAGTGGTTTTTGTGCCAATAGAAAATATGTTCACTCTATAATGAGTATGTGTTACCTTTAGAAATGGGGGAAAATTTTTAAAGGACTTTACTTAAAATATTTTAAATTGGTCTTGAAATCAAATGACATAGGTTTCAATCTGCCACCCACTAGCTGTGTATCCTTGAGCAAGTAACTCAGTTACCTCCTTGATACACTGGCTTACAAAACCCTCCCTAAGCTGTCCCATGTTTGCCCAGTTCATCATGTGCTCCTTACTCTTCTTAGCATTCTGGAATTCTGGTATCCTTTTCAATTCCTCTAACATGCCATGCTGCAGTGGTTTTAATCACACCTTTTTCTCTGCTCAGCACTTCTCCCAACTCCTCATCTGGCTCATTCCTCTTTCTTCTTGACTCAAAGGTCATATCCTTAGGGAGCCCTTCTGTAAAACTCAAGACTGAGTTAGATCCTCCTGGACAAGCACCAGTAGCTATCTTTCTGTATCACTCATTATTTATTAAATGTTTAAATTCTTCAATAACTGTATCATGAGGCCAAGGTCTGTGTCTTTCTTGTTCACTGCTATCTCCCCCAGCCTAGCACATTGCCTGCCACACAGAAAGCACCCATTGAAGATTTTCAAAGGAAAAAATGAACAAATGAACTGAGGTGGAAAATCTCCAAGTTTTTTTTCCATTTTCAGGAGTCAGTGGCATTAATTCAGTAAAGAACAAAGATGTGCTGATTGTGTTTGTATGTGCTCATTTGCTTTCAAGTGATAGAACACCCACTCAAACTGGCTTAGGAAAAAAGAGGAATTATTGGTATGATACTGAGGTGGCTCAGAGAATCTAAAGAGGAATTGTAGGAACTACAGAGGCCCTGAGGAGTTCAGAGACTGTAACTGGGGACTCCTGCTGGTAGGAATCTGACTTCAAGCCCCTAATTCTTTTAGAAGGTTCCATTGTTACTCAATCCCAAGTGCACAGACTTCATGGGTCATACATCTTTGTTTTATCCATTATTCTTTTCCTCTGATGAGGGTAACTCCCTATTGCCTCTCAGTTCCCATTTTTGTTTTGACTCTCTTTACTGTCAACTGAGGATTTCACGGTGAAGTTTCTTACGAAAAATTGCTTGGAGAAAAAGCCAGTATCAAGTCTTGATGTTCTGGAAATTTTTTTTTAGTCCTTCCCAGCCATGACACAAAGTGGATCCAGACTGTCTGGGCTCTCACTTCTCTTTAGTTAAGTTGCTGAGCTCAGAGGATATTGACTTTACATTATGGAAAACTCAATAACTGAACATCTCATTTTGGATGTAGAAAAATTTAGGCCCTAAAAGCTTTAATGATGAGCTTGATTCATAGACTGCTTTGGTGATGAGCTTGATTCATAGACTGCTTTGGTGATAGTAGTAAGGGGCTGGATTTTATCCCTGAGTCTCTACCCAGTGCCCTTTGAATGACCACACTGCCTCTTAAGAGAGAACTTGCATTTGGTTCTTTGGTTGATAACTACTTAGAAAACCGATGTTGTCATTTTCCACAGATAAGAGTATGGAAAAGCAACATAGCCTCAAGGCAGGTTTAACAGGACAGGTTCCCAGGATAGCTGTGTAAATTAACCATCCCACTCCATTCTGAGAACAAATCTTTTCCGCAATGCTAGATTTGAATTGTAGATGATAGAAAAAGAGCGGTGCAGTTCTTTGATTTCTTTTCTTGCTTGTGTTTAGCACGCTCTCTGATATAAGCCACATGGGCTAGTTCTTGAAAATTGTCCATGCAATTTAAGTCCTTTTGTAAATAGAAATTCTAGAATCAGAGGACTTGACAGAAACTACCAAAAGCCAACTAGGCAACCTTTTACCTCTGGGAGGCCTGTTGTGAAGACCCTGCAGTAGGTTTTTTGGTAATGGGTTCACTCCCAGCTGGAAGGAACATCTCCCTCCCCTGAGGCCCCACAGCACTTTGCTGTACTTCTCTTGGGATACTTAAACTCTCTCCCATTTTCTTCCCTATTACCGTTTTAAGTGCTTATCTTTGCTTCTTCCATAAAGTCTCGCTCAGAACATGCACTCAGCACGCATTTGTTGCCTGTATTAATTTCCTGTTGCTGTTATAACAAATTATCACAAACTTGGTGGCTTTAAACAATGCAAATTTACTGTATTACAGTACTAGAGGTCAGAGCTCCAAAATGGTCTCACTGGGCTAAGGTGTAGGCAGGCTTTGTTCAATTCTGTAGCCTCTAGGAGAGGATCAACTTCCTTTCCTTTTCCAGCTTCTAGAGGCTGCCTACATCTTTGGCTCATGGCCCCTTCCTCCATCTTCATAGCCAACTGCAGTGGTCCAAGACCCTCTTATGCTGCCCTATTTCTACCTTCTTCTTCTACTTTGAAGAACTCTTGTGATTACATTTGGGTCACTGTATAATTCAGGATAATCTCTCTATTTTAAGGTCAGCTGATTGGCAACTTTAATTCCTCTTTGACATGTGAGATAACATACTCACAGGTTCCAGGGATTAGGACATGGACACATGGGGGGCAGGTACAGGGGAGCATGAATCTGCTTATCACATTGCCCAAACACAACTGAAATTAGTAATCTGACTATTGGAACAATATTGATGGCTGCTTCCTTTATTCAAGTGACTTTCTGATAATTCATAATAAACTTTTTTTTTCTGAAATTGATTTTTTAAAATATTCCCAGGAGCAGATAGTTATGCTTTAAATGTCCTAATTAATTATTTTTCTGCATTAGGATTTTTATATATTTGATTTTATTAAAGCAAGATTCACCTCTATTACAGTGTTAGAACATTGATTTATATAAATCTGTGTAAGGGTTATGATAGAAAAGCTTTTGCATTAAAAAAAGAACTAGGCATTAGCAGCTCTTGGAGTATGTGGTATGTGCTTTTTTTGGGAAAGCTTTTTTAGAAGAGATGCTAATATCAGCAAAGTAATAAACTAATGTCCTATTTCCTCTCTCTTGTAAAAAAATGAATTTAATAGGCTAAATATTATCCTAGGCTGTGGTTTATACTGTCATCAGATGCTACTAAATGGAAATTTGGGCTATGAAAATATAAATATAAATTCATAATTCTCCTGATGTTAAGAACTGTTATAATTTACTGACTAAGGAATTGAGTGGAAGCAGAAAAATCACATTTCTAGCAGATCCATTTTTTAGAAAGCATAACTTAGGGTAAACTGGACCTTAAATAGCACATTTCTTAATTATTCTCCTTAATTATAGAGAGTAGCTCTTTCAGTCTAACTGTACCAGATACACTGCTAAATTTGAACATTACTCCTTATAACCACCGTGCAAGGTAGTTACAAATATTGCCAACTTACAGACAATACAATCAAGGCATAAAGGGGTTAAGTAAATTGTCCTAAAGTCACAGAGATAAAAAGTCATATTTGGGGAGTCCACATTTAATTCAGAGTGTGCCTGACTTCAAAGTTTATACTCTCTCTATTATAACACAGCAAGAGTCCTTGGTGCCAACATTTTGCACAGAAACTCAACGAAATGTGTGACTTTAGGCTGGAGATCAATTTTAGAATTGCTTCTCTGTTCTTGTTTATAGGCGTTGCACTGTCAACACAGGCACCACATGGAAAGAATCTACATTTATCACTCTGCTCAGCCCTACTTCCTCATTCTTTGGAACAGAGAGAGATAGAATTTGTGATGATTCATAAAAGTCAGATTTATAAATGTACAGTAGTGTCAGCCTGACAGCAAAGAGAGATTCATGGTCTTGAAACAATCTTTAAAAAAAAGAGAGCAGGCCAAGTGCGGTGGTTCACACCTGCAATCCCAGCACTTTGGGAGGCTGAGGCAGGCAGACCACTTGAGATCAGGAGTTCAAGACCAGTCTGGCCAACATGGTGAAACCCCGTCTCTACTAAAAATACAAAAATTAGCTGGGTGTGGTGGCGCATGCCTGTTATCCCAGCTACAGGAGGCTGAGGCAGGAGAATCACTGCAACCCGGGGGATGAAGTTTGCAGTGAACTGAGATCATGCCACTGCACTCCAGCCTGCACAACAGAGTGAGACTCTGTCTCAAATAAATAAATAGAAATTAAAAAAGAGCAAAAACACAGATTCTATTATAATATTTGTGCTAATTGTACTGGATGCTGTTGATGGAAAAATAATATTTTGTAACTTTCCTTTTATATGGGAGATTAAATATAAAGAGGTGATTTGTGGACCATTTTCTTAGAAAACAAAATCCTTAGTTTCCTATGAGAAACTCTTTCTCTCTGAGAAAAGAATTATTTACCTCATTCAAACTGCAAAAAGGCAGGCAGGCAGGGTGAAAGAAGAGGCCATTTTTACTCCTGTAGTGATTTTGATGTCTCTTTTCTTCTTTTTCTTAGACATCAATCCATATGACTCTTCGATGTCCAGGAAGACTTTAAAGAGTCTTTGCATGAACATTACCAAATATTAAAGTTTACTAATTTAATACTCAGAGAAATAAAGAGCTGTTTTCCAGTATTTCTTCTGCAATGATTTTAGAACGCACTTCTATTTTCTTCTTTAGGGACTCCTGGAAATTTTGTAACATTCCACAGCTTATTAAACATGTGATATTTCACTTGCACAAGATGTTTTTGATGGTGGACATGCTAACAGTTGGGAATAGGTTTGGCATGTAATAGTGGTATCTTAAATAAAATGGAAATCTCCCTCTTTCTTTCTGTCTCTCCCTCTCTCTCTCTGTCTCTCTCCCTCTCTCTCTTTCATGTAAAAGTCCATAGAAAAGCAATGTAGCCTTGAAATGGCAGCTTTTCTCCAAGAAGTCTTCAGGAACCTAAGCTTCTTCCAGCTTACAGCCCCGCCATCCATCTTTAGGGTGTACAGCCCACTTCCTTATGGTCTACAGTGGTAGTCACCATACTCATGGTCCCAAGCAGTAGAATGGTAAAAGGAATTAACATAAAAAGGGGGCAAAAGTCTTAGACAAGTTTGTTTGCCTATTTGTTTTTAAGGAAAATTCTGGAAGCTACCACATGACATATCTATTTACATCCCATTGGCCTGTTCTTAATCATAAAGCCACAGAGCTAGAAGGGGAGTTAGGAAATGTCTTTATTCTTTGCAGCTATTAACAAGCTAAAGATTCTATATCTATGGAAGAAAGAGAAAATGGATATTAGAGGACAATTAGCAACTGCTGCCACAGATGTAATAGCTGCTCCTTGAGATCTCTGAAGGGCAGCCATGTGAACATAGCATCAAAGAGAAAAACTTAAAACTTATAGTAAAGTTTTAGGGAGGAGACATTTGGTTCATCATAAGGAACCTTCTAACAGTTAGAGTAGTTCCACAATTGTAAGACCTGACATTTTGTAATGGAGAGCTCACTGTTACTGGAAAGTATTCAAGCAGCAGGTGCTTACTACTCCTTAGTGACAGTGTAGAGGGGATTTCTTCACTGAAAGGTAGATAGGACTGGGTTACCACTAAGGTATCTTCTAGAGCCTGTGAAATCTGTTATTTCTTAACAGCTGTAAGATCTGTAATTATGTTCCCTTTTTATTACAGATATTGGTAATTTGAGACTTCTTTCTCTTTTTGTCTTGATCACTCTTCTAAGGAGTTATTACCTTTATTAATTTGTTCAAAGTAGCAACTTCTATCTTCTCATTTTTCTCTATTATACCTTGTTTTCCATTCCGTAGTTTCTTCTCATTTTATTATTTCCTTCCTTCTACTTTCTTTAGTTTTATGATGCTCTTCTTTTCCCAACTATGAGATAGAAATTTAAATCATGGATTATCAGCCATTTTAAAAATTAAATGCTTTTATTAATTCAGGGTCAAAGAAAATAGAATTGTGAAAGTGCTATGTAAATTATAAAGCACAATACAAGGGTGCTATTTTTACCAGTATTTCAGTAACTTCGCTGTAACCCTTTATGACTGCAGGTGATGGTGATTTGGAAGATTTTTGTGTCTGCTTCTAACAGTTTGTATGTGCCTTTCAGATGTTGGTTTTGCTTTCTTGAGCACCTTGGCTTTATTCTACTTTGCTATGTCTATTGGGTTGTAAAACCAGATAACCCTATTAGTAAGGTGTTGAATTAGTATCAAAATTCTTTGGCTTTTTGATCCTGGGCAAATGATTTAATTTCTCTGGCCTATGTTTCTGCACCTTTTCTGGTTCTCTGTTTATACCTGTGGATTCAAATTACCATATGGTGTTATTTTCTTACTCTAATACAGCTTTGCTCTTCCCCCTTTCCCTTGTGCTGTTGTTGTTGAATATTTTACAACAATATTTTACAATTCTGTACGTTACAACTCCAATATACAATTATATATATAGTTTTATATAATTGCTTTTTTAATGAGCCAAGAGAAGAAAGAAGAAGAAATATGCATTTATGACATCTTTTATAATTACACAATTACCTTTTCTGATACTCTTTTTATCTGAGGTCACTTGCTTTAAGCATGAAGAACTTCCATTAGTATTTCTTGTGAAGTAGATCTACTATCAATGTATTTGGTCTGTTTTCGTTTATCTAGTAATATCTTTATTTTTGCCTTCATTTTTGAAAGATAATTTTGCTGGATATAGCCTTCTTGGTTGACAGCTGTCTTCTTTCAGCACTTTAAATATGTAATCCCACTGGCTTCTGGCCTCCATTGTTTCTCCTAATTCAGTTGTTAATCTTATTAAGATTTCCTTACATGTAATGAGCCATTTTTCTCTTGCTGCTTTCAATTTTTTTTTTTGTCTTTGTCTTTCAGCATTTTAACTATGATATGTCTGGGTGTGGATCTATTTGTGTTTATCCTGTTTGGAGTTCATTAGCTTCTTTAATGTGTACATTAATGCTTTTATTTAAATTGGGAATTGTGTGCATAGGTGCATGTGTTTTATACACATATTGATGTCCAATAATTCTTTGAGGCTGTCTCTGTTCATTTTCTTCATTCTTTTTCTTTCTGCTCTTCAGATTGCATGTTCTCTACCAAACTATTTTCAGCCTCACTCATTCTTTTTTCCACCCATTTAAATCTACTATCATTTCTCTGTAGTGAAATTTTCATTTCAGTTATTCTACTTTTAAACTCTGGCATTTCCAGTTGGTTTTTTAATATAATTTCTTTCTCTTTATTGATATTCTCTATTTGATGAGGCATTGTCATTGTAGCCTCTTTTACTTCATAAAGTATGGTTTTCTTTAGTTCTTTTAACATATTTGTAATAGCTGCTTTGAAATCTTTCTAAAATACGACATCTAAATCATCTCACAGAGAGTTTCTTTCTCTGCTTTTTTTCCTGTGTATGAGTTACATTTTCCTTTTTCTTTGCATGTCTCATGACTTTTCATTAAAAGCTGGACCTTTAAGGTAATATAGTATAGCAATTTGGGATTCTGATTCTTCTCTCTTCTCTGGAGTTTCTGTTGCTGTTTGCTTGGGGGTTTTTTGTTGTTGTTTTTAATGACTTGATTAAACTATTTTAGTGAGGTCTATTTTCCCTACACTGCAAAGCCTTCACTGTTTATTTTCAGAGGGCACAGCCTTGGGCATACTCACATCACCCTGCAATGACTGGTTTTGGTAGAGCTATATTTGGCCTTCTGTTTCCCAGTCTCTCTGTTATATGGTCTGCTTCATTTGATATCACACCCAGCTGTTAGGCTCCACTAATTTTTTGCTGATTTTTCTAGTATTTCTTAAAATGCTCTTGGGCATAAATTATTTAAGTCTGATCCAATTAAATTCATCCAGTGAAGTTCTGGCGGTTGATATTTGAGGCTTGTTCTCATCCCAGGAAGGATGTTTTTAGCTATCTCCTTTCCTAGTTCTCTTTGATAAACTCGCTGGTCTGCAGGTTAGCTTTTGCTCTTCTATAGTTATCCACCTCCTCTCAATTGTTTGCCATCAAAATCTCCATTGTTTTTGAGAGCACCCTTAAACTTGAACTTTTACACACTCTATTACAAATAAAGTTAGCTCCTTTGGGGAGAGCTTCAGAGCTCTCTGTTCTTATGGACGGCCTCTCCATCTGGGAAAAATTTCTGAATAACTGCTTTAGGCACGAGGCAGTGATAGTAGACTCTAGTCTTCTCAAATTGCCTTCCCTGGCATAGAACCTCTACTCTAAAAGCAAGCTGCATTGAGGGCAATACGAGCCCTGGTATTTTTGATCTGCTGTGCTTAGAGTAGAGTCTCTGCCTTATGAATGGAGGATAGATAGAACAAGGGAGTCTCCAACCTCTTGGGTGCACTCACTAACCTTAGATCTGGAGAAAGGCTGGTGTCCTGCCTTTCCAACGGAGATAATTATATTCCTTGACTGAGAGCTAATGGGAAAAGGAGGCCAAACTTATTGGCCACATCTTCTCAAGAGAGGAGCTTTTATCAAACTGAGCTGAGGGTTAAGGAGGAACTGGATCTTAATTCAAGTGCTCCAGATCCTCAGTGTTCTTTCAGAGTTTTAGTATATTTTCTTGAATAAATGTTTCTTCATTGTCTATATGCCCTTAGAATGATTATTATGGGCTTTATATATATGGTTTTAAAAAGTATTTTCACAAGTTGTACTTAAGTCATTGGGGAACAGGTCCATGGAGCTTTTCAAAGTGCCACTTCAAAAGTAGAACCTCAGTTTTAACATAAACATATATGTGCCTTGTCATTAAGTAGTGCTGCATGTAAGTTTTGATATATTTTTGTCATTCAGTTCAAAATGTTTCTAGGTTGCAGTGTACAGGCATTTCTCAGAGATATTGCAGGTTTGATTCCAGGCCACTGCAATAAAGTGAAAGTGAACATTGCAATAAAGTGAGTCACACAAATGTTTTGGTTTCTCGGTACATATAAAAGTTATGTTTATACTATACAGTAATCTATTAAGTGTGAAATGGCATTATGTTTTTTAAAGCATTATATTTTATTATAATTATTTATAATTAATTAGATATTAATTATATTATATGATAATTATACTAATTATATTATATAATTATATTACTCTATTATATAATTAATTATATTATATAATTATATTAATCTATTATATAATATTAATTATATATTAAAATAATCTTAGTTATATATTATATAATTAATTATATCAATTATATATTACAGTTATAAATAGTAATATTTATATAAATATAAATTAAATAGTAATATATTTAGAAATATGTATTTCTGTATATAGTAATATCTAATATATAATTGATATAATTATTATAATATATAATTGATATAATTATAGATAATATATAATTGATATAATTATAGATAATATATAATTGATATAATTATAGATCATAGTTATAAATAGTATATATTTAGAAATAATGCATTTTTATAGGTTATTGGAATATAAAATATTTTCTAAAATTGCTAATTTTTAGAAAATAATTTTTCTAAAAATGCTAATAATGCATTTTCACAAATTACTGTGATATAAAAAATTATTTCCTAAAAATTACTAATGATCATCTGAGCCTTCAGCAAGTTCTAATCTTTTTGCTGGTGGAGTGTCTTGCCCCAGTGTTGGTGGCTGCTGACTGATCAGGCTGGTGATTACTGAAGTTTGGGGTGGCTATGGCTATTTCTTAAAATAAGACAACAGTGAAGTTTACCACATCGGTTGGCTCTTCCTTTCATCATGGATTTCACTGTAGCATGCAGTGCTGTTTGATGGCATTTACCCATAGTAGAAAATTGGAATCAATCCTCTCAAACCTTACTGCTGCTTTGTCAACATACTTTATGTAATATTCTGAATCTTTTATTGTCATTCAACAACATTCACAGCATCTTCACCAGAAGTAGATTCCATCTCAAGAAACCACTTTCATCTGCAGTTACCTCCTCCACTGAAGTCTTCAACCCCTATAGGAAGTCATCCATGAAGGTTAGACTCAACTTCTCCCAAACTCCTGTTAATATTGATATTTTGGCCTCCTCCCATGAATCATGAATCTTCTTAATGTTATCTAGAATAATTACTCTTATCCAGAAGGTTTTCAATTTACTTTGCCCAGATCCATCAGAGGAATCACTATTTATATACTTTAAGAGCTATGGTCTTATGAAATGCACTTCTTAAATAATAAGACTTGAAGGTTGAAATTACTTCTTGATCCATGGGCTGCAGAATGGATGTTGTGTTACCAGGCATGAAAACAACATTAATCTCCTTGTATATCTCCATCGGAGCTCTTGAGTGACCAGGTGCATTGTCAATTACCAGTAATATTTTGAAAGGGACCTTTTTTTCTGAGCAGTAGGTCTCAACAATGGGCTTAACATAGTTAGTAACCCATGCTGTAAACAGATGTACTGTGATCCAGGCTTTGTTATTCCATTTATGGAGCACAGGCAGAGTAGACTTAGCATAATTCTTAAGAGCCCTACAATTTTTTGGAATGGTAAATGAGCACTGACTTCAAGTTAAAGTTACCACTTGCATTAGCCCCTAACAAAAGAGTCAGCCTGTTTTTTAAAGCCTTGAAGCCAGCCATTGACTTCTCTCTAGCTATGAAAGTTCTAGATGGCATCTTCTTCCAATCAGAGGTGATTTCATCCACATTGAAAATCTGTTTTGAAGTGTAGTCACCTTCATCAATGATCTTAGCTAGATCTTCTGCATAACTTGCTGCAGCTTCTCCATCAGCACTTGCTGCTTCAGCTTGCTTTTTTTTTTTTTTTTTTTTTTTTTGAGCAGCAGCAAGATTTATTGCAAAGAGCGAAAGAACAAAGCTTCCACAGTGTGGAAGGGGACCCGAGCGGGTTGCCCTTATCTTGCACTTTTATGTTATGGAGATGGCTTCCTTCCTTAAACTTCATGAACCTTTGCTAGATTCAAAGTTTTATTCTGCATTTTCTTTACCTCTCTCAGCCTTTATAGAATTGAAGAGAGTTAGGGACTGGCTTAAGAACAGACTTTGGCTTAAGGAAATGTTGTGGCTAATTTGATCTTCTCTCCAGACTACTAAAACTTTCTACATATGAACATAAAGCTGTTTTGCTTTTTTTTTTAATCATTCATGTGTTCACTGTAGTAGCATTTTAAATTTCCTTCACGATCTTTCTCTTTGCAGTATAGTTGGCTGTTTGGCACAAGAGGCTTAGTTTTCAGCCTGTCTTGGCTTTCAACACGCTTTTCTCACTAAGTCTAATCATTTCTAGCTTTTAAGTTAAAGTGAGAGACATGCAACTCTTCCTTTCACTTGAACTCTTAGAGGCCATTGTGGGATTATTAATTTAACGTTGTATCTCGGGGAATAGGGAAGCTCCAGGGGAGGGCGAGAGATGAGGGAAGGCCAATCAATGGAGCAGTCAGAACACACACATCTATCAATTAAGTCTTTCATCTTTTATGGGCATGGTTTGTGGTGCCCCAAAGCAATTACAAAAGTAACGTCAAAGATTACTGATTACTGATCACCATAACAGATGAAAAATGTTTAAAAACATTAAAAGAATTACCCAGATGTGACACAGAGACATGATTTGTGCTCATGCTGTTGGAGAAACAGCACGGCTAGCCTTGCTTGATGCAGGGTTGCCACAAACGTTCAGTTTGTAAAGATCACAGTATGTGTGAAGCACAGTAAAGCAAAGCACAACAAGAGGAAGTATGCTGGCCGGGCGCGGTGGTTCACGCCTGTAATCCCAGCACTTTGGGAGGCCGAGGCGGGCGGATCACGAGGTCAGGAGATGGAGACCATCCTGGCTAACAGGGTGAAACCCCGTCTCTACTAAAAATACAAAAAATTAGCTGGGCATGGTGGCGGGCACCTGTAGTCCCAGCTACTTGGGAGGCTGAGGCAGGAGAATGGCGTGAACCCGGGAGGTGGAGCTTGCAGTGAGCCGAGATAGTGCCACTGCACTCCAGCCTGGGCGACAGAGGGAGATTCCGTCTCAAAAAAAAAAAAAAAAAAAAAAAAAAAGGAAGCGTGCTTGTAAATCATACAGATGTGGCTTTAACCCATGGATGACTGAGAAATGCATTGCTTAATTTCCATTCAGGGATTTTCTATTTGTCTTTCTAATATTGATTCCTAGCTTTAATCCACTGTTTGCAAAGAGTATTCTCTGTGATTTCAGTCATTTATAATGTGTCAAGACCTTACTTGTGGCCCAGCATGTAGCCAATTTTGGTGAATACATTTGAAAAAAAAAATGTGTATTTTGCAATTTTTGAGGTCACCGTTTTTCAAATATTGACTAATATATTAATTAGGTCAAATTGGTTAATTTTGTAATTTAAATCTACATTTCTACTTTTTTCTGCTGGTTGTGTAAGTTACCAAGAAAGATGTTTTAAATTAAGACTATGATTGTGATTTTTAAAATTTATCTTGATGCTATTAAATGTGTACATATTTGGAAAGGTAAATTATGAAGTATTTATATCTTTAGTAGTATTTCTTGCTTATATTTCTATAAAGTACTATAGCTATACTCTTTCTTTCTGTTTCTTTTTCTTTCTTTTTCCTCCTTCCTTCCTCTTTCTTTCCCTTTCCCATTTCCTTTTTCCTTTCCTTTCCTTTCTTTCCTTCATCCTTTCCCTTTCCTTCCTTCTTTTCTTTCCTTCCTCTTCTCCCCTCCTTTCCCCTCCCCTCTTCTCCCTTCCTCTCCCCTCCCCTTCTCTCCCCCCTCCCCTTTTATCCCCCTCCCCTCCCCCCTCCTCTTTTCCTCCTCCCCTCTCCCCTCCCCTCCCCTCCCCACCTCTCCTCTCCTCCACAACCACAGCTCACTGCTGCCTCAACTTCCTGGGTTCAAGTGATCCTCTTGTCTCAGCCTCTAGTAGCTATAAAGTATTATGTATTGATAGTAATATTGCTACACCAGCTTTGTCTTGGTAGAGTTTGTGTGATATATATGTATCTATCTTTTTACTTTTAGCCTTTCTGTACTCTTGATTTCAAAGTGTGTCTCTTGCATACAGCAAAGAATTAGAATATATCTATTAATACAGTATGATGTTTATTTTCTTTTAATTGCAATATTTGGTCAGTTTATATATTATGGTAATTATTGATATGTTTAAGATTACATCTTTAATCTTACCATTTCTTTCTATTATTATTTATTGCTCTTTTTTCCTCCTTTCTTCTTTTGGGAATCGAGTAATTTTTAAAATTATTTTTTCTCCTCTATTAGCTTATTAGCAGTATGTTCTTTAGTTTTTTTGTTTGTTTGTTTGTTTTTAGTAGCTACTGCAAGGATTACATTGTACCTAATAAGGGACTATTTGTACTTATACAAGAATGCAAGAGTCCTAGGACACTTTAATTCTATTCCTCTCTTTTACTTTTGTGCTAATAGTCTATATTTGAAATCTACATTTATTTTATATCCCACACAACATTCTAATTTTATAAAATTAGTATTTCTTTAGGTTTATCTATATATTTACCCTTTCTGTATGTCTGTGTTTCCATCTGGAATCATTTTTCTTATGCCTAAATGACTCTTGAGAAATTTGGTGTGATTCTGTTGGAATTAATTCTCTCAGTTTTTTACTGAAAATATTTTATCTCACCTTCATTTTAAAAATTCTAATTAAACTTTTATCTTGAAATAAATGTAGATTCACATACAGTTGTAAGAATAATACAGAGAGAACCCATATGCCTTTTACCCATTTTCTTCCAAAGGTAACATCTTGCTAAACTGCAGTACAAAATTACAATCAGGATATTGATATTGATACAGTCAAGATACAGAAGGTGTCCAGTGCACAAGGGTCCTACTTGCTACCCTTTACAGCCAGCGTACTTTCCTGGCTTCCCTGCCTGCTCCTTAACCCCTTGCAACTACTCATCTATTTTTTATTTCGATAATTTTGTCATTTCAAGAATGTTACGGAAGTGGATTCATACAGTGTGGGAACTTTTGAGACTTGTTTTTCTGCTCTGTAAAATTCTCTGGATATACATGCTGGCTTTTGTATGCATAAGTCGTTCATTCAATTTTAGTACTAAGTAGTATTCCATTGTGTGGATATAGTACAGTTCATTTACTCATTCATCCACCCAAAGCCTCTGGGTGGTTCCCAGTTCTCAGCTGTCACAAAGCTAAGCTAGCTGCTATGAGCAAGCAGGTTCAGGTTTTTGTGTTAGCGTGTCTTCATTTCTCTGGAATGTCCAAGTGCAATTGCTGAGTTGCATGATAGTAACTTGTTTAATTTTTCAAAGCAAATGGCAAATTGTTTTTCATAGTATCTTTATTAGTTTACATTCCCACCAGCAATGAATGAATAAGTTTCTCTGCATCCTTGCTGGCATTTGGTAGTGGCACTATTTTTTATTTTAGCTATTCTGATCTCATTATGGTTTTAACTTGAATTTCCCTAATGGTTAATGATGTTGAACATTTTTTTTATACTTGTTTGTTATCTGTGTATATTCTTTGATAAAATGTCTCTTCATGTCTTTTGTCTATTCTCTAGTTGGATTGTGTGTTTTACTGTTGAGTTTTGAGAGTTCTTTATATGTCCTAGATATGAGTCCTTTGTCAAATATTTGATTTGCAAATATTTCCCCACCAGCCTGTAGCTTGTCTTTTCATCTTCTTAACAGGTCCTTGTCTATATTATCAATTACTTATTTTGTAGATTATGATTTTGGTGTTGTTCCAGTACCATATGTTGAAAAAAATATTCTTCTTCCATTGAATTGCCTTTGCAGATTTGTCAAAAATCCATTGGTCATATTTATGTGGTGAGCTATTGGGTTCTCCATTCTGTTCCATTGATGTACGTGTCTGTCCCTATGCCAGTATCCCACAGTCTTGATAATCGTAGCTATATAATATGTTCTGAAATCAGCTAGACTGATGGCTTCCATTTTATTCCTTTTTTTCAAAGTTATTTCAGCTATTTATTTCCTTTCTTTTTCAAAATAAATTTTAGAATAATTTTGTATATATCTGTAACAAATCTTGCTGAGATTTTGATTAGAATTGTGTTAATTCTGTAAATCAGTTAGAGGTTAGTTGATATCTTTGCTATGTTGAATCTTTCAATCTATAAACATGGCATCTGTCTCCATTTATGTGAACCTTCTTTGATTTCTTTCATTGGCATTTTGTAGTTTTCAGAATACAAGTCCTGTACCTGTTTTGTTAGATTTATACTTATTTCATTTGGGTTTGAGCAGTTGTAAATGGCACTGTATTTTAAAATTCAGTCTCTACATGTTCATTACTAGTGTAGAGAAATACAATTGATTTTCAGGTTTATCTTGTATCCTGTGATCTTTTCAAACTCATCTATTAGTTACAGGAAGTTTTGTTTGTTTTGCAGATTCCTTGGGGTTTCCTATATAGATAATCATTTCATCCACAAATGAAACAGTTTTATTTCTTCCTTTCCAAACTGTATGCCTTTAAGTTTTTTCCTTACCTTATTGAAATGGCTAGAACTTTTGGCATGCTGTTGAATCAGTGGTGAGAGTGTACATCCTTACCTGGTTCCTAATCTTAAGGAGAAAATATTTACTCTCACTATTAAGTATAAAATTAGCCGTATACTTTTGGTAGATACTTTTTATCAAGATAAGGACATTCCTCTCACTCATTTTTCTGTGAGATTTTATCATGAATTGTGTTGAATTTCTTCTAGGACTTTGAAGACATAAAAGATTTTTTTTTATAGTCCCATGGGTCTCAGAAGCTCTGTTTCTTATTTTATTTAATTTATTTTTTGCAGTCTGTAGTCTTCTTGGGAACAGAAGACACTCCTCTTTTTTTTTTCTTGAGATGGAGTCTCATTGTATCGCCAGGCTGGAGTGCAGTGGCGTGATCTCGGCTCACTGCTACCTCTGCCTCCCAGGTTCAAGCGATTCTCCTGCCTCAGCTTCCGGATTAGCTGGGACTACAGGTGCACGCCACCACACCCAGCTAATTTTTGTATTATTAGTAAAGACAGTGTTTCACCATGTTGGCCAGGATGGTCTCAATCTCTTGACCTCGTGATCTGCCTGCTTTGGCCACCCAAAGTGCTAGATTACAGGCATGAGCCACCACACTTGGCCTCCACATTCATTTTTAAAGAACATTTTCTCTGTATATATAATAAAAAATTTGCACTTTTTCCTTTTGTCATTTCAAAGTTTATTATTTCATTATCTTCTGGATTTGACAGTTTCTGTTGAAAAGTCTTTTGTTGCTCCTTTAAAGTTAATGTGGTGTTTTTATCTTGCTGTTTTTAAGATTTTTGGCATTGTCTTTAGTTTTTAGCAGGTTGATCGTGAGGTTTCTAGGTGTGATTTTCTTTGTAGTTATTTATCCTTTTGGCGGTATATAGAACTTTTTAAATTTGTTGTTTTGTGTTGCAAAACCCACACATTTGAGACAGGTCTCAGTTAATTTAGAAAGTTTATTTTGCCAAGGTTGAGGGCACATGCCCATGACACAGCCTCAGGAAGTCCTGATAACATGTGCCCAAGGACATCAGGGCACAGCCTAGTTTTATAAATTTTAGGGAGACATGAGACATCAATCAATATATGTAAGAAGTACATTGGTTCCATCCAGAAAGGCGGGGATAACTCAAAGTAGGGAGGGGCTTCCAGGTCACAGGTAGGAGAGAGACAAATGGTTGCATTCTTTTGGGTTTTTGATAAGCCTTTCCAAAGGAGGCAATCAGAAAATGCATCTATCTCAGTGAGCAGAGGGATGACTTTGAATAGAATGGGAGACAGGTTTGGCCTGAGCAGTTTCCAGCTTGAATTTTCCTTTCAGCTTCGTGATTTTGGGGGCCCAAGATATTTTCCTTTCACGGTGTCTTTTTGTAAGTTTTGAAAATTTCTTCGTTCTCTTCAAATATTGCTTATTCTTTATGCTCCTTTTCTCTCATCTTTCAAATTCACATTAGCCTTTCATCATATTCCAATGTCTCTTACATTTTTCTGTATTTTCTATTCTTCTTATCATGCTTCAGTCTAGATATTGTCTGCTGATCTGTCTCTTTCATTAGTTTTCTCTTTTTGTGTATGTTCTCTGCTCTTAAACCCATCTATTGTACTTTTACCTTCCATTGTATTTTTTAGTTACTTAATTTTAATATTTTCCTTTTTTAAAATTTCATTTTTGCGTGAAGATTCTCCAGTTTGCCATCTATTTTCTTGAACATACAAATTAGAGTTATTTTAAAGTCCCTGTCTGATGATTACAGAAAATGAATAACTTGAGTCTACCTATATTGCCTATTTTTTCCTCAGAGATTGTGGTCAGTTAGACCTATTTCCTGGCATGCTTAGTGATTTGGGATTGAATTGAAAATGGTGTATGAAAAATTTTAGAGGTTCTGAAAGATGTCATCTTCCTTTAAAGAGGGTTGATTTTTCTGGAAGGTAGTCAGAAAGGGGGAAAATTATCTTGATCCAATTAGAGAGTGTAATGATTCTAGGGTGGATCCTGGCTTTTGTGAGTCCTCATCTATTTCCTGTTTTTCATTTCTTCTAGGACTTAGCCTTTCAGTTTTGAGATATGAAAACTTAGGTTTACCAGGTTCCAACTCCTTGGAGAATCTGAACTATAATTTTGGTCTCCCTGTCACTACACAACTGCCAAACTCTGCCTTTCTGTTTTAGCCTCTTTGCTGCATTTTGTGCTTCACTTCTTGTCCTCTTGTCTTATGCCGTTTAGGAATTGGGAAATGCTTCCTGGGGAAAACGGTACAGATTGTTGGAATATCTTCTCTGTGATTCCATTTTTTTCTCTCTGTCTACAATCTTAGTCCCTCAAGTCTTGAATGCATTTAAATATTTGTACTCCAATTTTTCTCTCTTCAGCTTCTGAGAATGCTAAAAGCCCCACACCACTTAAGAATCATCCAATAATTTCAGAAGAAAAGCAGTGGGAAATGCAGAGTCTATACCTCAGTGCTTCACTGAATGTTTGTGTCTTCCCCAAATTCATATGTTGAAACCCTAACCCACAAAGTGATGGTGTTAGGAGGTGGGCCTTTTTGGGAGGTTGTTAGATCATAAGGGTAGTGCCCTCATAAATGGGATAAATTTCCTTATAAAAGAGGCCCTAAATAGCTGTCTTCGTCCTGTGTGCCTGTCCTACCATGTGAAGACTCAGCTTGAAGGTGCCATCTAGGAAGCAGGAAATGGGCTCTCACAAGAGACCACATCTGTAGGAGCCTTGATCTTGGACTTCCCAGCCTCCAGAACTATGAGACATACATTTCTGTTGTTTATAAGCTACCTAGTTAATGGTATTTTGTTATAGCAGTCCAAATGGAATAAGACACTCAATATATGTTCCTTTTATCTGAGACCCTGGCGCTTAAAATTTTTGCTGCCTCTGCCACTCTTTGATGTCTTCCAGCCATTAAAAATATATATATCTATCTAGCTATTTTTGTTATTTCAGTGAGAGTATTGGTTTGAACACATGCTACTTCATCATAGTGGGAAACAGAACTCACCCAAGCCTGTGCATTCTAAATATTGCTTCAGCTAAGACTATAATAATTTAGGCATAGTTGTATTCAGGACATTTTCTCTAGTTTACTTTGCCCATTTTCCTTGATTCAAATTTTTCTGACTAGATTATTTTCTTGCCATAGAACTTTGTAGGCCAAAGATAGATTAAGATCTTTAGAGTTCCAAGATGAAGAAAAGATAAGTTGGCCTTCTCCTTTTCACAAAAAATTTAAAAATAAAAACAACCCTACAGTGTAAAACAAACATGAGAAATAATTCAATTTTTCTAAAAGCATATCAAATGTAAATTATTTCCAAAATTTTACAGAGCTAAGCTTCCTGAGTATAAATCCTGGCTCTGCTATGCAGTAGGTAGGCAAATTACTTCATCTCTCTCTTCAGTTTCTTCAGTTGTGAAATATGGAATAGTGCCTGCCTCATAGGATTATTATAGTAAAGATTTAATAAATGTATAGTACTTAGAAAAATGTTCCACATGTAGTAAGCACTCGATGTCAGTTAATGTAAAAATTTTCCAACATCAACAGCAAGAACCATTAAATACGTCCACATATAACTTACATGTACTCATAACAAATATTTATTTATTTATGTATGAGTAGGGTTAAGTTTGATTTACTTGGAGCCATCCAGTTTTAGAAAAGTTTATGATAACTCAACATTTTTGTTCTTTCTTTTTTCTTCTTTTCCTTTTTTTGAGGTCGGGGGTTGGAGAGAGGCTCTCTTCCCTATTAGTAGGAAGAAAAAGGAACCATTTCTTTCTACTCTTCAACATTTATTTCCCAATAGTTGAGTCATTCAACATGGATTGAGGATTCACTGTGTTCTGGGCTGTGTGCTAACTGTAGTGTTGTACAGATGAATAAGATTTCATCCTTTCCCTGAAGATCTTTGTAGGCTTATCAGAGTCAGACAGATAAAGAAGAAATGACATACACACTTGAGCCATCTACCCTGTGGCAAGGTGTCAGAATTTTATAATATATTAACTTTATTATCCTCCAAACAACCTTAAGATGTAGGCACTGCAGCTCAGAGGACTTAAGTAACTTGCTCAAGGTCCAGCCATAAAAAGATGAAATTTGAACCCAGTAGCTCTAAACAGTAGGTCCAGGCCTGCCCATTAACGTTAAGACAGAGGAGACAGCAACATCCCTATGTACAAACATCGACAAAAGACTGGTTAGAATTGCATGACCCAAACCACCTGTTAGTTCAGGTGTGTGAGCCCAGGTCAGACTGCTTGTTTAGTGGCATTTACCAGTTATTTCTGGCAAAGTGGTCAAACTAATAATAGGCAGCCTTGACGTTTTTACAACGAGTGAAAAATAAGATGCAGAACTATTTTTGAATGGATATTTTTAAATTTGGTGAATCATTTTCACCTTAAAAAATGACTTGTCAATTAGAAAATAAAATGGCACATATTCTCTTCAGTGTAGTGGGCTGTGATTGGAGAAAGCTCTCATGTGTATTTCCTGTGATACTTTCAACTACATTTGGGCTAATTAACCAAATTGGTAGAAATCTGAGCTCCAAAGAGATCACCATCATGCCTTCAACCTCACAGAAGACTGGTAGCTTCCTTCACTCTAAGAGGAAATTCTAAACCTAGGTAGTTTGCAAAGGAAAATGAGTAGGTAGGCAAATTACTTAATCTCTCTCTTCAGTTTCTGGTTGAAGCATGTTGTAGAAAAAAAGGGCTACATGCACCCACTTTTCATTTTGAAGGTCAGTTCACTGCATTTTTTTTTTTTTTTGAGACGGAGTCTCACTCTGTCACCCAGGCTGGAGTGCAGTGGCATGATCTCGGCTCACTGCAACCTCCACCTCCCAGGTTCAAGTGATCCTCCTGCCTCAGCCTCCTGAGTAGCTGGGACTACAGGCATGTGCCACCATGCCTGGCTAATTTTTTGTATTTTTAATAGAGATGGGGTTTCACCGTGTTAGCCAGGATGGTCTTGATCTCCTGACCTCGTGATCCACCGGCCTCAGCCTCCCAAAGTGCTGGTATTACAGGCGTGAGCCACCATGCCCAGCCAGTTCACTGAATATTTTAATAGTTCACTGAATATTTTAATACTGCCCAAGGCAGTATAAAGTATACTTAGTCTTAAAAATGCTAAATCAGTCAAAATAAAAGTGTTGGTTTTTTTGCTAATTTTCAAATTAATCCATTTAAAGTCCTGAATTTTAGGCATTTTTTTTTTTTTTAGAACTGAGAACTTCTTATTTCAGAAGACATCACCTATTAGCAGAATGTGGCACTGCAGTTTTTCTCTCTTAAATGCTAAAGCTGCATAAAGAGGAGGAAGAGTTAATTAGGCAGCTATGGATTAGAGCCAGAGAGATGGTAAATTAAGCAGCTCAGAGAACATGGGTCCAGGGAAAGCTAGAAGGGTATGTTTCTCTGCCTCTTCCGGTTCCCTCATTTGTATGATGTGCATTTCTGAACATAAAAGCAGAACAATAATTGGAACAAATTGTTAGTTAATGAATTGTGGCTGTTGGTGAAATCTGCCCCTAGTGAGGCTTTAGGTAGACATTGGATTCCATTATCCTTGTTCAAACAGGTAAATTCCCAGCTGTCATTAATCTGAAATTAAAGGAGGAAAGTTCTTTATAGTTTGATTTCAGTTTTGCAGTGCCACAGCTAATCGCATCAGGAAAATAACTTTTTAAATAAACATCTATCTTTTCTCCCAATTGGGGCTGGGACAGAAATAAAGGAAGATGAAAAGGAGGATGGAATAGGACGATTCTATGACCAAGTGATTTGAACATTAGTCTTATGATTAAAGAAGCAATTTCTGATTCTACTAAAGAAATTTCATTCTTTTACAGTGACACAAATGTAATCTGCCTGGCTGACTTAGGTTCCATTTATATTTTGTAGCACCCCAGAGCTACTCTTTTTTATTTATTTATTTATTTTAAGAAACAGAATAGAAGTCGTTATAAGCCTAGCATATAAAGGTCCTTAGGGTTTTGAGGGCAGTCTCTTCTCCCCTGCCTTTTAACTCCTTGTCCTTTGTTTGGGCATACGTTTTCTGAATGTCTTTTTCAGAGTACCTTCTTGTGAGTTTCATTGATTTTGTTTAATCGGCTTCCCATTAATTAAGAAAGAATTAACTGGGAAATAGGCACGTGTGCAGAGTTAAAAGTAAGCTAGGGTGGTCCTAAAGGAAATAAAGCTGATGTTAGAAAACATGTGAGATAACCCTTTTATTCTATGGCTCTGGGCTTTCATTACACTTTGTGTTTGTGCAACACTGGCCCTGTTTACTCAATGTTGAGTCTCAGCAAAGGGGTGTGGATGAGAGGACTCAAGAGGGGAGCATTTGGCACCCGTATGGCCCCAAAGCACAGTTTTCAGCTTACTCACATGGTTATTTTAAAGTAACACTGTTTTGAAACTCCTTCGGTCCTCATTTTTACCTAGACATTTTACAGTACAGGAATCCTGAATTTATGTTATCTGATGTCTACATCCTACTTGGTGTCAGGATCATTAGACTGTCTTACCTGTCTCTGAGTCATAAGCCACTGTCATGAACCCAAGCCACTGTTTTTTATTTTTCTTTCCATCACAAGCATGGTCTCAGTATATCCATGTAGATTCTGATATAGTTTTTAAAATACATTTTCTTCCAACCCCTCCCCCTGAGCTTCTGTTTTTATATATTTGCTTGCAAATAAGTTTAATTGGCTAAGAAAACTACTCCAGAGTTTTTCAGTTTCTTTCCTTTTGTTATAGAGAAAGAGAGAGAGAGACATGCTTCATGCTGATGGTAGTGAAACAAATGAGAACTTCAGGGGGGCATATATTTTCCTGCAAGTAACTGTAGAGAAAAGACACCAAAGCCTTAAAGAGGAAAGTTGTAGGCATGCTGGAGTCACAACTTCGGGGGTTGAGGTTGTCAAGGAGCTGTCCGTGATGGTTCTATGGTGTGTGCGTACACACATACTCTCTCTCTCACACACACACACCACAGTGACAGATGACCTATTGAAATAATTTCAGAGCCGGTCTGTGGTTGCTACGACAACCAATGATCTCTTGGCTTTCATCTGGCCATGTGACAGGGACTTTGACGTCAGCTAGAGGCAGAGTCTGTGGCTGAGTCCACACAGTCAAAGGCTTGTGAGAATCTGGTGGATGCTGGACCTTGCTGCTGCTGCTACTGCTGTTTCCAGGGGCTGCAGAGCATGGACTGTTAAATCTTGCACTTCTTCTGAGTGAGGTAATTAGTTTGCTTTATATACAATAGTTAGATGTTTTTATAGCTCATTGTGGTTTTCCCCTCTCTCTTACCTCCTACAAGTTTGTATTCATGAGCAATTATTGTTGTACCAAGGGGAAAATGTGAAGCAGCTTCTAGTTGTGAATTTCAGGCAGGTTCTCTGGAATTTGGTTAAATTTGGATTAATGTTCTGTGAAGTAGGTTAAAATATAATCGTCTTGCTTGCTCAACACTTGCTAACATAACATTATTTAGACATACGGATTTTGCAGCTTGAGCCAAATATTCTCTCTTGAATTCCAGGAATCCTCCCTTCAGTATTGTTTTGGGTTTAAAAACTCCAGCATAGCCTTGCAATGTGTTTCTAACTTTTCTTTTTACAATTGCTACTCAATTCTGAATCAGCCTAAAATAGTTTGGAATTTGGTTTCTATCTTGTTTGCAGCATTCATATTTAGCAACAATAGGAACCACGGGAAATAACATTATAACTGAAACAAAAGTTGGGATTTTGCTTGTAAGTAAAACCTTTGGTGTTCTGAAAGTACCAGGAAAAATTGTCAACAGTTTCCTGTTTAGAGAGAAATAATCGGGAATATGCCAAGGAAGTTGGGGTGGAAACTTTTACATGTGTGCATGCAATTGCTTTTTGGTTGTTAGAGCAAAGTGCATATTTCCAGTATCCTCCCCTGAAAATTCAGCTGTGAAGAGAATGGCATGAGATGGTCTTTACTAAGGAGTCATGTAAGCTGTTGTTATTTTTAAAAATCGTCATAATTACCTAAAGAAAAAAACAATAGCCCTAAAATGAAAAGTATCATTGACACAAGTTCTACTTTAACTCAAACACAGATAGAAGTAGTCACTCACAATTTGCTCTGGATCTTAAATGAATAATTTGATAACTGTGATTAATAAGAATTTTTATCTCTTTATTCCTATAATACTATTTACTACAAATTGTTTTCTTTGTATTGTAGTTCCTTTCCTTCCCAAGGTTAGTAATTTCAGATTTTCTTTCATGACATACAGGTTGAATTGTTTTGGAGCTTGTAATTTAAAGAATACCTGTAGTACTGAAGTTAGCCAAAGTCTAGATTTATAACCAGGTGTCTAAATCTTACAAGTTTAACAGAAAAAGGGGCAAATTTTAGAGCACTACATGTAATACAGCTAGTATTTTAATTAGTAGAAGAAACTGGTTTAACTGTATATATGAATACCATATATTCACAGTGTGTGAATTATATCATAATTTAGTGCAAGAATATATTGTTTTAATTTTTATGTTCTTTATTAGTTTCAGAATTCTAATAGCATTTATTTTACTCTCGGAGGTGAAAAATTTTGAACAGTATTTAGCTACAGTAATAAGTGAATAACTGTGGGTATATCAATAATTTCTCAGTAGCTTTCAATGAGTGAATATTCATTTAACTTGCTGGCATTTGACATGTCTGTTTTTGGTCAGGGTCTCCATGGAGGATTTTCCAAAAGTCTAATGTGCTTTCATTCCAGCCACATCTACTGAGACATAATCTCATCATTTAATTGATCTCAAAATTATAATAACCCAGAGGCCATATTCTTAACACCCCTAGAAAAATGATAATTTATATGTAACATTTCAGTTGAGCACGGATAAGACCAGTAGCACTGTCATTTAACAGCACTATCTTTGATGAGGTACACTTTGACATTTACTTCTTTTACTCAAAATGTGGAATTATCATTATAGTTTTTCCAGGTAGCAGAGATTTTCTTGGTGCTGTCTCTATGACATTTTAAATTAAAGTCTTATAATAATTGTATTCAATGCTCTTTCAAAATAGACTGCATTTCAGCGGTATGAAATATAAGAGAATAATTCAGTGTTGATGGCAAAATCTCAATGATGAAGTTTATCACTAAAAGAAAACAACCTATGCTGTGAAAGCAGAGATGCTCTAGAATCTACAGGTCTTTTCCTATGGGAAAATAAGAGAAAAAAAGACTGTCATCAGAATCATTTTACAGCATTGAGACTATGTTGATTTCAAGGTCATGTTTGTTGCAGCTTCAAAAGATGCTGGCAAGGAACGAGTTACTCTAGAAACCTGGCTGTTGCATTATTAAATATTTTGTGTGTAGTTTCGGGCATTCTTAACCCGTTTGGTGCTGTGGACCTCTTTGGCAGCCTGGTGAAGCCTATGTACTTTTCTCAGAATTATGTTTTTACATGCATAAAATAAAGTATGCAGGGTTACAAATCAAACCACTTTCATTCATTGAAAAACGTTAACTAAATTTTACAAAATTGTGATACATGCTTTGTTAGTAACACATTATTACATAATACAAACTAACAGCAGTTATAATAACTACCATAACTACCATAATTTTGAAGTAATGGTGAGCATAAAAGATATTTCAGGATATCTACAACAACTGTAAAATGAGGTGAAAATATCTGTGATTTCTCTTGGCAACAATATCACAGGTGCTGTGGCTTGTTGCCTACATTTTAATTGAAGGAAATACTAAATTTCAGTTTGAGGTTAGTGAAACTAAAGATATAATATTTTTCCCAACCAAGTTCCCCAGGCCCTCTTGAATTTTATCCACCCCTGAGTCAATTGATATGTACGTTAGTGATGCCAAAAGGTGATAGAACTGCACTGGACAAAACCCATCACCCCATTTCCACATTCGGTTCCACCGCATCGGATTTTATTCTTCGAGTGTGTGTGAATTTTGCAATGTTCTCTAAATTCTGCATGAAAAGGAATAATATGTTCATATAGCTACCAAATTGTAACTTTCTTTTATTTTCCTCCTTGAGATCCATTAACAACAGTCTTATGTCCCCTGGATTGGGAAACCCTTACCTGGTAAGACAGGGGTTAAGAGGAAAACTCATAGTGTTAGTACAAGTTATGAGAGTTAAAACCATGGGCCACAGAAGGTAGTTCATGTGCTCATAGCATTTGAAGCAAGCATTAAAGAATGCATGTGGCTTTCCAGCTTAAAGTAAAGCACATACACGTGTGAATTGATCAATTGTCATGTTAATTCCAGATACTCAAGAGAGAGCCCTAAAGGTTTATCTGACAGAGGTCTCTAGGATGAGGCATGTTTGAAATTAAGCTGGAAGTGGAGACACTTCCCAAGTATCTGAATGCAGAACCTTATTTGGCTTATTGGATATTTAAGACCAATACAGGGGGTATTAATAGTATTGTTTAGTGTGACTTCTGTAAGTAATTGTCTCATTCTACATGTTTCTTTAAATGTGCAGAAAATAGTGCCTGATATTCCTCTCCAAACCAACAGCGTAACTTTGCAGTTGGTCAGCTGCCGTCACAGCCCTATATTCAGAATGTCCAAAGTCATCCTTTCTATGACATCAGCACCCACTGTCTCCGCGTAAGAGAATGGGAGCTATGACATTTTGCACAAGCTGTTGTTTAAATTCAATCCAAATCCCTCGCATTTGAAATGGAAGCTTAGCAATTTGTCTTCGTGTGTTCTCAAAGGAATTACGAAAGAGATGTTCTCAAACGTTTCTTATTCTTTGGATTAGAAAAGAACACTTGCCTTGGGAGCTTTGAGTCTCTAGCAACTTGATAAAGAAACTTGGAAAAAGTTTAAAATCTCTGACTCCAGGCTGTACTGTTTGCTCCTCAAGCCAGGTGTTTGAAACTTTTCAAAAAGGAATGTGCCATTATTTTTCATAAAATCCACATTTATTTAACTGGTGCTTCATGATGGAAATCTAACTAGAAATAGCATTCCAAAATGTAGTATTTTTTATTGTTTTCAGAAGTGATACCATAAAAGTTAATGTTCACTAAGATTTTGATATAAAAATTATATGATAAATATTGAAATTCACTGGAGCCAAACTAAAAACAGTCTGCCCTTTTTATCTCAGTAGTGAACTTTAGGGCTTTTTTTGCATGTATTTTCATAAGTGCCTTTAAATAAAGACACGGCATCCCTTTAAAATTTAGTTTACATTAATGTAAACCAGAATATTCTCAGGTCACAATGCAGTTTTATATTTGATTTGTAGGAAATAAATCTCTAGCCTGAAAGACATTCCAGCTGTTGCCTGTCTTCATGGGAGGATTGTTCACATTTTCTGAATCTCTCCCAGTGACTGCAAGAAGACCAAAGGCTGCACATTGCTTTTATGCAAGGATGAATTTTTTTAAAAGATGATTTTGGATTTTGTTTGCTTTAATGAATTTAAGCCCTATCTATTAGAGGTAAATGTCAAGAAAACTGTTGTGTTCTTTGGCTATCTGCTCTGCTGACTCCCACAGACTTTGATATGATTCATATAACTCAAACCATGATCAGGTTTGTGACGACCATATTTACAATATCGTTGGAGATCAAAAATAGCATCTCACAAAAGTTTCCCCGTCCTATACCTTCCCACATCTTATCATGGATCATGTGCAGCACAGTCACTCAATTGGCGAACATTTATTAACTGACTACTGCATTCACAGTATTATAGTAGGCATGTGAGGTCCTCCCCTGATGGGATCCTCAAGTGAGATATGCTGCTGGCATAGAGAACCCAAGGGCCTTTATGGACCCTGGCTTTTGTTTGCTTGAGCTTTTATTCAAACATTCAGTCTTTCATGCATTCAGCAAATTTTGAGCACATACTATGTGTCAGGCATTGAGCCAGACCCCAGGGTTGCTATAAGGTACAAGACAGGGCAGGTCCCTTCCATCATGGAACATGCAGTCTAACTATGTAGAGAACTTGCCCAGAGACCTATATGTACTATTAACTGGGGTTCTCTTTCCCACAGCCACACTGGCCACTGCAGTCCAAAAGAGAATTCTAAAAGGAAACAGTACAAAACAGAACATCAAAACAAAACAGACAAACAACCTGGGAACCATTAGGTTTTACACCAGAGTGAAACCCCAGAAGAGACATTCTGCAGCTGGTGAACAGCCGGCCTCATTTGTGAGCAATCTGTTCCCATCAGTGTCAGGGATTCCAGGTCGGTATGCTCAGTCCTATTCCCAGTTGGCCAGAGGCTATTTGTCCTCTAGTTCAGAAGACAAATGAGACTGGTAGGGACCGACCTAGAGAGTATTTTCTTTTATGCAAATACCCTGTTTCATACAAATAATGAAAACCATTGTATTTTATGAAAAGAGTCTTTAAATTAGTGATATTTCCAAAGATCTCTCTCCCGTCTTCCCTGTACTAACCCAGTCAGGACAGGGTCACTGCTGTAATAAATAGCCCCCAATCTTAATGGCATAATCCAACACTGTTCATTTTTCACTCACCCAGAAATCAGGATTGGGAGAAGAGCTCTGCTCCACACAGTCCTCCAGGGACTCAGGCTCCTTCTATCTAGTTAAACTGATCAGGGGCCTGTTTCTACCACTTGCTAGTGATACTCTGAAGCTACCTAAATCAGAGTTTTCTTATGTGAATAATATTAGGGCATCCCTCTTGGATTTTTGAGTCAATTTACTTGGCATAGAAACTGACAGGTATTAGGTACTCAATAATGTGAACTGCTGTTATTAATCTTCTACTTCTGGTAGTGCTGCCACCACCATCCCCCGAGGAGGCAGGAAGAATCCGTCAGAATTGGAAGAGTATTATAATAATAGCTAACACTTAGGAAGCTAGATAGTCTTCAAAGTTCTTTTCGAAGTAACTATTTTTTAACAACATTCCAGTTTTATAAATGAGGAAATTGAGGCACAGAGAGCTTAAACAAATTGCTGAGTGTCACACAAGTATACAATAGAGCTCTAGGCATTTGGCTTCAGAGTCCTGGCTCTTTATTCACTATACTATATTGCCTTTCAACTTGGAATATACAGCAGAGCCTCAAATACCGTCATTTCATTCAACATCGTTGTGTTGTAATGTTAATGAGAAAAAATAATTGGTTTTGTTGTCAATAATGTTGTGAGGACTTACTATTATATATTGTATTTTCCCCAGAATTAACGTTATATGTTGTGGCAGATTGTATTCAAAAATAGCCTTACAATTGAATCCATTACCACATTAAAAAAATTTTTTTTTAGAGATGGGTTCTCACTCTGTTGCCCAGGCTGAAGTGCAGTGGTGTAATCATAGCTCACTGTAACCTCAAACCTGGGCTCAAGCAATCATCCCACCTCAGCTGCTTGAGTAGCCAGGACTATAGGCGTATGCCACCATGCCCAGCTAATTTTTTGTTTTTATTTTTATAGACATGGGGTCTCACTATGTTGCCCAGGCTTGTCTTGAACTCCTGTCCTCAAGAGATCCTCCCACCTTGGCGTCCCAAAGGGCTGAGATTACAGGCGTGAGCCACTGCCTTACCATATGTTCTTCTAGAATCTTGCTCCTCTCCATCAGGAGGTGAAGTCTATTGCCCCTCCCTTTGAACCTAAATGGGCTTATGATTGGTCCAACTGATAGAGTACAGTGGAAATAATGCTAGGTGACTTCCAAGGATAGATCATAAAAAGAATACAATTTTTTTCTCTCTTGCTATTCTTTTTCTTCTTGACATTTTCCCTTAGAATCCAGTCACCATATTGTAGGAAACCCAGAACACATAGAGAGGCCAAGAGTAGGTATTTCAGCCAACATCTCTTGCTAAAGTCTCAGCCGACATCCAGCATCAACTGGCAGGCATGTGAGTGAGCAAGCTGTCAGATGACTCCAGGCCCGGTCATCAGGTCTTCCTTCCCCCTCCTGATGCCAGGGAATCACAGATGCACTATCCCTGCTGAGCTCTGCCCTAAGTTGCAGTTTCATGGACAAAATAAAAGTTGTTACTGTTTTAAGCCCATAAGATTTGGGGTGTGGGGGGGTAATTTCTTAGGCAGTCAGAGTAACTGGAACATTTGGGTAATTAGAAATGAGTGAAATGCCTGTGTAGAGGGCTAAACTTCAGGTACATATGGATTATTAAATAGACTTTCGTGATTTGGCCTAACCTAACCTAATTTCTGGAGGAAAATATATTTCTGTTACCAACCAAATTACAAATGAGCTTTTGGAAATTTGGAACAATGTCCTACAGGTTAATGCTGTTGCTGGTTCTAGGAAAAGATTTGGGCTACACTGAGGCCAGACTGCATGACTTAGCAAGATCTCACTCATTGGCCCCCACTGACTGGGACCCTCCCTGCAGGAGAGTGCAGTGTGGATGGCAGTACTTGTATCATCTGTCCTAGATCATGATAGGACATGCTCAGTCCTCCTTGTCCACTTTGTCTCCCTCTCCCATACCTACTCTGTCTAAATTGCTGCCTACTTTTCTATTGTTAGAAACTGCTGTATCTTTGACACTATTTTGGCCCATTTCCTATGCTTCTAGGGCAATGTTTTCTGCTCTACTGGTTTGTAGTAAAGCTAGGGTATTCTCCTTAGCCAGGTAAAATTTAGCTAATTCAACAAAATCTTATGCCTCTTAACAAAATTGCCAAAATGGCAGCTGTCCCATTGGTCTGTGGCTCCATGTGTTGGTCAAATCTAGCATTTGAAATCCTCAGAAATGTGGTCCTTGTGTCCTTACTCAAAGAGGCATCCCTTTCCCTTCTGCTGTAGAGAAATCAATGCCCCAACTCTCTTCTCACTTACTTAAACTTCACCCCATCCTAATAGTCTACTCCTCTTCCCTTAAGAAGACTCTCATTCATTTATTCATTCAGCATTTGTTAACTCTGTACAGTGAGCCCTAGAGTTAAGTGCCTATGAAAATATTCCTTTCATGTCCAAGGACTGCTAAGGTTTCTCCAGCTGTTCCTCATTTGCTTACCATAGACACAGGGCGGATGTGGTGCAATCACCCAGACTTTTCAATAACCAGGATATATCCCATCTCATCCAAGATATTTCAGCTAAATAGGATACTGCATGAGTAATATAGGACCAGCCAGTCTTTGAAAAGGTAACAGTCTAGTTAGGAAGGCTGGATGGCATCTGCATTTGAGGGCCAGAGCTACGTCTTCCACACTGGCTGCAACTTCCCACAGTGCCCAGCATCATGCAGGACATACAGTGCCTCCTCTTTATATCTCTGTTAGGTGATTAGTGAACAGATTAACCCCAGAGGATATATGGCATTGAGATGACTTTGGAGAGGAAGTGAGCTTTGAGTTGGGCCTAAAGGACAGAGAGCGTCTGGCATGAGGAGCAAAGTGAAAGGATAATCCTTCATTGAGAAGCATGATGAGAACGTCCTAGTGACAGAAATAGGACACCTCCCCACCTGGAGTCAAGAACATAGTTGGGAAAAGGAAAAAATATATAATCTATATGGTGGGTCCATGGAGGATCTAGGATTTATCCACTTAAGCTGGATTTGATCTGATAGACACTAGGAAGCTGGGGAAAGCTGGGAGCAGGGAAGTGATGTACATGTTAAGTGGGGTGAGAATATTTTAGTGACTCTGTTTCTTTACACAGCTCATTTAAATCCCTGAATATGTGCTAAGTATTTTTGTCCATTTTTCTCATAGAAAAGTTTTAACTTCTTAAATTTTAAGAAATGTGAATTATCTTTTGCCCTCCGTAGGTGTGAGTAGCCATTTTAACTTTAGCTGGGTTATATCCATAGGCAAAGCTGTGTAACTTCATATTTTTAAACATATAACCTATTACTCATCAAAGTCATACTCATATAAGTTCCAAACCAAATGAACAAGTCAAGCCTTTAAAACATTTTCTATAAAACTATACTATAATGAGTATACAATGAAAATTTATATAAATATATATTATATGTATATTTATATATATAAAACATATATATATACTGAAACCCCTGAGACACTGCACCATTATTCTGAAAAATCTTTGAATCATGTCACCAATGAAAAATTAGATTGTGTTCAGTGAAATTTTAGTTGTAAGTTATGAGTGCATTGCATTACATTACACCTGAAATCTTTGAATACTGATCATCAGTATATGTGTCTGGCAACTATCAGAA
Source organism: Pan paniscus (assembly GCF_029289425.2). Taxonomy (NCBI): domain Eukaryota; kingdom Metazoa; phylum Chordata; class Mammalia; order Primates; family Hominidae; genus Pan; species Pan paniscus. The sequence goes on along the minus strand of NC_073256.2, from coordinate 119,129,518 downwards.
TGTTCTTAACCAGAGCATGCCATCTTTAAGAAAAATATTATAAATTATACATGCAAAAAAGTATATATAACATATATGTACAATACAAAGAATAATAGAAAACAAATCCCTGGGTAGCCAACAAAAACACCATCTGTTAATCATTCTAGTGAAGAGTAATGCGTTGATATTGATGATAATTTCACTCTAGTAGCACACAGATTAGTACTGTCCCTAAGGTCCAACACCAGAAGAAATTGAATCGGTGATATATTTTTTAACTATTTGATCACATAAAGATTTTAAACCAGTTGAGTCATTTATTTCAGTCTCTGATGGTGAATGAAAGGTATGTTTTCCACTTACAAAACATCACTTGCTATTGCTGCTGGCAATTGTGAAGGTTTGTAAATTGGTTTTTGTGTCGAGAGGGCTTTGCCCCAAGGCCATTGCCCATGTTGTGCTTCTTGTCACCTCCCGGCTATTCAGGAGGGAATGGTCAGGGAACCCTTGGTGAGCCCTGAGCTCTTGGTACAAGATCTCTATACTTAAGTTATTTAAAATGAATATTAATAGAAGACTAACATAAGACTATCTGAGTATATTACTAGGACTAGAAAGTCTCCCAGGTTGAATGGGACAACGTGGTACAAACCTTGGTACAAGCCCAACTGCCAGGGGTAGTTAAAGCAAACCATTCTCTCTTTCAGGGTATATATATATTTTGGTATATTCAGAATATATTTCACAAAATAGAAGCTATTTAACCATTAAAGATGCAATCTTTGGTCCAAATTCCACTTTGTAAAAGAAATTGTCATTAGATCTGTTTGTGCCCACCTTGAAAAATGTTGATCAACTTCCAATTTTTAAAGGTCGATCTGTTACTATTTAGAAATAGAACTCTCTTTCTCCTCAGACTGTCAAAACAGCCTACGGATTATAGCCAAGGACTATACTGTTAATGAACCAAGAGTTTATTAACTGTTCCATCAGCATCCGCATCAGGAGGGGTATTTTGTTAGAGTCACAAACAGCACAAAACTTAGTTATGCTACAGGTTAACTAAAAGACACTGATTTTGAAATACTGTAAAAAAGGAAAGTTTTCACTGAAATCATGTTATATCGTGTCTGGATTTAAAATTAACAGGGACTTTTTTTGTTGTGGCAAAATGTGCATGTGAAATTTACCATTTTAGCCATCTTTATGTGTATGTTTCAGTTCACTAAGTACATTCGCATCGTTGTGCAACCATTACTATTGTACATCTCCAGAGCTTTTTCATCTTCCCAAGCTGAAACTCCAACCCCATTAAACTCACTCCCTATCCACCCCTCCCCATCAGCCCCTGCCAACCACTGTTCTTCTGTTTTTAAACAGGGACATTTTTAGGGAATTTAAAATAAACCTGTCCTTCCTCTTCTCTTGCATAAGCTATTCAACTAATAAAATATCTGTTAAAAGTCCTAAATTAATTGGAAGTTTCTTAGGTTTAAACACATGGGCAAAATGTACACAAAAAAATAAACATCTGTTTCATGACAGATGTTTTAGACCTACAACACTGGGAATGTGTTCTTGATGTTAAAGGAAAGGAGATGGTAGGCTGAAGCATGTGTTCCAAATCACTTACTTAACCCAGTGCAATTTTTATATAATCACTCAACTAACCAGCCATTCAACCTGGGAGACTTTCTAGTCCTAGTAATATACCCAGATAGTCTTATGTTAGTCTTCTATTCATATTCATTTTAAATAACTTAAGTATAAAATCAATATATGTTTATGGTTAGACATTTGGAAAACACAGAAGAATATGAAAAAGAAAAGAAACATCATTCTTAATGTTTTACTGTCCAAAGTAACAACTACTAATATTTTAAAATTAAAAAGCATTACGTTTAATTTTACTTTATTTCAACAGAAGAAAAAGAACTCTGAAATGAAATTGAGGATTTGAACTTCACACAGCTGTTTGAAGTAAGAGTTACTGTTTCTAACTAATTTTAATTTATTAAAAATTAAAGATCAAACTTTAAGAGATTGAGGATTAACTTAAAAAAACATTGTTTCATAATGAGTACAGGCTTATATTTTTAGTTAATAAAGCTTAGTTAACTGTCTCAGGAAGACAGAAAAGACTGCAGATAATCAAACAAAAATATCCTTGGTTGGGAGAAGGGGTTTTAAAACAGAATTCAAAACCTAATCCCACCTTTAGGATTGTTCTCTTGGTGAAAATTATATAAAAAAGGGCAATCTGTAAGGAATATAGTTCATGAAGTCATAAACCACTGCATCTAGTGACCCTCCCCTTTGACCAGAGAGGCTTAACTTTGTTTGCTTCTAATACCAGTGTTTTTTACATTCCACAAATTGTTTAAACACATACTATATTTTAGTTTGCTATATTTGGGCCATAATTGCCCTTTATGTATATTTATTTTTCTCAAGTTTCTAATTATCTTTGTCTTCTCTGATTGACCCGGAGAAACTAAAATCTTCAGTACATATGTGGCATGTCATAGTTTAATTTTTGGTGCTTAATTGTTAGTCATGGTAACCTCTTTCTTATTGAAGATGCTCTCCACTAAGCCCTCTGTGCTACCATTTAATGTGGACTAGATTTAAGCTCTTCTACTAGAATTTCTTTCCATCACAACTGAATTATTTTCATTGTCTCCACATCTACCCCTTTCTTAGACTCATTTTCAATTTTGCTAGAGCATATTTTTAATTTTTTTCAAAATAACAGAAGAAGGTCTGTGTCTTTGTAGATCTTCATTTTGCCCTCATAATTGAAAAATAGACTCCAAATTACTTTCCATCACAATTTTATGGACTTTGTTTCACTGTCTTCTAGCAACCTGGAAAGCAGATGCAGAGTCTGCTGCCATTTTGATTTTGATTCCTTTATAGGTAGCTCCATCCTCCATCCCTCTCCCATGAACTTTTAGGATTTTCTTGTTGTACTTGGAGGTAATAAATTTTACCAGGAAGTGTCCAGATATTTTTTAAATTATTATTCCTCTTCAAGTTTTTTAAATCCAAAGATTCAAGGTTTATTCAGCCCAGAAAAATATTCTTCTATGATTTATTTGAAGTGTTCATCTCTATTTTCTTTGTTTTCTCCTCTAGTAGCTCTTACTATGGAAACGATAGTAGGTCCCTTAGCTCTAGGAGATGTTAGGTCTCTTGGATCTCTCCTCTATGGTCTTAACTTTTTTCCCATATTTTCTTTCTTCCCTTTTATGTGCATTCAGAGCATTTTCTCAATTTTGTCTTCTGGATCTCAAATTTATTTTTGAGTCATTTCATTTCAATTAGTCAGACTTTCCACTGAGCATCTTTGTAAAATCATTTTTTATATTTATGAATGTAGACTTTTCTCTCAAATATCCCTAAAAGTATTACTTTAAAAAAAAAGTTACCTTCTTTGTCCTTTGTTCCAACTCCATTTCCTTTAGTATCAGAAATTCTGTTGCTCTTCTGGATCCTTCTTTCATATGTTCTATGTTTTCCTTCAATAACCAGTAACTTTTGACTGGCCCAATCATATTTATAAATGAAGGGCTGGGTTGACTGGCCCAATCATATTTATGAATGAACGACTGTGCTGACTGGTAGAGGTGACTGGAGGGATTTCTTTGGCAGTTACGTAGGAATGGTTTTCTACCACACTTCTCTTCCCGAATGGAAAGGCTGGCAGTTCGGCTCACAGGAGGCACATGTGACAGTGGGAAGCAGACAGGCAAGCTTGTGACTGTCCTGACTGCCAGGACCAGGAAGGCTTTATTTTTAGGGATGAACTACTTTTATGTACTGCCTTTCTGTACAAATCTTAAAGGGGAGTAGAAAGAGATGGAAAACAACATTCTTCATAGTCTTTTTATTAATTGCCTTGACTGTTCCTTCTCCCTGTGGCTCCAGACCTGAATTCTTCAGGGTTCTGTTGAGAAGAACAGCTCTCATCTCTTCATTAGCTCTCTCTAAAATCTCTTTTACATTGTGATTTTTGTTGGCTCAATCCAAACATATCTGTTGGCTATTTTCTATAAATTTCTTTAAATTTCTGCCTACTGATGGTAACTTTTCTTGATTTCCATCCCAGTTCTTGATTTATTCTTTTTCATACACATTTTCCGCCACTTAGTTGGAATTTTTGAATGAAGAATAGGCAGACTGTCATGTCTAGTCTGCCATCTTGAAGAGAGATTTTATTAACATCAGAGTGGCTGCCCCAGTGTGCTGATGCATGATTGGCACGAGGCCATGGTACATGCCTTACTTTTTATGAGGCTATTTCTCCTTCTTTCATGGCCCAGATAGCACCCCCAACCCTGATTGACCATATGATCAATATGGGTCATTTATACAAGGAGAACAAAGTGAAAATAGATGGGACACATGAGCCAATTCCATTCATCAAATCCACAATATCTGCCTCAACCAGGTACTGTATCATTCTTCAGGACTCCACTGAGTCCCTTTCCTAACTTCCCCAGTACTCCTGTCAAATACAAACCTAAATTAGACCACTAACCATACAGTTCTCCAATTTTCTATCTGTCTCCTCCATTAAGCTACAAGCTTTCTGAATGTAAACATGGTGTCTCATTTCATATCTGTGTCCTCAGTGCACCCCACGGGGACTGGGATTAAGTACCCAACACAGACTGAATAACTCAGGGACTGAATGAATGAACAAAGAAATGAGTAAGCTTGATGTTGACCTGGGAAACAGATGTGTTGTCTTTCTTTGCTGATGGGGCTAGTGACCTCCTTTTTAGTCATGTGAAGCTTTGGAGAAGGGTGTTTCAGGCAGAAGGAGCAGTATGCATAAAGGCCCAGGGGCAAACTGGAACATGTCTTTTTGGGGGAGACTGGTGGAAATTGTTCCCAAAGGGCTGTTGATTATTAATTCATCCAAAGAAAATCTCTAATCTCTGTTGTATCTTTTTCTGCAGAGTGGTAGTCTGACTACAGGGTTCTTATCTTTGCCAGTTCAGTGAGTGCAGGTCTAAATAGAGCTGTTTTGTTTTAGCAGAAAGGTTGGGTCTGCAATTCAATAGGTGTCAGTAAATGCTCTTTCATGGTTCTATATAATCATGATTTAAAACCTACATCAGTCTTCTTTGCAAATGTACATTAAAGCGTCTGCTTATACTTGTATTAAGTAGCATTACTTGTACTAAGTCCTCACTTCACAGGGACATTATGAAATCACAGACAGCTTAGAATGGAGCTTTCAAGTTGTCCTTGGGCCCCTGTTGCCTGCTGGAATGGATAAAGCATGACCCCCTCAGCCAACAAGCTCTGCTGCTCCTGTGATGTTTGGTAGAACTTCCTTGCTCCAATGCCTCCGACTCCACTCACCATCTGAAAGTCCTCCCCAGAGGTTGGAGTGCTTTGCCTCCTATTTCTGCAAACTTAATATTAAAAAAAAAATTACTGGTTGTCAAAAGGAAGCAGGCTGTTAATTCCTGGTTAATTGAAATTAGTCTTGTAATTTTTAGATGTGTTATTCTATTCACAAAGCAGGTACCTGATAAGTGTTTGTCAGTGAGTGAAAGAATGAATGACACATTAGAGGAAAGACTGGGTTTGTCTTTCCTGAAATTGGAGTTAAGGGGCACATTTGCTGGGAATTATCCCAGGTAAGCACAGGGATCTGCTTTTGATCACAGGCCATTTGTTCTTTCCATTTTAGCCATTTTCAGTCTGATCATGTGCTATACACATCATTCATCTCTTGTCTTTGGGAATAATTAATTTCAGGTTTTAGAACATTACTAAAGACATCTCAGTAGAGTTCTTTTGTTTGTCTATAACAGGATTGTCTGGGGTTCATGCTGTTCCCAAGGATCTCACTCCTCACTTGATGAGGCAGAGATCCTGACTCCAAGGGCGTACCCATCACATCCCCAACTTCTCAGCATCAAACTGGGTTTGTTTAAGAATGAAGCCACTAGCATTAGAAGTATGACAGTATAAGACAGGATATTCTCAGTTGTATGACTCAGGAGCCACCTTGGCAACCATCAGTGAAATGCTAGGTTATCCTAATAGGCTAGTGAGGTCTTGGAATGCTAAGTGTAAAGTCAGCGGCATAAAGGGACACGTTCTCAGCAGCCCTTGATGAAGTCAAGACTAGAGACACCAGGAGAGAAATGGCTGCATGAAGGTTGCACGGGCAGAGAAGATAAGGTTCTCATATTACTCCAACCTCCATCTGGACCTGAGCTGCTGGGTCAGTGGAGAGGAGCACCAGCCCAAACTGATCCCCCAGGGCTCTTGGTTGGAATCTTCCCAGAAGCCTGAGGGGAGAGGTATAATGTCTAAACACAGGGCCCTCCAGTCACTGGCATCAGAATCAGAGCCACAGCAGTGTGGTTGAAAGAGGCAGATTCCTAAGGCCAAATTCAGAACTTTTGAATCAGAATCTACAGAGGTGGGGCTTGGGATCTGCCTCTATAAAACCTCCTAGGTGATTCTTAACGCACACCAGCTAAACGTTGAGAGCCTCCTGTACCTCCTAATCTCTATAGGGATCTTGAGCTGTGGACAGATTGCCAAGCACCAGAAATTTTAGCCAAGCACATGTGCGGTTGGCACATAACATGAGAGGCAAGTTCTGTGCCCTTGAATTTAACAAGTAGTGCTGGAATACAGGCACTATGTTAGGCCTTGATGGCAATTCTTGCCTTTAGGGGACAGTAAGTTATGAAGTCATAATCTGTACTCCGAGCCCAATGTGATGAACCATATAGCATCACTAACAACTCCTGTAGTGGATTTATGCCATTGGTGACAAAGAGATCCGATGCCAGTAGGAAGTTCTCAGTCCAGATCACTACACAACTGGGAAAACAACCCTGAGCAAGTTTCCTATTTGTGAGGAGCAACCTAAGGATGGGACTAATCCACGAAGCTCCCAACAGAACTGGCACAGATCCCCTTAGTAGGGCTGCCCAAAAGATTGAGGCTGTCAGACCTGGATATCTGGGCACCCTAAGTTGACAAGCCTAAAGGGCAGAGAGCGTGCTGCCTTTGTCTTTGTCTTCCTAGAAGACCTAGTGCAGCATTCAGCTTATAGTAGATAGAGAGAGCCATTGTTAAATGGTTCTTATGCAAACAAGGCTGACCTAGGTGCTGGGCCATGTGGGAATGTGGAAGTGGAGAGCCCAGCTAGTGGGACTGACATGCCTTGGGTAGATCTTCTCACATTCATGGCGCCTATTGCCTCCGCCATGACTCACTGCCCATGCACTCCATCACTTGTGAGACAAGATGTGACAAGCAGGCGCTGAAAGTTGTGCCTTGTAACCTAAATATGTCTCTTTCTTTTGCTCTTTCTAACTTCATGGGAGTAAACCTCTCTTCTAATCACACGTGAGTTAATGTAAAGGTTTCAGAAATTAAATCACATTTCCCCACGGGTTAACTTGATCATTTCAGAGTTACATCATCATTGTGATTTTTTTTTTTCTCCTCAAGGGTAATAAATTAATGAACTATGCACAAGGGAAGTTTCTATTTTAAGAAAGCTGTGTGAAGTGGAAGAATACTTTGTTCAGTTATTTCTTTCATAGTAGGTCTCCGCCTTCTTTAAGCTGAAGCACACCTGTTTCAAGGAAAACAGTTGGCCAACAAGACAGCATTGGCTTTGTGGGAATGTGCCAAAGAAATTTCAAGATATTGTATTCTTTTGATTCATATTCCCAAGTTGCTATCCGGAGGAAATATACTAGCGGAAGGAGAGAATAGCAGCCATTTACAGGTAATTAGTGAGTCTATGGTGTATGATTCATTGAATTCCATTCTAGATCCCTATTTATAATTATTGGAGATTTCTTGGCAATGCTTAAGAGACAAATTACCCAAATCCCCTTACTTGTCATAGCAGCATTTTAACTTTGTATAAGCGGTACTCCATGACCACTGAATTAGTCATTTTTCATTACCTACGTTTAAGGTATGTTAACATTAGTCCTCTTTAATAAATGAGAAAACAAAGTCCTAGTAAAGTTGATTCTTGCCCAAGAGCACATAATAATCAGAGTCATGTCCATGATTCTTAAACCTCTTCACTCTGAGAAAGCACGTGTTTTTCAGCGGGAAATAGCCTCAATGGGAGGTACATAGGCCGACGTTTAGGAAATGTGTTTTTATTTATATAACTAGTCCTATGTTTAGAAAAGGAATATTCAACTCTAGTCTCACATAAGAATCAGCTAGAGAGCTTTAATAAAATGCCACTGCTGGGGCCTCTCTCACAGGAGTTCTGATTCATTTGGTCAAGTATGAGGCCTGGGCATTGGTCTTTTGAATTAGACGGGGAAAAAGCTTCCTAGGTGATGCTCAGGTGCAGGGAGGGTTGTGAATCCTGGTCCTGGCAAAATTCTAAATCTGACCCCACAGTTTCACCCATGGTCTCCACCATCCTACTATTAGAGCCCCTGCATGTGGAACCTTCTGGAAACTTATACAATTAGCCTGGCTTACAGCATTTTGTTATCAGAGAGGGAACATTTGCACAGAGTGGTTTAGCAGTTGAGCTGTAGTAGAGCTAGATTGCTCTGGCAGAGGAACAGGGAGAGAAGAACAAACCCATGGTATTGTGCGCTGAACTGACTGTTGAGGGAGGGGTGCAGCTGAGAACCCTAGGCTACCTCAGGATCGTGACTGGACAAGAGTGCCATGCTCCCAGGCAGGGCTTCTTGAAGATGAGTTGGTAGACCCTGATATGGAATGGAAAATCAAGGGAGGCTTCTTGATTCAGAGCAGCATGCCCTTTGAAGTCAGACTGCCGGGGTTCAAATCCTGGCTCAATCACTAAAGCTTTGTGACTGAAGCTTGGGCAAGTTACAGTCTCTCAAATGATTCATTTCCTGATTTGGAAAACAGAAGTAAAAAATTGCAACTACTTCATAATTTTTGGGGACAATAAGATGAGATAATATATGATATAATATACTAGGGTCTACTCCTACCCCTTTCTGGGGTCACTGGATCACCATTAAATTCTCTCTATTAAAATGGGGATGGACCATGACCCTCTCCTTTGAGGTAACCCATTCTCACAAGGAAATATAAGGTTAGATTTAAGATGGTGAACCAAATGTTGTCCCAGAAGCAAGAGATTTCATGGAAAACAATTGAGAAGGGAGGCCCTTGGCTTCAGAATAGTAGAGTACAGCCTTGGGACCCATGATATGTCCTTGGACCAAAGAATGATAACAGGTACCAGGAGGCCAAATGGTATTGTGACCAGACTTGGGTCAAAGAACACAGAAAGCAATCAAAGCCTGAAATTATGGAGCCAAGTCCTAAGAGAATTGATAACCCAGAAACCAAGGAAAGTGTCCAGGGCTGAGGGCAGTGGGTTCAGGAATAGCATGCTAGAGAACAGGTAGAGAGTTGTTTTGTTCGCTGCCTCCTTGGAGAGTTCGCTAAGCCAAGGGGGTCCCTGAAGTCCAAATCTTAACAGGCCATTCTGACAAGTGTGTTTGCCACTAGGAAGATACGATTTCTAAATCAGAGTCCTTGGATTCTGCTCTAAGACTGTGGGCCTATCGGCATTTCCCACAGTGGATCCTACAGAAGGCTGGTTCTAGGGTTGTTCCAGGATAAACATATTTGCTAGATGAATGAAAGTTAGCATGTTTCTTAATTGGAAGACTTTTCAGTGCTTTTAATTTGCTTATAAACCTCTAAGAGGAGGATATGATAAGACACGTTTCCCAAACTAGTTTGACCATGGGACCCTTCTTGGCATTAGAATCCCCAACTCCTACAGTTTTTGCCATTTCAACTCAAAGCTTCTGCCTTTAGGCCAGACCCAAGTCTAGTCGCAGGGGTGTGTAGAACTCTCTGTGGGATGTGGCCTCATTCCCAGGTCCCTACCACTCAGGTAGAGGCACAAGATGAAGCTATAAACTGAGTGGAAGGCCCAGGCCTGCCTTGATCATATTCTGTCTGGCACATAATTGCGACTCAGTGCCTATTTGTGGAATAATTATTCATTGAATGAATGGGATAACCTAGTTCATGCCAAGCTCTAATTGCTGACATAGATAGTACCTTGGGTATATCCAGGGTTAAGTACTCAACTGACCTGAACTTGTTGGGGAGATGTGTTTTCTTAGGCTATTTTGTATGAAACTAAGAATAATAAGGCATAAATTGTCCTGATTTGGTGCCTTTCTTTTTCTCACTGATCCAAAATGACTTCATAATAACCTTGCCCATTTCACTTCAAAACAGTCATGAAAATGGTTTGCCAAAATTAAACTCTTCACAAATATAAAATATAATCCTAATAATTTCCTTAGGCATTAGATGCATTTGTTGATGTCCTGGTAGGCCCTGTAGTACCTGGTCTGAACCTTTGTGAATATCTAAGCATATGGCAGTAAAGCCTGCCCCCAAGCATGTTTTATAACCACAGACTTTGCAAGTTTAAATGGAGAAGACAGATGAAACAAGAATGGGCTATTTTCCTTGACTGTTTTATCTTGAGTAATATTTATTTTGAGCAGTTTTCTAAATAAGCAAAGCTTTTCTTCTATGCTTCATGCTCCTGCATCCTAGGAATGATGTATTTTGTGGGAATTTTTGTCCACCCCACCTCCACCCTGAACTTGCTGATCTGGAGGTACCATGATGCTAGCTGGAGTGGTCCCTGCCAAGGCTCTGCAGAGGGTCATGTCAGACACAGTCCTAGCCAAGGCTCTGCCTTGTGTGGGCGCCATATCTTGTTATTGTTTGTGGGTTTCATCGCACTGCACCTACCCGATAGCAGTTCTTTTTTTATTTTTATTTTTTGGAGGGGGTAGGTAGAAAGAAAAGAAAGTAACTTTGATATAGGGGTGGGGAATTGGAACTTAGATCCACAGCTACAATAGCAAGGAAGGTGAACTAATTTTGTCTGAACCCTCTTAGTTGCAAGATGTGTTTGAATTGAAGCATTAAATTTAAACCTTATTATCACACATAACAATGCATAAAATACAATGGCCATATTTTCTTAACCCTGCATTGTAATGCGGCCTAAAGATTTTATCTGTTTTTTACAAAATGTATTTATATAAACAGTCTTCAACCCACATAAAGATGAAACCACATTTAGTTTTAAATTTAAAAAATCACTGTGTTGAAAATAAAATCATTTGAAATCATGACTTTTGGGAAATCTTGACTGTGGCTGTCTCTGCCCTGTGCCTTGAGAGAGAAAGAAAGACTTGGAAGTCTGTGCTACTTGCCAAGTGTGTCAGGAGTCCTGCTTGTCCCAGATGACAGCTGGCACACACAGACAAGCCACTCGCTCTAACTTTGTTTTTTCCTGGTAAAGAAGTAGCAACTACTTGCCAGCCTACTTCTTCCTTGCAGGAAGCCCCCCCAGGAGTTTGCATAGTCAATCTGTCATTTGAAATCATTTGTTCAGTTTAAAGCATTACCATCAGAGAGTAAGAAGGAATCTGTTTATAAGGAGATTTTAGATAATGGGGAAAAATCCAGAAAAAAATATTTACAATAATCTTGGCTACTGATTATAACATCATCTCTTGCTGACATTTCTTTAAGGGGTTAGTCTAGTATGTCAAGCATATGCAGCTGCTTGGAGCTCTTGATTTTTAGAAATGAATAATACAAGAGAACCAACTAATGTTCCTTAGCTCTTCAAACCAGTCTGGTACCTGCATGAAAACATTGGTTATTTTGGTATCCAGTTGGAGAGCACAGGGCCACGCAGCAGGATTTCTGAAAATCAAAGCTCTCTTCCTGAAATATATGGCCACAAAGGATGCATTTCTGGGATCTGATGTTTCCTGGCTTATTCAAATAATAATGATGGTGTTAGGAAACTTTTACAACTATAGGCCTCTTCTTTTCTTTATGCTCAATGCCAAGAACAACAAAAGCTTCATCAATCTGTGAATGATCTTTGTTCATGTTAGAATTCCGTCTCTGAGCTATTGGTTCTCCCATCCAGGGCTTGTCTGCTCTCCCTTCAGTTAGGCTGGCCAGCATTGATCCAGAGTCCTGCGAATGTAAGTGGCTCAGCCTTTGTTAATTAGGTTACCTGATTCTCCGTATCCCCAGGCTAATTTTGTTTGAGATTTCACAGTGCTTCCAAATTTATAGAAGTAAACAAACAGGGACACACTTTTCTTCAAGTCATTTATTAGAATCAAAATTAGGAAGAGTTTTTAACCTTCATACAGTTGAGCTGGTGAAAGATGCCGTTGCAGGTAAGTGTTGGAAATGTTCGCCAGTGTCTCAGCAAAAAGAAAAAAAAAAAGAAAGAAAGAATAAAATAAATGTGCATTTACTTCTAATCATGCCTGCTGGTTTTAGTTTTGTAAGCTCTGGGTCAGTGAATCAATGTGAGCCACTTTGAGGATGGCACGCCTAGGTTTTTTTCCAAGGGAAAGGAATATGGTCTATTAGGTTTAGAAATATCTAGAGTATGTTCACTTAAAAGCTTATAGGTAGTATATTATAATTCATTTTCTTTATGAAGAGGGAGAACTAGAGCAATTAGGACATCACTAATGAGCTGTTTGAAATACTAGGAGACATTATATGGATATAAATAAATTGAGCATAGAACGTCAAGTTTAATACTGGACACTATGGTTATAGAACACAAAAAGTAGACATTGTATTAGTTTTCTACTGCTGCTATAACAAATCATCCCAAATTTAGTGGCCTAAAAACAACAAATTGATTATTTTACAGTTCTGGAGGTCAGAAGCCTAAAGGTCAACAGAGCAGCCTTTGCCTCTGAGGGTCTAGGGGAGAAGCTGTCTTCTTGACTTTTCCAGCTTCTTGACATTGACTGCCTTCCTTTAGCTCAGAGCCCACAGCACTCAGACCTTGCTTCCACCATCACCTCACCTCTGACTCCAAAACTCCTGCCTCCCTCTTAAAAGAATCTGTGATAACACTGGACACACCTGAATAATCCAGAATAAGAATAACCTTCCCTCCTCAAGATTCTTAATCAGATCTGCAAAAATCCCTTTTTCCCTGCAAAGCAACCCATTCACAGGTTTCAGGGATTAGGATGTGAATATCTTTGGAAGACCATTATTCTGCCTACCACAGACATTGAGATCATAGATAAATTAATTTACCCCTTCTTTTTTTAAAGTTTCTTTTTTCTTTCTTTCTTTCTTTTTGTTTTTTGTTTTTTGTTTTTTGAGATGGAGTCTCGCTCTGTCGCCCAACCTGGAGTGCAGTTGCACGATCTCAGTTTACTGCATCTTCCGCCTCCTGGGTTCAAGCAATTATTGTGCCTCAGCCTCCCAAGTAGCTGGGATTATAGGCATGCACCACCACACCTGGCTAATTTTTGTATTTTTAGTAGAGATGAGGCTTCACCATGTTGGCCAGGCTGGTCTCGAACTTCTCACCTCAGGTGGCCCTCCGGCCGCCACTTCCCAAAGTGCTGGGATTACAGGCCTGAGTCACCGCACCAGGCTAATTTACCCTTTCTGATTGGTTTTCTCATTGGCCCTCCTACAACTCTGAAGGAGTTAATTACAGCTATGACCTGCAGATATAGACTATTGGTGTGACCATGCCATCCTGCAGCCAGACTTCCTGTGAGAATAAGATCTGCTGGTGCTGTGGACTCTGCTCTGTCCGAGGGAAATTTCTGGTGGGCGCTAGACTGACATTTTCTTCTTTTCCACCAGAGTCTTGCAAATGTAACATGTATTATAGCTCACCACTCAGAATCAAAAGCTGATTGTGGTAGAGTTTATAGGTAACAGGGCTCTAGATTGAAGCAGTTCAAATGCTGAGTCTCCCCCTTACTACATGTGAAATGTTGCCCAAGTTCCTTATTTTAATTATGCCTCAATTTCTGTATCTGAAAAACAGAGATGATAACTTCCAGAATTGCTGTGAGATTAGGAAAATAAAATATGCAAAGTTTTTGGCACACGCCTGACATATAGCTGTTGCCCAGTTACTGACTATGGTGGAGGCTTTCAACAGGCCTACTCTTGCTCTAACCTGCAGAGAACAAACACCAGGAGTGAAGAGTGGCCACAAGCAGGGCAGAGAAAGCTGTGGGTCAGGCCACAGGCAAAGCCATTCCCCAGTTAATCCATGAGGCTGACAGCTAGCATTGTGCAGGGAAAGTGGAATTCTGCATTTACACTGAACTTGCAGCATTTGCAGATGCAAAGTCTAAGAACTTGTAGTAAAACCTGGGCAAATCCCAACATGGAATGGTAAGGATCATGATCTTCTCAACATCACAGAAGAGGGTTAGGGTCCAGAGGAGAGAAGTCCAGATCAGTTGAGTCCATAGGCAATTTCCTTAGCCATCATGGTTAGGGCTGACACCTTATCCATTAGAACATATGCAGCTGTATAATCATCATTTGCTTGCTTACTCCCAATGAATGGAAAATACTGTCTTATCCCAGAATGTGGCTTCAGCTTTATTCTCAATAGTCTACTTTATTGTCATCCTAAGACCTGATTTTAAAAACCTTCTCCAGATGTTGTTTTATGTGTATGTGTGTGTTTCCATTCAGTCAATGGATTCTATCAATGAAAAACACTAGTATTTATTTATTGAATATTTACTCTATGCCAGTTATTGTTTAAGTGCTGACTGCCTAAAATACATTTTGTTACTTATTACTTGCAGTATTTTTATTATAATTCTAGTACATCTATTATTATTTTGACTTTACAGATAACCAAACTGAGACTGCTAAAGTCTATGTAACTGGCCAAACTTACAGAGATTGTAAGTGGTCGAACCAGGAGGCCAAGCCAGGTCTGCCTGTCTCTAAGCTCTAGGTTCTGGTACCTGAAGGGGGAAAACTCAACTGAGAATAAAATGATAGCAGGAACAACAACTATTACTAAAATGGAAAGATGTCCATAAGTGGAAAAAAATGAGTTACAGAACTATACATAGAGTGTGATTAAATTGTTGTAAATTAAATAGGAGTGTGTGTATTATGTGTATGTATACATATATAGTTTTACAACTTCTTTGCGGGGCCAGGCGCAGTGACTTACGCTTGTAATCCCAGCACTTTGGGAGGCCCAGGTGGGCGGATCACCTGAGGTCAGAAGTTTGAGACCAGCCTGGCCAACATGATGAAACCCTATCTCTACTAAAAATACAAAAAAATTAGCCAGGCATGGTGGCATGCACCTATAATCCCAGCTACTTGGGGGGCTGAGGCATGAGAATCGCTTGAACCCAGGAGACAGAGCTTGCAGTGAGCTGAGATCACTCCAGCCTGGGTGACAGACAGACCCCATCTCAAAAAACAAAAACAAAAACAACAAACAAAGAAACTTCTTTGGAAACTGATGAAAGTTATGGTCCCTTTTAAAACACTTATGTATAGATGCACACAAAATTTCACACACAACTTAGAAGCTCAGGTTAGGGATCTCTGATATGTATATATCATATATAAGAAAAATCTGGAAGGATATACACCAAATTGTTAATCATCCCCTTTAAGGGATAAGATTTCAAGACATTTTTCATGTTATTTTTTATGTTTTTCTGTCTGGCGAATTTGTTTTCAATGAGCTTGTATTATTCCTGTAATCAAGAAAAACATGTTAAAGATTATAAATGAAGGCCAATTGTTTCCAATTTAAAATGGAATTTACTGCCTCTTTTTCTCCTGATGGGCAGGCTTCTAACATTTTCCCATGTCATACTCAGATATGATTGGGGGACCTCTGAAAAAATTCAAAGGACACTTTTGTGAATACACTAAATGTGAGCTATTTTGTCCAAAAAGAAACTTTCCCTGAAAGTTAAGAATAACCGAAAATAAGGAGATGTTGGTGGGTTGCGGGCAAGGGACCATAAAGAGCATGTGGGACAACATCATCAGTGGCCTCCACTGAGAATGACATGTGCACGTGAGACTTTCAGTGGCGTTTTCTATATGAGAAACAAGGGGGCTTTCTGACTAATAATATGTGCCCTGTAGAACTAAACAGTAAATGAGGTTAATGCTGCATTGCAGAGCAGAAGTATATGGTAGTAGAGATCTGTATGCTAAGCAAATTATCCTTGAGCTATTGTTTGAAATGACCTCTTAATCTTCATTTCAGCTCAGTCTGGCACTAATTGAAATGGCTGTTTCCAGGGCACCCTGGTGCTTAACGAGGGAGTTTCCTTATGCTCTTGACCTGCTCGCTGTTGCGGTCCCTGCCAGTTGCTTTGAGTTTGGAAGATACTTTCTCTCCCCCTTCCTACTCCTCCCCAACATACACACACCCACCTGTCTTCAGCCCAGGAGTCCCCATAAGCTAGATAATCAAATCTTATTCTGAGCATGAACAAAGATTCCAGGAGCATCTTACTTTTCACCAAGAAGAAAATTTTTAATTATTCCTGTTTTTTAAAGGAATCTGTAGTATTGCAGATGGATTTATTCTTGGTTTAATCTGATGTTTTTTGCACATGTCGGGGTTTGACAATAGCCGGAGACCCCAGTAGTTCTCATTGCCAAGGATAGTGATGAGCCTTCCCAAGGCATCCTCTCTCTGGAACATTGCCCCGCTCAGTTTAATGCAGCAACTGCAGGAACAGCAAATATTTATGAAGCTCCTTGGATCCACACCAGTGTGCTAGGTAAAAAAGGACAGGATTTCTTTTCACTCCCCTGCTTAATCTGAAAATAGAATTCGCATGCTACTGTTTGTTCCCCTCCTTGGATGTGATGTAAGTTCTGTTTGCCTGGAGTGCCGTGTATAGAAGTCTATATTAGGATAACTGTATTATACATCTTGTTCCTAAAGGTTGGGGCCACAGAAGGATACAAATCTCTTTGCATACTGCTATATACGATTAGGAGCTTCCTACATACTGATGAGAATCCTGAAGATTCATATTTGCCTGGTACCTTCACATGCCTGATCCTGCCGCAGGAGGCAGGCTCAATGATTAGCAGACTCTATCATGGGAGCCAATAGACTGTAGTAGTAAAAAGTCCCTGTGTTCAAGTTAGAACAACATGAGTTTAAATCCTGACACAGCCACTTTCTGACTGTGGTTTTGTAAAGTTTCTCATGTTCTTTTAGCATCTGTTTCCCTGCATGAAAGATAAAGATATTAATATCTACATTGCAAAACTATTAGGAGGATTAAATTGAGTGTCACATGCAAAGCACCTGCCACCACAGTGAAGTGCTCCATAAATGGCAGCTAATGACATTATTAGCATGCTGGTAGTGCTCCCTTTAAAAACAAAACAAAAATAACACTTTCTCTTGACCTCCTTTTCCCTGCCAACAACTATCCCATTTTCCTGCACTCCTTTTAAGCAAAGGTCTTTCAAAGGGGGCTGTACTCATTACCTCTGACTTCCCTCCTCACATTCATCCTAAACCCACTCCAATGGGACTTTGGTGCTACTTCTCCGGTGTTATTTTTCTTGTCAAGGTCACCAGTGGCCACTATATTGCTAAAAATGCAATGGCATTTTCCAGCGGCAGTGACCAACAGCAGCATTTGGTACAGGGGATCGCCCCTTCCTCCTTGCTGTGATACTTCCCTTGGTCATGACACCACACTTTCTTGGCTTCCTCCTATCTCAACAGCTGCTCCTTCTCAATGTCTGCAGCCAAAGCCTCTGATCTTTAGATGTTGGAGGATTCAGTAATTGTTCCTCTTTCCTATCAACACTGATTCCCTCAATGAGCACATCCAGTCTTATGGCTTTGAATACTGTTTTTCTGCCAGTGATTCCCAAATATATAGTACCAGTTTTCAACTCAGTCCCAATTCCAGACTCAGATCCGTCCACCTACTCGACTAGAATATCTAATGGGCATCCCAAGCTCACTGCATTATTTAAGGTTCTGTTGAGAGACAGACCAATAGGGTGTGTGTGTGTGTGTGTGTGTGGAGAGAGAGAGAGAGAAATTTGTCATAAAGAATTGGCTCATCTGATTATGGAGGTGTGCAAGTCCCAAGATCTGCAGGGTGACTTGGCAAGTGGGAGACCCAGGAGAGAGGTGATGGTGTAGTTCCATTCCAAAGGCCAGCAGGCTCAACACCCAGGAAGAGCCAATGTTTTAGTTCAAGTCTGAAGGCAAGAAAAAAGCCAATGTCATGGTTTGAAGGCAATTTGGCAGGAGAAATTCTCTGTTACTTGGAGGAGGGTCAGATTTTTGTTCCATTCAGGCCTTCAGTTGACTGAATGAGGTCCACTCACATTAGGAAAGACAACTGCTTTACTTAGTCTACTGATTCAAATGGTAATCTCATCCAAAAACACCCTCATAAAATACCCAGGATAATATTTGACCAAATATCTGACACCCTGTGGCCCAATCAAGTTGACACATAAGATGAACCATCACACACAGCACATCTGAAAATTAGACTGTCGATCTTTTGGGCAAACGTGACTCTGTACCTTTCCCTGTCATTGGTTACCAACGTCACCCTTCCAGTTTTAGCTCAAGCCAAAAACCTTGGAGTCATTTCCTCCTTTCATATCTCAGTTACAACCTGTCAGAAAATTTTGTTTACCTTCAGCACCTACCCAGACTTCAACCATAGCTTGCCACTTGCATTGCTGCCACCCTAATTTAAGCCACAATCATTGCTCAAGGAGCCCTGTTCCATAACACCATATTTGAATTGCTGCCACCGGTATTCCTGGTCTCCTTTGCTCTAACTTTATCCATAGTATTTATTGTTTTTTAAAATTCCATATAATTTTATTAATTTTTCTGTTTGCCTGAGACAGAATGCCTAGCACAGTGCCTGATATGTAGTATACATACACTCGATAAATATTTGTTGGATGAATTGCCATTGTAGAGATAAAGAAACTGGGACTTAAAGGAATTAAGTAATTTGCTAGGGTCCCACAGTTAATAAGTAGTAAAGCTATCCTAAAACAGTACCTAAAAGAATCATAGGCAAGAGGTGCTGATATTAGGTAAGTTTCTTCAGTTGAGCATCTATTGTCCATTTTTTATTAAAAGTAGGCCTTGGCTGGGCATGGTGGCTCATGCCTGTAATCCCAGCACTTTGGGAGGCCAAGGCGGGTGGATCACAAGGTCTGGAGTTCAAGACCAGCCTGGTCAACATGGCGAAACCCCATCTCTACTAAAAATACAAAAATTAGCCAGGTGTGGTGGCAAGCGCCTATAACCCCAGCTACTTGGGAGGCTGAGGGAGAGAACTGCTTGAACCTGGGAGATGGAGGTTGCAGTGAGCCGATATCACACCGCTGTACTCCAGCCTGGGTGACAGAAAAAAAAAAAAAAGTAGACTTTGTCCAGATAGCAGTGTCTGTAGACCAGTGCTGATTTATATAATCATGTTTGACCATAAGCTAAGGTTTATTCTCTTATCTCTGTGTCAGCCATCTGATAAAATCTCCTTGTTTTGAAATATTTTCACCTTTCAGAAATTAATAGATTAATATTATGTTCCTCTTGCCTTTTCCTAAGTCTCTTAAGCCAAGCCAGACATCATTTTGGAGATTTCCTTTATAAGGAACTTATAGTTAACCCTTTTATCTTTTTATAGTACATATAATAGTATTAAATTATCTCACCAGAGCAAAATGGAATTTTTATTAGCTAGATCTTTGTATTATGATCCACAAATATGGGGTGAGCACCTACTTTATGAAGGCTCTGTGGGGGGTTTGGGGAAATAAAGAGGTATCCAGAAGCTCCTGGTCTATTTAGGGAAAATGCATATATATTAGTCGGGATATTGATTCAGCTGATTTAACAGAGACTAAGTAATAGTGGCTTAAACAAGATAGAAGGGTTCTTTCTCTTGCTGTCTCTCATCTCAGCTGAAGAATTAAGGGAGAAGAATTGCCCTTATGCTCCCAAGGTCATTAGGGGCCCAACTCCTTCCATAGATTTGCTCCACCATTCCCTACTATGTTGTTCTCCTCAGATAGTGGAATTTGGATTATACTCCCACATGTACATTCGAGGCCCCGAAACGGGGGAAGAGAAAAAGTGAGTAAGTGGTTTCTTTTTAAGGTATGACCCAGAAGTTGTACATTTCACTTCTACTCACAACTGATTGGCCAGAACTTAGTCACCTGGCCATGCTTAAGCCAATCTGTGAAACCTAGTCTGTAGGGTAGCTGCGTGCGCAGCTCGGGATTCCATTACTGAAAGGAAGAAGGGGAGATTGAATACTGGGAAACAAGTCCATGATTAGCCATATCTGTAAATACTGCTGTCACCTCCAACTAAATAATAAGGTCTTAAAGGGTAGGGCTGCATTTTACACTCTCAGTGCCTTCAAATGATAAGTTCTTAATAAATATTTCCTGATTGGGTGATTTGGTGAATGCACTTTCATCCAAGAGATTTTCTGGAGAGTTTTTATTATACTGCCAAAAACAAACACTATTCAATCCCAGGGTAAACACTGCAGGAAAAAAAATGTCACAGGGCAACATAGTCATAAGTGGGTTCTCCCTATGCTCACACGCCCTTCATTCTAAGCTGGGGAGGCTGCTGTAGTAACACAGATGCAAAAAATAAACTTTGACTAAATGGCTTCATGTTCCAGATGATTGGATGCCTCGTTAAAGCACCCAAAGATGAAGCTACTGCTCCAGCAAAGTTGCTGACCTAATTTTGAGAACTGAAAGACAGAGCTAAGTGTGTTTTCATGGCATCCCACATTCCTTTCTTAATTCATCATGATTCATGGGAACCAGGATCTCAGGCTGCCCCTCCCCCAGGTAGCAGTTAAGCTGGTGGAATTGTTCTCTCTAGTCCATAAGGACATGGAAACGGATCCTGCTGGAGGAAGTAAATAGAGCAGCAGTAAAGCATCCCTCCCCCCGCCCCCACCCGAATGTGAACATCTGTTCAAACTTTTCACAGCTCCCAGGAGGAAGTGGATAGAACACAGGGCTTCTAACTATAAAGGGAAAACTTCACCCATTTGCACTCTACTAACTTGAAATTTATGATTTGACCTGACCTGGCTTTGGCTTTATCTCTATGATGCCTTTGAAGAAAGGCCAAACTGGGTAAATAAATATAATAAACAAGAGTATAAGGGGTGCTGTTATTATATTCATGAAAGCAAACCTTTGCATGACTTAACTTCATTAACTATTTGAATGTAAATTACTACTGCTTATGGCAAGTGAGATAGATTCAATAACATAGGCTATAGCCACACCTCAACTTGAAAACTTATGTTTAACGTAAAGCTGAGTTGCTGTATGGACTTGACAGAAACAGCCTATGCGCTGTGGTTCTGGAATATCACGAATGCACGCTGGCTTTTCTTCATCTATCTGAATTAGCAAGACGTTTGCTGCATCTAGTTAAGACAGCCAGACGCTCTCCGGGAACCTCAGCCACCCCTAATCCAGACGTCAGTTTGCATTTACTTTAGGATGAATGGAGGTCCCTTCCCCCTCCTGTTGTCATCTGTCCTTCCCAGAATATTTTGCAGTATGGCCTGTGGCAATCCTTTTCTTCTTGCTTGCTCTGAGTGGTGGCTGCTCAGTGGAGGGCCCCCAGCTGGCTCTGGTTTCCAGCTGCTTCAGAGCCCACTGGCCTGGAGGTAAAGCTGCAGAGTGATAAGCATTGTAAAAATAAAGCCCGTTGCTAGCCAGGCCAGCCAAACAGCGTGGGAGGAGTGGAAAATTCAGTCTATGTGTTCTTGGCGTGACAAATTACCAATATCTGAGGTGTTCTGCTGGAGGAAATGGGAAGAGATGTTCTCTAACCAGACCTAATCTGTGTATTATCAGTCAGTAGCCCTTGGAGAATCATGTCAAAACCAGGCTCATGGGACTGGAGCCATAACCTTGGGTCAGCTTGTTTATTGCCCACCATCTTGACTTGACCAACCCCTTGGGGTCTAGTGTGGCCTTGGGAACCGCAGTGTCTAAATGCAAGCGTCACTGCCCTTAATTGAACTACTAAGGGAGAGTAAGTGCTAGGTATTGTTTAATCAGGGATCAGCCCAGTCTCTCCCTCTACCTAAGCCTGCCATGTGCCCTTACTGATGATACATTTTTATCTGAGGCCCTGAGTGACAGATATTACTACTCTCGTCAAGCT
The DNA here is from genome assembly GCF_029289425.2 of Pan paniscus. Taxonomy (NCBI): domain Eukaryota; kingdom Metazoa; phylum Chordata; class Mammalia; order Primates; family Hominidae; genus Pan; species Pan paniscus. The sequence goes on along the minus strand of NC_073256.2, from coordinate 119,107,446 downwards.
TTGAGGGTAGCTGTACATTTTTATATTTTTTGCACAAAGGAAGTGACTGTAGCTCCTGGAAATTCAGTCTGGTCACCTGAAACTTTGGTAATTTTGTCTGGTCTTCTTTGGGGATGCATGTCTAGTAATGCAGTTCCCTGTTCCTTGGCCCCCAGGACTCCTTATTGTGTGGCAGAATTGAAATAATAGTAGGAAAGAGAACATTGCTCTCCTAGTCCTGAGAGCAGGCAGGTCCCTGGGATACCTTCAAGACCCACTTTGAATTCAGATGACAACTCCTTCCAGAAAATAATCTGGGATGTTTTCCTCATTTTACTGCATACAATTTTCCCCATTGGTGTATCAAGATATTAAAAGCAATCCCTGTCTCTCTCTTTCCTCCTGCTCCTCTTCCCTGACTCTCTTCTTCCTTCCCTCCTTTTCCCCCTCTCCCTCTCTCAGTTTCTTTGTCTTCGAAGACACTGACAACTTTCTGGCATGTCGCCTAGGCTTAGGAGAGAGAATCTTTATAAAAATTTCTTCTAGCCATTGGCTTGGAAGTACTATATAAATCAGCAAGACACTTTGTTATAAAACTTTCTCATTATCAACATTCACTACTGTTCCATTTTATGAATGCTTCTTTGCCTTCCAAAAAGCATTTCAGATTAAGCAATGCTGTTATTGAAAATGTGGGCGGTTTCTGCTGGTGTGCTTGGCTGGTTGAATTATAGATGGTTGTCACGAATATCACAATGCCAGGTTCCTATAAATGAGTTAAAAATATTGATGTATGAAGTAAGTTGGGGATGGCAAGTGGAGATTCAGCATCCTTATTATCCAATTGAGCCACTGGATTTGTACTTTGTAGTAAAAGAGCTCTAAGATCTACATGTGATGCAACTCTCCAATTTAAGTAGGTTGGGATCTTTCTTATTATTGGATGCACAGATTCAAATTAAACTACAGAAAAAAAGTATTTTGCACATCCTGTGTCCCAGCACTATGCTAGACACTAGAGATGAACAGATATATAAACACCAGGCCTGCTATTGAGGTGTTCATAATCCTGTGAGGGAACTCTAATCTGTAGACAGAACTCTCTTGCAATGTAATGAATACCATAGACAGGTCCGAGAGGTATGAGAGGTGCATGCCTAGAGTCAGGACACATGGGGACAGAAGGCATGTGGTGGATGTGGTGAGTAAGGGCACCTGGTCTTTGATGACAGACATATAGGGTTAAATCCTGGATCTGCCATAATTCATGGGAGGAACAGATTACTGAATGAATTAATACATAGCTTTTATTGGTATTGGGATTCAAGGAAATACTGCAGTGTTATATAAAGTGCTCAAGACAGTATTTGTCACCCAGGATCAATGGTGACTTGTCATTGGAAAGTAAGCACTTGTTTCAGGCTTTATTTGGTGGGAATCCAGGCAGGATGAGTAGGAACAGTGGAGACTGGGATGTCAGCAGGAGACAGCCTATGGAGGGGGAGAGCTGGGGCCTGCTAAGAAGGGCCTGCCTTTCTGTGGAGTTGGAGCAGGAGCGGGTGGAGAGAGGGTCAAGTGCTTTAGGCAAGGCAGGCTGGGACCAGATTACAAAGCCATTTGTAGTATTAGACTGAAGGATCAGACATGACATTGAAGACAGTGGGGATTTACTGGTATTGGTGAGCAGGAAAGTGGCATAAAGAGATGTGAGTTTAAAAATCAGCCAGTATGGTAGTCACACTTGTAATTCCAGTGCTTTGGGAGGCTGATGCAGGAGGAATGTTTGAGGCCAGGAGTTTGAGACCAGCTGGGCAACATGGCCAGACCCCATTTCTACAAAAAATAAAAAGTTATCTGGGTGTGATAGCACACAACTGTAGTCCTAGCTACTTGGGAGGTGGGAGGCTCTAAAAAAATTGTTAAAATAGCCTCTCTGATGGTTGTTTGGGTTAGGAAATGAGTACAGTAGTGCAAGCAAGAAATTATGTTCACATTTACTTCACTATATTTGTTGAAGGCCTACTGTGTCCCAGGCACTTTGCTAGGTATAAATGAAGGTAGAGTGGAGGCAAGGTTAATTAATATAGGGATAGAGAAAGGGGAAACACTATAATAAATTTTTAGGTAAAATTGATATTAAAAAAAACCCCTACCATCTAGAACTGGGGTGATGAAGAAGGCCAAGTGAAAAATTATTTCACAATTTCATGAAAAAAATGAAATATTTTTGGAACATTGGAATTCAAAATACTTCATTAGACCTGGGAATAAAAAGAATGACAGCCATTTTTCTTCTTGCTCTTCTCTACCTCCTTCTTATTCATTGGGAAAAGTCACAGAAACTAGAGATGACTGGCCCTCTATGAGTAGTTGTCTCTGCAGCCCTCAGAGGTCAGGACATGCTCTGTTTTAAGTTCCGGAGAGATAAGGAAAATGGAGCGAACAGTTGGAAAGTAACACATAGCTTTACCTAGTATTCTCATGGCTTGCCATAGCACCTTGAATGTTCAGTTACTTTTCTTTTTAAAAGAGAGACTAGTACTTGACCTTAGAAAGTTGTTTTCTGTTGAAATGGAAATGTTATGAGAGGTTCTAGTGAATAATGGAAAATGTGAGGTTATTTGATGAGAGGTTGAGGACAGGATCTGAAGGCCATCGTGGGTAAACAGTAGGAGTGAGCAGCGATGTGTAAATATTGACATGGAACTCAGGAGGAAGCAAGAGGAAGAAAAAAGGATTATGGCATGAAATAGTTTTTGCTTATTGGAAAAATGTTGTTCCTAAAGAATAATAAATCTTAAAGAAAAGACAGAGACATAAGAGACTAAGAAGGGAGCCAGTATTGTCTTTGATTGTGTTCATCCTTCCAGAAGTTCTCAGCCACACCCATGTTGGAAAGGTGGTCATGGTACTGTGGCGTTATTCATTGCCAGGTGAAAAAGTCAGTCAATTCCTTATGTACTGCATAGTAGAGATTCTAATAGGATAAATTTAATAATTGCAAAACAAGACATACAATGTATATCAAGCCATATTCTTACCAGAAAAATCTCATCCAGTCAGATTCTCTTGTCAGGTGCATTTGTAACTGGTGAGAACCACTCACAAACGGCAGTGCAGGTAAAGTTGCATCCCTCTTATTTTAGTTAATTCTTCGGAAATCCAATATACCTCATTAGCAGGCAAACCAGTATCTCTGTCTTGTTCTTTTTCTTCCTCTTAATTGTCCTGAAATCTCCAGGGCTTATTCCGTGCAAAGATGGCCCTTGACTTCCAAATGCATAGCATAGACTGCTGAGGTCTCATTGGTCTACCCTGCACTTGCTTTTCACTGCCACACAGTGGCGCTGTTGAACACGGGCCAGGTACAGTCTGATACTCATTGCCTATCCATTGTTGCAGGGAATCCTAGCTGGTCGTGCTGACCATTCAGACCAAGAGAATGTGCCAGCCAGGAGAGTTTACCTATACAGTGACATCTTGGGTCTCAGGACAGCCCCACTTGTGCTGAGTGAAGTCCTCTTAATGATCTGTCACCTCATGGAAGCTTTCTCCCAAGGTCCTTCACCAAAACAGTGAACCAGCTTTTCTGTTAAATCCTCAAAATAAAGGGCCTTGAAACACTTATCTCCATAGACAATGGAGCCACTAGCGGTACATTTATACTCATCAATGAGGCCACTTCTGATCTGATTTTCTGACATTTGTCTTGATTTAAAAAAAAAAAGGTGGGGGAAGGGAGATGGACAAAAACTTAATCTCTGGCAGGTCCCGTCTGATGACAGCTCAGCACACAGTGTGTGTTTAGGAATTGTTCTGCTTCTTATTCTCCCCACATCAGTCATGATTCCAGAACTTGAAGTGGTTCAAAGTGAGCTCATAGTAGCATTTAACCTGTTGAGAATCTCTTGTCACCACTATATGTTTTCACTGGTAAAAGAGTCATCTGATTTACTGTGTGTCCCCACATTCCCAATGCATACATATTCACACAGGACATGGAAGCCAAAAGTAAATGGTTAGTCACAAAAGGTTTGTTTTCTCCTATTTTGCTGTTTACAAAGGAGTGTTATCTTATGTTGGAAAGGATTTCAGCCAAGAACAGCAGTCAGGCTGTAGGAGCAATGTTACAATGTATTTCCCTGGCTTTTTAAAACCTATTCCCCGGTTTCTGCCTGCAAGCCTTAGGATGTGAGATGCGGGCTGGAAAAGCTGCTGGAGGGTAAAGCAGTAATAGAAAAAAGAAGATATTTTGAGAGACAGGAGAAGATAGGGTGAATGGTGGAGGAAAGAGGTAAGGAAGAGTCATGAGCATGAAAATTATCTGTGTCCCAGCATTGGTCATGAACCCTGATGGCTGTTGGATCCATCTTTAGGCAAAGACAGCTGTGCTGGGCATGGTTGACAGAGCATATCTGAAACAGGCCAAATTGAACTCTTGTTTACCATGATTAAGGTGACTATATAATTGATTGTCCAAACGGGAATACTTCTGAGAGTAAAAAGGAACATTACTAATACTGAAGTTGGGGCAGCGGTATCAACTGGGACTGTTGAGGGCAAACCAGGAGTTAGAGTCATTTGTATTTTGAAGGTAGTTTCTTTAAAAATCAAGACTTTAACTGTGAACAGTGCATTATTCTGATTGCTATGTTAGCTACAAACAAAATAAGATGGTGCCACCTCAAAGAATTGACAATCTAGTTGCAGAGATGAGACTCACACACAAAGAAATTATCAGTCACCATCCAAGGTGGTGTCTAACCAAGTACCAAATAAGTGATAGTATAGTCATAGGATGTGCTAGGAAGGGCACTGGCCTTGGAGTTAGAAGACCTGTCTGGATCGCTCTTTAGCAGAGTGACCTTGTGTAAGGTACTTAATCTCTTGGAACATCCATTTATTTTTTGACTGATTGATTCATCCATCCATTCATTCATTTATTCATTCATTCATTCAATAAACATATGGACTGGCCCTGTGCCGAGTGTATCTTGGTGGTAAAGAACACAGCCTTTACAGAGAGACACCTGGGTTCAGGTTGTACCTCTGTCACTACCTGGAGACCTTGAACTTAACCCTCCTGAGCTTCAATTCCCTCATCTGTTAGATGGTGATAACACCTGCTATGGTCTGAATGTTTGCATCCCCCAAACTCATATGTTGAAATCCTAACCCCTAAGGTGATGGTATTGGGAGGTGAGACCTTTGAGAAGTGATTATGTCATGAATGGGATTAGTGCCCTTATAAAAGAGGCCCCAGAGAGACCACTGCCCCTTCCACCACATGAGGACACAGCAAGAAGTTGCCCTCTATGAAGCAGGAAACCAGCCCTCATATCAGATATCAAATCTGCTGCCACCTTCATCTTGGACTTCCCAGTCTCCAGAACTGTGAGGAATAAATTTCTGCTGTTTGTAAGTTCCCCAGTTTATGACATCTTGTTATACCAGCACCAATAGACTAAGACAATACCCAACTTGTAGAGCTGTTGTAAGATATTGTAAATGAGAGAATAAAGTCAGATTTTGTATAGGAAACATCCAACAGTTTCCAACATACAGAAAAAGCCCAAGAAATGCTACCTAAATGATAGCTAAAATTATTATTCCAGATACTGTACTGGTTGCTGGAAATGCAAAGGAAAGCTAGGGAGAGGGCTCTACCTTGCAGGTGAAAGCAGAGAGTGGTACCTGTCGACACACCCCCCAGGGCTGTTAGGAGGGTCCAATGAGGACATAAGGTGAAAGCACTTCACAGGCTCTGACATGCTGCGCAAAGGAAAGACCTCATGGTTCTTACCAGTGGTTGGGGCATTGTCTGGATCCTTCTCTTTTCCTATTTATTAGGATGCTGTCAACTGTAAATAAGAGATAACCCAAAATATCTTAAATCATATGTTATCTCACAGAACAATAAGTCCAGAGGTAGAGTGCTTCCAGGATTAGCTAATTCTGTGGTTTAATAATGCCATCAGGAGTCCATAATTCCGCTCTGCTAATCTCAGTTCTTGGTTGACTCACCCACCTCAGAGTGATACATTGGCTGCATCAGTTCCAGGCATTTCATCCTCACCACACCACGCACTAGACGCAGAAAGAGACTATCCCTTCCTTGTGTCTTAAGATCTAAGAAGCCCTTCTTGGAACCCCACCCCTACCCTTGCAGACTGACTTGTCTTATTGGCCAAAATTGGATCCCAAGTCCCTTCCCAAGCCAGTCCATGGTAAGATAAAGTTATTGTAACTGCCTTACGCTAATCAATATCTATTCTCTGGGGACTGGGGGTCTTTTCATCTTCCCTAAAAACATGACATTGTAGAGGGTGTAAAATTCCTGAACGAAATCAAGTTTTTGTTAACAGGAAAGTGAAGAGAAATGGTTGTGGGTAACCACCAGCAGTGTCATATATTGTCTCTACAGGTCCAGTTCCTAATTCTACCTTAAAAATACCTCTTAAATTCACATTGGCCTTTGTCCAGGTTCTCAATATCTCCCATCTACGCTCTTGATTCCTTCTCTCTCTTCTTATCCCACCCATCTGATCTTCCCTTCATCCACCAGTCAGCCCTTTATACAATTCAAGCCCGATTATACCATTTCTTAACTTTAAGATTCTCAAGACTCAATTCGGATGCAACCACCTCTTTGAAGGTGCCCTGGATGTTTTATTTATGTCTCTTTTATAGCCCTAATAAGAGACAGTCATGCATTTGAATTATTTGTATATTCTCTGTGCCTCCCGCTATCTTTCCTGTTCAACATGGTACCATTGGCCACATGTGGCTACTGAGCACATGAAATTGAGCATTGAAATTCAAATTGGGATGGCTTGTAAGAATAAAATACATGTTGAATTTCAGAGATTTAGAACAAAAAAAAAAGAGGATCGTAAAATATTTCATTAGTGACTTTTAGAATTGTTACATGTTGAAATTCCATTTTGGTTAAATAAAGTTTTCTTCTTAATTTTCAATGTGGTGACTAAAATATTTCAAATTGCATACATCATTTGACATTTGTAGCTCACATTATATTGCTGAGCACTAGATTGCTAGCTCTTGCAGAGCAGGGCTGTACCTTATTTATGCATTATTTATCACACCAGCTTTCTTTTCCCACCTTAGGGTCCATTAGCGTTGGAACCTAGTCCAAACACTTTACTTGGTGAAAATAAAGCATAAGAAAACTCAATTTGGGGATGAAAGAGCACAAGATAATTTCGTGTTATTTGACCACCACTCCTGGATTTCTGATACATAGGTTATCTTTTGTGTGTTCCAACTCATCTAAGCTTTTAAAATTTGCCAGGTTTGGAAATCACTCTTTGTTGTGGTTACTTCAGGCCACTAAGTTGTTATGGACTAATCCAAGTTGAAAAAATAGAGAAACTAGAATTTAATTATTTTGGTTAGGTTTGTTTTTCTCTGTTAGTTTTTATTCTTCCACTTAGATGTTCCTCAACAAATTATATTTTACTTTTTTAAGGAAGTGGTGCTGTCTCCATGACTATAACCTCTAGAATATTTTAGTTATTTTTACAGTTATTAGGAATAAAGAAGCAGATGTAAGTTATGCTTTCTATTCAACTTCACTGAATTATAGCTGGAAGTTGCATTTTTTATGGATGAATTATATATATTTTACTGTTTATTGTATTCTTAGCAGGGATCATTTAGAAGACCAAGAAAATGACCATATTATACAAAATATTTAAGAGAAAACCTGTTTCTAATGGCATAATAAAATCGGAAACTTTAAAATATATATTTAATGAGCAGAAGTAATGGAATTAAGTTTTATATTTACAGTAGCCAAAACATGCCATTGTTTGGGGGAAATAATCTTTTTCTGGAAATGCCTGATAAATTTATACTTCTAACTTGGAAATAAATAATATTCGTGGTCATAAACCATGTGCTGAAGAATACAGCAGGATTATGTGGTTATCATCTGGTCAAAGGGCCTGGCAGCCTTTGAAAGCTGAGTCATGGCTGACCCCCACCTTTGGGGCAGGCTGTCTCCACGAATAAGCAGAAATCACTGTGGAGTCCATTATTTTTCAGTGGGACTATTTAGTAAGTGCTCTTTGCCAGGTCTTGTGAAGATCATTGTTTCCTTTGTCTTTGATCTTTTCTCAGTCACTGAGGAAAGTTCTGCCCCAGTGACATGTGGCTGCTGGGAAGCCAGGGTAGAATTCTGGGCCCTCCCCTTTCATGGAGATGTTATCCCTGGACAGCTGGGCGATTCATTTCCCTCCCTCCTTCCCTCCCTCCCTCCTTTCCTTCCTTCCTTCCATGGTGAAGTAAACATAACAAAAAATTTACCATTTTAACTAATTTTAGGCATACAATTCAGTGGCATTAAGTATATTCAAATGTTGTATAACTGTCACCATTACCCATTTCCAGAACTTTTTTCATTCCATAGAGAAACTATGTACCTATGAAACACTAACTCTCCAGTCATCTCCTTCCCCACGCCCCAACATCCCAGTCCCTGGTAACCTCTGTTCTACTTTCCATTTCTAAGAATTTGCCCATTCTAGGTACCTCATATAAGTAGAATGATGCAATATTTGTCTTCCTATGTCTCGCTTCTTTCATGTAGCATAATATCTTCAAGGTTCACCCATGTTGTAGCATGTGTCAGAGCTTCATTTTTTAAGGCTGGATAGTATTCCATTGTATGTATCTGCCACATTTGTTTATCCATTCATCTGTTGATGAACTTTTGGGTTGTTTCTACCTTTGAGCTATGTGTGGTTTGTAACAGTGATATAAAAGGTGATGACACTGGTCATTTCTGCACTTGGATGTATTTCTGATGGAAAAGAGAAATCCAGCTGTTATCATACCTAAAACCTTTTAGGCGATATACCCTAAAAGCAAGTGTGACTTCCTTGCTGAAAACGAGAGCCACTCTGCAGAAGGCATGTCATCAGAGGTGGAGACCTCTTTAGAGTTCTGATTTCCCAGGGCCAAGTGCAAACATCTCCCAGAGAAGGCAGGCCTGCTCATCACCTGGCAGAAGATGAGGGTAGGGGCTTCTCACTTCCCCTGGACATTCCTAGGCAGGAAGGACTTCAGAGAGTCTGACAGAAAGCTCCAGGCCAAGTGTTGTCTGTTCGCTTTAAAGGGAGAAAAGGGAATTTTTAAAAGGAGAATGAAAGTGTCCTTGTCTCTAGAACTGAAGCAACTTGGAGGAATGAGTGGAGTCTTTGTTTAGGTGAGTGACACTTCTTTTTGGCGTGCCTGCTGCCATTTTATTCCATGTAGTGGTTGAGTCATGTTGTAGCCAGAGACCTGGAAATATCCAAATCCTGCTCTGCCAGTCGCCCTTCTCTCCTGGGGGTTTCTCTGGGGGCTACAAATATACAGACCTTGGGAAATCAAAGTACCTTTTATCACCAGTTGGACAACCAGGGTGGGCCTCTCCGGTGATCAAGTCAAGAGGATGGTTTGGACTCAAGGCCCAGATGCGGCCTCTTCCACTCTTTTGGTTAAATTCCAGTGTTACCACCTGATATGGTTTGGCTGTGTCCCCACCCAAATCTCTTCTTGAATTGTAGTTCCCATAATCCCTACGTGTCATGGGGGGGGACCCGGTGGGAGGTGATTTAATCATGAGGGCAGTTACTCTTCATTCTGTTCTCGTTACAGTGAGTGAGTTCTCATGAGATCTGATGGTTTTGTAAGGGGCTTTTACCCCTTTTGCTCAGCACTTCTCCTTCCTGCCATCATGTGAAGAAGGGCATGTTTGCTTCCCCTTCTACCATGATTGTAAGTTTCCTGAGGCCTCCCCAGCCATGCTGAACTGTGAGTCAATTAAACCTCTTTCCTTTATAGATGACCCAGTCTCAAGTATGTCTTTATTAGCAGCATGAGAACAGACAAGTACACCACCATCCAGCTGCTATGCCAGAAGAGACAGCAGCCCTGTACTATGTGGAAGTAAAAGGGATGAGGAAGAGGGTGCCGGATTTCTGCATATCTTGAGAGCCAGATGAAAGAGAGAGATAGAGGGAATATATTTGACTTTAACAACCTGTAGTTCTCACCTCTGGCAAATAGTGGACTGGAGGGCTCACCCAGTGATATCAGTGCCTCTTGAAAAGTGACCTGAATAGAGGGTAGGGGGAAGGGCAGTAGTGTCCTCCTTCCTCTGTATATGCATAGACACCAAGCTAAGGGTTTTATGAATGTTTCTTTATACAAGCTTATATATCATGTACTCATTATTATCCCTATTTTGCAGGTGAGATTACTGAGGCTCCAAGAGTATACATAGCTAGCCTGTCATATGCTTAGTGGAAAAGCAGGGCTCTCACCCAGATCTACTGTACATCTTGGTCTGTGATTAATTATTCTGTAATAGTCTTCTTGTCAGACTGGGTTCCAGAGGCCCCCAGAACTCTTGCCTCAGTCAGCCCTTTTTTAAATCCTATTCAAAAAGTAGAATGGGAATTCTGTGAGAGGTCACTTCCAGGATTAGTTTTTGCTTCTTTGGAGAAGCACTTCTGATCATGGAGACTATCCATTCTGCAGAGCCATTTATGAGGCTTAATTTAGAAACAATTGAAGTGATTATAGCAAAATTGTTTTAAAAGAAAAAGACAAATGGACTTATTTCAGGATAATGTAATTATGTTAAGGATTTATTTCTAATCCACTGTGGAACCCTGGTTAGAAATAAGTGTTAGAAAGCAAAGCATTGGCTTTGGGAAGTTTTGTTGAAGGAGTTTTTAAAGCACACAGAATTAAACTCATGAAACTGACAAGATGCTGCTGCACAATTACATATGGAAAACACACACACACACCACGCATGCACACATGCTCCAGGGTAAGAAGAGCAAAAGAGACCACACTCATATTGCACAGTGATTATCCTGTGGCACCAACAAACCTCACACACTCCCTGGCCTTGAGAGAGCCTAACCTGGTTCTGTTCTCCAGATCTGCTTCTCTTTATCCCCATAGTTTTATGATTGTATCAGCACAGAGACTGCATAATGTACTGGTTTAGAACGAGAGTTCTGTGGTTATGGCCCTGCATTTTAATGCTGCCTCTACCACTTGTTTGCTGTGTCATCTTGCATAACTCACTTAACCTCTCTGTGCCTCATCCTTCCTCTGTAAAATAAGGATGATGGTAAGACCATCTTCAGAGTGTTGTTATGATGATTAAATGAGTTAGTGTGTGTAAAGCACTGGTTCATGGGGAGTGCTTTTATAGGAATATGCTCAATCACAAAAAACCACAGTGGCCAGCCAAGCCCACCATGGGCAGGGTGGGAGGCAGATGGAGAAAGGCCTCATATTCACGAAGCACCACACTTTTGTCACTTTCTCCACTAAGTTTTTATGTCAACTTAGAGTTATACTGGTGAGATTGATGAACGAGCTGACAATCAAGCCACTTAAACTTGGGTCCCTAGACCACAGCACCTAGGGTGCACTGTGAATTAATATCTTTATGATCCTACAATTTGCTTGTGAATATTCTAATTGTAGTGCATTGAATTTTTACTTGTGTCATAAATCTGCTAAACGTAAATGCTTAGATTAAATCACCATTTTTATAAATCTGTTTTTCCTCCCTTTTTAATAAGCCATGGGGACACAAAAAAAGACAGGTGACCAGGCCTCCCTTGAACTCTGGGATCAAACCTGAGCCTTTGGGATATTTTCTGAAAGGAAAATGTCTCATTTCATTAGAGGAGGAAGGTCTGAGTCCATGGTGGCAATTCACTCAAATCAGAGCTTTTCTCATTCCATTATTAGTGTATAATAATCACTTTTCCCACTGGGTGCGGTGGTTCATGCCTGTAATCCCAGCACTTTGGGAGGCCAAGGTGGGCAGATCACCTGATGTCAGGAGTTCGAGACCAGCCTGGCCAACATGGTGAAACCCCGTCTCTACTAAAAATGCAAAAATTAGCCAGGTGTTGTGGCGGGCACCCGTAATCCCAGCTACTCAGGAGGCTGAGGCAGGAGAATCACTTGAACCCAGGAGGGAGAGGTTGCGGTGAGCTGAGATCGTGCCATTGCACTCCAGCCTGGGCAACAAGAGTGAAACTCCATCTCAAAAAAAAAAAAAAATCACTTTTCCTCAAGCTCAGTGTAAAAAGGGAACCCTGGAAAGTAGGCTTAAAGAGGAGATAATCTGTAGGGAAGTGCAACTGTGGTTGTTTCCATGGTGTCCCAGTTGGGATGCTTCCAGGTACAAGTCTGAAAAACTCCAACCTTGGCTTGCCACAGAGAAAATTTATTCTCTATCTCACACTACTGAAAGTTATGGGAGGAAGCCCAACTGGTGGCTCAATGATATCATCATGATTTTTCTATCTGTCTTTCTCACAGCCTCAGGGGCACTTCATCCTAAGGCTTTGCAGTCACAAGATGACCATAACAATTTTAGCCATATCATCAAACTGCGGGAAAAGGCTGTTTCGCTTCCTTGTGTTCCATCTTATTAGCAAGGAGACTCTTTCCCCAAAGGCTTCTAGCAGCTGTCCTTTACTGATTCATTAGCCTTCCCCTAACCAATTCTTGGCAAAAAGATGCAACCACTATCATTGGCTTAGACCAACCAGATTTTGCCTGTGTCACAGTGGGAAGGAGGAGAAGACGCCAGAAGGACATCAGGACTCTGTGGGTGTGGGGCAGGAAAAGAGCTGCTGGGTGTGGGTCCAACAGACTGTGTGCCACGGGCACTTTCCAAAGCAGAGGTGTCTAAACTGGGTTTCATGTTGGAACCACTTATACTGGATATCGTAGAGTTGGCTGCTTTAAGGGCAGTGTTGGTGATGGCATAATTGAGATTGGGCCATATCTCTTACTCAGCACGTATTTGATTGGAACATCTTTGCCCTAACACCATAAGAATGAGAGGAACAATTCCAGGTTGTAATTCCATCAGGGTAGCATGGCATCGCAGATATGACATCTTTTTGGTGGAATTTAGTGAAAGATCCAAGTGAGAAATGAACCTTAGCTAACGATAAGGTCATCATTATTACTATGCAAAGATTTATCTATGTAAAATTTACATTTATCCAGTTAAAGACATAAATGTAATATATTATTATATAATTATAATTAATAAATATAAAATTTACGTTTCAGAGATGCATGGTGATGATCATTTGGGGTACTGGTTTTGGTTGATGAAAAAACAAGGAAGCTCATTTTGCAAACATTGAAGGAAAATATTTTGCTTCACATTTGAAGACCTGAATTTCAAATCTCAACACAGGAATCTGAATCAATATGAGCAGCTATGAAGCTCTGCCTTGAATGTGTTCTTGTGTTTCCATCCTGAAGAGGCTGAAGTGAACATGAAATTATGGCACTAACATATATATATATGTATCATAACCATTGTTGTTGCTATTGCTATTAGTATCTGTATTACACTGGATAATTTCTGCAACACTTGTACATGCAGTACCTCATTTGGTCCATACCTTATAAGGTATTATTCTGCCCATTTTACAGCAGATTAAATGACTTGCCCAGGGTCACCTAACTAGTAAGTGACAGAACAGGAACTCAAATCCAGATCTTGGACCTTGATGTCTATGTTCATTCCTTACCATTATGAAACTTAATTGCATGTTTTAGCATTTCCGAATTTCATCTTTTCACTGGAGGCCTGAATTCTGGCTCAATGACTTTCTCTCCCCAAGCCTATATTTTTTAATCTGTAACATGCGGTATAACGATAACTAGTGCATAGAATTATTGTGGAGGATTAAGTAAGACACTGGGTATGAAAGTGCTTTGTAAAACTGTACACTATTACACAAATGTGGGTTCATTCCCAGCTCTCTTTCTTTAAATGAGATATGGTGGTGCGTGATGATCGAACAGGTACTTGGAGTCTGGTGTGCCTGTATTCAAATCTGACTGCACCACTTACTGTCTGCCAGATCTTGGATAAATTATTTAATCTCCCTAAACCTCAGTGCCCTCATCTGTGAAGTGAGGTGAGTGATACTCTCTCTTACAGTTGTTACAGAGATTAAATGAGATAATGTGCAAAAAACATTTAGCATATTGCTAGGCAGGTGACCAGTAATGAAGTGAGGGTGAACATTAGGACTGGGCACACTAGGAGGCCCTTGGATGAGTTAGAGACGTATCACATTGCAGGTGATTGTGGTGATGCCAAATAGCAGGACAGAACAGACTTAGGGAAGCAGGGCCCACTCACTGCATTGTGACATCACTTTGTAATTAAGTCTTTTCCCAGAAAAGAACTGTCTTAACCAAGTCCTATCTATAAAGTTTTCTAATTAACTCGAGTCACTCCACAATGCTTGGAAAGACCACCGTGCAATATTCTTTGGCTCTAGTACATCTAATTTTGTCTTCAAAGAAAACCTGACACAGTATGAGGGAAGCTGGGAAATGAAAAGAAAATCTTCTGTGGACAGATTTTCTCCCCCTACATCTCAGTCATTGCATTTCAAAGCCCGTTTCCACATAATGAAAACTGCTGTTCACCAGGGCGTGATGGCTGGGCACTGAACATCACCCATCTGGGTTTATGTGTATTTTAAACAATAAGAGATGACAGGCTAAAATGGTAAAGTGGCTCTATTATCTAAGAAAAAGCAATTGAGTTATTCTGAATCAATGGTGGAACATGCATAATAGGTTTGTTGGATTTTCTCTTTTCTGCAATTACTACGTTTTTTGAGAGTTCATAAAATTTTAATTTTTACTGCTTTATCAAGGACGTTCTCGGTGAAATGAATAGTCCCCCCCACCCTACCCCCCACAAATGCTTGATGATGACATGAAGATCCAAAGACTAATGCTTCAAAGCCACTGCTTTGATTCCTACAAAGGCACCAGCAGTCTTCCCTCACCATATAATTATTAAATTTTATTTTGGTTATTTAAGTCAGGATTTCTCATCCCAGGTGAGCTGTGAATGAGGTGTTATTGATCCCTTGGCTTTCCAGGCAGCAGGAGTACCCGGCTTCCTGGAGCCTTCAGCATTCTCATCCACTTACCAGAGTACTGCATACATAGTGTCATTTTCTCTGTGTGCCTAGAAGTATAAAGGGCCAAGCAGCACTGCTGTAACAGCCTGCCGATTGTAATAGCTTCCTGCTCCCATGGCAGGGACACGTGCTTAGTAGAAATTTCCATAGGTAGTTTGCCTGACTGAGCTTGATCTTGACAACGAAGATATATGGTAGATAAACTAGAAGTGAAACTGGATCTCTGCACAGCCTGAAACTCAGATCCTAAGATTTTTAAAACTTGATAGAAAGAAGATAAAAGATAAAAACTCATTTTAAGATCTGCCAGCACTACGTGTCTTGCTAGAGATGGAGACTTCTCAGTTACTTTGGAACTGTTTCTTTGACTATGATAATCACCCAAGTGAACTTTGAATTATGCACATGTAAGGATTTGGTTCTGTTTGAAATTGGAGATGTTTAAAATGCTCTAGTTTCAAGAAGCTAAAAATATATTTGCTTTGGGAAGAGGTGGAGGTCAGGGATAGTCTGCTGGGAAGACAGAGCTGGGATTCCCATCTAGGTTGATACAGGTAGACTGTGCTTCCCTGCCTGCAGTAGATGAGCACCAGGGGACTGAGGGGGCTGGACTGGAGTCTTTGGGGAGGATCATGAGGACCCTGAATGCCAAAGATGGTAGGAGCTGAGGAAGGGAGAAAGGGGCGATCAGAGGTAGCATGATGGCCCAGGGCCTGAGCCTTGATCTGTCGATCTGTCTTTGGTTCGTTCCACCAACAAATTGCATTCTCCTTGGAAGACACTTCTCCAAGTCAAGGCTCTGGGCTGTTTACATCTCAGTGCCTTCTTAACTTCTCTTGGGTTTAAAGGAGTTCACACGCTGTCCAAACCACCTCTGTGATTTCCCAGCCGAGCCTTGGCCCGAAGGGATCCTTTCCCACTTACTGTGGTTACTCAAGTGTTGGGGGTTACTCAGTCCTTTGCTCCCTTAGCAATTAGGAGCAGATTTCAGACAAAACTTGGTCACAGCCTTGCTGTGTGCCTCATCCTCAGGACATTTTTATAATTCGATTCTGATATCTGTCCTCATAAATTCATGAAGAGATTGGTTTATTGTCATCCTATTTCTTCTGGCATCTGTGAATAATGAAAACAGCCTCAGAATTGATAGTGTCACTCACAGCTCAGTGTTATTTGAGGTAGTCCAGGGAATGAAAGGCAGGGAAAGTTCAAGAGGAAAGTATCACTTTCCCTTTGTACTCACCTGTCAACATCCCCCTGTGCCCATAAAACCACCTTTACCTTTCTTAATAGGTTAGGTTAAAGGCAAAACCCAACAATTCTAATTGCTCCTTAACCCAATCTCATAGTGAAGAGAACTCCTACCTTTGTTGTAGACTTAAATGTTTCATGTGTAACGTGTTATTGCCTTAACTAGATTATGCTATTTGAATATAGATATCACAACTTTTGTATAAAGCAGTCCTCTATCTGCTCTACCAGCTGACCAGTCTCCCCTGCCATTCCATCCCATATCATGCTTTGGACCTACTGTAATATCCAGGAACACACTGAGTTTTCAGGAAATTCTTGTGAAATAACTGAAAGGGAGATGGAATCTTCCTGAGTAAAGACACTATTCCAAGCATCTCTCATGTGCTAAAGTGCATAGCTCATGGCCTTTATTCTAGGAATGATATTCATTCTAATTTTTCAATCCTGCTATTTGATCTACTGGGAATAAATTTAAATATTTTAAAATACACTCTTTAATACATATGTAAATATATATTTAAAATCCTTGTAAGCCATGAAAAGGAATGAGATCATGTCCTTTGCAGGGACGTGGATGGAGCTGGAAGCCATCATCCTCAGCAAACTAACACAGGAATAGAAAACCAAACACCACATGTTCTAACTCATAGGTGGGAGCTGAACAATGAGAACACAGGGACACAGGGGAGGGGGAACAACACATATTGGGGCCTGTCCAGGGGTTGGATGGAGGGAGAGCATCAGGACAAATAGCTAATGCATGCAGGGCTTAATACCTAGGCAATAGGTTGAAGGCACAGCAGACCACCATGGCACACATTTACCTATGTAACAAACCTACCTGCACGTTCTGTACTGTATCCTGGAACCTAAACTTAAAAAAAAAATCCTTGTAATCTAATGAGGATCAGTTTATCAAACTATATACATAAATTTTTATTTTTTGCTACGAAACAAAAATGGATTCAACTCGGATTTGATCACTGTTGTGTTAATTCTAGTATTTTACTGTGCTTCTATGTTCTTTTATTATCACTTCTCTATGAATACAGTCAAATTCTATATTTGCATAATTTTCTTATAATGGAAAAAGCTATTCTTAAAGAAATAAGCAATTGACTCAGGATTAGCATAGTGCTCTGTATCATTTTATACATTGTTGCACATCATAATTCATGATGAAGGGAAAGAGAAAACTAGCAAATTTATCTTCACAGTTATTCAAATGGAATACTTACATATAGCATCCTTCCTTTATTGCTTTCTTCTTCAATAAAATTATGTGGATGAATTTCCTTTTTCTTTCTTTTTTTTTTTTTTTTTCTTTGAGACAGAGTCTCACTCTGTCACCCAGGCTGGAGTGCAGTGGTGCACCACTTCAGGGGTTCAAGCGATTTTCCTGCCTCAGCCTCCCACATAGCTGGGATTACAGGTGCCCATCACCACGCCCAGCTAATTTTTTTTTTTTTTTCAGTAGAGACAGAGTTTCGCTATGTTGGCCAGGCTGGCCTCAAACTCCTGACCTCGTGATCCTCCCACCTCAGCCTCCCAAAGTGCTGGGATTACAGGTGTGAGCCACCGCACCCGGCCCTTTTTTTTTTTTCTTTTCTTTTTTTTTTTTTTTTTTTTTTTGAGATAGGCTTTCGCTGTATTGCCAAGGCTGGAGTGCAGTGGTGCCATCATGGCTCGCTGCAGCCTTGACCTCCTGGGCTAAAGTGATTCTCACACCTCAGCTTCCTGAGTAGCTGAGACCACAGATGCATGCCACCATGCTTGGTTAATTTTTTTTTTTTTTTTTTTTTTGTAGAGATGAGGTCTCCCTATGCTGCTTAGGCTGGTCTCGAACTTCTGGACTCAAGTGATCCTCCTGCCTCAGCCTCCCAAAATGCTGGGAAAATGAGCCACCATACCTAGCCCCTCCTTTTTCTTATTCCTTTCACTGTAATCATTTTTGTTTCAATCCCATCCATAAAGCTGAATTTGACTATAGGAGTAAGCATGTTTGAAACTTTAGCTGTATCTTCAATGAGGAAGGCTTAGGTTGTCAGTCCCAGCCATTTATTACATGACTATATTTGTGCTTCTGATGATATACTGTATGTCATTTGTATAAATTTAAGATGTTTGCTAGCTACACATGATAAACGCATAGCTGTAAAGTCTCCTCTTCTTAGATCACCTCTATGGAGCTGTGTTTGCTGACATCATAACTACTGAGCTATGTGTACTAATAAGCTTGTCTGTGCTGCAAGATTAAATAGATAAGGCCAGAAGTCACATTATTCAGGAAAAAGCAGAATGTAATTTTCTTTGCAATTTCTTTTAATGGAGTTAGCACATCTTGCGATTCAGCAGCATGTGTATTTTTAAGTGGTTTACTGTGTGTGTACACAGGGATACAGGATGCAGAATTCCAGGTGCCTCCTCTCCTTGGCCTGGCCTGGCTAGCAGGGAGTAGAATCTACCTGACCTTGCTTCAGCTGTCCCTAGCCTGAGTAGTGATAGTCCAGGAAAATACTACAAGCTATTTTGAACAACTTTAGAATATTTGGGGAATACAATTTTTTTACACTGATTCTATAGAGTTGTTTGTTTTTACAGTATTTGCTGTAATTAGACTAGAAAAAATAAAGATAGTTGAATAGAAGTTAAATTATCTTATTAGCATTTAGAATGAGCAGGAAAAATCTTAGGTGGTTCCTGCTGGGAAGGGGGATGGATGGGGGTGTGCAGCATGGTATGTGAGTAAACCCAGCCAGGCACACACAGACAGATTTAGATAGAAGGTGGTTTGCCTACTGGCACACAGAACCTGTCTTATAGAGATGTGGGGAGGCTTTGTTGGTTTTTTGTCTGTCTGTTTGGGTTTTTTTAAACCACTTTGTGGATATATGTTCATCTTTCCTCTCTTTAGATTAAGCTTCCATTTTCATTTTCTCTTAACAAGACATGGAAATAGTAACCAGAGAGTAAATAGCTAAACAGGAAAGCTTTTCCTTAAGCACACAAATATACACACATCCTTTCTGAGCCTCTGCTCTGCTTTCTACCATGAGATACCCTGCAGAGTGGAAGGAGTACAGAGATCTGTGTTCTCCTCCACCTTGGGTACTTATTGGCTATACATATAAAACCTTGGGTAAGCCCGTAATTCTTCACTCTCCACTTTGTTAATATTGGGATAATTAATCTTCCTTCTTCCTTTCTCATGATATTTCAAGGATCTGCTGAAATAGTGTATGTGAAAGTCCTATGGACTCATGCAAGAAGGGACTGGCCTTTATTTCAGTCCATAGCACTGGGCAGCTGGTCTAGTGCCTGCAGACACTTTTAGTTCAGCAGATGTTAGTGGTAACAGTGAGTGTTTAAAAGAGACCCTGTACATGATTCTAAAAGCAGTGTCCTCTGCTAATTTAAATCTTTTATAATCTGTATGGTGAGATTAGGAGTAGAGGGAACAGGGGTCAAATTAGAATTGAGACAAAATTGGGTTTTAATAATTTCTTCATTCAGGCAATAGATTTTTATTAAGCAACTGTTACTTGCTAGGCCTTGTTCTAGGCACTGGGGTTATAGCAGTGAACAAAACAGACCCAAATCAATGGCCTCATGAAGCCTCCATTTTAGCAGGGTGTATTAGTCAGGGGTCTCTAGAGAGACAGAACGAATAGGATAGATGCATATATGAAGGGGAGTTTATTAGGAGAATCGACTCACACAATCACAAGGTGAAGTCCCACAGTAGGCCATCTGCAAGCTGAGGAACAGAGAAGCCAGTCCAAGCCCTAAAACCTCAAAAGTAGGGAAGCCGACAGTGCACCCTTCAGTCTGTGGCTGAAGGCCTGAGAGACCCTGGCAAATCACTGGTGTAAGTCCAAGAGTCCAAAAGCTGAACAACTTGGAGTGTGATGTTCCAGGGCAGTAAGCATCCAGCAGGGGAGAAAGATGGAAGCCGGAAGACTCATCAAGCCTAGTCCTTCCAACTTCTGCCTGCTTTATTCTAGCCATGCTGGCAGTTGATTAGATGGTGCCCACCCAGATTGAGGGTGGGTCTGCCTCTCCCAGTCCACTGACTCAAATGTTAATCTTTAGTAACACCATTACAGGCACACCCAGAGATGACACTTTGCATCCTTCAATCCAATCAAGTTGACACTCAATATTAACCATCACACAGGGGAAGATAGACACTAAACTAAATAAAACTGTTAGTATATTAGAATTGCAAGTGTTAAGGCAACCCAAAATGTAGAGAAGGAGGATCAGGTATTATTTTTTTAACTGGAGGGTAAGAGAGGACACTGCTGAGAAGGGGAGACTGGGGTAGACCTGAAGGAGGTAATGAGGAGGTAAGGAGCCATGAGGACATGGTGGGGAGAATTGGAGCCACAGGGACACGAGGGGAGGCATCCAAACTATGAGGACATAGGGGGTGATATTCAAGCTGTGAAGATATGAGAGGATCCTGGATCCATGAGAATATTGGGGATGGAGACATTCAAGCCATGAGGCTATGGGAGTAGGGAGGCATTTGAGGCACAGAGAACAGCACGTGTACCGTAAATGGGGGGATAATGCCAGGCAAGTTTGAGGAAAGAGACAAGTGAAGCTCAAGTGGAGGGAGGTAACTTGAAATAGAAGGACATAGAGTCAGAGAGACAAGAATGATGATGATGATGAAGATGATGAAGGTGATTAAGATACTGTTGAGTGCTTACTTTGCCAGTACTGTTGCATTATCTCACGTGATCCACACAAAAACCCCGATGCATCAGTTGAGGAAACTGATGCACAGAGAAGTATGAGTTCCTCAGGGTCACACAGCCACGAGGTCTTGAAGCCAGCACTGGCATTCAGGGTCCTCTGATGCCAACAACCTGTCCTTAACCATTGTGCCTTATCATGTCTCCTGTGTAAGCAAGCCAACCCCAGATAGCGTTTTTTGGCATTCCATGTTCTAGGTGATATTTTCTTTTTTTCTTCTTCTTCTTTTTTTTTTTTTTTTTTTTTGTTTTTTTGAGATGGAGTTTCGCTCTTGTCACTCAGGCTGGAGTGCAGTGGCGCAATCTTGGCTCACTGCAACCTCTGCCTCCCAGGTTCAAGCGATTCTCCTGCCTCAGCTTCCCGAGTAACTGGGATTACAGGCACCTGCCACCACACCCAGCTAATTTTTGTATTTTGAGTGGAGATGGGGTTTCGCCATGTTGGGCAGGCTGATCTCGAACTCTTGACCTCAGGTGATCCACCCACCTTGGCCTCCCAAAGTGCTGGGATTACAGGCAGGAGCCACTGCGCCCGGCTGGGTGACTTTTTCTTATTGTTTGCCAGCTTAGTAGTGAGTATACTATCACCAAAAAAGTCCCTTGAGACTACTCTCAGTTTCCTAGGAAAAACAAAACGTAAGGAGAAAACCAATACCAGTACCATTGCTGATAAACTTTGGACCTGTATAAAGAAAGTCTCAGTTTCCCAGATACAGAAAGAAGACTCTCTGTAAAGATGACCACAGACAGTAGCTTTGGAAAGGTACGATCTTTCATTATTACCAACTGAATGATTGCCAGGAATACTTGCCAGCTACCTTGCTATTCACCTAACACCAATATTTATGAATAGTTCAGCTGCCCTCTGGTTCATGGAATTCTTAAAAATGACAAAAGCAATGTAACAGCATGTACAGTCAATACGAAATAGATGCAATAGAATGGAGCCATCGTTTCTTGAGCATCTACCACATGCCAGCGCCTTTCTCAGTGCTACAGAGGGAAGCACAGCAAAACTCCATAGGTGCATTCAGTGCTCCCTGGGGAGAGGAAGGACACCGAATGGAAGTGACCATCTCCACCTAAACACCAAGGAAGACTCCAAGGAGAAGGAGAGAGTCGGAATTTTAATGTTAACTTTTGGGAAACACATCCATGTTTACAAAAAGTT
This sequence comes from Pan paniscus, assembly GCF_029289425.2. Lineage (NCBI taxonomy): Eukaryota > Metazoa > Chordata > Mammalia > Primates > Hominidae > Pan > Pan paniscus. The sequence continues at coordinate 119,085,259 of NC_073256.2, read as the reverse complement.
TTGTTTTTATTCTCCTCCGAGCTTCCTTTATAGGGCTGGAGAGGCAATAAAAACACTTGTCAAGGTCAAGGTAGGGTGAGGAGTTTGGTGACTCCAATCAGGTTGGGGTGCGGCCTTGAGAGGCCCTGAGTACGAGGCTATGGGGTTTGGCATTTAATCTGTCATCAGTAGGGAACCGTGGAAGATTTTTGAGAAAGGACATGACTTGAACAGGTGGGGAGCCTTAAAGAGGCTGAGCAGTTAATATTTTTGAGTTCAGATGGGAGACAGTGAAGACAGTGAAGGCTTGGATTAAGAAATGGTAGCAGTGACAGGAAATGAAGTTGAGAGCAGCATGGGCAACATAGACCCTGTCTCTACACAAAGTAGAAGAAAATTATAGTCAGGTGTGGTGGTGCATGCCAGTTGTCCCAGCTACTCAGGAGGTGACACTGGTGAGCCACGATGGCGCCACTGCACTCCAGCCTGGGTGACAGAGTGAGACCCTGTCTAAAAAAAAAGAACTGTTGAGAGACAAGGATTTTCTTGTGGCTGTATTTCTTTTCCTTATGACAAATGAAGGTTGTTTTGTGTTTTTTAAAAATTAGTTTATTCCTCTTTCTCACCTCTCTTACATTCTTGTGAAAAGCTGATTTTAAACACAGCAATAAAACAACTGAGAATCATTTCTTCCCCTGGGTAAGAAAGAATTAATTCACTCAATCAGTCAATATGCTGTATTTGTTACTTCTCAGTGGCATCCAATTTGTTCTGAAAATATAATTCTTGTCCAGCCAGAGCCTGGGAATGGGTGACAAGTTGCCCTCAACAGCACTAAGACCTTTCCAGAGTTGGATGGCCATTTGCTGTGGGGCTTCTCTGAGTCTGTTCTTATTCTGCCCAGACCCCACTTGGTTTGGTCTGTTTAGTGATTGATGGGCCTTGAAAACCCCAGAGGTTCTTACCTCTTTGAAGTCTCTTTACTCCCTGAACTCTGAGCCATAGCTACCATTTCCACTCACCACGGGGTATCCTATTGGCTGGACCTGGAAAGTGGTGTTTTTGTTGGACATGGCCAGGTTTAACTCTGTGCCCTTAAGACAACACTCTGAGCCTCCAGGATGATGTGGAAACACCAGCAGGTATAGTTAGGGCATCTCCACACCTGCTGTATAAATAGGGAATATATATACTTTTTAGCAGTGTAATTGGCATGCAGTAGGAACACAAATAGGAATTCTGTTCCTTTCCTGTCCCTGCAGTGTGGTTGCTGAGACATGAATAAACTAGGGAAAGACTTTGAGAGGTGTTGTGACCACTCTTTAGACAGAATGGACCACTATCCAAAATGTAGTTCAGATATCAAGATTGATGACGCTATACATACACTAAAGGGATACGAACAGGTTTTCTACTTACATAATGGGAGCTTCTCAGCAGAGCAGGACAAGCCTACCAAACTAGTCCCAAGATGGCTTGAGAGAAGAGGAAAAGAGACAGCTTGGGGTTTTTATTGCCATTAGGGGGTACATACAGAATGAGGGCTCCTGCATAGGAATGGGGGCTTGCCTGGTTTGAGTCTCCCGCTGGTGTCAAGGAAGGAGCACCTTTTCTTATCAGCTAGCCCAGATGTGTGGGGCGCAAGGGGGAAGAGGGACGGGTGATGCTCAAAAGCTGTGAGCAGTCAAGCATCAAAAAATTGAGTCAAACTTTTTATTACAAGAGGCCTGATGTTGGAACAGGATTGGATGGAAGTGAGAATCAACGGTGACTCAGAAGGAAGAAGAAGGAGCCTCACTCCTCACCTCAGACATAATATTAGCCTCCGCTGGCCACAGCGTAGATCAATATAATCCTGATGCAAATGGAATCCTTAGACTGTGGAAATATAAACACATGGCCTCCTTTCCGCCATGAACACAAAGGAATCTGAAGGAGGGGATAATATACTCAGTGATGTGGATTACTAGAGTTAGCAAATAAAAATGCGGGATGTTCAGTTAAATTTTAACTTCAGATAAACCACAAATTTTTTGTGTAAGTATGCCCATCAACATTTGGGACATACTTAAAAAAGTATTCATTGTTTATCTGAAGTTCAAATTTAACTGGATATCCTGCATTTGTCTATGACAACTTTAATGAGCCCTTAAAAGCCCTGCAGACCTGAGAGGGGAGGCTGGGGAAAAGAAGAGGATGGTAGAATATTTGTCTTTTGGTAGCACCTTCCTGCCACCATCTCAGGACACACCCATCTTTGTCCTGAGGATGCTGTTGGGTGCTGCTTTTTCTACGGGCTTGGTAAAGCGGTAGGAGCAAAGCTTCCTTTAATACAGATTCTTATATAGCTGGCAAGGTTAGCCAGAGGACTGGTTGCTTATAACTTTCCATGCTCTTTTCTCTCTTGTCAGTTTAATAGATCGGCTCCCTGTGCTGGTAATCACAGACACAACTAATTGGTTTTGTTTATTACCTGATTTATATTTTCCTCAGTCTTTGTTACTTCCTATCCTCCCTTCAGTCTATCATTTTATCCTGCTTTCCACCCCAACATCCATCCTCCCATCTACCTTTTCTCCCTTCCTTGCTTCCTTCCTTTTGTTTTCCTTCCTCTTGTTCTTCTTCCCTTCCTTCAATGGCTTTTTGGGGCACCTCCTAATTTCTAATCTGCAACAGTTGTTCTACGTCCTCTTTTATCCAAAATTAGTATTTTCTTGCTGCTTTGGACCCATTCAGAGCAAACTCACAATGCAGATAATCTAATCAATGCAGATTCTGCTTAAGGAACATCATGGTAATGACACAGATTTCTTTACTGAGATTCAGAATGGAGTTAGAAAACACTGTGGGTTGTTGTTGTTGTTGTTGCCTTATTTATTAGCCTGGTAATTGAAGAAATGTGGTGTGGTTTTTACCACAAAGCATTGATTCCTGCAGCAGGAGTTCCTTGAATGAATGGCCTGCGTCCTTTAGGGAATATATCCCTTGCAACTAGAGCTGTGTCCAACAAGGAAGAGGTGCCTGCATTTATCCAGAAGAGCAAAAAGCCTGAAGGTGGGATGCTGGCGCCACAGCAAAATAAAATGCTCGTCAATGGCAACAAATTGTCAATTTGTCAATGACAATAAATGCTTATTAAGCATCTGTCAGGAATGGCGTTAGGTGCCAGGGATACAATATGAAACAAGTCAGAATCCCCCTACAGTGGAGTTTAGCATCTGGCAGGAGATGTAGATTTTAAGCATATAACTGTGCAAATAATTCCAATTGTAGTAAATGCTTTTCCTAAGCACAAGATGTGATTGGAGCAAGTCATGTTCCGGGTGGTCAGAGAAGGCCTCCCCAAGGAGGGCATGCTCAGTGAGATCTGCAGGGTGAGTGTGTAGGAATTAGGGCAATGAGGACGTTTAGAAAATGGGAGAGGTTGAGTTGGAAAGGAGGGCATTTCAGGTCCTGAGAATGGCTGCCGAGTGAAGAACAGATCTGATGGAGCAGAGGCAGAGGTCACAAGACCAACTAGAGGCAGTGATCCAAGCAACTCCTCCCTGCTCCTGGGGCACTGCTAACATAAGAGAGCCCTGGGGCTCCTCCTGGAGAAGGCCATCAACACAGCCAAGCATCACAAGGTTGCTGTGACTGATGAGTGACACTCAAGCGGGGCTCGTGGGATCTGTATACAGAGCCACAGCCTCCTCAGCCCCAGGAAAAAAGACCACAAAACAAAACAAAACAAAAAACAGCCTTCTGCTCACCTTCAACTGCTTCTCTAATGGGTCTTTGCTTAATTTCAGGTTAGAATAAGGATTTCCATGCAGGAAAACCCTCAGTGGGGGTCTGGCAGTCCCCTCTGGGTGCACATCCACAGATGTCTTTCACCCCTGGCTAGCAATCTGAGGAGGGGAGTCGGGCTGGAAGCCAACAGTGGTTCTCTCGTTCTTTCTTGCATGTATCACTTTCATGCTCTTTTTCTTTCTAGTTCTCTGTGGAAGTAAAACAATGGGGAGAATGTCCCCAACTCTGGAGGGCTCATCGTTGTAAACAACCCAACCAAACTGAACCTTTATCTCATTCAGGTGAATAGTCCATGTTTAGCGAGCACCTGCTAGATGCCGGCCATGATGCTGACCTTTTCCCTGTTCATTGGGAAAAATGAATTTTCCCCCCTTTCTCACTTGGTCCTCCAAAACAGCCCTATGGAAAGGGTGCTATTGTGCCTATTTTACTGCAGAGCAAATGAGACCAAGAGATGTTCAAGGACTTGCCCAAGGTCACATAACACAGCACCATATTTAGAACTTCAGTGGAGTTGTTCTGCTACCAAGTCCAATTCTCTTTCTACACACCTTGCTGGGGGGAGCAAAAGATGCAAGAGGTTAAGAAATTATTTCATATTCTCTTTCTGTTCACCAATTAATGGGATTCTCACTTGTACATATGTTTGATGAATAAACGTTAATATTTTCATAAGTTTGATAGACAAACATTAATACTTTTAGCCATGTTGGCCAGGATAGTACCTTCCAACAGAAGCAGCCACTGAAACCCTGAAAGTGATCCAGCCAGAGACATGGAAGGGGTGAGGGTGAAGAGGATGGTTCTGGTTCTACACCCCTGGGACCGTGAGTTGCATGAATTTATCATGGCAGTTAGCTTCTCTACACCCCTTATCCTTGGAGAAAAACCAAGATATAGCATATCTCACATCAATTCTACAGTGAAATCATGAGGATAAAATATTATTGAAAATGCTCCAGACTGGGCATGGTGGCTCATGGCTGTAATCCCAGCACTTTGAGAGGCTGGAGCAGGCAGATCACTTGAGGCCAGGAGTTTGAGACCAACCTGGTCAACATGCCAAAAACCCGTCTCTACTGAAAATACAAAAATTAGCCGGGTGTGGTGGCGTATGCCTGAAGTCTCAGCTACTCCAGAGGCTGAGCCACAAGAATTGCTTGAACCTGGGAGGCAGAGGTTGCAGTGAGCTGAGATTGTGCCACTGCACTCCAGTCTGGGAGACAGAGCAAGACCCTGTCTCAAAAAAAAAAAAAAAAAAAAAAAAAAAAAGCAAAGAAAAAGAAATACTCTGAATTGCAACCAGAATCTCAGATTCCTGTTATTTCTCTGTCCTATGTAGGATACTATTTTTACAAAAAGATTCTTTCTAAACCAGGAAGCTGTAGATGTTAAACACATGTGTGCCAAATAAATAAAAAAATTATGAACTATTCTTAGAGTCTATGGAGGGTCTTGAGTCAATTTACCGAATGAATTTGTGGCCTCTAGAGGATATCTAAAAATGGGGACTTGAGCTCCTCCTATACCTCCTCTGCTAAGTTAAGTGATGAGCCCTGGATCACCATGATGGATTTATTTGCCTCCCCAGTCCATGAGGGCCGACTGTTTTGTTTTATGGTTTTATCAGAACCCAAAGTAGTAATAATGAGTTTTAAGTAAGATAATATTTAGTACCCTAGTTAAGCAGACATTTATTGCAAAAGGAATTCCTCAGAAGTTTCCCAGAGTAAGGTTTTAACCTATGGCAGCCTTGAGGGGCTGTTGAGGCCCCAGAGCACCCTCCTCTTCCCTGGATGCAGCCTGCCCTGGTCCAGCGTCTGGCTCCCAAGGCAGCCAAAACAGGCAGTTCTTTTGCAATGGTCTGATGGCCAGGTGGTCTGATGGTGAAGAGACATGTGGACTTCATCTGAAGCCTTTGACTTCAGACACTCCCACAGTTTCTTTGTTTTGGGACAGCCTTGGAGTTTCTGTAGGCCTGGAATGTGACCATTTAGTAAGGCCTCTGTCCACTTTCTCATGGGCCCTTTAAGCATGCAGTGTAAGTACCCCTCCAATTGCTGGCAACCTGGGAGGGAGTGGAGGCAGAGTTAGACATTAGATGGACTTGGAGTAGCTGGGAAAGGAGATGCCATCAGGAGTTGAATTTCAAGCAATAGAAGATGTAGGGTGCTGTTGAGGTAAAATATGTCTTTAGGTTGAAACAGGAGAGAGGGTATTTACATGGTTACAACAGTGCACTCTTTTAAGAGCAGGGTGGGTGTGCCCTCCTAAGCTCTGGAATAGCAAATGCCAAACTCACATGTCTGTCACTATAACTCAGGCAGACCATGGGGGGCAGGGAGTGAGGCGTGGAATTCCAACTCCATTTCCAATTTAATTCTCATCTTAGGGGGTATGTAAGCTTGCAAGATGTGTAGTTGGGTTATAACGGCTTTAGAGGAAACTGGCTTACTGGAGAACTTACTGCAAAGAGGTTCTTCATGTCATTGGAAAGAATAAGTTCTTGCCAATATAAATCAGCTCTATCTGCTAAAAACCCTGCACTGGCTCAGCCTCAGTCCAGAGTGAAAGCCGAAAGTCCCTACAGTCATGTCCAGGCCCCACATCACCTGGCCCCGCATGATGGTGCTGACATCATCTCCTTCATACCCTCATACCCTCCACTCTAGCCACATCCTGGATCACGCTAGGCACGCCTCCAGTTTAGAGCCCTCTCGTTCACTCTTTTCACTCCTGAAAGAGTCTTCTCACACTTACCTCCATGGTGCCCTGCCTCACTTCCTCTGGTCTTTTTCCAATGTTGCTTTCTCAGTGTGGTCTTCCCTGGCTTCTGATTCAAAACTCCGACACCCGTTCACTGACTGCTGGTATTCTGCAACTCCCTTCTCTTCTTTACTCTTCTCCGTGGCACATCTTCATCTACCATTTCAATTATTTATTTTGTTTATTGTATGTCTATTGCCACTACACCGTAAGCACCATTAAAACAGGTGCTTACAGTCTAGTGGCAATAGATGTACAAGAATAAGTTCTTGCCAATGACATGAAGAACCTCTTTGCAATAAATTCTACCTAAGGGATACAGGAACCGTGACCAAGTGAATAAAAGAAAAGTGGAGTCAACCTAAATGTCTATCAAGGGGAATTAGTTAACTAAATTCCACATAATGGAATAGCAAAGGGCTGTAAGCCTCACATTATGAACCATTGTGTCTGTTACCTAATTCGATGCTTAGCACAAAGGCAGTGCTCAATTGATTATTTGTTGAATCCATTGATAAATGAAAATTTAGCAATTTGAAAGGGTAAATGAGCTACATCCATATGTATAACATGGAGGAATTTCCACAATATTCTTTTTTTTTTTTTTTTTTGAGATGGAGTCTCGCTCTGTTGCCCAGGCTGGAGTGCAGTGGCACGATCTTGGATCACCACAACCTCCACCTCCCAGGTTCAAGGGATTCTCCTGCCTCAGCCTCCCGAGTAGCTGGGACTACAGGCTTGCACCACCACCCCTGGCTAATTTTTGTATTTTTAGTAGAGACGGGGTTTCACCATGTTGGCCAGGCTGGTCTCGAACTCCTGACCTTGTGATCTGCCCGCCTCGGCCTCCCAAAGTGCTGAGATTAGAGGCATGAGCCACCGGACCCAGCCAATATTCTTTTAAGTGAAAATGAAGGTTAAAGAATAATATAGAATGATCCTGTTTATGGTTAGAGTATATGGGTTTCATACATATGCATTTAAATGTCTAAGGGGATACGTATGATTTAAACTGTTAATAGTGTCTTTTTATGGAGTGCTATCGGATCGGAATGAAGATATTCACTTTCTCATTTTTACATCCCTTTATTACTTAGATTTTTTCAATAATGATGTAATACTTTGGTAATCTGCAAAACAGAAAATGGTATTTCCATATTTGGAGGAGGGGTAAAGGGTTGCTGTTAGACGAGGTTCTGCTCAGATTCTTATCAGAAGTATGTTTTATTGGCAGTAATGTGGTTGCACTTTATGAAAAATAAAACTTGGAAAAACCCCCAGGCCAGGCCCCTTTCAGCCTGAAATGCACACTCTAGTAGAGCAAGGTCTCTGATATTTTGGAGACTATAACCTCTGCTCACCTGGAGAAGACAAGATGATTTCCTGGGCTTTATCTCATGCTGTAGGGAATGCAAAAGAAGAGTACATTTGTTTCTAGTGAGCCTCTTGCTCACCAGATTTTTTTGTACCATTTCAGTTCTCATCTCACACCCAGTCACGTCTCTGCAGGGGGTATGAGAGCAAGGTGTGTGGCTGGGAACCCCAGACCATGACCCTTCACACAGGAGATATGAGCTCACATGCCCAGCCTCGCTGGGAAGAGGCCTCACTGGGGGCAATGGCTTTGTAACATATTTCGGGCAATTCCAGCAAAGCCATTTTGTGATCCAAATAGGGCATAGGTCTCATTTCCTTACACTGGCTCATCTTAGCAGAGGCGAGAGAAGAGAATATTCTTTGGTCAAGATAAAGACTAAGTTAGTGAGATTATTATATAACTCTTTAATTCTCCCTCTTTTAATTTTTTCCTGATGTACTACTCTGTTTTATTTCCTAATTTGCCTGTTATATATAAATATGAAGTTTGTACGTATAGTCTTCTTTCAAATTCCCACTGGTTCCATTGAAGAAAAATTCTGAAGCAATGTGCTCTTCAGGTTTTTATTTAGTCTTCCTTATTTTTCCTTAGTGAAAATCAAAGACAATTGACCTAGAAATGAATTTGTGGGATTTTAGTCACCAGTAAAATTTAGGCAGCTAAAATATCTGATGTCTAAGTCATGGTAAATGAACACATACTCCTCTTCATCCACAACTTTGATAGTTCTCTTCCTTATATTTTAAGAACATTTTTTAAGTTGCGTCTCCACAATCTAGACATTCCATTGGCTGAAAATTCAAAGCAACTGTTAGTGGACAAGATTACATGCCCCAAATTAGGCAAACTTTTTTTGCGTGCTTTTTGTTTGTTTGTTTGTTTTGTTTTGTTTTGTTTTGAGATGGAGTCTCGCTCTGTTGCCCAGACTGGAGTGCAGTGGTGCAATCTTGGCTCACTGCAACCTCCAACTCCCTGGTTCAAGTGATTCTCCTGCCTCAGACTCCCAAGGAGCTGGGACTACAGGCAGGTGCCACTATGCCTGGCTAATTTTTTGTATTTTTAGTAGAGATGGGGTTTCACCGTGTTAGCCAGGATGGTCTCGATCTCCTGACCTCGTGATCTGCCCGCCTCGGCCTCCCAAAGTGCTGGGATTACAGGCATGAGCTACGCCCAACCCTAGGCAAACATTTTAATGAAACTGGTCTCTTTCAGGAATCCCTGTGGTTACTGGGTTCCTTGTTGCAGCCAAGCTTGTCTTTAGCTGCTCGATTCTTGCAAATTCCATTTTAGGAGACTTCGATGCAGTTTGCATTGAGGCTTTTCCTCTGAAGTTAATCAGGCTGTCCAGGATAAGTTATGTCCTTTTCTCTGGAAAATCTAACTCTGGGCTCTGAGGAATTAAGTCATGGAGCTTTCAGAACCTTATGAGGAATCGCAGAAATGCAAGGCTGCAAATCTTTCCCTCCACGAATACACAAAATAAAGACGGGAACGTGCTCATCCTGAAAGCCTGTTCACCAGCCACCATTTCCTCTTGCTGTGGCGTCATTTTTAGTTGTCATTCCTTGATTTTTCTTTTTTAGTGGAAGCTTAAGTTCTTATTTTAGATTCCTGATAGTGGTTCCTTGTTGGTGATTTGGTGTCTTCTCTTTGGATATATTTTACCTTTTTCATCTGCAATCAATATCAACTCCAGATTTATTTTTTGATCTCCAGGAGACTGGGTGTGACCCAAAATAAGTTGAGAGATTTCACATTCCCCTTCCCAGTGTAAACTACTGAATAACAGGATGCCAGTGTCTAATAGAAAAGGGTGCGCAGTCACATAAGGAAATGCAGGACCAAAGCAAAGGCCCTTAAGAGGTAAAAGATGGGACATCCAGGAAGCCAAGGTGCCTGGAGCAGAGAGAGAACTGAGAGGTAAGTCAGAGATGGCCCAGGGCCAGCTCACGCAGAGCCTTGTGAGCCAAAGAGGGAATTCTAACTTTATTCTAAGTGCATGAGAAGACTTCATAGAACTTTAAGCAAAGGATTGATATAGTCTGATAAGTGTTTTTAAGAAGATACTTTTATGCTGGGCATGGTAATGTGCATCTGTAGTCGCAGCTACACAGGAGGCTGAGGCAGGAGAATTCCTTGATCCAGAAATTGAGGTTGTAGCATGCTAGCGCACCACAATCTTGCCTGTGAATAGGTACTGCACTCCAGCCTGGGTGACATTGCGAGACCCTGTCTCTAAAAAATGAAAATATTTTATAAAAGGTTACTCATTACTCTTGGAGGCTGAGTAGAGAATAGATTGGGGCAAGGAGTAGGGAGTGGGAAGATGAGTGAAAAGTAAGATTTCAGTGAGGAGAGTTGTTGTAGAAGATCAGGTAGGAGATAATAGTTTGTACTGAGGTGTTGACAATGGAAACGGCAAGAAGTGAATGGATTTAAGACAAATTTTGGATGCAGATCCAACAGCTTGCTGATGGAACAAAAATGGAAGAAATCTCGGATGAGCCTCAGTGCTTTAGAGAGAGCAGTTGGGTGGAAGATGATGTTCTTCACTGAGATGAGGCAAGTTGGGGTTGAAGAGAGCACAAGATTCAGAGAAAATACCAAGAGCTCCAATTCTTACTTGTTTCATTATATTGAGACCTTTCAATGTCCAGTCTTGAACTGGGCATGAAGGACACAACACTGAAGAGGGCATGGTTTTAGCTTCCTTGTGTTTGTCTGCCTACTTCGCTGGTCATTCCTTTTTATTCTCTTTTACTGGCTCCTTCTCATCTCCCAGAGTCTAAATGCCACGTGATCAAAGGCTCAGTCCTTGATCTACATTGACTTCTTTGGTGCTGTCATCTGGTGTTTGCGTAGAAACAGTATACACATTCACTTCCTTGGTGCTTTTCTATCCACATTCACATCCCTGGTGCACTCATTCAGTCCTTGGCTGTAAACTCTATCTATATACTGATGACTACCAAATTTATATCGCCTCACTGAACCTCTTCCTCTACCTATAGACTTATATATTCAACTGCCTGCTTGACATCTCCAACTGATGTGTAATAGGCATCTCAGGGTTAACACGTATACAACTAAATAATGATATTCATGCCTCATCCAAAAGCCCTGCTTCTCTTGCATTTTCCCCATTTCTATAAATGTTAACTTTATCCTTATAGTTTCTTAGGCCCAAACCTTGGAGCTATGCTGCACTGTTCTCTTTTTTCACATCTTACATATGAACCATCAACCAAGCCCGTTGGCTCTACCTTCAAGCAGTACCCAGAATACAACCAGGTGCCCCTTTTCTGCTGATACCACCCTGGTTCCTGCCACCATCACCTCTTGCCTGGATCATTGCATGGACATCATACCTGGTCTTCCTGGCTCTGCCCTTTTCCTCTTTAGCTTACTCTCAACACAGCAGCCAGAGTGGTCCTGTTAGGATATAAATCAGCTCTATCACATCTCTGATAAAAACCCTACACTGGCTCAGCTTCAGTCAGAGTGAAAGCAGAAAGTCCCTATAGTCACCTCCAGGTTCCACATCACCTGGTCTTCATCTATCATTTCACTTACTTATTTTATGTATTGTGTATCTATTGCCACTAGACTATAAGTGCCATGGAGATGGGAGAGCTCCCTTGACCCCTCTGTGGGACTTGCAACAGGGGTGTGGCTTGCTTACTTGGACGCCATGCTCAAACCCCTTGTGAGATGGGGAGCATGCAGGCAAGAAGGTGTGGGGCCGAAGTGAGCCTTTTTGGGCTCCAGCCCCACAGCAGTGTCTAGTGGTGTGTTACAATTAATGCTCTTTTAGCAGTTGCTGTCTGCGGATGGCTAAGTGTTAACCAGCTCAGTGGAGAGTCAGGGTGACAGCCTTTTACACCCTGCCCTCTTGGTACCCGGGTTCTTGTTTGGCGTCCAGGAAGAATCAGGTCACATGAACGGTTTGAAAGGTGATAAATGTGGAAGATTTTATTAAGCAGTAGAAGCAGCTCTCACCAGAAGGGAAGCTGGAAAGGGGATGGTGCAGGAAGAAGGTGATCTTTCCTCGGAGCCCGCCGTCTCTGGCCAGGCTCCTCTCTGAAGTCATGCTGTCTGAAGTTAAGCCATGTCTATCCATAGTCTGTGATGCTCAGTTGCTTCTTCTCCCTTGATGTTCAGCCGCTTGTCTCTCTGCCAGCTGAGATCTGGGGTTTATATAGGCACAGGATGGGGACCAGTGCAGGCCAAAAATGTAACATTTGGGTGGGAAAACAGGGATAACTGTTCTTATTTAGGGTCATGGTTTCCAGGCTTGAGGGTGGGGCCTTTGCCAGGGAACCACCCTCTTCTACCCAGTATTTCCCTGCCTCCTGTCCATATCACCATGAAAACAGGGGCTTTGCCTGTTTGCTCCCTGCTGAATTCCGCAGTGCCTAAGAGTGCCTCACCCCCAGTAGACACTTAGTGCCTGTTTGTGGAATAAATGAGTTCCAAAAGGAGGTTGTCTCCTCCTTCTTCACTACTTCTTTCTGACTTTTTATGGATTGTTGTCTTAATCTCTATGAATGCTTTGTCCTTGGGGCTAGTAGAGCATAGGGCTAAAACCACTGGGCAACCAAGCAGCAGCCCACACTCACAGTTAGGCTCTCTCATTCACAAGCAGTGTCACCTGGAATAAGTCACCTAGCCTCTCTGAGTTTTCATTTATTTGCTTATGAGATAGAGAAAGCCTGCCTGCCTATCACACAGGTTGTGAAAGTTTAATAGGCTGTCACATGAAAGATCATCTAGGATAAGGCATCATTTTCATTTATGGCAGCGTCTGGCCCTGACTGAATGCCAGAGCGTCACATGTTTGACTGTCTCATTTAACTCTCACATGGAATCAATAAGAGATGAACTCATATCATTAAACTCATTTTACAGATGAGAAAACTGAGGAGAACCAAAATGTTAAGTGAATTACCCACCAGCTAGTAAACAATAGAGCCAGGCTTTGAAGCCAAGCATTTTTATTCTAGTGTTTTTCCCATGTTCATCCAACAGGGCATCCAGGAGGCCAACGTGTCATAGTTCCCGACAGATTATATTCTGAGTTATCTACAAACTTTTTTGAGTCACTTGAAGATTTGTCTTTACACTCTGATTATAGTTTCCACCAGCCTATGCAGACTGCCAAGTAGGTCTCATTTTTTCCTCTTAGAAATGGTAAAATATCATATAGTCACTTATAAGAAAAACTGTGATTAGAAAAAATTTTAGCATTGTCCACTTTATGGTCATTCAAGAATGGTAAGTGTGAGCAGAGAACAACAGTTCCACAACTTGATTAGCTGGTAGTTTAACATGGATGTCTGAAAGTCACATATATGTAATTTCTTAGGATTCTTAAATTAGTAAATCTAGTTTACTGAAGCAGTATTAGCATCACTATTTTAGATTGCAAAAATGCCTTAATTGTGTAGAATTGGCTTATAGAGTGTTACTTAAGAAAAATGTGATTCTACCTCTATTTCTGTTGTAGCACACTTAACAACAAACAAACATGAAAAGATATATTAGCTTTCATAGAAACATTTTTGTTCTGTAAATAGGTTAATGATATGGTAAGGCCCCTAAGATAACTGAATTAACATTGTTTATATTAATGTTACTGCTGTTTATAAGATAGTATGAATTTGTGGGCTTATCTGAATTGTAGGCCATTCCCGTGATTAAAAATAAAGACAAAACTTTGAGTTACTCTTTGCGAAAACCTTATTGTGCTATGTAGAAATATTGAACTAATATTAAAATATTTGATGCTTTGGTTTCAGGGATTGGTTTAAAATTGGAGTCCTTTTTTTATTGGTTAGTCTTACAAAAGTGTAAGCCATTATATTTTTGACTATTTAAATAAAAACAAATGTTATTTTAAATATACAGAATGGATTGATAGTATAGGAGAGTGTAAGTTCTTCATAGGAACTTTAGAAAAGAAATATATGCTAATTCAGTTTTTTTAATCTTCTGCAGTGTATATATACACTTGGTAATTTTGAACTCAATTTTGTGTTTTGAAAATATGTGTTCATAATTTAGGTAATTTGCTACTTAAAGCAATAAGTCTCTGATACCTGAAAAGTAAATGTAAATGGCGACGGTGAAATAATACTGCAATTAACTTAATAGAGAAAAAATTATTAAAAGACAGCCTGTTATACCTATGTTCAACTAGCACAAAATAAATGTTTTAATGACTGACTGGAGTTATGAAAACGATTTGACCCAAGGTGCAACTTTTGTCCCAAACTGTTTTTCTCTTAACTGCCAATTACTGTAGCATTTCCCTAATGTTATCCTGCCCCATCCCTTCGACTCAAACAGGCAGAAATTCCTGTCTTCCCAAAGAAAAAGGTATTGTCAGGCTTCCCTCTGTCTTCCTCCTCACCACCTAAGGAATGAAACTCTGTCAAGTGTCCCCTAAGATTTGTGTTGTACCATCTAACCAAGTCCAGATGGTGTCTCAAGTTTAGTACTCATACTTAGTAAAGTGTTTGTAGATGAATTCTAGGCTTAATTGTGAACACTCGTTTTCCCAATAACTTATTCCATGCTTTTCTGACTTGTTTGTGTTATGGCCTTTCTGTGCTGATGAATTTGTAAATGTGGTTTAATTACTGTTTACCAAAAAATAGCTGCACACAGATCAGTCTCAGTGGGAGACTTAGCTAAAATGTTGAGGCAATTTGTTTCTAGTGCAAAAGCAGCTAATAAATTTGAAGCACTTTTTAAACACTGGGAAAGGCACTTAAGTTTGGTTGTGAAGAAACAGTGCTTTATACATTGGAGACATAAATCATTCTTTAAGAGAGTAGATTTAAATATCAGAATGGCATTTTTCCCCAAGGCCAGGCAAGCAGCAATTTGCAGAAACTGTAAAAATGGTGATTTGATTGAAAACCACACCAAAGAGATATATTCTAAAGAACTCCCCAAAAGGAAAACTTGAAATTACTTGTAAATTCCATAAAATGTCTCAGAGCTCTAGAAAGCCGGGTATTATGTATTACCGGATGTTTCTGAATTCTGGCCTCAGGCAAATTGCCAACTTAGCAACTAAATGACAGCTTTACAATTCTAATACAAACCAGCCTCTGTAACTCTGTTTTTTTAATCTCCAGGGGAAAAAAAGGACACAGAGGGAAGTGAAAGATATTAGACTGTTCAATTTATAAATTCCATTTGTTCTCCATTTGAGTTGCAGTTGAATTTTGCTTTTGCATAAAATGGTGTTTGCTTGATTCTGCCTAAAGAGGGAACTCTGGGCTGAGCGTGGTGGCTCATGCCTGCAATCCCAGCAATTTGGAAGACGGCATGAGCCCAGGAGTCTGAGACCAGGCTAGGCAAAAAAGCGAGACCCCCATCTCTACAAAAAATAAAAAATTTAGCCAGGCATGGTGGTACACACCTGTAATACCAGCTATTTGGGAGGCTGAGGCAGGAGGATTGCTTAAACTCAAGAGTTTGAGGCTGCAGTGGGCCATGATTGCACCAGCACATTGCAGCCTGAGTGACAGAGTCTTAAAAAAAAAAAAAAAAGGCAGGGGGAACTCAAAAAGTAAGTTCCTTCCTACAGCAGTTGGCCATACTCATAGGTGAAGTGCCCCATACTCCCATCACTTTGGACACCTGCATATGAGCAGGGCAGGTTTTGCCTCCAGTGCAGAAGTCAGAAAACAAAATCAATAAACTTGGCAATGAATGAGGATTGCTGGTCATTATCTGAACCATGAGTATTATGCAAGCAGTTTGAGCAGCATGAGATACAAACACCACCCCGCAGAAGTTTATTTTTAGTGAGGCCACCAGACAGGCCTCACTAAATTCAATATAAGAGATCCTAAGCTCAAGTCTTAACCACCAGATAGTTTTCAGTGTGTAAAATAGCGTTCTGAAAACCAAGCCCCCATGCTTCTGGCAATGAGCCTCCTTTTCCAAAATTATTCCATGTTTCCACTTTGTAGTTACCTTCCTATCAGTCATTTTTCTCAGTCATGCCTTCATTCATTCATTCACCAAATGCCATTTGTGGTGGGCTCTAGGAAGATGAAGCAACCCCAGTGGAGACTCTGCCTCAAGGGTCTGACTGTGTAGCAGGAGGGAGACAGAAACAAACCCCACAATGCGTGAAATCGCAAAGAAGATTGGCAATCATTAAAATGGGGATATGCTGTCTTTCAGGTATTCTGTAATTTTTCTAAGCTTTGCTTTCAGGTTTTTTTTCCAAAAGACGAAAAATGCAAAATACAAGTGCAGAACTTTTTTTTGAGATGGGGTTTATCTTGACCACACTTAAATCATATACCTTGGGAATTAGGAACTAATCTCGTGTATCACCTCCTCCAAGAAAGCTTCCCTGAGAGCACCCATGCCCCCTTTGGGTTGGGCATTTTTCCAGGTACTCTCACCAAATCCACTCTCTATTCTGTAGCATATCTGTCATATCGTCCCCTCACTGTTACCACCATCCCCTGCACACACAGCTAGGTGCCCTTAGGGAAAAGGGGCCACATCTTATTCTGCATCCACAGAACCAGAAACACACTGGTAATTGAGAGCCAAATGTTGAGGCAGTTTGTCTCTAGTGCAAAAGCACTATAAATGAGAAGCACTTTTTATACCTTGAGAAAATAACTTCAGTTTGGTTTTGAAGAAATGGTGCTTTCTATACTCAGGAAAATAAATCATTCTTTAAGGGAGTAGCTTTAAATATAAAAGTGGCATTTTCCCCCAAGGCCGATAATAATTACAGGTATTTCCCCACCTAGTAAAAGTTACCTTTATTTTCCACACCATGTTAAGTTTAAAAATAGGTAACAAAAAGGTGTGCATTCTTGTTATGGAAACATATATTAACAGCATATTTAAGTACACATACGAAAAGTCTGGAAGAACACATATCAACATGCTAGCAATTGTTATCTCTAAGGTTTAGTATTTGAAGTGATACTGCTTTTTTTCCTTATGTATCACTCTTTTACTATGTTACTATAACTATGTGCTACTGCTATGATAAGAAAATGCAAAGTTATTTGTATTTTAAAGAGAAACATTTGACCTATTTTATAAGCCAAAATCATAAGACATAACTTTATGAAGCATCATCTTTACTATCAAAACCCAACATTGTCAGTGATTTATTCCATGCATTTAAATCCCTGAACTAGCATGTTGGAGTTTGGTGGTATTAGGTTTGCTTCCATTTTCTGTCTTTATGTCTGTGTTTATAATATTCAGAAGGTATCCGAGCAGCATTTTACTTGGAAATATTCTAGCAATAAAACCTGCTAAATTCTTTCCCTTGGTCTCTCTCTTCCTCCTTTCCTTTAATTTTCCCTGCTAATACTTGGATTAGCTATCAGAACCCCAGCCTTCTTAAATTTAAGCTCAACCTCTGGCAAATTGATGTCAAAATTAAGTAAGCAATTAATTCTCCCTCTCTCCCTGCCCTCATTTCCCTCTACCTCACCCTCTCTCTGAACATTTTGCTTTCAGGATGGCTCTGTATAAAAGAAGTATTCATTTTCTGGTCAGTGATAATTCTGCTGTGCATCCTCTACTGGCCTATCTTTCTATTATTTTGTTTGGCTGACCAGTGTGTTGCAAAACCTAGACAGTGTTACTGGACTCGTATAGAGTTTATTTGTTTGTTTTTTCTTCTTCCCAAAGGAACAATTACAAATTATAAAATGCAGCCCTAAAGAGCAGCTCTACAAATTATATATGTTTTCTTTTCTATCTGCAGCTGAATTCTTGCCGCCAGGATGGGGAAACAGAACAGCAAGCTGCGCCCGGAGGTCATGCAGGACTTGCTGGAAAGCACAGACTTTACAGAGCATGAGATCCAGGAATGGTATAAAGGCTTCTTGAGAGACTGCCCCAGTGGACATTTGTCAATGGAAGAGTTTAAGAAAATATATGGGAACTTTTTCCCTTATGGGGATGCTTCCAAATTTGCAGAGCATGTCTTCCGCACCTTCGATGCAAATGGAGATGGGACAATAGACTTTAGAGAATTCATCATCGCCTTGAGTGTAACTTCGAGGGGGAAGCTGGAGCAGAAGCTGAAATGGGCCTTCAGCATGTACGACCTGGATGGAAATGGCTATATCAGCAAGGCAGAGATGCTAGAGATCGTGCAGGTATGTAGACTGAGCCCTTTAAAAAAAGAAGGGCATGCATCTCAAGTAAGAATTGGAAGGTGCACAGTATAGCACGGTGCAGAGGTTGCAAACTGGTGAGTCACCAGGACACTTCGTTTGGCCCACCCTGCACGTTTGAACAGTTTAAACTGCATTACAGTGTGGGGAGACTGCACATAAAAATCCACACTGGTCGGCATCTCTTGAAAAACTAGACTAGTGGGACTCCCGGGTCATAGGTGCATTTAAAAATGTTCTGATTGGCAATTGGTTGTAAGAGTTACAATCAATAAAAAGGAATGTCTAGATTATGATTAGTGGTTATGGAGACCAAGGTTTTACCACACAGATGAAGACTCTTAAGTAGCAGGCTTCAGAGAAAATAGCTTGGAAATGTTTCTTATCAGATGTAAGATCTGTGTTGCTGTTAATGCTGGTGGGCTTTTCCTGAATTCCAAGAGGAAGGAGGGTATAATGAGGCATCTCCAACACCCCTTCCATCATGGCCTGAGCACGTTTTTCAGGTTAACTTTAGAATGCCCTTGGCTGAGAGGAGAGGTTCATTCAGATGATTGGGGGAGCCTTAGAATTTTATTTTTTGGTTTACAGCACCATGTTAGCTCCTGCTCAACACTTTTGCCCAGTCGTCCTGGCTGCTGTTGGTCAATGGTTTTGTGATCAGTACTGATGAAGATGCAGACGCTGAGGCAGGGAGGAACATTTAGTCCTCGTGGACTGATGAAATCAACACTCCCTGCTAAGAACTCAGCCCTGAACAAATAGTATAGGGTGGAAAATGGACACTGTCCCTTTTCTGTGGAATCCAGTTTGTGAAAGAGACAGAGAGAATTGCAGAGAATATGCAGAAGGTATGAATTGACCCCCACCCAGACCCTGTTGACTTCACTCCACCACATTGCTAAGGAATGTAAAAAGTGATCATTAAAAGGAAGGTGCTTTGGGGCAATGTCCTTTGGAAAAATAAATAAATAAATGAAATGAAATAAATAAAAGGAAGGTGCCTCAGCCTCCCAGAGGCATTTTCTTCACTGTAAAGCACCTCAGTCCATTCACAGGCCCACAGTGTTTCCAGGCTATAATTGTAAGGACACCCATTCCTTACAAAATGCTCAGACACTCATGGCTCTTAAGAAGACTGCAAAGGAAAGCTTGAATTTCTTAAACTGTTTCCTAGAGTGCTAAGTCCTGATGATTAATATTCATGATCACAGAAAGGAAATATTGTAGCACCCTGAGGTGACTTCCAAATCATCAAAGAGATTAAAGAACCATTTTCATATTAAGGGCTATGTTATTCTATTCTGCTACTTTGCAAACTGACAATTCATGTATTCTGCCACATTCTTTTGCTAATCTCCCTGCTTTCAATTATTCTGGATAAACTGGAATTTACTGTAGGATCTCACAGAGCTTCCCATTCTATTTTTTGTTGTTGTTGTTTTTTCCCTCCCTTTTTGAAAACCCACACTCCTCAAGCCTTGTCACTGCCGCAGGAAGCTTTGTGCCTTTGTCTGACCATCTTTTCTTTGTTGTAGCTGGTCTGCAGCACTCAGGAAAATGCTCCTTTGCTTCAGAGCAGTCACTGTCAAGTTTCTGTTTTGTGCCTTTCTAAATATCTCTTAGAAAGTGATGAGTTGGGGGCAAGCTGTGGACCAGGAGAACCATCAACAAATTAAAGTTCTATTTGTTAATATGAGTAACACCTGTAACTTGATAGCAAGTGTTGATGCATAAATTCTTAGCTGAATTCCGTCCCTCCACGACTCAGAAATTCAAGCAATTTAATGAAAAATACAAATTTATGATTGTTTACCTACAAACACCAGTAACTGGTCAGGGTGAAGACTGGGGTGAAAACAAGTTTATAATTAGTTAAGCTTGACAATGAATGGGGTATAGGACTCCAAGTCATAAATTTTCTAGTTGCTATTCCCTGACATCGCTTCCTGTGGTTTAGCTTTAGTATCCACAGAATATTGTTTGTAGTGACAAGCTGAAATTGTTTTGTATTTCATAACATTGGTAGGAAAAAACTCTAAAATTTATGGGACTACTGTGGATTCTGTGTAGCTCTGAATCATACCAAATTAGTTCCCCTCTGGTGGCTATAACAATGTTTCAGAAAGCCAGTAGCTTAAAAATACAATTTATTATCCTATAGTTCTTGAGGTCAGAAGTCTGAAATCAGTTTCATTGGGCTAAAATTAAGGTTTCCTCAGGGGTGTGTTCCTTCTGGAGGCTGTTGGGGAGAATCCTTTCCCCTGCCTTTCCCCGATTCTAGAAGCTTCCTGAGTTCCTTGGCCGATGGCCCTCTTCATCCATCTTCAAAGGCAGCAACAGCAGATTGAGTCCTTCTCAGGCTGCCATCCTCTGTGTATTTTACTCTGCTTTTCTCTTCCACTTAAAAAGATCCTGTGATTACACTGGGACCATGTGAATAATTTAGGGGAATTTTTCCTTCCATCTCAATATTCTTAATGTAATCACATCTGCAAAGTTTGTCGTCCTGTGCAAGTTAACGTATTCACAGGTTTCAGGGATTTGGATGTGGACATCTTTGGGAGCCGTCATTCAGTCTACCACATATGCCAAAATGCAGTTGTGTTCCTTTTTAAAGAAAATATTTTTGTGCTGGATCAACATCTGGGTGAATAAGCAAAACCCTATGCAGATTTATTTTTAGGACCTCAAATGAACATTTTTACATTCATGTGTTTATTTTTTTATAATTTTTTCTTTTTTAAAAAATTATACTTGAAGTTCTGAAATACACGTGCAGAACGTGCAGGTTTGTTACATAGGTATACATGTGCCATGGTGTTTTGCTGCACCCATCAACCCGTCATTTACATTAGGTATTTCTCCTAATGCTATCCCTCCCCTTGCCCACCACCCCCCAACAGGCCCCGGTGTGTGTTGCTTCCCTCCCTGTGCCTATATATTCTCATTGTTCAACTCCCACCTATGAGTGAGAACATGCACTGTTTGGTTTTCTGTTCCTGTGTTAGTTTGCTGAGAATGATGGTATCCAGCTTCATCCATGTCCCAGCAAAGGACATGAATTTATTCTTTTTTTGTGGCTACATAGTATTCTATGGTGTATATGTGCTACATTTTCTTTATCCAGTCTAACATTGGTGGGCATTTGGGTTGGTTCCAAGTCTTTGCTATTGTGAATATTGCTGCAATAAACATATATGTGCATGCGTCTTTACAGCAGAATGATTTATAATCCTTTGGGTATATACCCAGTAATGGGATTGCTGGGTCAAATGGTACTTCTAGTTCTAGATCCTTGAGGAATTGCCACACTGTGTTCCACAATGGTTAAACTAATTTATGTTCCCACCAACAGTGTAAAAGGATTCCTATTTTTCCACATCCTCTCCAGAATCTGTTGTTTCCTGACTTTTTAATGATCACCATTCTAACTGGCATGAGATGGTATCT
The DNA here is from genome assembly GCF_029289425.2 of Pan paniscus. Classification (NCBI taxonomy): domain Eukaryota; kingdom Metazoa; phylum Chordata; class Mammalia; order Primates; family Hominidae; genus Pan; species Pan paniscus. Next base: position 119,063,707 of record NC_073256.2, on the reverse strand, counting down.
CATTGTGGTTTTGCTTTGCATTTCTCTAATGACCAATGATGATGAGCTTTTTTTCATATGTTTGTTTTTCCACATAAATGTCTTCTTTTGAGAAGTGTCTGTTCATATCCTTTGCCCAGTTTTTGATGGGGTTGTTTTTTTCTTGTAAATTTGTTTAAGTTTCTTGTAGATTCTGGATATTAGCCCTTTGTCAGATGGATAGATTGCAAAATTTTTCTCCCATTCTATAGGTTGCCTGTTCACTCTGATGATAGTTTCTTTTGCTGTGCAGAAGCTCTTTAGTTTAATTAGGTCCCATTTGTCAGTGTTGGCTTTTGTTACCATTGCTTTTGGTGTTTTAGTCATGAAGTCTTTGCCCATGCCTATGTCCTGAATGGTATTGCCTAGGTTTTCTTCTAGGGTTTTTATGGTTTTAGGTTTTATGTTTAAATCTTTAATCCATCTGGAGTTAATTTTTGTATAAGGTGTAATAAAGGGGTCCAGTTTCAGTTTTCTGCCTATGGCTAGCCAGTTTTCCTAACACCATTTATTAAATAGGGAATCCTTTCCCCATTTCTTGTTTTTGTGAGGTTTGTCAAAGATCAGATGGTTGTAGATGTGTGGTGTTATTTTTGAGGCCTCTGTTCTGTTCCATTGGTCTATATATCTGTTTTGGTACCAGTACCATGCTGTTTTGGTACTAGCACCATGCCGTTTTGGTTACTGTAGCCTTGTAGTATAGTTTGAAGTCAGGTAGCATGATGCCTCCAGCTTTGTTCTTTTGGCTTAGGATTGACTTGGCAATGCAGGCTCTTTTTTGGTTTCATATGAAATTTAAAGTACTTTTTTCTAATTCTGTGAAGAAAGTCAATGGTAGCTTGATGTGAAGAGCATTGAATCTATAAATTACTTTGGACAATATGGCCGTTTTCATGATTTTGATTTTTCCTACCATGAGCATGGAATGTTTCTCCATTTGTTTATGTCCTCTCTTATTTCCTTGAGCAGTGGTTTGTAGTTCTCCTTGAAGAGGTCCTTCACGTCCCTTCTAAGTTGTGTTCCTAGGTATTTTATTCTCTTTGTAGCAATTGTGAGTGGGAGTTTGCTCATGATTTGGCTCTCTGTTTGTGTATTATTGGTGTATAGGAAAGCTTGTGATTTTTGCACATTGATTTTGTATCCTGAGACTTTGCTGAAGTTGCTTATCAGCTTAAGGAGTTTTGGGGCTGAGATGATGAGGTTTTCTAAATATAGAATCATGTCATCTGCAAACAGAGAAAATTTGACTTCCTCTCTTCTTATTTGAATACGCTTTATTTCTTTCTCTTTCCTGATTGCCCTGGCCAGAACTTCCAATACTATGTTGAATAGGAATGGTAAGAGAGGGCATCCTTGTCTTGTGCCAATTTTCAAAGGGAATGCTTCCAGCTTTTGCCCATTCAGTGTGATATTGGCTGTGGATTTGTCATAAATAGCTCTTATTATTTTAAGGTATGTTCCATCAATACCTAGTTTACTGAGTGTTTTTAGCATGAAGGGATTTTGAATTTTATTGAAGGCCTTTTCGGAGTCTCTCTTTTTCTATTGTTTGGAATAGTTTCAGAAGGAATGGTGCAAGCTCCTCTTTGTACCTCTGGTAGAATTCGGCTGTGAATCCATCTGGTCCTGGGCTTTTTTTTGTTGGTAGGCTATTAATTACTGCCTCAATTTCAAAATGTGTTATTCGTCTATTCAGGGATTCAACTTCTTCCTGGTTTAGTCTTGGGAGGGTGTATGTGTCCAGGAATTTATCCATTTCTTCTTGATTTTTTAGTTTATTTGTGTAGAGGTGTTTATAGTATTCTCTGATGGTAGTTTGTATTTCTGTAGGATCAGTGAGGATATCCCCCTTATCATTTTTTATTGTGTCAATTAGATTCTTCTCCCTTTTCTTCTTTATTAATCTGGCTAGTGGTCTATCTATTTTGTTAATCTTTTCAAAAAAAACAGTTCCTTGATTCCTTGATTTTTTTATGGTTTTTTTGTGTCTCTATCTCCTTCAGTTCTCCTCTGATCTTAGTTATTTCTTGTCTTCTGCTAGCTTTTGAATTTGTTTGCTCTTTCTTCTCTAGTTCTTTTAATTGTGATGTTAGGGTGTCAATTTTAGATATTTTCCGCTTTCTACTGTGGGCATTTAGTGCTATAAATTTCCCTCTAAACACTGCTGTAGCTGTGTCTCAGAGATTCTGATATATTGTGTCTTTGTTTTCATTGGTTTCAAAGGACTTATTTATTTCTGCCTAATTTCATTATTTACCCACTAGTCATTCAGGAGCAGCTTGTTCAGTTTCCACATACTTTTGCAGTTTTGTGTGAGTTTCTTAATCCTGAGTTCTAATTTGATTGCATTATGCTCTGAGAGACTGTTTGTTATGATTTCCATTCTTTTTTATTTGCTGAGGAGTTTTACTTTCAATTATGTGTTCGATTTTAGAATAAGTGTGATGTGGTGCTGAGAAGAATGTATATGCTGTTGATTTGGGGTGTAGAGTTCTGTAGATGTCTGTTAGGTCTGCTTGGTCCAGAGCTGAGTTCAAGTCCTGAATATCCTGGTTAATTTTCTGTCTTGTTGATCTGTCTAATATTGACAGTGGAGTGTTAAAGTCTCCCACTATTATTGTGTGGGAGTCTAAGTCTCTTTGTAGGTCTCTAAGAACTTGGTTTATGAATGTTGGTGCTCCTGTATTGGGTGCATATATATTTAGTATAGCTAGCTCTTCTTGTTGCATTGATCCCTTTACCATTATGTAATGCCCTTCTTTGTCTTTTTTGATCTTTGTTGATTTAAAGTCTGTTTTATCAGAGATTAGGATTGCAACCTCTGCTTTTTTTTTTTTTTTTTTTTTTTTGCTTTCCATTTGTTTGGTAAATCTTCCTCCATCCCTTTATTTTGAGCCTGTGTGTGTCTTTGCACGTGAGATGAGTCTCCTGAATACATCACACTGATGGGTCTTGACTCTTTATCCAATTTGCCAGTCTGTGCCTTTTAATTGGGGGCATTTAGCCTATTTACAATTTAAGGTTATTATTGTTATATGTGAATTTGATCCTGCCATTATGATGCTAGCTGTTTATTTTGCCCATTAGTTGATGAAGTTTCTTCATAGTGTTGATGGTCTTTGCATTTTGGTTTGTTTTTGCAGTGGTTGGTACCAGTTTTTCCTTTCCATATTTAGTGCTTCCTTTGGGAACTTTTGTATGGCAGGCCTGGTGGTGACAAAATCCCTTAGCATTTGCTTGTCTGTAAAGGATTTTATTTCTCCTTCACTTATGAAGCTTAGTTTGGCTGGATATGAAATTCTGGGCTGAAAATTCTTTTCTTTAAAAATGTTGAATATTGACCCTCACTGGCTTGTAAGGTTTCTGCAGAGAGAGCCACTGTTAGTCTGATGGGCTTCCTTTGTGGGTAACCCAGCCTTTCTTTCTGGCTGCCCTTAACATTTTTTCCTTCATTTCAACCTTGGTGAATCTGACGATTATGTGCCTTGGGGTTGCTCTTCTCGAGAAGTATCTTTGTGGTGTTCTCTGTATTTCATGAATTTGAATGTTGGCCTGTCTTGCTAGGTTGGGGACGTTCTCCTGGATAATATTCTGAAGTGTGTTACCAACTTGGTTCCATTCTCTCTGTCATTTTCAGGTACACCAATCAACGTAAGTTTGGTCTTTTCACATAGTCCCGTATTTCTTGGAGGCTTTGCTCATTCCTTTTCATTCTTTTTTCTCTAATCTTGTCTTCATGCCTTATTTCATTAAGTTGACCCTTAGTCTCTGATACCCTTTCTTCTGCTTGATCGATTTGGGTATTGATACTTGTGTATGCTTCACAAAGTTCTCGTGCTGTCTTTTTCAGCTCCATCAGGTCATTTATATTCTTCTCTAAACTGGTTATTCTAGTTAGCAACAACTCTAACTTTTTATCAAGGTTCTTAGCTTCCTTGCATTGGGTTAGAACATGCTCCTTTAGCTCGGAAGAGTTTGTTATTACCCACCTTCTGAAGCCTACTTCTGTCAATTTGTCAAACTCATTCTCCGTCCAGTTTTATTCCCTTGCCCGCGAGGGGTTGTGATCCATTGGAGGATAAGAGGCATTCTGGTTTTTGGAATTTTCAGCCTTTTTGCACTGGTTTTTCTTCATCTTCATGGATTTACCTACCTTTGGTCTTTGCTGTTGGTGACCTTCGGCTGGAGTTTTTTGCGTGGTTGTCCTTTTTGGTGATGTTGATGCTATTGCTTTCTGTTTGTTGGTTTTCCTTCTAGCAGGCAGGCCCCTCTTCTGCAGGTCTGCTGGAGTTTGCTGAGGGTTCACTCCAGATCCTGTTTGCCTGGTATCACCAGCAGAGGCTGCAGAATAGCAAAAATTGCTGCCTGCTCCTTCCTCTGGAAGTTTTATCCCAGAGGGGCACCTGGACAGGTGCCAGCCAAAGCTCTCCTGTATAAGATGTCTGTCGACCCCTGCTGGGAGGTATCTCCTAGTCAGGAGCCTCGGGGGTCAGGGACCCACTTGAGGAGGCAGTCTGTCCCTTAGCAGAGCTTGAGCACTGTGCTGGGAGATCGCTGCTGTCTTCAGAGCTGTCAGGCAGGAATGTTTAAGTCTGCTGAAGCTGCACCCACAGCTGCTCCTTCCCCCAGGTGCTCTGTCCCAGGGAGATGAGAGTTTTATCTATAAGCTCCTGACTGGGGCTGCTGCCTTTCTTTCAGAGATGCCCTGCCCAGAGAGGAAGAATCTAGAGAGGCATCTGGCAACAGCAACTTTGTGGTGCTGCGGTGGGCTCTGCCCAGTCCAAACCTCCCAGTGGCTTTGTTTACACTGTGAGGGGGAAAACCACCTAGTCAAGCCTCAGTAATGGCAGACGCCCCTCCCTGCACCAAGCTGGAGCAACCCAGGTCAACATCAGACTGCTGTGTTGGCAGCAAGAATTTCAAGCTAGTGGATCTTAGCTTGCAGGGGTTCTTAGGGGTGGGACCCACTGAGCAAGACCACTTGGCTCCCTGGCTTCAGCCCCCTTTCCAGGGGAGTGAATGGCTCTGCCTCGCTGGTGTTCCAGGCACCACTGGAGTACGAAAAAAAACATCTGCAGCTAGCGTGTTGTCTGCCCAAATGGCCCTCCAGTTTTGTGCTTGAAACCCAGGGCCCTGGTGGCATAGGCACCTGAAGGAATCTCCCAGTCTATGGGTTGTGAAGACCATGAAAAAGCATACTGTCTGGGCCAGAGTGCACCATTCCTCACAGCATGGCTTCCCTTGGCTAGGGGAGGGAGTTCCCCAACCCCTTGCACTTCCCAGGTGAGGCAACAGCCCACCCTGCTTCTGCTCACCCTCCGTGGGCTGTACTCACTGTCTAACCAGTCCCAGTGAGATGAACTGGGTACCTCAGTTGGAAATTCAGAAATCACCCATCTTCTGCGTTGGTCTTGCTGGGAGCTGCAGACTGGAGCTGTTCCTATTTGGCTGTCTTGCCCAGGAACCTCATGTGTTTATTTATAAGTGACAAATTTAGGAACATGAGTTAGGCTCAATATTTTATTATCACATCAAAAATCATCTCTCAGGAATCTTAGGCCAGATCAGAACCCTGACCTTTCCTCATCTTACAGCAGATTCTCTCCTCCCATTGGTGGCTGAGGTCAACCCACCACTCAAGAGGAAGAATTCTTCCTGCCCAACGTAGTTCCTGTCCCTCAGCTCTGCTGGAGACAGGTGTGAATACCCACACCCATCACAGCACAGGCTGTGTGTCTGAGGAAGGGATCAACCAAGCAAGCGAGTGGCATCACTGATTCTACCATAAATGCTTAGATGTGTTCTGGCATCTTGAGGGGTGGAGGGAATGTTGACCTTATGGATCCATCAATGGGACCACAGCACTCCCAGGGAGCTAATGTAGGAAGAAAATGGAATTACATTTGCCTCCCTTCTGTTCTCAAAAGTAACTAAGACCCTTGAAAAGCCAAATTTTAACTACAGGATTCTCATTGACTATATGTATACACGCTGCATTCTTTATCCTTACAACTCAATGAAAATGATAGGCTTAGACAACATTAGACCATCTGTACCTGAAGCAAAGATAAAGAAGGAACCAAAGGAAGAATAGGCATGTGAGGGTGAGGCAGGAAAATAGAGTCTGGAGGCAGGGAACATAAGGCCAATTCACACTTCAGCTGTAACAGGAAATATCCTCTCCGTAGGGTGTACGCCATAAATGACTGTAACTTTACTTCATCCTCTCCATTTATGTAGGGCGTACCCAAAGTAACCAGTGGAATCCTCTAGCGGGTATTTAAACTCTCGAAAATTCTGTAATGGGGCCTGTGAGCCCCTATGCACAGGCCCGCTCCCACACTGTGGAGTGTACTTTCATTTTCAATAAGTCCCTTCATTCCTTCTTTGCTTTGTTTGTGTGTTTTATCCAATTCTTTGTTTAAGATGCCAAGAACCTAGACACCCTTCATTTTTAAAAAGAGTAGCCATCTTGGACAAAGCAGATTGATATTGCCTCTCCTTTTTAAAATTTCCCGTTTCCTTATTTCCCATCTCCTTGAGTCACAATTTTCTATTCTTGAGCAGCAAGCTCAACTTCTCCTTTTACAAATGCAGCGGTGTCACTGATTCTGCTGTGAGTGCTTAGATGTGCTCTGGGATCTTGAGGGGTGGAGGGATCCATGTATTAAGGGTAGAGACCCCAGGATGAGTACCTGGCTTCCAGTCATGATTCTGCTCCCTTAGTACCTACATGCCCTTGTACAAGTTACTGAACATCTCTGGCATCCATTTCCGGATTTGTGGATTGCAGCTAATCAAAACACCTAACTCATGGATGATTGTAAGTGTTAAATCAGTCATTACAAGTAAGGTGCCTAGAACAGCGCCTGCATGGGCTATCACTCAATAATTGTTGGCTACCATTATTATTGCCACAATTTCCAGAGCTGGGACAGGATGTCTTCCTACTAAATGAAGGGAGTTCACTTCCACTTCAATGGAGAAAGTAATGGATAGAATCTTCCATTAAGCTTTCAGTTAAATTTTGTTATAACATGTTTGTTCACAAAGAAAAGGGAGGTGTCCCACTAAATCTCCAATTGGTGGAAATCACAGAAGAGATATTCTTGACTTTAGGACCCCTAGCTTCTCTACCTGCTGTCTTTACTGGCAGAGATCAGCCCCTCTGGGAACAAGCTAAAACTTCTGAGCTATGATGTTCACAGGACTCAGATTAAAGAAATAATCATGTTTCCAGGAAAGAATGTAGTTGGCCCCAGGAATTCCCCAAACCTTATTGATCTGAGCCCACAGTCACACATCATGCATTGGGACTGTTTGGGGGACAGTCTGTCTGGGTTTGTTCTTAAGTTCAAGTTAGAGCCTTTCGAAAACCATCCAAAGGCTGACATCACGTTACTCCTAGCAGTCCTTAGGGCTCTGACTTTAAAGACGAGGTTAGAATAATTTGTAATCAGCACTTTTACTACTTAGAATAATGATTGTTTCAAAAATCTTGGAGTCCACATACCTGTTTTATTTATTTATTTATTTATTTATTTATTTATTTATTTATTATTACCATTTTTTGAGATGGAGTTTTGCTCTGTCGTCCAGGCTGGAGTGCAGTGGTGCAATCACAGCTCACTGCAACCTCCGTCTCCTGGGTTCAAGAGATTCTCCTGCCTCAGCCTCCCAAGTAGCTGGGATTACAGGCACCTGCTACCATGCCCAGCTACATATCTGTTGTTTTAGAGTCAAACTTTCTCTCCTAGTTGTGATTCAGGGTTAACTGACATCTTCTGATGAAGGCAAGGTGAACTTAAAAACACCCCAGTATACATTTCACACCTTTTAAATGAGTGAAACCTGAAGGAAGGCATTTGGGAATATACTGGCAACCCACAACAGGAAAGTTTGGTTTTGCTACTTTTAGCAGTATGGGAAAAAAATTTTCTGATTCACCCCTGTGATGAATAAGGCATACATATCTATACAGCAGCCAGATGAGGATGGGGAGCTATGGGGATGGGGGTAGCCATGCAAAAACAGCTTATCCTCCTCGGGCACCAGATGAACACACAGACTAATCCACACTCATTTCCAGAGTGCCCACCTGACCAATTCAAACAACCAGGCTGTTAGTAGTTCTGCCACAGAGGATCAAAATAAGGGCCAGAGAGACTTCCTTATATTCTTTTTAGAAGCACATTCTGAGTACCATTTGCATTGTTTCCCCCAAAGACTGTTCTAAATAGACACTCTGTCACTTTTAATATGGTCCTTGGAGACCTGAAACACTGTGGTCTTCTGATTCTGGGGGAAAAAAAGGAGGGGGCAGGGGAAGAGTTTCTAGTTCATCTTATATTACCCCCTGGGAATTCAGCTCCAAACCCTGAGTAATTCTTAATTATGAGCATGGACCACAGATGTGGCTCTGGAATGCAACTTAGATTTCTTTCCTGGAAGAAACTCTTCAATGCAATTGCTTAGGCTAGTGACTTCCTCCAAGAACTGACTTTAGTGCTTGCTTATCGGATGTTTTGGGTTTGTCCCTTTCTTATCAGGGGATTAATCTTATTGCAAATCACACTATGGCTTAAAAGTTTAAGTCAAATCAAGTATGGTATCTGGCAAACATGAATGAGTGCTTCCTAGCTTCTCGTGCTTATTGGCAATCCTTGACATTCCCTGGTTTGTAGCTGCATCACTGTATTCTCTGCCTCCGTCATCATAGGGTGTTATCCCTGTGTGTCTGTGTCCAATATTCCCTCTTCTTATAAAGACACTAGTTGTTGGATTAAGGAGCACTCAAATTCATGATGATCTCATGTTAACTTGATTGCATCTGCAAAGACCCTATTTCCAAACAAGGTCACATTCACAGGTTTCAGATAGACAAGGATTTTTGCAGGACATTGTTCAACCTAGTACAAAGGGACTATCTCATTTAATCCTCACGACAACCATATTAGCCCAATTTTATGGATGAAGAAACAAATTGCTTCCAGATCTTCATTTCTACTGTGTCCAACTCTTAATGGACCTCTCTATTAAGATGTTGCACTGGTACAAAGTCAATATTCCAAAAACAAATTCATCATTGCCCAAACCTCCCCACCACTCCCTTTTTTTTTTTTTTTAAATAGACTTACTATCTATCCTCTAATCAAGTCAGAGACATCTTTGGCACTCCTCCACCGTCTATCTCCATATTTAGACAGTCACCAGAGCTATTAAATTTGCCTCTTTGGTATTTTTTAACCTTTTCATTCCTGTGCATTCCTTCTGCCACTGTCTCATTTCAAGTCAGTGGTGGTACTCTTCACTTTTAGATATGAGCAATTAATAGTTTTCCAATCTTATGTGAAGTGCTCTGCAAAAGGCAGTTTCGGATGACCCCCTCCAAAGAGGCCTTTACTCTCCTAAACAGACATTCTGGAGTTACTGTGTTTCAGGCTTCACATTTCTAACCTATATTATTATAACTTTTCCCCAGTTATCTATTCTGCATATTGAAACCAACACAAAAGTTACTGACTTAAAACAACAATCATTTATTTAGCCCATGAATCTGATACTTGGGCAGAACAGTGGGATCTCATTTCTGTTCCATGCAGCATCAGCTGGGGTGGCTCGAAATTGCCTGGGAGCTGGAGCAGCTGAGGCTTCTTGGACCTGGGACCTCCCTCTGTGCCTCTGTGTAGTCTCTCTCCTCCATGGTGGCTTTGGGGTGGCCAGACTCCTCACATGGCAGCTCAGGGCTTAAAAACTGCAGGTCCCAAGAAAGAGAACCAGGCAGAGCTGTATCTCCTTTTATGATCTGACTTTGGAGGTCACAGAGCATCACTTCTCCTGTCCACCCCTACTCCAGGCAGTCACAGAGGTCTCTATGGCTCACCAAGACCTCCAGGCTCAAGGGGAGGGGACCTAGAGTTTACCTCGAGAAAGGCAGTGGCGAGGTTCTGGAGGATTGTGTGGGATTAGAAAGCCTGTTCTGGCTGTTTTTGGAAAATACGATCTTCACAACATGTTTCTAACAGCTCTTCCTGCCTCCCATCAGGTCCTTCCCCACTTCGGTTTTCCCCACTGATGCCAGAGTAATCTTTCAAGACCTAATATGATCATGTTAACCATGTTTCTCTCCTGCCTAAAATCTTTGAGTATCTCCTCATTCACTTTATTTATTTTTATTTTTAAATTTTATTTTAATTTTATTTATTTATTTTGAGATGAAGTCTCGCTCTGCTGCCCAGGCTGGAGTGCTCACTGCACTCAGCTTACTGCAACCTCTGCCTCCTGAGTTCCAGCGATTCTCCTGCCTCAGCCTCCTGAGTAGCTGGGATTACAGGTGCACACCACCATGCCCAGCTAATTTTTGTATTTTTAGTTGAGACGGGGTTTCATCATGTTGGCCAGGCTGGTCGTCTCGAACTCCTAACCTTGTGATCCGCCCACCTCAGCCTCCCTAAGTGCTGGGATTACAGGCATGAGCCACCGCGCCCGGCCTATTTTTTATTTTTTTGACACGGAGTTTTCGCTCTTGTCGCCTAGGCTGGAAAGCAATGGCGCGATCTCAGCTTACTGCAACCTCTGCCTCCTGGTTCAAGCTATTCTTCTGCCTCAGCCTCCCGAGTAGCTGGGATTACAGGTGCCCGATACCATGCCCGGCTAATTTTTGTTTATGTTTAGTAGACATGGGGTTTCACCATGTTGGCCAGGCTGGTCTTGAACTCCTGACCTCAGCTGATCCCGCCTGCTTCAGCCTCACAAAGTGCTGGGATTACAGGCATGAACCACCGTGCCCGGCCCCCATTCACTTTAAATGATGTCTAAATTTCTTAACGAGGCATACAACAGCCTTTGTGACTGGGTCCCCATCTCTCTCAAGACTCATCTCGCATTTGTGATCTTTGAATTCTCCATGCCTCAGTTACGTGTCAGCTGGGAGATACCAGAAGTCACCGCGGCCTCTCACATCCCACAGCCTTTTCTCATGCGGTATCCTAGAGTACACTCTTACCACATTTCCCTCTCACTCAGTGGAGGTGTCTCGTCTGCCCCCCACACCCCAGTCCTATGCATTTAACTCTGTTGTTGATCTCCATCATAATAATGCTTTCTTTTTTGTTGTTGTTAATTTCAAGTAGATTGCTGTTTTGTAATCATGAACAACTCCACTAAAAGATATAATTACTTTATGGTCTCTTCAACAGGATTTTACCATGTTGAGTGCTGGATATTTTTATAGCTCTATAAATGTTCTTAAACTTTCTTCCGAGACACAGTTAAATTACTTGGAAACAATTTGAACTTTCCAGGTCTTGCTTTTCAGATTCATTAGCTGACACGAGAGCAGCACTCAGCTAGGACTGATTATTCCCACTACTGAGGCCAGACCTTTCTGACTAGCCAGTGCCCCACAAATCATGAGGCTCTCCCTCTGGCTGATGGAAACAGGCAAGCTTCTGGACCTTGTGGGAGGGCCAGGCAGTCTTTCCTCTAATCCTTTCACTTGGTTCTTTTTTCCCAGTCCTGGGTAGTTTCTTCCCAGGACTTGTGTAGACTGTCTTGTGTGTAGTCAGTCTTGTGTAGACTGACTGTGCTGAATACTTGAGGGAGACCTGCCACAGCTCTCTGGAGTTCTCTCTGTGCCACTCTCTCTTCTCTTTTATTCTGTCCAGTGATCACTAGCCACTTTAGTGTCTCCAAACTCTCAGCGCCATCTGCCCATCAGTGAGTCCACCAGGTATCACATAGGTCCCTGCTCCTGGCACTGTGGCTTGGAAACCCTCTCAAGTCATTAAGCTGGGGCCAACATAGGACTTAGCTCTCATGTTTTCATTTTCTCAGGGATCACTGTCCTTCGTTGCCCAATTCCCAGCGTCTGGTAAACTGTTGTTTCATGTCCATTGTTTTTTGGGTTTGTGGTTGCTGCTGCTTCGGGTGGGAGGGGATAAATTCAATCCCTGTGACTCCATCTTGGCCAGAAGCCACACTCTCTAATCTCATGCTGATGTTTTCTGTGTTGACCTGTTCTGCTGCCACCTGTCCTGTGAGCTCCTTCAAGGCAGGGCTGTGCTGATGCCAAGGGATTTAGCACCATTTTTGTGCTATTCATAAAGTCCACAAATGTTTGTTGAATAAAGTAAGTGTTAGACTCCAAAACATACAAAGATGAATAAGAAAATATCTACAATATCTCTGTCTTGAAAAAACTTAGAAACCACTGGGAAGACAAATCTCATGAAGAAGCATTCTAGGCTATTTGTTTTGGGGGAAAAAAAAAAAAGAGGAACAGAGAACGCAGCCCAGATGAAGAGGGAGTCAGAGTAAGAGTCAGTCCTGGCACAGACAGAACTTTCTTGAGGCACTACTTTCATAAACTGTTCATAGATGTTTTGTAACAAAAGGGTTCTGGTCAAACCAGTTTGAGAAAACCTGGGTTAAATAGATTTCAACACATCTCTTACTGCAGGAATTACCAGAATCTTTAATATGTTCGTGTGCATTGTGATGTTTTGAGAAGGGGATAAAATAAGCAGTGTTTCCCAATACTGTTTTGATGATGGGATCTCTCTGATCTTAACACATCTTGGAAGGCTGACATTTCTTGGAAAGCACGTTGGGAGACACCTTTATAGCATCGTCAATGTGTGATTGTTCAGCCTTTGTTTCTGTATCTCCAATATCCATGAGGCCGCTTCTGCGGAGCAGCCTCTTGCTCTTCTGCCGTTGCGCACCACAGAACATAAAGTTCTTCCCATGTTAAGGCTACATCTAACTTCCCATAAGTCTTCAAGTTATAAAAGGGCATAGTGCTGGGTTATTCTAAATAGTCAGCTCCCCTAGTGTGCAGAGAGTACAGTGTACAAATCTTGGACATTCTCATTCCATTTAAGAATCATAGTATCTAGTTGGGCGCCGTGGCTCACACCTGTAATTTCCACACTTTGGGAGGCTGAGGAAGGAAGATCTCTTGAGCCCAGGAGTTTCAGACCAGCCTGGGCAACATAGTGAGACTCTGTCTCTACAAAAAAAAATTAGCCCAGTGTGGTGGCACATGCCTGTGGTCTCAGACAGCTACTCGGGAGGCTGAGGTGGGAGGATGGTTTGAGCCCAGGAGGTCCGAAGCTACAGTGAGCTATCATCACGCCACTGCATTCCAGCCTGGGAGACAGAGTGAGACCCTGTCTCAAAGCAAAAAAAAAAAAGAATCACACTATCACAAAGGGACCAGTACACAAAGTGGTTCAGTGGTTCAAACTCCATTTTCAGCAGCAAAAATGGTTTTGTTTTGCTTCGTTTTCTGAGTAAAATCTTACATGAAATCTTACATGGAACTGCTCGGTTGAGAAGGCGTGGGGCTCCTGCTTGTCTCTCACACTCTCTCTGCCTGTGAAAATGCTTAAAGCACCTTGGAAGAATACTACAAAAATATGACAATTACTGATTTAATTGATTCTTCTAGCTCTAAATGAGAAAGTACTTATGCTATTCCAGATATATAGATGTTCATTCTATTTTAAAAGTATTTCCTGAAAATATTTTCATTCTTCTCCTTTCCTGATATGTAATATCCTTCTAAGCAAGGTGCTTAGTCTAAGCAAGGTGAGAAAGTCTAAGGACAACCAGGTGCTGCCAAACTTCTGTTGTCCGTAGTCTGCTGTCAGAGAGACGTGGGTGTCTGGTTTCCTGTTAGAACACCCTACATTTTGTGATGAAATATCTGGTTTCCTTCAGAAAAGAGGTTGAGTGTTAACTCTTGGAATTTTGCCTGCCCTCAGTTAATTGCACAACCTTGATCAATGCAGACCTGAGTCCTCCCTTCCCAGACCTGAGTCCTCCCTTTCCAACATCCCAAGAGGTTGTTCCTTCAAAGAGAAAAATTAAAAATAAATAAATAAATATATATATATAGGTAGACCACAAGGAAGCTGATAGGGGCTGTGGTCACACTGGGGAGCTGTCTCAAGCCTGGCTGGGGCAGAGTCAGGGCTGGGCTCCTGGGTGTCCCAAAGCTCTGCATTTACCCAGAGACAAGAAAAGGACTTTTCAAGTTTAATTGAAAACAGGATGACCCTGCTAGACCTCTCATTGACATTGCTAAAAATAAAGTAGGGAAGTAGCCTGGTCTCTTCACGGTTTAATCCCATTAAATGTAGAAGGGGTGGGGACTGAAGCTAGTAAAAGACATGATTTGTCTCAGATGGCTGTCTGGGGTTGTATTTTTCTCCTCTGTGCTATGCAGTCCCAGATTTTAAAGTTCTGATACAATCAGGTCTCGGTTGTTGATGCCGTGGGAAGGGAGCAAAGGGACAGACAATCCTGCCACTGTGGCTCTGCAGGGCTGTCACCCACTCACTCTGGGGGCCACTGGGACTCGTCACCTCGGCTCTCTGCTCACCGTTCTTGTACCACCCCTGGCATAGGCCTGGCTTTGTAAATAACCCACTAATTCCCATCTGATCTGAGTGTCACGAAAGAGTCATCTGTGAGCCTCTTAAAGAAGACCCCACTTCCTCCTCAAACTCACAACACACTCAGACGTGGTGCCTCCCACCCCATTCCAGAAGCCCTGCTTGCACATATGTTCACATCGGGGACTTCGGACGCTGTTCATTTTGTGGGGGAAGTAGTGGGAGTTGTTTGTTGTATTAACTGATTCTCGTTTCTCTGTGCCAACCCCACTCCTTTAGCCTAATACTGAATAGCAAGACTGGAAGACTTTCCGTTGAGTGTGAGAGCTTCACATACATTCATGTGCTTGCCTGAGCTTTCATTCATTTCTTCAAGGGTGTTAAGGGAATAACCCCTAGATTATTACACAGTTGATTTTTCATCAGAATCCCAAGAAGAAGAATTTCGTGAGCCACAACCTTAGAGGCTGAAAGGTCCAAAGAGTGCTCCAGACCAATGGGTTTTACTTGCCACCAGGGGACCCAGATGTAGCCTAGGCAAGGGCTTTCATAACAGCTATCAAGGCATTACTGGGATGACTATACCCATCTAAATGGGGATCATTGAAAAATAAGGTGCTTTTTGTGCCACATATGAGACCTCCCAAGTCCTGTGCTAGAAGATTGTGAGACATGAGATAAGAGAGAGTGGCCAGGCACAGTGGCTCACGCCTGTATTTCCAGCACTTTGGGAGACTGAGGCAGGAAGCCCAGGAGTTCGAGACCAGCTTGGGCAACATAGAGAAACCCCATCTCTACAAATATTTTTTTAAAAATTAACTGGGCATGGTGGTGCATGCCTTTGGTCCCAGCAACTCAGGAGGCTGGGACAGGAGGATTGTCTGAGACCAGGAGATCAAGGCTGCAGTGAGCCATGATAGCATCACTGCACTCCAGCTTGGGCAACAGAATGAGACCTTTTCTCAAAAAATAAATAAATAAATAAATATAGAGAGCATATCAGTCTTGTTGACAATTGTATCTCCACTGCTTAGCTCATAGTGGACAATACATAATTATTAAATAATTTACAAATGACTAGTTTTCTTTTTTTAAAATTTTACTTTAGGTTCTTGGATACATGTGCAGAACGTGTTGGTTTGTATACATGTGCCATGGTGGTTTGCTGCACCTATCAACCCATCAACTAGGTTTTAAGCCCTGCATGCATTAGATATTTGTCCTAATGCTCTCCCTCCCCTTGACCCCCACCCCACAACTGGCCCCAGTGTATGTTGTTCCCTCCCTGTGTCCATGTGTTCTCATTGTTCAGCTCCCACTTATGAGTGAGAATATGTGGTGTTTGGTTTTCTGTTCCTGTGTTAGTTTGCTGAGGATGATGGATTCCAGCTTCATCCATGTCCCTGCAAAGGACATGATCTCATTCCTTTTTATAGCTGCATAGTATTCCATGGTGTATATGTGCCATATTTTCTTTATCCAGCCTATCATTGATGGGAATTTGGGTTGATTACATATCTTTGCTCTTGTAGATAGTACTGCAATAAACATACATGTGCATGTGTCTTTATAGTAGAATGATTTATATTCCTTTGGGTATATACCCAGTAATGGGATTGCTGGGTCAAATGGTATTTCTGGTTCTAGATCCTTGAGGAATCGCCACACTGTCTTCCACAATGGTCGAACTAATTTATGTTCCCACCAACAGTGTAAAAGCATTCCTATTTCTCCACAGCCTCACCAGCATCTATTGTTTCTTGACTTTTTAATAATCACCATTGTGACTGGCATGAGATGGTATCTCATTGTGGTTTTGATTTGCATTTCTCTAATGATCATATGCTTTTTCATATGTTTGTAGGCTGCATAAATGTCTTCTTTTGAGAAGCGTCTGTTCATATCCTTTGCCCACTTTTTGATGGTTTTTTTTTTTTCTTGTAAAATTGTTTAAGTTCCTTGTAGATTCTGGATATTAGACCTTTGTCAGATGGGTAGATTGAAAAAAATTTTCTCCCATTCTGTAGGTTGCCTGTTCACTCTGATGATAGTTTCTTTTGCTGTGCAGAAGCTCTTTGGTTTAATTAGGTCCCATTTGTCAGTTTTGGCTTTTTTTGCTTTTGGCATTTTCATCATAAAGTCTTTGCCCATGCCTGTGTCCTGAATGGTATTGCCTAGGTTTTCTTCTAGGGTTTTTATGGTTTTGGGTTTTACAGTTAAGTCTTTAATCTATCTTGAGTTAATTTTTGTATAAGGTGTAAGGAAGGGGTGCAGTTTCAGTTTTCTGCATATAGCTAGCCAGTTTTCCAGCACCATTTATTAAATAGGGAATCCTTTCCCCATTACTTGTTTTGTGAGGTTTGTCAAAGATCAGATGGTTGTAGATGTGTGGTGTTATTTCTGAGGTCTCTGTTCTCTTCCATTTGTCTATATGTCTGTTTTGGTACCAGTACCATGCTCTTTTGATTACTGTAGCCTTGTAATATTGTTTGAAGTCAGGTAATGTAATGCTTCCAGCTTTGTTCTTTTTGCTTAGGATTGTCTTGGCTATACAGGCTCTTCTTTGGTTCCATATGAAATTAAATTTTTTTTTCTGGTTCTGTGAAGAATGTCAATGGTAGTTTGATGGGAATAACATTGAATCTTTAAATTACTTTGGGCAGTATGGCCATTTTCACAATATTGATTCTTCCTATCCATGAGGATGGAGTGTTTCTCCAATTGTTTATGTTCTCTCTTATTTACTTGAGCTGTGATCTGTAATTCTCCTTGAAGAGATCTTTCACCTCCCTTGTTAGCTGTGTTCCTAGGTATTTTATTCTCTTTGTAGCAATTGTGAATGGGAGTTCATTTTTATTTGGATCTCTGCTTGTCTATTGTTGGTGTATAGAAATGCTTGTGATTTTTCCACATTGATTTTGTATCCTGAGACTTTGTGAAGTTGCTTATCAGCTTAAGGAGTTTTGGGGCTGAGATGATGGGGTTTTCTAAATATAGAATCATGTCATCTGCAGAGAAAATTTGATTTCCTCTCTTCTTATTTGAATACGCTTTATTTCTTTCTCTTGCCTGATTGCCCTGGCCAGAACTTCCAACTATGTTGAATAGGAGTGGTGAGACAAGGCATACTTGTTTTGTGCCAGTTTTCAAAGGGAATGCCTCCAGCTTTTGCCCATTCAGTATGATATTGGCTGTGGGTTTGTCATAAATAGCTCTTATTATTTTAAGATATGTTCCATCAATACCTAGTTTATTCAGAGTTTTTAACATGAAGGCCTTTATCAAAGGCCTTTTCTGATCTATTGAGATGATCATGTGTTTTTTGTCATTTATATGTTTCTGTTTATATGATGGATTATGTTTATTGATTTGCATATGTTGAACTAGCCTTCATCCCAGGGATGAAGCCAACTTGATCATGGTGGATAAGCTTTTTGATGTGCTGCTGGATTTGGCTTGTCAGTATTTTACTGAGGATTCTTCCATCGATGTTCTTCAAGGATATTGGCCTGAAGTTTTCTTTTTTTGTTGTGTCTCTGCCAGGTATTGGTATCAAAATGATACTAGCCTCATAAAATGAGTTAGGGAGGAGTCCTTCCTTTTCAATTGTTTGGGATAGTTTCAGAAGGAATTGTACCAGCTCCCCTTTGTATCTCTGGTAGAATTTGGCTGTGAATCCATCTGGTCCTGGGCTTTTTTTGGTTGGTAGGCTATTAATTACTGCCTCAATTTCAGAACTTGTTATTGGTCTATTCAGGGATTTAACTTCTTTCTGGTTTAGTCTTGGGAGGGTGTATGTGTCCAGGAATTTATACATTTCTTCTAGATTTTCCCGTTTATTTGCATAGAGATGTTTATAGTATTCTCTGATGGTAGTTTATATTTCTGTGGTGTCGGTGGTGATATACCCTTTATCATTTTTTATTGTGTCTATTTGATTATTCTCTCTTTTCTTCTTTATTAGTCTAGCTAGTGGTCTATTTTGTTAATTTTTTCAAAAAAAAAACAGCTCCTGGATTCACTGATTTTTGAAGGGTTTTTTGTGTCTCTGTTTCCTTCAGTTCTGCTCTAATCTTAGTTATTTCTTCTCTTCTGCTAGCTTTTGGATTTGCTTGCTCTTGCTTCCCTAGCTCTTTTAATTGTGATGTTAGAGTGGCGATTTGAGATCCTTCTAGCTTTCTGATGTGGGCATTTAGTGCTATAAATTTCCCTCTTAACACTGCTTTAGCTGTCTCCCAGAGATTCTGGTATGTTGCAAATGACTAGTTTTCAATTCTCTGAACACCACTGACTGCAAATAAGGAAGGGAAGAGAGGTAAATTTGGGAAATGAATGTGAATAGGAAAATCAAATTTAATGTCACTTCCATCTTTTGTTGCTCGTTGGAGAAATACAGATCCCTAAACACTGTGAGGCCTCAGTGGTCTTTCCCTGCTTGCTCTAGAGCCACATTGTGTACTGAACGCCCCCACACTCTGTTGACCTCCTTGCCACGCTCCCACTCTGGGCTTCCACATGGTGTTTTGCTCACCCCTGATTTATTTAAGCCCTATGCTTTCTTCACGTCTTTGTGCAATCATCATTCCTCAGAGAAGCCTACCCTAACCCTCCTGGCAAAACCTAACTCTCCCACTATATCATCACAGAAGCCATGCACTCTTCTTTCTAGCACTTTTCTCAACAATGGTTTTACATGTATTTCTTTATTTTACTAATGTCTGCCTTATTTCACAGCAAAAACCATGAGGGAAAGGATTAGGTCAATGTCAATACCTGGTACACATTAGTTGCTTATACATATTTGATGAATGACTGAGTGAGTGGATGGATGAAGAGGCAGTCACCTAAGAGCAGGGATTTCCATGACCTGGGGTCTATGGATCAGCTTCTAAATACCCAAACCTCTGAGATCGTCTGCAATGGTGGGTGGGTTTGCATGGTTTCTAAGGGAAAAGCTCAAATCTTTTGACAGATTAAGTCTCTAAGGGGTTTCACATGAATATGTTTAATTATGTGAAGAGAAAGAGAAGAAAAAGAAAAGAGGAAACTGAAAAAAACATATAAAAGGATAAAGGGGAACTTTATAAATTGGAGCAGTGCAGAATAAAGGTGAGAGAGGGAAAGAATGAGAGGGCAACTGGGGGACAGTTATTCCTGAATAAATTCTTTAAACTAAGTGAAGTTGACTGTATTCAAGACCCTATGTTAGGTACTATCAGGGATTCAAAAAATAGCCAGATGTGACTGCTACCCTCACATCTAAAAGAAGAACATTCTGGGTGTGAATTCAAGGTAAATGGAAGGAAGTGATATGAGAGAGGTTGGGTTGGAGCCCCTTGCTAGCACAGAGGGAGGGAGATTGCACATAGCAATAGAAGAAGGGAAGATGATGGAAGGCTTCCTGGAGGAGGGTAACATTTCGATCTGCTCTTAACACATGGGTAAGAGTCCAAGGAGGAGGGGAGATGGGGTAGGTGAGCACTCAGGTGAGAGAAGAATATAAACAAAGCTGCTGGTCCAGGACACCAAGGAGCGTATCATGTTGTCAGACTCTTGACAACAGCCTTTGTGGAGCATCTGAGCTGGGAGACACCTCCTATGGCCAGTCACAGGCACAAAGCCAGTGGCATCTAGAAGGACCACGTGAGACAAACTTACTGAGGCCAGAACAGACTTGGAGAAGGAACAATCCAGCCCCAAAGAAGATTGATAATGAATAAATACACAGCCCCCTTAAAACTTCTGGCAAAAATAAACTTATCCCTTGTCCGTAAGTGCTCTTCCCTGCAACACCTCTGCAACTCCTGAAACAGCTCCATGCGCTCTCCTTTAAAGAGGTTGTGCTAATGTGATCTGCAGGGATGCCAATTTCTAGATGTTGTGTTATTGTTGTCCTAAGATTCCTGGGCTTATGAATTCACCAAATATTTAGATCATATGAGCTTGAAATGTATGTGAGGGGTGTGCATGTTTTCATAGTTGGTGCCGATTCCATTTTGACTATGTCAAGAGTTACGAAAGCTTCCACTGTGGGAGCAAAGCAAGCTGGGGAGAGGTTGCTAGACCTCAAGACTTTTGCTGGTGTGAAAAGACACCTGCTGTCTACTGTTACTAAATATTCACCTGGGCGTGTTAAATCTCAGGGCCTCTCTTCTCCCATTTGCAAAAACAGCTCCATCTCTCCGGCCTTTCCTAGCTCCCCCAAGAACTTACGTGTCCCCGGCAGTGAGGCACATGGCACTACAGCCCCAGCACAGTTGGTGGAGCAGACCTGGGCTGGGATGACAGCAGGCAGGGGACCATGATGAGGAGGGCAGACGATGGCTCCCCTCTTGTCTCCAGAGCACACTTCAGTGAGCATTTCTTGGGAATGAAATGGCTCAGCTTACCCCAGGGACACCCATAATCCTAGACAGCACCCTAACTCTGCGCTTTACCTCCCAGACCAAGTCGCTGCAGAGTCAGCTATGGAGTTCAGTAAGCACATTGGGTGGGTTTGAGACAGACTCAGGGAGCCTGTCCAGAAGCATCCCTGAGGGATGGGATCAGCCTAAGGGCCAGCACACTGGGTGAGTCTGTTTTCATTCTTATTTTGACTGAGATTAGAGTACTTACCCTACCTTATCCAGAACATGTTAGGAACTTCTGGCAGGGTTGGTCCTGAGCAAGACTGTAAAGCAGCTCAGTTGAAACTTCAGTGTCTTTTTCTGCTCTCACCTTTCCCATTTGGAGGCGACTCCCCTCAGCTGCTTTCCTTTCTCTGTCCTCTGCACCTGCCTTGCTGCCCCTAGAGCTCCAGAACTTTCAGAAATTTTCTGCCTACTCCCTGGCAAAATCTATTTTTTCTAAAAATTGTCCCCAGGGCCAAGATGCCTAAAGTGACTCTGATTAGCAAAGTCATGATCTGGGGATAAAAACAATGACTTTTCATTCCTCTTCCCAAATAAAAACTACCTTTGACCACAGAGGTCAAAGGGCCCTTACTGAGTCCCATGTGGAGGTCACAGGCAGTGGGGTGATAGTTTCAGTAGTGCTTACAAAACTCCACAGAATCCTCTTTCGCCCATCAGATCTCATAGCTGTACCCAGTTTAGCTCAGGCCTGAGGATGCATAATAATTCAGAGCTCTGATGGCAGGTGGCTTCCATCTCAGGACTGCCTGGAAGCTTGCTGAGAAGGAACTTGAGACCATTGTCACACACAGGGAGAAAAGCACTGGAATGGACTAGAAGTCTGCCTGGGGAAACATGTGGCATGCACTTACAGAGTGTTACATGTCTGTCATCCTTGAGGAGTCATTGTGGACTCTCAAGGGTCCATGATAGGCATCCACTTGCCTCTCTAGCCTGAAGAATGTCATCTGCAGCCTTGCTCCTCAAAGTGGGAACCTTGCTTTTCAAAGCAGGGTCTTCAGAAGAGCAGCATCAGCATCACACCGGAGCTCATTAAAAATACAGACTCTCAGCCCCACCCCTTTCCCCCACACTACCCAATCAGATTCTGCATTTTAACAAGATTCCCAGGGGATTTGTATGCACATAAACAATGGAGACGGCTAGGAGAGGTGGCGCATGTCTGTAATCCCAGCACTTTGGGAGGCCGAGGTAGGAGAAGCTTGAGCCCAGGAGTTCGAGACCAGCTTGGGCAACATAATGAGACCTTGTCTGTACAGAAAAAAAAAAAAAAAAAAAAAAAAATGCCCTGTGTGGTGGGGAGTACCTCTAGTCCCAGCTGCTGCTCAGGAGGCTGAGGTGGGAGGATTGCTTGAGCCTGTGAAATGGAGCCTGCAGTGAGCCGTAAGCGTGCCACTACACTCCAGCCTGGGTGACAGAATGAGACCCTGTCTCAAAAAACAATCAAAAAACATTGGAGACACAGGGGTCTACTGGGTCTTCCTGCTGGTTGTCCCTCCTGAAGGTCCTCACTGGAGAACAAGCTTTGTGGGCCCGGCTTCTTCTACCTGTGCCTCCACATCTTATACCAATCAATAGGGGTAGGACTAGGTCCAATGCGGATGGGGACATTCCCTTCAGCCCGCATTTGGGAGGTTTAATGATAGGTCTATTGTGTGCCATACTGTTTTTCTGTCTTACCACCATGTCGCTTCTGTCCCCAGGCAATCTATAAGATGGTTTCCTCCGTAATGAAAATGCCTGAAGATGAGTCAACCCCAGAGAAAAGAACAGAAAAGATCTTCCGCCAGATGGACACCAATAGAGACGGTAGGAGGCGGGGGCTACACTGCTTTGCTCAGATGGGGGCTGCTGGAAGGACTGGAGAGTCCAGACTGGGAAGTGCCACTCGAGGCCCTTCATGTGAGCGGCTCATCCTCCAAGCCTCCTGGGTGGGTAGGAGGGGAGAGGACCAGGTGGCCACAGGAGAGCTGAGCCCAGAATTGGGGGAAATGCCTTATTTCTAGTTTTTTCTATCCTCCTTGTAGGTCAACTTCTACCTCCAAGAAAACAGAATAGATCTTGTGGGGCAAGAATGAAAGGAACCAAGAAACCATTGTTAGCACAGACCCATCCTTGGGACAGGCCTAGGCTATAGCAGGCTGGGTCCCTGCAGTCCAGTTCATCAAAATGGGGAGAGGGTTGTTATTCTGTGATCCTACCCAGATGCCGACAGCTTTCACTCCAGCCTGCCAAAGGGGTTTTGTTGGGGTCTCCTGTGCATGCACTGAGATGTTGTGTTTCCCAGAGACAGTGGGCTCCCATAGTCACTGGGGTGCCCGGGGTAGTGGTGAGGGAGTAAGGTGCCCAGCAGGTTCCCACCCTGATGGTGCTACCCACAATTCAAACCCAACGAAGTGAAAAAGAAGGTTGCATTTCCAACTTAAGAACAGAAGGATTTTAGATCTTAAATTGCCAGATAGAATACAGGAGGCCCAATTATCCTGGAATTTCAGATAAACAGCAACAGTTGTTAGGATTAGCCTAACAATTGTTTAGCCAACTAAAAAAGTCACTTGCTGTTTATCTGAAATTCAAAGTTAACGGGGCATCATGTATTTAATTTGCCAGATCTGGCAACCCTATTTAAATGTTATACTTGAGTTTAAAGAGCTCAGCTCAGGGCCCGGCTCTGTAGCTCTTGCTGTTATTATCAGCTCACCCGATCTGTTCAGAGGCCTCAGCAATTCTTGTCAACCATGTGCACAGGCACTTGGGTCCCCCACCTGGCGCTGATCTATAGAGCAGCAGAAGGCAGCTTCGCAGTACAGAGAGCCTCTGTCTCCTTTTATCCCCCGCCCAGGTACAGCTGCCTAAGAATCTGGGTTTGTGTGGTATGGGCCTGTCTGCTTGCTTTGTTTCCTCCACAAAGGTGCCATTCCATTTGGAAACATCCTATGTCCCCTTATTTGCTTTGATTCACAATGAACAGTTGTGACTAAACAAGCACGGGATTATTTTAATAGTTAATTAACTTGCTGATGTTAAACCGCAGGTTTTACTGGTACTCAAGGGAGCACAATGGGTTTGTGCTGTGCTCTAGGTCCAGACAGCTCTTTAGGATAGGGCTGAAGGATGGGAGAAGATCAGATGTCACAGGATAAAGCCCTAAAGCCCTAACTGTGTGTTGATCATAGGCAATGAATTAGGGTCTTTCCACTGGGACTCTGCTGCTATGGGATTGCAGAGCCCTGACTGAGTTAGCATTCTCAGAGCACAACTTACTGCTAGAGACCTGTGCCTTTCCAAAGGAAAACCTCATGTTTAAAATTAAATTAAATTTTCAAAGGTTAGGGTTGGGGGAGGGGGGTGGGAGCTGTAGAAGGAAGGAGGAAGAGGGGCTGTAAGTTCACAGCTGTCAGAGGAATCTTAGCTCAACCAGGAGACTGGGTGCTTCAGCTCAGTGCTTGGCTGCTGGACCCCAGGATTGAGGACACCTGCACCCCTCCCTGCCGAGAGCAGAGCAGTCCTCACCTAGAGTCTCCTACCCTTAGATTTAGCTTGCCTGATGCTCTTGGAATCTAACTTCTGGCCTCCGATTTGAAAAGAAAAATCTGGGCCCTCAGGCAAGTTCTCCTAGGAGCCAACTCTGAATCATGCAGACAGTTAACTGAAGAAAGCCAGACGTCATGCCGAGCTCCAGGTCTGCCCCTGCTACCTCCAGCTGGTGCCTCCCAGAGCCGACCCCTGAGAGACTGCAAAGTGTTCAGAGATCACGCCTGTCTCCCTTCCCTCATGCCTTGCCAAGCTGGAGGAAGTCATTACCATTGTAACTACTATGTGGGCAGGGCTGGGCTCATAAAAAATGGCCAGCACACAAAGCTTGGAGGGGATCAGCTCTACAAATTAAAAATAAATTAATAAATACATCCCTATCTTTTTCCTTCATGGAGATAAAGTGGGTTTCATTAAACAAGAACTAGGTTCTAGCGGGGAGGGAGTTGTGGCTGAGGAGAAGATATGTTTGTTGGTGTTTCTGTTGGGGGAGGCCCCCTCCTGTCGGGTTTGGAGTAAGTTGAGAAATAAAAGAGGACAGAGGTCAAAAGATAGACACTGGAGGCTATGGCTTAGCGTGAGAGTCCAAGGGCGTGCTGAAAAACCCACAGGCGTGCAGAGCCAGGCAGGCCGGGTGCTGCCCTTGGAGGAGCAGATGGAAATAAATCCTCTCTGGGGCAGCTCCTTTCAAGAGAAAAAGGGAGGGCAAAGCTGGCGAAGATGCCCAGCAATTCCTCCCAAATTTACCAGTCGAGCATGTCACTTCACTCCCAGGGCGGGGTAGACAAAGAGGAAGGGTCCTTCTGGAAGCACCAGGAATGGGAAAAGCCTTGCAGTCCCCCAACTCCTACCCCACCCCCTCCCCTCCTCTCCACAAGTGACAGAAAGGCCTTCCTGGAAGAGAATTCTGTACGTGCTCCAGAGTAAGCAGAAAGGAAAGGTCACCGGGGTCGGAGTGGGAGCCCAGGCTGCTGAGCCTCCCTCCTCCAGCACATCAGGGTAGCAGGAGAGCACCCTAACTGAGAGGCAGAAACCCATGGATTACCCTCTGCCTTGAACATACCCTGCTCTTCCCTGACCTCAGATGGAGGCACAGCTGTCTTCCCGTGGTGTATGAACAAACACTTATGTCCATGGCTTCTTCCCCAAGATAGGATGGGCTCTTGCAGCAAACCTAAGAACACAGAGTGGCCTGAAGAACACGAAGTGGCTCAGAAGGCTCCAGGGAACATTATGGGAACCAACTGGGTGCTGCCAGGGCCCAGCTCATTCTCATAAATGCAGGAGGGTCACTTGCTTTACAAATGCTGAGTGAGCCTCTCCAGGGCGCCTGGAGCCAGACGGTCAGGGACCAAGTCAGCATCATCCACCACCCTCTCCCCAGTCCCGGGCCCAGGGCCGGGCACACAGTGGGCTCTCAGGCAGCGGCGTTTGATTGCCACATGTACTGTCCTAAGTGCTGGCAATGCCATGGTGAATGAGGCAGCAGTGTTCCTGGAGATTCCACTGGGCTCTTCCCCGGGACAGGTGAGTGCTGTGTGTCACAGTGGCAGTCAGGCTGCAGGCAGATGAATCAACACTGCCCAGCACGCAGTAGTGGGAAGGGTGTAAGCTCATGCAGCTGCCACCAGCCACCACTCACCTGTCCTCTTGCTTCCTAGGAAAACTCTCCCTGGAAGAGTTCATCCGAGGAGCCAAAAGCGACCCATCCATTGTGCGCCTCCTGCAGTGCGACCCGAGCAGTGCCGGCCAGTTCTGAGCCCTGCGCCCACCAATCGAATTGTAGAGCTGCTTGTGTTCCCTTTTGATTCTTCTTTTTAACAATTTTTTTTTTTTTTGCCAAACAATATCAATGGTGATGCTGTCCCCTGTGCGGTCTGATGCGCCTTCCTCCGTGACGCCTTCAGCTTCTTTTGTCGTGGATGCTTCGTGGGAATGCCCAGAGCCCCAGTGTGCTTGTGGAGAGCATGGACAGACTTCGTGGTGTTCATTGTTTGATGATTTTTAATCGTTACTATTTTTTTTTTATTCTAATGTCTCTGTTCTAAAACGTAAGACTCGGGGGTTGGGGCAAAAGAAGGGAAACCCATCCAGTCCTGTGATTCTATTGCAAGCTTCAAGGGGCTTTTGTTTGAAAGACAAAACTCCCCACCTGGGTCTGTTGTCACACGTGCAGTAGGGGTGATGGATGGCACCGGATGCTGGATTCCCCAAGAACAAGTTACCCTCTGGGGTGAGGCTATTCCAGCGAGCTGGGACATTTCCCCATGGGGGCCCACTCCCCTCTCTTCCCCAGCAGGCTGTAGTTTCTAAGCTGTGAACATTTCAAGATAAATTAACAGAGGAGAGGAAAAAGATGGCTCAGCTATTTTTTCACAGGTTTACACTAGTTGAGCTAATATGCGTGTCTTTGGAAATTAAACACAAATGGTAACATATTCCAAAACCAGACCCATCTTGTTGCCTATTGTGATAAAATAAAAAGACGGCTGTATATAACATATTGGGTAATGCAGACCAAATTAAGTGTTTTGCCTTGTTTAAATGAAATGCATGTTTAGTGAGCACTAATACAATCTTATTCCAGAAGACTGTTTTTAGTAGCTTATTGTGAAGTAAGACAACTATAATGAATGTCTGTCTTGTTTTGAAGTCATATCTGTCTTTGCACAAATGTACCAATCGACAAGTATATTTTATATATTCCATAAAAATACAAAGTAACCCTGACTAGGGCCCAACTTTAATTTTGAATGCATTTCCAGAGTGGCCATGCCTAGAGGGCAGATGCAGAGCAGGTGGTAGTGGGACAGGACAATTGGAGCACAGGAATGTTAACATGTATGACAGGGGACCAGTAGGGTGGTTTGCCTCTCAGGCCCAGCAGCCCATTGACAGCATTAGACTGGCGGCATGGTGCTTTTCTGAGCAGATCAATACTCTGCAGACTCGAAAAAACATCACATACATTCTTGGAACTTCCCAGTGGTTTAATCTATGTGCATGGTTAGGGAGCCAGGTCTGGAATATTCAGTTTCCCTGCCCCTGTTAAAGAATCAGAGGTTGGGCAGTCATCAAATTCATCATAAAGACATGGGCAAGTGTGTCTGTGGTTTCCAAGGCCCCCCTATGGAGAATCCAAAAGTATTTTCCATTGCCGTGCTCTTTGAATGCAGACTTCTATTTCCAGAAGCGACAGCACAAGTCTGAGTTGCTGTTTGGTCTGGTGACCTCAGACACACTAATTTGAATTGAAAGCTAAGAGTAAAAATTTGCTGGTTACAGGCGAGTCATACTCTTGCAAGTAGTTAGCAAAGGGAGGCCCAAATTCTCAAGGTTGTTGATGGGGACCTTGCCACTAAGAGAAGGCAGAGAGGTCCCTAGTGGGTATATTTGCTGCCAAGCCACTTGCCAAAGAAGAGGAACCACAGAAAGAGAGACATCATGACCAGGAGAAAAATGTGGCTAGACATGCTAACCTCCAGGTTTTTATATATGACTTGAGTCTGCTGTAATTGGCAGCAGAAATCCAAATTTGTATGGTAGACCAAAAAGAACCAAATCCATAGGGTGAAATTTTGAGACCTAGACTCTGTAAAAATAATCCTAGTCTTCCTCCAGGGGTCAGTTCCTCACAGTGGTTCTGTACCAAGACTTGCCAAATTCCTCCATGGCCAAATGTTAAAATCTGTGTTTGGAAAATAGCGAATTAACCTAAGACACAGAAGGCAGACTGGGTGAGGAGACCTAGCATGCCCTATTGGCAGTGCTCAGGAGCTGCATCCCACTTTTCCCTGCTCTGAATCGAAGTCCTAGTTCCTTCCTTTGATTCTCCTTTGGTAGGTGGAATCAGTTAATGTTTTGAGAAACCTGCCTGGGCTCTGCCCTTAGTCATGACATCTCACTGAGCCAGACCCACTCTGTTCCTTGGAACCTACAGCTGGAGTGAGGAGTAGAGGTCTCCGGCTATTCCAGAAAGAAAAGTGAGCCACATGCAGGCTGATGAATGCCGACACTTCCAGAATGTATAGAAATAGTCCCTGTCCTGGCCTGCCACTGATCCTGTCTGTATTTTCTCGGAGGTTGTTTTTCTCCTTCTCCTTCCCAGGAAGGTCTTTGTATGTCGAATCCAGTGCACTCAAGTTTGGCCAAGGGACTCCACAGCACCCAGAAGACTGCATGCCTCAAGGTTTATGTCACTCCTCTGCTGGGCTGTTCATTGTCATTGCTGTGTTCAGGGACCTTTGGAAATAAAACCTGTTCTGTCCCAAATAAAACCAGCCTGTGATGTTCAAGGGACTGGAATAAAGTGGCTTACGACCTGAAGGATTCTACAGAGTGCTCAACTGTTCATACATCATTCAGAGTGGGAGGGAGCTGGGGGTGCTGTCCCATCCCATCAGTATGCCCACGGTGGATTTAATAATATATAATTTATAAATCATAGCCTATGGAGTGGCCCGTAAATCAGTTGACTGTGTAGCTCTTGCCTGGCATTAAAGCATGTTTTTGGTTTAACAGGATTTTCATGAGATTTTCATGCCTAAACTGCTGCCCCAGCTGAATCTGTGCCTTACTGAGGCTCTAGCTTCTGATACTAGCCTCCTCCTGGGTATTTTTCCTGCCTAGAGTGACACAAGGAACCAAGGTTTGTGAGTGGGGGATGAGAGAGGCTGCTGACCCCAAAGTTCTGTCCAAAGGCATCCTTGGTCTTCATATGGGCTTCCTTACATCCCTCCCTCCATGGTCTACACTTCCTTCCCATATCCTCTCCTTCCTCAAACTAGAGTCCAAATGTTAGGTACAATAAAGGGAGAAACTGAGGCAACCTCCCCTTCAATGGGATCTGGGTAAGCTTCAGGAAATAAATAACCTCTTCACCCCTCTCAGCCTGACAAGATTCAGTGAAAAAGATGACATGAGGCAGAGCCTACACTCTGAAAGCCAGTTCCAATCATGGTGTTGGCTGTTGCTGTCACTGGCCTTGCCTCCAGCACAGGAGGCCGTTAATGTAGAGAAAAGGAGCTGCCATCTTGCTAACTTGAGTGTTAGCTATGGGAGAACTTCACGGGCCAACTAGACCATGTGTGGGGGCAGAGTTGCCCTCGAGGGAGTCTTCCTACTGCACACAGTTGGCCACTATGGACCAGTGATGGCCCTGACACCATGAGTCCTGAGCATGAATAACACAATTCTGATCCTGAGAAGGTGGCTGGGCGTCTCCAATCTCATCAGGAGCCTGCCTACCAGCAACCTGGGAATTTTCAGCAAATTTCCAAACCCGAGGCTCCTATTTTCAGGACATTGTTCTGCTGCCCCAACCCAACTGAGTCCCCACACATCCTAGTTCGGTACCCACCAGCTGAGGAAGAGTCCAAGTGTTCTCTCAGTCAAGGTAGAAAGGAGAGCATAAGAACTGCCTTTGAAAGAATGGACCTCCTTCCCTTTTTTTTTTTTTTTTTTTGCTTTGGTGGTTCTCTTATTTATTTATTTATTTATTATTATACTTTAAGTTTTAGGGTACATGTGTACGTTGTGCAGGTTAGTTACATATGTATACATGTGCCATGCTGGTGCACTGCACCCACTAACTCGTCATCTAGCATTAGGTATATCTCCCAATGCTATCCCTCCCCACTCCCCCCACACCACCACAGTCCCCAGAGTGTGATATTCCCCTTCCTGTGCCCATGTGGTCTCATTGTTCAATTCCCACCTATGAGTGAGAATATGCGGTGTTTGGTTTTTTGTTCTTGCGATAGTTTACTGAGAATGATGATTTCCAATTTCCTCCATGTCCCTACAAAGGACATGAACTCATCATTTTTTATGGCTGCATAGTATTCCATGGTGTATATGTGCCACATTTTCTTAATCCAGTCTATGATTGTTGGGCATTTGGGTTGGTTCCAAGTCTTTGCTATTGTGAATAATGCTACAATAAACATACGTGTGCATGTGTCCTTATAGCAGCATGATTTATAGTCCATTGGGTATATACCCAGTAATGGGATGGCTGGGTCAAATGGTATTTCTAGTTCTAGATCCCTGAGGAATCGCCACACTGACTTCCACAATGGTTGAACTAGTTTACAGTCCCACCAACAGTGTAAAAGTGTTCCTATTTCTCCACATCCTCTCCAGCACCTGTTGTTTCCTGACTTCTTAATGATTGCCATTCTAACTGGTGTGAGATGGTATCTCATTGTGGTTTTGATTTGCATTTCTCTGATGGCCAGTGATGATGAGCATTTTTTCATGTGTTTTTTGGCTGCATAAATGTCTTTTTTTTTTTGAAAAAAATGCAGTTTTATTCTGTTTACAGAAGTAACATTGTAAGCATATGTATGACTACATAGTTAAAAAGTATAAAGACAAAAATAAGTCTACCATATATTAACAAAAAGAAAAATTATATGGTTAACTTAATAGTGAAAAAAGTAGATCTTAAGTAGAGGTGCAAAATATAAAGATGTACATTTCAAAGTCATAAAAGGGTTAAGTCCATAGCAAGCTATAAAATCACAAAGTTTTCAATACCTAATTAGCACAAAATTTAATTGTATAAAGCAAAAGTTGAAAGAACTAAAGGAGTCATATACAAATCTACAATCATAGGCTATGACCAATTTCAATAACTAATAGAAAAAGCATACAAAAGAAAAGGATACAGAAGTTTAGAATGACATTAACCAAACTGACCTAATTTGGCTTATAGAACATTATATCCAACAATTACAGAGCACTCTTTACCATATATATCATATATATAAGAAATATGATATATATCTCTTACATATATGATATATATATCATATATCTCTCACATATATAATATGTGATATGAGAGATATGATATATCTCTCTCACACATATATATATATGTGTTGACTTTTTTTTTTAAATGTTGATTTTATTATTTTTGCAGTGATGATCCTAAGGTATAAGACAAGGTCTTTTTTTTTTTTTTTAAGTTTTAGGGTACATGTGCACATTGTGCAGGTTAGTTACATATGTATACATGTGCCATGCTGGTGCACTGCACCCACTAACTCGTCATCTAGCATTAGGTATATCTCCCAATGCTATCCCTCCCCACTCCCCCCACCCCACCACAGTCCCCAGAGTGTGATATTCCCCTTCCTGTGTCCATGTGATCTCATTGTTCAATTCCCACCTATGAGTGAGAATATGCGGTGTTTGGTTTTTTGTTCTTGCAATAGTTTACTGAGAATGATGATTTCCAATTTCCTCCATGTCCCTACAAAGGACATGAACTCATCATTTTTTATGGCTGCATAGTATTCCATGGTGTATATGTGCCACATTTTCTTAATCCAGTCTATGATTGTTGGACATTTGGGTTGGTTCCAAGTCTTTGCTATTGTGAATAATGCTACAATAAACATATGTGTGCATGTGTCTTTATAGCAGCATGATTTATAGTCCTTTGGGTATATACCCAGTAATGGGATGGCTGGGTCAAATGGTACTTCTAGTTCTAGATCCCTGAGGAATCGCCACACTGACTTCCACAAGGGTTGAACTAGTTTACAGTCCCACCAACAGTGTAAAAGTGTTCCTATTTCTCCACATCCTCTCCAGCACCTGTTGTTTCCTGACTTTTTAATGATTGCCATTCTAACTGGTGTGAGATGGTATCTCATTGTGGTTTTGATTTGCATTTCTCTGATGGCCAGTGATGATGAGCATTTTTTCATGTGTTTTTTGGCTGCATAAATGTCTTCTTTTGAGAAGTGTCTGTTCATGTCCTTCGCCCACTTTTTGATGGGGTTGTTTGTTTTTTTCTTGTAAATTTGTTTGAGTTCATTGTAGATTCTGGATATTAGCCCTTTGTCAGGTGAGTAGGTTGCGAAAATTTTCTCCCATTTTGTGGGTTGCCTGTTCACTCTGATGATAGTTTCTTTTGCTGTGCAGAAGCTCTTTAGTTTAATTAGATCCCATTTGTCAATTTTGTCTTTTGTTGCCATTGCTTTTGGTGTTTTAGACATGAAGTCCTTGCCCATGCCTATGTCCTGAATGGTAATGCCTAGGTTTTCTTCTAGGGTTTTTATGGTTTTAGGTCTAACGTTTAAGTCTTTAATCCATCTTGAATTGATTTTTGTATAAGGTGTAAGGAAGGGATCCAGTTTCAGCTTTCTACATATGGCTAGCCAGTTTTCCCAGCACCATTTATTAAATAGGGAATCCTTTCCCCATTGCTTGTTTTTCTCAGGTTTGTCAAAGATCAGATGGCTGTAGATATGCAGCGTAATTTCTGAGGGCCCAGTTCTGTTCCATTGATCTATATCTCTGTTTTGGTACCAGTACCATGCTGTTTTGGTTACTGTAGCCTTGTAGTATAGTTTGAAGTCAGGTAGCGTGATGCCTCCAGCTTTGTTCTTTGGGCTTAGGATTGACTTGGCAATGTGGGCTCTTTTTTGGTTCCATATGAACTTTAAAGCAGTTTTTTCCAATTCTGTGAAGAAAGTCATTGGTAGCTTGATGGGGATGGCATTGAATCTGTAAATTACCTTGGGCAGTATGGCCATTTTCATGATATTGATTCTTCCTACCCATGAGCATGGAATGTTCTTCCATTTGTTTGTATCCTCTTTTATTTCATTGAGCAGTGGTTTGTAGTTCTCCTTGAAGAGGTCCTTCACATCCCTTGTAAGTTGGATTCCTAGGTATTTTATTCTCTTTGAAGCAATTGTGAATGGGAGTTCACTCATGATTTGGCTCTCTGTTTGTCTGTTGTTGGTGTATAAGAATGCTTGTGATTTTTGCACATTGATTTTGTATCCTGAGACTTTGCTGAAGTTGCTTATCAGCTTAAGGAGATTTTGGGCTGAGACAATGGGGTTTTCTAGATATACAATCATGTCGTCTGCAAACAGGGACAATTTGACTTCCTTTTTTCCTAATTGAATACCCTTTATTTCCTTCTCTTGCCTAATTGCCCTGGCTAGAACTTCCAACACTATGTTGAATAGGAGTGGTGAGAGAGGGCATCCCTGTCTTGTGCCAGTTTTCAAAGGGAATGCTTCCAGTTTTTGCCCATTCAGTATGATATTGGCTGTGGGTTTGTCATAGATAGCTCTTATTATTTTGAGATACGTCCCATCAACACCTAATTTATTGAGAGTTTTTAGCATGAAGGGTTGTTGAATTTTGTCAAAGGCTTTTTCTGCATCTATTGAGATAATCATGTGGTTTCTGTCTTTGGCTCTGTTTATATGCTGGATTACATTTCTTGATTTGTGTATATTGAACCAGCCTTGCATCCCAGGGATGAAGCCCACTTGATCATGGTGGATAAGCTTTTTGATGTGCTGCTGGATTCGTTTTGCCAGTATTTTATTGAGGATTTTTGCATCAATGTTCATCAAGGATATTGGTCTAAAATTCTCTTTGTTCGTTGTGTCTCTGCCTGGTTTTGGTATCAGGATGATGCTGGCCTCATAAAATGAGTTAGGGAGGATTCCCTCTTTTTCTATTGATTGGAATAGTTTCAGAAAGAATGGTACCAGTTCCTCCTTGTACCTCTGGTAGAATTCGGCTGTGAATCCATCTGGTCCTGAAATCTTTTTGGTTGGTAAACTATTGATTATTGCCACAATTTCAGATCCTGTTATTGGTCTATTCAGAGATTCAACTTCTCCCTGGTTTAGTCTTGGGAGAGTGTATGTGTTGAGGAATTTATCCATTTCTTCTAGATTTTCTAGTTTATTTGCGTAGAGGTGTTTGTAGTATTCTCTGATGGTAGTTTGTATTTCTGTGGGATCGGTGGTGATATCCCCTTTATCATTTTTTATTGCATCTATTTGATTCTTCTCTCTTTTTTTCTTTATTAGTCTTGCTAGCGGTCTATCAATTTTGTTGATCCTTACAAAAAACCAGCTCCTGGATTCATTAATTTTTTGAAGGGTTTTTTGTGTCTCTATTTCCTTCAGTTCTGCTCTGATTTTAATTATTTCTTGCCTTCTGCTAGGTTTTGAATGTGTTTGCTCTTGCTTTTCTAGTTCTTTTAATTGTGATGTTAGGGTATCAATTTTGGATCTTTCCTGCTTTCTCTTGTGGGCATTTAGTGCTATAAATTTCCCTCTACACACTGCTTTGAATGCGTCCCAGAGATTCTGGTATGTTGTGTCTTTGTTCTCGTTGGTTTCAAAGAACATCTTTATTTCTGCCTTCATTTCATTATGTACCCAGTAGTCATTCAGGAGCAGGTTGTTCAGTTTCCATGTAGTTGAGCAGTTTTGAGTGAGATTCATAATCCTGAGTTCTAGTTTGATTGCACTGTGGTCTGAGAGATAGTTTGTTATAATCTCTATTCTTTTACATTTGCTGAGGAGAGCTTTACTTCCAAGTATGTGGTCAATTTTGGAATAGGTGTGGTGTGGTGCTGAAAAAAATGTATATTCTGTTGATTTGGAGTGGAGAGTTCTGTAGATGTCTATTAGGTCCACTTGGTGCAGAGCTGAGTTCAATTCCTGGGTATCCTTGTTGACTTTCTGTCTCGTTGATCTGTCTAATGTTGACAGTGGGGTGGTAAAGTCTCCCATTATTAATGTGTGGGAGTCTAAGTCTCTTTGTAGGTCACTAAGCACTTGCTTTATGAATCTGGGTGCTCCTGTATTGGGTGCATATATATTTAGGATAGTTAGTTCTTCTTGTTGAATTGATCCCTTTACCATTATGTAATGGCCTTCTTTGTCTCTTTTGATCTTTGTTGGTTTAAAGTCTGTTTTATCAGAGACTAGGATTGCAACCCCTGCCTTTTTTTGTTTTCCATTTGCTTGGTAGATCTTCCTCCATCCTTTTATTTTGAGCCTATGTGTGTCTCTGCACGTGAGATGGGTTTCCTGAATACAGCACACTGATGGGTCTTGACTCTTTATCCAATTTGCCAGTCTGTGTCTTTTAATTGGAGCATTTAGTCCATTTACATTTAAAGTTAATATTGTTATGTGTGAATTTTATCCTGTCTTTATGATGTTAGCTGGTTATTTTGCTCGTTAGTTGATGCAGTTTCTTCCTAGTCTCGATGGTCTTTACATTTTGGCATGATTTTGCAGCGGCTGGTACCAGTTGTTCCTTTCCATGTTTAGCGCTTCCTTCAGGAGCTCTTTTAGGGCAGGCCTGGTGGTGACAAAATCTCTCAGCATTTGCTTGTCTGTAAAGTATTTTATTTCTCCTTCACTTATGAAGCTTAGTTTGGCTGGATATGAAATTCTGGGTTGACAATTCTTTTCTTTAAGAATGTTGAATATTGGCCCCCACTCTCTTCTGGCTTGTAGGGTTTCTGCCGAGAGATCAGCTGTTAGTCTGATGGGCTTCCCTTTGAGGGTAACCCGACCTTTCTCTCTGGCTGTCCTTAACATTTTTTCCTTCATTTCAACTTTGGTGAATCTGACAATTATGTGTCTTGGAGTTGCTCTTCTCGAGGAGTATCTTTGTGACGTTCTCTGTATTTCCTGAATCTGAACGTTGGCCTGCCTTGCTAGATTGGGGAAGTTCTCCTGGATAATATCCTGCAGAGTGTTTTCCAACTTGGTTCCATTCTCCCCATCACTTTCAGGTACACCAATTAGAAGTAGATTTGGTCTTTTCACATAGTCCCATATTTCTTGGAGGCTTTGCTCATTTCTTTTTATTCTTTTTTCTGTAAACTTCCCTTCTCACTTTATTTCATTCATTTCATCTTCCATTGCTGATACCCTTTCTTCCAGTTGATTGCATCGGCTCCTGAGGCTTCTGCATTCTTCACGTAGTTCTCGAGCCTTGGTTTTCAGCTCCATCAGCTCCTTTAAGCACTTCTCTGTATTGGTTATTCTAGTTATACATTCTTCTAAATTTTTTTCAAAGTTTTCAACTTCTTTGCCTTTGGTTTGAATGTCCTCCCGTAGCTCAGAGTAATTTGATCGTCTGAAGCCTTCTTCTCTCAGCTCGTCAAAGTCATTCTCCATCCAGCTTTGTTCCGTTGCTGGTGAGGAACTGCGTTCCTTTGGAGGAGGAGAGGCGCTCTGCTTTTTAGAGTTTCCAGTTTTTCTGTTCTGTTTTTTCCCCATCTTTGTGGTTTTATCTACTTTTGGTCTTTGATGACGGTGATGTACAGATGGGTTTTTGGTGTGGATGTCCTTTCTGTTTGTTAGTTTTCCTTCTAACAGACAGGACCCTCAGCTGCAGGTCTGTTGGAATACCCTGCCGTGTGAGGTGTCAGTGTGCCTCTGCTGGGGGGTGCCTCCCAGTTAGGCTGCTCAGGGGTCAGGGGTCAGGGACCCACTTGAGGCAGTGTGCCCGTTCTCAGATCTCCAGCTATGTGCTGGGAGAACCACTGCTCTCTTCAAAGCTGTCAGACAGGGACATTTAAGTCTGCAGAGGTTACTGCTGTCTTTTTGTTTGTCTGTGCCCTGCCCCCAGAGGTGGAGCCTACAGAGGCAGTCAGGCCTCCTTGAGCTGTGGTGGGCTCCACCCAGTTCGAGCTTCCCGGCTGCTTTGTTTACCTAAGCAAGCCTAGGCAATGGCGGGCGCCCCTCCCCAGCCTCACTGCCACCTTGCAGTTTGATCTCAGACTGCTGTGCTAGCAATCAGCGAGACTCCGTGGGCGTAGGACCCTCCAAGCCAGGTGTGGGATATAATCTCGTGGTGCGCCGTTTTTTAAGCCGGTCGGAAAAGCGCAGTATTCGGGCGGGAGTGACCCGATTTTCCAGGTTCGTCCGTCACCCCTTTCTTTGACTCGGAAAGGGAACTCCCTGACCCCTTGCGCTTCCCAAGTGAGGCAATGCCTCGCCCTGCTTTGGCTCGCACACGGTGCGCGCACCCACTGACCTGCGCCCACTGCCTAGCACTCCCTAGTGAGATGAACCCGGTACCTCAGATGGAAATGCAGAAATCACCTGTCTTCTGCGTCGCTCACGCTGGGAGCTGTAGACTGGAGCTGTTCCTATTCCGGACCTCCTTCTCTTGCCTCGCTTGTCTTCGCCGGAAGTATGCTGAACACTTTCCTGAAATTTTCTGGTTTTTGAGGTGGCCGAAGAAACAGAGAAAAAAATGTTGAGTCTTATGTTTTGTAAGTCAGTAGAATATCAGTCAAATCCACCTAAGACAGATTATTGCATAGGGAAAGATGTTCAGGCTGAGGGTATAACCAATGATCTATTCATTTCAAGCAGGGTTCTCTACAGTGAACGCTGACCACATGTCCAGGACTTAGGTCCTGGGCACTTGCTGTACTGGGTGCTAACATAAAATGTATGGTCCCGGACACCCTTGGGAATGCACACAATGATTATTCTGAGAGCATCCAGCCTTAATCACTTTTCCAGGAAATGGCTGACATTGTATGGTTCCTTAAAAGAAATGGTGAAAATACTTCAAAATGCATGGGTAGTGGGGCCTTCTAACTCTTATTAAATACTCACCTCTGCTACCAATACATAATCCTCATGAAGACAGACAGGTAAAGACACTGTCTCAAGATGTATTTTTTTTTTCCAATACCAGTATTTAATCACTTTATTGGGTTCCTGTTGAGTGTTTAGTGGCAGCCGAACATAGAACCAAGCACTATATACAATCTTGGAGGTAGGCGTGGGGCTGGAGATGGTCGGGGTTATTAGCAAAGAAGTAGGAAACCCAAGCTCACAGCCAATGCCTTGAAAACAATTACAAAGTAGCTTACACCTACAACCCATGGCAGAACAGAAATCAAGTTCTTTCCTCAGTGGTCTATGAGGGGTGTTTGCTGCCAGGGATCAAGCAGGTGATGTTCATCTTGGTGCCTTTTCTTTAGTATTATTATTATTATTATTATTATTATTTAAGTTTTAGGGTACATGTGCACAATGTGCAGGTTTGTTACATATGTATACATGTGCCATGCTGGTGTGCTGCACCCATTAACTCCTCATTTAGCATTAGGTATATCTCCTAATGCTATCTCTCCCCCCTCACCCCACCCCACAACAGTCCCCGGAGTGTGATGTTCCCCTTCCTGTGTCCATGTGTTCTCATTGTTCAATTCTCACCTATGAGTGAGAATATGCGGTGTTTGGTTTTTTGTCCTTGCGATAGTTTGCTGAGAATGATGGTTTCCAGTTTCATCCATGTCCCTACAAAGGACATGAACTCATCATTTTTTATAGCTGCATAGTATTCCATGGTGTATATGTGCCCCATTTTCTTAATCCAGTCTATCGTTGTTGGACATTTGGGTTGGTTCCAAGTCTTTGCTATTGTGAATAGTACCGCAATAAACATATGTGTGCATGTATCTTTATAGCAGCATGATTTATAATCCTTTGGGTATACACCCAGTAATGGGATGGCTGGGTCAAATGGTATTTCTAGTTCTAGATCCCTGAGGAATCGCCACACTGACTTCCACAATGGTTGAACTAGTTTACAGTCCCACAAACAGCGTAAAAGTGTTCCTATTTCTCTACATCCTCTCCAGCACCTGTTGTTTCCTGACTTTTGAATGATCACCATTCTAACTGGTGTGAGATGGTATCTCATTGTGGTTTTGATTTGCATTTCTCTGATGGCCAGTGATGATCAGCATTTTTTCATGTGTTTTTTGGCTGCATAAATGTCTTCTTTTGAGAAGTGTCTGTTCATATCCTTCGCCCACTTTTTGATGGGGTTCTTTGTTTTTTTGTTGTAAATTTGTTTGAGTTCATTGTAGATTCTGGATATTAGCCCTTTGTCAGATGAGTAGATTGCAAAAATTTTCTCCCATTCTGTAGGTTGCCTGTTTACTCTGATGGTAGTTTCTTTTGCTGTGCAGAAGCTCTTTAGTTTAATTAGATCCCATTTGTCAATTTTGTCTTTTGTTGCCATTGCTTTTGGTGTTTTGGACATGAAGTCCTTGCCCATGCCTATGTCCTGAATGGTAATGCCTAGGTTTTCTTCTAGGGTTTTTATGGTTTTAGGTCTAACGTTTAAGTCTTTATTCCGTCTTGAATTAATTTTTGTATAAGGTGTAAGGAAGGGATCCAGTTTCAGCTTTCTACATATGGCCAGCCAGTTTTCCCAGCATCATTTGTTAAATAGGGAATACTTTCCCCATTGCTTGTTTTTCTCAGATTTGTCAAAGATCAGATGGTTGTAGATATGTGACATTATTTCTGAGGGCTCTGTTCTGTTCCATTGATCTATATCTCTGTTTTGGTACCAGTACCATGCTGTTTTGGTTACCGTAGCCTTGTAGTATAGTTTGAAGTCAGGTAGCGTGATGCCTCCAGCTTTGTTCTTTTGGCTTAGGATTGACTTGGCAATGTGGGCTCTTTTTTGGTTCCATATGAACTTTAAAGTAGTTTTTTCCAATTCTGTGAAGAAAGTCATTGGTAGCTTGTTGGGGATGGCGTTGAGTCTATAAATTACCTTGGGCAGTATGGCCATTTTCATGATATTGATTCTTCCTACCCATGAGCATGGAATGTTCTTCCATTTGTTTGTATCCTCTTTTATTTCATTGAGCAATGGTTTGTAGTTCTCCTTGAAGAGGTCCTTCACATCCCTTGTAAGTTGGATTCCTAAGTATTTTATTCTCTCTGAAGCAGTTGTGAATGGGAGTTCACTCATGATTTGGCTCTGTGTTTGTCTGTTATTGGTGTATAAGAATGCTTGTGATTTTTGCACATTGATTTTGTATCCTGAGACTTTGCTGAAGTTGCTCATCAGCTTTAGGAGATTTTGGGCTGAGACAATGGGGTTTTCTAGATATACAATCATGTCGTCTGCAAACAGGGACAATTTGACTTCCTCTTTTCCTAATTGAATACCCTTTATTTCCTTCTCCTGCCTGATTGCCCTGGCCAGAACTTCCAACACTATGTTGAATAGGAGCGGTGAGAGAGGGCATCCCTGTCTTGTGCCAGTTTTCAAAGGGGATGCTTCCAGTTTTTGCCCATTCAGTATGATATTGGCTGTGGGTTTGTCATAGATAACTCTTATTATTTTGAGATACGTCCCATCAATACCTAATTTATTGAGAGTTTTTAGCATGAAGGGTTGTTGAATTTTGTCAAAGGCTTTTTCTGCATCTATTGAGATAATCATGTGGTTTTTGTCCTTGGTTCTGTTTATATGCTGGATTACATTCATTGATTTGCATGTGTTGAACCAGCCTTGCATCCCAGGGTTGAAGCCCACTTGATCATGGTGGATAAGCTTTTTGATGTGCTGCTGGATTCAGTTTGCCAGTATTTTATTGAGGATTTTTGCATCAGTGTTCATCAAGGATATTGGTCTAAAATTCTCTTTTTTGGTTGTGTCTCTGCCAGTCTTTTGTATCAGGATGATGCTGGCCTCATAAAATGAGTTAGGGAGGATTCCCTCTTTTTCTATTGATTGGAATAGTTTCAGAAGGAATGGTACCAGCTCCTCCTTTTACCTCTGGTAGAATTCGGCTATGAATCCATCTGGTCCTGGACTTTTTTTGGTTGGTAAGCTATTGATTACTGCCTCAATTTCAGAGCCTGTTATTGGTCTATTCAGAGATTCAACTTCTTCCTGGTTTAGTCTTGGGAGGGTGTATGTGTCGAGGAATTTATCCATTTCTTCTAGATTTTCTAGTTTATTTGCGTAGAGGTGTTTGTAGTATTCTCTGATGGTAGTTTGTATTTCTGTGGGATCAGTGGTGACATCCCCTTTATCATTTTTTATTGCATCTATTTGATTCTTCTCTCTTTT
The DNA here is from genome assembly GCF_029289425.2 of Pan paniscus. Taxonomy (NCBI): domain Eukaryota; kingdom Metazoa; phylum Chordata; class Mammalia; order Primates; family Hominidae; genus Pan; species Pan paniscus. Next base: position 119,022,639 of record NC_073256.2, on the reverse strand, counting down.
CTTCTTTATTAGTCTTGCTAGCGGTCTATCAATATTGTTGATCTTTTCAAAAGACCAGCTCCTGGATTCATTAATTTTTTGAAGGGTTTTTTGTGTCTCTATTTCCTTCAGTTCTGTTCTGATTTTAGTTATTTCTTGCCTTCTGCTAGGTTTTGAATGTGTTTGCTCTTGCTTTTCTAGTTCTTTTAATTGTGACGTTAGGGTGTCAATTTTGGATCTTTCCTGCTTTCTCTTGTGGGCATTTAGTGCTATAAATTTCCCTCTACACACTGCTTTGCATGTGTCCCAGAGATTCTGGTATGTTGTGTCTTTGTTCTCGTTGGTTTCAAAGAACATCTTTATTTCTGCCTACATTTCGTTATGTACCCAGTAGTCATTCAGGAGCAGGTTGTTCAGTTTCCATGTAGTCAAGCGGTTTTGAATGAGTTTCTTAGTCCTGAGTTCTAGTTTGATTGCACTGTGGTCTGAGAGACAGTTTGTTATAATTTCTGTTCTTTTACATTTGCTGAGGAGTGCTTTACTTCCAATTATGTGGTCAATTTTGGAGTAGGTGTGGTGTGGTGCTGAAAAAAATGTATATCCTGTTGATTTGGGGTGGAGAGTTCTGTAGATGTCTATTAGGTCCTCTTGGTGCAGAGCTGAGTTCAATTCCTGGGTATCCTTGTTAACTTTCTGTCTTGTTGATCTGTCTAATGTTGACAGTGGGGTGTTAAAGTTGTGTGGGAGTCGAAGTCTCTTTGTAGGTCTCTAAGGACTTGCTTTATGAATCTGGGTGCTCCTGTATTGGGTGCATATATATTTAGGATAGTTAGCTCTTCTTGTTGAATTGATCCCTTTACCATTATATAATGGCCTTCTTTGTCTCTTTTGATCTTTGTTGGTTTAAAGTCTGTTTTATCAGAGATTAGGATTGCAACCCCTGCCTTTTTTTGTTTTCCAATTGCTTGGTAGATCTTCCTCCATCCCTTCATTTTGAGCCTATGTGTGTCTCTGCACGTGAGATGGGTTTCCTGAATACAGCACACAGATGGGTCTTGACTATCCAATTTGCCAGTCTGTGTCTTTTAATTGGAGCATTTAGCCCATTTACATTTAAGGTTAATATTGCTATGTGTGAATTTGATCCTGTCTTTATGATGTTAGCTGGTTATTTTGCTCGTTAGTTGATGCAGTTTCTTCCTAGTCTCGATGGTCTTTACATTTTGGCATGATTTTGCAGCGGCTGGTACCGGTTGTTCCTTTCCATGTTTAGCGCTTCCTTCAGGAGCTCTTTTAGGGCAGGCCTGGTGGTGACAAAATCTCTCAGCATTTGCTTGTCTGTAAAGTATTTTATTTCTCCTTCACTTATGAAGCTTAGTTTGGCTGGATATGAAATTCTGGGTTGACAATTCTTTTCTTTAAGAATGTTGAATATTGGCCCTCCACTCTCTTCTGGCTTGTAGGGTTTCTGCTGAGAGATCAGCTGTTAGTCTGATGGGCTTCCGTTTGAGGGTAACCCGACCTTTCTCTCTGGCTGCCCTTAACATTTTTTCCTTCATTTCAACTTTGGTGAATCTGACAATTATGTGTCTTGGAGTTGCTCTTCTCGAGGAGTATCTTTGTGACGTTCTCTGTATTTCCTGAATCTGAACGTTGGCCTGCCTTGCTAGATTGGGGAAGTTCTCCTGGATAATATCCTGCAGAGTGTTTTCCAACTTGGTTCCATTCTCCCCATCACTTTCAGGTACACCAATCAGACATGGATTTGGTCTTTTCACATAGTCCCATATTTCTTGGAGGCTTTGTTTGTTTCTTCTTATTCTTTTTTCTGTAAACTTCCCTTCTCACTTCATTTCATTCATTTCATCTTCCATTGCTGATACCCTTTCTTCCAGTTGATCGCATCAGCTCCTGAGGCTTCTGCATTCTTCATGTAGTTCTCGAGCCTTGGCTTTCAGCCCCATCAGCTCCTTTAAGGACTTCTCTGCATTGGTTATTCTAGTTATCCATTCGTCTAATTTTTTTTCAAAGTTTTTAACTTCTCTACCATTGGTTTGAATTTCCTCCTGTAGCTCAGAGTACTTTGATCGTCTGAAGCCTTCTTCTCTCAGCTCGTCAAAGTCATTCCCCATCCAGCTTTGTTCCGTTGCTGATGAGGAGCTGCATTCCTTTGGAGGAGGAGAGGTGCTCTGCTTTTTAGAGTTTCCAGTTTTTCTGCTCTGTTTTTTCCCCATCTTTGTGGCTTTATCTACTTTTGGTCTTTGATGATGGTGACGTACAGAAGGGTTTTTGGTGTGGATGTCCTTTCTGTTTGTTAGTTTTCCTTCTAACAGATAGGACCCTCAGCTGCAGGTCTGTTGGAGTTTGCTAGAAGTCCACTCCAGACCCTGTTTGCCTGGGTATCAGCAGCGGTGGCTGCAGAACAGCGGTGGCTGTAGAACAGCGGTGGCTGTAGAACAGCGGATATTGGTGAACCACAAATGCTGCTGCCTGATCGTTCCTCTGAAAGTTTTGTCTCAGAGGAGTACCCGGACATGTGAGATGTCAGTCTGCCCCTACTGGGGGATGCCTCCCAGTTAGGCTGCTTGGGGGTCAAGGACCCGCTTGAGGAGGCAGTCTGCCCGTTCTCAGATCTCCAGCTGCGTGCTGGGAGAACCACTGCTCTCTTCAAAGCTGTCAGACAGGGACATTTAAGTCTGCAGAGGTTACTGCTGTCTTTTTGTTTGTCTGTGCCCTGACCCCAGAGGTGGAGCCTACAGAGGCAGGCAGGCAGGTCTCCTTGAGCTGTGGTAGGCTCCACCCATTTCGAGCTTCCCGGCTGCTTTGTTTGCCTAATCAAGCCTGGGCAATTGCAGGCGCCCCTCCCCCAGCATCGCTGCCACCTTGCAGTTTGATCTCAGACTGCTGTGCTAGCAATCAGCGAGACTCCATGGGCGTAGGACCCTCCGAGCCAGGTGTGGGATATAATCTCCTAGTGTGCCATTTTTTAAGCCCGTTGGAAAAGCACAGTATTAGGGTGGGATTTTCCAGGTGCCGTCTGTCACCCCTTTCTTTGACTAGGAAAGGGAACTCCCTGACCCCTTGCGCTTCCCGAGTGAGGCAATGCCTTGCCCTGCTTCGGCTCGCGCAGGGTGCACTGCACCTACTGTCCTGCACCCACTGTCTGGCACTCCCTAGTGAGATGAACCCGGTACCTCAGATGGAAATGCAGAAATCAACCGTCGTCTGCATTGCTCATGCTGGGAGCTGTAGACCGGAGCTGTTCCTATTCAGCCATCTTGGTTCCACCCCCCTTGGTGCCTTTTCACCATCCTCTTTCTTGCTGCTTCTGGCTGATCAGAGGTCCCACTATAGAATTCCTGAGTCCCCAAAATCCATTCCCAAGTTTCCAGATCACTATCCTTTTGCACCCCACCTCCTATGAGGGCAGACTGTGTCTAACTTGCCTCTCTCTCCAGCACACGGCAAAACATCAGGTCCAGAGTAATTGAACTGAATCAGTGTAGAGAGTGGGAGACGAGAGCTGGTACTGAACTTCACGACACTGACAACTGTCATCGCCTATCCAACCAGCGTCTCATTCCAGGGAACTGGGTGGCACACATGGCGAGCACCTAACAGCAGGACCGTGGCTGCCACAGGCCAAGGGGGAGGCTGCCTCGCGAGATGTGGAGACCAGCTCGTATCCTCAGCTGGACCTACTTGGACAGCTGGGGAGAGCACCAAGACCTCCTAATGAGGCTGTGGAACACAGTCATGACAACAAGCCTTGGAGCCCATTTCTAATCCCAGGATCTCTCCAGAAGACTCTGCAATGAGCGCTTCCTCCAGGCCCTCACTTCCCAGTCCCTGGTCTAGGCACAGAGGCTGCTGGAGATGCTGCTGGGGTTGAAGTTGGTCAAGGGAGGCTTCCTGAAGGCAAATGTTTAGCCAAGATTTGAAAGCTGTGGACATGTATAGACAGAGAGATAGGAAGATGTAGAAGAATGTAGAAACGCTACTTGTTTGGAACAGAGCTGCTCTTGGGAGATAATCATGGACAGCAGTTAAAGGAGTGTGGGTGGCTCCACAGAGTGGTACCCACCAAGGAAACCCCAGTAGATACTGGGATAGTGCATCCAGGTGTTCACAATCGAGCCAACAACAGATCTTAGGGAGCCTGTGGGTTCCAGGGCAAGAGATTGTGAGAAAACTGGAGTTAGAGCCACATGGTTTCAGCCTCCATGTGGAGGTTGGTGCAGGTGAACTAAGGAAGCAGAAAGCTTTTGTGGGAATTCAAGGGCAGGCGAGTGTGCCTGGGAGTGAGGATGGGCAGAAGCAAGTGAACAGAACCAACTCCCTGCCCAAAGGGACTGGCCAAGAATAACCACCCTGGGGAGCCTGCCGTGGTCACACAGAAGCCCTGGAAGTTCTTCAGCCCTCTTCACATTTAACACTGGGGTGAAGCACAGCAAAGTAACTTTACCAGGAAATCCCTGCTCTGTTGAAGCCCAGGACCTGAAGGCAGGGTGGGCAGCTAGAATTTTCCCACGTCACATGGAAACCTCTCTCCAACAAGGTAAAAATCCGCAACACTGGCTGCACAGAAAGCACCAGACACTGTTGTTTTACTCTTATGTTATGAATATTTATTTTTTTCTCCTTAAAAATGTACAAAAAATAAAATAACTGTATTTATAGTTTATAGATTCCCCCTCTCCCATTTACAAAACTATTAAGTTACATTTACCTTTTTTTTTTTAAAACATGAGAGCAAATTGTACATATATCAATCTCCCTTGCTTGTCTTTAAGAAAGGGCCGTTCATAGCATTTGGCACAAACCCTCTATTTCTGTTGCATTTGCATGATTTTAAATAAGAAGGAAAATAAACATTTGATTTATTTCATGCTTCCTAAGTTTCTGGGCAGGGACATGCCTTACTCTTTTAGAAACCAATTCCAAGATGACATCTGACTGCATTTTTCTGTTGGTCCGAACTTCTAAACACTCATAAAGTTTAAACAATTTGGAGATGTATGAGGAAAAACTCTTGTTCTGTTCAGTTCAGACTTTGTTAAAAAAAAAAAAAAAAGAAAGAAAAATGCTCATTTCACATGTCCATGATCTTCCATGGATTTTTTTAAGCTTATTTGAGTTGAGTTTGATTAATTTAAGGGACAAAAAAGAAGAGGCGGCAAGTTTTCCTGTCTCTTTGGAGTGTTTCGCTCGGGAAATTTTGCTCATCAAAGTTCAGCTAACATACACAGCGGACACATCAAAGGCAAACTGGGGTGCTCCAAGGATGCAGAGGGGAATGGATCGGAAGGGATGTGGCACTTGGCACCACCCTCTGGTGGCACTGGCCTCATATCCCTTGTTGTGGCAATTGTCACCACCATGATTGCTCAAGGACTTAGGAAACATGCACAGCATCTTCAGTTCATCTTCTGCCTTAGGGCAGGACTGGCAAACAGTTTCATAAAGAGGCTGGAGAGAGAGGGGTAGGTTGCCTGTGTCAGGCTGCCAAATCTTTGTCTTTTTCCTACTCTGGAGTCCTATGCCCCAGTCCGAGTATTTGCCGTTGTTATGTCTGCCAATCACGTTTGAAACTATTCCTAACCCTAGGAGCATGGGAAGTGCATAGTACAACATGTATTTCCAACACTGAATTTGTCCATCTCAGAACAGAGCCCCATTAGTACCCTGGAGGGTCCCCAAGCTGCTGGTCCGGGGTGTGGCAGTCAGAGTGGAGGAGGAGGGGACAGACTGGAGCACAGCTGGATCCACGATGCAAACCTTTGGCCCCACAGAAGGGTTAACATGCCCAGAGGACACACAGCAAGGTGCCCCGTCACTGCTGCTCGGAGATCTTCTTGGCCACAGCACCTGCCCTCTGTCCCATTCAATTCAATTCAATTCCTCCGCAACCTCAAGGAGAAACAGCTGAGCTAGAAGCAGCCCCTCCATCCTGCTCTGCATCTAAGGGACAGATGAGGTGGGAGCGCAGGAAGCCCTTAGAGAGCGGGCCTCCAGGTAAGAGTCAAAGTGCTTTACAAACAAATCTGGGCCTTTGTAGAGAACCTGTCCTAGACCCAGGGCCTTGGGTGCAGGATGTGTCTAGCTACCAAAAAGCTAGTGCTTCAGCCCACAAGGGCGAACGCAAACCCCTAAACCTGTCCCCTCAAAGAGAACAGTGGTCCATGATGGTTCATCATTTTGCGATTGTTTAGGGGAGTGTTTTTCGCTTCCAGCTCCCAGGGCATGTAGCAGGAGACCACAGCTTCTCTCTCCCAGTTTCCCTCCTGAGGCTGGTTTCACGGGAGCCAGGTATCTTGGCACATTCTTTCTCACTCACTTCCTTAAAACCCAGCACCCAGGAATGAGGCAAACAATACCCCCTTTCCATCTGGTTGCCCAGGAGGAAGCCCCAGCCTGCCGACTCAGAGCTGAGCTGTTCACAGCTCTCACATGGCAGCAGGCCTTTTAAAGGGCCACTTGAGATGAAGGGCGTGTTTGTAAACTGGGAGGCACAGTACAGTGTCCAGGATTCTCATGATAGCCAAGGAGCTCTGCAGCAGACCCAGCCATAGGGCCCTGATGGCAAACCCCCTGCAGAGGCTCTCCAGAAAGCTCAGGCCGTGCCCGCAGCCAAAGCTGGAGAAGGAGCTGGGGTCTCAGACAGAATGACCTTTCCCACGAGAGAGCGCAAAGGGAAAGTCAAGCAAAACACATCATTGTGAGATAAATGTGGTGGCCTCGGAGGAGAGTCATGCCCATGGAGAAGGAGAGGGGGCTTCCTCTGGGGACAGGGAACGAGCCCCCAGGTATGCCCATTGCAGAGTCCATCTTGGCATCAGCTGCAGTCACCTTAACATCCCAAAGGCCCTCTCCCTAGCCCTGCAAGTCTCCTGAACAGGCACAGAGGCAAAAACCCCCGTTAAAACGGTCTCCAGGTCTGTGTCTCCTCTAGGCCAGTGGCAGTAAACATGCCCACATACCACAGGTAAAATATATTATTACAATATTATAAACACTATGTACAATGCAGACAGGCAGACTTTCTGTGTTACTAATTACACAGTGATTGAATGTCTTCCTGTACAAGGCCTGGTGGCCACTTGCTGGGAACCCTGGAGGTATTTAGCAAGACAGCCTTCACCAGAGCAACCTAAAGGTGTCTGACCAGAAAGTGGGCATCCACCTCTTGCCCCACCTATAACTACTGCACCCAGAAGTAGCTCATTTTGTCCAGCCACTCGGGAGATGTGGAGGGGTGAGAAAGAAGGGATGGGAATTTTTTAGGCTGTTCGGGATGAGTGTTTCTCTTGAAGGGGGAACGCTGGACGGTCTCATCTGGAGCTAGCAGTGGCCTGCAGAGTCCTGGCGGTCCTGGACCCGGGCTCCAGGAAAAGGTGGGCAATAAATAGGAATCCAACAAGCCTAAGGCACCTTCCTGAGGGGCTCAGGCTTCAGCTCCGTGGTAGGTGCCAGTGGATGGCACACCGACAGTGGGGCCTGTCCCTTGCCCCACTCCCCAGCACAGTCTTGTAACAGCAGTTGTGAGATGGGGGAGATGGGTCTCCAGGTTCTGGGGCTGGGGCTTCTGTCTCTCTCAGGGAGGAACGCACTGAGAGCTCCAGCCAAAGCGGATGCCAAACCCAGGGCTAGATTTCCATGAGCGTGACCTTGAAGCCCTCCACCATGCTCTCCATGTTGAGGATGAAGGTGTCCTCGTTCGAGTAGTGCTCGATGATGTTGTCATCCATGTTCACCAAGATGCTGCCATGGAGTGGGGAGGGGTGTGAAAAACAAAGACGCCGTGAACAATGTGCCCAGGGCAAGGGGAGCTCCAGGCTGGGGGTTCTCATAGCCATTCTTTTGTGGTGGAGGCTGGGAGGAGTGGAGGAGAGAGGACACAAGGCAGGGAAAGACCCTCATTCTGTTTTCTTTCCCCAAAAACTAGTTTGAGGAAAGCAAAGCCTCAGTTTCTCAGAACTAACATTCAACCCAAACCGCTTGCATTATAGATGAGTAAACTGAGGCCCAGGGAAGTTAGGAAGCCCAGAATCACAGTTACTGATTACCAGGGCCAGAACCTAAATCATTAGGCTAACTCTTTTCAGTAAACCATGTTGCCCTTGAAAATGCATTTTTAAAAATGCATTGCCTCTGCTCTTAGGAGGAAGAAGAAAACAAGCAAGAATTGCAGCTACCCTTTTTTGAGCATGTAATATGACCTTGTGTTTAGTTCTCACAGCAACTGTGAAGGTAGGTGTCATCGCCATTTTGCAAATGAGAAAACTGACCTCAACAACGTTAAATTGTTTCCCCAAGTTCATTCAGTTAGCACATGGCTGAGCTTGATTTTGAAATTAGCTTTACCTCATTCTGACACTTGTACTTTACCACCTGTGACCTACTCCTGTGGCTAACTATCCCTGGTAGAGTTTTAAGAAAGCCAACAGCTTCCAGAGACTTCCATAATTTCCTTAAGCCAATTTCATGATTTGAAGTCAGACAGATGCTGGTTTGAGAATGAACCACTGACTCTATCATTTTACAGTTATGTGTCAGCAGGCAAGCTGTTTAGCCTTTCAGAGCCTCAGTTTATCCTCCTGTAAAAATAAGAACAGTCACTTAGCTTTAACGGATTGTTTTTATGATAAAAACATTTAGCACAACACCTGATACAGAGCTTGATGAAAGCAAAATGTTATCATCAGCATGTACCGCTGCACTGAGGATTTCTGCTCGGCAATAAGACTGTGAGACACGACTCAAATCTCACTGTCAGTAATACACCCAGCCTACTACATTGACCTCGGCAAGAAGTATAACGTGCATTTTAGTGAATCTTCCAACAAGAGCTCAGGTGGAAAGGGTTTCCTGTCAGAGCCTCCAATCAACCAACAGGACTCATCACTCAGAAAGCCTGAGCTTCCCAGATAATCCAATTTCCTTTATGAAAGTGATCCAGAGAAGAGTTGACTCATCTTCTGCCTTTTGTAGGAAAATACCCCAGAAGCTGAGTCAACAGATACCCTCTCCTGGCACTTCCACTAGCTCCTGTGGCCCCTACTCTTAGACCGTCACACATAGGAAGCCCACACAGAAAGTCAGACGGCAGAACATGGAAGCTAAGCACTTGAGCTTTGAGGACACAGATGGGTTCAAATCTGTCCTCTACCTACTGAACATGAGACCTTGGGCGACATGCTTAAGCCACCTCTGGCTTGTTTTCTTCATCAATAAATCAGAGATAAGAGATTCCACCTCATACAGTGGTGAGAACTAAATAGAGGAATACATGTAAAGTACTTAGGAAGGGACCCCAAACCTACTGAACACCGAGTAAATATGACCTGTTGTTCTTAACAATGAGAACACACAGGTCCAATGATCATTTGAGAACATTTTCTTGATAATTACCTTAGAGGAATCCCCTATGTTCCCAACCATTTTTTGTTCCTAGTATGCCACCCAGAAACCAACCCCAAGGGCCATACGTGATTCCCTATAAACTCCACTCCCTGCAGAAAGGTGACTTTGCCATTCTCCCCAGTGTCCACAGCACCTCCAGACCTCTGTGGTCTTCCTGCTTGTCTTGTCATTGAAATAGGCATCTCAGTTGACATAGTGCCAATGCACTGCCTCCCTCCCTCCCTCTCTCCTAAAGATCTTCCAAATGCAATCTCCTCTGCAATTCTCTGGAAGAAGGACACAATTTTTATGAAAAGTGGGCAACAGACCTAACAAAAGACAGGCATCATTTTATTTTTAAGGCATCATGTGGACTTATCTGATTTGAAAGTCAATTTAAGTTCAGTTTCTTTCTTACCCTTTTTTGCTTTTCTTGTAAAGCTTTGCTATCTTCTCCACGGGCAGCCCATATTTCTCAGATATCTGTAATACCAATAACAAGAAGGCAGATGAGCACAGAAGGACGCCCAACTGGAGGCAAGGGGGAAAGTTCCAATTTCACTCCCTTGGACATTTTCCCAGGGATAGAGTGCTCTTCACTCATGAGTCGAACTCTCAAAACACTCATTTATGAGCCTCTCCCTTTGGATAGACTTTAAATCATTCAACAAAAAACCCAGCCTCATGGGAATTCAATCTATGATAAAAGTGGCGTTCCAGGTCAGTCAGAAAAAGATGATGGACTGTAACTATGATGTTGGATGAAATAGTAGCCATCTAGAAAAAAATTTAACAAGTTATATTGGATTCCTTCTCCACTCCTTACACCAAAATACATTTGATACAGATCAAAGATTTACATGTGAAAGATGAAACCATAAAAGTAGAGGAAGAAACCATGAGTTAATTTTTTGGATAGCTGTCATCTTAAAGTAAGGAAGATCTTTCTAAACAAGACATGAAACCTAAAGAAAAAGGTCAAAAGGTTAATAAAAACAACACAACTTTAAAAATGCAGTACAGAAAAAAAAAACTAAAATGCTGAAGACAAAAAATACACTGGGAAACATTTTTGCAACAGAAATGACAGACATGGAACTAACTTCCTTAAGTTAAAAAGAACTCCTGCAAATCAAGAAAAAGATCAGCAATTCAATGGGCAAAGGAAGAAAAATCCTGAAGAAGCAATTCACGGAAGAAAAATAATTGGACAATGAGCATATAAAAAAATGCACCACACAGTCATAATTTAAAATTTTCAAATTAAAGCAAAGTAGGATACTACTTTTATTTTTATTTATTTATTTATTTATTTATTTATTTATTTATTTTTTGAGATGGAATCTTGCTCTGGTTCCCAGGCTGGAGTGCAGTGGCATGATCTCGGCTCACTGCAACCTCTGCCTCCCAGGTTCAAGTGATTCTCCTGCCTCAGCCTCCTGAGTAGCTGGGACTACAGGTGAGTGCCACCACACCTGGCTAATTTTTGTATTTTTAGTAGAGATGGGGTTTCATCATGTTGGCCAGGCTGGTCTCGAACTCCTGACCTCGTGATCCACCCAGCTCGGCCTCCCAAAGTCCTGGGATTACAGGCGTGAGCCACCACACCCGGCCTATTTTTCAAACTAACAAAAAACTAAAACTTGATAATACAGCATCAGCCAGAGTATGAGAAACAGCAGTTCTCATATTCCATATTGTTACTCTCACATGCAAGAATAACATGCTCAGCCTCTGGGAAAGAAATTTGGCAGAAGCTATTAAAATTTTAAATGCATATTTCCTTTGACCCACATATTCCATATCTAGTAATCAGGTCTACAGAAATACATTCAGATGTACACAAAGATTTTCAAAGCATCACTGTTTAGGATAGAGAAAACTGCATATAACAAACATCCGTTAAACACATTTTAATAATTCACACTTAAAAATCATGCAGTCATCAAAAGAAATGTGGAAAGCCTACATGAATTCACATTAACAAAAATATTCTTAACATATTGAGGAGAAAATACCAAGTTGCAAAACTGTGTTTATGGTGTGATTCCACTTGTATTTTTAAATATATATATATATGTAAGTACATAGAGAATATTTGAAGGACCCACCAACATAATATTAGCAGGGACTACCACTGAAGAATGGACAGAAACAAGGAGATCCTTTTACTTTTTATTTTGAAAAATTCTATTCTATTTATTTTTACAATCATTGTGTTTCACTTTTATAAATATAAAGTAGTAACAGTTTACAGATGGATTCGGGAAAGCCCTGCCCTAAATGTCTTTCATACCCTCTCTACTCCCAAATCAACTCTGTCTGCCCCTTCTGAGCCAGCAGCTGGTGGGGCTCACAGGCAGCTGAGAAAGGTGAAGTTTGAAATGTGGATTATTGGAAAGTCTAGCAGAGGCTGGAAAGAGAGGCTGAAGAGGTCTAGAGCAGAGCTGGAGGAGCTTTGGATCCTAAGAAGAGTTCACTCTACAGAGACTCACAGATTCCCACCCTTCCATCTATCTCACCCCACGGGAAGAACTCCCCATCCCCTAATAAGGCCCAAAGGCATGGAACAGGTGAGCAGAGAACTGGGAGAGCAGAAGGAGACTGGGACCGAGTAGCGGGCCTGACAGACATCACTAATCCATCACTGATGAGATTACCTCACAGTCACACCTGAGCCAAACGAGCCAAGAATGAAAAACAACACATCCAGTGGGGGCCTTTGGACTGCAAAGAAAATTGGCAGAACTTCTGTTGGAGGCATCAATTTGAACAGAACATAAAAGAGCACTTAAGAAAAACAGAAGACTTGTGGAGCACACGCATGCAAAATTCTGATATACAAATATGATTATTGATCTAAACATTTTTTGAAGTTGAGCAAATGAAAGGATAGGTGGTCAATTTAGCAATCTCAATAGTGTCAGAAAATATCAAGTCAAAAACAATTTCAAAGTGCAAAGCAAAAGGATAGAGCATAGATGGAAATCATGACGGAAAAGAAGAAAGACTTGAAAACATCCTCGAACTTCCTGGACAGAAATAGCAAGTTACCTCCAAAAAAGATAAGCCTGGCTTCAGTCTTCTCATCTCAACACTAGAAACCAAATGACAGTGGACAGGAACTCTTACAGACTACAGGAAAAAAGTATTTCACTCCATAAATCCCATACACCAACAAGCTATCTCTCACTTATCAGGGTGAAAGAGCAGTGTATTTCACCCAAATATCTCATTTGAAAAAATACAGTTGGCCCTCAGTATCTCCAGGTTCTGCATTCTTGGATTCAATCAGCCATGGATTGAAAATATTAGAAAAAATGAAAAATAAAAGTACAATGGCAAAAAGTAATATGAATCAAAACAATACAGTATAACAATTATTTGCATGGCCTTTACAATGTATTACACATTATAAAAGTAATCTAGAGATTATTTAAAGTACATGGGAGGATGTGTGTGTGTTACAGGCAAATATCTATGCCATTTTACATGAGGGACTTGAGCATCTGTGGATTTGAGTTTGGGGGAGGTGTCCTGGAACTAGTCCTCCCCAGGACCTCAAGGGACCACTAGATTCACAAAAGAGCCCCATCCAAATAGCAAATGCATCCAAATGGAGATATCAAACTAGAGAAAAGGGAAAGGAAAAAAAGCCACCAGTGTCATGCTGTAAACTTGAGTATATATAGCAGAGGTGTCCAATCTTTTGGCTTCTCTGGGCCACATTGAAAGAATTGTCTTGGGCCACACATAAAACACACTAACACTAATGACAGCTGATGGACTTTAAAAAATTGCAAAAAAATATTCATAATGTGTTAAGAAAGTTTACGAATTTGTGTTGGGCCATATTCAAAGCTATCTTGGCCCACATGCAGCTTGCAGGCCGTGGGTTGGACAAGCTTGGCACATAGGGTCATGTGGACTGCAAATGTGAAATGTATGTGCTAAATATTCTTGAAGTAAAAAGGACAAAGAAAAATCTAATCGTTTTCTAGAAATAAAGCATTAAACTATTTTTGCAAAATCTGGAAGTTGGAAGTTGATGGGGAGAGGGTAGGCATTTCAACTGGCTAATTTTAGTGAGAGGAGGGAAGGAGGCAAGGGAGAAAATACAGCTCTGAAGTCTCATCTCACAGAGGGAGGAGCGGAGCTGGAAGGCACTGGTGGAGAAAATAGTTGGAAGTTTATTTTCAAATAGTAGTGAAGAATTACTTCAGGAATTTGGAAAATTTAGGAAACGTAAATAATAATTTTCAAATTTAAAAGTTGAAATACAACAACTTAGAATCTGACTGCAAAACTAAAGAGAAAGTAAGAAGAAGCCACAAAATGAAATAAATAATAAACAAAAAGATGGAAGAAATACAATCAAGTGTATCAGTTATTACACCAAATGAGAATAAACTTCATTCTTCCAGCAAACGCCAGAGTGTCTCAGTGAGTATAAAAGAAAATAAATAAATAAAGAGAAAGATAAAGAAAGAAGCCCAGCTATACGGTGTTTAAAAGAAAAGCACTGAAGACAATGTGGTGAGTGAAGGATGACTGATGGGTGACCATACCAATCAAATGCAAACAAGGCAAAAGAGGAGTGACAAGGTATAATTTAAGGTTGACGAGGTTAAGAATGGATATGATATAATGATATGATACATGGATATGAATGGATATATGATATAATGATAAAAAGCACTATTGATGGAGAAGCTACAGCAATCATAAAACTTTATGCATCTGATAACATGGCACTTAAGCAAAAATTATTATAGGTAATTGTTACAGATGTAATAATTTTTGCTTAAGTGCTTTGCTATTGCAAAATGAAAATGCAATTATTGTGGGAGATTCACTTGAAAACCTTGAAACAATGCAATTATAGTGAGAGATTTCAATAGACCTTTTTAAGAATTGAACAAATCTAGTAGATGGCTAGGTAAAAAAAAAAGTTTCCAGAAATGTTTAACCTCTTTGAAATACTTCTACGTAACCCTGGCTGTATAGCAGCTCACCATCTCTTTAGAATATCAAATTCCTTTAGCGAATCCTTGAGAAGATATTGTATCTGTCTAAATGAACACTAGAAAGTTTCCTTGAACATCTTAATGCTGTTAATGCTGTTTCCAAATCTGGCGAGACACTCAATAAGGTACAGTTGACATAGCTTTCATCACTCCTCCCCCAAAACGCCGTTTTGAAGAATTTATGCTTTCTTTCTCTCTTCCTCCCATGCCTGGCATCTGCACTGTTTGTCATGTCTCCTGGTGGCCATACTTGCACATGCAAATTAAAAGGGAATTGCCAAGGGGAGCTGGTTCTGCATCCAGAGGGCTCTGAGCGAAGTTTTGCTGAAGGGATGAAGGAAAAAGAACCCCAGACGTAGCCAATTCTCAGGAGTCAGCTCACTACCTTCCCCATTCCCTGGGATTCTAGAATGACCCAGTTAACAGAGCTGGTGACTGGAAAAAGTCCTTGAAGGACAACCTGCTTCCACATCATTTCTAGAGCTGCCATTTCCTCAGCACGGTTGATCTTAACCTGGGGGTCTACAGATGCCCAAACAGTATATATATGAACTTGGATGGGGAAAACATTCATCTTTATTTTCACTAACCTCAAACTGGAATGTAGCATTTTCTTCAAGTATGAACATAAAATAACATTAGCAGTACCTGTGTCTTTTCTAACAATGGAAATCACAGATATTTCATGTCAAACTAGAATCCTGCAGATGTTCCAAAATACTGATGACATTCATTCGTCATACTTTGAAATTACAGTTATTAGTCTCACCCATAGATCATATTTAATGCATGAATAAGGAGCACATGTTTCCTATATCATAAGCATGGTTTTTTATTATTTTGATGATAAATATCAATATAACCAGTTTCCTTTATAATCCTATGTATTTTATTTTATACATCTAAAAACATTATTCTGTAAAGGGTCCATATATTTCACCAGACTGCCAAAGGTATCCATGGCACAAAAAGGTAAGCACCCCGATAAACATTTTTCTGTGTATAAGAGCTTGTTGCATACTCGGAAGTCCTATAGATGACATTATTTGTACCTAACTACCATTCTGACTTCCTTGCCCTTCAAGAGTTGGTTTTTTTTGAACTTTGGTTAGGGTTACTTGGAACTTCTTTTTAAAATAAAATGGAAAAATAAAATAGGGACTTTTTTCCACTCAACATCAACCAGCTTATATCTGTTAGTTCCCCCTGTTCCTAAAGAAAAGTGAATCTGATGCTTGGGTTTTCTCTTTTTGGGGGTTTGATTCCCAGCTCCCCAAAGCATGAAAGGGAACACCTCGGCTCACAAATCAACTGATGTAAGTCAGAACTGGGTAAGGGCATAAAATCTAGGGTAGCAGCGGCACCAGCCATAGCTAGCATTTATTGAGTCACTGGGTCCCCAGCACACAGGCATGTGGAGCTTTGCATCTATTCACTTGCTTAGTCCTCACATCATGACAATGGAATAAGTGCTTTTGTGAGCTCTGTCTCTCAGATTAGAGAACTGAGGCTTCCAGTTAGTAAGTAACTCACCCAGGATCCCTCAGCTAATAAGTGGCAGAGACAGAATTTGAAAGGGAACAACCTGGCAGATGGCTTTAGATTCTCAACTGCTAGAGAAAATGGGCATATGTTGAGATGGTTTGGGGGCAAGACTCACAGACCCCATCCAGTACAAAGAAGCAACTGTACAAAGAAGCAACTGGCAGAAACCTCTGCCTCCAGGAGGGCAAAGTCCTGCTCTCAGTGCAACTCTCAGCATCAAAGGCAGCTTGCAAATGTGCCACCCTGGGACAGTGTTCCCTGCCTGCATGCACGTCAGGGAGATGCGCTTTGCCAAATTCAGAATCCTGGAAAGTGAGACCAGGCAGGATATCATCATGCAGAGGAAGCTGGCTGTCTGTCAGGGGTGGCAGAAAATTCCTTCTGCCCAGGGGCTGGATGAGATCACCCACACAACAATCCTTCCTTCTATGAATGGAAAACTTGTGGCACATGATCGTTCTGTCAGAACAGGGTGATTTGGAGTGCTTGGGTTTTTTTCTTTGTGTTTTTCTTTTTTTCTTTTTCTGTCTTTTTTTTTTGTTGTTTCGCTCTGTCGCCCAGGCTAGAGTGCAGTGGCGGGATCTCCACTCACTGCAAGCTCCGTCTCCTGGGTTCACACCATTCTCCTGCCTCAGCCTCCCGAGTAGCTGGGACTACAGGTGCCCGCCACCACACGCTGCTAATTTTTTGTATTTTTAGTAGAGACGGGGTTTCACCATGTTAGCCAGGATGGTCTCAATCTCCTGACCTCGTGATCCACCCGTCTCGGCCTCCCAGAGTGCTGGGATTACAGGCGTGAGCCACTACGCCCGGCCTTTTCTTTGTGTTTTTCAAGTTGTCTCAACTGAGCATGCATTTTTATAAAAAGTGCATTTTATAAAAAGTGCATTATCAATATTTGTAAAAACCCCAAAGACTTCCTTGACACCCAGGACGATTCTAGATCTTGGAGATATCTCATCAATATGTTATTGGTTGTCTGATGATCTATAATTTTTGGACTTATTTTGTGGAAAGTTCTCTTTGCCCAGAAACGTCATGTACATGATAGGCAGAAGTTACAGACCAGTTCCAATTCAGCCAGCCTTCTCCAGAGGCATACGACAGAACTGCCTGCTCTGGAAGTCAATTACGTTTAATGATTTTTATGTGGAGTTATATGCTGTTCATTCACTGGGGGCGCTTAAGATATACATCAAAAAAGCAGTGGACTCTTGCTTGTAAATGCTGCCTAGGTGGCCATGTTTGACATTTCAGGAGAACCAGGTATGATCCATGAATCGCCTCCACACATGAATGACACAGTTGGACAAAAAGTGGGTGCTACTAAGGCCATGAGCGACCTTTTTCTTTGCAGACATCAGCTAGCTTCATTGAGAGAGAACATCCCTATCCCTTTCTCTAGCCTCTTCACCTTAGGGGAAACACAATCTGTCTCTCCACCTCATAGCACTCATGGTCATTGCCTGTGTGTGTGTGTGTGTGTGTGTGTCTGTTAGACACATAAAATACACTAACAGACACACAGACACATGAACACACACCCAGTATATATTAATTTATAATTTCTGTGTGTTACTTTAAGCACCATGTATACACACTCATTTATCCTCACAACAATCCTATATCCCATTTTATTATCCTCATAATATTATCTCATATTATTATTCTCATTTCAGAAGTGATGACACTGGAGTGTAGAGAGGTTGAGTAACTCGCCCAGCTCAGCTGTCTGACTACATGGGATCAACACCACACAGACTACGTCTTGCCTGATGGCTTAGTATTGCCTGATCTCTTTAGATGTGGTGAGCTGTGAATGGGAATGTTTATCCTTCTTGTGATAACTTTTCAGATGTAAATGTCTCCCTAATTGGGCTTAAGTTGCTTGAGGACTTAAGTTGGCTCTATCAATTTGTGGAGCTGTCAGCCCTTTGGAAACCACCCCCTCTGGACCTCAGTTTCTACATCTGTAAAGTAGTGATGATGCTATTTACCTGCCATGTTCATGGGGATATTATAAAAATCTAGTGTAGCAGGGCATGTGAAGATCACACCACCCACAGCACTCAGTCTAGGGGTATACATACAGCAGATGCCCAATTCAGTCAGCAAAACTTATGCTGAAGGCTCTGGGAATACACCACAGAAAAGAAACACAGCCCCTAATCTCATGAACTTGACATTCAACTGGGGAAGAGAGAAACAATAAACATGGAACAAATATAACTACGTCAAGTGGTGATAAGTGCTGTGAATGACAGAGAACGATGAAGATGCTATTTACGTGGGTGGGCTGGGAAGGCCCATCTGATAAAGCAACATGTGAGCAGCGGCCTGGAAGAAGTGAGCCTTGTCCATATGGAGGAAGGACATTTCAGGCAGAGGGAACAGCAAGTGCAAAGGCCCTGAGGTATGAGTGGCCCTGCTGGCCTTGGGGATTAGCCAGAAGCTACAGTGGCCGGAGATGCTTTATTTGCAAGATTACTAGGTAAAAATCACTAGAAATGCAGATAAAAAGAATTGGAAACTCATCTCACTACCACCATCACCACCACCAAATTCCTTGTCTTTAAGGCAGTTTAAAACCTAATTATAACAATAAAGAAGCCAAATTGAATCATCAAAGTTATGTGGATGGCTTGATTGATGTAATACTAAATATGCAAATGAAAAGAAAAATAGTCTATATTCTCCAAATGATACCAAGTATGGGAATATTTAGTAATATCTGGCTGATAGAGAACTTTTTTTCTTGTTCTAGCTGGGTGTATAGATCTGTAGAGATAATGATTTTCTGGCAGGTGAAATGAAGGTCTGGGGGGTTTAGGACTATTGAATAAGAAGAATAATCCAGAAAAGTGACTCAGCTTGGCATAGATTAAGCCATAATTACATTCCTCTTTGTTGTGGTCAAGAGTTCTTTCCAAAACAGTAAGAGGTCAAGGGTAGTACAAACAAAACTATTCTTCATGGTAGGCATTTTTCACATGTTGCAAGGAAGGAAACCAAACATTCAAAAATGGACGTACTCAAGACTACATAGTTATGATTTGAACCAAGTCAGTCAAGTTCCCCAGTCTACCCTCTCCTCTCATGCTGCTGCACTTGCATTTATGGCAGTGTCCTGACCTCACTCTTACAGGGAGACTTCCTTCTTCTTTTTTTTTTTTAAGATTGGAGTTTCGCTCTTGTTGCCCAGGCTGGAGTGCAATGGCGCAATCTTGGCTCACCGCAACCTCCGCCTCCCAGGTTCAAGGGATTCTCCTGCTTCAGCCTCCCGAGTAGCTGGCATTACAGGCATGCACCACCACGCCTGGCTAATTTTGTATTTTCAGTAGAGACGGGGTTTCTCCATATTGGCCAGGCTGTTCTCGAACTCCCGACCTCAGGTGATCTGCCCGCCTCAACCTCCCAAAGTATTGGGATTACAGGTGTGAGCCACTACCCCTGGCCTGGAGACTTCTTTAATGAAGACAAACTCAAAAATACTATCTCAAGGAAGAATATAATGTCTGCTGAGTATAAGAACAGCCCAATTTTTAAACAGCAGAACTCCAACCTATGAAGTGGCTTAAATTACAGACTCCAGGAAACCCTTGTAGGCTGTAGGAACACTGTCACCATTGCCAAACTGTTCAACAAATCTGCCTGATGTGACACCTTCTGACTCAATCCTAAGTTGCTCGGAAGGAAGGGTGGCAACACTATTCTATCAAGATGACAAATCCACATTTCACCACCAATTGCCAAAAATTATTTTTTTAAAGAAAACTCTTTTTTCGTTTTTTGGCTCCTTATTCTCCAGTTCAGACTTTCTTTTACACCTAAATAACACCTGGCTGAGGATAGGGAGTTGGGTGTTCAGTAGGGGCAATAACAGCAGGTTCTCCAATGGGAAGCAATCCAAACATCCCTAATGTGGAAATAGCTGCATCATCAACATCATTGCCATCATCTGCTCAGCTAAGATCTACTGAATATATGTGTTAAGCTCATTTAATGCTGTTGATGACTTCATTTTATAGATAAGGAAGTTGAGGCACAATCAACCTTTCAATAATTAGTCCAGGAAGAGAGCAAAACAATGTGAATATTGATATGAAGCAGGTGTTTCTATTTCCAAAACAATTGCAAGACTCACACAAGGCATACTTTTACATTTGGAGTTGTGAATTCTGCTGGCCCTGGAAGACTATGAGTTCCTTTCTCAACAGAGAGCATTTAGTCTTCCCAAACCCTTGATGAAGGTGGTAGCCTCGACCCAGGCCAATTCCTAAAATCCGCTGCGATGCGGTTATGAAATAATAGTCTGTAGGGCCACGTCTTGGTTTAAAACTACCTTTGCAGAATGTGCAACCAAAAGAGTGTCATAAGGTGACTTATTACCATCCTAAGTGAATAATGCATGTAGGACCTTAGGGCAGAATCAGACTCTAATACCAGTTCCCAGCCAAGGTACACACCAGCTAGTGGCTCTCACATTAACGGGCTTCAATTCAACCAGGAAGCTTGTTATCAGTGCTGATTCCTGGGCCTACCCCTATAGAATCTGATTCTGAAGATAATGGGTGGGGTTCTGGGATGGCATCTTTGTTTTTGTTTTTTTTCTGAGATGGAGTCACTCTCGCCCAGTCTGGAGTGTGGTGGCACAATCTCAGCTCACTGCAAACTCCGCCTCCCGTGTTCAAGTGATTCTCTTGCCTCAGCCTCTTAAGTGGCTGGGACTACAGCGCATGCCAGCACACTCAGCTAATTTTCTGGTAGAGACGGGGTTTCGCCACGTTGGCCAGGCTGGTCTTGAGCTCCTGACCTCAAGTGATCCATCCGTGGGATGGCATCTTTGAAAGGTACCCCAGGTGATTCTGACGGGCCCAGTTAGATAAGCAATGCCCTAGGTCCACAGTAATGAGTAGGGGACTATGTTTGTGTTTATGGGAAGCCATTTTCAACCAGTGACAGAGTTCAAAGTGATGGCCTGAGGTCAAGCATAATATCTCTTGATTAATCACGTTTTCTTAAAAGTTAAGGTTTTTCCCTTTTCTATGCACTGAGCATTTTTTCTGTCTATATAACTTTCAGCTGTTAAAAACTATAAGCTCCCCCACAATGATATTATTTTGAAATTAAAAGTCAAAACAAAACATGGGGGCCAGGGTCACATTGCCTTCTTGTCTTGAGACTTTGTTTAATGTGGGGCTTTGGACTGTGGGGCATAAAGATCATTTCTTGGGAGCAGCTTTTTGCCTCTGGGCTCAGGAGAGAGGACCTCCCCACACAACTTCGGAGTTTCAGATGCAGATACCTGCACCATTTCCACAGCCCCATGCTGTGCCTCCTCCGAAATTTCAAATTCATAGGATATTACATAATGGAATCGAGCAAAAATAACATTCTGCCTTTTGGACAGTAGAAAAGGAGCACTTGAGAAATCCAAAATCTGAGGATTTCTACCCAAACAATGATTTAGTAACAAAGGCTAATTTAACTGTGGACTTGGTATATACCAGGGGCCAGGCAGAGTTTCAGATCTCTGTTGTCTCATTTGTTGTTGTCTCACAACAATCCCACGAGCTAGGTAGTATTATTATTTCCATTTTAACAATGAAGAAGAGGTTAAGAAACTTGTCCAGCTAGCAAGAGGCACAGCCAGAATTTGAACACAGGTTTTCTGAGGCCAAGCCCATATGCCGACCCCTAAGCTATACTGTCTGTATAGTACACACACACACACCACACACACACAGACACCACACACACCACACACACACCACCACACACACACCACACACACCACACACACACCACCACACACACACCAACACACACACCACACACACACAGACACCACACACACACACCACACACACACACCACACACACAAACACCACACACACACACCACACACACACCACACACACACACACCACACACACACCACACACACACACCACACACATACACACATACCACACACACACCAGACACACACCACACACACACACCACACACACACCAGACACACACACCACACACACATACACACACACACACACCACACACACATACACACACACCACACACACACCAGACACACACACACACCACACACACACACCACACACACACACATCAGACACACACACACCACACACACATACACACACACCACACACACACACGCACACACACTACCAATATACATTTGTATATACCAATATAGATATATAATATGTCATATTGTATATATTTATATTATACACATGCATATTACCAATATACGAGGGTGCACTGGTGTCACTATGGTAAAGTGTCGTGCACTAGTAAGGCCCTCGTCTAAAGAGAACCCACACCCTGAAAGGAAACCCTTTCTTACCCCACCCAGATCCCAAATAAACTTAGGGTACAACTACAGTGAGCAGGAGCCACTGTTCTTGAAAATTCTACCGCTTCATTTCACAGCATGCTTATGCCCTTGCTTACACGGAGCCTGCTGTCCTTCATGGCTGCCCCCAAGTTGCCGGGGCTGCTTTGTCATTCCAGATTGCATCACCCGAGGATCCTGGAGGAACTTCTCTTGCACAGCTTTCCCATTTGCATAACTTAGGAAGCAAGGAGATAGCTTGTGTTGGTGCTTCAATGAAACCTTTTCTTTTTAGACATAAAGGGGAGATGAAATCAGAATTGCCCTAAGACATCTGACCAGAGCCAGCCTAGGGAACCTGACCTCTCTGTGGCTTACAGGGTCAAAGGATACATCCCCACCCCTCACACTGTACCTTCAGCTAACCAAAGTGAGGCAGGTGTAATGAGCTCCCACTAAAAGGGATCAACAGCCAGATGCTGCTGAGGCGGGGAGGGTAGGCAGAGGTTGCTGAGCTGCTGTTTAAGTGGGAGTGAAGGTGACATTGAGTTCCACTGTGGTCCATTCCAACTGCATCTACAGAACACTTATAGAACTGGTCAGATGCCATGGAAGGTAAAGAAAAGACACCAAGGAAAAAGGAAGACTCGGAGTGTAATGAATCAATTCAGAAATGGTCTAGATCAGAGGTTCTCACACCTAGCTCATCTCAGAATATCCTCAGGAGCTCGTTAAAAATATAAGTTCCTGATCCCCACTTCCTCCCTTCTCTGATCTACCTGCAATTCAGAAGTATCAGAATCTCTAGAGTTGAAGTCAGAGAATATGCATTTAAGCAACTGCTTCTGTGGTTTTCAAATACCACTGTCCCCGTTAAGTCAGTTTTGGTAATATAGTCTTAAAGGCCAGATTGGAGTATGAAATTATCCAAAGCTGTCCAGAGAGGTCTGAATATTTTATGAGCTTTTCCAGCTTATGAGCTTCCAGCTTAGTCTATCCCCTAGCAATCTTAGACTCATTTTAAAAATCTTGGTTTATTTGAATATATATAGGTCATATTTTTGTGGCATTGATTTCTGTTTTTGTTTTTCCTTAATGTGAGGCAGATCCAGTAATAACAAACTCCATACTATGGAAAAATCCTATAGAAGAAAAAAGATGACCTAATCCTCCATCAGTATGTTTCTTAGACGGAGGTCCTTGATGCTCCACTCGGAATTGCCTGGGGACTTGTTAATAACAGATCACAGAGGGCAGCGCGATGACATTGGTAACATTCCTACACAGTTTTTAAAAATTTCTGGTGAACAATGAATACTAGATAGATGGAAAGATAGATATCACAATTCACCATTTTAACCATCTTAAAGTGTATAATTCAGTGCTGTTTAGTAGATTCACAATACTGTACAACCATCACCTCTATCTAATTCCAAAACATTTTCATCCCCCCCAAAGAAAACCCATTAAGCAGTTGTTCCACCTCCTACCCCCATCCGCTGGCAACCACTAACTTGCCTTTCGTCTCTGTGGATTTGCTTATTCTGAATATGTCCTATAAATTGAATCATACCACATGTGGCTTTTTGAATCTGGCTGAGCATTTCCATGCCTTGGAACATACCCAAAAGAACTGGAAACAAGTATTCAAACAAAATTTGTCCATGAATGTTCATAGTAGCAGTATTCACAATAGCCAAAAGGTAGAAAAATTCCAATGTCCATCAACTGATAAGTGGAAATACAAAATGTGGTATATTTACACAATGGAATATTATTTAATCATAAAAAGAGCAAAGTCCCGATTACTACAACACAAAGGAAGCTCAAAAAAGAGTATCCCAAAGGAAAGAAATGGTATGATTCCACTTACAGGAACTATCCCATATAGTTTAACATTTAGCTTCATAACCCAAGATGCTGCTCCAATGTAGCAGTTTTTCAAACCAACCAACAATTTTGAACTGTGTTCCTGGCAGTCCTGTTGTCTCTATCACTATAAAAAAACAAATCTTCTACAATATAGTTGTATGGGGCAGTGGTCCAGTGGGGGAGCAGTTGGGAGTGAAGGGAGTTAGGGAGTGTATTCAAAGTAGAGTTCTAGTGAGGTTATATTCAGGTGAATAACATACAAACAAAATGTAAAATAGCTTCTTGTGAGCCCAAGTTGGGTAATACTAGACAAGACCATGGGTAGGAAGGGAAAAGTGTTACTGCAAATCACTATAATTCTGCATTATTCTTTTTCTTAACCAAGAGATCATATTTTTTTTGGACTACACCATCATGGCCAGTGAAACACTTGTTAATTGTTTTTGTTTTGTATATATTTGGGAGTTAATCATATCTAATTTGGTTTCATACCAAGAGACAAGTGAGAACTCAGTTTCACCTTCCTCCATAGCATCTAACTGTGATTAGCCTTAAACTGACAGGGAATTGGCAGTTTTTCAGTTTCCTTCTCCTCAAGATGCTAATAAGCCCTGACAGTAGCGAGATCAATGCCTCCACAAATCTTAGGTTTTTCTTGTTCTGTATAAAGCTCATTCTGAAGCCATCTCGGTGGCTGCACATTAGTACATGGATTCCAGAGGAGAGAGAACACAGCAGGTTTCCTGGAGGCTGAAAGGAGTATATGGCTTACCGCTTCCATCAGGCCCTTCACTGTGGGAGACTTCAACATCAATGCATCGAACACATCGTCGGTCTCCTTCCTCACGTACAAGAGCACTGGAAGAGAAGGGCAAGAGAGCCACGTGACCGAGGGGCTGCACAATTCCACAGCTGCTCCAGGGGACTGTTTCCTGTCACACAGGTGTTGGAGAGTGGCACCTCCTGCGAAGCCTCAGAACCCTGGTCCAGATAACATTCAGCAAGGGTGACTGAGACATCTCCATAAACAACCTGTGGCTAGGGACTGTTAAGGAGTGATCAGATGAGATAAACCGACAACCCGGCCGTAAGATGCTTTGACACAAATGTTCCCATTGGAATTTCTCCTGAGGGGTACATCGCATCCCTTTTTGCAACCTCTTTTCCTCTGTGTTATTTGTTCCTTTGACAAATATTACTGAATGCCCACCTGGGCCCATAGGCTATGTGTGCTAGGAGTTGGGGTTGTGGCAGTGTTAGTTAAATCACAGCCCCTGTCCTTAAGGATTTTGCAGTCCATTTAGAGAAGCCGGCTTTCCTCAAATAAGCAGACAACTAGACACAGGGTTATGGAGGAAAATGTCAGGAAACAGTGCTTATAGGGGCCTGGCCGTGACCTGGAGGGGTTGGGGTAAGTTCCTGGAAGGGTCCCTTGAAGGAGAGATCCAAGTTGTGAATTGTGTGTGCGTGAATGCAGGCAAGTGATGAGATGGGGGCAGTGGGGAGAAAGGGAGAAGAGGGAGAGCAAACTCCAGGCAGATAACAAACTTGCACAGGCCTGGGAGGGAGACGGGGCACTGTCCGAGACAAGGGGAGGAACAGGCTTAGGATGTGGAGTCCCACGGGGCTGTGTTTGACCCCAGAGTGCAACCCCTGCTGTGGGCCTTGGTCATTTAAACTCTCCAAGCCTTGGTCTTCTCTGCGAAACATGGATAATAACATCTGCCTCGCAGAGCTACTGTGAGGGTTAAATGAAATAAAAGCCATGTGGCACGCTTAGCCCAGGGCCTGCACACAGCAAGCACCCGTCCTCGATCAGTGGGGGAAGCAGTTGTCATGGTTCTAGTGCCCTCAGTGAAGTGGAGTACAGCTTTTCTATTTATTTCTCTGCAAAATAACATTCTGAATTTCAGAACGTAGAGAGTATGAGAGATGATAGGGAAGTCTTGGCTATCTTTAAAGATGTGCACACTGAGGCTCAGAGAGGCTGAGACACTCCCCCAGGGTCCCACAGACGTAACAGCTGCTGGCTGATGTTCCTTCTGCCACCATTGCCCTTTCTGCCTGTCCCCATCCTTACAGCAGTTGTGTTGCAGCTCAGCTCCCAGAATAAACTTGGAACTGTCATTCAGAGGCCACCCTCATCCCCACTGAGTGGTCTCCCTCCTCCCAGTGATGTGGCCTCTGATTCTTCCTTCAGAGGGAAGGAAAAAGGTTAAGGCTGAAGCTCCATGGCCATCTAGGGAAAATGCACAAGGCAAAAAACCCTGCCAACTCTGGGTACCAGCGACACTCAGACACCAACAGAGCCATCAACCAGAAGAACAAAGTTGAAGCTAGAAAATGAAATCAGCTCTCATCCAAACTCCCACCCCTCCTCCCCCTCCTCCCAATCCCGGGGGGACTTCATTAAAGCTGGTTGCTTCACAAAGGCCAAGTCTACACGGGTGCATGTGGCTTCTGCCTGCATTTCCTTTCTGCAGCCAGTGGATGTTCAGTTAGTGTATGAAAAAAAAAGAAAAAGAAAAAGAAAATAATGAACAGGTATTGCCGAGTCTCTTCTTTTTACCAAATATAAAAGTAAAACACCAATTAAATAAATAGAATGCATCTCCAAAGATTTCCAAATTTAGTTCTTTGGAAGGAATATTTTATAGCCTTCATTTCAGCTAAAATAATCTAATGACCTAATGGCTATTATAAGAGGACTCAATGTTAGCGGTACAAGGAAAAATAATTAGAATACAGGACCTTAGTTACATCCAGATAAGGAAAATTAAAGTCAAGGAAAAAAGCCATTGATTGCTGCTGCAGATAAATAGTCTACAATTCTCTCTGCAGCCCCCAACAGGAAAAAAAAAAGTAATTTCCAGCAGGCTGACCCCCAAAACTATATTCTTTTTCTTTGAGACAGAGTCTTGCTGTCACCCAGACTGGAGTGCAGTGGCATGATCTCAGCTCACGGCAACCTCTGCCTCCCAGGTTCAAGTGAGTCTCATGCCTCAGCCTCCTGAGTAGGTGAGATTACAAGCATGTGCCACCACACCCGACTAAGTTTTTGTATTTTTAGTAGAGAGGGGGTTTCTCAAACTCCTGGCTTCAAGTGATCCACCCGCCTCAGCCTCCCAAAGTGCTGGGATTATAGGCATGAGCCACCACGCCTGGTCCCCCAAACCATTTTCTATTATGAGTACTTTTTCCACTGGATTTACAAATCTCTTCTTTTGAAATCGTGGTCTTTGAAATGATATGGCTGCTCTTCTTGCTTCAGGTGTGGCTGGAAAGTGTTAAAGGGAGCCGCGTTGATGGGCCTTGGAGTGGCACCAGGCAGGGCAGCTCCACCGTTCCCCTGCTGGGCCTGTTGACAGCAACTCACAAGGTGTGCTGGGCTCACAGTCCACCCCCACAGCTTTCCCAGGGAGCCAGCTTTCATTACTCTGTGTCTGTGGCAGAGCAACTGAAGTAATCACTCTGCTGATAGTCGCAAGAACAACCATCATGCATCCCAGGCATTGTGCAGCCAAAGGCAGGTGGCCACATGGGCAGCCCCCAAGGGACTCCCACACAGACATCCTGCCACAAAGGCAAAAACCAATAATCGTGGCATTGGTAATAATTATGTTCAATTCTCTCTCTTGGAGAACTTCTAACAAATAAACAAATAGGCAAAGTAATTGAGCCTTATTCCCCTACTTGTCAAAGACCAGCTCAGTGGATGCTCCAAGCAAGGGGCCCAGTAACCCCACTGACCTTTTCCAAAGAAAAATCACTCCCGAGGAAAGTGCCCGTTATTGCTGGAAGGTTACAGCGCCCTCATGTGTCTATGATTCAGATGTTTCAAAGGCCACAGCCCAGTACAATTTCTAGAGGCAATTTTTGTGCTGGTTTCACAATCTCAAAATAATCTGAAAAACAGTCTTTGGATTAACCTCCAAGCACTCTGTATGAAGGCTAGCCATAATTAGTTTCGCCTGTGTGATTCCGTGATTCTTGATTTCCATGTTACTGCCCTGACTCTATAGAAAAGCCATCCAAGAATGAGGTTCAAATGTACTGGAATATTTGATGGTGAGTTTGTGAAATCAGAAATTTTTTTAAAGGTTTGGCTAGGCATGGTGGCTAACACCTGTAATCCCAGCACTTTGGAAGGCTGTGGCGGGCAGATCGCTTGAGCTCAGGAGTTCGAGACCAGCCTGGACAACATAGTGAAACCCCATCTCTACCAAAAAATTAGCCAGGCATGGTGGCATGTGCCTGTGGTCCCAGCTACTCAGGAGGCTGAGGTGGGAGGATCGCCTGAGCATGGAAGGCAGAGGCTGCAGTGAGCTGAAATCACGCCACTGCACTCCAGCCTGAGTGACAATGAGACTGTCTCAAAAAAAAATTTTTTTAAAGAAATTTTTGTAAACCTTTAAATGTTTCTAACGTAGCATTTATGCATTTATGCTGTTTCCATTCTGAAGCACTAATTACTTATCCACAGTTATGATAATATCACTTAACTAGTTACTAATAATAAAACTAACAGTTACAACAGCGAACATGGAGTGCTGCCTATGTGGGAGGTGCCTGCCTGAAGCGTCTCCCAGGTATTAACTCCTCAGTTCTCACACAGCTCTATGAGGTAGGCACTCCTGCCATCTCCTTTTTACAGATGAGGACGCCGAGGAGCAGAAGTGTGAGGAACCTCTCCAAGGTCACACAACTGCAGGTGGCTGTGGCAGGCTACAGAGGGGTTCTCTTGACCACAGTGCAAATCCCATTACAACAAACAGGAAAAAAATAAAATTTCTCAATAACAAAGTACTCAAGCCTATGCAGATGGCGGGCATATTTAATATGGTGAACTGACTCATTAAAAGTCCATGCAGTACTTCGGGAGGCCAAGGCGGGCAGATCACAAGGTCAAGAGATCGAGACCATCCTGGCCAACATTGTGAAACCCTGTCTCTACTAAAAATACAAAAATTAGCTGGGCGTGGTGGCGCGCACCTGTAGTCCCAGCTACTTGGGAGGCTGAGGCAGGAGAATCACTTGAACCCAGGAGGTGGAGGTTGCAGTGAGCTGAGATCACGCCACTGCACTTTAGCCTGGCAACAGAGCAAGACTTTGTCAAAAAAAAAAAAAAAATCTGTACAGCTGGCAGACTGAGGCAAGAGGATAGCTTGAGCTCAGGAGTTTGAGACCTGGGCAACATATTGAGACCTCATCTCTATAAAACATTAGACAGATTAGCCAGACATGGTGGTGCATGCCTGTAGTCCCAGCTGCTCAGGAGGCTGAGGTGGGAGGATAGCTGAAAGTCATCAGGTAGACGCTGCAGTAAGCCATGATCGTGCTACTGCACTACCTCCTGGGTGACAGAGCAAGACCCTGTCTCAAAAAAAAAAAAAAAAAAAAAAATCCAGTACTGGCTAGGTCTTGGGTCTATAGAAGCCTCAGTGTTGGCTGCAGCAGGATACTGAGGGGAATGTGCACCCACACACTTTCCTCTTACTCTGAGGAAGGGCATGGAATCCTGTATGGCATTGACATGCTGGGCAAGACATGGACACAGTCAAGCTTTGTTTCTTACCCTCTTGGTGAAGCAGAATAAGACCTTTGACTGGGAGAAAATGAGTAAGTGGTGATGCCACAGAAACCTGAGGCTCATTTATTTGGGTGAGATGAATAGTTTGCATGTATCAAATGAGGCTCAATCACTAGTTCTTATGAGGTATGACTGTCCACACACGCAGCAAGAGTTTCATTCTTAACCTTGTACCTTGCTGCTGGATGAGTCTGTTTATTCATTACGTTCTCCCAAGGCAAAGGAAAGAACCAGCACCCAGGAATAACAAATGTTTTCTCAAGGCGTTGAAAGGACAGAGTTTAAAGCAAAGAAGACGACTGTGGACTTCCTGTGTGAAAAGAAAGTCACCAGGCTGGCACAGAGCCATGGGGGCCTGGGCAAGAGGGCTGCAAGCTCTTCTTGGGAGAGACACCCCGCATCCCTTCTGAGAGGGCATGCCCCAGCAGGAGAGATACCTCGCTTTGTCCCTTCTTCTTTCATCTGCTTTGAAGGCACTGGACCAAACTCCTCTTCCATGGGCCTGAACATCCGTTTAACAAGGACACTGCCACTAGAAAAGATAAGCAGAAATCCTTAAGTAAAACCAGCAAGGTGTCAAAACACACGTTCACATATGTGTCAGTTTCTGTCTTTCCCTTTGCTTATACCATCCCTATGCTCCGTAACTGGATCTACTCACCAACCTCCTTCTTCCCCTTGCAGGTGCCAAGCAATCCCTGTCTGAAGCAGCACACACACCACTATCTTTAGGGCATGGACTTAACACGTGCTTCCCACTGCGGAATATGGATCCACAAAGGTTAGACTTCAAAAGTGGATTTTACCCACTCCGTCCTACACCTATCCCTTCTTTCTGCTCAAGATCGGGGCTGGGGGGAAGTAAATCCCTGGTGTCCATATGGTGTCCAAGTCACATCATCCCCTCCCAACCAGCTGAGGCCTGGGTGGCCTGCCCCCTTTTGCCAGCCCCCTTGGGGGAACAGCAGAGAAATCTGGAAATGCTGTGAGCCTGACATGAGTTCTGTGATGTGGCTTTCCTGCCATTCTATCTCTCCCTCTGGCCGCAGCAGATGAGACTGCAGTGGTGGAAGTTCCTTACACACCCAGACCTTGGCTGCCCAGGCCTTTGCTCCTTCTCGGGAGAGGTTTGCAGTCCCCTTTCCCAGAAGCCTGTGGTGCTGAGGCCTTGCATGTCCCCAGCTCGGCTGGTTCTGATGTTTCTGCATTTCCTCCCACAGTCACTGTCCTTGCTTAGTCTCCCGGGTACCCTAAGCAAGGGGAGGGTTTTTTGGTTTTTTTTTTGTTTGTTTTTTGTTTTTGAGAGAAACAGAAACTAAGAGGATAGAAGTCATTGATTCTGAGAAAATGTCCCCGAATGGAATCTTACTGTTTTTCAAACCTTCAAGGGAACAGATGCAGGTTTTTAGAAATTTTTAGTGTCTCTGAAGTCCTGGGACCCGGTGCTGATCACAATCCCGAAAGACGCAATCCCAGATGCTATGATCCTGAATGTTGAAATCCCAAAAATATGACATGAGGGATTTTAGACTTCAGGACTTTTGATCTTTTGAGATTTCAATATTCAGGATTAAGGGCCAAGCCTCCAGGGACCAGGCACGTGAAGAAATGCCAGATGGGTAGCTCAGCAGAACTGTTAAGACAGGAATTCTGAGACCGCATTACCTTGGTTTAAATCCCTGCCTTACAATTTGCTGTAGGAGCCCGGACCAGTTCCTCAACTGTCTTGGGCCTCAGTCTCCTTATATTTAAAAGGAGGCTGTTAAGAAAATTGTATCCCATTTCATTGATGACAAAAGGTACAACGAGTTAAGTGTCAAATGCAGGGCAATGCAACTAATATGTGAAACAGGCTGTTCAGAGAAGCACCTTTGAGGGAGCAACCTCATGATAAAGCTATTCAATAACCCTGAGATAATGAGGAAGGGTGTGAGAAATGCTCTTCAGTGTCAACATCCTCCGAATTTATTTCCTAGTAAGTCAAACTGTGGAAACAACTAGAGAAAAAACTTAAAACCCAGATCCCAGCTGAAGGTGGTAACTTATTAAAGTTTTTAGGGCAGTGTTCCCTCCGCCTTCCTCTTACTACCTTGTCGTAAAAGCAGGTCATGTTACTGTGTCACGTCTTGGAACTGAAGTGACCATGGCCTCAGGGCTAGAAGAATAGAAAACCCATTCACAGCAGTCAGTGACTAGTAGGTTAATCATAGGTAAATAGCCTGAAATATCACCAGACACTCCATCATGCTGTGTGAGGGTTCCTAAGCTAGTGACTTTCTTTTTCACCAAGCAAGATTTATTTATATTTTTCCAGTTCTGCTGACTTTTTTTCCCTGTTCTGAACCATGACAAACTCTGCCATTAAAATAACATCTTGGATAAACCACATTTCTTCTGGGAGTTCAAAAATACTTTTTCACACTTTCGAATCTATCAACTCAGTAGGAGTGAATAAGTTTATGTGGTTCAAATTCAACTGTTTCATTTGTTTTCAAAGCAAGGCAAGAAAAGAAGGGCAAATATGACTGCCCCATTTGACAGATGTAGAAAGCAAATTTCAGGTCTCCTGATGCCCAGTCCAACTGCAGCCCACCCTCTGTAGCTGTGGGTTCCACAACCATAGCTTCAACCAACCACAATAAAAAAATTCAGAAAAAATTTGCATCTGTACTGGACATGTACAGACTTTTTTTCCTTATCATTAGTCCCAAAACAATACAGTATATCAATTACTTACACAGAATTTGCATAGGATTAGGTATTATAAATAATCTAGAGATGATTTAAGGGAGGATGTGTGTCAGTTATAGACAAATACTATGCCATTTTATAAAAGAGACTCTTCAGTCTGTAAATTTTGGTATCCGTGGGAGGTCCTGAGGCCAATCTTCCACAGATACTGAGGGATAAATGTACCACAAAAGGACTGGAGAGCAAGAAAAGGGTGCTTTCTCTGACATCAATTTCCATCTCCCTGGCACAATGTGGTGGTTATTATGTAGAATGATTCTAGGCCCAGCAGCACATTCAGCCATTACGTTGTAGGATCAGCTCAGGGAAATCAAGTCCCTGAGGTATAAAGGTAGTGTTAAGTTTCATCGGAAAAACAGTGGGAAGGTGTCAGGTCTGAACCATGGATCTCTGGCCATACCTGTAAAAGGCAATGTTGCAGCCTACCTGCCAGGGTCAACTTCACTAGGCATTGTTTGCCTACTGAGGAGGTGCTCAAGAAGAGGAAAGAATGGGGTTGCAGGCACCATGGAGATGTAGTTTGCCTATTTCTCAACTCTGCTTGTGGCCTATGTATGCTGTTACCATGAATGCTCTACCTAAATGGAAGTCCCTTGCCCATGTTAACCTCAGAAAAGAGGTCATCTTATATTCAAATCTGCACAAAGTCTTTCACATTATGAAGTAGGGTCTGAATCCATTTATTTTCAATGAATTACTCTTTGGGGAAGAACTTAGCCCAAAATGATTTTAATCAATGCTAGTTTAAGATGTTTAATATAAATCATTTGAGAGAATCAGTAAAAAACCAAAAACAAACAAAAAACACACAACATAGATTTAGTAACTGTTAGTGAATTATGAGCTCAAAATTGCAAGTCATGACTAGGTCAGTAGGCCCCAGAGGAATCATTTTCAAAGGTAATACAGATATTTCTGTTTCCTGCTGAAATGTTATAGCTTGTGGCAGACCAATGTTCCAGCCAAGAAGACTTGAAAAACCATTGAAGAGTTTATACATGGTGGTTCCAAGGGAGATAATGGTATGTGGTGTGCCTTTAAGAAGCATGGGAGAAAATAAATTCTTGGAGAGAGTTGAGGTCTGAGCATCCCAAGCAGCCTGGAAATGGTAAGATCTTGAAGAGAAACCACTGACCTCTGAACACATGATCACCCAACATTACCAAGGATCCTACTGCCCCAAATGCAGTGTAGAAGCCACAGAGCTGCTTGACTTGAAGGGACCTTGCTGCAAGCTGGAAAAAGAGGACCTCAGCGGGGCCCACTGGGGACAGAGGATCAGGGCAAGAGGGGTTTCCAAGAAACCAGAGGTCAGATGTAGATGAAGACCAGATCTCCAGAAATAATGGAAATAGAATTTATCATCATGCATGCTATTTGCATATCAACTTGCATATTATTTCAGGGGAGTTTAAAGCCTGCCCCTCTTTCTCCATAAGAGACATCCATAAATTCCACATTAAAGGACCATTCTCTACAGAAAATTATTTGTTTGGCTTGTTCTTTCTTTTCATCTCTATCTCCCTCTCTTCCATTTCTCAATTGAATATCATTTTTTCATGGTCTGAATAGGAATCTTAACAATAACAATAGCTATGATTTTAAAAAAATCAAATTCTGTGTGTCAGGACATTCTATACATTAATGCGTATAATAACGCTAGCAGGTGGCTATTATTATCCTGCTATTTTTAGATGAGAAAACTGAGACTCTAAAAGATTGTTATTTTAAGTTAAGAACTTCTAAGATCAAAACCAGATTCAAATTGTGGCTGACTGGCATGATATTTTTTAAACCCCCAGATGATTCGATTGTGCAGCAAGGGACCTGGTGTTGAGAACTGCTGTCTGAAAGACTGTTTCTAACTGTCATATCCCCTGCCTACCAGACTGGTAATGCAGAGAAGTCAACACATCTGCATGATTGTGGGGTTACCAGAAGAGGGGCTCTTGTGTGTTATATCCTCAGTCTGGTCATTGTGTGAGTGATGATTTTAAGCACTTATTTGCATACTTGAACACTAATGTGAGCATTAATTTATGTGAGTATTAATCAATGTGGCAGGGAGAGGAAAGAACGTGGCCAATAAGCAGTCCTGATGGAAGCTGTACAAATACCAGCGAAGCTGGCACTCCTTAGGGCTAGGTGAACACATATGGTCGCCTCAGATCTGCTCCCCTCTGCCAGACACACTCATCTGGGCTTGTCACAATCTAGGTCCTACACTCCAAGGAATGAACCAAGGGTGTGCCTTTGTCAAGGCTGGAAAGTTATCTCAGGGAGGGCCTGTCTCTCAATACATACTTTGTAGCCACAGGTCAAGAATTAAGAGGGTTACACAGTAGAGCATCATGGCTAAAAGCCAGTGATGGGAAATGCAGCGAAACCCAGGTTTAAATCCTGCCTCCATCACTTACCAGCTGTGTGTCTTTGAACAAGTCTCCTAATCTCTTGAAGCCTCAGTGTCCTCATTATAAAATGGGAGTCATGGGAAATCTGGGGGAATTCAATGAGTTCATGCATAAAGCACTTAGCACAGTGCCTAGCCAAGGTATCCAGTAATGTTAATTATTACTTTTACACATCACAATAGCTACACACCTACCATGTCTTAACACTCTGGTTCCAACGCTGTTCATGTCACTCATTCAAACTCTAGTGAGATGTGTAAGAGCAAAAGATGCAGACCTTGGGCCTCAAGTTTGTACAATAACACAGGGTGAGCCAACACAGAGAAGTCAAACCAATGGAGTTACAAGTAGGTCGATGGCCATCTAACTGCAGTCAGCTTGCAAGGAAGGACAGTTTGAGGTGAGACAGATTTACAACTGAGGCCTGCACATCAAGGAGCATTCAGGATCTTAGGCCCTTCTCACTCATAATACTAAGTTTTCCCATGAGAACAATAGCATGTTAGTGTTGGATGGAATCTTCGAGATCTTACGCAAGATCCTCAATGTCAAATTAAGGAAACCAAAGCCCAGAGATCAAGGAGCTGGCCCAAGGCTTCACACTGGTAGGCGGCAGTCCAGGAGTGGAACTTGGGCTTCCTGAGCTCAGAGTCAATGTTGTTTCTGTGACGCCACATTGTGCCTCATTAAACATGGGAATTACTGATTAGAATTGACAGTGCTAGTCATTTATGTTCATTCTAACCACTGGGAATGCATTATCTATGTGCCAAGATAAAAAGAACAGTCTAATTAGGCATTTAGAAAATTTAGAACTCAGAATTTAGAGGTTAAGTGCTGGATGAGGTTCTGCTCCTCATCAGCTAGGGAACCATTTGACTCCTTTGAGATTTTCTATCTTTTAGGATAGAAGGTGGCAAACTTTTTCTGTAAAGGGGCAGGCAATAAATATTTAGACTTTGCAGGCCATATGGTCTCTGTTGTAACTACTCAACTCTGCTGCTGTAGCAGCAAAGAAGCCACAGACCATACATAAACGAATTGACACAGCTGTTTCCAGTAGCACTTTACTTAAGGACACTTGGATTTTATTTAATTTTCACATGTCATGCAATATTATTCTTCTTTTGAATTCTTTTCAACCATTGAAAAAATGTAAAAACCATTTGTAGTTTGCAGACTATACTAAAATAGGCGGTGGGCCTGATTTGGTCCTCTGGCTATAGTTTGCCAACCTCTGCTCTAGGAATAAACTCAGCAATATCTGCTCCAATTTGCCAACTGTGAAATGTTTTGCAAGTAAATATATTAATTATATAAGAATAGGGAAGCCCTGGTTTGACTGTAGTTTGAAGAAAAAAGATCTAAAGATTTTAGTGACACACAGGTAACGCAACCAAGAACATAAAGTAGCTATTGAAAATGCATGTAGTTCTAGATTGCTTTGAGTATAAAATAGCATCCAGGTCCTAAGAAGAAATCTCCCAATATAATCTGCAACTTATGTGGTTCAGAACATATATTTATTCTGACCCAGCCAATTTTAAGGAGACTACTAACAAATTTAGTACTATACCTTGGAGGGAAATTAAGATGTTGAGAAGTAAAACTGTATTTTACCAAGAACAGTTGTAGGGAGGACAGGGGTGTTTGAATGACGAGGGAAGATGAGACTTATCCAGAGAGCAGAACTAAGGCCAACGGGTAGAAGTCAAAAGAAGGTAGACATCAGCTCAACAGACAAAAGAACTCCCTACGAGCTGGAATTGTCCAATAGTGTGATGAGCTATCTCACACACATGAACTCTCCATCACTGGGAATTTTCATGTAGAAAATGGCTGACTGCTTGTCAAAGAGGTGGTATAGCTGTTACCATCATCTACGAGAGGAGGTCAGCTAAATGACCTTAAGGTTTCTTTTTGGCCCTAAAATTCTGAGTCTACAAACTGAATTAATGGATAGAAAGCACTTTGAAGATCTGGCTGCTCCTAAAAGCCTGCAGAACCACATTCAGGATGTGGAGACATTGGGAGTCTCTGTGACTGTCTCTTACCTACAATTGAAAAGGCTCTCAGTCCAATTGGTATTCAAACCAGCCTCACTACTGGCCTGCCAGGCTAACTTCTCAGGGACAGGGCTTTGAGAGTTGTGTGTGCATCCCAGGCAGTACTGGAAGAAGGGTAGGCTGTCATCTTTGACTCTTGCCTCAAGCTCATCTTGATCTTGTGTTGGGGCCAAACAATAGTTAAGAAGGACTACTGAGAAGATTTCACCAACTGGATTATTGATGAAAGGATGGAATGGAAGGGATGGGTCCCTTAGAAAAACAGCTAGTTATTCAAAGGGGTGGGTCTTAGGGAGGAAGCGGGTAGGGAAAGAATCCTGGAAGTAGAAAGCTATTCATTCCTCCAGCCCCCAGCCTCCCTCCCAGATGGTCCCCAGAATCAAGCGTCTCTCAGCTCTGAGTCCTGAGGTGAGAGGAGGGTTTCACTTCCTGCCTAGGGTTACCAAGTGCTGGAAGAGCCATTACCACTGACATGAGCTGACTTGGAGTGTTGAAATGAAAGAACCGAGTGTCTTACCCTTCTCGTTCATCATCCGTGTTGTAATACACCTGTGGAACAAAACAATAGGCTTACTGTAGGTCAGAGACAAGAAATGGAAAAAATATTACGTGATGTACAGACTTTCCTAAGGCATAAACTGTCTCTTAAAAAGGCAAAAGACTAATCTGTTTAATAACAGTGTGTGTGTGTGTGTGTGTGTGTGTGTGTGTGTGTGTGCGTATTTCTAAGGAAATGCATATTTAAGTTCCTTATAATCTCCATGGGGTTAATTCCTAGATTTTAATAAAATAAAATTGGAAATCTGATTATTTCTAGCTAAAGTCAGTCTGATTAGATTAACTATGGCATTAAGTCAAATCTTCCTTTTGACATTAAGGAGACATTTTGGCGGGATCTAAAATCCATTGTTTACAAAGGCTCTGGCTTTGCAGGGTGGGTCCTTTCCTGCCCCCTGTGTAGCACAGTGTCTGGAGTCAGCTTGTCTGTGGACCAAATGGGGGATGGAGAGTCGGGTAAGAGGGCAGTGTGACAGTAACTAGGCCTGTCTACTTACTCCCCAAAGGGGCCCGGGGTATCCTGGCATCCCGCAACCACAGAAATTTGGGAGTCAACAGTCTTCAGGCCAGGAAAGGTCATTTAGCTCTGGAAGGTGTTCCTGGCCAGAAGGAAGATCTCCAAAGACAGACTTTAGGTAGTTGGCATGGCAGAAGGCAGAATCAGATTAAAGACATTATGAAGCATCCTTATTATTTTATAGAACCATGGGAGAAACCCAGAGGGCATCTGCTGTGCATATATGTCCTCTTGACCCAATTATCTGTAAACATTAATTGTGGGTCTTTTGTCATCTTTATCTGTGTGTGTCAGGACTGTTGCCTTTGAGTGAAGAATAATACCTGAGTTAGTATCAGACATTTACATATTAACTCAAAAGTAGCCTCTGATCCTAGTATATTAGTCACTGTCCCTGCCCCTGCCTGGGTGAGAAACAGCTGTGTCTAGATAGACAGCCTCCCTGCAAACCTTCTCAAAGGCTCTTGGCAGTTCCTGGGATGCTGCCAAGCCTAGACCTAGTTACAAAACAAGACTGGTTACCTGGAACTCTCTGGGAATGAGTCATTCTAGTCATTAGCTCAGATTTCTACAGGAATTTTTCCTCTTAATTTTTTAATGGCTGTTGTTGTATTGTTTATTTAGTTTCTTCTTAAACAGAAAACAGTGGAGGTAAGTTTTTTCTCCCCACAGCAAGTCTCAGTGTGGCATTCAGAGCAACTGTCATTGGGATGTACTAGGAATAGGACTGCCTAATTTAACGAATATAGAGTAACCCACCTAAGTGAAGGAGGCTGGGGCATTCCACTGGCCATGCAACTGGATTATTTTGATAAAGTTCCCCATGTTGGCTTGTGTTTTGCTGCTTTCTTTAAACATGGCATAGTGTATCTATCTGGCCTGACTGCTGGCCTCTACAAAGTTGGTTGGTGACTAAAACATGGAAGCAGCCTTCTGTTAGGTGTTTTCCCACCCTCCTGAATGGCCTCTACATCACTGTCCTATCACTGTCCCTTCTTTGTCATTTCTCCTCCTTGCCCATAAAGACCCACTATTTCTTCCATGTCAGCTGTTGGGCCCATTGCACTAACTTAATTTTTAGAGCACGTTTTTCAAACTTTAGAGTGCATAGAAATATCTGGAGACTTTATCATAAATAAAAATTCCTGGAACTTACTTGGGGAATTTTAACTCAAAAGATGAAGGATGGAACTCAGGAATCCGAATCCTTATCAAGAACTCCTGTGATGTGGGAAAAGTTTTTTTACAAACAACAGTGCAAGAGATGGTTTTTGAGTGTGTGAGAGAGGAGTCCTCCTTGGGTTCAAGTACTTTGGGGAAGGCTAATGCCTGCAAAGTAGACATTATCTAAAAAGATGATGCCGCTGCATCCCACCATTTTTCCCAATCTCGCCTAATCTCATGACCTTTAAAGGCGTCCAGACATAAACAACCTGAATATCAGGGCTTCAGTATCAGGCGAGTGAGACTGAAGGGCTCCATAGCACCTGCACATTGGATTTATTCCTTCATACTAGTTTTGATAAGTGTCTGAAGAATATTTCAATCCACAAGTGAATCAATGAGATCATCAGTGGGGTGGGGGGCAGGTGGCCTGAGAGTGAAATACCCATTCCCCAAGTCATGTCCTTGAGTGAACAAGGACTGCTGCCCCATAGCTTCAGCATAGCTTGAGGGTGCCTCACTGGCCATGAGAACCACAGGGCTGCTGGCCCCGCAGTTGTGCACAACTGCATTGCAGCTAATTTTAGCAAGTCTCAGGACTGCGGCGGTTTCTGAGATGGACACCAATCCTTGTGTCTCTCTTGCTCCCCTTTCTCTTTCTACCCACTTAAGAGAAACCAGCCATATCCATTGACCTGCCACTGCTGGCTCTTGTTCTGCAGGTCAAAGTTAGCCAATCTCTGCTCCATCCCCAAATCTAAGGCCATGGCACTGCCTCTTCCCTCCTGTCTTTGGAAGGATCTCCCAGGCATCTAGCTTTTTTGAGAAAAGGCAGTCTGAAAGTCCCTAGCCACTGTCCAAGCTCCTTTCCTTCAGCTAAGCCAGCTGATCAACCACAGGATAGTCACAGGTTGTTCTAGGGACAGCTGAGTGTGTTCCTTTTTTGCCAGAAGCTCAGGGCAGGCTTCTTCATTGACCCCCTCATCTCCAAATCCAAGGCCATGGGAGAAGCCTGAGAGCTCTGAGGAAGGCCTCCAGATATACAGGGGGATATACAGGCAGGATATACAGGGGGGTGCTGATTGGACTGCCTGGCAAATGCTGAAACCAACAGACTGAAAAGTCTGCACTTTTCCTTCTGATTCCACCTCAGGCTGACAGCTGGGCTCATGACACCCGGGGGCAGGAGAGGTCAGTGGACTGACAGTCAGGAGCAGCTAGGTAAGTCCACTTTTCCTCTTCAGATTAATTTACACTTTGTATATTTTGGAGAAATCTTGCCAACAGAACAGGTCAGGTTGCCAGCTTTGACATGGAACTGAGGCCAGAGTTATGACAGTAAACTAAACAATAAGAACAATTTAACTCAACTATCCCTTCTTCTGGAAGGTGTGGAAACCTAGCCCCATAAAATCCCATGGGGCACAGACAGTGCAGACACAAATCATCATCATGGTCTTGGGAATTAAAAAAAAATAGGTACTGGCATGCTTATCTTGATAAATTATAAAATTCTTCCTCCCTACTTTGTGTCCTTGTTCTTATCCAACAAGTAAGACTGGATGAAAATGTTAAATGGGTTTTTAGTGTTGATGTGTTTTAAGAAACAGCTATAGGCATTTTATTACCATGTTGGGTCATGAATAACAAAAAAGCCGTGGTTGTAGAGTTGCTCTGTCTCATGAATCTAATAAAAGAACACAGAATACTAGGGGACAAAATACATCCAAAAGAGAAAGTAAAGCCAGTAGGGATTTCTCTTTCTACACCAAGGTCAATTCCATTGAGTGTTTGCATGCTTAGAATGCAAGAAAAACTTAAATGTGTCAGTATGCTCCTGTTTCTCAAAACAGATGTTTCCTCAAAGGACTTTGGGTTTAAAAGAAAACTAATTGATACAAAAATTCATTAAAACCCAATTGATTTGGTGAAAAACAATTCTGGTTAATGCTAAGGAAATAATGATTTTTTCTTTTTTCACACAATTTTTTGTTTATCACATAACAGAAATAATACTAAAAATAAAAAGAAAAAATCAGCCATATCTCATAACCCTGTAAAAAGTGTTGCAATTTTTCTTGCTCCCTTCAAATTCAGTTATATATTTGGGATCATAATATGAACACAAATTACTACTCTACATT
The DNA here is from genome assembly GCF_029289425.2 of Pan paniscus. NCBI lineage: Eukaryota > Metazoa > Chordata > Mammalia > Primates > Hominidae > Pan > Pan paniscus. The sequence goes on along the minus strand of NC_073256.2, from coordinate 118,981,248 downwards.
TTTTTCCACTGAACATTATCATAACTAGGTCCCATGTTGCTATGTAGTTTCCATAATTAAAATTTTAGTGACTGCATAATATTCCATCAACTTGAGCTACCATAATGAGTTAATTATTGGACATTTATGTTAGTTTGAGATCTTTCGTTTCACTTGTAGATATAACTAGAAGACAGGAATTTTTTTAAGGGGGCTTGCCTACAACCTCATTTTTCTTTTGATGTGAAATGATTTACCTATTAAATGGGAACTTTTTATTTACTAAGCGAAAATTTGTTGAATGAGTTTTATTTAAGCGGAGACTTTCCCCTTGTGCAACTTTATGCAGTTATAGGTGCAGTTCAACTTCTCACCATTAGGTGGAGCTCTATTGTGTTTCAGGATAATCCTGGCCATGACAAAGTTGACAGAACAAAACTTCTTAACAGGTTATCAGCCTTCTCACTTTCTTCCTCTTCCACGCTTTGTCAAGGCTTCACTAATATCAGCTTACTCTCCTCTTCGACTTAGTTTCCTCTCCTGAGACATTCCTTTCTATAAAAATGCATTTACTATAGGGAATGACATTGACTTTTTCTCTAGTGAATGGAAGGTAAGTTATTTTTGAGGTCAACACTGTCTGAAATGCTTCTATCTTAAAGCCCTACTTGCCCTGTGGATGGATGGGAGGTGGGCGTCAGCTGGTAGGTCATACCTGTCCGGTCCTCTGCAGGTTTGCAAAGTGAACATCAGGTATGAAGAGAACTGGCTGTGAGTGGAGATCAGGCATGGTTTTGAAGTAGGTGATGTCACTCTTCTTCTGTAAAGGTATGGCAGCCAACTTCCCATCAGAGGCTGGATGGGATCACAAAACTCATAAATGAGAGAGTCATATATGACTAAGAACTCTCAACTGTAAGTCCTAGTCTTAAAGTCCACGATTTTCTCATATGAAGCTTTCTGAATACCATAGATGTGAACACACTTCAACACCTCCCACCACCTCATCCCAGCAAAACAAACAGGAGCGTAGACTTCAAGTGAGCACTGCTGAGGTGAAGCTCGAGGCCCCTCACACCCTCCTGTCCTTTCATGCACCCAAGATTCCTTGTCTGCAGAAGGAGGATGCTGGTGTCCACATTATTACAAAGTCCTTCCTAGCTCAAACACACTGTGCTCATGTGATTCTATTTGCTTTTCACAGGGATAATCAATCACCCTGTCTCCACTGCCAGGGGAAAGCAAACCATGCCTTGCATGTATGCAGTTTTACCTGCAACCCACTTCTTCCACCTGTTCCCCCAGAGGACACAGCCCACCTGGAGTCTTTAGAAAGCAACATTAGTCTCAGTGAAACTCACAGCTGTTGCATTGAGTTTGGGAGGCCTGGCCTTTCCCTTTCTTCCTGTTCTGCTTCCGCTCTTCATCTCGGATTTTTCTTTCTGCTCCCTGATAGGAAAAAAACAAATACAAAAAATGCCAGGCATATTAGCAGAGCATGCAAAAGTCATGTCACACATAAGTCATGAGGATATGAAACAATACAGGGGAGGAGGTAACCAAGCAGCCCCATTTCCATTCCTCTGGCAAGGTTGGGTTTGGCTCTGAAAGCCAAGACCACTCATAAGTCTATACCACATTTGTGACCTGTGAGGGATCCCACCTCTCCCAGATTTTCTCTCCTTTTTTGGTATCTTTCCTATTTAAAGAAATTCAGTTTTGAATCCATATGGAAAGAATCAACCCAGTTCCCTAAACCAGTGAAATCCATTAAGTGACTTTAGTGATTATAATAAAATGTCAGAAGATGAATGATTGACCCATTAAATTTATTCCTAGGCATGGAGAGGGCTTTAAAGTGTGAATTCCCTATAAAATGTTTCCTTTGCTTTCCTTTTAAGCTTTAAAAAATTATTACAGTGTTGGAAATGAAAGAAGCCATAAGGAAACCACACAAGATGTAGGACCACTTTGTACGTGTAAGCATGGTTTTTGTTTTTGTTTTAATATTTCCATATGTTCTTAGAGATGGTGCTCATTCAACCAAATAGAAAAATGTTTAGTCTATTAAACTCCTTTTTGCTCCTCTGTTTTTGCAATTTGGCTTTTCCATGGGCACCTCTTGCCAAATTGCCAAATCGCACCCTACTTAACCAATTGACCACCACCTTATATCTCTTTACTTCCTGGCCTATAATGATGCCCTATATTTTCTCTTTGGTTATTTCTCTATATGAGCTTTGAGAACTCATTTTCTTCTCCTTATCCCCCAAATATAGACATTCCAACGTGGGTTCCTTTTCCTTGCTCTATCTCTACTCTTGCTGTGGAAGAATTAACCTGTATCTTTGTTTTCACAAGGCACTAGGCAGGTGACACTCTGATCAACATCTCCAACCTAAACTCCTTCCCTAAGTTTCAGATTCACATTTACAGTTCTTGCCCATTGTGGTGGCATATTTAGGGAGCAGTAATGCACAGAATGGCCAGCAACCTTTCACCCTTCCGAAATTGTGCCCAAATCATCACATACAAAACAGATAGATTTAACAATATAAAAATGTAATCCTTCTGTATGCAAACAAATCAATTAAAAGACAAAGGACAAGTTGGTGAAAATACTTGCAATAAAATATCACATAAAATATCAAATCCTTAATATATAAATAAATAATGGTTCAAATTTTTAAAAACAGCTAACATACTAATAGAAAAATGGACAAGAGTCATGAAATAGGCAATTCACAGAAAAAGACACACAAATGGTTTGAATTATTACAAAACAATGAGATATATTTTTTGTTTATCAAATTGGCTTTTGTAGAAAAGCAGATTCCCAATTCTGGCCAGCATGACGCCATGACACAGTGAGAATTTATGGTCAATGAAGGCTTCACAAAAGAGATGCCTTATGGCTTTTAAACTAATTTTTGGAGAATGAGTAATAATAGCTAACTCTGTGCCAGGGAATTTCTAAGAGCTTTACATAATAGAATTGAAATAGCTGAATATTTTAACCGGATCATTTAATTATGCATTTTTATATTTTAAAAACTACCAAATGGAATAATTATCTTATTACCAAAGGGGGGGATTTTATAGTGCTTCATATGAAGTTTTGAATTGTCATTGACACTTGCAGATCATGGAAATTCACAGCAAAAGAGGCATAAAATATAAAACTATCTGCTTGGGAAGTCTCTTCATGATATATAAAGGTTTTATACAGTTTTGTGCTAGAAAACATATTTTCAAAAAATGAAGTGTTAAATGCGCAGATACAGTCTTCAATTGGATGTGAAACATAAGCAAAGGGGTTCTTCAAAATACTAAAGTCTGTAATAGGAACTATTTTTTTCTTGGGTCCATGTAAGGCATTTTTCTATGTGCTAGGGACTCTGTACAATATAACATTTAATATAAATAAAATTTAGATATTTGTTAACCTGTATAAATTATAGCTGCCCCCAGAAACACCCCAAGTTGGGTCAAGGAATTTGATTTCTGAGTTAAATGTTTTATTTTGTACTATTTATGAGGAAAGGGACAAGAATTAATCTGTTTCAAGATTTATATACAAGCATACCTCAGAGGTACTGTGGGTTCAGTTCCAGACCCCCATAAAAAAACAAATATTGAAATAAAAAGAGCCGCACTTTTTTTGTTCCCCAGTGCATAGAGAGGTTATGTTTGCACTATACTATATCAAGTGTGCAATAGCATTATGTCTAAAAAATGTACATACCTTAACTTAAAAATACTTCATTGCTAAAAAAAAAAAAAATACACACTGAGGCTTTAGCAAGTTGTAATCTTTTTGCTAATAGATGGTCTTACCTTGATGTTAATAGCTGCTGACTGATCAGGGTGAGGGTTGCTGAAGGTTGGGGTGGCTGTAACAATTTCTTACAATAAGGCAAAAATGAAGTTTGATGCATCAATTAACTCTTCCTTTCAAGAAAGATTTCTCTGTAACACGTGATGCTGTTTGATAGCACTTTACCCACAGTAGGACTTCTTTCAAAATCGGAATCAATCCTCCCAAGCACTGCTGCTGTTTTATCAACTAAGTTTATGTAATATTCTAAATTCTTTTTTGTCATTCCAACAATGTTCACAGCCTCTTCACCAGTAGTAGATTCTATCTCACTTTCTTTGCACATCCATAAGATGCAACTCCTCATATGTTCAAGTTTTCTTATGAGATTGCAGCAATTCAATCACATCTTTAGGCTCCACTTCTAGTTCTAGTCTTGCTGTTTCCATCACATCTGCAGTTACTTCCTCTACTGAAGCACTGAACACCTCAAAGTCATCCGTGAGGGCTGGAATCAACTTCTTCAAAACTCCTGTTAATTTTAATATTTTGACCTCCTCCCATGAATCATGAATGTTTTTAATGGCATCTAAAATGGTGAATTCTTTCCAAAAGGCCTTCAACTTACTTTGCCCAGAACCATCAGTGGAATCACTATGTACACCAGCAACAGCCTTACAAAACATATTTCTTAAATAAAAAGACTAGAAAATCAGAATTATTCCTCAATCCATGGGCTGCAGAATGGATGTTGTTGTGTTAGCAGGCATGAAAACAATATTAATCTTTTTGTACATCTCCATCAGAGCTCTTGGGTGACTGGGAACATTGTCAATTAAAAGGGATCATTTTTTCCGGAGCAGTGGGTCTCAACAGTGGGCTTAAAATGAAGCCCACCAAAAACACATAAGCTGTCATCCAGGCTTTGTTGTTTTGTTTACAGAGCACAAGCAGACTAGATATAGCAAGATTCTTAGGGATCCTAGGATTTTTGGAATGGTACATGAGCACTGACTTCAACTTTAAGAGAGCAGCTGCATTAGCCCCTAACAAGAAAGTCAGCCTCTCCTTTGAGACTTCAAAGCCAGGCATTGACTTCTCTCTAGCTATGAAAGTCCTAGGTGACATCTCCCAATAGAAGGCTGTTTGTTCTACAATGAAAATCTGTTGTTTAGTATAGCCACCTTCATCAATGATCTTAGTTACATCTTCTGCATAACTTGCTGCAGCTTCTACATCAGCACTTGCTGTTTAATCTTGCACATTTATGTTATGGAGATGGTTTCTTTGCTTGAATGTTACGAAGTCATCTCTGCTAGCTTCAAACTTTTCTTCTGCAGCTTCCTCATCTCTCTCAGCCTTCATAGAGTTGAAAAGAGTTAGGGCCTTGCTCTGGATTAGGCTTTGGCCTAAGGGAATGTTGTGGCTGGTTTAATCTTCTATCCAGACCACTAAAACTTTCTCCACAACAGCAGTAGGGCAGTTTCACTTTCTTATCATTTGTGTGTTCACTGGAGTAGCACTTTTAATTTCCTTCAAGAACCTTCCTTTGCATTCGCACGTTGGCTAACCGATAAAAGAGGCCCAGCTCTTGGCCTGTGTCAGCTTTTGATATGCCTTCCTCCCTAAGCTTAATTATTTCTAGCTTCTGATTAAAGTGAAAGAGATGCAATTGTTCCTTTCACTTGAACACTCAGGGGCCATTGTAGGTTTATTCATTGGCTTGGTTTCATATGGTTGTGTCTCAGGCAATAGGAAGACCAAAGGAAGAGAGGGAGAGAGACTAGGGAACAGCTGGTTGGTGGAGCAATCAGAACACACACAACACTGATCAATTAAGTTCACCATCTTATATGGGTGCAGTTGGAGGTGCCCCAAAACAATTACAATAGTAACACCAATGATCATTGATCACAAATTAACATGACAGATATAATAATAATGAAAATGTTTGAAATGTTGAGAGAATCACCAAAATGTGACACGGAGACAAGAACACATGCTGTTGGCAAAATGGAGCTGACAGACTTGATCAATACAGGGTTGTCACAAACCTTCCATTTGTAAAAATTTGTTTTCTGTGAAACATAATAAAGCAAAGCACAATAAAACGAGGTAAGCCTGTATGTTCAATGTAGAATTTTAGCAAAATCACTTGCTTATTTTTCAGGCATTCTTTCATATGCCAAACCCAAAGAATTAACATAAAACATAGAGTATCTATACAGCAGATGGTGGCCCTTCTACAAAAGAAATTTCCTGCCCAGAATGCCCAGCTATCAGCATGACAAAACAGTTTTGATAGTATCCACTCAAGAGAACCACAATTCTTATGTCTAGAATAAAGTTTTTGACTTCACAGTGACCCTGGGAAGCTTCGATACATTCCATTAAAGTAAAGAAAACATTCCTTGAGCAAGACCTTCCGAGTATTCCACCTCTTCCTATGATTCTTTGTGACCTCAGACTTTTAGAAAATATTCTTTCTACTGTTATTAAAGTGCAAAAGTCTAGTTCTTCCAGAGGAGAATAATTTGCTACAGATACTAAATTTGTCATTTGAAAATAATTCCCTCCATCTAAATGTTCACTATAGAGTGTTAAATTTGGAAAATATATCTGAAAAATTCCTGCCAATATTGTGATCATTTTTGCCACCGCTTGAGAGGTGATGGCTGTCTTTGTTTTTTATTTAACACTTAAGTTGCTCCTCTACATGTATTTTAAGAATGTGGCTTTATTTCTCTGTATTTCCACAATATGTAGCTATTGTTTGCAGTAATACAAAACCTTCACGAAAGATTGTGAAAGAATTTAATGTTAGCATAAAGATATGCACATAGGTATCTATGTATGTAGCTATATAAACAGATCCTGAATTTTTAAAATGTAGTAACGCATGCATCTCAATAGAAGTATCTTAATACCAAGAATGATTAGGGAAGCGCTTTATTTTCAGCTGCAGTCTCACAGGTGTGAGATTAATTAGAATTAATTGATTGATTAATTAGAAATCAAGCTGGAGAACTGTAAATAGTACAGAATTCCATCTCTTGAAAACTATAGACTGTGATGAGAAAATGTATGGTTTTAAAATGGAATAGCCCTCAACTCTTTTGCCTAACAGGATAAGTCAAAGTGGGCATTTGTATTTACACACCCATTTGAAAAGCCTAAAAATTAAACTTTAATATCTCTTTTTAATCTCCCAGGAATTAGTTTTACCTGGATTTTGAAATTAGAGCTTCAAAAATGATGACAAATTACAGCAAAAGATTTCAGGTCTACTTTGTTAAAGAAATTGACAGTAATTACGATGAATACACCCTGCAGGACTCGTGAGATTTCTTCCTTATGATTTTCCTGACATCCCCGACTCCAACCCTTAATATCAGGATGTGTAACTACCTGCTAGAACCTCTTGACATCACTGCTCACTTGGAATAAATGCTTATCATTTACCCAACATTCTCCAACCATTTTCTTTTACTTAGCACTGATATTTACTGACCGATACGTAAAATAGGAGCTATTGGAAATGCCACCTACTTTCTGATTGGCAAGGTATTTGTTGACATAGTCCTTCCCAGTTTTTATGCATATTTACAAACATGTTCACACAAATAAGTGGTTCTCCCAACCATTTATCTCCTTGCCACAGATTACCCTCTTAACATGACTTCAGGAAACAACTGCTTTGGAAAAATCCATATAATCCTCTTTTTCGCCCTCTCCCTTTTATAGTTTAAAATAACTGAATGAAAATGTATAAAAATATTTTCAAACAAAAGGTATAATCAATCAATAATTGTCTCTGCCCTCTTAGTGTCTTAAAGTCCCTCTCATTCTAGGACATGGGTGAACAACAATATAACATCCTCTGTATATTCTGCATGCTTTTATTCTTTGTTTTTCTTATTATTTATTATATTAACACTATAATGTAAAATAATTTCAGGAGAATCCTTAATCCCTGTCTCTCACTTTCATTTCCAACTACCAAAGTGAATATGAATGGATTGCCAGGTTCCTCTATTCAATTCTTCCCCCTCTTTCTCTTCATCTCTAACTTTATTCTTTATTTCCAAGAAGGGGATTCATGGAGGGGGATTCTACAATCTCCCCTGGAATATCTGAAATAAAGTAAGGAAATTCAAATTATTTAAATGCTTCCTTATTTGTGCTTTAAAAAATTATCTGTTATACATCATTTGAAAGTGTTTTCTTAATATTTAATATGCTGAATTAAAGACATAAGCTGATTTTTTTGGTTCGGTTTTGTTTCTAAAGCCTACCTTGGCTCTTTGTTGAGGTTTTGAATTGCCAGTTGTCATTTCGGTATTTTATGTATAAAGTTATTTATCAATTCCAGGAGAATGAGTTTGAAATCAGGCCTAGATTTCCATCTAACTACTCTGCATTCTCACTGTGTGTCTCTGGGCAAATTGCTTATGCTGTCTGTACCTTTGATATTTCACCATTTCTATTCAACTGTGTCTATTGAGTTAACAGGCCTCTGGAAATTGTCATGGAAACTTCTCTACTGTCTTGGAAACTGTCCTACTAATTGCTGTGTCATGGAAACTTCTCTACTGTCTTGGAAACTGTCCTACTAATTGCTGTGTCATGGAAACTGTCCTACTATGTACTGTCCTACTGTGAACTGTCCTACTGTGTACTGTCCTACTGTGTACTGTAAACTGTCCTGTGTACTGTCCTACTGTGTACTGTGAACTGTTCTACTGTGTACTGTCCTACTGTGTACTGTGAACTGTCCTACTGTGTACTCTGAACTGTCCTACACTGTTCTACTGTGTACTGTCCTACTGTGTACTGTAAACTGTCCTACTGTGTACTGTCCTACTGTGAACTGTCTTACTGTGAACTGTCCTACTGTGTACTCTGAACTGCCCTACACTGTTCCACTGTGTACTGTCCTACTGTCCTACCAGTGTCATGGAAACTGTCCTACTGATTGCTGTGTCATGGAAACTGTCCTACTATGTACTGTCCTACTGTGTACTGTGAACTGTCCTACTGTGTACTGTCCTACTGTGAACTGTCCTACTGTGTACTGTGTACTGTCCTACTGCGTACTGTCCTACTGTATACTGTGAACTGTTCTACTGTGTACTGTCCTACTGTGTACTGTGTACTGTGAACTGTCCTACTGTGCACTGTCCTACTGTGAACTGTCCTACTGTGTACTGTCCTACTGTGTACTGTCCTACTGTGTACTGTGAACTGTTCTACTGTGTACTGTCCTACTGTGTACTGTGAACTGTTCTACTGTGTACTGTCCTACTGTGTACTGTGTACTGTGATCTGTCCTACTGCGTACTGTCCTACTGTGTACTGTCCTACTGTGAACTGTCCTACTGTGTACTGTGTACTGTCCTACTGTGTACTGTCCTACTGTGTACTGTGAACTGTTCTACTGTGTACTGTCCTACTGTGTACTGTGTACTGTCCTACTGTGTACTGTCCTACTGTGTACTGTCCTACTGTGAACTGTCCTACTGTGTACTGTGTACTGTCCTACTGCGTACTGTCCTACTGTATACTGTGAACTGTTCTACTGTGTACTGTCCTACTGTGTACTGTGTACTGTGAACTGTCCTACTGTGCACTGTCCTACTGTGAACTGTCCTACTGTGTACTGTCCTACTGTGTACTGTCCTACTGTGTACTGTGAACTGTTCTACTGTGTACTGTCCTACTGTGTACTGTGAACTGTTCTACTGTGTACTGTCCTACTGTGTACTGTGTACTGTGATCTGTCCTACTGCGTACTGTCCTACTGTGTACTGTCCTACTGTGAACTGTCCTACTGTGTACTGTGTACTGTCCTACTGTGTACTGTCCTACTGTGTACTGTGAACTGTTCTACTGTGTACTGTCCTACTGTGTACTGTGTACTGTCCTACTGTGTACTGTCCTACTGTGTACTGTCCTACTGTGAACTGTCCTACTGTGTACTGTGTACTGTCCTACTGCGTACTGTCCTACTGTGTACTGTGAACTGTTCTACTGTGTACTGTCCTACTGTGTACTGTAAACTGTCCTACTGTGTTCTGTCCTACTGTGTACTGTAAACTGTCCTACTGTGTACTGTCCTACTGTGTACTGTGTACTGTCCTACTGCGTACTGTCCTACTGTGTACTGTGAACTGTTCTACTGTGTACTGTCCTACTGTGTACTGTAAACTGTCCTACTGTGTTCTGTCCTACTGTGTACTGTAAACTGTCCTACTGTGTACTGTGAACTGTCCTACTGTGTACTGTCCTACTGTGTACTGTCATACTGTGTACTGTGAACTGTTCTACTGTGTACTGTCCTACTGTGTATTGTAAACTGTCCTACTGTGTTCTGTAAACTGTCCTACTGTGTACTGTGAACTGTCCTACTGTGTACTGTCCTACTGTGTACTGTCATACTGTGTACTGTGAACTGTTCTACTGTGTACTGTCCTACTGTGTACTGTGAACTGTTCTACTGTGTTCTGTCCTACTGTGTACTGTGAACTGTTCTACTGTGTACTGTCCTACTGTGTACTGTAAACTGTCCTACTGTGTTCTGTCCTACTGTGTAATGTAAACTGTCCTACTGTGTACTGTAAACTGTCCTACTGTGTACTGTCCTACTGTGTACTGTCATACTGTGTACTGTGAACTGTTCTACTGTGTACTGTCCTACTGTGTACTGTGAACTGTTCTACTGTGTTCTGTCCTACTGTGTACTGTGAACTGTTCTACTATGTACTGTCCTACTGTGTACTGTAAACTGTCCTACTGTGTACTGTGAACTGTTCTACTGTGAACTGTCCTACTGTGTACTGTGAACTTACTGTGAACTGTCCTACTGTGTACTGTAAACTGCCCTACTGTGTACTGTCCTACTGTGCACTGTGAACTGTTCTACTGTGTACTGTCCTACTGGGTACCGTGAACTGTCTTACTGTGAACTGTCCTACTGTGTACTCTGAACTGTCCTAAACTGTTCTACTGTGTACTGTCCTACTGTCCTACCAGTGTCATGGAAACTGTCCTATTGATTGCTGTGCTGCTGTGATGGCTAGAAGATTGGCATTAACTGAAATCATCATGGCCTGAAAGGCCATTGAGACTTTAGGGATATTTACTGCTATGCCACATGTCCCTAACCCCTGTGCAGTTCTTGTTAATGCGTTTTCTTTCTGTTTTCCTTACCATCTCTGCTTTCTCCTGCCACTGCTAAACCAGAACTCTCAGACATGTTAACAGTACATACACCTTTAATACAACTGACTGCAGCACCTTTAAGAGTGATGGGCTGAATTAACAGCATTTGCAGTGACCTGGATAAGATTGGAGACTATTACTGTAAGTGATGTAACTCAGGAATGGAAAATCAAACATCATATGTTCTCACTGATATGTGGGAGGTAAGCTATGATGACCCAAAGGCATAAGAATGATACAATGGACTTTGGGGACTTCTGGGGAAAAGTGGGAGGGGGTTGAGGGATAAAAGACTACAAATATCATGCAGTGTGTACTGCTCGGGTGATGGGCACACCAAAATCTCACAAATCACCACTAAAGAGCTTACTCATGTAACCAAATACTACCTGTATCCCAATAACTTACGGAAAAATAATTTTAAAAAAGAGTGTTGGGCAATAGTGAACTGGCTACTAATATCTGCTCCCTGTTCCTCTCTCTTCCCAGCATCTAATATGAAGTACTATCCTTTCACTTACAGTTAATCTCTGTAAGCAGTTAGTCAACTTATTTCTCACATACCCCTCCTATCCTTCCCAATTTTAAAATAATTGTACGATGTCTATACCTTGTCAGAATATACTGTCACACTGTCTCCACCATCATTTAGAATTAGATCTACAGGTAAACAGATCCTGAATGCTCACCACCCATCGTTTTATCAATGTCTTTACAGTAATGTTGCTTGTCTAAAGTTTGTTGAGTACTAGAGTCCCCGAGAAGAAATATTCTCTGGATTTTGGGGGTTTGTTTATTTTGTTTCTGCCTGCAGTCTTTATACTTCAAAGTCAATTTGGCTGCATATAAAATCCTTGGCTCACATTTTCTTTACTTGATTACCTTAAATATCATTGTCTTCTGACAAGGTGTTGCTGTTGAAAAGTTTGATAATCAAATTTTCCTTATAAGTGATTTAATATTTATTTTATTTACTTAGATGCCCAAAGAATATTATTTTCTTTTTTCAAAAAGTCCAATAGCTTAACTATTTTGTATTGGTTATACTGGATCAATTTTCCCAAGTGGGTGGTGGGCTGTTTAAATACATATGCTTTCTGTTTAAAATTTTCCTTAGAGCATATGTATTTAAACGCATATTTAAAGCAATGTATTTTTAGTATTCCATCCCCCCAATTTTTTTTCCTCAAAGATTCCTATTATATGTATATTGGATTTTATTTTTTTTAGATAGGGTCTTGCTGTGTCACCCAGGCTGGAGCATAGGTCACCGTAACCTCAAACTCCTGGACTCAAGAAATCCTCCTGCTTCAGCCTCCTGAGTACCTAGAACTACAGACATGCATCACTGAACCTGGCTAATTTTTACATTTTTTTGTAGAGACAGGGGTCTCGCTTTGTTGCCTAAGCTGGTCTCGAACTCCTGGACTCATGTGATCCTTCCACCTTGGCCTCCCAAAGTGCTGGAATTACAGGTGTGAGCCACGCACCTGGCCTATATTACATCTTCTTTACCTTTCTTCTATATCTGTATTTTCTCTCACACCTCTTTCATTTTCTCTGATTTTAAAAATGTTATTGTTTTCCAGCTTGTTTTCTTAGAGCATTATCTTTTATATTTATTTACTCTTGTGTTGCTTCTAGCATAGTTTTTAATTCTAATCTATTTTAATCTTTTATTTCTAAATTCCTTGAGTTCCATCTCATCTCTTTTCAAGTCATTCTATTTTCTACACATCTCAAGTTGATTTTTTCAAATTGTGATTTACATTGATCTTCATAACTTCCATTATTTCCTTAATTTCATTTAGCTTATTTTGAAATGTTAGGCTACAGTTTTCACCTGTTCTGTGGGCCTTTTTGATAGGCATTCATTATTCATGGGGAAGTCAGTCTGATCTTAATCTCTTTTTTCATGAAACATTGTATGGGATTCAACTGCTTTTTCTTTTCTGTTGGTCATTTTCAAGTGAAATGAGTGAGCCAGGATTTCTTCTAGCTTCATGGCTCCCAGGATGCCCATCTGGTGTGTTCACAGAGTGATACAAATATAGTCAGATTTTCTGAGATCTGCCTACTCTGTATCCCGTCCCACCTTCCTCTTCATTTTTATTTTGACCTCTTTCCTTTTCACCTTTTTTTCTCAACTCAGCTTAGACTTTACTCCGATAATTTTTTTTTTCTCCAAAGCAGGATTTTGTCTTAGAAGGGAACTTTTGTTTCTGACTTCTCAGAATTCATAGAGCCTAAAACATTTCAATGCTCAGTCCTCTTGCACTCACTGGCAAATTAGAATCCACTAGATCTGTACCCTCCCACCCGAGTCTCACATGCTCTCCTGAGACAGCCCACTTCACTTTCCAGTGAGTACTTTGGAAAACTTTGTAGGATTCCTGTTCTTTGGCTATCAGGTGGCCCCATTACTTTCCCTCACAAATGCTGATATCACACAGGTTTTGAAATTGTTGATGCTTGGTCCCATTCATATTTGGAATTTGTGAGGATCTTCTGTCACCTAATCATAGGGTTTTAAGTTTTGCTGTTCACATTTTTCAACTCTTTTGGGGTGGGATTCAGGGAGATTCAAAGTACATGTTTACTAAGTGCATATGTACTAATGAACTTATTTTATAAGTGCTATTTCCATTCCAAAAAGTCCTAGATGAGGTCCCATTTAACCCACAAAATAATAACGGATGCCCTGATATGCTCTGGGACAGGGTCTATGCCCAGTAAAGAATATTAATCTGTTATCTGAGCTATCTAATTGGATCAAACTTATAGCACAATGTATTACAGACTAAAGTTTGTGTACCCCCAAAATTCATATGTTGGACTCCCAATTCCCAATGTGATGGTATTTGTAGGTGAAATTTTGGGGAGGTAATTGGGTTTAGATGAGGTCATGAGGGTAGAGTCTTTATGATAGAATTTGTGTCCTTAGAAAAAGAGACACCAGAGAGCTTGTGCACGTGCTCTCTCTCTATGCCATGTGAGGACACAGTGAGAAGGCAGCTGTCTGCAAGCCAGAAAGCGAGCCCTCACTAAGATCCAAATTAGCTGACACCTTGACCTTGGACTTTCCAGCCTCTAGAACTTTGAGGAATACATTTCAGTTGTTTAAGCCATCCAGTCTATGTTTTTTTGTTATAGCAGCCCGAGCTGACTAAGAAACAGTCAGTCATTAAATTAGTGATAAAAATGATAAACTTAAAAAAAAAAATAGTTGACTGAAGACTTCCTAGATATCTAACAGGAACTGAGAATAGAAGATTACCACTCCCATTGTGATGAGTAAAGTGAATATTTTGACACCACTAGACAAGTGAAGGTGACAAGGAAGAAATGCCATTAAAAGTAATATCTAATAAAAAAGATACCTTTATAAAAAACTGTCATCTTTACTCACTTTGTCACAGAAGACCTTGATCTGGCAATAAGCTCTATGAATGGGTTTATTGCTACGATTGTTATAACTGTATGTGTCAATCTGAATCATCAAAGGAAGTCCTTTCACCCCTTTTTGGGAGGAGAAATCTGTGCTCAAGCAATTCACGGTGATGAAAATCTGAGGGAAAGAGAAAGAAAAAGTTCACAAGTCACCATAAAAAGAATGTACAATAAATGCATAAACTTTAGACTTTAAGTCAAAATACTAAACAACCCCATAAAGACAACCGAAGAATATTTTGATATTCTTTTCACATAAAAACATGCTGAGCATAAAACGTATAATTTATAATTATACATTATTTTTAAAATCTGCTTTCATATTTAATCTTGAAACAGACCATTTAAACTGCTTTCCTGGAAGTATATCAGCAAAGTCTTATTTTATTTTATTTTATTTTATTTTTTTGAGACAGAGTCTCACTCTGTCACCCAGGCTGGAGTGCAGTGGCGTGATCTCAGCTCACTGCAACCTCCACCTCCCAGGTTCACGCCATTCTCCTGCCTAAGCCTCCCAAGTAGCTGGGACTACAGGAGCCTGCCACCACGTCTGGCTAATTTTTTGTATTTTTAGTAGAGACAGGGTTTCACCGTGTTAGCCAGGATGGTCTCAGTCTCCTGACCTCGTGATCCGCCTGCCTCGGCCTCCCAAAGTGCTGGGATGACAGGCGTGAGCCACCGTGCCTGGCCAAGTCTTACTTATTTTTTAAACCTGCATAAGTGGCCTGGGTAAAACACTGTTTCCTCAACATATCAAAGTTGCCACTTCTAATAGTTATATCAGTTATTCTAATCTCTGGCCTGTGGAATTAAAAAAAAAATCAGATAACACCTTCCTTTGCACATTATTGCATTGAAACCTAGTTATTTGTTTACATGTCTGTCTTTGTTCCTTGATTATGAAGCATGCAATTTGAGACCACTTATTATTTTTGTATTACTGGTACCTAGTGCCTGGAGGAAAATAAGCACTCAATAAACATTAGATGAGCGAATCACTGAGTTTATCTGCAGAAAGCCTACGAGATTGGGAGTCAAATGCCCCAGGTTTTAGCTCCAGCTGTAACATTAACCAGCTAAGAAACCTTACACAAGTCACTTAATTTCAGATTTCAATTTTCCCTTTAGGATCCCTCCCTGCAGGACAAAATGTAGATACAAATATACTTCCAGGTTAGTGAAAAAGTAAAAGATTGTTAAATGTAAGATCTGAAACAGGAGAGAGAAAATATAGTGAATTAGTGAAGGCATCAACATCCTCACCTTACAGCACAGCGCATCAAGAGATATAAGAGAAATCACATGAATTCAAAAAAATGGAAACTCCAGGAAATTACTAAGATTACAGTGCTGACCAACAAAAGAATTAAAAATAATTATTTTATTTTATTATAAAATATTGGTAAGAAGAGAGGGAGGAGTGTAAATGAGCTAAATTTCTCCTCATTTTAAATAGTGGATGGCAGTCCATTGATACCATTTAAGAGTGATTTATCACGGAATTGAGGTATCAGTGTAGCACCCAGGTTTACATGGTAACTACGCTGATGATTAAGAGGTGGTTTCTGGGGAGATCCAGGCACACTATATTATACTCTTGGTACTATTTTCATTTGATGCCACATGTATTCTTTTTATTTAAAATAAAATGTTAAACTATTCATTGCTTTAAAATTGTAAAATTATGTATTCTGAAAACTATTTCATTAGAAATACTATTTAATGCTTGTCTTATTTGATTCCCTGGGTTTTCCATTCACCTTTAAGCCTTGGACCTGAAGTCCCTCACACCACAGCGACACTATGGAGAGCAGCCCTCAAGGAAGCAAAGCCATGAGAAACGGACTGCATGTTAAAGGCTTTTCAGCCGGGCGTGGTGGCTCATGCCTGTAATCCCAGCACTTTGGAAGGCTGAGGCAGAGGGATCACCTGAGCTCAGGAGTTTGAGATCAGCCTGGGCAACATCCCATCTCTACAAAAAGTTTAAAAATTAGCCGAATGTGGTGGTGCATCCCTGTAGTCCCAGCTACTTGGGAGGCTGAGATGGGAGGATTGCTTGAGCCCAGGAGGTTGAAGCTGCAGTGAGCTGAGACTGCGCCACTACACTCCCAACCTGGGTGACAGAGCGAGATCCTATCTCAAAATAAATAAATAAAATAAAAGCCTTTTGAATTTTTGATTTAACTACTAGACCTGATCTAGTTCATTTCAAACCCAAAGCCTGTAGGCTTTTGGCAATCCAGGCATCTCATTTGTAGTGCTATATCTCTATAAACCTCATTTTTATTTTATTTTTGAGCTCCTCACCTGGCACTGAGGAATGTCTTAGTGGGGTACCACATCCACACCAATCAGGCCAGATGACAGGGCTTAGTGACAGGCTGATTACAGCAACCCTATGCCCTGACCCCTGGGCTCTCACGCTTCCAGCCACTGCCTGAAAACAAGTGCCCAACAACGATCTAATTATGCCAACACATCTAGCAAACTAAGGTACAACATGAGGACCATCAGTAATGAAATTGTACTGTAGATGGGAAGTCAGGGGAAAAAGAAAAAAAAGGTACTGTATATGGAATCAATGCTAAATGAGTAGATTTTAGCTGCTTTTACCAAAAACAAAAAGAAATGGGTAACTGTGTGAGACGTTGGATGTGAGATGATGGATAAAGTATCTACATGTATTCCATAACATCATGCTGTATGTCTTAAATATATACCATTAAAAGTTGCTTTTAAGAAAAGATAATCTAACTGCCAATACATTCATTTCCTTCATTCATTTCTTTAATTCACGTATTCATTCATTCAGTCTGTAAACATCCACACAAGCCCACAATGGGTCAAACACAACATTAGATATAGGGGATAGAAAAGAAACTCAAACCCCTGCTTCCTGGAGCTGACAGTCCAAGAGGGAGACGGACGAGTGATCCAGCAGTGACCAACACAGGGTGGTCCTCTGTGTTGTGTGTACAGAGAGGCAGGTGTGCACAGAGGCCCCAGCAAGACAAAACAGAGCCCTGGGCATGGAGAACACTAGTGAAATACAAACCCACACATTCACTGGGCTTAGAGCAGGGGTCTGACAAGGACTGAGGAACAGTAAAGAAAAAGAGAATGACTAAAGATGCAAATGTCAGGTGATTCACAGGAAATGAGTGACAAAGACTACTAAGAAAGAACACACAGGCTGGGCGTGGTGGCTCACACCTGTAATCCCAGCATTTTGAGAGGCTTAGGCGGGTGGATCACTGGAGGTCAGGAGTTCGAGACCAGCCTGGCCAACATGGTGAAACCCCATCTCTACTAAAAATACAAAAATTAGCTGGGTATGGTGGTGGGCACCTGTAATCCCAGCTACTCAGGAGGCTGAAGCAGGAGAATCTCTTGAACCTGGGAGGTGGAGTTTGCAGTGAGCCGAGATCGTGCCATTGCACTCCAGCCTGGGCAACAAGAGTGCAACTCTGTCAAAAAGAAAGAGAGAGAGAGAGAAAGGAAGGAAGAAAAGAGAGAGAAAGAAAGAAAGAGAAAGAAAGAAAAAGAAAGAAAGAAAGAGGAAGAAAGAAAGAAAGAAAAAAGAAAGAAAGAGAAAGGGAGGGAGGGAGGAGGAGGGGAGGGGAGAAAGACAAAGAAAGAAAGAAAAGATAGAAAGAAAGAAAGAAAGAAAAAGAAAGAAAAAGAAAATGCTATGTCCGATTCTCCTACTGACTTTCCATGGTGTAAGTATTTTGCCCACTACAATCACACAGACAGAAAATGCTGTCTGCTGTCCCTGGAGAAGCCCTAATGGCAGAGAATTTTTATTTAACAGTCATTTATGCAACAAATATTTTTGAAGCGCCTACCAAGTTCCTGAAGCTGTGCTAGGCACTAGCATAGATGCACTGGTTATGGTTCCTGCAATCACAGAAGTCAGAGGGAAGATTGAGAGAGAACATACGATGGTGCTCTAAAGATAACAACAGCTTCATCAAACACTAACCTTTAGGTTAAAAAAAAAGTATACTTTTCAGGGAACACCTGAAAAACATCTTGGCCAGAGTGTATAAAATGCAGTTGTATGTCAGCAAAGCAAATGATCACTCTGGTGAGCTATGCAGTTGTTCATCGTTTTGGCCATGTGCTTCATAGAGATCTTCCTGCTGGTGGCCATAATCACAGGAGTCTTAACGCAGACTGGTTATTTTCCACTCCCTCATAAAGCCTGCCTAGAACTACAGGAGCCAGAGGAGAAAAGTGTTCTGATGAATATTTCCTAAGCTATTGAGATTCATGGTTGGCTCAGTGATTTAACCACATGTCAATCACAGTGGACATACATACACTCAGACAGGCAGGAAGCAATATTAAATGTGGCCTTATCAGCTCAAGTCTCAACTAAGAGCCGACGTGATGGATTGTGAATATTTACAAGGGCCATTTAAGTGGGACAGACCCGCCAGATCCACTGAAATAACTGCTTACTGGCGATATACTATAATACATAGTCTAAATTTTCCCTGGAGGAGTTATAAAAACCAACCACCCAGTAGAGATGGTCTTTAAAGGTCAAATGAGCTACCACACATCAGACTTCACCGGGAGACACTTAGGCTAGGTTCTCTCAATAGAGAGAGGTCCTTAGTAGAAGCTCTAATGGGCTCTCTAATTCCATTAAAAGTAAACAACACAAGAATCTGCCTTTTCTGCTACATTGTGTTGTCAGCTCCCAGTGAACCTATAAGGGAAGGAAATTATAATAGGGTTGGCATTGTTTCCTCTTGCCTAGCTGCCTGACCCACTGGCAAAGCACAGTTTCAGTACCTTGATGGTATCAATCATAGTCTCGCTGTGCTGCACTCAAAACCCAAATGGTTGAACTTTAACTGAAATTGGGGGTGGGGAGGAGTTTGGGAAATCATGGAAAGACATTAACTAAAGGCTTAGCTTGGAAACTGATAAGCATTCATTTGTTTCATCTTGCAAACCCAACCATGTCTCAGCTCCATGCACAGCAGGCAAATGTGAAAGCAAATTACTTGGAAGTGTATCTACAAAGCACTTGTTTGTAAATATGTATTAGAGGGGCTTAAGGAAAAGGTATAATTTCCTCTACCAAATGTTCATCCAAATGTCAAGCACAGAAAGTTATTTTTCACTTCGGTGGAAGCCTTGATTATGTAAAGGATGTATAAATGCCGTGAACAATCTATCTGTCTCCCAAGCGTTAAGAAAGTTACAAATGCTCATATAATATTTTTAAAACCTCTCTTACTTGTTTTCCTATAATGCTAATAGCACACAATTTATTTTTTAAGAAAGAATTCATTAGATCAGGTGTATTTAGGCAGATAATAAATACAATTTTAATTTTGTCATCAGTTCAAAGATTGATTCAGATAAAGATTGTTTCTAAATGTACCAAGATCTTTCCCAGAAATAGAAGCAGTCTCATAACATTGGCATTTTTTTACAAAATCATTTGTTACATATGAATTACAATTCCCATTTTGTGGTTTCTACCCAAGACAAGTGACTTTGCTGAAATTATAATACCCCTCAGTTGTACATTATGCATACAGTAAGATTTATTAAAATAAGCACAAATCAATGAGCTTTAGAATTGCTATATTAACTTGATTATTAACTCCTAAAGCTTTTTCTGAGAGCTTTCCATTAAAATAAATGGGCCTACCTTTGATTCAGAAAGCAATTCGGGATTCAAAAAATTGTAACATCTGTGATTTGGTACAATGTATTTATTTTCCTCTTTAAGCAACTGTATTTTGCACTTTTAAGATGTTTCTTTTTAAAGACTAAGAAAGCTACTTATATCCTGATAATCGAGACTGAAAAAAAAATTCTTTTCCAAGAAATTGCACAGGAGAAGCCTCTAAATTAGAGGTACAAGGTATACATAAGAAATAATCATTTTAACACTAGAACACATTTTCCTTTCACAAACAATATATAACTATATAAATGTGCTCTTGCCAGTTTCTCCACTCTGTTCCTTTCTCGGTTTTAGAACTTCTACAGACAGCTTTCTCACATTTTACCTTTCTTCTTCCACTTTGATAGGATTGTATTTGTGTGCAGATGCAATGCCAAATTGAGACGGAAGATAGACTAAAAGTAGACAATATTAAAATGTGAAATCTCAGCTTTGGGTAACCATCTTTTTTTTATGCATGTATTCATCAAATAGTGATTTAATATCTTCTCTCTGTGCTTGGCATTTTGCTGGGAGATGGGAATACGGGATGCAAGACAGACTACCCGCCCCCAGGGATCTTGCTGTTTTGTTGAGGACATAAGAAATGCCTAGATTTCATAAAACGTACAATTATATAGCACTTTTAGAAAGTACTCTTCAAATTTTTTTATTTCATTTCTTCCTTTCTTCCTGATAAAATATTTATTTTCTCCTCTCAATTCTGCGGGTATGTATGTATACACGCAGATGCATGCTTGGTGGACTCACATACTCTACTGTAGTTCCCCATATTCTTTCAGTGCTCACTTTTTGTTTGTTCTCCTTTCAGAGGCTTTGCTGCCTGCTGTGTGCTCTGCCTTCTGTGCTGTCCCTGCAGATCATCACACTGCCAGCTCCTTCTCATTCAGATTCAGTCCAATGTCAACTCTTCGGAAATACCCGCCTTGACCATCCCATGGAGAGCTGCCTTTTACCTCCTCTCCCTCCTCCTCTCAAACCCTTGGCCCCTGACCAGTGGCACGGTCTGTCAAATTTCTCTTTTCACCTCTCTTCATCACCCATACAATTATTTGAATTTATCTTATTATTTATTTGTTTAGTGTTTAATTATCTGTTTGCTCCATGATGCTGAAAAGCCCTTAAGAGGAGGGTACTTGCCTTCCTCAAGCTCACTCTATTCCCAGTACTAGGCCCATGGTAGACAGTCAACAAATATTTGTCCAACAACTTAAGAGAAGATAAATTATTTTTCTAAATACAACTTTATCTATGCTCTTGCTTTCATAAGCAATACCTCCTAAGAGCAGAGATTAATATGAGTAGCTGAAGTCAATTTAATATAGTGGAGTTAGCTGCTCTGACTGGATGTTATCTATCAATCAACAATCATAAATTGAGCATCAACTATATATTCAGCATGAATATCTTCATCAATATGTATGTATGTATGTATCTATCTATCTATCTATCTATCTATCCATCCACACTCTGAAGATGCTATATATAGAGGCCATGGGAAATACAGAAGTCTATCTATGGCAGGGCCCTGCCCTCAAGGAAAAGGTGGGGGTCCAACAGTATTCACTGTTGTAGAAGGTATGTAATTAGATATTAAATTGAATACTCCAGACTCTGCTTGCTTTAAGAAGTGAGAGAGAAGGCCAGGCATGGTGGCTCATGCCTATAATCCCAGCACTTTGGGAGGCCAAGGCAGGTGGATCACCTGAGGTCAGAAGTTCGAGACAAGCCTGGCCAACATGGTGAAACCACGTCTCTATTAAAAATACAAAAATAAGCCGGGCATGGTGGTACATGCCTGTAATCCCAGCTACTGGGGAGGCTGAGGCAGGAGAATTGCTTGAACCTGGGAGGCAGAGGTTTTAGTGAGCTGAGATCCCGCCATTGCACTCCAGCCTAGGTGACAGAGCGAGCGAGACTCCATCTCTAAAAACAGAAAGAAGAAGAAGAGAGCTCAACAAGGCAGCCAGGGAAGATTTCCTGTAGGAGTCTTGAGACAGGAGAAAGAGAGATGGAAGAGAAAGAAAGCGCATGCTGGCTCTGAAAAAATGGAGAGATCACCCTAATGGAAAAGGAGGGTTTATATCTGGAAGGTGAAGAAAGAACCTGAAAGGCGGGGAGTGGTGAGGAAAAAGGCAAATCAATCTGCGTTTATCACTGTGATCCAGTAATAAGCACTGAATGAGGCCAAGTGTGCATCTCTGAGGCCAAGGCAGATAGAGCTGTGGCCACAGCCTCCGACATCCAAGCTATAGAGAGGATAGGGGCATGAGGACTGAGAAAAGGCCATTGTGTTCAGTAGTAGAGAGCATCCATGCTACTTCCAGAGGCCAGACCAATGGAAGGGAGGAGAGGAAGGTGATTGCTGGGCAAGTAAAACAGGTCAAGGAGATGGAGAAGAAGCACCTCAGCTAAGGGAGGGATGGGAGTACTGGGAGCGGGCAGCTGTCCAAGCAGCGGGGCACTTCTGAGATGAAGGAGGTGTCCACATGACAAGAGATGAGGTATGTAAGAGGCTCCAGAGAGGAGTGGCTGTGGGAGTCAAGAGCCTCAGAATCAGGGGATAAAGGAGATCAACTCACAAGTGAAGTTTTGTGAGAGGAAGAAAGAGCTTTCTCTGAAGGTGGTGGGTGAGAAGATGTAACAGTAAGAAAGCAAAAGAACTAACATAACTAACTCCATTTTTGTTTAAGGGGTCTTTACCCATTCCTGCACATAGGCAAGGATGATTTCAGAGCACTGACATAATATGTGAAAACAGCAGTCATGTAGCTTTTAAAACTAATCCTGGGATGAATGGGGAAGTATGTAAACAACTAACTATGTTTTGTTAAAGATTTTTAGGAGCATTGTGACCTGACCAAGGACAAGGAAGTTCCCAGCCTCCTCGGACACTCACTGCTGTCCAGATGTCTGCAGTCGCTGGTTACCTCTTGATCTCAATCCTCTTCTTATCCTTCTGCCCTTAATATCGAAAGAGCCTAAAGTTTGTACTGACTTAAGATGGTACCTTAGAACATTAGCTCACCAACTTCTCGGTTATGTTGGCTTTCTGAATAAACTTGCTTTTCCTTCCACCAACCCTTGTCTCTTGAGTCTGGCTTTCAAGTGGTGAGAAGTCAAACCTGGGTTCGCTTATAACGAGAGTAAAGCAAAGCCAGAAAAAAACATCTGCCAAGAGGCTCAAAATGGTGTGCCTGGTGCAAACTCTAGCACTACAGCCTTGGACTCATTGTCTAACCTTTCTGGGCCTCACTTTCTTCTTTTAAATAGGTATAACAACCCCTACGTTGGTACTGTGACACTTATATGAAATAATACTTTTAAACAGTAGAGTGTCATGAAAATCGAAAGAATTTTACTATCATCAACATTATCTCTCTCCTTTCAGACACCTAGTCTCTCAGCTGGTCCTGTTCTTGAACTCCAAGCTCTCACCCCCATGACAGAGTCAACAAAGCCCTCTCCATTTTACCTCCCTAATGCTCCTGCCTGGGTGGCCTCCTTAGCATTCCCAGGGTCCCCCAGTTCAAGCCCTCCTTCCTGCAGGATTACTACTTCCTCTTTCTATTGCTACCTTCCAGCTGGATTCTGTCCCTGGGGATTTTGTGAAGCTAACTTCAAATGATCCAAAGGTAGATTAGTTATGATTTGCATTAATGGAACAAACATTTAATTAAGGAGAATTGATTTGAAAATGTTAAATCTCTCTCCCCACAGCACTTTGGGAGGGGTTGAATCCCAGGTATTGCTGGGGAGAGCACGGGGAAGTCTCTCAGGCAGAAACCTTCACTGCTCTTCAAACTACAACAGTTTCTCCTGCTCTGCTCTGTCACTCGAGCAGATCTTGCGAAGCAGCACATCAGGATGAGGGATGTGCATAATGAGAGATTGGGCTGCTTGGTGAAATAATGAGCTCCCAGGCAGAAGAAGAATTTAAGTACAGACTGAAAGATTCATTCACTCGACTTTTTTGGCATTTGTTATGTGAAGCTTTTTCTGTTCATGTTTAATACTTAAAACTTGTTTTGAGTTTTTAACACCTGAATATGGTGCAAAATCCAAAAGGCACAGAAGGGTAAACTGTGAAAATGACCTCCCTTCCTTGTTTCCCAGCCAACCAACAATTTCTTGAGTATCCTTCTAGAAATATGTTATGCAAATACAAATACACCTCATTTCCTATTTTACACAAATGGTAGCATAAAACGCACACAGGTCTGCATCTTGCTTTTTTTCACTTAACAATAAAGTCCGAAGATCGCTTTCTCTCTCCCTTTAAAAAAGTATGAAATATGGAATGACAATTTCTTCAACATTAGGTTGTTTCCAGTGTTTTCCTGTCATAAATAATGCTGCAATGAATGTCTTTCTACGTGGCTTTTGTTCACATGTGCGTGTATAAATTTACTTCTGAAATTGCTTTCTTTAAATCAAGGGCAGCCTTCTTAGCAGCATCTTTATATCGGGCGTTTCCTAATTTAGTGTGCATCAGAATCGCCAGGAGGCCTGGCTGAAGCACAGGTTAAAGGGCCTCACCCCCAGAGTTTCTAATTCAGTGGACCTGGGTTGGGAGATACAAGTATTTGTGTTTGTAACAATCTACGAAGTCAGCACCGATGCTGCTTGTTGAGGACCACAGTTTGAGCAACCACTGCCTGAACCATTGGACTTTGGTGGCCCTCTCCTTGTCCTCTTCGTTCTCCTTCCCCTTCCTTCCTTCCCTGTTCTTTTTCTCTGCTCTTACTCACCACCCCTTCCTTCTCCAGCTCCCCTCCCTCTACATTTTCTAAATGGAGAGTGTCTAAGTCCTATACTTCACCCTGTTTTGCCCACCCTCCAATTCTCTCCCCAGCAATCTCGTCCTTTCTCATGACTTCAATCATCCCCTCTTTACAATTAACACTAACTTCTCTCCTGAGTGTCACACTCTCCTGAGTGGCACAGTGCCCTCTCTCCTTGTGCTTTCCAGGTTCTGCACCTTTGGACACCCCCTTGTTCCCTACCACACACTCTTCTTCCAACTTCCTTATGTCTAAGTCCACCTGACCCTGAAGACACACCCTACATGCCACGTCCTTCCTTGTGTCTTCCTGATCCCACAGAAAGAGGACCTCTCTACATGCTGAAGTACTTAGAAATGAGGTATAGGTGTGTGTGTGTGTGTGTGAGAGAGAGAGAGAGAGAGAGCAGAGACAAAGCAAATCTGGCAAAATATTAACAATGAGTCAATCTAGGTAAAGGGTAAGTGGTATCAAATGTATTAGTCTTTCAAATTTTCACTTGAAATTTTAAAAAATAAAATGTAGAAAAATAAAAAATGGAGCTGCCTCTCTCTTCAGACCTCTTCTAGCACTTTATCTCCCATAGACCCACTGTCACTTACCTACCTTGTATTACAATTATTTACATCTGTGTCTCAGTTGCTAGCCTAGTCCAAACATTCTCTGAGCGCAGGGATTCTGCCTGGCTTGTTTGTTCAGGACCCTCCACCGCCTGGCCCAGTGCCTGATATGCAGTGGGTGCGCAGCTTCACAGGAATGGTTATTCCCTTGTCAGAGATAATAAAGGAGATGTTACTACTAGGTCTTTCCAAAACAAAAAGGTGCCATGGAAAGAGCACATGCTTCAGAACCAGACAGCCTAAGGTTAGAATTCCAGCTCTACCAGGCGCCAGCTGTGCAACCTCAGGTAAGCTAGTTAACTTTTCTGGGCTTCAAATTCCTCATTAGTTAAATGGAAACTGCTATTTACTTAAAAATATGAATATTGCATAATGCATATAGATTGCCTGGCAGAGTGCCTGGTATATGGTAATCACTGAACAAATATTAGTCATTGTGTACACATGCACACACAATCATTTTATGAAATCCAAGTATGCAATCTAATTCTCTGCACAATACAATAGTTCGTACATGTTAATTACAGAGTCCTAAGCAAAATTCAGTCCAGAAACCATGGATACTTCACATTCTAACAAAGATCTAGCCATTGATACCTTTGGTGAGATGCCTTCCAAAGATTATTCCTTTTATATATGAATTAACTCCAGCTTTATAGCTTTTCCTAACATCCATTACCTTATAAAACTGGAACAAAGGCATGGCTTTGTTTAAGTTCAATACCAAAGACTCCAGCAAATGTTTACTTTTCTCCTTTAAGGCTTCCTTTACTCACACCACACCTCAGCAAACACATAAAAAAATGCCATTTGCCCTGCTTTGCAGTGTGCAATGCAATCTTTCAAGACCCCTCCCAGGAGTGCCCCCCAGCCCTATTTTTACTTTTGAGACCATGAGATATGTTCTGTAATATTCTGTAATTTTCCACAAGATCGCCTGTTTAAAATCAGCCAATACATTAATTTAGGCAAAAAATTGGAGTATAACTTTTTCTTAATCATGAATATCTATCAACCCCATATCATCCTAGACTGTCTTGTAAGCAGAAAGAGAACTCCCCAGACAAAAGCACTGGGGCGCTGAGGGGTGCGGGCTGTGGAATAAGCAAGGTCATGAACCCACAGGGCACTCAGGAGTGTAGTCTCCTTCAGACAGTCCTTTGGTTTCCATTTGCATCCTGAAAAACAGTGTTTACACATATTCCCTTCTCCTTTGGTATCCAGCAATGGAGGTCAGCAGATTAAGAACGCTGTCCATTTAGGAACAGCCCTTTGGAAAGCATGATCCGTTAAGACTATCAAAACTTTAATTTTCAAAAGAACTGTGCTTGGCACACAATGGAGGCTCAATAAAAACTGGTTAAGCAGTTTAGACCAAAAAGAACTGGAAGAGAGATAGAGGGAAGGGGGAAAGGAGAAAAAAGAACACATTTGAGACAAGTTGATGGATTTGCCATGATTTGGTACCGAATACAAGCCAGCCTTTCAATTAGCATAACCTTATTTTTCACCCAAAGAGACTGAATAATTTGCAGCGTATGAGAAGTGAGAACACCTATGTTTTCTCCAATTTACTCCTTTTCCATAAGCTATGGCCAAAGCCCTGCAGTTCTCACCATCTTATCTTTTAAGCTACTAAAATTGAGATAATGAGGACACAGAGTTATTTTTCCTCTCTAGTAGCAGCTGCTGGAGCAGGAAGCTAGGCTTGGCTTGCTCACCTTGAAAAGACAACACTGAGAGAGGAGGTGAGTGGAGGAAGTGAGAGGAGGAAGAGAGCTAGGTTTTCTATAGAAATAGTAAGTCAGCCTATATGATGGCTCTAGTCACATCTCACAACATGAAGCCAGTCACTGCAGTCACCATGACCCAGGCCACATCAAATGCACTCTTAAGTCCAGGGCAGCTGTCAGGCAGTGCTGGGACATTAAATCAACTTCATTTTCTCCCTTTAAAGTGGATTTACAAATATAGATGAGAACATTTTACTTTCAACTTGCACTTTTAGTTTCTTCTCACCAGCCAACTCATCTTAGCACATCCCTGTTTACCTCCCTGAGACTGGCTCTCAGTTCTTAGATGATACCTCCTTGTTAGTATTAAAGCAAAATCCAACAGGAAGGCAATGGGGCGAAACTATTAATGCAAATAGGGCCCAGAGGAAATATCAACATGTCTCCTCACCTTGCATTTTCCCACAGTTTCAAAAATTACATGCACATCTCTTTTGTAAATCCAATGCATTTGAAGCATTCCAAAGAGACCCAAGATTAGAGGAATCTCTCTATAAAAGGAACATTGGCTTATGTGTAAGTAGTCACTTCCAATTACCACCCTGGTAAATGTGAGGATTTGTTTGTTGAATTTCTTAAGTTGCACATGTAGAGTGGAGGGTCACTGTATGCCTCCTGCAAGCTTCATCTTCTCTGATCATAATCCTCATTCTTGCTTTGGAAATTTCTCAGTGCTGTGCTTCTTGCATGGTTTTGCAAAAAAAGAACAAGGAATTGCCTCCACTATTCATAACAGAAAAAATATACTAAAGAAAGGTGTGCAGAGATCATGTAAATGAATAAAAATGAAATTCAGGATGCCAGGGAAAGGAGCTAGAGAGAGATGGGGGAAATGAAGAATAGATGTGTAAAGGCATGGAGAAGAAAACACTGATATGTCTCAGCACTGTAATTGAAAGCATGCACTGATCTTTGGAGTGAGGTAAGAATTATGCAGATGAGCTCACTAGTGTTAGGTTAATCAGCATGCAAATGCTCCGTTGAAGAGTGCAAGGAGTTTTCACTCCCACATCAGTTCCGGTCAATGATATGCACGATATGGACAGGTGATGTACCAGGGCAACAGAAGACGTGGATAGAGAGAGCCCTATGTGCTGGAAGTGCTGCACCAGCAGGCCCATCTTTGTGGGGAAGGAGAAAGTGTGGCGTGAGGACAGGGCAGGTGGCAAAAGCAGGGTGGCCTGCTTGAACGGCTTTGCTCAAGGAAATGGGGTCAGCCATTCATTTTCTTTCTTTCTGGATACAAACAGGTTGTACCCTATAGATTGCTTAAAGAAGGAAAATCATAGCTTGCTTTGGCTTAAAACAAAAATCAGATTTCTCTCTA
Organism: Pan paniscus; assembly: GCF_029289425.2. Taxonomy (NCBI): domain Eukaryota; kingdom Metazoa; phylum Chordata; class Mammalia; order Primates; family Hominidae; genus Pan; species Pan paniscus. The sequence continues at coordinate 118,952,541 of NC_073256.2, read as the reverse complement.
TTGGGAGAGTCAACAGCATGGGCTCTGGACTCATAGGGCCCTGGGTTCTAAATTAACTTTTTCCATTTGCCCAATCTTGCAGGGCCTGATATGTTGAGAGGTAATATTTAGTGGAATCAGAATCTAAAAGGCCCAAGAAGATTATCCATGATGTCTCTTAGGCTCTTTGCTCCCTTCCCCACCTCCATCGGGTCTCAGCCCTGCCCACCTCCAATCTCATTAGGAAAATTTGTTAACAGAGATAAAAACAGATGCCTTACTTATGTCCTTGGCCCTTTCTAAAACTGCAACAACTTCCTGTCTGGAAAGTCCTCCCTAATCCCAAAATGCAGGAAGAACATTTGCTGATGCTCTGACAAAGCAGAAGGCTAGACAAACCAATACCCCTAAGTCCTCTCCTGCAACTCAACACACAGCGGGAAGGAGGAGCAGGATAGACATCGCTCAGGAAAGTAATCACTCTGCTTCTGAAAACAGAGGCACTGGGCTAGAAGGCAGCAAAGAATAACCCTGGGAGATCAGAGTTTCATATTATTGAATTATAATAGACTTTTCTAAAAATCATAAATATCGGAGATGGCCAGTAGTAGACTTATCTGTCAGCATGATTAGTGTGATGGTAGTGAACATTTTCACTGAATCCTGAACTAAGGTCATTCTAAAAGGCTTGGAGGCAGAGCAATTTAAAAAAACTTCATGGAAAGAAGGCTTTTTTTAATCTTATGTGTAATAAACCAAGGAAGGGTGAAGCATAGAGACGTGGACAAATTGTTATGGTGTTCCAGTGAAAAGATCCAAGAAGGAAAAGTGTTCCTGAAAGTCAGCACAAAGCACTAAGCAGCATCTTTAATGCTCAAGTAATTCTTCTCTGTGGTCACATGACAGAGGTCGTTGTAGCACACCAAGATTGGTTTAATCTTAAAATCACTGCGAACAGAGAAAACAGCCCTGGACAAAAATAAGGGGCCCAGTTTCAAGGCTCTCCTTAGAAATCTAGGAGGAAAGGAAGCCTGTAATTAGGGTTTGCTGCACTCTGCTCTGGGGGTGATGTCATCACTTAGAGAAAGGCAGTGCTCGGTGCCAGGAATCTGAGCTCACAGCCCTTTAATAACTCACTAGGGTCTTGCGTGGGAATTCCTCATCTTAGGGATTAGTGACCAACAAATCTACTTCTTAGGTATCGGTGTTTGGGTAAGGAGAGAAAGAAAATTAAAAAATTCTTGTAAATGGGAGTCATGTGAAAGAATATGACACAGAAGTCCTCCCATTGGGATCATATGGATGGGATCTTGATCTACACACACACATACACATATGCACACACATACACACAAACACACTTCCCATTGTTTTATGGCTTTTTTTTTTTTTTTTGCAAAAAAAAACTCAACAGGGGAAGTAAAAAGCCGGCTACCCGAGTGCCAGGGCTAGAATCTGGCCTAGAATCTGGCTAGAATCTGGAGTTCAGGTCTGAACTCCATTTCAGTGCTCTTTCTGCTGCCACATACTGGGCCCTGTCCGCCATCAATTTCCAAGCAGTGACAGTGTGGACACTCAGAACCTTGTCCTCCTAGATATCAGAAGCCCAGGGATGCCTGTTCACATTACACAGGCTTCCAGCCTGCAGAGACCCTGAGGGCAAAAGCTGATCCTGTTGGAGACTATTTCTGCTGCATGTGTCATTGTGCAGAAAGACTCTGTCTCACAACCAGCAAAACGGGTTTTGGGTTGAAGAACTCTGCAATAGTTCTGCCAGAATCCGCCTGCAATGGACACTGCAAATCTGGAATTAATCCCCAAATCTCATTTTAACTAATAGCTTTAACACCTTCCCTGGCCAAACGTTTTCCTATAATTTAATTAAATTAAATGATTAGAGTTTCATGTCTTTCCTTTTTTTCTGTTCATGCTAAATGAGAGGTAGAAATAAAATGTAAGTCAGCAATGAAAGAAAATGTATGCTTTGGAGAAATCCATAAACCTTATTATCAGGTCTTGATTACAGATCTGTGGCAAGAATACCAAATACTGGATTGGTTTTTTGTTTTTTGTTTTTTAAATAAATGCATCAAAATTTAAATATCCAAATAAAAGCTATCCTTTAACATAATCATCTTGGGAAGGCATACAGGTTTCTCCAATGATGCTGCCGTGGCTTTAAAGCATATTTAGAGGGTCTCCTCTGATATGGCCGGCTTCAAAGATGATATATAAAACTTGGTGCAAAAAAAACCTCATTCTTAATCCTCAAGTGGTATTATCCAGCTTGTTGATATGTCTTCACATTTGGATCAAGGTGGTTTCTGGTGTTTTTTTTTTAAACATCTTGAAAGATCAAGATTTACCACTATTGTGAGCATTCAGAAGAATGTCACACATTCTCTCTTCAACAGTGGGGACACAAATCAGTGTCTGGCCTGCTGACACTGCGGCCCCATGAGGACCAGGCCAAAGGAGCCAGGGAGCCAAGGAATTCTGGTGGCCTTGCTCGCCCCATTCCTCTGAGCTCCAGGGCAGAAAGACTGAACCTACCTATGGCTTCAGCCTACCCTCCTGAATGCTGAAAGGCAGTGAAGAGCTAAACTGCATATCAGTTGCCTGGGGGACATAGTTGGGCATGAAAACTCAAATGTTCGCCAAAGCTAGGTAGGGAAAGTTCCAGAATGGAGAATGCTAGAGAAAACAATAAAGAAAGAGCCCAGTACCTCATTAGAGCCTTGCAAACACTCAGGCCTAATGGTTGCCAGAATCTTTAATTATCCAAGAGACTTAAAAACCTGGATTTTTAAAAATAATAATCTTCTGATTATTTAATGTGGGCAAAAAAAAGTTAAAATTCTAAACAGAAGTACAAAAATGCATAATACACACATACATATATGCATTCTGTGGACCATCAAAAGGCTGTAGGCCACAGGTTTGTGTCCTCTGGCCACACAAACCAAAATATCATGTGATACTGAAAGGGCCTGCTGCCCTGAAGCCTGTGAAAGTTTCTGTGCAGACGTTACCAACGGGAATTTGAATGCAAATGCAACTGCTCCTGATAGATAAGTCCACAACATGAACATCACAAACACTTCCACTGTGAGAGGGATGCCTTTTACTTCTTGCTTTGTTGAAAACCTTTCTGTCAACAATCGTGCAATTTTGCCTTTTGTAGTCTGCTTATTATAAAATCAATGATATTTTAGAGAAATGCCTTAGGCTCCGCAGACAAAAAAATCCTCTCAGCCTTTCTAATGAAGTAGATTTAACTTTTATGATTTCTCTTTAAAAGCTCTTCAGTAACTAACACAGGAACAGGAAACCAAACACCTCATGTTCTCACTCATAAGTGGGAGCTGAACAATGAGAACACATGGACACGGGGGAGGAACATTACGCACCAGGGCCTGTCGAGGGGTGGGGGCCTAGGGGAGGGAGAGCCTTAGGACAAATACCTAATGCATGCAAGGCTTTTACTTCTTGCTTTGTTGAAAACCTAGATGATGGGTTGATAGGGGCAGCAAACCATCATGGCACACATATACCTATGCAACAAACCTACACGTTCTGCACTTGTATCCAGGAGCTTAAAGTAAAATAAAACATTAAATGCTCTTCAGTAGTCTGGAGAAAAATATTTGGAACTTTTTTCATTACTTATTGATTAACCCAAACCTCAAACAATTGCTGCGACCAAGTAATAGTCACTTAAAATATTATTAATGAAGTTAAAAAAATTTTGCAATATAAAACAATGCAATATAAAATATCCTCCACTGCCATTTTTCAAAGCGTATGTGAGCTTAAACTTGTCTGCTCTGAGCAACATGCATGTTCATACACATGCACACTCACATGTACACCCACAAGCACAGGCACACACATTTAGACAAGGAAAGTAAGCTCCTGCTTATGGTGAATGAGTGGTATGGAATGAACTGGGCTGGAAGATCAACTCAAGTCCACATTAACTATCTCATTGGTTTACTACAGAGTCTGAAGCTTCCATCATTAAAGTGTACCTTCCAGGTTAGGCATTTTCTATAAAAGGTCCCTATTGAAGCAGAACAGTTAAAACATTCACCCACTAGCACTCATTATCACAGATTGCATGATAATTAAAATTATGGTAATGATTACAGCTCATAGTTATAGCTTGCCTTAACATTTGTTTTGTTGTTGTTGGTGGTGGTGGTGGTGGTGGTGGTGGGGTGTGTGTGTGTGTGTGTGTTTAAGACAGTCTCATACTGTTACCCAGGCTAGAGTACAGTGGCATGATCATGGCTCATTGCAGCCTCTGCCTCCTGGGCTTGAGCAATCCTCCCACCTCTGCCTCTTGAGTAGCTAGGACTTCAGATGCATGCCACCCTGCCCAGCTAATGTTTATTTTTTATTTTGTAGACATGGGGTCTCCCTAATTTACCCAGGTTACTTTTGAACTTCTGGCCTCAAGGATCCTCCCACCTTGGCCTCCCAAAGTGCTGGGGTTACAGGCATCGGCCACCATGCCTGGTCCTTTAACATTGATAAGACACTTCCAGTTACACGATCCCATTTTCTTCCCAAGGACTCTGACATAGGCCCTGCCTCTCTCTGGTCACACTGTTGCTCAGTTACTGTTTCCAGGCCTCCCTCCCCAGAGCATTGGATCATCATGCTTTATGCCCTCAGCATGATGCTGGCTGCAGCAGAGACATTTGGAAATCTGTGTGTTTGTCTGCATGCCAGAACCGAGGCCCAGAGAGGTCAGATAACTTGCTCAGGATGACTCAGTGGCCATCCTAGTCCTGTGCCGTCACACAGACTGCCTCTTACCAATCAGGTTCAGCAATCTAGCCTCTGAGAGAACAGGGAACGATGAGAAAGGGCGAGCATTGGCTGGAATAAGGAGGCACTAGGCAGGGATGTGGGAAAGGTGCAGACAGCCCTAAGCACAGGAGCACGATGTTCTCAGGAGAGGGCAGGGGCAGGGAGAACGGGGCTCGGGTAGCCGAGGAGGTTAACAAAGTGCCGAAAGCACATGGCTTGGGCAGGAAACTTTAAATGAAGGAGTGGACCTTAGAGACACATTTGCCTACAGTTCTGTGTGGGACCAACCTCGCACCCCATGGCAAGGCCTGCTTCCTTTCTGGGAGGCACTGAGCCATGGAAACTTCTCCAGGCTGTACGGGCACTCTATCACCACTTGCCCATTTGGGCCGCCTTTCTCAGGCCTATTCTACATTGTTTTATACTTGAGTGAAATGAGACACTGGGCAATTCTTCTTCTGTGGCCGTGCCTGCAAACTCCCAACCCATTTCCTTTCTCACCCAGCCTTCCCCCTGCTCGCAGACAATAAAGCATTGACCAGAGCAGTGTACATTGACCTTTTCATTAGTTTGAAGACAAACTCTTCTAACACCCTCCTAGATGGTCCAGAACCAAAGCAAAAAACAAGCTTACGTTTCATCTGGCACCTTCCCATGAGTGCAAAATAAGAATCAAGGATCAGAAGCTAAGGAACACAGAAAGGAGAGTGGGCATAGCAGAATGGTTTGGGGTTTTCATAAAATCAAAGAGACTCGTGGCTGGAAAGCAAATCTAGGTATCAATGACTCTGCCTTCTTTTATCCAAACCGTTGCAATGGTGGACCTCTCTTCTCAGGGCTCACTTCGCCACAGATTTTACCTTTGTACTTCTTAACCATGTGGGCACTCCAAAAAACAGAAAAAGGTTAGTTAAGCAGCCAACATTAAACAAGTGGCTGAAGGTCACAGTGGTGACCACACCTCCATCAGTAGAGCTCAGGGACCTGCAGCCTGCTTCCTGTATTCCATCCTTCAACCAGCTTAAGCCTGGAAGGGGCTATGGGGTCAGGGGTCTACCCAGTAGCTTACCTACGAAGACATCAGCTCTGAGCTCCTCTCTGTGTCTAGAGGAGGCTGCACAGAGACGCCTTTGGGGGAATCTGCACTGCAGAGGGAAAGGTTTTCAGGCCCCATCTTCCCAGCTCCAAGTGCTAAAATGAAGCTTGGGGCCTGAAGGATTTGGGTGGGACACGCAGCTTGGCTCATTACATTCTACAGGAAGCCACAGAGGAGCACACTCCCTTTTCTCCCTTACCCTCCACAAAGGCAAAAGATGAAAGGTTCATTTCTTTTTAATAGGAGGCTACTGATACAGGCTTTTAAAAAAGAATAAACTGCTGAGGATGGGCACATATTAAGAGGTATAAACAATGAATCAACGTCACTCACCTTCGCCTCTTCATTCACGTCCCAGGTAAAGGAAACAGCATTATATGCAATCTCTTCAATGTTTCCAATCGTATTAAAGCTCTCCTTGTAATCGGCTGTAACATTAAAAAAAGAACAAGCTTTTAAAGGAGTAAGAGTGACTCAGTGACATGTACTGAACCATCATTTTCCAATGGGTAAATTTAAACTTCGCTTATTTTTCAGGCTATCTCCATGCTAACAGTTAAGGACTGGTGCTCACTGATGTGCTTTTACTAATACTTACTCTATAAGAATGTAAGCGTGTTCCTCTATTAAAAGAGTAAAACTAAGCAAACCAATGTTCTTAGCTAATTTGTTCATTAGTTTCATTTTTTACTAGTTTTATAAAATTATTAAGGTTTTCTTTTTTCTCCCAAGCCCTATGTCACCTACCCACTCTCCCTCCTGCTCACTTTTCTGCCACTTAATTTTGCTAGAAGTATCAGGGTACTTCATATGGAATTTTTTATAGAACAGAATATTCTGTTTATCAGCCAGGCAGTGTCATCAGGACTTTAGTAAAAAAAAAAAAAAAAAATTCAGGAGACCACAGTAAAGCTTTTTTAAAATTTCTTTTTGGGGCCGGGTGTGGTGGCTCATGCCTGTAATCCCAGAACTTTGGGAGGCCGAGGTAGGAGGATTACCTGAGGTCAGGAGCTTGAGACCAGCCTGGCTAACATGGTGAAACCCTGTCTCTACTAAAAATATAAAAATTAGCCGGGCATGGTGGCACATGCCTGTAATCCTAGCTACTTAGGAGGCTGAGGCATGAGAATCACTTGAACTGGGAAGCAGAGGCTGCAGTGAGCTGAGATCATGCCACTGTACTCCAGCCTGGGTGACAGAGTGAGACTCCATCTCAAAAAAAAAAAAAAAAAAAAAAAAACTTTTTGGACTTAGGTACGGAGAGTTGAGTTAATCATAGCTGGTCTATTCAAGGCCTTCTCTTATTTTATGATTTTATTTGGTTACTATGTATTTCTTTTTCTTCCTATTATCCTTCCCACAAATGCAATAGCTATAAATGTGTTTATATATATTCTTACGGAATATATTGGTTTGAATTGCCTGTGTACATAGCTTTAATTTTCATAAATTCTGTTGTTCCATGACTAAAGTTGCCAGATTGGGCAAATATTTGGGATATACTTATCTTCAAAATGTATTCATTATTTATCAGAAATTCAAATTTAACTGGCACTCTGTATTTCATCTGGCAATCCAGACTACAGACCTTTTCGGATCTAACCTCACTGCTCGTTGCATGCCTATTTCTTTTTTTCTTTTTTTTTTAAAATTATACTTTAAGTTTTAAGGTACATGTGCACAATGTGCAGGTTTGTTACACACGTATACATGTGCCATGTTGGTGTGCTGCACCCATTAACTAGTCATTTAGCATTAGGTATATCTCCTAATGCTCTCCCTCCTCCCACCCCACAACAGACCCGGATGTGTGATGTTCCCCTTCCTGAGTCCATGTGTTCTCATTGTTCAGTTCCCACCTATGAGTGAGAACATGCGGTATTCTGTTTTTTGTCCTTGGGATAGTTTGCTGAGAATGATGGTTTCCAGCTTCATCCATGTCCCTACAAAGGACATGAACTCATCATTTTTTATGGCTGCATAGTATTCCATGGTGTATATGTGCCACATTTTCTTAACCCAGTCTATCATTGTTGGACATTTGGGTTGGTTCCAAGTCTTTGCTATTGTGAATAGTGCCGCAATAAACATACGTGTGCATGTGTCTTTATAGCAGCATAGTTGCATGCCTATTTCTAACTGTGGCTCCAGGGACCATCACCACAGTTTACTTATCTCCCATCCCAGAGATGGACCCTTCAGTGGTCTCTGCTCTCTGGTACAGACAACTCTGTGATAAAAATTCGTACTCCTGGGAGCTGAACTGATGACTGATCACATAAAAAGTTACTAAATGTGCTCTCCAGAACAGCCCTCCAGACTCACTCTCCAGGATGGATCAGCCAGTGCAGCCTCCCACCAGAACTCTATTTCCCTTTTTCTCTCTACTTTCTTGCTAATCTGATGAGCACAAGGCAGCATTCCACTGACAACATATTTGCACTTCTTCTACCGCTTTTAAGTTCAAACATCTCTTCTCACACAGGGTAGCCAACCAGGTGTCTCCTTACAGAAACTGCTTACTAATGTCCTTTGCTGTGTTTCTATGGTTTCCCCCTATGGAAATTTTAAAGCCAAACTACATGTTTACATTTTAAATAAAGCACATACTTCAATATAAAAGCATGTGTGGCCACCACAGGAAAGTCAGAGACCATGAACAAATACGAAAAATATTTAAAAGCAATCACAATTTTCTCACCCACAAATAACCAACTATAAACAGATCTGTGGTACACTTCATCCTTCCTATCTTTCTCTCTGCCTCCCTTTCTCAAAAATATGTAAATATTTTATACAATACTGTAACAATTATTTCTTTATTTTTGCCTAATGCATCATCAGCATCTTCCCATGTCAATAAACTGGTGTAAAATTACTTTTAATGGCCAAATACTACTAAATTGAATTATGTGCCAGGACTTTATTTTGCTGTCTTGGCCAGATGATGTCCAATAGTTTTCTATTTCAAATAATGTTTTATTTAATTATCTATACAGCTAAAAATTCATATATGCTTAATTATATTTCATTAATATATATTCTTAGAAGTGAAAGTAGCAGGTCAAAGGAAAAAAAATTTTTAAGGCTTTTAATTCATTTTGTCAAAGTGTTCCTGCTAAAGTTGAAACAACTGACATTCACAGTAACAGCGCATGTGCATGTGTTCTCGTTTCCTCAAAATGTTTCCTTCCAAATTGATATGCAAAACATGGTGACTCATTATTTTAATTTGTAATTTATTGATTGTGAAAGAGGTTGAACCATCTTTCATTTTGTTTTTGACTCTTTGTATTTCTTCATTTTTTCTCTGTTTTATTTATTTATTATTTATTTATTTTTATTTTTTGAGATGGAGTCCTGCTCTGTCACCAAGGCTGGAGTGCAGTGGTGCAATCTCAGCACACTGCAAGCTCTGCCTCCCAGGTTCAAGTGATTCTCCTGCCTCAGCCTCCCGAGTAGCTGGGACTACAGGCGCCTGCCACCACGCCAGGCTAATTTTTTGTATTTTTAGTAGAGACGGGGTTTCACTGTGTTAGCCAGGATGGTCTCGATCTCCTGACCTCGTGATCCACCCGCCTCGGCCTCCCAAAGTGCTGAGATTACAGGTGTGAGCCACGGCACCCAGCCCTTTTCTTTGTTTTAAAAATGCATTTATTTATTGAAACACTTCCTGTTCTGTCCTTTGCCCATTTTTTTTTCTTAGGGTATTCAGTTTTCTTACTGATTTTGAAATAAATAGTTAAAGCTAAAAGAGAAAACAAAAAACAAAGAAAAACAATTTTATATCTTTCAAATTTAGAATAAGGTTATACAACTATACTTGGGATGATTTTAAATATAAACCTGTGCTTCCAGCAGGCCAGCCAAACTCTTAAAATTTTGAAGAGAAAAGAAGACTGTTGAATTTAGATCAACTGAAGTCCTTGATTCTTTATAGCTAATTATTCTAAAAGATAGTCTCGCAACTTTGAAGTTTTAAATACACATTTAAAAATAAGCAGCCTTTAGGTGAATTGTAAAAAAGAAAGCAAATGTCATATCTAGAAATAAAGACAAACCAAGAAAATTTGTTCAAACATGTATCCTAGCTCTCATGAGTTACAACATTATGAGGTTTCATTTCCTATAGCTTCTCCACATAAAAAATGTCTTCTGTTAAAATTGTATTAGCTCAAATAAGGAAAGAATTTCAAAAACAAATGCAATATAGATACAGATAAAATACTCTAATCTTGTTCAAGGTCCCTGTCAGTTTCTATCACCTTCACTTAATCAACAAATGTATTGAGGAAATATTTACTGTGAGCCCTCTATGTGCCAGGCAGTGTCCTCATGCTTGAGAAAGAGCAAGAAACAAAACTAGGTCCCTGATCTTTTGGCTCTTTCAGTCCTAGAGACAGAATATAAATAAGTATATAGATAAATAAATGAACAAGACGATTATCCTTAATCTGCTTTTTTATGCCCAAAACAAAAGGATAGTAAGACTACTTTTTATTGGGTGGTTCCATTACCTTGTATATGTCCTTCATGGCATGTACAAGTATTTTATTTATTTGTTTACTATTTATCACCAACATTTCTCATTAGTTATATATGTTATATGAGGGCAAGGAACTTATCTTAAATACTGCTGCTTTCTCAGTTCTTAATATCATACTCATAGGATGTGCTCCATAAGTTTGTTGAGTGAATGAATGGATGGATCCTTAGGCATTCTAAACAAGAAAGATAACTAAGAGACTAATGTCATGCACTCCTCTCTAGCCTTATACCATACAAGAAATGTCTGCTCATCTCTACCCTTTGTGTTCAGTCTCCACAGGTGGTACAATAGCTCTGCTCCCACTTCACGACTCTCAAAGTCTTCCAAGGGACTAAACAGCTGATGCACACCAATGTGGCTTCTTCCACATGCATAGTTGTCCGACAAATAAAATGGTAACAGATGTGCCTCTGGTTTCTGAAAGCTGGGTGAATGTCCTTGGGTGAGTGTTGTATGCTTAAGAGTTTACGGCCCACGGTAGGAATGGAAACTCAGTAACCTGGTGTTGAGCCTTCCTCAACTTATTTCCTCAAGAAAGTTTCTCAAACCCGAATGTTGTAAATGTTGACAGCTGTAGTCAGGAAAAGGCATAGTAATGAGCTGCTGTGCCAATTTCCTTGAGCTGTCATAACTAATTACCATAAACATGGTGGCTTTGAACAACAGGAATATTTTTGCTCACAGTTCCAGAGGCCAGGAGTTTGAAATCAAGCTGTGCCATGCTAGCAGTGTGTGACTCCGATCTCCGCTTCTGTCTTCACATGGCTTTCTCTTTTGTGTCTCTGCATCTGTTCCCCCTTCACTATCTCTCTCTCTTTTTTTTTTTTTTTTTTTGATACAGACTCTCACTCTTATTGTCCAGGCTGGAGTGCGATGGTGCAATCTTGGCTCACTGCAATCTCTGCCTCCCGAGTTCAAGCGATTCTTCTGCCTCAGCCTCCCGAGTAGCTGGGATTACAGGCACCAGCCACCATGCCTGGCTAATTTTTTTGATATTTTTAGTAGACATGGGGTTTCACCATGTTGGCCAGGCTGGTCTTGAACTCCTGACCTCAGGTGATCCACCTGCCTCGGTCTCCCAAAGTGCTGGGATTACAGGTGTGAGCCACCGTGCCCAGCCTGTTCCCCCTTCTCTTCTAAGGATTTGTCATTGGATGTAGGGCCCACCTTAATCCAGGATGATCTTATCTTGAGATCCTTAATCACAATCTGCAAAGACCTTTTTCTGAAATAAGGTCATATTTACAGGTTCTGGGAGTTAGGACGAGGACATATCATTTTTGAGGGTCCCACTCAACCTCCTACGTCTGGGATTCCCTCCTGTGATTAGAACTCATGTGATCTGAGTGAATGGCTTCTTTTTGCAATGATAGTTACCATAGCTGAAAAATAATCACCCCACTTTAAACGAATTATAAAACACAATTATAAATACATCTTTGTGAACATATTGAATTTCAAATGGACTTTTTTCCCCTAAAAAAAGTGACAAGGCAACATAAAAACTACATATTTTAAATACTAGTTTGTAAACACAATACTAACATCTACCTGGTGAGAATGAGTGAACAAATAGGAAAATGGCTTAATATTTCCCAAAACAGGCATGATGCAACAATATTATTATTGGCTGAAACAGGTTTAAAAAAATTATGCCGGCCAGGCGTGGTGGCTCACGCCTGTAATCCTAACACTTTGGGAGGCCGAGACAGGTGGATCATCTGAGGTCAGGAGTTCAAGACCAGCCTGGCCAACATGGGGAAACCCCATCTCTACTAAAATACAAAAATTAGCCAGGCGTGGTGGCAAGTGCCTGTAATCCCAGCTACTCTGAAGGCTGAGGCAGGAGAATCACTGGAACTCGGGAGGCACAGGTTGCAGTGAGCCGAGATCACACCATTGCACTCCAGCTTGGGTGACAGAGACTCCATCTCAACAACAACAACAACAAAAAGAATAAAACCATGGGTAGAAAAAATGGGAGTCTTTCTAATGAAATAAGAATGAACTTAATCTCATTGTTAATGTCATGTGCTGCCAGAGATATAGCCAAAATGTTCAAGGTCCTCTCTAAGGCTGTGTGTGTCCTTGGAATCTCAGAGTGAAGTGTATGGGAACACATGGAAATTCTCTAGGGCCTGCTAGGATCCTCCCAAAGCAGAACAAGTGTTTCCAAATTCCCATGGCTTACAGGCTTGAGTGGATATTCTATAACGGTGCTTCTCGAATGTTGCAGTGCACCAGAATCACCTGGAGGGCTTTGGTAAAATGCAGATTCTCTGTCCACTCTCAGAGATTCCGATTCCATAGGTCTAGAATGTGGCCAAGAATTTGCATTTCTAGCAAGGTCTCAGGTAGAGCTGATGTGGCTGGTCTGGGGACCACACTTAATATTGTTCGATGGCAAATGGAAATGCCAAAATAATTAAAAGGAACAACTTCATTATTGGATTATTTTGTTGCCTTTGGTTCACTCCACACAGTATTAGAAAGTGCTATATCTGGCCGGGCATGGTGGCTCGTGCCTGTGATCCCAGCAACTTGGGAGGCCAAGGCAGGTGGATCACGAGGTCAGGACTTTGAGACCAGCCTGACCAATGTGGTGAAACCCCATCTCTACTGAAAATACAAAAATTAGCCGGGCGTGGTTGTGGGCACCTGTAATCCCAGCTATGCAGGAGGCTGAGGCAGGAGAATTGCTTGAACCCGGGAGGCGGAGGTTGCAGTGAGCCGAGATTGTGCCATTGCACTCCAGCCTGGGCGACAGAGCAAGACTCTGTCTCAAAAAAAAAAAAAAAAAAAAAAAAAGAAAGAAAGAAAGTGCTGTACCTGTCATTAAGGTCCTACGTCAACTGTCAATGAAGTCCATGTGACAGTTCCTCTTCGCTTCTCAGATTTCCCTTCTTAGGAGGACTAAATACCAATATGGGAGGACAGGCAGTTACCTGCACAGTAAGATTCGAGCACCACCTGCTCCAGGATGTCTGCTTATTCTTATGCCTGGAAGCTCATCCTGAAACACTCTATCCTTTGGATAAAGACATTGTCATCTCCTGGCATTAAAATGCAAATGCTCTTAGGATATTAACTGCCACAAACAGAGAACTTACAAGCTCATGCCAAGCCTATGTGAAGCCTTTATCACCTCTGCTAATCCTGGCAGCCACTCTATGAAGCAGGAATCAGCATCTTCCTCCCACAGTGAAGTTAAGCTGTTTGTGGAAAATCACATAGCTGGTAACAAGCCAACCTGTGATTTGAATCCGGGTCTGCTTGATGCAAAAAGCCACACTTTTAACCACTGCCCATATTTGTCTTGCAAATTCAACAACACATTATCAGCAGATATTGGGATCATAGTATGTCCTACAATGGCTACTAGTTTCTTGGGAAGCACTGAAGGAATGTAAGCTTGATGAGGCAAAGAGACTGGACATTTTGGGATCATTGCAAATTCCTTGACAAGAAGGACAAGGTTGGGGTGCTTCAGTAGAGAGGAGACAAACAAGAAAATATCTCCACATACTGCAAGCGCTGTGAAGATTGAAAGAAAAATTCCAAAGTTAGCCTTTCTAAGAAAACAAGAGGTGTCAGTGTTGGGGAAATGATGATAAACGTTGCAGTGCTTCTGCAAAGGGCTGCTGAGGATGTGTGAAAGTGCAATGCTTTGTGTTTGTGTTTCTGGCAAGCTATATTTGGCACAGAAATTATAGGATCCAATTCTATTTGAATTGTTATGGCGAATCCTTTTGTTATTTTTTAATTTTTTATCTTTTGCATATAATCACTGGCCTGTTAATAGGTTTTTAAATTCAGACTTCTGTAGGCTGAGCTTTCTTCAAACGGATTGTAGGTGCAAGTGTGATTCTGGAAATCCCGTCAAAGGCAGTGTTAATTCCTCCACCTTAATTAAGCTTCACACGCTTGGTAAATTATAACTACCCCTTTTAATTATTTTTGTATATATTGTTGGAGATTAAAAGCAGTGGCATAATTAATATAAAGATTGCTTCTCTTCTGAAAGGTGCGGATTCTGTCTGGACTAGTGAAATAACGAAGCTGGAATGCTGAAAATGGCTCTGGGCACGATTGCCGACTCAAGGTACATACACCATGGCCTAACAAGATGCTTTTAACAAAAGCTGAGAGCTCGACATAGTTTATATATTTGGGGTCGTGGTGCTTAGAATTCTATTTACAGGGTGGCAATCAAGGTATAAAGAGAAAGAACATGGTGGTGGAGACACACAGACCTGAATTTAATTTTCCGTCCCTCTTCCCACCAAGCCCTGAGATCTTCGGTGAGTTAACTCAACTTCTCTGAACTTGAAATTTCCTAATCTACAAAATAGAGACAATAGCTAAGAGAACTGGGCCCTGCTAGTCTCATAGTGGAAGGTGGGACCAATACTTGTCTCCACTTTGCATCTCCCATCTGTCCTCAAACATCCACTTCTCCCTGTCTGCAGTGCCAAATAGGATCGGCTCAAACTCAGGAAACAGGAGAGGGTCATTCCAGGAGTATTTGCTCTGACTTGAAACAGGCAGAATAAATGAACCCTAGTCTAAGTAGATTCTGAGATTTTTTTGTCTGTTTTCAAAATCAAAGCAGTGGCTTCTTAAAACCTGAATGACTCACAAGAACTCACTTATGAGTTCATTATTTTCTTTATAATGCTTTACAGAGTCAGAGGTGAACTGGCTGGGTTTCCTTAAGTGTGTTAACACTAGAGCTGATTTTTAGAGGTACTAAAGTATTTCCATCATTGAAATACTGGTCCATGAGCAAATAATAATAATGGCCACCATTTTTTGAGAGCCCTGTGCTAAACATACATACTTCACAAGTATTACCTCAGACAGTTTTTCTTGGTATCTTTTTATTATTATTATTCCCACCTCATAGAATAGGAAACAGGCAAGCATGTAAGTACTCTCCCATCCCCCACAGTCAGTTTGTAACGGGCCAGGCTGGGATTAGAACTTACGAAATTCATCTACATACATGCCAGAGGCCTTTGACTCCTCTGCTACACAGCCAGATGAGCACCTTTCCATACATAATCCAGGACAATAACAACTGAAATTATGAAAACATATGTGACCAGCATAGAGTGACCCGTCTATTAATATATTATTAAAGGCATAATTATTAGTAATATTATTACTATTTACTCTCCATGGCTTAGTATAATACCCTCACAGATAACATTTGTGTTTCTTAGAACTTTCTCTTTAGGCTACATCTAATATTTTACATGTGCTTGATTCACCCTCCTGTTTGTGGAGAAGGAATTATATAGACAACGTTACAGCTTTCAAGTTGTACTGACCATAAGCACAGAGTATGAACATTTGACATTGTGACCTATTACTATGTTCTGTGTATGCTAGTATTTTTTATTCTGTCTGATTTCATTTTTTAAGAATGTTGGTCTTGACTAACAAACTTGATTTCAAACTGACAATAGGTCATATCCTGTACATAGACACACATAAACACACACGCACGCGTGCCCATGCTTGCACCACAGCACATAGCTCCAGATTTAGTAACTCAGACAGGCTTAACATTCAACTCATTTCATTAGTCCATGTGGCTCAGGGAGATTTTAACTATAACCATTTTGTCTCTGTCCACAAATTTAATTTGTAAATCACACAAAAGTACCTGGCAGTTTCTGACAGTTTTCTGAATGAATGAAAATGCAAACTGTGCTTTGGTAAGTAACATGCTTAAAACACTGCATGAACTACTCAAGCATATGCCAGTTTTCCATTCTTCATGCTTTTGTCTAATATACTGACACTCTTGGGAGTACATGTGGAGACAAGAAGTTATAGGCACGTAGGATTAGAAGTTACTGCCCAAAGTGGTTAATCAGCAGTAATCACCCCGACAAACAGGGCCCCTTCTACCACAAAGCTCCCTAATCTTTTCCCACCCCAGATGACATATCCAGAAATTATAACACTTGGTTAAACCAGCTATAATTTATAAAAGGAAACTGAACTGTTTCTGAAGTGGTGGTATTTTATATTATTGGCAAGAGACTCAAGAATGTCTGTTCTATAAGATTCCACAGCCTCATTCTAGTGTCTAACAACCCTCAGTGTGAGAAATAATTTTCAAACACTTATAGTTGTACTTCAGAGTTGCAGACTGAATAGATTCAAACACTAGAAATAACTTTTTGGTAATTGGCAGTGCAGAAGAAAGACTATAAATCTTCAAGTGGATTATCTTTCACTAAATTTGAACTACAAGCCCAATTACTTAAGCAACTCAAAATACAGTAAGATAAATGTTCATTTTCAAGCTTCCCACTTACCCCTGGCTGCCCAAATCACATACACAGAATGAGTTAAGTGACATAGGAAGGTAAACCTCTTACCTGTGTTAAGGGGGTGGGGAGCCACTGGGAAGTGGCTCATGCACTATTCTAGTTTGTTGCAGGAATGATTTTTGCATTAACTGCTACTTGAATGACTCATGTTGCTAGTCCTGTGTACTTTTACTTATTTTTAATCAATTCTGAAATTATTAGAGGATTTTGATATTATGTCAAAATAGGATTTTGAGTTCTCTTAAGGAGGGAAACTGCTGTTGCCGTTACAGTTTACTGTTCTAATGCTGACCCCAGACTGTAGGTGTGAGTGGACTTGAGTCCACAGCAACCTTTGGAGAACTACATGACCTCATTAAGCTGGCTGCCTTATCTGTGAAATGGAGACACTACAGCACCTACGGCACAGGATTGTTAAACAATGACGAGACTCTCATTTATTAAGCACTCAATTATTTCAACACATGTCTTTCCAAAAGCAGAGAAACTAGTGGTGGTCCACATTCCTGAAGCCTGTTCAAAGAGTTTTCTTCAGATTAGCTTTACCTTATTTTGGCTTCTACAACCTCAAAGAGTTTAATTTAATTTTGAAAAAACTTGGCAAGTTTTAGGTTTTGTAAACAAGGAAGAAAAACTTTAAATTTGCCTAATTTCACTCTTGTGGATGTTACAAAGACATACATTTGTTTCTATTGAAGGCCACAGGGAGAGAAACTTCTAGCAAATGCTAGAGGGTGGCTGAATAGACCGGCTCTATAGTTTTGTTCATGAAACATATGATTTCATGAACTATCTAATTGTATCTCTAGGTTTTTTTTTGTCATTTTTAAGCCAATCCAATAATATTAAAAACTATAATACTATGAGAGTGCCTGAAGTTTCCTTAAATGCACATCTGAAAAAGAAAATAATGAGGTCCCAAACAGAAAACATGAAATCAAATAAAAGTATAAATTCCACATTGGAGATGAAAGAATGATGTTATAGCTATGGATATAACAAAAGTCCCACCGGTTAGGGGAAAAACAACTCAATGTCCAGTAAATGTGTATTTAAAAAAATGACAGATAGGAAATATAGCATTGTATAGCACTAAACACAGCAGGTCTATCAGTGGTTTCAGTTATCTGTGCGTGTGAGTGTGTGTGTGTGTTTTGATTTTGAAATCTCGTCATCTAAACCAGTATCTTTATAGGACAGCTTTACCCTGTCATTGAAACAGACTCTCAGAGGTCTCTTCAAGCATCCATCATCTGCTTTTATCTTCTCTGTAACATTCCTTCTGGTTAACTGCTCATGGCTTTAACATTTCCAGGAGTAGGAGAAATATCAGAAAAGGCTTATTAAACAATAATGTGCTGGAACCAGATAAACTGAGTTCCGAGGAACAGTGAAGGAAAATGATGAAGGGACACATTCGTTGTAAGTTTTAATTCCACATCTAGCTACTTGTTTTAAAAAAGTTTGGCTTTCAACAATTTTCCACATGTCTGTTTCAGGAAAACAGAAATAATTTCTAGTTAAGTTTAAAAGGAGACATTTACCTTTGTTTATGAGTATATATATTATGTTTGTAGCTAGCAATTAAGTCTCAGAGGTATTTAAGTTATATCAAAATGTTTATAGTATAATAAAATATATTTAAATATAAGAAATGGAAGTACTAAAGGCATATTTAGTCTTCTAGTATCAGAAAGATACTACCAGAAATGATTCTTTCAGCATGAAAGAGGAGAGTCCAACCCCAGTCAGATTTCTCAGTGAACCAGGCACAGTCCTGCTTACTGTCACTGTCACCTAGACGCACAAAACCACACATGGCAGTGTGCTCATCGATTATGCAACATTGGTTGAGCATCTGTTCTCTGCCAGGTTCTGTACCAGCTGCTAAACATACAAAGATTCAAGGTTAAAAAAATCCTCTCTTCATTCAAAAAGTTCAGCGTCTAGTAGGATGAATAAGTGAATGAATGAATAAACCAAGTGAAACACTGCCAAGTGCTATTGTTTAGATCTAAACCAAAGCCCGCAGAGGGAACAGTGGACTCTACCTGGGAAGATTAAGAAGATCTTACCCGAGTGGGGACAGGGAACAAGGTCTCAAGGTGTGAGATGTCTTCCAGGTGAAGAAGCGAGAGAGGGCTATTCTAGGCAAGGAGAACCGCAGAGATGGGTCAAACAAGAGGTTGGAAGTAAGTAGGAAAAAAATAGTGAAGGGTGAAAAGATATCTGTCATTTTAAAATATTAATAAAAGACAGATTATGCTGGATTGAGAAATGGGTGACAGTTTAAGATGTCGGGCAGGAAGTGTAGGCTCCTCTTTTAAGAAACATGGGGTGGAAGGAAAGAAGAGGGCCCAGCAATAGCTTGAAAGAGAGTCTGCAGGGATCAGGGACTGGAGCTGGGGATAGAATCCTGACCCTTCCCTGGAGGGAACCAGAGGGAGCCCGAGGACCACCCCCATCACACACACAGCGGAAGGGATTTTCCCAAGATACTGGCCTCAACAGAATGAGTTTCCAGGATTCATCCTGAGACAGGTATCCAGTAACTGAAAACCCACAGTGGCTCAATTATGATCGAAAATTATTTTCTGCCTAAACAAATATTAAACTTTAAAGAACACTTGCATTTACAGTGTTTTAAGTCAATTAACCTTCACAGCCTACTGTACTTTTATCACATAAATGTTTCTAATCAAGGTTGAGATGAAAAGGAGTTTTCCATAACTGCAGCTTTAGCACGTCTCTAGAAAACAGAGCATGTCTTACACTGCACATGAACTCGTGATAACAGCAAGGGCGGATGCAACAGAGGAAGGATCTGGAGCTGCAAGTGAGGCTGTTGCTGGCCCACACCCCAGAGTTCCCCTCGCATCTAGTCCTATGGAGGACGTGGGGATGGAGCTCACTCTTCTGACTGAGCTCCAACTACAGCCTTAATTCTCACCAGCCCTTGGATTTTGTTTTTTTAATTTGGGAGTTCTCAAGAGGTTTGGTTTGGTTTGTAATCAAATTTATTTTTCATATCTATTCAGAAGTATGGAAACAGCCTAGAAAAACATCAAAAAATGAAATCCTATTTACTTGAGTTATTTTTAAAGGAGGGAAGACCTACATTTTCCAGACTGTAGGGAGACAGCAAATCTGTATAATTTGGGGAAAAGGACAGCCCTCCAGAGAGCCAGAGAACTAAACTAGGTGGGATGGTGGGAGGCCCTGCTGAAGAAAGTGGAGAGTTGCTGGTGCTCTTGTCTCCCAGGCCTGTTTGGGCCACAAATTCACACTACCTGATCACCTGGCCACCTGATCACCTGGCCACCTGGCCACTTGGCTACCTGACCACCTAGCTACCTGGCCAGCTAGCCACCTGACCACCTGGCTACCTGATCACCTGGCTACCTGACTACCTGACCACTTGGCTACCTGGCCAACTGACCACCTGACTACCTGACCACCTGGCTACCTGGTCACCTAGCTACCTGGCCACTTGACCACCTGACCATCTGACCACCTAGCCACCTGACCACCTGACCCCCTGGCCATTTGACCACCTAGCCACTTGACCACCTGACCACCTAGCCACCTGGCTACCTGACTTCCCAACATGTGGACGTCACCTCTTCCTACACACCACCTTAAATCTCCACCCTCCCACTTTTCTGCATAGCTCTCGGAGTAGCCCAGCCCAGGACTGGCTATAAAAACTGAGAAAGCATGCTTATAGGGCTCATCCAAAGCCAGCTTCCTCTAAAAAACTCAAATAAAAAAACTCTTTTTTTTTAACAGTTTAAATAAACTGTTTAATTATGATTCTTGTTTGAAAGTGGAGCATGACTCCAGATTAAAAAGAGCTTCTAGACCTTAACAGGATAGCCATGCTGAATCATTCACAGAGGTCAACAAAATCTGTGATCAAGAGTCTTTTAAGAGGCTTCCTTTGCCCTCAAAGAGAACTATGGAGAATCAAATGTGAAGAAATGCTTTGATTTCATTTTGAAAACTTAAGTTTTCAAAAAAGTGTGACTTTAATATAAAACTACTTTCAGCAGAGCACAATTTAAACATTGACTCTTAAGAAATAGATTTGTATTAGGACACAGACAAAAATCCTATAATCATATGCTAATAACTGAAATTGTACTATAATTGCCTGCTAATTACCAGGGAAATCTACAGGATTAATATTAATAATGTAACTAATAAATCCTGATACAGGAAAGATTACTGTGAACCAACATTGAAGACAGAGATTGAATAAAGAGCATACTGTTTATTTCACAATTAACTACAACCTTGTGTCAATAATGCTTACACTGGATGTGACTACAATGATGTTTATTTGGATGTGTTTCTGGAATCAGGCTCACTACATCACAACCTGTACTGCCCGTTCTGAAAGCACAAGAGCTGTTATGTGCATTATTTTGGAACATCTGCACCAGAAAGTAGTAAAGGAATTCTTAGTTCTCTTCTGTAGGGAGAAGTTATATATGAATGTGCTACCAATTAACTGTCATAGCTTCTGGCTTTCACTCTATGAAGTTAATGTTGGTTGTTGAACCTCTTCTAATTTTCCTTCCCTGTTTGAAAGGTAACAAATAGAAAAATATGCCTTCCCGAGAACGTGGTTTTGGAATTATCCACTATTTGAGGAGATTTGGACTGATATCTAGTCTAGTTAACTTTTTTATTTGTGATCCATTTTAAATATTTTTTAAATGGCTCACACACTGTGCAAAACTGGATAACTCCACTGTGCAAATAAGTCCTGGGAAACTCCCAGCCTGTTCTATGTGTAGACGGTGCCTCAAAATCAACATGCCCCTGGCTGAACTCAGTACCTGGCCAACCTCCACTCCTTCAACACTTGGCCACGCTGCTCCTTCTGACTCACCTGCCTCTGGGGAGGGCATCCAACCAGTTAGCAAAGCTGTGCTTTTCTTCATGATCCTTTTGTTCCCCTGTATCCCCCACAGCCAATCAGTCATCAAGGCTCTATCAGCTTGACAGTCTGTCTCTCACTCCTGGGTTAACTTTGTATTTCTCCTTTGCAATTCATGCCTCCAATCTCAGTCTTTCACCTGGCTATTGCTGGTTTTCCATTGCCAGTCCATCCCTCACTGCATCCATCCCATATGCTGGCTCAGAATTACCTCCCTGAAATACAGATATCCCATTACAAACCTGCCAAACATCCCCAATGGTTATCTAAAGCCTCCAACATCAAGCACTGCAACTCATTCAAGAGAAAGTTCATTTTGTCACAGTATTCTATTTGACTATTACTTCTGCACATTCTCCACTGTCTGTCCTTATTAAAGTTCTGGGAGGACTGATGAGCAAATGTAACACAGCCACTTGGATGGATGGCAATTTGCAGGTACAATTTCTATTATTACCCTCTCTTACACATCTTGGATCTCTAAAATCTGCTTCATTCAACAACAGAAAAACATGGCTAAACAAGATATTCATGTTAAACCTCAGTATAAAAAAGTATAAATACACACACATACACACACACACTTGAATATCTCCCCAATAAAACTGTAAAACAAGACTTTGTGGAGCCAAGATACTGTTAAAGCAACAAAGAGCAAGAAACTCTGAGCTCCACTTCTGGCTTAGTGACGTTCCTTTGCAAAGATGCTGAGGTGGGTGGTCGCAGAGGAACTCAAATAGCATTTCCCTAACATTCTACCTGCAGCTCTGAGGTTTGCCACCAGGACTGAGGTGTCAAGAATCAATGAACCTCTAACACTCAGAGCCTTCTGGGTCTGTGGACCCCTAGAATCCTTCCTGGGCTCAGTCAGCCTCCATTGGGGACCCAAGGCTTCAGCCTGTGACACATAGAAACAGCTTAATCAGGGTTTCTTTTAGAGTTTGAGACCAGAAAATTCCATCTATGCTTCATCTCCCTGTCATTCTAAGATGCCCTTAAAAAATGTAAGCCTTTCCACAGCCCCATGTACTGAGGACTTCCTTCCTTCACCCTACTCTCTGCATGGGTCAAATCAACAAATCAACTAGCACTCTCACTAGCGTGCATGAGAGTATCCACCCCTTCCACCTTGGCTAATAGTGTTATCAGACTTTATTAAATAATTTGTCAGTCCCATTTTTTTTTTTTTTTTTTTGAGACGGAGTCTTGCTCTGTTGCCCAGGGTGGAGTGCAGTGGTGTGATCTTGGCTCACTGAAACCTCCACCTCCTGGGTTCAAGGGATTCTCCTGCCTCAGTCTCCCAGGTAGCTGGAATTGTAGGTGCCCGCCACCACGTCCGGCTAATTTTTATATTTTTAGTAGAGATGGGGTTTCACCATGTTGGCCAGGCTGGTCTGGAACTTTCTGCTTCAAGTGATCTGCCTGCCACGGCCTCCCAAAGTGCTAAGATTAGAGGCGTGAGCCACTGCGCCCAGCTTCAGTCCCACTTTTTTTGTCTTGATTACTGTACCTATGAATGTGCTATTGCACGACTTGCAGCACCCTTCCTACCTTTTTGACCTCACATGCCCTAGTTATCCTTCCAGATGAGTCTCAGAAACTTCTCTGGGAAGCGCTCTTCTATGCTGCCGCTTACCACGTGATATCTTAGCTAGTCATCTTCTTGCCCCTAGTCTTGAGCAGTTTGAGTACAGGGCTCTGCCTTAATTACATTTGTATTGCCAGTGCCTAACAAAGGGTCTGGCACATAGTAGGTGTTCAGTAAACTTTTGCAGAACGAATGTGGAATAACTGTGCTTTTCCTCAAACCAGTGTTAACTAATATGGGGCCATCACTAACTCCAAGTCTTCTTTTAAAGGGGCTTTCTCACTCAGAGAAAATCAAACAACAAATTTAATTTAAATAGAGATTCCACGCAGGAGGTGGACATAGGTGGACATAGGAATGCTCCTGGGACTGCAGAATGTAAACTTATTTATGACCTTGAATAATTGTTGTTATTCAAGGAGCTCACAAGAGTGAACTTGTGAGACTCAGAGAACTTTGCTTATGTGTTTTGAAAAGCAGCAGAATCCACTTGGGCCTGGGTTTGTTTGGTTTACTTACATCAAGTTCGAGCTCATTGCTAATGTTTTCTTCCCCTGCCCCCAACTCCTGCCAAACAGTTTACGACCCAATGTACAAGAACCGCATATCAAACTGGCTTCCACCAATGTCAGAACTAGCAGCAGCCAAGAAGTCCACCACTCAGATTGCAAAACGTCCTCCATATCTGGAGAGGAAGGCACAGACCAAAGAATCAGGACGTCTGTGAACCAGCCTCTCTCCATGTAGACAGGGCCTGGTGGGTGCCAAGAACTGGCTAGAAGCTGGAATACAAAGGCAGTATATGGTGGAGAGAGGGCTTCAAATAATTGTTTTTTAAAAAATGGTGGCACGCAGTGGCTCACGCCTATAATCCCAGCACTTTGGGAAGCTGAGACGGGCAGATCACGAGGTCAGGAGATCGAGACCATCCTGGCTAACACAGTGAAACCCCGTCTCTACTAAAAATACAAAAAATTAGCTGGGTGTGGTGGCGTGTGCCTGTAGCCCCAGCTACTCAGGAGGTTGAGGCAGGAGAATCCCTTGAACCAGGGAGTCGGAGGCTGCAGTGAGCCGAGATCATGCCACCGCACTCCAGCCTGGGCGACAGAGCGAGATTCCATCTCAAAAATAAATAAATAAATAAAATAAAATAAATAAAAATAAAAATGGTGCACATTTTGGCATTCTTGGGTTTCTATCCCACCTACATACCACTTATCACATGTGTGATCTTGCGTAAAATTCTTCCCTCTTAGCATCTTGGCTTTTAAACAAGAAAATGGGATATTTTGGCCAGGTGCGGTGGCTCTCGCCTGTAATCCCAGCACTTTGGGAGGCCGAGGCAGGCAGATCACTTGAGGTCACCCTGGCTGGGAAGAGTGACGGGGAGGGAGGGATGAAGAGAGGTTGGTTAATGGGTACAAACATAGTTAGAGAGCAGGAATAAGTTCCAGCATTCAATAGCAGAGCTGAGTGATTAGAGTTAGCAATAATTTATTGCATATTTCAAAATAGCTAGAAGAGAAGATTTGAGATACTCTGAACACAAAGAAATGGTAAATGTTTGAGGCGATGGATATCCTAAATGCACTGATTTGATCATTGCATATTGTATGCCTGTATCAAAATATCACAGGTACTCCATAAGTACGTATAATTATTATGTATCAATTTAAAAAAAAGAACCCTTGCTTTAGCTAAGGGGCCCTCATCTCGGTCTCTAACTCCAGCCTCAGGGTCACTGCCTGGCTGACTTGGTTGAACCTGCAGATCATAGATGCTGGTGGAGATTTGGGAATTGAGACTTTTGAGCCCTGAGTTTAACCTCCAGTTTCACGGGGGTTTCAAAAAAGAAATGCATTAAATAATTCGGGATACTTTTTAATTTTTTTATTTTTTAGGCCATTAGAATGTTCCTAACCAAAACTAGCAAATGTATGGCCCACGCACTCTCTGCCTTCCTTCACCCTCTGCAGGCACTGATAACCCTCCATGATAGTCCTAGTGGAGACAAAGAGTGACCTCAGAAACCTTCTCAATATCACACTCCAGAGTTAAAGCAGATGACGGTGCAACAGGCAGACATATGTGCCAGGACACCATCGGTGCTCCTTTATGTGGGAAATGGTGTTTACAACCCACTGGCAGAGAAATGCATGATTTGATTTTTTTAATCTAGCAGAAGAATGAATTGTATGAGATTTTTGCATATTTTCTCTCTCTATGTGAGCAGATGTCAGGTTGAGATTGGGGTAGAGACTGTGCTCAGAAGATTCATGTCTCATTGAAGCTAACTGATGGATTTAATGCCTTGTTCTCAGGTTGGAAGCAAGTAGCCCAGCTACCCATGAAGCTACTTAGTAAAGGTCACAAATCTCAGAGATAAAGCATGTGTGTGCCTATGGGGACACATGTGTATACAGAAAGAAAAGTCTGAAGGCAGGCAAGAGATGATAAAGAAGATAAGAAGATCTGAAGTCTTACAAGATCTGAGAAATCATTCTAGTCTCAGAAAAGTAAACCCTGTAACAATATCAAAGTTGGATCAACAGGTATGCCAGTAAAATGCTTTTATTATTTGCCTTATTTGGACCTACTCCATATTTCTCTTTAATTGCTCCTTTCATTTTCTTGGGTAATAATTATAAGGCTAACTTTTCAAATAAAATAAAATTGTTCCTCTGCTCTATGCAGATTTAACTAAACAGGTTAAGGCAAGTATCCCCAACCCCCGTCCTAGTCACCAGGTCTTGGTTTAGTTTATCAGCTCAGGTCAGGAACACAGATCTTATCCCGGCTCTTGCACTAATTATCTGAGGGGGAGTCATGTGATATGGGCCAGTGAGACTTCCTAGGCCTCAGTTTCCTTGTTTATTCGATAAATATGTTTGACTAGTTAATACAATAGGTGTATGTGTGTGATGCGGAGGTGAGGAGCGGCTTAACTATTTTGCAAGAAAAACCAGTAACTAGTTTCATTGTCTTCTACAGTGAGCCTCTGACCCTATCCTAGTCATTAAACTCTGCCAGTGTGGTCAAGAAGTCCTAGCCAGGGTGAAATGGAAGATCTGAAAAGTCCTCATTGTAGTGTGTAAGAAATCAAAGTAATTGTCCTTTGCAAGGCTCAGTAATACCTTTTCATACCCAGCAGGATGGGAACCTTCACTTAGCCCACACTCATTTGGACTGAAGCATCTTAGTCAGCAAAATGGGGTAATGAAGTCTACAAATGAGAAATGACTTACTTCTTATGGAAACAGTGGTAAAATTATTTGGAAACACATACATTACTGTCTGTTTTTAAGTAATTTTTGGAAGCTTTAAGATCTATTCCCTGAATTCCCCTACTTTGCTCTGCATCTCAGAGGTTGATTCTGCAAACTGCACTTTCCGGGGTAATGTGCCCTCTGACTCCGAGTTAAATTCTGCCAATGGGAGGCACTGGCAGGAGATCACGAGGCAGAGAGAAGTCAGGACAGTTCTTCTCCTCCCTCTTGGCACTGAGAATGTCTCTGGCAGCAATTCTGCTGTGCTTTCATCTCCCATTGGAAAACAGCTCTCTCTGTGGTCCCAGCTCCTGCTGGGTGGCTCCTACAACACCCACCTCCTCCTCCCTTTGATTCTCCAGCCCTGCAGGTAATAGCTGGATTGTCTCATTGTGCCTTCAGCCTTTCCAACCTTGGCAATGAATTCATGCCCAGTGAATTATTGGGCCATGAGTGTTGCCTTCCAGACTGGACCCAGAGTGATGTGCCATCCAGGGGGCTGCTGGTCTCTACAGAACGGACCTCAAGTTTAGGGGTATACAGACTCCTGGCAGATTCACTCCTTCTTTAAATGGTTCACTTGCGTGACCACCTAGCATTGCTTGCACTAGGCATGTGTTGAAATGGAAAGAACACTGGACAGAGAACTAGAAACTTAATGTGTAGTCACATGACCTTTGCCAAATGGCTTTAGGGTCACACGAGCTTGAGTTTATTTATGTCACAGGGATAAGAGTTCATCTGACCTGCTGACTGCCTACTAGGCTCAAACGGGGAGGCCATGAAAACACGTTTTAGGAATTGAAATGGTCATTGCAAATCTAACTATATGACTATGATTTTATGAGACACAGTTGACTTTCATAGAATAGAAAACGCTTTGCTCTCTGCTTAGCCTGATTTTGGTTACTCAGTCTGATCTGCACTAAATGTCCTGACATAGACTAGTGCCGGGCACATCATAAGAGCTCTGTGGCTCCAGCTGTGATTACTGCGCCAGGCTCCCCTTGGCATTGAGACAACATGTCAGTTTATCGAGGACTATACAGGGAAGTCAAGGTCAACTTACCAATGTCAAGGACCCTCTGCTTCGCCGTATGCTGCCGAGAGTGCCAGTATTTCCAGTATTTGAGCTGTTCATCTCTGTTTTTGTCTTCACTGAAGACCACCATCACCACACTCTGCAGAGGGGAGAATCGTGGAGCTTACTTTTTGTTCAGTGCCTCTGTTGCCTCAGTCTCCAGTTCTGGAAGTTCTACCAGAGGTGTGTTTGTGTCATGTTGCTTTTCTTGCTTTAGAAAAGCCCAGACAAGCTTGGTTGTATGGTCCGTTTTGTTATAAAATGGACCTACTTAAAAAATGAATTTGTCTTTCAAATTCATTTTGAAGCATGAAGGAAAAAAAAAAAGGGTCCTACATCAGTTTTACCAGGAGGTTATAAACAACCAGATTAACCAATTAGCAGCAAATGTATTATTTTGTGAGGTCAGCAGAAAACCCCCCAAATTTTTTTTTCTTGTATTGGAAACAAGCATTCTTTTGAAATTTCTACTCATTAAACATAAAATGTGATGCCATTTGTAAAGAAGCAAACATCTGTTTGTGGTCTAATTAAGTGGCTCAGGCTGGAATATCAAAATTAATGAGAAAAATACTAAGGAAATGAGGAAAATGCTGAAAGACAAATTCATATTGGTGAACATAGATCTAAACTACAGATATTTCATACACTGAAAAACGCAAGAGCAACTATGATATCTATTTAAATCTAATGTGGATGCACTTTAAAAATGAGCTTGAGAAACTAATTATATCTTGCAGAAATAAGAATTCAAAACTCTTTTCAGTTCTAAATTATAAACAGCCTCATTAAACTAAATACACATTAATTCACCGTCACTTATGAAATGGAGACAGTACCAAAAACAACCCTCTTCCAAAAAAAAACCCTTTAATTACAGTATCAGGAATACTCTTCCTCTCACTCCACATCCAAAACACTTCTTAGGCACTTTCCTACTATTCCTGAAAAATATTTCATGGACTCTCATTCCTTAAGAACTTCTTAGGGCTGGGCCGGGTGACTCATGCCTGTAATCCCAACACTTTGGGAAACTGAGGTGGGAAGATCTCTTGAGTCCAGGAACTCAAGACCAGCCTGGGGAACATAGTGAGACCCTATCTCTGCAAATAAAATAATAAAATAAAAAGCCAGGCATGGTGGTGCACGTCTGAAGTCCCAGCTACTTGGAAGGCTGAGACAGGAGGATCCGTTTGAGCTTGGGAGGTTGAGGCTTCAATGAGTAGTGATCATGCCACTGTACTCCAGCCTGGGTGACAGAGAGAGACCCTGTCTCAAAAACCAAAACCAAAACCAAAACAACCTTCTCCTTTGTAGCAGTTTACACATTAGTAGTCATTTACTTATTTACCATTATTCAGCCAATGGCAATGTCTTCCCAATTAACATCAAACTTAGCAAGGACAGAAACTGTGTCTGCCATTCACCTTGGCACCTGACGAATAACAGACAGCAAATACATGCCGGTGGCTGGCTGTCACTTTGAAATCTGGCTCTTGCCTAAAGTATGTGTAAACAATTTTTACACAAGAAAGCAGATGTTTGTTAGGAAAACTGTTTAGAAATATGTATCCATATTGTTTCGAATTCACAAGCAGTGAGATCTTCAGAGGCACTGGATACATGACAACAAAGAAAACCATTCTCTGTGCTGGTGCAACTATGAGCTCAGCCAGCTTTTCATTCTACCCTCTGCCACGCCTCAAACTTTTCCATTTATGTGTAAAAGTTTACTGCGTGGCTTCCTGGTATTTATTTGTCGCAAAATAAAAATAACATTTAAAGTAATATTTTTTCTGGCAAGTGTCTAAATTAGCATAAATAATGGCATATTCTTGGTATGGAAATTTATTTCTTCAATGATAAAGGAAAACGCAGTTTGAAACTGTTGTTACCACGCCCTACATGCTTCGACTTGGAATGAAACACTGTTCTCAGAAATAAATGCTGATAGGTGACAAACACATTTCTCCTTCCTGCTCCAGAGCCGGGGAGTAAGAAAGAGCCACTCTGAGAGGCGCCAACTTAGTCTCCAAGGGTGGAGGTTGAAGTCCTTACAAGAAAGGGGGGACTCTTCACTTTAGCCAAAATGGAACATAAAGAAATAAAATTTTCTTATTAAATTATTTTCATGATTTCAGCAAAGTAGAATTCTTGGGAAAGTCCCTGTACTCCAAACTGTTGTCATGACCTTAGAATACTAACTACCCACCATTTTTTCCAGGTTGATGATAATGATGTTAAGAGGGTGTATATGAGTTATACTAACACTTGGAATTTATAAGGCTTAAAAAAAAAAAAGCAAATTTATTCAGTGTCTTCTTACCAGATGCTCATATACAAGAGGGGGAGGATGTAATTTATAGGAAATATATCCAGAGAGAAATAGATCCAGGCTAACATTTCCCTGCCTTCAGCCCTCCATGCTGCTCAACACAGCACAACCTCACAGTAAAGAGAGTTGGGTTCAGGAGTCTGACGCCCTGGGGTAGATCCTGGTTCCCTCACCTTTTAGCTATGTAACCTTGGCCGGTTACTAGTTTCTGAAACTTTATCACCAAGTTTCCTTATCTGTAATATCATAAAAACAACAGTGCCTTTTTCATAGGGTTGTTGTCAGTTTCAGTGAGTTACTAGACAGATGGCACCTAATACAATACCTGGCGCTTGAAGATAATAAATATAAATTGTTATTTTATGACTCTTGTTATTATTATTGTGAGGGCATATTCTTCACCGCAGTCTTGACCACAGCGTTAGAATTTACTAATTCTCCTGATGGGCACACAGCACACCAGCAACTTTCTCACTGCAGTGAGCTCAGCCTTGTGTGGAACCTGCGCCCCACCTGCACTGGGGGCATGCCCGTGTTGTGGCGCTGTAGGCACACCATGTGCCCCCTTCTTAAGTGTTCTGAAGTGGTAGGAGGAGGGAGCTGTGACTAAAATAAGGTGGGCTGGGCATCATGGACCCAACACCATAAATCATTTTACAACAGATGGGAAAGTCCTTCTACCTCTTTTCAGAGCTGTGCTATAATTTTCCTTTTCAGTAGAGAAGGATTACCAGGCCTCTCCCTTCTTGGCAGTAGCAAGTACGCCAGAAGCTGGCAGGCTTCCAGAAAAGGGAGAGCCAGTTTCATTTCCCACAAGTAGAAATAATACTCATGAATCTGAAAACTCCCCCAAGTGACTCCTGGTGGGGATCGTGCCTCATCTCTGGAACCCTGAGAAAGCCCTGGGCTGCAGAAGGCTTTGAAACCAAGTTCCACCAGGCCCAGGGATTCAGAGTGAACCGCATTTTCCTTTACAGAATAGAACAAAGCTCTTTCTCACCCACAGAGGGGTTCTGACTTACAGCTACTTACTTGAAAAATTAAGATCAATTGATTGAAAATAACAACAACAAGGAAGCACATAAGCAGTGAGTGAAGCGGGAAAATTCCTCGGATACAGTCAGACAGCATGTTCCAACCGTGCCCCTTCCCTGGGGTTTACTGGTTACTGATTACAATGATCAATTACGAGCCAATAAGTGCTCTTGCCCCAACTCTCTGACATTCGTTCTAGAATTATTTATGTTGAAGGTTTTATTTTTTTTCCATGCCATTCCACAAGGCTGTGAGGTAGCCATTCCGTTCATCGGATTCCTTTGTACTTTATCTGAGAAATGTGGCCCCTACCCTGACTTTGCTGATGGGGTGTCGGAAGCATTTGTTGTCTCCGGTCTCGCTGAGTGTTATGGCATAGAACTGTCCTTTGTTGAGGTAGGTCATGGGGCCCTCCCCCTGCTTCTGACGGAGAGATTTGGTGGCTTCCAGGGTGTACTGAAACGTGCCACTGTGAAAGAAAACAAACAGCGGTCAGACCCACTCACTTGGACATTTCTGCTTTTTTGACCAATTTCACATCATAGCATTTCACATGAATATTAACCAATGTTTACTGTTTTAGAGACAAAACACAGCATATGGCAAAAGAGATGAGACCAGATCAAAGGTCATTGCTAGTACAATGTATACAACATTTCTAACAGTGGCCCATAAACCAGATGGTTTGGAAGGGGAGAAAGTCCACGATGTGCCTGGCGAATTGTGCAAAAAACAGCTCTACCAGGAGAACCCCTGGTAGATCTTAGCTGGCAATTAGGTAATGCTTGAAGCTTAAGAATTAATAGAATTTGCCATTTTTACCCTAACAAAACAACTAAATAAATAATTTTGTTCAATTCATGTATATACCTAACCTTTTTTTTTTTTTTTTTTGTCTAACCAAGGTGTTACAGATAGCTGTATCTTACTATAAAACATCTCAAAACATGAAAATCCAAAACTCAAACATTCACTTGAGAATCTAGTTCCCTAATAACAGGGAGTACTTTTTGTATTTTGCTTCTTGTTTTCAAGCCTGCGGAAGAACTCATGGCAGGGTTGTTCTAAATCAGGGGTTTGCAAATGATGGCCCATAGGCCAAATCCATCTCACTGCCTGTTTTTGTAAATAAAGGTTTATGGGAACACAGCTGCACTCATTTGTTTACATACTGTCTATGACTGCTTTCGTACTACAGCAGCAAGGTTGAGTCGTTGTGGTAGAGACGATAGCCTGCCAAACCTAAAATTCTTACTCTCTAGTTCATTTCAGAAAAAGTGTGCAGATCCCTGCTCTAAATAGTGTCCCTCACATTTTTTAAAAAACATGATATAATTTACAAAGGAAAAACACTGATTTTTCCCAACTTCGAAGAGTATATCAATTATTTAAAATAACACAACAGGTATGAACCACAATCATTTTTTGTTTAACACATTCATTCAGAACTATTTATTTCTGCTATACTGCAGGACGGCTCACAGTGACAACCCAATAACAAACACCACATAATTTCTAGATCATCAGAAACTGTCCATTGTGTTTATTTCTTTAGCTCTTTTATTTCATAGTCTTTGGAAGGCTGGGCACAAAAATGACTCAAACTTTATCTCTGAAAATGGCCTCCTGACAGGATTATGGGGGGCTCTTGCTTTCTATGTTAAATATTTCTGTAATGTTTTATTTATTTTTTAACTTTTATAATAAGAAGAAAATCTGAAGGGCAGAATAATATTCCTGTTTTATGATAAAAAATCTTAGGCTTAAGCTAATAAACTAAGCAAATTCCAGAATATGTGTCTTAAAAGAAGTTGGGAAATAAATCATTCAAAACAGAACTGATTCCATTGTCATTTTGTCTGAAAAAGCAATTTCAACAGAGTACCATTGAATCATAACATTTTAGACCTGGACAGGATATTAGGAATCACCTAGACCACTAGCTTGCATCTTGTCTAGGGCACAGACTGCTTTGAAAACATGAAGAAAGCAGTGAATTTTCCTTCCCAGATAAAGGCACTTATGAACATAAATGATTTTTAATATAATTTCAGGGATTTGTGTCCATCAAGCCTGCCCATAACACAGGATAAAAACCCAAGATTCAGCCCACCTTCCTCATTTCACAGCTAAGGAGAGGCTAAGAGACGTGCTCGCTCTGCTGGACCATGGCAGCAGCGGAAAGAGAAACGAGGTCAAGTCACTGGTAGGTCCTTGCTCTTCCCACTGGCCTGGCAGCTGCTGACATGGTGCTTTGGATTTACAGCATGCAAATTAGACTCCTATTCCCACATTTTAGAAGGCAATTTCAAGTCCATTCTTCCTTGCCTCCCGCTTCCTGCCCCCAGGAATTCTAAATAAGATGATCTGGGGAGGATGAGTGGGGAGCCTGAGATTGGAACCAGAGGACTTTAAGAGGAAACCAGGAGAATGGAAAAGGGCCATATGTGTAAAAGCAAAGGGGCAAGAAACAGTGGGAGATGGGATTTTAAGTAAAGAGGGACCAAAACATAGAGGGCCCTGATGACCTTCATAAGGAATTTGATTTCAATTCTGCCTGAAATGATAAAATCTTCGGTACGTTTTGTAAATGGGGGAGATAAATTCATTTCTTGCCACTCTCTCACTCTTTTTTTTTTTTATGTGATGGGGTCTTACTATGTTGGCCAGGCTGGTCTTGAACTTCTGAGCTCAAGTGATCCTCCCACCTCAACCTCCCAAAGTGCTGGATTACAGGCATGAGCCACCACGCCCAGCTGCCATTCTCTCCTGTCTTCAGACATGATCATAACCAAGGTCTTAAAACATGACTCTTTTACCTGGAATGTTCTTAATCTTCCTTCTTTTCTTAGAAAACACCTGCTATTAATCCTTCAAGATGCAGCTCAAATGCCACTTCCTGTGAATATTTGCCCTCAACCCCACACACCTTCCTACTCCCACACACATGTGCAGGCCTATAGGTCCATTTAGTTCTGTTTATATATCTCTGTAGCAGGACTCATCTCTTAGCAAATGTTTTTCAATTTGTCTGTCATCACATTTGTCTCCTCCAAAAGTGTGGACCTCTTGTAAGGAGAGATTATATCTTATCCCCAACCCTACTCACACTGCTGCACATGGAAGGCACCTGAGTGCATGATAGCTGGTAGCTGGCTATGTGCACAGTGGAACAAAAAAGAAGTGTTGGCAGGGAGATCCAATGTATTGCAATAGCTCAGGAGAAAGTTGACAAGGGTAACTTGGAAAGGAGATGACAGGTGGAACAGACAATTCAGCATTTAGCAAGTGCTGAGAAAGTCCAACAGGAAAGAAGCCAGATCCTTTACCTCTAGCTGGGGTGGCTTGGAGAATGGGAACATCATTAGCCACAATAGGAAATAAAAGCAGAACACCAGGTGTGAAACAAGTGGAAAAGGAGGGAAAGAAGAAAAAAGATGGAGCTTCATATTACACTTGTTGGGCTGGAAGCACATGAGTATGAGGTTCAGAGGAACACCTACAAAAGAATGTCTAGCCAACAGAAGGAAGAAAAGGGGTGTAGGCCCCAGAAAATTGTCCAAGACTGGAAATAATGATATAGAAGTCCTTTGTATAAAGAAAAAAGCACTGAGGCAAAGGAAATCACACTGTTCTGTAAAAGTTTACAAAGAAAAAAGGTTTAAAGGTATAACTCAAATGTACATTTAAAGGTTTATCAGTTAATCAGTTTCTAAGGATGCATCTCCTGGTAACTCACCTTGATGTCTGATCATACATGTACTCCTCAGCCCCAACTGAAGCACTCCGAAATTTCTGCAAAATATGAGTCATCGGAATTAAAACAAATAGGTAAGTCATTATGCAAAAATGATAATAATAAATGTATCCAAACTATTTTATTCTCTCACTATAAAATAAAGTTATGTATTTGATATTATGTTTTCAACTACAGCAAAAGTAGTCATAGAACTCACCTATCACCTCCTCACTGAGAGCTACACTCAACAGAAAATACATTCGTGCTTTGTATGTTATTCACGTGTCCACAGGTGTTCCTACAGAGTTTGAGGTACTGGAAGCTGTTTCCTCAAATACATAATACATCTCTTCCATTTGCTATTGTCTCCAACACTTATTCCAAATGTCATAAATTCTGAATTAACAGAACATGAATTACACAGAGGTCATATAGCGCAGCAAAAAGCAATACAGTAGAATGGTTAAGAACATAGTTTCTGAAGCAAGATTGTATAGGGTCAAGTTCTAGCTCTTTTACCTGTTACCTATATAAAATGAGGCAAATGCTATATTTTCTTCATCTATAAAATTTCTATTTATAATAATTAGAAGAATTAAATAAGTTTTAAAAAGTACTAAGAATAGGCTGGGCATGGTGGCTTATGCCTGTAATCCCGCACTTTGGGAGGCCAAGGCAGGAGGATTGCTTGAAGCCAGGAGTTTCAGACCAGCCTGGACAATAAAGCAAGACCTGTCTTGACTAAAAATAAAATAAAATTAGCTTTGTGTGGTGGCTCATCCCTGTAGTCCCAGCTACCCAGAAAGTTGAGGCGGAAGCATCGCTTGAGCCCAAGAGTTCAAGGCTGCAGTGAGCTACGATCACGTCACTTCAGATCAGCCTGAGCGACAGGCTGGAGTGCCTATTAAGACCCTATTTTCTTAAAAAAATGAAGTTACTAAGAATAGAGCCTGGTACATAGTGAGCACTATGTACATGTATAAATACTATTATAAAGTAATAATTTGACCCTATTCAGTGCCCTTCTCTAAGGATCTTCATTATCACAATATTGTTAAGAGTAGGTTTTCTGGGGAAACTAAGTTTAGTATTACACACAAAGAAGCTTGGGTCTCAAGATGTTCAATTGTATGTACAGTGCATATAGGATGTGCTTTGCTGCATCTTAGAATCTTTTCAAAAGTAGATGACCAAAAGCCCTAATTCTTGATCTGAAGCGAATATTGTAGAATACTGATGAAAAAGCATTTCATTGACCACGTATCTTGTTCTTTCACTATGACCATTTTTCAAGTGTCTCTTCCTAAGAGATAACCTTCCTGCCTCTCATTTCTGTGCAATAAACTTACATTCTTTGACCGGCATTTCAAGGGTTTCCTTCTAAAGGAAAAATGTTACCACAGCTATTTTCCAGACTTCCTCACAACTCCTAACCATCATCTCTGGAACTCAGCATACCTTATATCACAGTTTCCATACATATTTATGATCCTTCTTTTTATCCAATCTTACTTCTTGAATTCAAGAAGATTATCTTCCCTTCAAACTTTACCCACATGAATCCCATGAACATTGCCCAAATAATTGTTGGCTGAATAAATAATCATGACAGAGAATCAAAGGTACAGATTTGTGTTTCTTTTGCAATAAATTAGATAATCAGCAAAGCATTCAATGGGAATTTTCTGGGGCTTCACAATCTGCTTTGGTGCCAGAAGAAACACAAAATTATATATAACACTGTCCTGGCCTCAGAGAGATAAAAATTGGTTGAGGGGATGGAATAAATTCACATTAAAAAAAAAAACTAAAATACAGCAAATGACTATATATGAAAGTTTATGTTGAATCATTCATTCTTTCATGTGTCTTGACTGGAAAAGCATGGACTGGGCATTACCAGGAAAGGAAGATCAGCAAAATTATAGGGGGATTTCATAGAGCTGGTGAGCTTTGCTCTGACCCTTGGAAGTCAAAGACAGCCTGGATTAACTGAAGGAACTGAGAGAAAGTAACCCAAGCAAGGGAGGGCCACCATGAGTCAAGACAAAAACGATGAGTACAAATGTGGTGCATACATGAGGCCAAGAACACAGGCCTTGCCTGGTTATTTAGCAGGGACTTGAAAACGTAGGTCCTGCTGCCCAATATGATAGCCCCTAGCTCCATGTGCTATTTAAATTTAAGTTGATTAGACTGAAATAAATTTAAACATCTGATTCCTCAGTCAACTAGCCACATTTCAAGTATACATTAACACATTGGCTAGTGACTAACATTGGATAGTATTAAAAAAAATATCCATCATTGCAGAAAGCTCTACTGGACAGGCTGATTTAGGAAAATGTATTTACATTTAATATGGTCAGGAATTAGAAAATTTTGGAGTAGGAGGGTAATATGATGAAAAAAATATTGGAGACACAGATGCATTTCCAAAGTGTTTGCTTGAAGGAATATGCAGTAATCCATAAAAACCATGGTGAATCAGCATTAGTAAACATGGCAAGAATGAATTACCATCCATGCCATAGATTTCTGCAGCCTGAGGATAGGCTAACCTCCTAAAGCATATTGGACTTGTAAATTCTGTGGTTCTAATCCCCCAGATGGCATGAGAAGGTATGATACTACAAATCTTCAGACTCAGAAAGACTCAACTACATGCTGCTGAAATAGAGAATCCCACTTCAATGCATGAATGCATGAGAACAAGAACTGTGAAAAAATAAACGTTTTTCACAGTTCCATGTTATAGTAGTGGTGACTACTGTAGTTACCATGTTACAAACATAGATATTACTTTTCATTAAGCTTAAAATTTTTTCTTCAATTCTGTTACATTATCTTTATAATTTTAAAAGAATTAAATGGATAGTGTACCTAGAAAACGTCACCATCCTTTAGATGAGACCTGATTACATTGATGGGTTACATGGCTGTAAGTAAATTAGTATTAGGAATTAGAACCAAAATGCTCAGGTCATTCTGGCTACAGTTATCAAGTTTCCACAGTTGCTCGGAGACCTATTAATATAATTTGTAGGATGCTAAAAGGCAGTCAGACAGCCAACATCACTGTAGTTTACTGTGATTTGATAGAGTGCATCTGTAAATTTGAACTCAGAAAAATGATAGTAAAGAAGGTATGCTAACATATACTTGATAGATTACTCTTAAAGGACCTTAGACATTAGGCAACAGTAAACATATTTAAATCTCAAATATTGGAATTCTGTTCTTTCTCTTGGGTTGCAAAGACAAGATATCTGGTAAGAATATGTCTCAAAAAGACAATGATTCTTTAACTGTAGGGAAATCATAAATTGCTAAACCATTTCTTGTCTTTGATTAGCCACAATTTTTTAGGTCCCATCATTTATTCATTCACTCTTTCAATAAATATTTATTGAACATTTACTTTTTATCAGGCACTGTGCTCAGTGCTACAGACACAGTGGTGAACAAAAGGAGAATAGGTCCCTGCTCTCATGAAGCTTCTGGTAAAGTAGGAAAAAACGCTAATCAAATATTTTAAAAACTACAAACTGTGTGCAGGCACTCTGAAGAAGAGCAAAAGTTCTATATGAGCTCATCAAATTCACTGCTATGAGAAAGGGAAAATTGGCATCACTGGCAGTCAACCTTAATGTTCCTAACAGAGTGCAATGTTTCCAGAGAAACATGGATAAGGTTGTATGGGGGAGGATCGTAAGTTAGACTTGGGATAAGTAAAAAAATCAATCGGGCAGTTAGATATAATAAATATAATTATATTAATTATAATAATATATATAATAATAAGTATTATTATATTTATATTATTATAGTTATAACATAAGTATTATTATATTTGTATTATTATAGTTATAACATAAATATTATTACATTATAATAAATATTAGTTCAGAAGAGAGGACCGGGCTGGAGAGTGAAATTGGAAGGTCTTTTGGACACAGATGATAACTGAAGCTGTGGACATGAAGCCAAGAGCATTTGCAAGAGGGAGGAGTGATCAACAGTGTCAAATGGTGCTGCAAAGTTAAATAACAGCTTTAACAGAACTGGGACATTCATAGACATTCTATGCATGAGATGAGTAAATGCCATGTTAATATAAATAATGAGTGATCTAGTCTTATCAACTTTGACTACATATAGATTTAAATCCTCCTAAGGTATAAAATGTGTATCCCAGAGAATTTCTAAAATTTTACTTGATGCTAAAACACATTAACAAAGTGAAAGAAATTTGGTGTTATCATAGCCACTGCATCATATGCTTAAGATAAACATAATAAAACTGTGTGCATTAATCCGAAGTGAGGCCATGTTCCAATGTAGTAGATGAATCAACGTTTTTGAGATTTTGTCCTTTAAATGTGTGGAGGATAATGGACTACCAGCTGTCAATTAATTAAGTTGGATAGGGTTTAGATCCAGGATCACTTCCAGTTTCAGACTAGATGAATATAAAATCAATGGACTAATGATCATACATCTATCCAGATAATGACAAAGAATCATTATTTGCTTTCATTTCAAGATGCTCTGCAAACTATGTTAATTCTACAAATAACATGCCTGGAGTTGAGTTATGAAATACACAGTAGAGCTGTCCGATGTTCACTTATAAATAATTCTCAATTCCTGAGCACATGGGAGGACTAACGGGAGAATTAAACTTCTCGGCCCTCTTGCAGTTATGTTGATCAGGTGACTAGTTCTAGCCAACAAAATGTGAGACGGTGCAGTTGCGCCACTTCCAGGTCAACTAGTCAATATGACTAAAGTCAGTAAAGTATGACTTTACAAGTCAGTATGCCATCTCCATGGCCTCCTTTCCTCTGCTGGGGAGACACTAGAAACCACACATAGAGATGATAATGTCACAAGATGCAGGGACCCTGGATTCCTGAGTCACTAATTGGAAGAGAACTGTACAGACATGCATCAGTGTTTTATTAGCAAGAAATAATATTTTATTATATTAAATCACTGAGATCTTGATGTTGCTTTGTTCCTAAACCAGAAACTATTGTTAACTGACTTATAGAAAATTGTAGTACAGAATAAACAAATTCTTCCTTCCATTTTGATTTATTATGATTATATATCTATATGATTTTTGATAAAAATCCTTCCATCTTTTAATTTTTAAATGTTCTTAAAATATTTTTGGTCTTAAATACCACTCCATTGTATATTTATCAACTATACTCTTTGCTTATTAGTGGCATGATCTTTGGTTTGTTTCTTAACCTCTCTGAACCTCTGTCTCTTCATCTGTAAAATGGAAAAAATAATGCACCTTCCTTGCAGGATGACAGTAAGGATAAGACGTAAAATGAGTAAGCCATGGTGCCTGGCACAGAGTAGAACTCAATAAATGGCATCTAGCATTATTTCCCTTCACACATACAGACAGATTGTAAGCTTCTAGAAGGCAGAAACCAGTATGCCTTTTGCCCTAAGCTTCCACATCACCACAGTGCCTAATACCCAGTATAAATCAACACATATTTGCCAAATGTTATTACAAAGAGGATGTAGAATAAAATATAGATCAAATTAGCTAAAATTCATCCATTAAAGTGCTTTTTTTTTTTTTTTTTTTTTTTTTTTTGGAGACAGGGCCTTGCTCTGTCACCCAAGCTGGAGTGCAGTGGCATGATCATAGCTTGCTGCAGCCTGAACTTCCTGGACTGAAGCAATCCTCCCGCCTCAGCCTCCCAAGCAGCTCGGACTACAGGTGCACGCCACCACACCTAGCTAATTTTTTTATTTTGTATTTTTGTAGAGACAGGGTCTCACTATGTTGCCCGGGCTAGTCTTGAACTCATGGGCTCAAATGATCCACCCGCCTCTGCCTCCCAAAGTGCTGGGATTACAGGCACAAGCCACCACTCCCAGTCTAAAGCACTTTTTAATGCTACCACTGTCTTTTCAAAAATCCCAGCCTGAGTTAAAGCAAACTACTCCCTTCCCTGCTACCACTGTGCACACATGCACGTGCACATACACACAGAAGAATTGGTTTCAAATGGCAAAATAAATTTGATTATTCAACCCGGGTTCTAGATATTTTAATAGTTTGCCTAGAATAAATGAGTTTAGACAAATTTTCCTTAATGAAATTTTCTTGGTGAAATTACTCTGAAATCACTTAATCTTATAACCAGTTGACAATGAAATAGCTAAAGATCATAGTAGGTCATTCAATTTAATTTACACCAGGCTGAAATACAACATGCCATGTAAACACTGATTTCCAAGACAAGGACAGCAGCTCAACCAAAATCAGTGGGAATAGTCTTTATATTTCGTTTCTGGTAAGTTTCTTTACTTTCTCATCTACTTCAAAATAAAGCCCAAAATACAATAGCTTCCTTTCACAAGCCTCTTTATCTACAATACAAACATAACTGATAACACATCCCCCAAATAGCATGATGATTCCGTTGACATTGGACCACATCCATACACTCTTCTGTGACTAATGGAATATTTCTACACTGTGTGAGAAAATACATCAGTGGCAATCTTTTGGTGAAAAAACATGTACCTCACATGGGATCATGGAGTGATAATTTCAGTTATTTTCTTCTACAGAAGCACCCCTCACTACTTAAGAGCAAATCAAATAATCAACAATACCAAAGACTCTACAAGATCCTTCACTCAGTTTAAAAACAAAAAACAAACAAAAAAAAAAAACAAAGAAAGAAACTTTGCTAACTGTTTTAAGCAACATGATGCAGGAAGCTAAGAAAGATAATTTTAAGACCATTTTTTAAATTTCAAGAGCATTGAAAGTTTGGTTGTAAAGCTACCAGAACCCAAGAAATATGACAGCCTCTTAAGGACAAGGAATTTATCATATGTCACTTTCATCACTCCCTGATTCCAGAGAATACAGCAGGCACTCAGAAATGACTGGTGCCAGGAGTGGCAGGGCTGCTAGTGCAACTTCTATGTCCTAGTATACAACAGTTGCTCTCTGCAACTTTGCAGAGAGCCAGTCCCTGCTCATCAACCTTTTGTACTCTTTGCTCACCTGAAAGATTAAAAAAAAAAAAATCTGAGATGGACCAAGGACAGTCAAATATTTTTAAAAAGATTTTGGTGAATCACTGTCTTAAGCAATGGAACTATTGAGAATTAGAAGGCCCCAGGCTTCTCTGAGTGTGTAGTCATATGGTTAAGGATTTAGGTCCTGAAGCCAGACAGCTTAGGTTGAGTCCTATCCCTCCTGCTTACTGCTAAATAACCATGAGCATACTTATGCTCTCTATCCCTCAGTTTCCTCATTTAGAATATAGAGATGACAATAATAGTACCTACCACATAGGGCTTTTGTGAGGCTTATATATCCTTAGAATGATGCCCAGCACATAGTGAGTACCCACCAAATATTCATTATTTTCAAATATTATTACTTAAAGATGAAATCTCAAGCTCAGGTAGCTGCATTTTCCCCAATGGAAATTAAATAGGCAGCAGGCTAAAGATATTATCATGCTGCCACTACACTCACTCCTCTTTAGGAAACTGGAAAACCACACATTCTCTCCTTCTGCCATTGTCTTTTATTGGCCTAGGTGGGCTGAAAAGTAGAGAACCAATGACCCCCATCTTGAATGCAGAGGCAGCGCTCCTAAACAGTGAAGAAGCTGATCTGAGCTAATAAAAATACACATTACATATTCTACATCAAAATTTGGAAAAGGTACCAACAATTTTATCACAAATTGCTGTTTTACCAAGATCCCAAGGCAATTCAATGAATACAAGATCATCTTTTTAACAAATGGTGCCGCAACGAAACCAGTATGGCTGAATATCAGTATGGAGAAAAGGGTCTCAATCCTTACCTCACACCATATATAAAAATTACATCACCTCTCAAGCTTGGTGTTTGGTTGGTGGGGACCCACACGGGTTCAACATGCATATTGAGAAGTGTTATATTTGTTCAGGGCCCATCTACCCTGGCCACAGCATGATGTTTGTCTGCAATAATTGCAAGGTGTTCAGATTTTGCAAATCTAAATGTCATAAAAACTTTAAAAAGAAGCACAGTCCTCCAAAGTTAGGTGAACCAAAGCATTCCAGAAAGCAGCTGGTAAAGGGCTTACAGCGTATAATTCATTTGAATTTGAAAAATGTAGAAATGAACCTATCAAATACCAGTGAGAGCTATGGAATAAAACTATTGATTCAATGAAGAGAGTTGAAGAAATCAAACAGAAATGCCAAGCTAAATTTATAATGAACAGATCGAAGAAAAATAAAGAGCTACAAAAGTTCAGGATATCAAAGAAGTAAAGCAAAACATCCATCTTATCTGAGCCCCCCTTGCAGGCAAAGGGAAGTAGTTGGAAGAGAAAATGGTACAACAGTTACAAGAGGATGTGGACATGGAAGATGCTTCTTAAAAATCTCTGTAACCATTTCTTTTATGTACATTTGAAAATGCCCTTTGGAGACTTGGAACTGCTAAATTATTATTTTTTACATAAGGTCACTTAAATGAAAAGTGATTAAAATATATCTTTCCTACATTGCCATCTACAAAACATCAGATATTACAGATGTTAGATTGCATCTCAGTGTTAAATCTTTACTGATAGATGTACTTACATAAATCATGAAAATTCTACTTATAACTATAGAAGTGAATTGTGGATGTAAAATGGTTATGCCATTTGGATAATGGCACTAGACAGCATTTGTACAATAACTAATGGCAAAAATTCATGGCTAGTGATGTATAAAATAAAATATTCTTTGCAGTAAAATGTTCCCTTTATTAATGTTATAGAAGGGGGATACAACAAGGAACTAACAATTTGTATGACAGTGTCAAATATTATTTTGATTTTAGTATTTCCTGCTTGGTTTATTTGCATCTTAGAAGAGCATAATGACATTGTTTGATGAAGCCTAATTATGCTGGACTGTTTTGACCTGGTTTAACCCTTCTGATAGGTAGTTGTGGATGTTGGGGATGAGAACTGAATAATCTTTGCCTGGAATGACACTATAGTCTAGAATTTCCACTTTGAAGAATGCTTAGTTCTAACTTGTGATTCCTGGTAGAACAAACTTTATTTTTCTAGCCTAGCAATGATCTAGAAGCAGAGGAATCCCAGTGCCTTTTAAAAGTTATTATGTGGTTTTCTTTTAAAAAGCTCCTGTTTTTGGAAAGTAGAATTTATAGGTACAACATCTGTTCATTATTTGCACATAAAACCATTTAAAAAGTAAAAAAAAAAAAATTACTTCGAAATGAATCAGAAACCTACATGAAAGACATGAAACTAATAAACATCTAAAGAAAAACAAAAAACAAACAAAAAAAGTTTGTGACATTGGGTTAGGGAAAGATTTCTTAAATGATATAACAAATGCATAAACTATAAAAGACAACATTAATAAAGTAGACTTAATCAGATTAAATGCCGTCACTCATGGAAAGATATAGTTAAAAAGACAAAAAGGCTAATGGACTGCAAAATATGTGACTAATGAAGGGCCTATACTCACATTATATAAAGAAATCTTACAACTTAATAAAAGGAAGAAAACCCAATTTAAAAATTGGACAAATAATTTGAATAGACACTTCACAAAAGAAGTTATAGGAAGGGCCAAATAAGTACATGAAATGATGTTCAACCTCACTACACATAAAGAAATGCAAATTCAAAGCACAATGAGACACCATCAC
Organism: Pan paniscus; assembly: GCF_029289425.2. Lineage (NCBI taxonomy): Eukaryota > Metazoa > Chordata > Mammalia > Primates > Hominidae > Pan > Pan paniscus. Next base: position 118,908,030 of record NC_073256.2, on the reverse strand, counting down.
ATATCCACTAAAAGAGCTGAAGTTTAAAAGTTACCAAATTTTGGCAAGGGTGTGGAAAACAGGGATCCTCATATGTCGCTGGTAGGAACAAAATGGTATAGCCACTTTGAAGCACCGTGTGGTAGTACTTTATGAAGTTAAACATACAGGAGCCACATGGCCTAGCAATTCCAGCTCTAGGTATTTACCCGAGAGAAATGAAAGCATATGTCCACGTTGAAATATAAACAGGAATGTCCACAGCAGCATTTTTCATAATAGCCAAAAGCTGGAAGCAACCACATGTCCATCAACTAGTGACTAGCTATAGTGGTATACACTCACTATGAAATACTACTCAGCAACTTTAAAAAACAACTATTAAAACAAGCAACAAGGCTGGGCGTAGTGGCTCACACCACTATCCCAGCACTTCGGGAGGCCGAAGCAGGTGGATCACCTGAGGTCAGGAGTTCAAGACCAGCCTGACAACATGGTGAAACCCTGTCTCTACTAAAAACACACACACACAAACACACACACACACACACAAAATTTAGCCAGGCATGGTGGTGCACACCTGTAATCCCAGCTACTCGGGAGGCTGAGGCAGGAGAATCGCTTGAACCGGGGAGGCAGAGGTTGCAGTGAGCCAAGATCTCGCCACTGCACTCCAGCCTGGGCCACACAGTGAGACTCCATCTCAAAAACAAACAAACAAAAAAGCAAGAACATAAATAAGTCTCAAAAATATGCTAAGCAATAAAAGGCAACATAGGAGACTATATCCTCTATCACTTCATTTACATGAAATTTTAGATAAGGCAAAACTATAGTGACAGTAGGCAGATCCACGCTCGCCAAATGCAAGGTGAGCAGGGAAGGCTTCAAATGCAAAGAGCTTCAAGGAAATTTTCAGGGCAAGGGAACTTTCTATACCTAGATTCTGATGTTGGTTTCACAATTGTATACAATTACCAAAATTCTCAACTGTGCACTTAGAACTTCTGAATTTAAAATAAACAAGCAAAGTTAGTCCTATGAGCTCCTGAGAAGAATACATATTCTCTATTTGTAAAGTAGAAAGAATGCACACATACACACACTTGATTATTGATAACGCAAATTCTCCTTCTTGAGTATTCCATCAGACAAGGTTTTTTAAAGTTATTGGTTTGTTTTGCTTTGTTTTGAGATGGAGTTTCGTTCTTGTCACCCAGGCTGGAGTGCAGTGGCATGATCTCGGCTCACTGCAACCTCCGCCTCCCGGGTTGAAGCGATTCTCCCACCTCAGCCTCCCAAGTATCTGGAATTACAGGTGCCTGCCACCAGGCCTGGCTAATTTTTTTTTTTTTTTTTTTTTTTTGTATTTTTAGTAGAGACAGGAGTTCACCATGTTGGCCAGGCTGGTCTTGAACTCCTGGCCTCGATCCACCCACTTCGGCCTCCCAAAGTGCTGGGATTACAGGCAGGAGCCACCGCATCCAGCCAAAGTTACATTGTTTTTTTAAAAAGAATGGACAAGCCCTACCTTTAGCTACCTACCATTTGGAAGGTTACAAACTAGAAAAGATCAAGGTGAAAACTTTACAAAGCAGAAGTTTCCACACAAACATCTCTTAATTCCTCATAAATATTTAATCTTAAGACTAAAATGAAAACGAAGAAATCCATCATCTAAGAACCAAGAAAAATAGAAATATTCCTCCATACACATACACATCGACAGGTTTATTAATACCTGTTTGGAAAGAATGCCAGACTACCAACAAACACATCTTTTAAAAAACTAATTGAAACTAAAACTTGCTGTTTAATTCATTTATCACACTTTGAAAGGAAATAGAAAAATATTAGCTAGGGACTCTGGGTTTGGGTTCCGGCCGTCGATGGAGCCTGGGACTCACCTCTGTGGCTGCGTCCTTGAAGCTCTCGCTGTATGTGCTGTCCGGGGTGCTGCGCTGGTCGTCTTTGAGATAGGCGCTGTGGGTGGCCAGCGAGGGCACGTCATACTGAGTCTGTTCAAAGATAACCACTCGTTGCTCTTCCCCATCTCCCCGGGGATAGTGCACAGGTGGGGCCATGAAAACTGGTGTGAAATCTTCAGCTTTCACCACCGTGATTCCCGACACCGGGATGATGGCAGAGCTCTCGGGGAAGCTGATGCTGTACTGTTCCCGCTTGGAATTCTCCAGGTGATCTTGATTTAGGGAAAGGTTCACTGGAACAGTCTTTAGGACTTGCACTCGGTTTTCTCCTCCACTCAAATTACTCTGGGCTTCACTGGTGCCAAGGCAGTTTCTGTGTGTTGAAACCCCCCGCAACATGATAGAATTAGAAAAATCACCATTCGGCAACGCCTAATAAAATAACCAATGCAGGCAATAATTATTGGATGTTAATGCCATTAAGGGACAGGGGGCTGGCAAACTTCACAACGAAACGCAATGGGATCCTTGCGTCACTAGAAGTAGGACCACGAGTGAGCCATGCGCCCCCTGGTATCATGCAACCTGAAGTACTCAGTCTCACTGTAAAAAACAAAAACAAAACGAGGCCAGGCGCGGTGCCTCATGCCTGTAATCCCAGCACTTTGGGAGGCCAAGGCGGATGGATCACCTGAGGTCAGTTCAAGACCAGCCTGGCTAACATGGTGAAACCCCGTCTCTAATAAAAAAATACAAAAAATTAGCCAGGAGTGGTGGTGCATGCCTGTAATCCCAGCTACTCGGGAGGCTGAGGCAGGAGAATCACTTGAACCCGGGAGGCAGAGGTTGTGGTGAGTCGAGATGGCGCCATTGCACTCCAGACTGGACAACAAGAATGAAACTGTCTCAAAACAAAACAAAACAAAACCTAACCCTAAATCTAATCAAACCTTCATATCTAACTTTCAGCTCTTAGGAAATACAGGAACACAAAGAATGACTTAAACAACATCAAAAAGAAGCGATCAGACAAACCAGAATGCAGCACATCCTACTGACCTAAATTTGTCAACAAGTCAAAGGCATGAAAAAAGGAGGAAGGGTGGAAGAAGTTCTAGATTAAAAGAGACTTAAAAGTCATAAAAATCAAGTATGAGAAGCAGCTCTTGTTTGGATCTTGACCTGAACAAACCAAAAAGGCACTTATCAGGCAACGGGAATTTTGAGGCAACTGAATATGGACTGGGATTTGGCGATATTAAGGAAGTATTGTTGTCAGGTGCGGTGACTCACGCCTGTAATCCCAGAACTTTGGGAGCCCAAGGCAGGCGAATCACCTGTGGTCAGGAGTTCCAGACCAGCCTGGCCAAAATGGTGAAACCCCATCTCTACTAAAAATACAAAATTAGCCAGGCACAGTGGCATGCGCCTGTAGTCCCAGCTACTCGGGAGGCTGAGGTGGGAGAATCACTTGAACCCAGGAGGCAGAGGTTGCAGTGAGTCGAGATCACACCACTGCACTCCAACCTGGGGGACAGAGCGAGACTCTGTCTCAAAAAAAAAAAAAAGTATTGTTAATTCAGTTAGGGGTGATAATGATTTTGAGCTTATGTAATAAAATGTCCTTTTTTATTTTTTAGACACACAGAAGTAGTTAGAGGTTAACTAATATGATGACATGACAGGGATTTAAATACTATTGCAATTTGAAAAAAAAAGAAAAGGAAAGAGAGAAAAGGTCAGTATCAAGCAGATATTAAGCAGTGGCAAAAATTTATCATTGCTGAACTGGAGAATGGGATGGGTATTTGGGGGGTTTATTACACTATTCTCTGTACTTCTGTATGTGTTTGAAAATTTTTACCAAAAAGTTAGTTTTAAAACACAAAAAGAAAAAAGCAGGAGGAGGACAAACATGGTAATTTGAAGGACTAGGACAAACATGGTAATTTGAAGGACTAGGGAGTGGGGAGGATATTTTTTACCATTCTGTGGGCATCTTAAAGGAGAAATAAAATAATGAGAATTTATCATTCAAGTATTTTCACCAAATTGAGAGAGAACATGAGCTCACTGACGTCCTTAGCACTGAATTCCTTTGGGGGCTTAAGGAAGTGGTGTAGCTTGGCTTATGTAAAACAAGATCTCCCAGATCTCAGACCTCCTGGGTGGTACAGAGAGAAAGGAGAGGATGTAGAATATTAATTCTTGCCAGACTAGAATAAAATACTTTCATCTATACTAAAGAAGTCTGGGAGAGAGCAGAAACAAATAAGAACTCATTAATGGAAAATTATTGTTGACAGCAAAATGATTTTATTAGCCAAGTCCCTCTGGTCAGTGCAATTTTGGGGCCACCTCTCACTAATTAATGGATTCTTCTGAGTAATGTGGAGAGAAAATACATCTTTTGCCCCCTCTCTGATGCCTGGGTTGTTTGTTTGTTTCTGTTTTTTATCTAGCATGTGCTTTCTGGGGCTTTGTGGCATCTCTCATTGTGAGGGCTATTCTCTTAAAATTTGCTCTTCTGAGGCCGGGCTTGGTGGCTCACACCTGTAATCCCAGCACTTTGGGAGGCCGAGGTGGATGGATCACCTGAGGTCGGGAGTTGGAGACTAGCCTGACCAACATGGAGAAACGCCATCTCTACTAAAAATACAAAATTAGCCAGGCGTGGTGGCACATGCATGTAATCCCAGCTACTCAGGAGGCTGAGGCAGGAGAATCACTTGAACCTGCCGGGATCGGAGGTTGCAGTGAGCTGAGATCATGCCATTGTATTCTAGCCCGGGCAACAAGGGCAAAACTCCATCTCAAAAAAAAAAATGTTCTTCCAAGAACTGGGCTCTTCTGGCTCCTGTGTGTAAAGAAGGAAGCCCATTAGCCTTTGAGCTTGCCTAAGTACCAAGCAGGACTTGATATTTTCAGCTTTGATTTTTCAGATGAAACTTCAAAGTGAAACTTGCAAAAAGAATTTCTCCACATGAACACAGCAAATAGAAAAATATTTAAGATATCTAAAACTTTATGTGTAGAAGAAATAAGTCTAGAAAATAATTTCCTAAGGAGTAAAATCACAAGTCTACACACTTTCTAGCCTTAAGTAATGACCTGATTTCATGATCAAATCAATAGAGTGAACCTGTATATAAGAAAGAGTGAAAATTTAGAATTTATGTTTCATCTGAATCCAGCTAGTTGGAGGATGCCAAAACCCAGACCACCCATTTACATTACCATGTCCTAAACCTCATTGTTTAAACATTGCATGGAATGTTAATAGATATTCCTCACATACACACAAAAAAAGAGTCCATCATGAAATCAGTAATAAAAAACAAACAAAATTGCCATAACGAGACCACCGTGACTGGGTTGCAAACATCATGAACCCAGTAAAGGTTCCAGCATTCCTTCACCTGTTTAGTCAAAACCCAGGATTTCCCGAACTCATGTCAGCCCAGATCCTTGAGTGAAGAAATAACCATTAATACTTGGGGATAAGCCCCTACAGGTTAGGAGTACATAAATTGGTCTACATTTATTGGCTACAAAGTTGTTACCCAGTTTCCACCCCAGGCTTTGCACACACACAGCCTCATTGGCTTTGCCAAAATATTTAAAGTTAACCAACTTCTCTATAGTTAGAGTCCATTTGGGGCCAAGTTTCTTAATTCTTTAATTCATGCAAAACATAGGAATTCTAAAGAAAGAATACAAGTCAAAATATTTTTTGGCTTTGGTGTCCTAATAAACAAACAAATAAGCAAGATATGGAATTGTATAAATCTAGTTGAATATTGTTATCATACCACCAGAAAATAACAGATTCAGCACCAACCTAAAATGTGTAACTATGCCTCTGTTAAACAGTTTTAGCTTTTGAAGCTAATACCAGAGAACTTCACAAATACATCTAAAAAATGAATAATTAAAACTAAGAATTATTGTGAGACAGAAATTACCTGCAATAGAATTTAAAATTGAACCAAATATTATAATACGAGAAAAATGCAATGATAATAATGGTGTGTTAAACATACTTTTTAGAAAATTCGGATCATGTCATTGAGATTCTGTTATTTTTCCAGGTAGCAACTTCTGTATACAAACAGTTGTAATGATACTATATTAACATATAGCAACTTAATTCATGAATATGCTGCAGATCACAATGACATCCTTCCAAATTATATTCAATGAAAACTCTAAGTCATAATTAATCTATATAAGGTAGTTTAGTCTATACTTCACCGCAGTTTTTTTTTAAAGTGCTCTGTGAAAATCACAAAAGTAACCATTAAAATACAATGAGCAGCTGTTGCTTTGTAATGTTGTCCTAAGAGATACTCACTTGTCTGTGATGTGAAAGGTAGACAGAGCACATGGCTTAAACTTGTTTTTCCCTGATCCTGCTATAATTCTGGCACAGGACTAAGCAGATAGCACAAGTTTAACTCAATAAAACTGGCTGGGTCAAGGAAAAGTTTTAGGGCCTGAAGAGTGTCAGCCTCTTCTTCCAGTGAGGTCCCAGGACCCCAGGGCAGTGTGGAGCTTCAGGAGATCCCTAATGGAACAGTGACTCAGATGCAGGCAGCCTTCATGTTCTGCTGGGGTTGCGCCCTGGAGATGCTGCACAGCATATGGCTGCTGGTTGGTGGAGAGGCCCCTGCTGCTAATCACAGAAGACTGTAATGTCACAAGCAGTTCCTATCAAGGCCAGGTCAGATTCTGACACATGTGCTAGTAGGGGATTTTACTTCCATATGGAAGAACCTCCAATAGAAAAACACTATGGCTTCTCTCCATCCCACTGCAGGGGAAGAGATTTATTGATGGGTGAGTTTGAAAGAAGTGGGTGAGTTTGGGCCAGGTGCGATGGCCCACACCTGTAATCCCAGCACTTTGGGAGGCTGAGGCAGGCAGATCACAAGGTCAGGAGATAGAGCCCATCCTGGCCAATATAGTGAAACTCTGTCTCTACCAAAATACAAAAAATTAGCCGGGCATGGTGGTGCGCACTTGCAGTCCCAGCTACTCAGGATGCTGAGGCAGGAAAATAGCTTGAACCTGGGAGGCGGAGATTACAGTGAGCCAAGATGGTGCCACTACACTCCAGCCTGGTGACAGAGCGAGACTCCGTCTCAAAAAAAAAAAAAAAAAAAAAAAAAAAAAAAAAAAAAAAAAAAAAAGAAGTGGATGAGTTTGAAAGAAGTAGCTGAGCAGGGTGATTCGGTCCCTTCTGGTCCTGTCTCTTTTTCTGGATCATACTGGCTAAAGAGAGGGGACTCACCCTCCAGTCACCCCTGCTGTGCCATAAACGGTACAAAGTCATGCCTGGGACTGAATGGGTACACTTACCTAATTCAGGACTGAAATGTTACAAGCTACAGATTCCAAGTCACATTCTCCAATTGGCTTCATCAGAAATAAAGCTGCTTTTGATTTTTTTGCCCCTTTTGAATCTTAATTTATCTGACTGTGCCTTGCTTTTCAGCTGGTTCTTGATTGAGGAGGGCAGACAAGGGGTGTTCCATAGTGATCTCCTGCAGCTGTCCTTCCCCTTCACCCTGACAGCGATAGCCCTTACAGTCGCCTCCACCTATGCCTCCCTTGGCTGAGAAAGAGCCCAACCTCCTTTCTTTCCCCTTCCCTGATCATCAAAAGCAATCCTTCAAGTGTCTCACTTCCTGAGGGGCCTAATTGCAGTTATAATGCCATAGGATTGATCAGAAAAGTTAATCCCAGCAATGGGCTATCTTACCAGCATCTCACCTCTGACTCAGGATTTTAAGCCTCCTTGGAATCTGAAGAGGGGTATCTGAAGAGGGTGGAGAGACCCTTTGGATGCACAACCAAACATGCAATTTGCTCTCCTCATTGAGAGATCTAGCATTGGTCCAGACTCAAAAGACAGATAGATGATGCTAAGCTTCTTGACCCCATCTCCTCTCAAGAACAAAACATACAGTTTAATAACATTGTTTTTTAGAAAACATAGAGTTATTCTGGGGGCCAGGCAAATTCCTTTACCTTTTCTCCTGGTCTTCTTGGCTGTCACTTGCTTTGCTTACAGACAGCAGCCTCTTGTCTCGAGGAACCTGGAAACATCACCAACCATCAATCAGACATACACAGATGCAACCATGACCATGTTCAGAGCTGGACACCGGCATAAGCAAAGAAACCAAAATGGGATGTTCTCCAGGAAATGGTGGAAAAGTTGCTATCACCAGGAGATGATAAAGGCTAGTAGCCTGAGTGACAATGATTATGGAGCCAGAGACAAAGGGTTGGTGATAAACATATGGCCACAACAGACATGATTCAGCTGCTCACTGCTGGCCTAGGTGACTCTCCCTGGACCCGAGCACCTCTCATGCGCTCCCCACCTTGGGAGTGTAAGAGGGGAGAGGAGCAATGTGAGCAGAGGTGAATCTAGACTTGGGTGCCTTTGATCAGACAAAAACATAATAGAGTTACAACAAGTGTCACCATAAAGAACAGGGAGCTACCCTCCCCTCTGATGAGAACTTTAAGTGCTGACGTGGTTGGGAGTGCTTAGGCACGGCGGGGTGGGGGGGCCATACTGAGCCAGTAGCTGGGGGAAGCATCCAGTATACCTGGGCCCCCCTTTGTCCACCTTCCTACACAGCTTGTGGACTTGCTTCCACAACTTTGTTTCATTATTGTCTTAAAACTCCTAATGCCCTTTGGGAGGCCAAGGCGGGCGGATCACGAGGTCAGGAGGTAGAGACCATCCCGGCTAACACAGTGAAACCCCGTCTCTACTAAAAATACAAAAAATTAGCTGGGCGTGGTGGCAGGCACCTGTAGTCCCAGCTACTCAGGAGGCTGAGGCCAGAGAATGGCGTGAACCTGGGAGGCGGAGCTTGCAGTGAGCCGAGATCGCGCCACTGCACTCTAGCCTGGGCGACAGAGCGAGACTCAGTCTCAAAAAAAAAAAAAAAAAAAAAAAAAAAAACTCCCAATGCCAACATATTACCTGAAAAATACTGAAAAAGTGCTCATTGAAAGAAGGGCCATCCCACCAGCTCTGTCTCTGACCATCATCTAATCCGTCTACTGCCTCCTAGATACTTTACTCTGCCATTGTTTTCAAACACATGAATAAGTAGGCTTGAATTGGGTTGGTTGATTGAATTTTTTGTTTGTGTATTTTTCTTTCTTTCTTTTTTGCTCTATCTCCAGATCTTCCTTCTAGCCAAACTCCTTTGCACCCAAAAAGCAGCCTTTGCTTTCTTGAGATGAAAGAACATTCATGAAAATCATCCCTCTACTGGAGTCCTCTAGCAATTCCTGTGATTTCCACTTACCTGACTATGTACACAAGCCCAGATACCTGGCTTAGTGTGGGGACAGAGCAGAGTGGCCAGGAGTCCAGACCTAGAGGCTGCTTGCCTGGGTTCAAATCTCATCTCTACCACTCAGTAAACTCTGTCCCACTTTCCTCATCTGAAAAATGGGCATAACAATAGTCCCTTATCTCACAGGTTTTTAGTAAAATTAAATGAGTTAATTTAATTTTCTAAGCACTTGGAGTGTCTGGTACTTTATATTTGTTAATAAAAAATAAAATAAATCAATTATAAATCATTCATGTTAACTTTCAGAGTGTATACTATACCAGGCATTGCTAAACACTGGATAGAAATGAGATAAATGATAGTTCTCATCATCTATTGGAGATGACAGATAAACATACAATTTCAATACTCAACACACCTGTGTTCATTGCAGCACTATTCACAGTAGCCAGAAGGAGGAAACCACCCAAATGTCCAACAGCAGATGAATGGAAAAACAAAATGGGACATGGCCATACAACGGAATACTATGCTGCCTTAACAGAGAATGAAATTAAGGTGCATGCTATAAAATGGAGGGACCCTGAAGACACTATGCTAAAAAACTAAGCCAGATACAAAAGGACAAATATTGTATGATTCCACTTATATGAGGTACTCCAGAAGACTCAAATTCACAGACAGAAGGTAAAACAGAGAGAAGCAGCAGGTAGGAGGATAAGAAAGGAATTATTGTTTAAAGAGTACAGAGTTTTCTGTTTGGGAAAATGAAAAGGCTCTGGAAATAGACGGTGGCAATGTTTGCACAACAGTGTGAATGTACTTAATGCCACAGAATTGGACACTTAATAATGGTTAAAATGGTAAATATTATGTTATATATCTTTTATGACAATTTTTTTAAAGGCATTAAGGAAGAAGTAAGTATTTAAGGAGACCCCACAGCCGTAAAAATAGAATGAAATCATGTCCTTTGCAGCAAGATGGGTGGAGCTGGAGGCCATAATCCTAAGCAAATAAATGCAGGAACAGAAAACCAAATACCACGTGTTCTGACTTATAAATGGGAGCTAAACATTGGGTTCACATTGACATAAAGATGGGAACAACAGACACGGGACTACTAAGGCATGGATGCAGGGCAAGGGCTGAAAAACTATCTTTTGGGTCCTATGCCCACTACCTGGGTGCTGGGCACAGTCGTATCCCAAACCTCAGTGTCACACAAAATATCCATGTAACAAGCCTGCACACATATCCCCAAATCTAAAACAAAAGTTGAAATGATAATTTTTTTTTAAAGAAAAGACCTGCATATGTATCCCAGAACTTAAAGTATAATAATTAAAAATAAATAAATAAATAATAAAAGAGGGAAAAAAGGAGAAAGAAATTCCACTGGCATTGAGATTAAAAACTTAATAAACTGGAAAACTATACATATATAGAAAAAAGGAGACCTGCCTCCCCAGCTCTGCCTGCCACTATACCCTGAGTTTATGACTCGCCCACCCCATTAGAGAGCACTTAGTTTCTTTCCTAAAATATAGTTATTCCTATAGTGTTTTAAAAATTTAATACCCCATGATACGAGATAAAACTGTGCTACTGACAGGGTTCTCTGGAAGCCTAGAGGACAGAGCTCCCCAGAGGGGCTGAGCCATGGGTAGGAATTTGTCAGGTGGATGGAGAAGGCTTTCTAGCCACCAGGGCTGCTTATAAAAAGGTTAGAGGGCAGGACAGAACAAGGAAGGCATGTCCCGCATGAGGAATGAGTTGGGGGAGATGTGGCCTCAGAGATGAGCAAAGGCCAGACGAGGAAAGGCCTCTGAAGCACGGACAGATGATTTACTTCTTTTGTTGTGTGCTATGGCACCATCACATTTTTCTGGACTGTCAGGCATCCCTCGCCCTCTCCTCTTCCAACCAGGTGGCACAAAGTCCCCTGTGCCTCTGAAACCCATCCCCTGCCCCTGGACACCAGCCTCCAGGCTCAGCCTCCAGGGTCCCTTGCTTGGGCTGCTGAATCAGCTAACTGGTCTCTCCTCTCCTTCATTTCATAACTGTGAATTATTTCTGGATCCATTAGGAAGACTCAGAGTGGTCTGCTTAAAATGCAGTCTGATCTTGTCGTGTTGCTATTATACTTAAAGCCCATCAGTGCTTCCCATTACTCTCAGGTAGGTAGTCTCAAATACGTCTCCCATCTCAATGTAGGCAGCCCCTGTTTTTGCTTCTCACACTTGGGCCAACTATATCTACGACCATGCATATGCTCCTTCTCATAAAAGAGCCATGACACAAAGTCCTCTCTGCCTAGAACATGCCCCACCCCTCCTACCCCCACACTACCACCCATGCCTTCTCCAGGCTAACTTGTGCCCATACTTTGAGTCCCATCTAATTTTCTGTGTCCATGATATGGCAGTCTCTATGCCTACCTTGTACATGGTTATGTCCTCAATGCCTGGAATGTAGTAGGCCCTCACTAAATACTTATTGAAAGAATCAATTGATCAACGAAAATGGCCTGGAAAGGGCAGGACCAAAGAAATAGAAGAATAGGGATTCCAAACACTGAAACATGTTAGCGACTCCCAAAGGTTCATGGAAGTGAATGCTGTTGTTGCCAAGAGCCCCTGATGTGAGCTCTGTGCTGACAGCTGTGCTCGGTTTAAGGTGCTAGGCACAATACCATAAAGGTGGTTATTAACCTGCGGGTTTGCTCTTCTTTGAACCATGCTCTTTTTTGAAACTTTGGCTTTACAAACCATCTTTAGATAAACTGAGAACTCTGAACTTGGTCTCTTCCCTTGAGTCCTAGATGTCCCTACCTGGACATCCTGCAGGCACATCAAACTCAACTCTTAATTATTGTTCTCCTCAGAGCCTTTATTCTGTACTCTCTGCCTTGATTAATCCAGGAATCATCTTAGGCATCTTACCCTTGTTATGAACTCCCCTCACCAACTCTCTGTCTCTCTCTCTTTCTGTCCTGGTCTGTGCATGTGACAGATCATCCTCTACTCTGTGGCAGAGTAGGCATTGCTTCCTCTGGAAAGCTGGTGAATTATCTGGGAGGTTGTCAGTCAACCCACTGCTCTTGGAACATGTCCCTTTTTGACCATTGACCTCCATAAACCATGGTTATAGGTTTATAGCAATGTGTTTGTCCTGGACTGTGATTGTCGGTGATCTCTCTGAGGTGGTGAACTGAATATCATCTGCCATTAGATATCCAATATTTACCCCCATTACTGGGAGGTCATAGCTACTTAGTGAATATTTTTTGGGTGGGTGTGTGGGTGGGTGGGTGGGTGGATGGATGGATGGATGGATGGATGGATGGATGGATGGATAGATGGATAGATGGATAGATGGACAAACAAATCAACCAACAAATTGGTTTCCAGCAGTACTGGTCAATAGAACAGATAGAAACCAACTGACCAGGGAAGCCTATTTTTCACTACAGCTGGAACCAGATGATGATAAACCAGCTCTTTCAAGAGGAAAATAAAGTTACATAAAGTAAGTCAAAACATTTTTTAAATATCTGGCTAATTGAATCTGTCACATTTTTCTGTCATGCCTGGAATTCATGGAAAGGTCGCACAACTATGGAGCTATTACTGGTAAGTAGTTTAAACTTGATAGAGAACTGGGCTAGAATTTTAGTCTCTAAATTATGACTGATTCTATATATTTGGGTTTTAAAAATAAACACCACTTTATGAGTAAGCAACTTATTAAGCTCCAAATGCATACTTTTAAAATTTTTAAATGGATTGAAAAAAGGGCATTTTGTAAATGGTGGACATTGTAAAACAATGGCTATTAGGAAACATACAGGATTGTCCTGTGATCTTGGGTAAATCCCACTGAGTTGCATGAACTATAAAATGTAAAACCTGATGGACTTCACTGCAATGATCTGTGGTGACAGTTATCAACTGTAGGTGAAAAGACCTTGAAATTTATGAAGTATTATGCAAAGGTATGCCTTTGCCACGTTCACAGGACAGGGACCACCATTTCTGGAGTGCCTGCGTGTAGCTCATGAACTCCTCCCTGTGGACAGAGTCCATGACTGTCCCCACAGGTGTGATATACTCCAACTTCAGGAGTGAGGAAAAATGGTTTCTTTGACAAAAATAGAATCAATTCATCCTCTGAAGAGGCATACAAAGTCTATAAAATGTGAATGATAACATGGCAGCAATTTTTACAATAACTTAACTTCCCAGAGTTTACACGCATTTAAACCAAAAAAACAGACTGCTGTGTTTCATTAACATTTCACTTGACTACAGAAAAAGGTCTATCCTCAAGGGACATTTAACTTTGTTATAACTTTAACACCAACATATATAAGCTGTGAACACCCAGGCAACTGAAAAGGGCTTCAAAATGATCATTTGAACATACAGTGTTTGAAAATAAGACCAATTCTTTCCAGAAACACTAAAATGTTTCAAGCAAAAGTATAGCAAAGCTCATGTGAAATAAAAGAAGCTATGTAACTCTAGTAGTCCACACAGTCTTGGAAATATTAATTCAACAGAAGGAGTTCTAGACTTGGCTGCAACTTGAGTTTTATGTAAACTCCCTACCTGGTATCTCAGAATAGTTACAGAAAGCAATATTTCAACTTTCCTTTAAATGCTAGCATAAGAGGACAAGTAATCTAGGTACCATATTTACTAGTACTTAATCACCCATATTTACTAATACTTAATTATCCTCTGCATCTGTGGGAAATAAAATATATTGCCTTCATAAATTACTAATTATGGACTGGACGTGGTGACTCACGCCTAATCCCAGCACTTTGGAAGGTCAAGGCCGGTGGATCACTCAAAGCCAGGAGTTCAAGAGCAGCCTTGCCAACATGTGCAAAATCCCGTCTCTACTAAAAATACATATACAAAAATTAGCCGGTTGCGGTGATGCATGTCTTATTCCCAGCTACCTGGGAGGCTGAGGCAGGAAAATTGTTTGAACTCGGGAGACAGAGGTTACAGTGAGCTGAGATCATGCCACTGCACTCCAGCCTGGGCAACAGAGCGAGACTCTGTCTAAAAAAAAAAAAAAATTACTAATTATGTTTGTTTCAGGATATGCTTCTCTTTCTCACTAACACAAAAAAAGAATTGTCATCAAATACAGATATATGAAATTATATCCATTTCACAATAACAGAATAAAATCTATATTTTAAAGAATAGGAACAACATATTTCTCCTAAATGTAATCAATATATTTCTTCAAAGCCTTATGAAAACTATTAACTGACATATTAATTTAACATTATAAAAGTTTCAAACAGGCTGGGCATGGTGGCTCACGCCTATAATCCCAGCACTTTGGGAGGTTGAGGAGGGCAGATCACGAGGTCAAGAGATCGAGACCATCCTGGCCAATATGGCGAAACCCCATCTCTACTAAAAATACAAAAATTAGCTGGTCATGGTGGAGTGTGCCTGTAATCCCAGCTACTTGGGAGGCTGAGGCAGGAGAATGACTTGAACCCGGGAGGTGGAGGTTGCAGTGAGCCAAGATCGTGCCACTGCACTCCAGCCTGGTGACAGAGCAAGACTCCATCTCAAAAAAAAAAAAAAAAAAAAATGTTACAAAGAGAAGTTGTAATGATCTGAATAATCAAATCAGGGTCACTTTAAAGATATATTTATAGATTTTGAAGATCAATACAACTGTCAAGTTTTGACTATTTTTTCATCATAGAAGAAAATCACTTTTCAATTTCTTTCTAACGATGAGACCAAAAACAGTTAAGCCCTCAAGAAGTGGCCCAGTACACGAAGCAGCCTAATTTGATGAGTTCTGTGCTTCCCAACTATCCTCAATACATTTTGAAAATTTTCAATTTGAAACATTTAGAATTTATCCTTGCATTTCTCAAATGAGATCCTGAATCAGAAAGAATGAAAACTATAAAACAACCACAGCCAGAAAAGAAGAAGAATAAAAAGCCTACCATGAAATCATTTTGGTTTTCAGACTTTTTTTTTTTTTTTTTTTTCAGGAATTCCCCTTCACTGTAGAGAAAATAGCCTTAGTTACATGCAATGTAGTTTAGGCCTTAAAGCATCCTTTCATCTGGAGCCCAAGTCCCCCAAAGTTAAGGTCCTTCTTGCTATGTCAGGAGTCCTGCTGGGAGTTTTATGCCTTCATAAGAGGGTGGTCACGATCTGCCAATGCTGGCTCTCTTGATAAGTGGGAAAGTCAGCCTAGACTGGAGAAAGCCTAGACCAATAGAAAGCCCTTCATATATTTCTCTAGCACTTCTTAACTATAAAGGATGCATTTATTTGAGTTAGCAATATCCTTATTTAAAATACCCTGGATGGTCCTACCTGTCAGTCACTTGCACCTGCCACTCATACCTTGCTCTTCATCTTAGATAAAGCCTCGCTTTGTTTTCAATCATCTCCCCAAGAAGGAATCCCTCCTGAGTGTTTTAATGGGAAAGAAGTTGGGAAAGGAATGTGTAATTTTAGAAAACTCTGGCAGAAGAATAGGTGTGGTGGCAATGCCAGAGGTGGTGGTGGGAGACTTTTTGAAAGCATGAGAACTGTTCTAGGGGAGAGACAGGAGACAATAGCTTGCAAAGTGGAGGCTGCTGGAAGTTAACAGGAAGTAGGAAGCAGAAAGGAAACAGGAAGCGAGACCAAAGGTTACTAAAAGGGAAATTATCTTTCCTGCATGATTTTGCTGAACTCTCTGGTTTTTCCATGATGGAGGGAGAAGGGGAGGTGGGATTCAGTTCTTATTCTAAAATAAGAGTTAATAAGAGTTCATTGTGCCCAACCAGCAAAATAAACACAGCCATCCTCACATTTGTGCCAATTCCCAGCATCAGCCAAAGGTGTTTACAATCAAGGCAGGCAATAAATCTCATTCAGTAAATACTTGTCAACTTTTTATACTTCAATAATTCAAAAGGAGCAGGTCATACCAGGCATAGTTCTTTATGCTTGAGAAAAATCATTGTTTTTTGTTTGATTTCCTGAAATACTCCTATTTTATAGGTAGTATATGGCAATTATATTTTTGAAATATAAGTGCATTACATTTATTTTGCCTTAAGACTTTTTCAAAATAAAAATTTACTATTCATCAAAACAAATGGAGAAAGTTAGGGTTGTAACAAAATTAGGTGTTGAAATTCCTGCAAAAGTCTTCCACGAAAGTGTTCACTGGAATGTTCCTTATAAAACTGAAAAATCTAGAAACCCTGAATGTTTCTAATAAATAGAAAAATCTAGAGGCAACCTAAATGTTCAACCACTGAGCAATAACTAAATTATGGTACAGCCACTGATATGGTTTGGCTCTGTGTCCTCACCCAAATCTCATCTTGAATTGTACTCCCATAATTCCCATGTGTTGTGGGAGGGACACTGTGGCAGATAATTTGAATTGTGGGAGCAGTTTCCCCCATACTGTTCTCGTGATAGCGAATAAGTCTCACAAGATCTGATGGTTTTATCAGGGGTTTCCACTTTTGCATCTTCTTCATTTTCTGTTTCCACTGCCATGTAAGGAGTGCCTTTTGCTTCCCGCCATGATTCTGAGGCCTCCCCAGCCATGTGGAACTGTAAGTCCAATTAAACCTCTTTTTCTTCTCAGTCTCCAGTATGTCTTTATCAGCAGTGTGAAAATGGACTAATAAAGCCACACAATGTAATATACTTCATTCAGCAAAAATAATAATCCTAAAGTAAACATAGCAACAAGGAAGTATTTATAATATGGTAAGAATAATATGCAAATAATATTTATGCGTGTGAACAAGGAACACAAAAAATATTATCCCAAAATGAGCACTTCCTCTGGGTGGGTGATAAAGTTGAGCTTTGTAGATGGGGAAGCAGGGAGCAAGGAGAACAGGAAGAGGCTGAATTCTATATTGACTTTGGAAATGCTATTAGTTCCCTGGCCTGGGACAAACAATCTGTTCCTTCTTCCCACCAGCAAAGGGTTGTCCTGGAGCAGGAAGAAGAGAAAAGTGGAGGCTGGGGACCTACCTTGTAGTAGTCATAGAGCAGGCCGAGGGCAGCAGCACTGTCCTCATCACCATTAATGCTCATCATGGCCTTGGTGGCTGCTGTCAGGGGATTCTCCAAGTATGACTTCCAGGCTTCATCCTCACTGGTGTAGGCTCTTCGGGTATTGAATGGAGGGTCACTGGGCATGGGCACTAAGGCCACTAGTCTTTTATTACTGTAAAAACAAGAGAAATGTGAGGTTCATTTTCAGAGAGAGCAAATTTTTTACCCCTAATAATATACATATTACATGACTACAAACATTAATTTTTATTTCCCCAGAATCGGGGGGAAGGAAGGGAAGAAGTTTAAAGTGACAACTGCTGATTTATTTTTTTACTGTCTATGAGAAGTAATAAGTCTTTAAAAAGTAGTACCAGTAGTATAAGTTGGTATTATGGTTTGAATGTTCATCACCTCCAAAACCTAAGTTAAAATTTAGTCAACATTTGTGATGGTATTGGAAGGTAGGGCTCCCACGTGGTGTTGAGGTGTTTAGGTCATGAATGGATCAATGCCATTATCAAAGGAGTGGGTTCATTGTGACTGAAATAGCTTCACCCCCTCTTGCTCTCTTTCCATCTTACTCTCTCTTTACCCTTCCATCTTTCCCCATAAGATGATGCAGCAAGAAGTCCTTGGTCAGATGCTGCCCCTTGATCCTGGACTTCCGGGCCTCCAGAATTGTGAGCCAATAAATTTCTACCCAGGGTCAGGTATTCTGTTATAGCAGCACAAAATTGACTAAAACAATTGGTCCTCTTCAAACTCAGAGCTCTGTATCCAGTCATTCTAGGGGCCAAGTAATTTTATTTATTTATTCTTTTTTTTTTTTTCTGAGACAGAGTTTCACTCTTGTTGTCCAGGCTGGAGTGCAATGGTGCAATCTCGGCTCACTGAAACCTCCGCTTCCCAGGTTCAAGGATTCTCTGCCTCAGCCTCCCAAGTAAGTGGGATTACAGGCACCCGCCACCTTGCTTGGCTAATTTTTGTATTTTTAGTAGAGACGGCTGTTCTCAAACTCCTGACCTCAGGTGATCCATGTGCCTGGGCCTCCCAGAGTGCAAGGATTACAGGCATGTGCCACCATGCCTGGCCTAATTATTCTTTATTAATGAATGCAAGAATGGAACCCTAAGAGAGAGCAGGTTTCATTTAATTCTCTGAGTTCTCATTATAAATATGTGTAAGACATTAAATGTAATCAATATGCTAATGATTATTGAAAACTGTTTTATCTAGTTTAATCTATACTTGAAATTACTAGCAAATTATAGACCAACCCATGTCTCAATGTAAAAGGCAATGTAAGCTACTTTGCAAACACAGTGTATTCAGGTAATGCTGTGTAAAATGATATGGAACAGCAGCAATGAGACGGACTCTATTGTAGATCCTGTGCTACAACAGAATTCTACAATATTTAGGTGATATAAAAACTACAAGCTACAAAGACCATCATGGAAAGTGAGGGAGACTATATGGGGAATTTACAGTAGAAACAGAAATGGGTGGGAGTCAATCAATCCTAACCAAGCCAGCCTTGCATAAAGCAGCAATTTACAAACAAGGCAATGTCTTCAGGTGAATATGATGACTCAAGTACCCAAAGACCATGACAGTCCTCAGCATTTCCCCTGCTGGGTGCTCGGCTATCAAATAACAGAGCCTGCAGAGGTTTGGTCACTTCTCTCCTAGCCCTCATATGCTTGTTCATTGAAATGGAACCAACATGGAACAATGAGACATTGTATTTCAGTTAACACCTATGTCAGCACATCGTAACATGGCAGGGACATGTGACAAGGCTGGCAAAGGCAACACCAACATCAATCAATAGAAATTCAACTGCCAAGGAATTCTGATGATCATGCAGTCATAAAAGAGGTCCCTTTTTGCCAAGAACCAACATATGTTGGTGCAGATGTGGGAAAGGGAACAGTTATTTACTGTTGATAGGAATGTATATTAGTACAATCTCTATGGAAAACAGTATGGAGATTTTTCAAAGAACCAAAAGTAGATCTACCACTACTTCCAGCAATCCCATTGCTAGGTATTTACCCAAAGGAAAAGAAGTCATTATATTAAAAAGACACCTCCACTTGTATGTTTATTACAGCACAATTCACAATTGCAAAGATATGGAAAAAAACCTATGTACCCATCAATCTATGAGTGGTTAAAGAAAACGTGGTGTACACACACACACACACACACACACACCATGAAATAGTACTCAGCCATTAAAAAAGAATGAAAGGAGGTCTTTTGCAGCAACAGTGATGGAACTGGAGGCCACTATCCTAAGTGAAGTAACTCAGGAACAACAACAACAAAAAACAAATACCACATGTTCTCACTTATAAGTGGGAGCTAAGCAGCTATGGGTATGCAAAGGCAAACAGAGTGATATAATAAACATTGGTACAATGTACACTATTCAGGTGACAGGTGCATTAAAAGCCTAGACTTCATCACTATACAATGCATCCATGTAACCAAAAACCACCTGTACCCCTAAAGCTATTGAAATGAAAAATATAGAAATGAAATAAAATGGAAAATAAAAAAAGACTAAAAAAAAGAGGTCTATTTTTGCTGACATCCCTATGGGATCTCCTAATGGTAGATGGTTCCTCAGCTCACTTCGTGATGGAGAACTGGCGTGAATTCACAATGAAAAGTGTGTCAAGGGCCCTTTGTGTGCTGTCATGATGCATGCTTTGGTGTCAGGTCAGAAAAAAAGACACTCACATTGGTAAGATATGTTTGGGGTGGGGCAGATGGGAAATGCACGTTTAGCAGAGTGGAATTCCGGTCGCTAGGCCTCTGAGTCAGGCTCTTTGAGCCAGTGGTTTGGTGAAACTGATTGGAAGGAAAGAGAGAACATTGACTCAATTGCAAATGAGTTAGATTACAAGGGTATAATCAGGCTTCTTGGAATACATGAGAAAACACCCTGGTTGGCGGGCTTACTACCACACTGTTAGGCACTGTGGTGACATGGAGTAGTATAGGCCTTAGAAGTAAGTATTTGTTCACCATTTACAGTGGTGAGAAGCTGGGTAATGTCTAACGTTCACTTTCTTAAATAGTTCAGTGCCTACTTACCTTACAATGTGCTTATGAAGATCAAATAAAATAATTGATAAAATAGGATTCTGCAAACTGCATAGTACTTTGCAAATAACAGGTATGACTATCACTGCACAGTTTTATGTTCCCGTAAAATTTGTGGATATATCAATTTTTGGTAAAGTTGAGTATAATTTAAAAGTCTTAAAGATAATCATTAATTGAAGGGAAATTGAAGTTGTTCATTCAACAATATTCTTTAAATATTTATTGAGAGCCCAATAGTTGCCAGACATTGTGCTGGTTGTTAAGGATGGAGTGGTACGTGACATAATGTTCTTTACCCCACGTACCTGCCAGAGAGAGAGAATATCACTATCACAGGGCCATGCGTGTGAGAAAGGACATGGGTGGTGCTGTGAGGGCACACGACAGAGGGGACTAACCTAATGACAGGACAAATAAGGGGCCAACATTTCTAAACAAAGCTGAAGCATAGGTAGGAATGTGCTGGTCAATGCTGAGATGGTGAGATGTGGGAAATGCTTTTTAAAGTGAAGGATACTTTGGTAGTGCAGAATAATGGGATTTTCTTACAAAAGGAGCATATTTGTATTTATTTTGGAGAGTCCATTAGAAAAATTTACATATTTAATCTAATGATAAAATAGCATTTCCATGTAGAAAACTTCTAAATATGCAGGGTTGGATTTGGAGACAGGATATGCTGGTGGACTCCTGAGGTTCTATAATGAGGCCTCCAGAAAGAACTAAGAAGGTAGCAGAGGTGGTGGGCCCTGGCTGTGACAATGTCACCGGCCCCCCACAATTGATTAGTTGGGGCCACCCTCGGTGCCTGGTCTGCAGCCTCCACTTGGAGAGTAAAACAGAGGATTTGGAACCTCAGTCGTTGCCCATGAAGGCACAGGCATGCACACTTCCAAAAATGCCCAGTCCTGCAGGAAGGACTTCATGTTATTTGGAGTGATCACACCATTGAAAAGGATGAGGATTTTACTCTGTCATGCCTCAGAGATGCACACATTGCTGTGGAGGAGTGCAGGTGGGGTGAGGTGTTAATTATAAATTCCAAAAGTTTAGCAGGAAGCACCAAGCTGAAGGATCAGAGCCAACTCTCGATTTACACTAAGATGTGTCCTGATTCACTGGAGGGATTTTTCCCTAAATCTTCCTTCTTGAAATCCCTACTTCCTCCTGCTGAGTCTCTTAGCTTGCTGATTTCATCTTTCCTAGCACAAAGCTTTGCTCATAAATTTAAGAGCGCCATCAGCCTTTCCCCTAAAATGAAATTGTTGATGAATCCTTACATGATCAGTGGAAAAAGTATTTTGGGAAATCACAACATTATTAGCTGTTTCTTTTCACATTCTTGGCAGCCACAGGGGCCTTTTATGCTCTTCCCTTTAACTATGCAATGAATTTGGTTTTCTCTTCACAAATTATAATCTCTCTGGTACACAGCACTGTTGAATGAAGTTTAATTTAATAAAAACAGAATAATCTCTCTGGTACACTGAGCAAAAATGTAGACTTGTAAAGATAGGAAAGTTTCACAGAACAACTTTCACCACAGTTAGGAACACTCTGAAGCTGTTTTATCATTGCTCTTTTGGAAGGGCAATTCTAATTCTGCTCTGGTCCGCTTCTTAAATATCCTTTGTGAAGCTTTAGGTGGGCTATGTCCTGGGTAGCCTCAAACACAGAACGGTAAACAGCAACTGTAAACTCGATCCCAAGGTCCTGCTTTGGAGGAAAATTTTGGGGATCGCCAGAGCAATCACAGCAAGGCTAAGGCCATGTCACACAGACAACTTTTTTTTTTTCTTGTTAGTTTTCTTTAATCCATGACTTTTCTGTGTGGATGCTGGGAGATGGCTGAGAGATGAGTCATCAGCTGAAGTGATGAAAGGGACCATGCAGCTGTGCCACTGAGACCAAGACCAGCCAGTCTCCAAGGCTCCAGATCATTCTGCCTGGACAGCCCCCTCCATGCTCCCCTAAGTATAATAGCAGTCAAATGCAGGAATGCTTTGCTGGGGAGAAGCAGAGGAAGCTTAACACATAACATTTTCCCCGTCTAAAGATATGTGCAGTTACGGTCAACAGATCCAGACACAAATCCACTTATAAAGACACTTGGGATCCAAAACAAAAACTAGGACAGTGCCCGTCACACAATGCATGTTCATGGGAAACCCCGTTCTAAACCATTAGTGGATGATCTGCTTCTGGGTCAGGGCTTCTTATGTAACAGGGCAGCTCCCTCACCGTGATCTGTTGAAAATCAGCCCTAGACACAAGGGTTTGTAGAGAACAAAACAAAGGAAAGAAAAGAAATTTTTTTTTAAAAGAAAATAACAAAGGAAAAAATTAGGATGGTGAAGTATGCACACAAATTATTACTTTTAATCAACTTCTCATATCCATTTCTACAAGGACATTGGTTTGTTTGTGTTTTATGGAATTTTTGTCTTGATATAGGGGGAGGATGCTTTTGGAGTTGGGTAACTTCAGTTTAAATCTCAGCTCTATCAATGAGTGAATTTAGATGAGTTGCTCATCTCCTTGATGAGCAGGTGTCTCTTTGAGCTTCCATTTCTTCCTCTGTATCATGATATTTTATAATATTATTCTAAAGGAATCACTCAGATATTTACATTTGAAGTGCTTGGTGCATTATAGATCTTCCATAGATAATAGTTAGATAGTAGTAGTACGCTCCATAGAACTAATTCTACTAATAACCAGCTCAAAGTCCAATGGACTGTTTTCAGGTCTTAACTCCTTGAATTTTCTTGGCCATTTTTTTGCTTTTGTAAAATCCTGCTTTACTTGTGAGACACTATGCTAAGGTGGTTCTTCTCTTTAGCCAACCATTCTTTCCTAATTTCTGTTCTACCTGTTCTCCTCTTCTTTCTTTAACTCTGACCATTCCTTGGTATTTTTCTTATTTCTGTACATCATTGTTCTTACAGCTTTCATTGCTCTACTTTAATGACTAACAGATATATAGTACCTGAGAACCATTTCTGTATTTCTACATAGAATCCTTTTGTCATGGAATCAACCTAAATGCCCATCAATAGAAGAATGGATAAAGAAAATGTGGTACATATACATCATAGAATACTATGCAGCCATAAAAAGAACAAGATCATGTCCTTTGCAGGAACATGGATGGAGCCAGAGGTTATTATCCTTAAACTAACACAGGAATAGAAAACCAAATACTGCATGTTCTCACTTATAAGTGGGAGCCAAATGATGAGAACAAATGGACACAAAGAGACAAACAACAGACACTGGTGCCTACCAGAGGGCGGGGGGTGAGGGGAGGGGAGGAAGAGGAGCATAAAAAATGACTATTGGGTACTAGGCTTAGTACCTGGGTGATGAAATAAGCTGTACATCAAACTCTTGTGACATGAGTTTACCTATATAGCAGACCTGCACATGTACCCCTGAATGTAAAATGAAAGTTAAAAAGAAAAAAAGAATCTTGCTGTCAGTTTAAACTCAATGTCTTCAACACTAAGCTAATCATCAGTTCTCAACCAGGCACTCCTCATCATTATCTGTCCCCAGTCACTCAAGGCTGAACCTTATGTACTGTTTTAATATCCAGACTCTGAAGCCAGACTGCCTGGGTGCAAATCTTGGCTGCACCACTTATTAGCTGTGTTACCCTGGATTACTTAGTTAACCTTTCTGTGTATCAGTTTCTTCATCTATAAAATGGAGAAGTATCCCAATGTAGACAGAATAATGATATTCACTTCCTGCTATTTTTGTCAGAATTAAATATACTGACACACTATAAAAGCTGCATACATGCTAGCTATTATTCTTTCTCTTTATCCCTTACATGAAGTCAATCACCATATTTATTATTACAGCTCCAGTCTTATCTCTTCATGCCTTCAACTTTCCCCTCTTTGATCCATATTGAAGGCTAGTGAAATAATCTTCATAGAACATAACTTTTTCAGAGTATACTATGACTCTTTACTGCCTATAACATCAAGTCCAAAATCCTCTGTCTGACATTTAAGGTCTTGCATTATCTGGTTCCAACCTACTTTTCAAAATTTACTTCCTTGTACTTATTTAATTTAAGGAATTAAGCCATTTTCTCTGCAGCTTCCTAAAGATGCCCATTCTTACTTCTACACCTTTCCTCAGACTGTTCCCCTGCCTGAAATTCCCTTCCTGCTTCTCTGTCTAAATTGTGCTCTTATCAAAGTCCAGCTGCAACATCCCATCCTCCAGAAAATTTTCCAGGATTTTCCCTATTTTAGTCTTTCAGGGCCTCCCTTTGCTAAAAACTTTCACAGCCTATGTGTTATTTATTACATAATCTACCATTTAATTTGTATCATGCAAAGATGACTGACTATGCGAAGAAAACTGTCACTGAAGGCCAGGTGCACTGGCTCATGCCTGTAATCCCAGCACTTTGGGAGGCCAAGGCGGGTGGATCACCTGAGGTCAGGAGTTCGAGACCAGCCTGGCCAACTTGGTGAAACCCTGTCTCTACTAAAAATACAAAAAAATTAGCCAGGTGTGGTGGTGCGCGCCTGTAATCCCAGCTACTTGGGAGGCTGAGGCAGGAAAATTGCTTGAACCTGGGAGGCGGAGGCTGTAGTGAGCCAAGATCAAGCCACTGCACTCCAGCCTGGGCAACAGAGTGAACTCTGTCTCAAAAAAAAAGGAAAAAAAAAAGAAAGAGAAAGAGGAAAACTGTCACTGAGGTGTCAGATCCACGAATGACACCAAAACAGTGGCATTCCATCAAATAAAAAGCCCGGCAGTTCCCATGCACAGTCACTGGCCTTTGTCCTGCCTTGGATTCACAACAGCCTGGCTTCACCCTGGGATCTGGAAAACCTTCTTCTCTAGCTTAGTCTTTGGCTTTCTTCTAGAAGCATGAAACTCTACTTCATCCCCAAGTGCATTCACACACACACACACACATCTCCCTGAGTAAATTAACACACCTACACACCCAGACTGGCCTTAGGCAGTTACAACTAAAGTGTGTCAGATTGTTTGTAGAAAATGTTAACACACACAAAGGTTAACTAAGTTGTCCAGGGTAACACAGCTACAAAATACATCCAGAATGTGACCACAGGAGATGGTCGTTGAATCAAATCCCTATCATATAGAACTTTACCAGCCCTATCACATAGAACAAGTGATTCAACCTGTCTGGATCTTAGCTTTTGCATTTGTGAAAGAGCTGATAAATTAAATGAGAGAAATGCATGTGATGTACCTGGCAGAGCACTAGACACAGAGTAGTGCCCTCTAATTGGGCCGTGATGAGGATTAGAGAAGAGCAAGATAAATAATATAGGGAAGCCAAACATCTGCTCTTCAATCACCACCACACAACACTTTAAATCCTTATCTGCCCTCAGCCTTTCCTGTCTCTGTTGGTGAAAACTCTACCCTTCTAGTTGCAATACTTGAAGTCATACTTGATTCCTCATTTTCTTACATCCACTTCATTAGAAAATCCCATTGGTTCTACTTTCAAAATATATCCAGACTCTGACCACTTCTCACTACCTCCACTGCTAGCACCCTGGTCCAAGCCACCATCATCTTGCACTTGGATTATTGCACTGTCTCTGTGGTAGCCAGCCTCCCATATGGCCCTCATTGATCCTTGACTCCTAGAATTCACACCCTCGTGAGTCCTCTCCCACACTGGACCAGGGTTGGTCTATATGACCAATAGCACATAGCAGAAGTGATATTATATTACTACAGAGTTACATAATAAAACTCTGCAGCTTCCATCTTTGTAAGTCTCTCCCCTACTTCCACCCCATCCCCTTGCGCTAGCAAACTACCGTATCATGGCATATTTTGGCAAGGAACTGAAGCCTTGACAAACAGCCGGTGAGGAACTGAGGGCTGCCCACAACCAGGTGAGTGAGCCTAGTAGACTCTCCTGTCTGAGTCAAGTCTTGAATCAATTATGAACCCAGATGACAACTTGACTGCCACTTTATGAAACCCTGAGCCGGAACCTCACAGCTAAGCTGCTCCCAGGTTCCTCAGAAAGTGCATGAGATCATGAATGTATGCTAGTTTAGCTGCTAAGTTTTGAGATAGTATGTTACACAGGAATAGAAAATGAATACAGTTTCCTAATAGGTTTCCCTGCTTTTATGATTACCCCCTCCCTCCTTTCCAGTCTATTCTCAACAAAACAGCATCTAGAGAAATCCCATTGAAACGAAATCACATCATGCCCTCTCGTGCTCAATTCTGTAATGACTCCCCTTTTCCTTTAGAATAGAAGTGATGGTTGTTACAATGACCTACCAGGTCCCCCAGGATCATGGGTCCCTTACTTCTACAGTCTATTCTCCCCATACTCTGCTTCTCACTCATTCTCATCTTGCTGCACAGGTCCCACCTTAAGGCCTTGACTTCAGCTGTTTCATCTTCCCAGAATGTTCTTCCCCCAAATACCTAAGGCTAGCTCTCTCATCTCCTTTAAGCTTTTGTCCAAATCTCACCTTAATGAGACTTAACCTGACTACCCTATTTAATGCAGCAACCTGCCTCCACCCATGCTGGAATTTCCAATTCCTTTAAAACTTTCTATCTCCCTTACCCAGCTCTCGACTCTTTCTTTTTTCCATAACAGCCATCACCTCCTTAAACACAATGTAACTTACTTTTTTATTATGGTCAATGCTCCTTGTCTGTCTACCTCCACTAGAACCTAAGTTCCACAGGGCTGGGGTTGTTTTGTTCATGAATATATCACAAGCACCTTGAACAGTGCCTGCGACATACTTGGTAGTCAATTAACATCTGTTAAACGAATGAATAAAAGCTCCATTGCCATTGAGGAATTGAAGTAAAAGTTGTGGCTTAAAATATTAATAAGAGAATGGGAGGAGCTGCATTCTTCAGGTTTTCATAAAATCAATTCACAGCATATTTGTAAAGTTGGTTTTGAGCTATAAAGTTGTATGCAAATGTAAGTTGCCTTGATTTTAGGAAGCATAATTATAAATTTAATTTAATAAGCATCAATCCAATTTGAACTATCTTTCTCCTCCCTCTTAACTCTCCCCTTCAAATTAAAAAAAAAAAGTGGAGATTCATTCTTCTATTCTCCTTAAATGTGACCTAGGAAACCAAGGATATTTACATTTGGACCTGAGGCAACTGGAGGGGAAGGCTAAACTTCAATCAGCAAAGGCCTGATATTAAGAATTCCTTTCGTCTACCTGTTGTCCATCATTCCCAACACTGACTTGACTTAGGGGCAAAAAGAAATTTCTACCCACTACCCTTTCCTTAAGAAGAAGTAATGAAACATTTATATAATTTCCAGGATTTCATGCTATGTACTCTGTCTCAACTGTCCTCTCCCCCACCTCTTTCTCTTTCTCTCTATCTCTCTCTCACACACACACACAAGCATAGCCTTTATCTTGAGAGCACATGAATTCTACTCTCTCTTTTTTTTTTTTTTTTTTTTTTGAGATGGAGTCTCGCTCTGTCCCCCAGGCTGGAGTGCAGTGGCATGACCTCGGCTCACTGCAACCTTCACCTCCCAGGTTCAAGCAATTCTCCTGCCTCAGCCCCCCGCCGAGTAGCTGGGATTGCAGGTGCATGCCACCACGCCCAGCTAATTTTTGTATTTTTAGTAGAGACAGGGTTTCACCATGTTGGTCAGGCTAGTCTTGAACTCCTGACCTCGTGATCCGCCCACCTTGTGCGGATCCCGCCTCCTAAAGTGCTGGGATAACAGGCATGAGCCACTGCGGCCAGCTGAATTCTACTCTCTAAATAGTTTATATTCTGAGTCTTGAGCACTTGAGATTGGTCTCATTTTCTTGTAGCTGATTCACTACGGTTGATTACTGACTTAAGTAATCACTTCATCTCCCTAGCAAAAAAATGACCATATTCAGACCAAAAATGAAAGAGCAAAGGTTTAAAATGTGATAACTACTTTTTTCTTTTGGAATATTGGCCTTTTTCCCATTAACAGAATAAGACTTTCAAATGGAAATTAATGAACCAATTTTCCTACCCAGGGTTAATGTCACAATTTAAATGCCACAAATGATTGTTTGACTGCTAGTTGCTTTCAGCAATATCCCTCCTTTTAGTGCTTGCTAGAGGCAAATCACAAGAGATAACAGATACTTTCCATGTTAGAAGTGAAATGAATCCATAAGCCCAGGACGATATTGATAGCTTCACGTTAAAGATGGCTATGCTCGGGAAAGAGAAGATTCAATTAATTCAGTGAAAATATTATAATGCCCTCCACCACATAAAGTGCATAGTTTTTAAAAACAATAAACTGTAAAACAAAATTTATGTCCATTGAAATTAAGATGGTTTCGTTTTAGATACTGATTGCAAAATATACTGATCCACTACTTGAAGCATGGTCTCTCTCTCTCTCTCTCCCCCACCCCCTCTCGGGAGCCCCAGCTTTGTAGTGCCCTAAGCATGCTCTTACTTCACCTATTAAGTAAAAGGATTAGAAATAAAACTAAAGAGCTACAGGAAAGGTAACCCACTGAGCTCTAGAAACAATGAGAAGGATATTACAATAGAAAGTGAAAGGAAGAGGACAAGAAAAGAATTTAAAAATGGAGAGAATTTGTAGAGATGGCAACTTATGAAATGACTAAAATTGGTTAGTGTGTGTGGTGTGTGTGTAAATCAAAATCTAAAATGTTAACAATGATTATAGGTGAATTTTTATTTTCTCCTTTCTACTTTTTGACTTTTCAAGTAATCTTCAACAATACCATCATACTACTTATTGAGCATCCACTATATGCCAGCTAATGTTCTAAGCCCCTCACATGGGTTAACTCATGTATTCCTTATGTTAATAATAAACTTAGAGTCAGATATGGATATCATGCCCTTCATACAGATGAGTAAATTGAGAATAGAGTGTTAAGTAACTTGCCCAGGTTCAGGTAGCAGTCAGCATTAGATCAGCATTGCATCCAAGTGCCTGAGTTCTCTCTCTTTTTTTTTTTTTTTTTGAGATAAGGTCTTGCTCTGTCCTCCAGGCTAGAAGGCTAGAGGAGTGCAGTGGCACAATCATGGCTCACTGCAACCTGAACCTCCCAGGCTCAAGTGATCCTCCCACCTCAGCCTCCAGAGTGGTCCATCATGCCTGATAATTTTTTTATTTTTGTAGAGACAAGGTCTCCCTACATTGCCAAGGCTGGTCTTGGACTTCTGAGCTCAAGTGATCCACCTGCTTCAGCATCCCGAAGTGCTGGGATTACAGGTGTGAGCCACCACGCACAACCTCGGAGCCTGAGTTCTTATGCATCCTTCTCTATTTCCTACTCTTGACCATGCTCTATTTTCACAATTAGAAAAAAGTTAGTTGAAAAGGGAAAACTCATAAACAGACAGGATACAAAAGACCAATATAACAGAGGATGATATCCAAATTCAGAGTAATAGAGAAATTATGCAAAAGCGGAGTTTGTAAGCTCCCTGAAGAAAGATAACAAGTTTACATTATTTGTAGAATTCCAAGGTCCTGGAACATTCTAGAGAGTACATATCAGGCAGGAAGGCAGGCAACACATATTTATTGAATGAATTGAATGGGGTGATGGGTAGCAAGTCCTAATTTATCTTTAGTATAATACAACTAGAGGTCATCTATTTTTAAATGTCCTACAGAAAAATGATAGCAAATGATTCATGTAACAGAAATATAGATTAAAGAATTGGGAAATAAGGGAACTATTATATTTAAGAGCAAACAAAAATATGATTTTTAAAGGAAAGAATTGTGTTATAACCAAATTAGCTTTGAAAATTAAAAAGAGAGTCAGTTTTTCTGAGGAAATTACAGCAGTTGAATCTCTAGCAGTAAGAGAGAAAGCACAAAAGCACTTTACAAGCCTGCGGACCGATTTCCATTTAAACACCATTTCATGGGTTTACCTCTAATGTTTACAGCCAATATGGAAAAGAAATGTTAATGCAATTCTAGGAGATAGAAAGCAGAAGAGACTGGAATAAAGGAGAAGCCAGAGTTGAGAAGGCTGCACCCCACCTTTGGTGCAGGAAGGGTTAATGTGTGCTTGAGGACTGTTTTTCTCTCTGAGCTTGGAAAACTCAAGTCTTCAGTGCCTATGGCCAAGCCAGTTCCTGTACAGTGTGCCCAATGGAACTAATTACAACATTAGCTGGCTTCTTAAATACAGAGGAGTCCGCCTTTGGGGTTCCTAGGGCCAGAGAGAGAAATAACATGGTAAAACACCTAGCGTAACTTCAAACTGCCACAAAGGCAACAGACAAAAAACATGAGCTTAAAGCAACATGAAAGTCCTTTCATGTGTCTAACCCCCAGCTTACCCTGCTGGGCCTCACTTGTATATATACAAAGGACCCTCCAGGCATCCTCAGAGCCTGTAGCCAGAGCTTCCATCAAGAGAGCGGCCCCCTGCCAGGGCTGAAAGGTCTTCAGTCTAACTCTTCACTTTTAATATGAGAACTGAGAATTTAAGGAAATTTAAGGAAACCTTACATGAGTAAAAGAGAAGCCCCAAGATGAGCAAAAAAGGTTATTTATGAGGAAAATAATTAATGCTAGATACAGAAAATAATGTTAAAAGGAAGATACTTGAGAGGCAGTGGGTGGGGGCCTACTGGAGTGAGGGGTAACAAGATGGCGACCAAGACGGTGGTGCACCATAAGTGGAAGATTGCTGAACTAAAGCAAGAATGTCTTCCTTGTGGTTTGGAGACCAAGGAAATGAAACAAGATGCCATCAAAAGGCTCCAGGCATTTTTTTTTTTTTTTGAGAGGGAGTCTTACTCTGTTGCCCAGGCTGGAGTGCAGTGGTTCAATCTTGGCTCACCACAACCTCCGCCTCCCGGGTTCAAGCGATTATCCTGCCTCAGTCTCCCGAGTAGCTGGGACTACAAGCACATGCCACCATGCCAGGCTAATTTTTGCATTTTTAGTAGAGATGGGGTTTCACTATGTTGGCCAGGCTGGTCTCCAACTCCTGACCTCATGATCCGCCCACCTTGGCCTCCCAAAGTGCTGGCTCCAGGCATATTTTTCAGGGCATGCTGAAGAGGCAAATGAAGATGTACTGGGAGATGAAACAGAGGAAGAAGAAACAAAGCCCCATAGAAATCCCTGTCAAAGAGGAAGAACTCCCTGAAAAAACTGTTGACGTGGAAGCAGAGAAGAAAGTGGTAAAAATTACATCTGAAATACCACAGGGAGAGAGAATGCAGAAGAGGGCTGAACAAGTCCATGTACCTGTGAGCTTGTAAAGTAAGAAAACTGCCCGGGCAGCTAGGTTTGGGACTTCTTCAGTTTCAACAAAAGGTCTGTCATCTAACAACATACCTATCATGAACCTGGATAAGCTAAAGGAAAGAGCTCAAAGATTTGGTTTGAATGGCTCTTCAATCTCCAGAAAGTCTGAAGATGATGAGAAACTGGAAAGAAGGCAGGACTGATTTGGGATTATCACTGGTTCAGCTGGAACCCGAAGGAACACAGAGGATACAGAGGCAAAGAATAGGAAAAGAGCCGCGCGCTATGGGATTGCCTGCTGAAAAGTTCATGCTGCTTTCTGTTCTCCAGTGGTTTCCATTTCTGTGATTCTTCTCGGTCACAAATATACCTAAATGCACAGTCACGTACCTACCTCCTGCCTTGCAATGAGGGCACATGTACCCCAGCTACATGTGGGAACTCCAGCAGCAATTTGACTTATTGATGTTCCAACTTAAAGCTGTTGTGTTTTTGTTTTTTATTTTTTGCTTGTTAGTTAAAAAAAAAAAAAATCTGAAAAGAGACGGGGGTAAAAAGAAGCTACTGCACCTACAACACAAGCACAGGCTACTAGAAACCAAGAACCACAAAACAAGTTACATGATTTTTAGAATAAAAATAAAAGTTTGTATGAGGACTGAATAGGAAAGACAGCACAAAATGAATTAATAAACTGAGCAATCAAGCATTGTCCAGTTTTTAAACAAACAAAAAATCATAAGACAAAGTTAAAAGGTATGCAGGATGATTACAGGTGTAAAGTTCAATTTAACAAGAGTTACAGAAGAAAGCAGTGAAGAGGATGAAAGGGAAGAAACAAATACACAAAAGAAGACTAGAATAGAGTAGAATAATAATGTCTTACAGCTGAAAAAAAACTTGAGTATTGGCAAGGCACCAAAGTGTTGGAAAGAATAATGAAAAAGTGGCACTTCTATTCATATCCTGGTGACATTTTTGGGTTGAAGATTAAATTTTAAAATGCTACAAATACTGGGAAAAAACTTAAGTAACATTCAACAGAACAGAACTAGAAACTGCCAGCCAATAAACTTCTCATCCATATCACTAAATGCTGCTAGACAAGAGGAAAGGGATTTGAACATGAAAGTCTAAACAGAGCAAAAGATCAATAAAGTGTGATGGCAAAATAAAATACCTGTTTAGTCGTGAAAAGATTAAAAAACGATTCCACTCATATATCCCTTTTGAAAACTTTATCCCTTCAGCCAAAGTAAAGAAAGATATGCATGGATAAAGAAGAAAATTGATACAGCCATCAGAGAATATCAAATAAGTCAGTAAAATATTAATTGTAGCTGATTTCTGATCACAGAAATGAAATGTATGCCACTAAGAAAGAATTCTTAAATATAATACCAAACTAAAATAAAACACCTGAGAGGTGATAGGAGAAGAGTTGTTTAAAAGGTGCAGTGGGCCCAGCACAGTGGCTCATAGCTATAATTCCAGTGCTTTAGGAGGCCAAGGTGGGAGGATTGCTTGAGGCCAGGAGTTTGAGACCAGCCTGGGCAACATAGCAAGACTCTGTCTCTACAAAAAAAATTTTTATGTAATAATGAGGTAAAATAAAAAGCATGTTGATTTTTCTTTGTACGTAAGGAGAGTAATACATAATGGTTAACTCCTGATATTGATAGAAAGTTTATGCTTATTAAAAGTTCAAGGGTAACAATTACTAGGATAAAGATAGGATATAGAAATTAAAGAGCAACAATTTCCATAGTATGGTGTGCAGACACCTAGAGAAATCACTTAGATACTTTCAAGGGTTTATGAGTTTAAAACTATTTCCCTAATAATACTGAGATATATGTGCCTTATTCCCTCTGTTGACATTTGTAGTAATGGTATAAAACTAATGTTGGGCAAAAGTTCAAGCTTCTGACATGAATGAAGACAGCGGCATTAAACTATACTTGAGGTATTATATTTTTATCATCACATACAATAAAAACAAAACAAGCAAACAAACAAGCAAATACGTGCTAGTTTCATTTGAGAATGTCCTTCATGAAGCAGTGTAGAATATTAATTTTATTAACCTCACACTTTGGGTACCAACCTTTTTAATATTCTGTGTGACAAAGCAGGAAGTACGTGTAAAGCACTTTGACTGCATACCGAAATACAGCAATTGCCTCAAGGAAAAGCACTCGTGCAGTACTTTGAGTAGGAGTTGAAACTAGCTGCTTTTTTTAAGGGATTCCATTTTTACCTGAAAGAATGACATATTGACAAACTACGTGTTCAAACTTGAGTGTTTGGCTGATGTCTTCTCAAAAATAAACCAAGCGAGAGTCTATCACTTCACAGAAAACAACAGACAGTATTTGTTGCCAATGGTAAAATTTGAGCTTTCAAGCAAAAAAAAAAAAAAAAAAAAAGGAAAAAAAGAAAATTTTTGGAAACTTGCATCTACCACTACTGATAACTTTCTAGTACTTTATTTTCTGATGAGGTTAATGGATATAATTTTTTGCTAATGTATCATGAAGCACATTAACATTTGGAAAATCCAGATAACTCAGTCAACCAATAATTCCAAATGCCAATGCATGATGTTATAGAATAACACACAAGTATAAGTTCTATTCAAAGTGCAAGACAAGCCTACAGATTTTAATGTAACAGAGAAAGTTCAGTGTATGATTTCAGTTTCCACATTGCAATTAACCTTTAAAAACTACCCGTTTTGAATTTTGGTGAGGTATCAAAGAATATCTAGTTATATGAAAATATATTTTCCTTTTCCAACTATCAGTGTGAAGCAGGATTCTCTAACCAAAATAACATTTTGTAATAGATTGAATGAAG
Source organism: Pan paniscus (assembly GCF_029289425.2). Taxonomy (NCBI): domain Eukaryota; kingdom Metazoa; phylum Chordata; class Mammalia; order Primates; family Hominidae; genus Pan; species Pan paniscus. The sequence continues at coordinate 118,873,457 of NC_073256.2, read as the reverse complement.
AGGCAGATGTGAGAATCCAGCAGTCATCTGCTAAGCCAGGCATTAAAGAAAGTTGCAAAAATGTAAAATAACACTACTCTTCTCATTAAATTCGTATGTTTTGAAAATTTTAGTTTAGGTTTTACTTTTCTGAAACAGAGTCTTGCTCTCTTGCCCAGCTGGAGTGCAGGGGCATGATCTCAGCTCACTGTAACCTCCACCTCCTGGGTTCAAGCCATTCTGCCTCAGCCTCCCGAGTAGCTGGGATTACAGACATGTGCCACCACACCCAGCTAATTTTTGGTAATTTTTGTAGAGATGGGGTTTTACCATGTTGGCCAGGCTGGTCTCAAACTCCTGACCTCAAGTGATCCACCCACCTCGGCCTCCCAAACTGCTGGGATTACAGGCATGAGCCACCACACCCAACCAGTTGTTTCATTTCAAAAATGTTATTTCAAGCTGGGTGTGGTGGTACACACCTGGAATCCCAGCTACTTGGGAGGCTGAGGCATGAAGATGGCTTGAGTCCAGGAATTCAAGACCAGCCTGGGCAATATATCAAGATATCATCTCAAAAAGAAAAAAAAAAGGTTAAAAAGCATAATAATAAAATAAAACAATATGTTAATATGCTTTATAACTATCACATGGTTTACAATTATTATTTTAATTGAGCCATAAATAAGTATTTTTTAAAATTTACTGTCTTTAATTTTTCATATGATATATATCAATAGCTATAACCCACATAAATACAAACTCTTCTGGGACTTCAATAATTTAAGAGTATTAAAGGAATTCTGAGAACAAAAATTTGAGAAGCACTGCTCTAGAAAATAACCAGAGAAAAATAATGAAAAAAGATATATTAGCCAGGCACAGTGGCTCACACCTGTAATTCCAGCACTTTGGGAAGCCAAGGCGGGCAGATCACCTGAGGTCAGGAGTTCGAGACCAGCCTGACCAACATGGTGAAACCCTGTCTCTACTAAAAATACAAAAATTAGCTGGGCCTGGTGTCCAGTGCCTGTAATCCCAGCTACGCAGGAAGCTGAGGCAGGAGAATCGCTTGAACCTGGGAGGCGGAGGTTGTGGTGAGCCGAGATCGCGCCATTGCACTCCAGCCTGGGCAACAAGAGCAAAACTCCATCTCAAAAAAAAAGATATATTGATCAATGCAACAAAAATAAAAATAATGATATGGCATAGAAAAAATAAGACTCTATATATCAGCAATTATAATATATGAAAATGGGTTAACTCTACCTTTAAAAGATAAATACTTTCAAACTGGATTTTTTTTTTAAAGCCAGTATTATTTTTTAAGTACCCATGATACATAAGAAAACTGACCTAATATCAGGCCATTAAGCAAGACTCTACCCATTTCAAAGAACTCTTATAATACAAACCAAATTCTCTGACCACAACATAGTTAAATTTTAAACCAACAGCAAAGAAGATGAAATTTAAAGACTATATGTTTTGAAATTATAACATAGTTTTCTAAATATTCACAGGTCAAAGAACAGCTCTTAAAGGAAGCTTTTTTTTAATTAGAACTCCATGATAAAATACTATATGTTGTGGGATATAGATAAATCAGCACTTAGAGGCAAATTTCATACTTTAACTGCTTATGTTAGATGGGAATAAAGGGTAAAAAGTTAAAGAGCTAAGCATATAACGTGTTAGAAAAAAATAAAAGAATTAACCTGAAGAACTTAGAAAGATGGATGTAATAAAGATAAAACAAATTAACGAAGTAAAGACTTGACAGAAAGGACAATTTAAGATGAAAATTGGTTCTTTGAAATGGCAAAGAAAACTAACAAACTGGCAAAGATAATCAAATATTAGAAAAGGAAGACAATTTTAGATGTGACAATTCTCTTCTGAAAAAAGACAATTTTGTGACTCCCTTTATGCTAATATTTGAAAACAGACAAAATGGGAACATTTCTGAAAAAATATAAACAATCCAAAGTGATTCAATTATTTGGAAAGAGAAAAACAGTGATTTTTCAGTGCAGAAACCTGGCAGCTACTACCTTAACCAAGTTATACCCTGAGAGAGGCACATCTTGAAGAGAAAACATCAGACAAATCCAAATGGTGGGGCATTCTATTACGCACCTGATGATTGGTGATTATGGTAGCAACTGTGTTAAACCAATAAGTATGTGAGTCAAAACAAATAAGGTTATGAACCAAAAGAAAACAAAACAAGTAACTTTTGGAGGTGGGATGGTACGTGATTTGTCTTTATTTAGTGGTTTTAAATATATATATAGCTTATGCAACTGAATATAAATGGAAAAGAAGGCTGGGCCAGTGGCTCACACTTGTAATTCTAACATTTTGAGAGGCTGAGGTGGGAGGATCGTTTGAGCCCAGGAATTCAAGACCAAGCAGACAACATGGCAAAAACCCATCTTTACAAATAATAATTTAAAAAATTAGCCACACATGGTGGTGAATGCTTGTAGTCCCAGCTACTTGGGAGGCTGAGGTGGAAGGATCACTTGAGGCCTGGAGATTGAGGTTGCAGTGAGCCGTGATGTGCCACCACACTCCAGCCTGGGTGACACAGTGAGACCCCACCCCCCTTAAAAAAAAAAACAAACTTTCAGTGGATATAAAAGTACTGGACTGAAGAAACAAGCTGGGACGGGTGGTAGTGGGGAACTAATAATTTTGGGTGTTTTCTCTCCATAGCATCCAACATTCTTGATTTCCTTTCCTCTGCTTCATACATAAAAGCATGGTCACAGTCATCTTTATGCAGTTCCCCTCTCCAAGGAAAGAGGTTTTTATTGTACACCTTTCTCTCTTAACCTGTATGGAAAAAAAAAAAAAATCCCCTTTCATTCCTTGTAAGAATAATAGATGTTGGCTGGGCGCAGTGGCTTAAGTCTGTAATCCCAGCACTTTGGAAGGCCGAGGTGGGTGGATCACTTGAGGCCAGGAGTTTGAGACCAGCCTGGGCAATGTGGTGAAACCCATCTCTACTAAAAATAAAAAAAAATTAGCGGGGCATGGTGGCGGGTGCCTGTAATCCCAGCTACTCAGGAGGCTGAGACACGAGAATCACTTGAACCAGGGAGGCGGAGGTTGCAGTGAGCAGAAATCGCACCACTGCACTCCAGCCTGGGTGACAGAGCGAGATTCCATCTAAAAAAAAAAAAGAAACAAAGAATAATAGATTTCTACTTTGTGGTCCCAATCAGTATATGAACAGAAGGCCTATTTAGAAATTAAAGTTAAAAAAAAAAGCAAGTTATATTTCATGCAACTTCAATTCCAAAACAACTCAGATATAGATGTTTATATATATATAGATGTTTATATATATATGTATATATATATATGTATATGTATATGTATAAACATACTTGTATTTGTAAGGCTTGGCAATGGCCTGAGGTACTCGTTTTTGTGTTTATGAATAGACCTGTAGCACACAAGTGCTGCAAAGAAATCTTCATGATCATCCACTCCAAACTTCTCATCTTACAAATAGGAAAACTGAAGTCCAGAGAGGTTATACCATTTCCCTGGGATTACACAGTTATTTTTGTTAACACCGAAATAATTCAAGGACAAATTGCTGGAGGACACATATCCACAGGGGATTGGTTCCAGGCCCACAGATGCTCAAGTGTCTTATATAAAATGGCCTGGTATTTTAGGTATATAACCCATGCACATCCTACTATATACTTTAGATCACCTCTAGATTACTTATAATACCTAATACAATGTAAATGCTAGGAAAATAGTTGTTATATGGTTTTCATTTGTATTATTTTTTACTGTTATTGTTGTTATTGTTTTTTTTCTGAGTATCTTTGAAATACAGCTGGTTAGACCCACAGTTTTGGAACCTTGGATATGAAGAACCAACTGCATACTGTTGGTTAATCATTAGTGCTTTGCCAGGAAGGGGAACATCACACACTGGGGCCATGTACCCTAGAACTTAAAGTATAATAAAAATATATATTTAAAAAAAATCTTTAGTGCTTTGCAAACATATAAGCACTCTTCCATGAGGACAAAACCAAAATTATAAACAGCTTCCTCCATTCACACCCCTGCCCTAAATTTCCCACTCAGTTCATTGAACAAACCTTTATTGAGCTCCTGCTGTACTACAGGCTCTGAGCTAGGTGCAGGGGGCAGTGTTGACCAAGCCAGACACAGTCTCTCCTGTTAAGGAGCATTTCATCTACGAATTGATTAGTTCAAGTCAGCTTATTACCACAGCGTTCTCTAAAAGCTAACAAAAAATTACATTTTTAGAACTATTTTTTTATAATCGGTCCTAATCCCTAGGTATATAAGTCCAAGTATAAAGATGTAATAAAAAATCTTATCATGGAAGTTATGTCTTGTTAAATAACGGAAACACTGCTACTTAAAAACCATGAAAGTTAAGATCATATTCATTTGACAGGTCTTAACTGAGCAACTACTGTGAGCTGGTACTGCTTTGAGTACTGGGATACAGCGATGAAAAAGACAGACCCAGTCTCTGCCCTGGTGAAGCTCTGACAGAAGAATATACAATTGCAGATGTGACAAGTGTTAATGAAGAAAAGTACAGGGTGCTACAAGAGAAAATATCATGGGGACCATGTGGTAGCCAGGAGCACCTCACAACACTTCCAACCACAGAAAGCATCATGGGCCAAAGCTCCTGTTGCCCGTCACTGAAATTTATCACCACATTTGTGCGGAGACCACACTTCGCCATGGGCTGCTTCCAGCCAGCAATCATGTGTGGTAGGACTACCAAAGCGGCACATTCTTGGGGAACAGGGACTCCTCTGATGGCTGGCTCTGACTCAGAGACCCTCACCCCCACCCCATGGCCCTGCTGCATCTTCTTTAGACTGCACAGCAGTCCTGGAAGCTTCTGCTCAACATTTCCTCCCTCTCTCCTTCACTCCAAGTCAGACTCACATTGTTGTCTGACAGCTCCCCCACTTTGCCAGCTCCCTCTGTATTTTTTTCTCACAAGTGGTTCCCCTAATACAAGTATTGCATGTGTAATCCTATCTTAGATTATTCATCACGAAGAACTCAGACTGATGGAGGATCTAATTTAGATTGAGATGGGGCTGCTTAGGATGGGGTTACTGTGAAAGTATTCAAACACAAATTGAGACTTGCAGAAGGAGGAGGAATTTCTCAAGGAAAAGAGGAAGGAATGTCATTACAGGAACAGCATGTGCAAGGTCCCTGAGGCAGGTTGGAACTTCTCCCAATCGAAGGACTAAATGAAGGGCAGTATAGCTGGATCGTAATGTTTCAAGAAGGAAGAGGGCAGTGTCTGATGAAACTTAAGAGATAAGCAGAGGCCAGATTATGCCAGGATTTATAATTCACTTTTAGGATTTTACATTTTGTATGCTAAGTGCACAGGGTACTCATGTGAGGTCTTTAGGAAGGGAACATCTTGATCAAACTCTTTTCTGTTCAATCCATACAGAGGGTGATCTTTTAAAAACACAAGATGTTCTCTTGTGACCTTTAAAAGATCACCCTGTCTGCTGCGTGGGATTGAACAGAAAAGAGGTTGTAGGAGACCAACAAGGCAGTTACTGAAATGGCCCAGGAAGGATAAACTAAGGATTGCTTTCTGCATAATGAGGAAAATCATCTTTATAAGGTCTTCCTTAAGATTCTGTAGCCCTTTTCTTTATTTCAAGGCAGTCAATATTTTCTGCCATTTTCTTTATTCAGATAACCGTCTTAAATTTTACATGTTTGTGCAAGTGGGTATTATGTCTCACTCAATTTGTAATCTCACATACTACGTGAATCAGTCTATAATCTCCTCCAAAGTTGTGTAACAGAGATACTCTACGGTAAAAATGTTGGACTCCACCTCTGTCTTTAAAGCTAAGAGAATAGATTAGAAACTTACAAGTGTTCCACAAGAAAGTAATGGGAAAATCTGTATAAAATCCATACAAAATATGTTGCTTACACAAGATGTCCCTTCTAGAAAAGGAGATAGGGCAAACAAATTGACTTTATGATAAGTTTGATCTAAAATTAAAATGCTGGAAATAATAAAAGCCAATTAAACTTGAGTTTGCCTGATTAAAATTTAGATGGGCTTCTAATGGAACTATTAGGAAAATAAGAACTAATTATTTGTTTTTCAATAATTAGACAATAATTATAAGCACTCAAGTCCTCTAGTCCTGGATCTGTGCATGGATTTTAAAATATTCTCATTTTTAAATTGATTATTAGCAGTGAATAGAGGGGGGAGAAAGCCTTTTATCTGTATATGCATATGTTATGTGAATATACATGCACATATACATATATCTTCATATGTACGTACATATGTGTGTTTGCAATACACTTAGGGTTAGGGTGGGGTGTGTGTGATGTGGATGAAGGTCATTTGTATGTTAGCTTATTTAAATTAAACCTTTACTTGAGATGATTTAAATAAATTCCAGACAATTGTTTTTAGTTGTTTCATATGCAACCATACAAAAAAAAAAAAAAAAAAAAGCTGGGCATGGCGGCACACCTGTAATCCCAGCTTCTCTGGGGTGAGGCAGGAGGATTGCTTAAACCCAGGAGTCTGAGGCTGCAGTGAGCTATGATCACACCACTGGACTCCAGCCTGGGTAACAGAGCAAGACCCTTTAAAAAAATTCAAGTAATAAGTGATGAATATTTATCTGACCTTGGATTTGGGAATAGCTATGTAAACATAAAAACAGTAGAAGAATCAATGAAGGGCCAAGTACAGTGGCTCACACCTGTAATTCCAGCACTTTTGGGAAGCCAAGGCGGGAGGATTACTTGAGGCCAGGAGTTCAAGATCAGCCTGGGCAACATAGCAAGACCCTATCTCTTAAAATTAAAAAAAAAAAAAATCAATGAAGAAAAAGTGATAACTTTGACTACAAAACTTGAAACACCTAAAAATGAGTAGAGATTTCAGGTGAAAGGCATTAGAGTAGGGCTGCATTACAAACCCACTCTCCCATAAAACCTAACAAAAATAGACAGAAATTGTGTATGTGTGTATGTGACTGTGCAGACATCTCAAAAATTTGTCAACTGCACAGCCCCATGCCATACATTCCAACAGACGAGGCCAGTGGGGGAAATGGAAGATTTTCGTACCAATGTGCCTCACAAACAGCAGCACAGGAGACAGAAGTTAAATCAACAAATTACGTAGAGTGCTTGCTAATATCCTCCCAATATGGACAGAAGCCCAAAGGAGTAGACAACACCTTAGAAAACTCTTTGAGATGTCATTACCTCCACTTTCAGACTTTAGCAGAGATGGAAAGAACTTGGGGGTCTTTCTAGTATGGGAGAAAAGAGAAGCAGCACAGAACGATCTCATACATACAGAGCTAACTCATTGACTTGGAGTGAATCGTTCTGTTGAAGGGACATTGATCAGTGCATAGAAAGAAAACATGTGGCATGGGTGATGAGCAGGGAGGCAATGGCAAAAATAGCTGAAGACCAGGCACTGCAGAATGGTTGTATTATATTCTTGTAACCAAACACACCAGGAGAAGTCAAGTGGAGTTCCTACAAGTGAGGAGGTGATCCTGTATGGGTACTACTCCTGGTACCTTGGAAATGGCTGCCCATCCCTATACTAGGGATTTTATTTATTTTTTCCTTTCTTTGAGACAGGGTCTCACTCTGCTGCCCAGGCCAGAGTGCAGTGGCACAATCACAGCTCACTGCAGCCTCGATCTCCAGGCCTCAAGTGATTCTCCTACCTCAGCCTCCCAAGTAGCTGGGATTACAGGCGCATGCACCATCACGCCCGGCTAATTTTTTGCATTTTTTGTAGAATCGGGTTTTTGCCACGTTGACCAGGCTGGATTAATGATTTTCTAATAGGGAAAATCACAAGGAGGTGGAGGATATGATTATTAGAGGCAGGGAAGTATGTGATATGGGGGAAGATTCACAGAAGAGTTTAGGGAAAGGCTGCTACACTGTGGACCAAGTCTCAGATCAGAAGGGTGAGCTGTGTTACAGTAGGGAAGAGTGTGTGGAGCCTGAAAGCTCTAGAACTTCTAGAACCCTGCAGTTACATGGGCTCTCCTGCTGGCCATGTGATGTAGTGGGAATAAGCGAGGTGCTGGTGAGCCCGAGTTGCCTGTCTCTTCTATCTGGTGTCACTGCTGCACGAAAATGTGGAGTTCTCTCTCCCAGGTTCACTCATATCAACCAGGTACTAGCCAAGCAATCCTGTTAGAAAGTCAGGTAGGGTTGCAAGAAGCATAAAGCCTTAAATCTTTCTAGGAACTATAGCTGCTTAATTACAACATTTGTGATGCTTGCATCAAATGACTGCAAACGGACATGAAAGTCTGAAGAAAAAACAAAGGTCAGTGTTGTACTTTTTATATTGTCTGATGCTCTATGAAAGCCTCATCTTGTCTACATTGTCTCTGAGGAAAGTGAGAATTTTTTTAACTACACAGACTCCCCAACAACTGTTGGAATATTGCCCAAGGAAAGTGTCTTGCAGAGCTGAATCAAATACAAAATGCAGCCTGATTTTGTTAGCAGAAAGAGTCCACTAGACTGACAGTACAGCCCTTTGCGCTGGTGGCCATTAGTGGCTTGCTTAATGTTATTGTGGCAGCTGCCTGGACACTTTCCCTGCACTCTTTGTTGTCCCGGGGGTACTGGTCCATCCAGAGGAGTTAGGCTGAGTGGAAGGAGGCGTCCATGAATCATCCCCAGCAGAGAATAGGAACTTAGCAAAACTGAAAACAAAATGGGAGATAAATGCAGTAAGACCCTTTGAAGGAAGGAAAACTGGGAAGGGGGCAGGGAGAAGACTGCTGAAAGCCCCGGATGAAGTTTCATAAGAGTTTTCCACTGTGAGTTACTGACATGGCTCCAGTATCCCCAGCTTCCCTTTACTTTTAGCCCTAGTGACTAGGAGATGTGAGGGTGGAAAGGGGAGATGTGAAGAGCCAAAGCGACAGTCCTCAATCAAAGCAGAGGCCCCAGGACTCCATGATCAAGCAGAGGACGGACCTAAAACCCAAAGGCATCCCACCACAGGAACAGGATGATGCTGTCCTGCAGATATGGAGTGAACTTGATCCAGAACATTTAACCAAGGTATGTGAGTTTTCCACCCTGCCACACCTTCAAATGCCCAGGCTTTTCACTGGCCTTAAAAGTCCATGCAAGCAGGTTTCAGATGGTGGCAATAAGTGAAGAAACAATTGATTCATGCAAGTGGGTTGTGGCAGAGCCAAACCTTTATCTTCATGGTTGGAAGTGAATAGATAATACGTAAAATGATAGATCAAGAAATAGCAGTATTTATTTCTGAGACATATGGAGGTAAACAAGAAGTAATAGGTCCGGGTGCGGTGGCTCATGCCTGTAATCCCAGCACTTTGGGAGGCCAAGACAGGAGGATCGCCTGAGCTCATGAGTTTGAGACCAGCCAGAGCAACATAGTAAGACTCAGTCTTTACAAATTAGCTGGGCATGGTGGCATGTGCCTGTAGTCCCAGCTACTTGGGAAGCTGAGGTGGGAGTGTCCCTTGAGCCTGGGAGATCGAGGTTGCAGTAAGCCATAAACACACCATTGCACTCCCTCCAGCCTGGGCCAAAGAGGGAGACCCTGTCTCAAAAAAAAAAAAAAAAAAAAAAAAAAGGAAAAGAGGTAAAAAGAAATCCAGTACAGTTGCTGGAGATCAGAATCAGAGAGAAGAGTAGGGGAAACTGCTATTTTTTACAGATTGTTTTAAGTATGATTTGATATTTTGAACTAAATATACTTCTTTGATAAAAATTAAAATTATATTTTAAGAAAATATTATGTGGGCCATTTGCAACATGTCTGCAGCCCAGAGGCAGTCTGTGGTTGTCAGTTGTCAACCACTAAACCACCAGGTTTCTGGAGGGAGGCAGTAGGCAAATGGGCACCGGACCTCCTGAGAAGCAGGAGATCAAAACCCCATTTGGTCCCTTTTCAGGAAACAGGCAGTGAAGCATGAGGTTACATTCATAGACCACAGAGTCAGACCACAGGGTTCAAGTTCCATCTCTGCTGCCTGTCAGCCCTGTGACCTCTGACAAGCTACTGAGCCAACCTGCGCTCCCATTTTCTCATAAACCCTCACAGATGTGATTCGAGAATTGAGTTATCCATGGACAGTGCTTAGAGGGGCGCCTGTGACACACTACATACAGTAACTATGAAAGAGCTTGATATTAACATTATTGTAAAGTGCAATATTTTAAGCCGTCTTTGGTAGAGTACAGTGGCCCCAACACCAGTCAGCTGGCAAAAGACAGGAGGAGTTTGTAATGGGAAACTCGCTAGAGAGGAAGGGAAGAGGAAGGTCAAGCTGACCTCTTAGGTGCAATCCCCAGGCTTTCCTGGACACCCTATCTCCTTGATCCTGGAAATCACCCCCAATCCAACCTCTGCACTGTGGGCATGCCTCACGGGAGAAAGGCTTCCATGTGAAAACACTTAAGATGCCTCTCATTGAAACATGAAAATGCAGTGCCCAGCATGCAACACGTCTTGGTTTTCAACAGACTCTGAAGGGTGGAAAGAGCAGAAATGGCAGGAAAGACATAGGCTTCCTGGTCCCATTTTACATTTTCTTTTTCCTCAGTATATTGTAACAAGGACAGAATCCATGACTTAAGTAAACCTCTAGTTCCTGAACTTGTCAACAATGAGACAGGACTCTGGGAAGAAAGACATTCTCAGGCTGGGAGAGGGGAAGAGGATGTTGAACTGCTGAATGTAAGCGTCATAAGACATTTTTTAAATTTGTAAGAAAAGCTGATGAAGTAGGAAAAGTGATGGCCACACCCCAACCTCATATATAATATTAATGTCTGTGTGTGTGTGTGTGTGTGTGTGCAGAGAGACAGAGAGAGAGAAAGAGAGAGGGAGTTGAGTCTATTCTCTCTTTCCTACTGCAAGACCTCATTGCAGTGATCCCTATAAGGAGGGAGGGAGGGAGGGAGGGAGGGAGGGAGGGAGGGAGGGAGGGAGGGAGGGAGGAACGAGGGAAGGAAGGAAGGAAGGAAAATGAAGGGGGGAAGGAAGGGAGGAAGCAGGAAAGGAAGGAAAGAAGAAAAGGAAGGGAAAGAAAGGGAAAGAAAGGAAAGGAAAGGGAGCAGAAAAAAGGAGAGGAAGAAAGAACAAGGAGGAAGAGAAGAAAGGGGGAAGGACAGAGAGTAGAGGAAGGAGAAGAGGAGGAGAGAGAAGTGAGCATGGAAGTGGAACTTAAAGGTTGAGACTTTCTCCCTCAAACAGAGAGCCCCATCCTAACATTCGTCTGCCTAAACATCTCTAGAAATAAGTCACTACCTGAAAAAGCTCTTCATTCCACTGGCAGAAAGCTCGAGTTGTTAGGAAACTTTCACTTTGTGGCAGCCACTAGCAGGCACCTTGCAGCACTCCAGCTGCCGGGAGAGCAGCTGCCCATGGGCCCGGCTGCAGCCAGGCCTCCCACAGGCTGCTCCCAGCCAGAGGTTGTACTGACCCAGATTCCATGGCAGATGCAGGACTCCTCTGATGGCACAAAATAAAGGACTCCTAGGGCTTTGAGGAAGCTTTCTTAGACTGCTGGGTCTCTCCAGCCCTTGGGCTGGGCTTGCCTCAGAGTCTGGGGGCTCTCCTTCCCTTGCTTAGCTCCCCCACTCCATTCCCTCACAGGTGCATTCCCTTAGTAAGATCCTCGCATGTTTAACCTCATCATGGTGTCTGCTTCTTGGAGCATCTGGACTAACACATACATAAACTGAGACAAAGTCTCTTTGTTTTCACTTATTGGTCCCAGTTCTATCCACAGGAATCACTGTATAAGTCTAATGTACTGTGGCTCCAGTTTTTCTAGCCAAGTATTCATAAAAGCACTGAACTGTCCTGTGTGTGTGCACATATGGGTATGAGCATGTAAATGTATGTGTATGTGTGTAAGAGTGGGGCTGGGGTGAAGAGAATGGCAGGAGAGGTAAAATCTGATGAAGAAAGGGTGAGAAGACAGACCCAGTGAGATAAGGGAGACCTGAAGCTGATGACTTCCTGTAAAACATAAATGCTGAAACTTCGCCTTAGTGTGAAAGCCTCAGCAGATACACAAAGGGAGCATAGAAGACATTGAAAGGTTAGTCAAGGACTTTCATGGGCCCAGCAACCTTCAAGGAATAGATAATTCCAACATTGTTTGAATTGTTGCAGCGCATAATAAAGCATGGAAAGTTTCCCAGCTCATTAAAATCAGCTGGTATAACACAGATATCAAAATGCACAATGGCCAGGCGCGATAGCTCACGTGTGTAATCCCAGCACTTTGGGAGGCCAAGGTGGGAAGATCACCTGAGGTCAGGAGTTCGAGACCAGCCTGGCCAACATGGTGAAACCCCTGTCTTTACTAAAAATACAAAAATTAGCCAGGTGTGGTGGCGGGCGCCTGTAATCCCAGCTACTAGGGAGGCTGAGACAGGAGAATCATTTGAACCCAGGAGGTGGAGGTTGCAGTGAGCTGAGATCGAGCCAGTGCACTCCAGCCTAGGCAACAAGAGCAAAACTCCATCTCCAAAAAAAAAAGCACAACAATAGCCTGCACCCACATACACAGAGACACATACACACACCCAGGAAGGAGGAGACCCGTGTCAGTTACAATAACAGCAATGAGAACAAACATTTACTGAGTGTTTACCATGTCTCACAGACTGTTCTAAGGGTTATATACCTCACCATAATGCTGGGAGGCAAGATCTCTCACTATTATTCCCTTTTTATAGATGAGAAACTGAGAGAAATTAAGTAATTTACCCAAGGCCACAACCCCAGTAAGTAATGGGATTGTGATGAATACAGACATAAAATCCTCAGAAAAATATTGATGAACTGAACCTATTATTTAAACAACTACTACAACAACAACATGACCCTGTAAGGCTTATCCCAGGAATGCAAAACTACTCAAAAAAAATTAGGAAATTTATTGATTGATATCACTATATTAAGAAAACAAGGGAAAAAAACCAATATAAAAATTATTAACAGCTGCAATAAACTGAATGTTTGTACACCCCTAAAATTCATATGTTGAAATACTATCCCTAATGTGATGGCATTTAGAGGTGGAGAGGCCAGGAAACTAGCCAGCTAAGAAGAGGGACTTCACCAGAGCCCCTCCGTGCTGGCACCCGGATCTCAGACCTTTAGCCTATGAAACGGTGAGACATCAGTTTCTGTTGTTTATAAGCCACCCAGTACTTTGCTACAGCAGTCTGATTGCACTAAGACAATAGCCAAGAAACCAACGGCACCATTATGCTCAACAGTGAAATACTGAAAGCATCCTCTGCCAATCCTGACCAGCATAATAAAAGAGAAAGATTTAAGAAATCAAAACACAGCCTGGCCAACATGGTGAAACCCCGTCTCTACTAAAAATACAAAAATTAGTCAGGCATCGTGGTGCACACCTGTAATCCCAGCTACTCGGGTGGCTGAGGCCGGAGAATTGCTTGAACCCGGGAGGCGGAGGTTGCAGTGAGCTGAGATCGTGCCACCGCACTCGGGCCTGGGTGACAGAGTGACTGGGGTCTCAAAATGTAAATAAAATAAAACATATTTAATAAGCAAAGATACCTCTTAAAATAGTACCAAAAAGATAACATATTTTTGGATAAACTTTTGAAAGTAAATATAATAAAAGTGCAAGTTCTAATGAAGAGAATGTTTTAATGATACTGAGGAACATCAAAGATGATTTAAATAAATAGAGCAAAACGTATTTGTTTTTATAGGAATGCATGATGTGAATAAGATATCAACTCTATACTAAAGTTATTCATAAAGTTTAATGAATCCCTTCCCTTCTCCTCACTCTCAAATCAGGTTTTCTTAAGAACTACAGAAGCTGATTCCAGTTTGCATTAAAAAAAAAAAGCCAAAATAACCAGAGAGATGTTTTTAAAGTAGACTAATTAGATGGCACAAGATTTCCAGATATTAAAACATTGTATAAACTTAAATAAATAGTTGCTTCATAGGCATAAATAGATCAATGTAACACACTGAAGAGTTAAAAAATAGTCTTAAATACACAAAGGAATTTAATCTATAATAAAGGCTGGATTTCAGACAAGTGAGGGAAATATTATGTATTGCTTAATAAATGGCATTGGCACAATAGTTTGGCCATCTAGAAAAACAATTATGTAAAAACCTCACCTCATTTCTTCATTGAATAAATTCCAGGTGGATCAAAGCTTTTAGTGGAAATGTGAAACCACAAAAGAATAAAATAAATAGAATGATAGAATAAAATTTAGGAGAAATTTGCGTGGGGGAAAAGTTGTCTGTATTTAATTTTAGAGCAGAGAAAGCCTTCTTAAGCAAGGCATAAAACCTAGAAGCCATTTAAAAAAACAAAAAACAAAAAAAAAAAAACAAGATGAGGCCGGGCACAGTGGCTCATGCCTATAATCCCAGTACTTTGGAAGGCCAAGGCAACGGGCAGATCCCCAGGTCAGGAGTTCAAGACCAGCCTGGCCAACATGGCAAAACCCCATCTCTATTAAAAATACAAAAATTAGCCAGGTGTGGTGGCACACACCTGTAGTCCCAGCTACTCGAGAGCCTGAGGCGTCGCTTGAGGAATCACTTGAACCCAGGAGATGGAGGTTGAAAAAGACTGATAAGATGCACTGCTGGGATGGTAGGCAGCAATAAGCATATTTGACCATTATTGATTGGATTATAAATTAAAGTAGCATTTTTGGAGAGCAATCTATCAAAGGCTTCAATATGCTTAGCCTTTGCCCCAAAGGTTCCGCTTCTATGAATTTGTCCTTTAGTCACTTGTATATTCTTTCTGTGAAATATCATGCAACCCAAAAAATGAAGTGACTGTATTATTGATATGGAACTACCAAAATCATAAAACAACATGTATAAAATTATTTTTGTAAATAATAAGACAAGTGAAAAAAAAAAATTTTTTTTTTGAGACGGAGTCTTGCTCTGTTGCCCAGGCCGGAGTGCAGTGGCACGATCTCCACTCACTGCAACCTCCACCTCCCAGGTTCAAGCGATTCTCTTGCCTCAGCCTCCTGAGTGGCTGGGATGACAGGCATGCACCACCATGCCTGGCTAATTTTTTTGTATTTTTAGTAGAGACAGGGTTTCGCCATGTTGGCCAGGCAGGCTGGCCTCAAACTCCTGGCCTCAAGTAATCCACCCGCCTCAGCCTCCCAAAGTACTGGGATTACAGGTGTGAGCCACCACGCCCGGCCGACAAGTGAAAAATTTTAAAACTCACAAATGCATGCGCATTTATATGTGGTACAATGCCTAGAAAAACATCTGGAAGAATATACACAAAAATTGTTAAAGTTCTATTGAAAGTGGTAGGAGAGAAATATAAAAGGCAAGTTTATCTTTTTTCTCACTAAATTGATAGTTATTGTGTAATAACATATATTTTTTAATATTTGTAAATTTTAAGCTAGGAAATTCTACTTGTAGAAATTTATTCTAGGAAATGATCTAAAAATCTTTTTTGTTCGCTCACTGGCCCTTAATTCAGGAATATAAAAATCTTGAAAGATTTTATGCCTAAGGATTTTTATAGAATTATGACTTTATAATAGTGAAAACTCTAGCAACAACCTACATGTAACCTAAATGTAAGTCAATGATGATAAATCCACTGTATATAATGCTCTGCTGACATTAAAATATTTACTGAAAAAGTCGTAAAACTCATGGACAAATACTTATAGAGTTAGTTTGCAAAAAGTTAAAAATATGGCTAGTTGCAGTGGCTCATGCCTGTAATCCCACCACTTTGGGCGGCAGAGGTGGGCTGATCACTCGAGCCCAGGAGTTCGAGACCAGCCTGGGCAACATGGTGAAACACCATCTCTACAAAAAATACAAAATTCAGCTGGGCATGGTGGTGTGAGCCTGTAGTTCCAGCTACAGCTACTCAAGAGGTTGAGGTGGGAAGATCATCTGGGCCTGGGAGGTCAAGGCTGCAGTGAGCCAAAATCACACCACTGCACTCTGCTCTAGGCAACAGAGTAAGACCCTGTCTCAAAATAAATAAATAAATAAATAAAAATATGCAATACAACCAATTACTTAAAGATTACCCTTCATTTACATAAGTGCTTTATAGGTTTTATGGAGGAGAACCATTATTTGTTGCTTGCAAGTGGTTGACTTCCTAATCAAGCAATTCTTATATTTACAGCTTCAAGAACATTTTGTAAAAAAAGTAGAAGATATAGCTTGGATCACATGAAATCCTAGATAATCTAAGAATGTATTTAAAGTAGTGAGTTTAACCTTCTACTAGAATTAAGTATGTTTTCCCCTTAATCAGTAGCCAAACTAATTAAGCTGAATTTTTCTGTTCATGCCCTCTCTGCAAGATTTGTAGAGGAAAAAAATATATATATCTAAAAGGCTAACCATAAGAGGAAAATTGAAGAAAATAGCCTCAATAATTCACAGACCAGATAATGAGCTCCTGATTAAAGCAGCTGGCTCTAATGCCATCAACACTTTTAAGACAAATTCTTAATTGCCCTACATGTTTTAATGTTGTATCTCAGTTTAGAAAAGTACCAAATTACTTCCATAAATTGCCATTTTCCACAGATGTTATGTTTAACATTATAAGCAACGTGCATGTGACAGATGTTTTAACCCGCAGCTCTAGGAAAGGTTTTTAATATGAAGTTTAATTGCAGAGCCCTGGAGCCTTATCTTTGAAAAGTGACTTCATTTTAAATAGCCCTACTATTTAGATAAACAACCAAAGTGTTTCTTAACCACTAATAGGCCAAAACACACACACACACACAAAAGAAGAAAGAAAGAAAGAAAGAAAGAAAGAAAGAAAGAAAGAAAGAAAGAAAGAAAGAAAGAAAGAAAGAAAGGAAAACAAACAAACAGGGAAGGGATGAAAGCCTGACCAAGCCTGAGAAATGAAAAACAGTGGCAGACCTTTGAAATCGAAATAAAAGTACAAAATTTGAAGACTCACACTGTCTTGCCTCATTCTGGACCTGCTTCCACATTTCCCACAACTAATTATCTGAATAATGGAAGGTAAATGTGCAATTGCTTTTTCCCCCTAAATTATGTTTTTTCTAATTACAATCTTAAACCTTGACCTAACTGTCTCATCTTTGGGGTCTCTGCATTTAGCTTGATGCCCAGCTTTGTGTCTGGCTATAGGCACTCAATAAATCATATAGTCAAATAGACTTATGTGGTGGCCACTCATTTGTTGTCGTTTGGATGTATTCATCCTGAACTCATCCCGAACTCACCCTTGACTAGGTACCTTGAATTTGTGGGCATTGATCAGGGGACTTTAAATGCTGATCTGAGTCACTGCTTTCACTGGCAAAGGAATGAGGGCTGTGAATTGGGGATTATTCTCAGACCCAATGACGTACTGAGAGAAGAGATCATGGCTCCACACTCTGCTAACAAACTCTTTTTTACTGACTGTAAATGCTCTACAGCTTAACTCTGTACAAAACCCTAAGCACTTTCAAGATCTCAAAATACTCTCTATATATTTAAAGCAAACAAAGATAAAGCTCTCCCGTGATGAAAAAAAAAAAAAAAAACCCTGAGTAAATGGAAAGAAATGCAATTCAGAACAAGTACCATTTTTAATCTACCAAATTGGCAAAGACTAAAGAGAGGATTATAATATGCATTGTTAGAGATGGAATGTGGAATTCTACTCTCAGATACACCATTGGTAGGAGTGTTAATTAGGAGAAAACATATGGATGGCAATTTGGAAATATGAACCAAATGTCTTCAAAAAGTGCGTACCTTTTTATTAGGAATTTCTATTCATTGGAATGTATTTCAAAGAAATAACTAAGAAGTGTGCAAAATTTAGTGATAAGGATAATCATTCAAGGCCAAGCACGGTGGCTCACGCCTGTAATCCAAGCACTTTGGGAGCCCAAGGCGGGTGGATCTCTTGAGACCAGGAGTTCGAGACCAGCCTGGCCAACATAGCAAAACCCCAATATTCCTGCTGAAAATACAAAAATTAGCTGGGCATGGTGGCACACATCTGTAATCTCAGCTATTCGAGAGGCTAAGGCACGAAAATTGCTTGAACCCGGGAGACGGAGGTTGCAGTGAGCTGAGACTGCACCACTGCACTCCAGCCTGAGTGACAGAGTAAGACTCTTGTCTTAAAAAAAAAAAAAAAGGGATAATCATTCAAGTATTGACCTTAGTAGTAAAAAACAGGGAAAAATCTAAATATACAACACAGGAGAAATGGTTAATTTGGATATTTTTACCCAGTGTAAAACTATTGGGCCATTAAAAATATTTATTGTCGTGGAAAGCTATCTGTAATAAGTATCAATTTAAAAAATGTTACTAAACAGTATATAAATCACTATCTTTTCATACATAGTGTAATTGTATATACATGCACAGAAAAGGGAGTAAAGATATAGATTTCAAATTGTTAACAGTATTAACATCTCTGAGTGGTAGAAAAGTGTTATTTTCTGATACTTTTACATTTAAGTATAAATTAACTACCTCTTATAGAATCTTTTAAATAACACTAAAAAAAGGCTAAAATGAAAGAAAAAAATGTAATGAGTAAAATCCATAATCTCAAGCTTTCCATATGTGAAAGGAATGAAAGTACTCACACATGCATAAGACCAACATATTTGACATTTAAAAATTTAAACCTCTGAACATTTTTTAAATCTTGAAATTAAAGTAACAAGTTGAAATGATAGCCAGGATTTTAACAAAAGGGTTAATAGTTTTAGGTGCAAAAAGAGCTCTCACAAGTCAATGATAAAAATATGAGTATCTCAATTTATTTTTTAATAAATGAAAAATAAGAACAGGCCTCTGTTAGCCCATAGGGTGCAACTGTACACATGTTGCAAGGTACAACTTTGGGTAGACGCCAGAGGGGAGCACAGCTGGATCTCAGCCCCAAAGTCCCCCTCAGCCAAGTTCTCTCTCCTCCAGAACATAACACAATCATAGGTAGTAGCCAGGGTAAAAGCAAGAGCTTCACTAAAAAGAAATACAAATTACAAAATAAAAATCTGAGAAAATGTTTAATCTCTTTAACTATCAAATTGCAATTTTTTTTTTTTGCCTTGCAAATAAACAAATTACAATTGTCATTTACTGGTGAGACAACGAGAAAAAGACACCCTCAAACACTGTTGGTAGAACACAAATTGTTAAAATCTTTCTAGGAGTCATTTTCAAATTATGTATCAAGGACCTAAAAATATTTATGTCTCTTGTTCTTATACTTCCAGAAATCTATTCTACGGTAATAACCAGAGATAAAAACCTTTACATATAAACATGATTTATTATACTGAAAAGTCAAAACAACATAAATATTAAAAACAGGAGGTGGTAGATTTCACCTTTAAATGCTATGTAGGAGAATACTTAAGGGATTGGTAAAGTACCAATAGTATAGTATTAAGTGGAAAATGCAGAATGGCATGAATGATGTAAAAAAGAGAATCATAATTTGCACACTCTTTGTAAAACCACATTGATATACTATGCATGCACATAGTAGAAACTGTAAGAAAAGACAAAGTATTAACAGGGTGCTGGAATTATGAGTGATTTTTCTTCTAGATACTTGTTTCTATTTTCCAATTTTTCCCCATAAGCATATATTATTTTCATAACCAGAAAAAGAAACCTCCCAGGAAATGCTTCTTTAAAAAGTAAACACATACAATGCAAAACTGTATCATAAAACAGTTGCAATAAAAGTCAGCCTGGGCAATAGCATTGAAAGCTAGGAGGCAGGTCATTCAGAAATGCTTCACAACAGCAATTTATAAAATAATTCATTAAATATGCAGTACAATAAAAATCTCTGTTATCATAAAAACATTTTCAACTTCTTCCATACTCTAGAACTATTTGCTACAATGACAACATCAAAATCTAGTTAGCCCTGAAAGCTCTAAATAGCATGTTTAATTTTGTTCTTCTTTCCAAGCACACTTGGATACGCTGCAGTGGAAAAACTTGGAGCTTGTAATTCAATGTGTCCTGGGATTTGACCACATGGGTATTTTATTGCTTAGGAAGGATTATGAAGGCTAACAAGCATAACGATACTACTGCTGCACCAATTCAACTTCAGGATGTTAAAAGTGATAAACGACTTGTGTCCCAAAGTTTGTGAACAAAATCGAAATGCAAATTTGTGTTTTTCATGTGGCTGAATATGATACAAAACATACCTTATAGAATGTTTGCTAAAACTAAAGATAAACACAAGATAAAGGGAGACTGTAGTCCTTCCCTCAACCCTCCCACAAGCCCCGTAAGGATAGGTGCCTTTATTTACACTGTTTTTTTTTTTTGTTTTTTTTTTTTTTGAGACAGAGTTTCACTCTTGTTGCCCAGGCTGGAGTACAGTGGTGCAATCTCGGCTCACTGCAACCTCCGCCTCCCAGGTTCAAGCGATTCTCCTGACTCAGCCTCCCGAGTAGCTGGGATTACAGGCATGCACCACCACATCCAGCTAATTTTGTATTGTTAATAGAGATGGGGTTTCTTCATGTTGGTCAGGCTGGTCTCAAACTCCCGACCTCAGGTGATCCACCCGCCTCGGCCTCCCTAAGTGCTGGGATTATAGGCATGAGCCACCATGCCCGGCCCATTTAGACTTTCAACATCCGAAGAAGATCATGATTTTTTGAAAATATTAGATATAGTATTTGAGGTTTGAAGAATTTCTATACAATATGAAGAAAAGGATGGGGGAGGGGAGGGCCAGTTGGGAGTGGGAGAGAAGGGGCGATTGCAAATTCACTTTTGAGCACACGGCCAAAATGTATACCTACTAGTTCCTGTTTCACCACCTCTGTGTTTATTCTGCAGCCGAAGATTGCTTTGGTTTTGCTCACATTTTACAAAAGTTCATTTCCACCTTTTTGTTGTTGTTGTATTTTTAGCCTCCTCTCTTTTTTTTTTTTTTTTTTCCTAATGCAATGTTGGCAACTTCAGTGACTCTGGGAGGCCAGTTTCCCCAGCAAGTTCCCATCAGGTACTTTTTGTTCCCTGCTGTGGATGCTTCTTGGATAGGTTGATAAGCAAAGAAGTTCACGCTGGCGACAACAATTCCATTAAAGACGCCTGCAGTAAATCCTATGATGCAATCTCCTGCAGCTTAACTAACAGACCCAAGCTGGTCTGGCATGATCTATGCACCAGCTTGCAGAAGCAGTCAGATGAGTCACTGTGTGGCCCTCCAGGGAGAAGCAAGTCTATACTCTAAAAAAAAAAAATAAATTTTTATTCTAGAAAATACAAAAAAAAAAACCTGACCTTGCCTACAACTACCTTTTGTTTTTAAAGGAAGTCATATTCCAGGCTCTCCCTGTCCCTTCAAAAAAGCTCAAAACTGGGCCCAACACCAAGTCTCTCCCATGAACATTCAGGCGGGGTCTGAGGTGGTGAGGCCGGCAGGTTTGCCTCGAGAGAGTTTGCTTCAAGTGAAACTCCATAGGCACATGCAGCCCACTGAGTGGAACAAACTGAGTTTCTTTCATTCTTAGTCATTCCTCAGCTTCAAATTATACACATATTGGAAACTTATACACCTACTTTTGCTATTTTGAAAAATCACTGGATTTAATGATTGGACTTAACACATATGCAAATCTAAAAGGACAAGGTTGTGGAGACACAGATAACGAATCTACAGGTCACTGAGGAATAGCACAGAACTGACAGGCAGCATGCCAGCGTGAAGGGCAGCGCGGCATACCTGGGACAGAGAGGAGAGGGCAGGGACTTCTGCAGGGGATCGGGTCAATTCTACCTGCAACAAGCAAGCAGCAAGTAGGCTTTTCCATTTTATTTAGAGAAGTGTGTATTATTCTTAAGTGTCTCCACTTAATAACTATTTTTATATACAATCTTTAATTTTTTTAAATAAATACATACATAAATACATAAATGCATAAATAAAATTTATCCTTAATTACAAAAGCAGTGCAAGCTCACATCAGCACAGTAGGAAAACACAGAGAAACACTTTTTTGTCTGTTAGGACAAAAAAGTACCTTTATTTTATACTTAGGAGAGCAAACCACTGTTAACTTTTTGTGTTTTTTCTGAATTCTTTATTCTTCATCTTTTTATGCCTATAAACATTCTGATATAACACATCATGAACACTTTCTCTTATCATTAAGGATTTTTTCATTAATGTGATGTGTAATGCTTGCATAGTGTGCCATCATCTCACTAAACCATGATTTACTAAACCAACCCTTGATAGCCAGGCTTTTAGGGTTATACTGATTTTTCACTTTTAAAAATCATGTGGTACTTTATATCTTTAGTTATGTCTTTAAGACAAATCCCTGAAACTGGAATTTAGTTATCAATGGGTAGACCCATTTCAACCAGTTTTGCCAAACTGCCTTCCAGAAAGTTTGTGATAAGTTATAATACTCCACAAATATATTTTACCCAAACCCGGTTTTGTTAATTTTAGCCACTTTGACAGAGAGACTTAGAATATCTCTGTTATATCATCTGTATTTTCTTATCACTAATACAGCTTACAGCTAATATTATTTTCTGTCTTTATTAGCCACTTATACAGCTTTTACTAATTGTCTACTCATGCTCTTTGACCACCTTTCTATTGAGGTATTTGTTCTTTTTAAAATTATTTTCCAAAATATGTAAGATACACATATTCTTAAAAGTATACACCAGGACTCCAGAGCAACTTAAAAATCCTAGTTTGCAGAGGAAACATAAATGTCCTGTGACCTAATCAAAATTCCCTCCAACATGAGAACCTTTCAGGGGCAATTGCCTTCAGAAAAAGTCGACTTCAGAGACTTTTAAATTCTATAACACAGTAGGATACCAGAGGAGATTTTATTCCTGACCTAAATAAATGATCATTGTGTGCCCTGAAGTGAAATAATATATTACCTTATCCTTGAAGTGAAACTGCAGCTGCTATTCTTATCTTTATATTATTTGAAATCTCTTCTGAACATTTACTAAACTATTCACTTGGCAATATTTTTTGACAGTGGGTGTCTGTGAATTACATTTTATTAAAAGGAGTAATAGGGAAAGGGAGAAGGGGGAGAAAGAAAAAAAAAGAAGGAGAAGGGGAGGGAGAAGAGGAGGAGAAGAAAGAGGATGAGGAAAAGGAAGAGGAGAAAGAATAGAAGGAAGAGGAAGAGGAAGAGGAGGAGGAGGAGGAGGAGGAGGAGGTCATCCCTTTCATCTACTTAAGGTTTTCAGCTTACTAAATTTTAGTCAATGTTCCATTCATTCTGATATTGCCTCACTCTCACTCCATGAGCCTGCCAGAATGAACACTTCCTGGGCTGTCTCTGGGAAGAAGTTCTCAGCGTCCCTGCCAGCCCATTTTATCTGATTTTCTTGTACCACTTTTCTACCATCCCAGCAAGGCTGTGCAGGAGTCCACTAGTTAAACCATTGATTTCACTGCCTTGCTGCCCTTCTGAATTCCATGTGATCCTCTGAATTCCTCCTGCCTTCCAAAAGTCTGTTTGTCATCTGAATCAGACCACCGTTGATTTTGGTGAAGGAGGTGAGGGGGCTTGGGAGCAGAAGCAGGTCCCACTGTGCCTGTAACCTCCTGTCTTGCTAATGTTCATGGCCCCTGCTGTGAGCCGCCACCAGCCCAGACCCCTCTGGAGGGAGAAAATGAGACACAGAATATAGGAGCAGGTAATTATTCACGGAGATCATTTAGTTCAACTCCATTTTACAGATGAAAAATAATGAAAGAAGAATCTTCTGATCTTATGTTAATTATCTTATTGGCAATGCAGGAAAGAGGCAAAAGCTACCTTTGTTCCTTGTTTCTTTGAAAAGTTAGATCCAAGAAGTACAGAAGGCAGTTATTTTATGGGACTCACTGAACTGAGAACCAAAAACAATGATTTGGGGTGAGTGTGGGAAGAAAAGTCAATTTTAACTCCCCAGTAATGGTATCAGAATCTTAACCAGGTATTTCACAGACTCATGTTCATGGTTTAAGAAGTAAACATGCAGTGCTTATCTTGCTCTCAATCTTTCTTAAAAAAAAAAAGCATGTTTTTTCAAACTAATCAAAACTCCAAATTTTCAATTTATACTTAGAATCCCAAAATGAAACACAGAAGAAAAAATGTAAGATTTCTTCTTACATTTCTTCTCAATCCAGGCTTTTAGATCAAAATCCTATACTTGCTCACTCACATGCCCTATGATGCATTTGGATGATCCCTAAGGCTCTTTCTAGCTCTAGGATTCTAGATTGCAAATTAAAACCAAAACCAATTATCTAGGAGGCCAAACAGCCACATGCTGTCGCACCCTAGGCCCCGGCAGCAGCCCCTGCTGGCCGCTCACACTCCACTGAGAAAACACTGGCAACTTAACAGTAGTTAAGCAGTTTCTTCCTGCTCCTTCCTGTCCTTTCCTTTCTCCACTCCTCTCTCCTTCACTTCAGCCTTTCCTTGTCTCCTAAAACCCTGATCTAAATTCATGGGCCTTAAAAAAGAAGGGACTCTGGCTCTCAGGGTTAGTTATATTTGTATATTCAGAGTTCAGATGAAAGGCTGGCGCCAAAATAAAGAGAAGCCACAAGCAATTCTTGCTTTCCGTTTCTGTTCCGGAGGGTATCTGCATTCACACTTGTAAAGGAAGCATTTCCTTGGGAGTGAAAGTGAAGTGCTCCCCACAAAGTTCATTGCCATGTTCATTACAAAGTAAAATAAGGTACTTCATCTACCACAGGCATTGATTGCTTTCCACTGAATGCCCATTCAAATGCATGAACAACCTCCAGAACCCTGACTTATTTTCAAAATATACATTGAAGTCTCCTGAAATGCACCAGCTTTTCTAGCACTTCCTATAAGAATTCTTAAAATGTGTTATTTGATTAGTATTGTATGTGGCAAATCAAAAGGTGCTCTTTTTACAAATAATATTACTACTGCTCACCAAAACTCATGAAGCTGAAACACTTCTCTTTTCCCAGTATAATTGGGGATGGGAGGTAGAGATCCCCAAAGGAATGCTTTCTTATTTCTATCCCACTTAACCCATTATAATCCAGTACTTTTTTTTTTTTTT
Organism: Pan paniscus; assembly: GCF_029289425.2. Lineage (NCBI taxonomy): Eukaryota > Metazoa > Chordata > Mammalia > Primates > Hominidae > Pan > Pan paniscus. Next base: position 118,848,250 of record NC_073256.2, on the reverse strand, counting down.
TTTACCATTTACCATTAAGAAACTTACAGCATAAAACACACTTTCGGTCGGGCATGGTGGTTCATGCCTGTAATCCTAGCACTTTGGGAGGCCAAGGTGAATGGATCACCTGAGGTCAGGAGTTCGAGACAAGACTGGCCAAAATAGCAAAACTCTGTCTCTACTAAAAATACCAAAAAATTAGCCGGGCGTAGTGGCGCACACCTATAGTCCCAGCTACTCAGGAGGCTGAGGTAGGAGAACTGCTTGAACCTAGGAGGCGGAGGTTGCAGTGAGCCGAGATCGTGCCATTGTACTCCAGGCTGGGCAACAAGAGCAAAACTCCAACTCAAAAAATATATATATATACACTTTTGTTATTACCTATTATAATACAGTTTACCATTTACCATTATAAGAAACTTACAACATAAAATGTACTCTCCTGGTAATGGAAAAATAAACAAAACTGATCTGAAGAGCCTGAATTAATCCAAAGGAAGAAACTATGCAGGCAGGTAGATGGTAGGGTGAATCTGAAATTTGGAGGCCTAAATTTGAAGACCAGTGAAGCTATCTGAGGGACTCCCAGGTACATGTTGTTGTTACTAAGCAACCCACCAGTCCTCCTGGGCCAAAGCAAAAATTCCTATCCAGCCTGTTGCTGCTCATTAAGGAATTTTCCCTGGACAAGTTTGCCAAACCAATCACTACCCTTTATCAGGTTAGGCCTAGTTTTTTTTGTTGTTGTTTTTTGTTTGTTTGTTTTTATTTTTTGTTTGTTTGGTTGTTTTTTTCTGACAGAGTCTTACTCTGGAGTGAGGCTGGAGTGCAGTGGTGCAATCTTGGTTCACTGCAACCTCCACCTCCTGCGTTCAAGCGATTCTCCTGCCTCAGCCTCCCGAGTAGCTGGGAGTACAGGCACGTGCCACCATGCCTGGCTAATTTTTGTGTTATTACTAAAGACGGGGTTTCACCATATTGGCCAGACTGGTATCGAACTCCTGACCTCGTGATCTGCCTGCCTCGGCTTCCCAAAGTGCTGGGATTACAAGCATGAGCCACCGCGCCTGGCCAGGCCTAGTTTTTATAATTGAACAAGAGTCATTGAAAACCTCTTAAAAAGGAAGAGAGTATCAGTACCCTAGTGAATGCCAGGGATCATGAGTGAGAACTCTAATTAACTTAAGGTAAGGCTTTTCTTATACTAAAAATGACTTTAAATTTTTCCAAGGTTAAACCTAGTTGACATCATCTGCTGCAATGATCTTACCTCTTGGCCCAGGTAACAAGGATGGGCTGCTGATGCTGTAAATACTGAAAGAATGCAGCAAAGTTCACTAACTATAGCAGCACCTAAAATCAGACTCACCATTATCTCTATGCGCAGAAGCTGTGCAGTTCTCACCAAGTTCTCACCAAGTTAATATGGGAGGAAAAAAAAACCAGGAAAGTGACATTAGGGAGACAAACCAAGGAAGGAAAGAAGGGAAGGAGGGAACAAGAAGAAAATGTTTAAATGAGGGAGGAAGTAAGGAAGGGGAAAAATACTATGTAACCATAGTTAATTTTTTAACCAGAAATGTATGTCTATAGTTAGACCAAAGCCATAAAGAGGAACTGAGGCAGTTGCCTGAATTATCTAAAACTTTTTAAAAAGTAAATTTAACAACCTAACATCCAAAAAATCTGATTTGAATTTTCTGTACATTTGAAACAAACACTTCTTCAGGTGATTGGGTACTGTTAATGTTGCTTAAATGCTTCTGTGTATGTTTGATTTATCCAAGTACTTTTTTTTTTTTTTTTTTTTTGAGACAGAGTCTTGCTGTCTCCCAGGCTGGAGTGCAGTGGCACAATCTCAGCTCACTGCAAGCTCCGCCTCCCGGGTTCACGCCATTCTCCCACCTCAGCCTCCCAAGTAGCTGGGACTACAGGTGCCCGCCACCATGCCCGGCTAATTTTTTGTATTTTTAGTAGAGACGGGGTTTCACTGTGTTGGCCAGGATGGTCTCGATCTCCTGACCTCGTGATCCGCCAGCCTCGGCCTCCCAAAGTGCTGGGATTACGGGCATGAGCCACCGCGCCCGGCTTTATCCAGCTACTTTTCTAAATTCTCCTTTTACTTTCCTGAGCCTAGTAGAAATTGCTAGACATAGCTTTTCATTGATTGCTCTAATACTTACTCCTAATCTCCCTTAAGTCAGGTGGCACTGGGATCATTTGAATGGCCTAGACCCTGCAGTCAGTTTAAAACAGACCCTCACTGTAGGCCAACAGAAGATCTAGTACCATCTTATCAGAGTAATACTTCAAGCTACCATGAGCCTTAGAAATGAAACTGCAATCATCATCCTATCAAATCATTTCACCAGAGACCAACATCAAACTAGCGCTCTTTACCTTTGACTTTGCGCTACAAAATAGAATCTGAATTCAATGAAACAACAGTCCTCAAAAAAGTGAACACCAAGCATGGCGGCTCATGCCTGCAATCCCAGCACTTTGGGAGGCTAAGGTGGGTGGATCACTTGAGGTCAGGAGTTTGAGACCAGCCTGGCCAACATGATGAAACCCCATCTCTATTAAAAATACAAAAAATCAGCCGAGCGTGGCGGCACACACCTGTAATCCCAGCTACTGGGGAGGCTGAGGCAGGAGAATCTCTTGAACTTGGGAGGTGGAGGTTGCAGTGAGCCAAGATTGTGCCAGTGCACTCCAGCCTGGGCAACAGAGCAATACTCTGTCTCAAAAATAAATAAATAAATAAAAATATAAATAAATAAAAATTGAACACCAGCTCGCACATGAGTGGGATTCAGCCAGAAATCCTAGCTAGACCTTTGGCAAGCCTGATGGAGGCCCATGTGGGTGACATCACTTCAAATCAGTTCTTTTGCAGCTCTGGAAACATATTCCCCTGCAAAAAGACCCCTTTCTTCCAGAAGCAGCAGTTCAGCAAAACAATGAAAGCAAACAACATCTAGGGCAGGCCTAAGAAGTCTTATATCCATGTTAAAATCATATCTGAGGCTGTTCATCTAAGGGAGCATAAAGTAAAAGTCCACAGATTTCTTTCACTTACACATTGGATATGCACCTGAAAAGGTGCATATAAATTGCATCTATTATGTAAACTAACATTAAGTTTAATTTGAAGCAGTGTTGCCCTATTTAAGGCAATTATAATGCCCGGAACATTGTTTAGATGCAGATTCCCTGTGCTCTCGCCTGGAGAATCTGATTCAACACTGCTGGGTTGGGACCCAGGGTGCCTCAGATGATATTTTATATGTTTTAAACTCAGGTGAGTTTGAGATACAATGATTTTAGAAATTCCTGTGGAGATTCCTGTTTTTAAGCATGTGCATCATCTACAACTTGTTTTTCAGTTAGGTTAACTTTGCCTGTATGTCAGTTTACTTCATTGAAAATGGGAAACTCACTAAAGCACATGCTATGCAGTGTTCCTCCAGACACAGTGGACAAGTCCATGTTTTCTGATGGATATAGTTTATAGAAACTGAACAAGAGCAAGAGGAAGGCAGCAAGGGCAAATTTTACCTTGCACAAGCCTAATGTTAAGGAGTGGAGATGGTAGCTGAAGGTAGTAGGTTACACTACAAGTTTTAGGGAGGTGGGCGTGTCTGAGCAAACACTATCTGTACTTTGTCTCTCTTCTTTAGTTTGAATCCCCAGGGATCCTCCAGAGTGTATGCATTTATTCATCTCTGAATCAAGGAGTGTACAAGATTTAATCCATTGTAGGGAACAGAACTCTGAACCCCTCACCATTAAACTGGTGATACTCAGGGAAAGAAACAAGACTGATGGTTCATCATTTACTCCTTAGGTATTACTATCTCTTGATTACCAAGACCACTTACAAGAATAATTTTGACTGTTTTGAGTATGCAACTGTCCAGATTAATAAGTAGAGAACTGATCATGTTAATTTATTTGATGGTGCCGTTATCTCTGACTCTGATTCACCCACACAGAGCTCCTTTCTGGTCCTAGACCATGCTAACCACACTCTCACCTCAGGGCCCTGGCACTTGCTCTTCCACCTGCCTGTAACACTCTTACCCCAGGTATCTTAGGGCTTGATCCCTCACTTCACTCAGGCCTCCACACAAAGCTCACCTCATTGGAGAAGCTGTCCATGATCACCCTATACAAAAGACCTCCCCATTATTCTCAGTCCCTCCAGCTGGTTTTGCTTTCCTTCACAGCACTTATCATCATCTAATTAAATATATGTTTACTTTTTTGTTGATTTAGTGTCAACAAGCCTGCCCCTTTTCCCCCACCCCCAACACACACACAGTAAGCACCATGCAGGCAGGGACTAGGTTCTATTCACCAGTGAATCTCAATGCCAAGTATATAGTGGCATTCAAGGCATATTCTTTCAAAAAGTGAATGGGTATATGTATTGGTTTGAAAAAGATATGATAAATTCTTGACGTTTCTAACCTTAAAAGAAATTTTGCATAGCCAAATGTAAACAAGCATATGCATTTATAAAACTAAAGACTAGAGAGTTTAATTAAAATGTAGTCATCCCATTACTTGAAAGGTTATCCACATGAGAGACCTATAACTTCAGCCATTTTCTGAATAATAGCAGGACTCCTTAATAAAAAACACACAAAATGACTGAAATTATCATAAGCAAAAACGCGATGAGTAGGGAGAGGCAGTTTATCATGACCTTTATTTATTTTTTTTTTTTTGAGATGGAGTCTCGCACTGTCACCCAGGCTGGAGTGCAGTGGTGCGATCTCAGCTCACTGCAACTTCCGCCTCCCAGGTTCAAGGGATTCTCCTGCCTCAGCCTCCCAAGTAGCTGAGATTACAGGCACCTGCCACCACACCCAGCTAATTTTTTTTATATTTAGTAGAGACAGGGTTTCACTATGTTGATCAGGCTGGTCATGAACTCCTGACCTCGTGATCCACCTGCCTCGGCCTGCCAAAGTGCTGGGATTACAGGTGTGAGCCACCGCGCCTGGCCCCTGTATTGTATTTTTAAAAACATTTTTGTAACTATTGTATTTTTTCTATTAGGCATTGTGTTTATTAGAAGTATGTCTGTCCATGAGTTGCTTTCCACTACAGTGTAAGCCCCCTGAGAACAGGGCTCATCTTATCCATCTTCGCATGCCTCTATTACGCCTATCTGAACGTGTTACAAATAGTAGGTAACCAGAAAATACACTTACCTAATGAAAAACACCTGTGAGTATCAAATCACATAGTACCTACACGTTCTCTGAATATATTTTATACATTTTGGCAGTAAAATAAGAGTTTCTTAATCTAGCATTGCTTCACTTGTACACATGCTTGCTGACAAAGATCTTAAATCTTCATAAAATTTAAGATGGAGGAGTAGAGAATTTTAAAATATGTACAAAGACAAAATGTCCTAAAAATACTTTAATTGGCGATAGCATCAACACTGCAGAACATCAAAAGCAGAACGTTTCAATCTGAAAAGTCCACACCATAAAAAAGACCATGCTACTTCAGTCCAGACTTGTTAACCAGAAATATCTTCCTGTGCAATCCCAAAGATTGCCTAAATCTCAATGGGATTATGAAAGAACATCCAGTGTGTGTTCGTTCATGTTATTTCCAGAAACTACAGGCAGGCCTCGTAAGGTGGATTTTCCATGAGGCTGATGAAGCCTCTCACTTGCTCAGGAAGGAAGCCCCACGCTGTACCCAGGGGCCCGTTTACTTACAGTCCCCACCCCATGTCACACACATAGTTGCATAAGCTTCAGACCCACCCCTGCCGGGGCTCCCTTAGAATACTGATATTAAGAAAACTAGGCTAGAATTCGCAAAAATGATCCAGAAGTCATGTATTGACTTAAAGCATTTTCAACAGCCCAATGAGAGAGAAAAAAACCAGTCGAATTATCTCTTTGCACCATTGTAACGACTACTTTTCCCAGGATACAAAATTTCGTCTTGAAAACCACGACTAGATAAAAGCAACGTTGATTAAATGCAAGCATATGTAATCCCAGATACTTATCACCTGTAAAAACCAGGTGATGCGTGTGGTGAAACCAGATTGCGGGCGCTCAGTACTTATTTCTGATGGTAAACACATTGTTCTTATTGCTGCTAAGTATAACTGGTGAAAATAAAGACCGACCCGTTTTCATTCAGAATTCGAGTTCTGTTGTATCACAAAACTAAGCAAACTAAATGTTAATTGCGCGATTAATTAAACTAGATTTGCAATCATCTTTGACGCGGGCAAGGATCAAAACAAACCCCAAAAACTTGCTGTCGCCTCCGGATTTGGCTACTGAAAATTTCAAACTCGAGTCGTGTTTCCTTGAAGACTAGAGAGATATGGGGAGGAGCTGGGGGTGTTCTCAGACAACCACACACTCTCCTCTTCCTACCCTGCCTCTGACCCTCTCCCGTGTTGGTAACGCTAGTTCTTCCCCTCCGGTATGCTGTACTCGGTTAATTCCTCATCGGTGGCTAACGGATTACAACTATCTGGCAGTTTTTTGCTTCTTAAGTATGACAGCGCATTTTCTTAGGTTCGCCTAACCTGCCAGCGGCTTTATGTTGAGGCTAGTCCTTCCCCTCCACCCCTGAACAGGTCCGCAGGGCCTTCCCACTCCTCCCTCGTGGTCCCTCAACTTGGGATGGGTCCCCGCCACTTCTCCATGACAGGCCCAGCGGCCCGCGGCCTTGGGGCACCGGCCCTCTCCGGCGAGACACCTTCAGGAAGGTCCCCTCGGGGTGGCCGCAACACCACGGCAAAGTTACCGGTGAAAGCAAAAGGGCGGCCCCGCGCACTTCCAATAGGACGCAGCCAGTTCCCAGGCCCGGACGCGCCCGAGAGGAGGGGGAAGGGAGTGTCCCCGCCGAATCCCGAGAAAGGCCGCGGGACCCACCTCCGGCTCCCTCCCGCGCCCGCCCAGGCCCCACCTCCCCCGGCTCGCACAAAGCCTTCCGAGGGCGGGGGCCGGCCCGCGGGGAGGCCGTCAGGACGCGGCCGGACCGGGCCCAGTGACTCGCGGGCGGCTCCGGCCGCGCAGGCTGTGGCTCCCCGGCGCGTCTGGAGTGCCTGTCCAGGACGGGAAGGACGCGAGCCCAGCGTTCCCGCCGCCCCGAGCCCTCGGCCTTGACGGCGAGAGCACCCCGAGAAGGCTCGGCGCGCCCCACGCAGTCCCGCCTGCCGCGTCCGAGGTGGCGGCCAACTGCGTGGAGGGCCGCGAGCTCGAGGGGCGTGCAGACGCCGTCGGGGCGCGGGTGAATCGCTCAGTGGCAGGCGCCCCTTCGCGCCCCGCCGAGGCCCTAACTCGAGGCCTCACATGAGTTCCCCCAGTTCGCGAACCGTCCTTTCCCCCCGGGCACCTGAGGAAGGTGGCCAAACAATGCGGGGGCGGACCCGGGGGAGGGAGGCGGGGGAGGGGGGGAGGAAGGCGGGATGTCGAGGGAGTGGGGGACGGCGCCGGCCGCCCCCGCGCCCCCCGGCCTCCCAGCGCCTAGCCTCCCATCGGGGCCACACGCGGGCGCGCACTCACGCCCACCCTCCTGCCCGGTGCGAGAAGATGGCCGTTTCTGCCTCATATAAAAGCTCTTTGTTGCGGTCACACAAAAGCGGCCAAGCCCCACTTTTCCAGTAGGCCCTTTGGACAAATCGAAGGAACTCAGCTGAACTTCCAAATGGCCCTAAACGCCAGATCGGTGGGAGCAGCTAAAACAGAGAAGGAAGAGCAGGCCTCCCGCGCCCATCTACCAAAACCTCTGGCAATATCCAAGTATTCATCCAGGAGCGGGAGCTGAGACCATTCCTAAGGGAGGAAGGAAAAGGAAAACCCACTTTTACTATCAAGGCCCAAAGGGGATATTAAACATTCACATTGTTGTAGGGTTTCTCCCCTTAATCAGGGTAGAAACATAATGCGGAAAAGTCTGGATCCACCAAAAAGAAAAAGAAAAAAGAAAGAAAAATACCAACAATAGCAACTTAAAAACAAAAACATAACAAACCAGTTGCCATCAGCCCAAAGTGGTAGTAGTAGCAGCAGCCGGCGCGTGTGATCCACTTACTTGTCCGACTCTTGTGACATGTTTGATCCAATGAACTTGCTCCCCTTTTCCTGGAGCCTCAGCCTCTGGTGAAACTGGACTTTCAAGTCTGTGCAGGTGAAGGTGTGTGAGAGCGCCCGAGATGGCAGAACAAGAGCTACAGGTAATTCTGCTTTTCCGTCCCCCCTCACCACTCTCGCTCGCTCGCCCGCTCGCGCCCTCACCTAGCCGGAAAGGTGGGATAAGGGGGGGCCCCTCACATGGGGCCCGAGCTCGGAGGCGGCCGGGCGGCGCGGAGTCCTCCTGGATCGTGGCAATGGGCAGACACAGAGCAGAAAGTGGCGGACTTGGGCGGCCACAGGTAACTTTCTCGCAAGGAGCTGAATTCTTTCACTAAAGGGTACAAGCCCGAGGGACGAGCTGCGCGATGATTGGCTGGGGAGCTCCCTCAGGTGAGCTGCCATTGGCAGAGGCGCGCTCAGGTAAGGCCCTTCTCCAAGTGCAGGTAACTCACTCCGAAGTTTACCTGAGTGGAGCGGCGGCATGCTTGCAGCTCGGCGGCAGCCCGTGAGAGCTGAGGGTCAGTTCTTCGAGTAGATCTCAAGCTGCGTTTTCCTCCTTCTCCAAAGCAGGGATGGGAAGGTGGAGGCTACTGGTTGAAGAGAAGAAAGGGGTTAGGGGAATGCAACACCTGCAAACACTAGGGATTGTGGGTCGAGCGGAAGAGCTAATGAGAGCCAAGCTCAGGTATCCCAAGTCAACCAGAATCAAATGCGCAGTACGCCACAAGGCATTTAATGCCCACAGTAACAGGGCTGTTTGACAGTGGCAGAAGAGGACGCGACTAAAGTTACTTTGTGCTGAGAGGGGGAAAGAAGCACAAAGTTTGGTCTGTTGCGTAATTGAATTTTTAACACTCTTATCCACAACAAACACTTTTTCGTGTCCTGCTGTGTAAAAGACATCAGATATATTACAGATTTTCAAACAGGTGAGCATCCTTTTACGAGCTGGGCAGGTGGGGAGTGGCGTGGTTTTGATGGAGTGAGGAGATTTGGTTGAATGAACGCTAAGATGGCCAGACGCACCTCTTCGATCTCAACTCTGCAGCCTGGGATTCCAGAGCTGCAAACAACCCCTGAATTCGTTCTGTAAACCTGTTGTCATTTGACGTTTCCAGGCAGGCATCAACATTTACATTGTAATTCAATAGACGCTACTACTACAAAGGAGCTTTATTCTTCCAGCTTAATATGGTTGCTACGGAAACACTGCAGGATGAAACTGACTTTTTTTGTGGTAATGTTTCTCCTGGTTGGGAACAACGCAAATTAGCAAAGGTGTAATTTATAACCGCTGCTACCAAAGAGTGAAGTATTTGTGGAAGTTCTGACTGGAATCTAGCTCGTACATATGGATTGTGGAAATAAAGGAGGACGTGGAAAGCTTGCCATATTTTATTTCAAGTTAATACTAAAGCTGCCAGACTTAATACAACTTTCTTTTAATCTTTATGGATCACATATTTTCTGAAAATTACATGATAAAACAAGGTTTGGTTTGTTCCATGTGTCCATTTTCAACAATAAATTTCAAAATTGTATTTTTAAAAAACAATATAAACACACACTTTAAAAATATATATATTTTATTTTAAGACAATGCAGGTACTATTTTAATATAATATTTTAAGATAATGCAATACCTATCATGTTCCTCTCCTTTTTAGAAGCAGCCATATTCTACTTTTATCTGTCTCTTCTGTCATTTACCTCCCTATTTCTAAATAATTTATACTGCCATCTCTTGATTTGCCAATAGATGTTGTGCTCTGACTACCTGTTGCTTCAGATTAGAATTTAGCTCTTTCATGCCAAGCAACTTCTCCTTCCAACACAGCACTTTCACAGTTTAGGAGCTAAGTAAGTGACTATGCCAATAGCAATGACAACACAGCCAATAGTGTACTATTCTTGTTTTCTTCCTTATAAAACCTTGTATCTATTTACTTAGTTTGTTATGCCCCATCCTGATATTTTTCTACAACTGATCTATCAAATGACTATCATGTTTATTTTCCAAATGATCAAACAATCAATTCCAATTTTGTCCTGAAAACAATTCCTCCAGAAATTCATTGTTCTACTGTTTCAGTGGAGATGAGTTGCTCTATGGATCCGCTTCTCAAGTGTCATCCTGGGACACTCCTTTTTTTTTTGACGGAGTCTCTCTCTGTTGCCCAGGCTAGAGTGCAACGGTGTGATCTCAGCTCACTGCAACCTCTGCCTCCCGGGTTCAAGTGATTCTCCTGCCTCAGCCTCCCAAGTAGCTGGGATTACAGGCATGCACCACCACGTCCAGCTAATTTTGTATTTTTAGTAGAGATGGGGTTTCTCCATGTTGGTCAGGCTGGTCTAGAACTCCCAACCTCAGGTGATCCACCTGCCTCGGCCTCCCAAAGTGCTGGGATTACAGGCGTGAGCCACCGCGCCCGGCCTGGGACACTCCTTAATCTGTAGTGTGAGAACCCTCATTTCTGTGTTTTGTGCCTTCTTTCTTGGTTTACTGCTTCATTTTCCATGGCACGTGTTTTAGTAACAGCCCAAGAAAGGGTACAGAAGGTAAAAATTTGAGTTATTACATACTTGAATATGTCTTTATTCAACTTTTACTTTTACTAGAGTTTGACCAAGTGTAGAATTCTTACCAGAATTTCTTCATTCATAATTTTATAGAAATTGCTTTTCACTTATTTATTTTAATTTTTTAATTAAAAAAAATTTTTAGGCCATGCACAGTGGCTTGCACCTGTAATCCCAGCACTTTGGGAGGCCAAGGCAGGAGGATCACTTGAGTCCAGGAGTTCAAGATCAGCATGGGCAATGTAGCTAGACCCCATCTCTACAAAAAATACAAAAATTAACCAGGCATACTGGTGTGCACCTGTAGTCCCGGCTACTCAGGGGGCTGAGGAGAGGAGATTGCCTGACCCCAGGGAGGTCAAGGCTGCAGTGAGTCAAGATCATGACACTGCACTCCAGCCTGGGCTACAGAGCAAAACCTTGTCTCTAAAAAAAATAATTAAATTTTTAAAAACAAGTTCTTACTCTGTCACACCAGCTGGAGTGCAGTGACATGGTCGTAGCTCTCTGCAGCCTCAAAATTCTGGACTCAAGTGATCCTCCTGACTCAACTTCCCAAGTAGCTGGGATTACAGGCAAAAATTGCTCTTTTATCTTCTAGCTTCCAGTGTTACTATTGAGAATGTCACTTAATTTTGCTGTGCTTCAGTTTCCTCATCTATAAAATGGAGATTATAATAGTAATTATCTCACTAATATGTCTGAACCACTTAGAACATTACCAGGCACTTATTAAATTCTCAATTATTATTCAATCTTATTATTTATTTTTTAAACTGGATTAATCTCAGAATGTTCTTTTTTTTTTTTTTTTTTTTTTTTCCTGTTGCACATCTCTTCACCTTTTGTCCTATTTTGGAAGATATTTTCTTGCTTTACTTTCTACTGCAGTTGTTACCTCAACTATTTAAAGAGCTCATTTCATGCTGTCTGTTATAAATAGAATTTAGTGATTATGTCACAGTCGCACTAATTTTTTCTATCTTTTGAGAGTATTTACTTACCGTAGGGCTTTCTTTGCCTCCTGCCTTGTCTTGGCTTTCTCTAGCTTCCCTTCTCATGTATTTGTTTTCATCCCATCACGTTAGAGGCTTTCATCCCATCACGTTAGAGGCTTTCATCAACTGTCTGCAAACCTTTTCCTCTCCTTTCATAAGTAGGAATGAGGTAATAGAAACCTCACCAGAAACTCTATATGTGGGTGAGAAAAGTGTGCTTGCTCACTGGTGGGTTTGCTGTATGGTGATCAGACGAAAGCTGATTTTTTCATGGGAAGGTACCTCAAATGTCAGAAGCTAGATGTCTTTTCTTTGGGGCTTGTCAGTTTCTCATGAGAAATATCTTATAATCTCTTGCCTGAGGAGGCATTCACTTGGCTGCCAGTGTTCTGGAAGTAGTTCAGGGGAAGAGGTCTGGATGAGTAACTGCTTAGGGTGCAATCTTTCACACTCTTTTCTTTCCTGCAGTTGCCTTATTCCTGCCCTTCTTTGTGCCTGCTGGACAAGCCTCTCTCCTCTTTCTCATGCTGACTGCGAGGAGTGGGACAGGGCACCTGAGACTGCAGCAACTCCAAGTGCCAACATTGACCTGGCCTCTTGCTTTTAGCTGCTCACCTCTCCCTCACCCTTCCGGGATCCTGGGGCCCCTCATCAGCATTTTCTTCTAGTGCTCTCTGTCATCTCCAAGGCCCAGACCACTCTAGGGTTTTGTAGGGAATTGGGCTCTTTCTGTACTGACCACTATGGCCATATTAGAGTGTAGCTTTCACTGTTCTGTTAAACTAGTTTTCACTCCTCCATCGACCCTCTCTATTCTTCAGAATTGTGTTGAAATATAGCTTTTGCTGATGACTCCTCCTCTATCTTCTTTGCCCCTTTGGATTTATCCCTTCATGTTCTTTTACTATCCTTTTCAGGGGAGAATGAAGATAAACACGTGTGTTTAATCCTTTAATCTGAAGTCCATTTCCAAAATTATACAAAAGGTTTTACCAAACTGTCCCAAATTGTTTGTGCAAAGAAACCCAGTGTTTATGGTTAAACCATTCCTTTTGTTGGTTTATGATAGTCAAGAATCTTTTCTTCTTCTCTGGTATCTAATAACTCAACTTCGTTCAGATAGCTTGTTGTCCCCCTACTGGCTAACTACTGCTGTATTCATTGGTTAGATTAGCAAAGGAAAATGTTCGAAAGGACCATTTTAAATTGTCAACCATGAAATTACCTGTTACCCAAATATTTTGATTCCTTTGGCAGAAGAGTAGTATATAAATATGAAAGTTTCTGCCACGCTCACCATGAGACTCTACTACTCTGTCTCCAAATATCTTTATTCATAAACACTTAAGTACAGCAGTGGTTCCCAAAGTGTGGTCCCTGGATGGACTGTCAACATCAGATCCCCTGGGAACTTGTTAGGAATGCAGATTCACCAACTCACTCCAGACCCATGGAATCAGAAATTTAAAGAACCTGTGTTTCTAACAAGCCTATAGGTGGTTCTGATGCGTCTTAAAATTTGAGAAACACAGTACAGTATTCTGACAGCATAAAGTTGCACACCCTTAGCCACTGAAGACCATCATCCTAAATTATGCTGAACATGCAGTTTTGCAATAGACAGCCATAGAGTAAATAATGGATTTTACCTGTGTGGATTCTTCCAGTCTCAACCTAGTGATTATTTATTTAATGGTTGGCCACTGTCCTTAGTTGGAGTAGTTAGCTCCTCAAAATAATGATCCTGGAATCTGCTGCAGTATGCATCATGAACTTGGAAGTTTCAGCACAGTTTAGAGTTTGATGGTTATTTTAGGAGGCAGCAACAAAGCAAATGTTCATATAAAAACTGGTAACAAGATAGAGCTGTTTCTAATGAAATTATTTATGAGGTAAAAATTCTAATTAAATTCCTGGGGAAAAATAGTGTTATTTTGATTATCATTTAAGTAATGGTCTTTAGCATCTATTAAGATGGCTAATCTCATTTTCTTATTGTAAAAAGTATTTAGAATTTGATGCTAAATTGTCATTTCATTATGATGAATCTCTTATTATAGTGAGACTTGGGGAAAAGGATGCCATTCTATGGCATCTGGGCAGAAGAATTCAGTTGTGTTTTTTTGTTTGTTTTTGTTTTTGTTTTTTTGAGACAGAGTCTTGCTCTGTTGCCCAGGCTGGAGTGCAGTGGTGTGATCTCTGCTCACTGCAACCTCCACTTCCCAGGTTCAAGTGATTCTTCTGCCTCAGTCTCCTGAGTAGCTGTGCCCACCACCAGGTGCCTGCCACCACGCCCGGCTAATTTTTGTATTTTTAGTAGAGACGGGGTTTCACCATGTTGGCCAGGCTGATCTGGAACTCCTGGCCTCAAATGATCCACCCACCTTGGCCTTCCAAAGTGCTGGGATTACAGGCATGAGCCACCGTGCCCAGCCAGAATCCAGTTTTAAAGGGCTGCAGATCTAGTTGAACAAGTCTGCCTGCTGACCATCTTCCACCATATGTCATCATATGCGGGGCCAGTATAGCAGATCTGCCATTGAATCTGTTGTGAAGCCATGACAGGTACTATCTCCTCCTAGGTTGTTTTGCGCTATAAAAACACTAATTTATTAAATTGACTATTATCCCCAAGAAGGAACCTGGAGAAGAATAAAATGTACCTGAATTTGAAATCCACCTAAGGATGTATAACTTAACCAACTGAACATTCAATGGCAGTTGCCTTGCAGTTTGGAGCCTCTTTTTCAGCCAGCAGCCAGCTGAGGTTTGTATATTTATTAAGGATAGCAAGTGTTTCTGTTGCTGGAACTGGCCATAGGTAACCCTTTCACAGAAAGCACTACCCTGTTAAAACAGCATTGAGCATGTATCTTTATCTCTATTCCTTCATCTTTTTTTTTTTTTTTTAAATTTTAAGACAAGGAGTCACTCTATAACCTAGGCTAGAGTGCAGTGGTACAATCCTAGCTCACTGCAGGCTGCCTCAATCTCCTGGGCTCAAGCAATGCTTGGCCTCTCAAAGTGTTGGGATTATAGGTGTGAGCCACCACATCCTGGCCCTCTAGTCCTTCCTGAATCCTCAGTGATAGAACAGTAAGGAAGGAGATGAAAGTATTAAAGATGACAACAAAATTGGGAAATTGGGAAATTGGAAAGTGACTGAAGGAGTAAAAACTGATTTAGCAGAGTTGAGACAGATGAGCTTAATCATATGTAGACACTGAGGATCGTGACCATTTAGCCTATAGAACATCAGAAAGGCATAGAACAGGGGTGTCCAATCTTTTGGCTGCTCTGGGCCAAATTAGAAGAAAAATTGTCTTGGGCCACACATAAAATACACTAACACTAACGATAGTTGATGAGCTTAAAAAAAAAAATCTCATAACGTTTTAAGAAGGTTACAAATGTGTGTTGGGCTGCATTCAAAGCCATCCTGGGCCACATGTGGCCCACAGGCCAAGGGCTGGACAAGCTTGGCCTAGAAAATCAAGTGTCTGATTATCATTGAAGGTGGGAGTAAGTGATAGGGCTGATGCCAGAGGAATTGATTCAAAAGCTTGATACAAAGCTGTTAGGCCCCTAGGCCCCTAGGCCCCCACCTCCACCCAGTGCAAGTACGCTCCCATCCATATTAGTTTTCCAGGTTGCCATAACAAAATACCACAGATAGTGTGGTTTAAACAACAAAAGTTTATTTTCTCACAGTTCTGGAGGATAGAAGTCCAAGATCAAGGTGCCAGCAGAGATACTTTTTTTGAAGGCCTCTCTCCTTGGCCTACAGACAGCCATCTTACCGGGTCCTCACATGGTCATTTCACTGTGAGCCCACATGTCTGTGTTCTAATCTCCTTTTCTTATAAACACATGGGATTAGGGCCCACCCATTTGACTCCATCTTACCTTATTTACCTCTTTAAAGGCCCTATCTCCAAATACACTCACGTTCTGGGGTATGAGGGGGTTAGGACTTCAACATTTGAATTTAGGGAGATACGATTCAGCCCAAAACTCCATCCCTCCTCCATGCTAGCAGGAGACAGAGTGTACTGTAGTGAAATTGAACCAGGAGGACTTCCCACTTGGGTACATCAGGGGAACTATCAGGAGAGAGCCACTGGACCTACAAGAAGGAGAGCAAGTGAAAGATCGTATGCTAATCAGTGAGATATCATCTCATAGTTTCCTCCACCCAGCTTAGTAAGCCAGGAGCCAAGTTTATACCACCACCACCCATGCCTCTCCCCCAAGGCAAGAGATCAGAGGATGTTTCTTTAAATAAATTATAAGGTCCTAGAAAAAGATCTACAGATGTGAATGTGTAGGTGTTCCCCAATCTGGAAGAAGGAAGGGAGGAAGGGAGGAAGGGAAGGAGGGAGGGAGAGAGGGAGAAAGAAAAGAAAGGAAGGAACCGGGTGCAGTGGCTCATGCCTGTAATCCCAGCACTTTGGGAGGCCGAGGCGGGCGTGTCACCTGAGGTCAGGAGTTGGAGACCAGCCTGACCAACATGGAGAAACCCCGTCTCTACTAAAAATACAAAATTAGCCAGGCGCGGTGGTACATGCCTATAATCCCGGGTACTCGGTGGGCTGAGGCAGGAGAATCACTTGAATCAGGCATGTGGAGGTTGTAGTGAGCTGAGATCGCACCACTGCACTCCAGCCTGGGCAACAAGAGTGAAACTCCGTCTCAAAAAAAAAAAAAAAAAAAGGAAAGGAAAGAGAAAAAAAGGAAGAAAGATGCTTGCT
Source organism: Pan paniscus (assembly GCF_029289425.2). NCBI lineage: Eukaryota > Metazoa > Chordata > Mammalia > Primates > Hominidae > Pan > Pan paniscus. The sequence continues at coordinate 118,831,804 of NC_073256.2, read as the reverse complement.
GTCTACCATATCTCCCTTCAAAAAAGTCGTTCTGTTCCACCCTCACACAGAGCCTCTAATGAGCTTCTTATACCACACTTAAATATAAACATGAGGTCAGAGATCATCAGTGTTTGAGAAAAGCCTCCAAAAGGAAGTAAAATCACCAGAACAAAAGTCTAACTAAAAGAATAACTTTGAGAAAAACTGATAGTACAGGGATGGAATAAAGAGTATATAATTAATACGTAAACAACGCACCCATGAAACAAGAACGATGTACTATTTAAGAGCAACAAAGGGCCAGGCGCAGTGGCTGACGCCTGCAATCCCAGCACTCTGGGAGGCCGACGTGGGCAGATCACTTGAGGACAGGAGTTCGAGGCCAGCGTGGCCAACATGGCGAAACCCCATCTGTACAAAATATACAAAATGTAGCTGGGCGTGGTAGCAGGCCCCTGCAATCCAGCTACTTGGGAGGCTGAGGCAGAAGAATTGTTTGAATCCAGGAGGCGGAGGTTGCAGTGAGCCCAGATCGTACCACTGCACTCCAGCCTGGGTGACAGAGTGAGACTCTGTCTCAAAAAACTAAAAATGAAGGCCGGGCGTGGTGGCTCATGCCAGTAATCCCAGCACTTTGGGAGGCCGAGGCGGGCAGATCACCTGAAGTCGGGAGTTCTAGACCAGCCTGACCAACATGGAGAAACCCCGTCTCTACTAAAAACACAAAAAATTAGCCAGGCGTGGTGGCGCATGCCTGTAATCCCAGCTACTTGGGATGCTGAAGCAGGAGAATCGCTTGAACCCGGGAGGCGGAGGTTGTGGTGAGACGAAATCACGCCATTGTACTCCAGCCTCGGCAACAAGAGCAAAACACGGTCTCAAAATAAAAAAATAAATAAATAAATAAATGCAACAAAAACAAATATCAGAGAGTCAAAAGAGCTTCTGAACATTAAAAATAGGAAAGCTGAAATAGAGTCTTTAATGGAATGTTTAAAGACAGGATCTAGGAAATCTCCCAGAAAGTAGAACAAAAAGACAGCAAAATGGACAATAAAAAGAAAAGAAAAGTGTACAGTCAATTAAGAAACAATAATACATGGCTAACAGATGTTTCAGAAAGAGTAGAAAAAAATAATGGGGAGAAAATTATTAAAGAAAAGATAAAATATGATTTTTAAGAACTAAATAAAGCATTATGTTTCTTATTGATAGGACCCACTTAATGCTCAGCCCAGTGAATTCTGAAAGGCATAAATTGAAGTGATTATTAGACTTCTTGACTGAACTTTCCAGAGAGTAAAAATAAAATGAAATAAGCAAAGAAAAACTGCTTGCACATGAAGGGTCAAGAATCAGAATATATTAGACTTTTTAGCAATACTGCCAGCTTGAAGAGTTTAGAAAAATGCCTTTAAATACTGGATTCTATGCCTAGACAAGTTATCAGTGAAGTATAAAAGTAGAATAAAATTTAATTTCAGAAGCGCAAGGTGTCAAAAATTGCCTGTCATGCACTCTTTCCCAGAAAGGTGTTGGATGATATCCTTCATTAAAACATGGGAAAACACCAAAAAAAGGACTAGACCTAAGACTCAGAAAACAGGGTAGCCAACAGAAAAAGAGGAAGGGCCGGGCATGGTGGCTCATGCCTGTAATCCCAGCACTTTGGGATGCCAAAGTGGGTGGATCACTTGAGGCCAAGAGTTTGAGGCTGCATCTCGAAACTGGTGAAACCCCATCTCTGTTAGCCAGGTGTGGTGGTGCACCCCTATAATCCCAGCTACTTGGGAGGCTGAGGCATGAGAATCACTTGAACACAGGAGGCAGAGGCTGCAGTGAGCTGAGATTGTGCCACTGCACTCCAGCCTGCACAACAGAGTGAGACCCTGTCTCAAAAAAAAAAAAGGAAAGTCAGAGAATGATGGCTTTGTAGCCAGCTTAGAGAGTAACTAAACTTCTCCTTTAACAGAGGTCTCTGGATGAAATAGAGGGGGAGAATCCAACTACTAAATTTAAGATTGTAGGAAATTATATTGATAGTCTTTGTGAGTACGGAAAATATTATCAATAGGTACAGGGAAAATGAAGGAGATATTTAGCATTCAGTAGCTCCAGGAAAAAAAAAAAGTACAAGAATGGAAATACAATCATATTAATACATACTTGGCTTAACTGAATAATATTCATATGGTCATAGTAATAGAATTACTGAATGATAATTTGCTAAAATTGGTGATAAAACTCAATTGGAAAGGTAAAGGGAGAAAGGTACTGAAGTTGTATGGATAAAAAGGAAGTGGAGGTTGTGGAAGAGTTAAACCAGCTGCCATAGTAGTAAGTCCATAGTTGCTGCCTGCAATTTAAAAATCATGAACTAGCAGCATTAGTGTTAGTCAGGAATGTGTTGGGCTGCTAGTAAATCAAGGCTAAGAGTTTTTTAGAAAAAATAGAATTTAGTTTTTCTCACTTAAATAAATGATGGTCTCAAAGTTAGCAACACTGGCTTCAGACCTGATGTTCAGTGATGTCAATTCTGGTATCTCCAAGATTCTCTTGGCCTTTTCCCTATGGGCAAAAGATAATCCCTTCAACTGTAACCATTACACCTGTGTTTAAGGCAGCAAGAAGGAGGGAGGAGTGATGCTAGCCTCAGCTATGGTATTCATTAAAAAAAAGCAATACCAGCATTGATATTAGAAGCTTCCAACGTGTCTTCATCTGATGTCCCATTGGCCAGGACTGGATCACACAGTCACCCCGATCTGCTAGAGTGGCTGGAAGAGTGGCTATCAAGCTTTTCCAAGCCCTAAGGCAGGCAAGAAAGAAGGAATTGGAAATGTGTTCTGGGTTAGCAAATCAGCATATTATTTGGAAATGCAGGAGTAAATGTTAGAATTTTTAAGAGAAAGTTCAAATGATGAAAAAGAATTGCTGCCAAGCACAGTGGCTCACACCTGTCATCCCAGCACTTTGGGAGGCCAAGGTGGAAGGATTGCTTGAGCCCAGAAGTTCAAGACCAGCCTGGGCAACATGAGGAAACCCTGTCTCTATAAAAAAAATGCAAACCTTTAGCCAGGCATGGCGACGTGCATCTGTAGTCCCAGGCAAAGGTGGGAGGATTGAAGGAGAAAGAAAAAGAAAGAAAGAAAGAAAGAAAGAAAGAAGAAAGAAAGAACGAGAGAAAAAGAAAGAAAGAAAGAATTGCCTCTAAGAAGCAGGACTGGCAAATGGATAGGAGTGAGGCATGCATTATAAACAATATTATTTTCAGTATTATTAATCAATGTAATCACTTGACTTTTAAACTACATATATAGTTTTATATACATGTAGAGTTTATATACACATATATACATATACACACACTTTTAATCAAGATAAAGTTAATTTAAGAAATTAAAGTACAAATTGCAAACATACCATCCACTCTTTTGCCCATTTACAGATCTGTTTCCTCAAAACTCTTGCTTTCTTTCCTCCTTCACCCAACTAGCTCCCAACCTTCCTTCACATCAGTGTTCAATCATCTCTTCCTCAGGGAAACTTCTTTGACTCTCCCAGATGAGAGATAGGTATTTTGGAAAGATACATCTCTCTATAATTTATGTATGGAGCAACATCTTTCTTCTTGAATTACAGTTGTAATTTAACATTTACTTGTGTGGTCTTTGATCACCAACCATCTCCCACCACTAGACTCTAAGCTCCATGAAGGCAACTAACATGTCTATTATTGGTTCACCATCATCTCCCCAGTGCATAGCTGGCAGGTAGTAAATATCTGATGAATGAATAAGTGACAAACACTCTCAATTACAAGCACCCTTCCCATTCTACAACTAGTCCATGGTTGGGGAACTTCAACTGAGTGAGGCATCACATTGAGCACCTTCATCAACATTGTCGAGCAGATAAATTCCAGAAACGTTTATGGAGCCTCTGCTATACTCCAGGTGAACTGGCTTCCTCATTTAAATCTCAACAGTACTCTATGAGATGGTAATTATAAGGGTTAAGGATGCTTTCTACAGCAAACCAAAGATCAGCCAGCTAGTAGGGCTAGTAGGGCCTTTGCCAAGACTGTTTAACTTCTCTTGCACGGTAAGAGATCTGGAGTCTGGAACAGAGGGAGGCAATTGCTGACATTAGATCAACAACTCCATAATTCACAGCTCTGAATCAGTGTTTTTGCACTAGTCTACTGTTCATGGTAGAAAATATCATGTCCTTGCATAGTCAAATTTAAAGGCATAAAGAAGGTAGACAGTGCAGGATGAACATTTTACCCGGAAGCGCTCATCAGACTTCCACTTGTATCTCATTGGCCAGAATTGGGTCACATGACAAGAATGGTTCAGGAGCTGGAAGCACTGTCCATGAGATAAAAAAAATCTCCACCCAATAGTTGAACAAATCAGGGTTATCTTAGCAAGAAAGAAGTGAGAGACAGGTGTTTAACAGGGCCAGGCATGGTGGCTCACGCCTGTAATCCCAGCACCCTGGGAGGTTGAGGTGGGTGGATCACTTGAGGTCAGTAGTTCGAGACCAGCCTGGTCAATGTGGTGAAACCCCATCTCTACTAAAAATACAAAAAATTAGTCAGGTGCTCATGCCTGTAGTCCCAGCTACTTAGGAGGTTGAGGCAGGGAGAATCACTTGAACCCTGGAGGCAGAGGTTGCAGTGAGCTGAGATCACACCACTGCACTCCAGCCTGGGTGACAGAGTGAGATTCCATCTCAAAAAACAAAACAAAAACAAAAGCAAACCAGCAGCAGCTGAGCACAGTCTGTAATCCCAGCACTTTGGGAGGCCAAGGTGGGAGGATCACCTGAGGCCAGGAGTTTGAAACCATCATGAGCAACACAGCGAGACCTCTGTTTCTACTAAAAATAAATTTAAAAAAAAAATTAGCCAGGCATGGTGATGCATGCCTATAATCCCAGCTACCCAGGAGGCTGAGGAGGGAGGATTGCTTGAGCTCTGCAGTGAGCTGTGATCACACCATTGCACTCTAGTCTGGGCAACAGAGCAAGATCCCACCTCAAAAAATTATATATAATAAAATGAAATAATGTTTACAAACCCAACAGTGATACCACAATATTAATAGTTTCATAGTACAGATAATAAATTTGACTTTCACTTTGGATAATGTAAGTAGCAGAGCTACAATTCAAATCTAGATCTGCCCTTTTTCTTTTTTTTTTCCTGAGATGGAGTCTCGCTCTGTTGCCCAGGCTGGAGTGCAGTGGTGCGATCTCGGCTCACTGCAACCTCTGCCTCTGGGGTTCACGCCATTCTGCTGCCTCAGCTTCCCGAGTAGCTGGGACTACAGGCACCCGCCACCACACCCAGCTAATTTTTTTGTATTTTTAGTAGGGGTTTCACCGTGTTAGCCAGGATGGTCTCAATCTCCTGACCTCGTGATCCACCCGCCTTGGCCTCCCAAAGTACTGGGATTACAGGTGTGAGCCACCACGCCCAGCCTAGATCTGCCCTTTTTCAAAGCCTATACCACACTACCTCCTAGACTTGAATATGAAGTTGTTCCTATTCCTGTGTACAGATGTGGTAGACTGAGTCAGGAATGGCTTCAGAGAGGAAAAATACTTGAGGAAAGGTCTTGAAGGAAATAACACAAACTGGGTGGATGGAGAGAATGAGAGGGTGGTTGTGGGAGGTTGTATTAATAATAGCACCCTCTTGACTTTCACTCTGCGCAAAAATGTTTTTTATGTATCCTATTGATCATCAGAGCATCTCTCTCTATTTTGGGGATTATTATTATTGCTTTGATGGGCTAAATGAGCTATAAATAAACTGAGATAACATTTATCCAAGGGAAAATGCCAAAATGAGAACCCAGAGACCATGGCTGGGGCCACAGCAGAACAGAATGCTCCCTCTGAGATTTTTAATGAAACATGCTTATTGTTGATGCCTCAACATCTTGGAAATGTCTCAAACTGGAAAAACATATTCAAATAACCTATTATCATGAAACTTCCTCCACCCTATTTGAAAACCTTCAGCAATTCCTCAGTACACATGTGGCAACCTAACATACCAGTTGCAACCTTCCTCTAACCCCAATTGCCTGAACCCATCCCCAGTGGTCTTCCACATAAGAAGAAACGAGGTGGATGTAGCCTTATATGAGGTCTGCAGAGCTACAGACTGAAGAGAATCATTCTTGTCCAAGCCTTGGGACCCCTTCCCAACCCTTGCCCCAATCACAAATTTGACCACCTAAGCCATGTCTAAACATTTGGAGAGCAGGTCAAAAATACCAGAAAGGACATTTGGAGGGAAAACTTAAGGAGGCTGAAAAGAGATATCAAAACAGAACCAGGCCAGCCTGGGCTGCAGTGAGCTGTGATCACACCACGGCACTCCAGCCTGGGTAATGGAGGGAGATACGGTCAAAAAAAAAAAAAAAGAAAAGAAAAGAAAGAAGAAGAAGAAGAGGAAGAAGAAGAGGAGGAAGAAGAGGAGGAGGAGGAGGAAGAAGCAGAAGGAAGAGGAGGAGGAGGAGGAGGAAGAGGAAGAGAAGGAGAAAAGAAAAGAAAAAAGAAAACTGGACCAGGAATCTAGGATCTCAAGCCAAGAGATGTGAATGAGTGAAAACCAAATGGGAGCATAAGATTCAGACAGTGAAAAACCTAGGACAATCATCTGCAGCATTTGCTGATGGGATAATTTGCTTTTATTGTCTGACCTGGTCTTAGCACGGCCCCTCCCTCCCCTGCATAAGGTGGTGTCAGCTCTTCCTACGTGGTTCTGGCAAAAAGCCCTGACATTTCTCAGGGTACTACAGAGATATTAGACAGGCCTCTGTGACAGTTTCTGGTTCATGCCCTTCTCAGTATACTAGGTTTTGGAGACAACCAGAGCACGGTACATTTCCACTGTACTTTGTCTATCTCTAGTTGCAGAGATCCGGGCAGAGATATCTGTGGGGTGGGGAGTAGGACATGGCTAGATCTAGGTGTTCCAGCCCAGTTGGTGGGGGGGTCTTGTCATGTGTTCGGGCATTAGCAGCAGAAGACAAGTGAAGGAGGCATCTGAGGCCATGACTGGTCCCACGTAGCAGATTTCCAGGTTGGGAGACAGCAAATTTGCCAGGAAGAGAGCCCTACAGTGTTACCTAATTCAGGTGTCCTCTCTAATTCTTAGGCAGTTGGCCTTTCAGTCACGAGAGAGGATCTCTCAGAGTGACCTACAGCTCCTTCTGTCTCCTGCCTGGATGTCAGATGTTAGAGACGCACTAAAGGCTTGCTACTTAAAGTGCAGCAGCAGACCAGTTTGCTGTTGGAATAACCTGGTAGCTGGCTAGAAGTACAGAATCTCAGGCTGCACCTCAGACCTCCTGAATCAAACTTGCAGTTTCACAAGATTTGTATGGACATTAGAGTTTGAGAAACACTTGTCTAAGGCTTGGAGATACAGCCATGAGTGGAAGCTGTAGCTTCTGGGGATTCAGGGTAAAGAATGACATGAATTTTTGTAGGTAAATTGTGACCAATGGACCAAGTGTATTGTTGTATCAGAGATTACTCTTCAAAAATCAGCTGTGATTATCAATGAATGAAATTAATATGGCGAAGTGTTGATGGGAAACTTTAGAATGAGCTATGAGTTGGTCACCACCTAAACCCGTTGATCAATCTTAACATCACCAGACCTGATGGGCCTCCTGAAGGACCAACATGGCCAAGCCCATGGCATTACCTTTGAGGTGTTCTTGTCTGAAAAGTAAGATGAATTGAATCAAGCCTCCAGAGCTAATGCCTACAGGAAATAAGGGAGATAAGAAAACAAGTTGAATGACACTCCAAAGAGCCAAGGGAAAACAATCTCCAATGTTGGGAAGCCTACAGGCAGCAGAGTTAGTTACTGCAACAAGTCAGTGGCATGGGGGAAAACATGTGAAGGTTGGAGAGGGGAAGAACCTACATTAAAATGGATTTAAAAGGCAAAGAACTAAATGTAATCTGTGGACCTGGTTTGGATCTTGATTTAGACAATTAACAACCACCTGGTGCTTGGCTCACTGGTTGCTCGTCCCAGCCCTAAGGGCCAAGAATAAAAGGACATCAATTTACCTTTCTCAATCTTACTCCCCAATACTCCCCTTCACTGACTCTGTGCACCAGTTGAACTGCTCTGCTCTGCACATTAAATATTGCATTTTTCAGCTGTTTTTGTTTGTTTGTTTGTTTGTTTTGAGACAGAGTCTTTCTTTGTCACCCAGGCTGGAGTGCAGTGGAACCATCTCAGCTCACTGTAACCTCCACCTTTCAGGTTCAAGAAGTTCTTGTGCCTCAGCCTCCTGAGTAACTGAGATTACAAACGTGCACCACCACACCCAGTATTTTTAGTAGAGATGGGTTTCACCATGTTGGCCAAGCTGGTCTCAAACTCCTGGCCTCATGTAATTTGCCCACCTCGGCCTCCAAAAGTGCTGGGATTACAGGCGTGAGCCTCCACGCCCCACCAAAAGTAACAATTTTAAGAGTTCTGTATGTATTTGTAACTAAGTAAGCATTTTATTTCTTTTTAACTGTATTTATTTATTTATTTATTTATTTATTTATTTATTTATTTATTTATTTTGAAACGGAGTCCACTCTTGTTGCCCAGGCTGCAGTGCAATGGTGTGATCTCGGCTCACTGCAACCTCCACCTTCTGGTTTCAAGCAATTCTCCTGCCTTAGCCTCCTGAGTAACTGGGATTACAGGCGTCCATCACCACGCACCACTCATTTTTTTTTTTTTTTTTTTTGTATTTTTAGTAGAGACGGGGTTTCACCATATTGGCCAGGCTGGTCTCAAACTCCTGACCTCATGATCCACGTGCCTCGGCCTCCCAAAGTGCTGGGATTATAGGCGTGAGCCACTGTGCCCCGCCTAAGTAAGCATTTTTAAAATGAAACAATGGTATGTTTGTTGTCTGTTGCTGTGTAACAAACTATCCCAAAATTTAGCAGCTTAAAACACAAACACTGAACATACCACATAGTTTCTAAGAGTCAGCAATCCAGGAGCAGCTCAGCCAGGGTTCAAGGTCTCTCATGAACTTATGGTCAAGCTACCAGCAGGGGCTGTGGTCATCTGAAGGTCAGAGGATCGCATGGTTGTTCCACAGACTGCTGGGCACGCTTTAATTATAGGCCTTGTGAAGCTCTCCACATCGATGTCTGAATATCTTCACGACATACAAAAGCTGGTTTCCCCTAAAGCAAATGACAGAGAGAAAGAGAGAGACAGAAACAGAAGTCACAGCATCTTTCATAACCTGATTTTGGAAGTGAAAAACTATTCTTTCTGCTGTTTCCTATTGTTCATATAGACCAATCTTGGTGCAGTGTAAGAAAAAAATGTATGAGGGACACAGAATCTTCAGGGGCTGTCTTAAAGACTGCCTACCCAATATGGGTAGTTTCCAAAGCTTAAAAAAAAAAAACAACTTGTTTGTAATACACCTTATTCAAACAAGATGCTTATAAAAATAAAATAGGTGTGAGGATATTGTGTAATATATAGCTGTGTATGCATCCTGTTAGAACGTCGAATCAGTCTTAACAGGAGAGCTTAAAGTGTTTCATAGGTCTTTTATTTTGGATTTTTTTTCCTTTTTTTTTTTATCTTTTCCTTTTATTTTTATTAGTGCATGCTACTTCGAACAAGATATTTGGTATGCTTTAATGATTATATGTTTCCATAATAAATGCAATCCTTTCTTGTTTTTCCTGGCTGCTCTATTTTCATCCAAGGCATTTTGCCTTTTTGGTTAAATCGATTGTGTCCTTGTCTCAGCTGTCTAGCTGTGTCCTTCAGCTGGTAGGAATTTACCAATTTACCAATCTACAGAATCTCAACTGAGTCTGAAATTCTCTGGTTTAAAAAATAGAATCAGCGAGAACAGGCAGATTAGGAGGGAGTGAAAGAACAGCCTGAGAGTAAAATTCTCCAGTGAGTCACCAGCTGCCTGAGTTGCCCCAGGCAAAATGCAAAATGGGTCCTTAGCCAGGATCTGCCCACTGTCCCCACCCGCTCCGTTCCCTGCTGCAGGCATCTCAGCTCTTTGAAAGGAAGACAGCCTGTCCCTAAGAGGGGCCCCAACCCTCCCTGCCTCAGATTTTATGATATAGGCAGCCACCTATGCCAAACAACCTTAGAGGCCCTCTGTTGTCTCTGATAATAGACAAACTAGGCTGGGCGCAGTGGCTCACGCCTGTAATCCCAGCACTTTGAGAGGCCAAGGAGGGCGGATCACCTGAGGTCAGGAGTTCGAGACCAGCCTGACCAACGTGGTGAAACCTTGTCTCTACCAAAAATACAAAAATTAGCCAGGCGTGGTGATGCGTGCCTGTAATCCCAGCTACTCAGGAGGCTGAGGCAGGAGAATCACTTGAACCCAGGAGGCGGAGGTTGCAGTGAGCCGAGATCATGCCATTGCACTCCAGCCTGGGCAACAGAGCGAGACACAAGACTCCGTCTCAAAAAAAAAAAAAAAAAAAAAAAAAAAAAAAAAAAAAGACAAACTGGCAGCCTGGGGGTGGGGGAGGGAATAGGGAATTCTGCCCTAAAGTGTACTTTGTTGATATCTTTAGTGATTTCTTTTTTTTTAAATTGAGACAGTATTTTTAAAGTAAAATGTCACTTAAAAGTCTGATTTTATCTTCTTAAAAAAAAAAAAAAAACACATGATCTGACAACACTGGGCCCACATGGCAATAACGGCCTTAAGCAAAGATAGACACCTCCTATTTGCTCCGTCTCTACCACGCTCTGCATCTCCACAATCTTCAGGCTGGGTGTCAGCTGCCATTTAAAATCACTCTTCTACTATTTTTCTAACATTTTTTTCTGAGCATATGTCTTTATCATTAATGAGGAAAAAGGCCAAACTAAAAGGATCACCTATTTTAAGAAATTACAAGAGATCCTCTTTCTCTATGAAAATAAAGAAAATTGCTGTGTGTTTATTATGTAAAGAATCACTGTATTTAAAGAACACAAATGAACAATTGCCATTTTTAAAACTACATTAAGAGGTAGGATAAATGAAACAATACAGAATGAAAATGTTACCAAACTGAAAGAGGATAGCCACTTCAAGAGTTTGTTTTTACAAGCAAAGTTGCTGCAACAATGTAGTTATAAATTTGATGTCAGGACATTTAAGCCTGTTACAGATGGTGAATTTGTAAAAAAAGTATCTATTGACCATAGAAAACAAAATATATCCTCCCCAACCAGCATTGAGAAACAATGTAACTCAGCATGTTGAAGACAGGGCTGGAAAAATTAGAGAAATAGTTTGTTGGAGTCTCCAAGGGGACCCCCAATAAATTGCACTCTTTTTTTCCTACCTATGTTCTAACATCGTGAGAAACAAAATAAAGATTAAAGGTGGAGGCCAAAATGTCAACTACAAAAGACAATTACAAATGTCAAATACAATTGAGAGAGGTACAGTTGAGGTTGTGACTTCATAAGAGAGCAGAATTGAGCCTGCATGTTGAAGTCCAGAATTCCAGTCCCCAACCTGCAAACTGACACTATGTGAGACCAAACCCATAGGCAGATTTTGTTCAAAAGAAGAAAGGAAAGCTGGAAGCCATCATAAGTATGTCCCGTTTCCCTTCCTAAATTTTCAAATCAGACAAGTCACTCTAAAATCACCAATGATGGGCTGGGTGCGGTGGCTCACGCCTGTAATCTCAGCAATTTTGGAAGCCGAAGTGGGTGCATCATTTGAGGTCAGGAGTTTGAGATCAGCGGGGCCAACATGGTGAAACACCGTCTCTACTAAAAATAAAAATAAAAAGCCAGGTGAGGTGGTGGGTGCCTGTAGTCCCAGCTACTCAGGAGGCTGAGGCAGGAGAATCACTTGAACCCAGGAGACGGAGGTTGCAGTGAGCCAAGATCATGCCACTGCACTCCAGCCTGGGTGACAGAGCAAGACTCTGTCTCGAGAAAATAAATAAATAAAATAAAATAAAATTACCAATGATGTGTTATTCTTTGATGAGAGTTCAGATATAAACAATATCCTCTAGTTAGCTTTATGAATGAATGGTGTTAATGAGAATTTAGAGGGAACCTCGGAATTCTTAGACATGGCAACCACGACAGGAAAAGATTTGGTTTTATGACTGTGTATGTAGTGTAAACCTGCACTGGTAAAACTCTTTAAGTGTGACCGCTGGGGATGTTCCTATGAAGAACACTGTGAATGTCAGACTCGCTTCACATCCTAATCCAAGATGGTAATATGTTCTACATTCATGGAACGTAGAAGTGGAAGCTACTGAATGGAGTATCACATAAAAGCAAAACATGCCCATACTGGAATACCTAATTCTGTAAGTATCTTGGGAGAAGTTACCCTACCTATAAAAACAGAGGTACGTACACTTGCACATAGTTGTTTTCTATTATGAAACAGAATTAAAAGAATCTCACCTAGAGAATTCCACGCTAAACTTGGAGTAGCGCAGCATGAAGAATAAGACCTGAGATAGCAACAGGAAAGGTAAAGGAACATTCTGTGGTCCTGCATGAAAGAGGAATGAAATGTCACCTCCTACGGGCAGCCTTACAAGGCCTCTTCTCATCCCTAGAGAATTAGTCATTCTCTAGGTTGGATTCCCATGGCACTTGGGATTTATGCTTTGAAAAAAGCATAAAGTTAAAACTCTGGATTGCAAACACAGAAACCCACTTGGGCTGATCACAGTGGCCATACATCATAAGGTATTGTTTGATTCCATGGGACAGGTTGTCCCCGCCCCACAACCCCCCCACCTCACTGCCACCACCACCACCAAGATCACTAATTTAGAAGGGCTGGGCTGATAATTCACTAGGTGCTCACTAAAACAGTGTAATAAATGTATCTGATTTTTCTCCCGGCCGAACATGGGCAGGGGGTGCTTTGAAGCAAGGTAATTGCGTCTTATTCCTTTTTGTATAATTGCACCTTATTCCTTTTTGTATTTTCTGTACCTAGCTTAGTAGCCTACATGTTAGTGAAGGGAATGTATGCAGTAAACTGAATTGATGTTTTTGTTGAGTTATTGACTGTAAAAATGCACAGACCCAGGCTGTGCTTTGAGGGCAAAACACAAACTGTGCATATATGCACATATGCATAGACACACACAAACATATATACACATACTGCTGTGAGCTGTGTCCTTTAGGATTTTTTAATTACAATCAGAGAAAAAAAAATAGCTCTGGCTACTTTAATCAGAAATGGATTTCTTTTCTTTTCTTTTCTTTTCTTTTTTTTTTTTTGAGAAGGAGTCTCGCTCTATCGCCTAGGCTAAAGTGCAGTGGTGCAATCTTGGTTCACTGCAGCCTCTGCCTCCCAAGTAGCTGGGACTACAGGTGCCTGTCACCATGCCTGGCTAACTTTTGTATTTTTAGTAGAGACGGGGGGTCTCATCATGTTGGTCAGGATGGTCTCGAACTCCTGACTTCAAATGATCCACCCACCTAGGCTTCCCAAATTGCTGGGATTACAGGCGTGAGCCACCGCGCCTGGCCAGAAATGGATTTCTATAGAAGTATATGGGCAGCTGACAGAATCAAAGGGGAACCTTTATATCAGGGCTCAGGAGGAACAGGAGCTGGGGCTGTTCCTCTGGCTCTCCATGGGGATGAGTTGATGGTTGGCACAGGGCACTGTCACGCCACTTTCTGCTCCTAGTTCAATACTCAGAGCCCAGGGAGAAGGCATCCAGTGGAATAAGGGTAGGGCCCCCACATCAAGACTGGGAAGAGGGAAATTGTCTAGATAGGCAAAGGTAGTGGAGTCTACTGCAGGAGCCACTTCAGACCTCTGGGGCAGTTACCGCGATGGAAAGTGAGCTGGCTGCTACCTGTCCCCTTCATTCTGCCTGCTGGAAAGTAGCTCGGAAGCTTCTAATACAGGCACCCAGGAGAGACGGAGATGTCCCTCAGCCTTGGCACCCCACTGCAGCTCCATCTGTGAATGCTGTCTCAATGTTCCCTTCCATCCCACACTTGGAAGTATTTCTGCCTCGGGGTCCTGGACCAACACAGCTTTGGTGGATGGTTTTTCTCTCATTCCTAAACTGCCTCCAGCACTTTTCAAATCAGGAAAACCAAAAGGAAAAGCCAATGGTGGGGTAGGGGAGAGAGGTGGGACACTTTCCCGGGGGTGGCAGGGGAAGACAAGCTGGTGTTTAGTTAAAGCATTAATCAATGTCATCCACAGATTCCTCAATTAAAAGATCCGGGGTAGACTCAAAAGTGTATGGAACTAGCAGACACCCTTAGGAGTCTCTTCAGTCCTCTAGATTTGGAGATTCTCCAGATGAGTGAGTGATCTTATCTCAAATGGTGGGGAGCTGAAGTCCACACAGTGTTCATTTCCAGATCCTGATTTACTGGGCTGAGGAGAGCATCTGTGATGGCCCATGTGTCTGCCTCAGCCACCTGCCCCAATCCTGCCCACTACCGTCCTGGAACACTGGCCTGTAGTGCCTGGGAAGGGTGTCATTTGATCTGGAATCAGGCAATTGCAATGCCCACTGAGTGCAGAACACTTTTGATTCGAAAAATCTTACCTTGATGGAGTCTTTCTAAAGCATTCAATTTAGTTTGCATAGAAGGAACAATTCTGGCTGGGCATGGTGGTTCAAGCCTGTAATCCCAGCACTCTGGGAGGCCGAGGTGGGTGAATCATTTGAGGTCAGGAGTTCAAGACCAGCCTGGCCAACTTGGTGAAACCCCGTCTCTACTAAAAATACAAAAATTAGCCTGGTGTGGTCGTAGGCGCCTATAATCCCATCTACTTAGAAGGCTGAGGCAGGAGAATCGCTTGAACCTGGAAGGCAGAGGTTGCAGTGAGTCAAGATCGTGCCACTGCACTCCAGCCTGGGTGACAGAGTGAGATTCCATCTCTAAATAAATAAATAAACAAGCAAAAGAACAATTCTGTTTGTCTTCACACTCATATTCCTTTAGTTTATGTAATATTCAAGTAAATCACTTACATTATAAGGAGCATAATAGGTCTGGTGGCAAACTCAGCTGAGCTTTGTCATGCATTCCCCTCAACCTGGGAAGCCAAGGTTTCTCCCAGCCATCCTGGCTCCCTGTCTGGGGACAAATTGCCTATTACACAGAAATATTGACAATGGCTGACACCAGTTTGTAGGTTTATGGGTGATACTTTGGGGTGGTACTATTTTATAGTCTCTAAAATTTCTGTAGGCTTGTATTACTTTTTATAGTCAAAGAAAAATGTGTTTTTAAAGACATATTTGCACATTCAAATGTATTTTTGGCATTTATAAGGAATATATCAAAGACAATTTTCAAGGATTTTGCTGATAAGAGACAGAAAAGGAAAAAACAATCAGTTTTTGATGATGGTAGATGGAAGTGGTTTTATAGATTTTTTTGAGTGCCTTTATGTGTTTACCCTTTATTAACCAGACCTCTATTTACAAATGGAAATTGGAGTAAGAATTAACCATTGTAAAAAAAACCTCCTTGAGTGGGCCAATCAAGATAGGATTTTTGTTTGTTTGTTTGTTTGTTTGTTTGAGATGGAGTCTTGCTCTGTCGCCCAGGCTGGAGTGCAGTGGCGCAATCTCGGCTCACTGCAAGCTCCACCTCCTGGGTTCATGCCATTCTCCTGCCTCAGCTTCCCGAGTAGCTGGGACTACAGGCGCCTGCCACTACGCCCGGCTAATTTTTTGTATTTTTAGTAGAGATGGGGTTTCACCGTGTTAGCCAGGATGGTCTTGATCTCCTGACCTCGTGATCCGCCCACCTTGGCCTCCCAAAGTGGCCAAGTGGTACTTTGTACAGTAGAAAAAGTTTACTAATTTTTTCTACTATAAATGTAATAGAATTCATTTCAATAATCAACATTGAGAGAAAGGATACAACAGTCAACTCAATCTAACCACTGAACTGTGACATTTTTGTTTCAAATTATTTTCTCCCCTAAACTTTCAAACCATTGAATGAGTCTTGCCCCATTTTAGCCTCAAAACAATGTTCAAAATAGGCCAGGCAGATGTGATGGTTCCAGTAGGTTCTATGTAGAGGCAGCCAGCCTGTCAAAGGGAACGCCCACTGCCTGATTGCTTTGTGCCAGGCGGTTCTTCCAGAGTCAAGCTGGCTGTGTCCAGTGAGGGACACCAGTACCTTGGGAACGCTTAGCACATTCCCCAGAGATAAGGCAATTTTCACTAACCAGACCACTCCATGGATCGCTAGGACAACAAAGAAATATTAAGATCACTTATGTAGATGATTTTTGTTTCTTTATGTGCGTGTATTTTTAAATTTCTGATATTTGTTTCATCTCATCTTTCTTTCAGAAATTTTGTATTGATTGTTTTAAGTCCCTGTGTCAGAAATTGATATAACCGTATGAAATAGTTAATCTGGATAGGGACCCTTTTTTAATGACCTGAATACCTGTTTAGCTAAAATTTAACATGATTTTAAAATTGTTTACCTTTCTGTGGTAATACAAAGCAATTGAAAATATGCCAAACATTTCCCCTCTCATCTCTTTAACTATTAAAAAAACCTCTGGATTTGTGGGGATTTTCTTGTTTGTTTTCGTAACATTCTCTGAAATTATTTTCATACCTCAGGGACAATTTTTTTTTCCTTTGGGATAACTTTCTGCCACTTTGCTGGGTTTTAGTCCAGAGAAACTTAAGGTTGGAATCCAAACAAAACCTTGTTTACTTTTTCCACACTTCAGGAACTAGAGTAAATTCAGTCCACAGAACCCTAGGGGGATGGAAAAGAAAAAAGGGCTTTTCATTGTGCACAGCTGAAATTAGCAAAGAAGGCTTTGTTTACACTGGACATTAACATCCTAATTAAAAGGGTAAGGCAATACATTGATAATGATAGATAATTGCCCTTGAGAGCAGCTATTGATGAGCTCTGGTAATCAAATGTTTGGAGGTATTGAGATGTTAATAGAGTTAAATTCTAGAAGCTGCCCAATTTTTGTGGAAGGAACTTACATTTGGATAGAGCACGTTTTTCTGGCAATCCCCCTTGACGGTGCTTCATCTGGGTTCAGACAGGCAGTATATTCTCTTGGGTGCCTGTCACTTTATTGTTGGCTTCAGGGAAAGAGACAGGGCCCCACAGGTCTCCCTGACCCGGGTTGAGGCTGGTGGCTGTGTCAGGCTGTCCAGTCAGGCAGCGCGCCAGTCAGCCTTCCTCCATTTGCTGTTTCACCTTTCCAATCCCTCATTTTCACCCATTGGCTCCTAATGTGGGACACTGCTGTGGGCTTTGGTTTTCTACCTCAGTGAGCGTTCAACAGTCTGTTTTGACGCCTTGCTTTTAGAGCCAGGTTTAACAAAGCAAGGCATGGAATCATTTTCCTAGGAAGTCAAGAAAAACAAATCTAATCGAGCTTCCACTGGTAGGTTATTGTTACTATTTCTGCTTTATTTTTATTCACTTATTTTTTGAGACAGAGTCTCGCTCTGTCACCCAGGCTAGAGTGCAGTGGCACAATCACAGCTCACTTTCAGCCTCATCCTCCCGAGCTCAAGCAAGCCTCCCACCTCAGCCTCCCTAGTAGCTGAGACTACGGGTGCAACCACCATGCCTGGCTAATCTTTGTATTTTTCGTAGAGAAGGGGTTTTGCCATGTTGCCCAGACTAGTCTTGAGCTTCTGGCCTCAAGTGATTCATTCACATCGACCTCCCAAAGTGTTGGAATAACTGGCATGAGCCGCCACATCTGGCTATTTCTGCATTATATTAAAGAAAGCCTTCTTCCTTCCATATTATGTTAGGACATATACAATAGCTGCTATTTAACCATTTTTAAATGTATTTTTTTAAAATTGTGGTAAAAACCACATAACATTTACCATCTTAACCATTTTTAAGCATATGATTTAATGGTATTAAAAACATTCATAATGTTGTGCAACCATCACCACCACCCATCATTATAACGCTTCTCATCTTGTAAAACTGAAACTCTGTACAAATTAAACCATAGCTTCTCATTGTCCTTTCCCCTCAACCCTGACAACCACTACACTAGCTTCTGTCTTTATGATTTTGACTACTCTTCTTCATACAAGTGGAATCATACAGTATTTGTCCTTTTGTGACTGGCTGATTTCACTTAGCATAGTGTCCTGAAGTTTCATCAAAGTTATAGCACATGTCAGGCTTTTTTTTTCTTAAGGCTGAATACTATTCCATTATATGAAAACACCACATTTTGTTTATTCATTCCTCTGTTGGTAGACACTTAGGTTGCTTCCATGTTTTTGCCAATGTGAATAATGCTGCTGTGAACGTGGGTATATACAGATACATCTTTGAGACTCTGCTTTCAATTCTTTTGAGTAGATACCCAGAAGTAGAATGGCTAAATTCTATGGTTATTCTATTTTTAATTTTTTGAGGAACTGTTTTCCACAGTGACTGCACCATTTTACATTCCCACCAACAGTACACAAGAGTTTCTGTTTTTCCATATCCTGCCAACATTTGTTATTTTCTGTTTTCTTGATACTAGCCATCCTGATGGGTGTGAGGTGGTATCTCACTATAGTTTTAACTTGCATTTTTCTAATGATTAGTGATGTTGAGCATCTTTTCATTTGCTTATTGGCCATTGGTGTGTCTTCTTTAAAGAAATGTCTGTTCAAGTCTTTTCTCCATTTTTGAATCTGGTTGTTTTTTGTTGTTGTTATTAATTTTTAAGATTTCTGGGTATCAATTCCTTATCAGATATATGATTTGCAAATATTTTCTCCCATTCTGTGGGTTTCTGTTTTACTCTGTTGATAGTGCCTTTTGATGCCCAAAATTTTAAAATTTTGCGAAGTTCATCTATTTTTTTCTTTTTTTGTCTGTGCCTTTGATGTTGTATCCAAAAAATCTCTGCCCAGTCCAATGTCATGAAGCTATTTTTTTTTTTTTTTTTTTTGAGACAGAGTCTCACTCTGTGCCCAGGCTGGAGTGCAGTGGCATGATCTTAGCTCACTGCAACCTCCACCTCCCAGGTTCAAGTGATTCTCCTGCCTCAGCCTCCCAAGTAGCTGAGACTACAGGTTCCTACCACCACTCCTGGCTAATTTTTGTTTTGAGATGGAGTCTCACTCTGTCGCCCAGGCTGGAGTGCAATAGCGCAATCTCAGCTCACTGCAACTTCTGCCTCCCAGGTTCAAGCGATTCTCCTGCCTCAGCCTCCTGAGTAGCTGGGATTACAGGCGCCCACCACCATGCCCAGCTAATTTTTGTATTTTTAGTAGAGACGGGATTTCACCATGTTGGTCAGGCTGGTCTCGAACTCCTGACCTCAGGTGATCCGCCCACCTCAGCCTCCCAAAGTGCTGGGATTACAGGCGTGAGCCACCGCACTGGCCTATTTTTGTATTTTTAGTAGAGACGGGGTTTCACCATGTTGGCCACACTGGCCTCAAACTCTTGATCTCAGGTGATCCACCCACCTTGGCCTCCCAAAGTGCTGGGATTACAAGTGTGAGCCCACTGCACATGGCCTATGAAGCTTTTGCCCTATGTTTTCTTCTAAGAGTTTCACGGTTTTAAGTTCTACATTTAGGTCTCTGAACCATTTTGAAATGACTTTTTTATATGGTGTTAGACGAGTCCAACTTCACTCTTTTGCATGTGGATATGCCGCTTTTCCCTGCACCGTCTGTTGAAAAAACTGTCCTTTTCCCATTGAATGGGTTTGACACTCTTCTCAAAAATTGTTTGACCATATATACATATAAAGGTTTACTTCTGGGCTCTTTATTTTGTTCCATTGGCCTATATGTTTGTGTTTATGCCAATACCATACTGTTTTGATTACTGTAACTTTGTACTAAGTTTTGAAATCAGGAAGTGTGAGTCCTTCAGCTTTGTTTTTCTTTTTCAAGATTTTTGACTATTTTAGGTCCCTAGGGATTCCATATGAATTTTAGTATGGGCTTTACTATTTCTGCAATAATTTTACCATTTTTGATTTTTTAAATGTCAGTTTTATGTCATTCAACTTAATAGTTGAACTCTGTGGCCTACAATAAAGTGATGTAGGCTAAAGGAGTAGGGAACTGATATTTATTGAAGACAATATATACTAGGCTTGGTAACCCACTTACACCTCAAATTACCTCTGGAATATAAACAATGTGAGGGTGAGTATATGGCTCAGCTATTTGCTAAGCAAGTAAATGCTAAGCAGTGGCATAAAATAGACTGGGATATGACAACATCTTCCAGAATGTTTATGAATGTAAGCCCTGCTATATACAAAAACTATATATATGAAAAGTATACCTGATATAGTTAATAATAACTCAATTGTACATTTTATAGTAACTTAAAGAGTGCAATTGGATTGTTCGTAACTCAAAGGATAAATTATTGAGGGGATGGATACCCCATTCTCCATGATGTGCTTATTTCACACCACATGCCCTGTATCAAAACATCTTATGTACTCCATAAATGTATATGCCTACTATGTACCCACAAAAATAAAAAAATTTTAAAAAGTGAGTAAGAAGGTGCCTGGCATGTGTTAGCAGCTCAGTGAATGTTGGGATGGAGAAGTGAAATCACAGGTCTGAAGATAAAGTTGATACATAGTGGAAACAAACACCAGCATTTTTGGTTGAATTCAAAACCCACATTCTTTCCATTTCACTCCCATGGTTGGATTTTATACAAGCTCCAGTCTTGGTAGCCCTAACAGCTCTCTTCCCACAATCCCCAATGTCTACCGCCAGTTCTTAGTCACATGATCAGTGAAGTCTGTGAGGTGGTCATCCCGGGCCTATACCACTGGAGCGGGAGGAAAGGGCAAAGACTAGAGGACTTGCCTCACATGCATAGCCACTGACCTGCTCAGTTTCCTCACCATCCCGACAGCCTGCTGATGGCTGAACTGGAGGCCAGACTGTCAAAACTGTGTGAACCAGAGCAATTCCATCTTGAGTAGAAGCTGGGTAAAATGAGGCTGAGACCTACCGGGCTGCATTCCCAGACGGTTAAGGCATTCTAAGTCACAGGATGACATACAAAGTTGACACAAGATACAGGTCGTAAAGACCTTGCTGATAAAACAGGTTGCAGTAAAGAAGCCAGCTAAAATCCCCCAAATCGAGATGGTGACAAGAGTGGCCTCTGGTCTTCCTCATGGATACACTCTCACCAGTGCCATGACAGTTTACAAATGCCATGGCAACATCAGGAAGTTACCCTATATGGTCTAAATAGGGGAAGCATGAATAATCAGCCCCTTGTTTAGCATATCATCAAGGAATAACCATAAAAATGGGCAACCAGCAGCCCTCGGGGCTGCTCTGTCTGTGGAGCAGTAGCCATTCTTTATTCCTTTACTTTCTTTTTTTTTTTTTTGACACAGAGTTTTGCTCTTGTTGCCCAGGCTGGAGTGCAATGGCGCGATCTCGGCTCACCACAACCTCCACCTCCCAGATTCAAGTGATTCTCCTGCCTCAGCCTCTCAAGTAGCTGGGATTACAGGCATGCACCACCATGCCCTGCTAATTTTGTATTTTTAGTAGAGACGAGTTTTTCCATGTTGGTCAGGCTGGTCTCAAACTTCTGACCTCAGGTGATCTGCCTACGTCGGCATCCCAAAGTGCTGGGATTACAGGCATGAGCCACCATGCCCAGCTTTTATTCCTTTATTTCTTCTTTCTTTTTCTTTTTCTTTTTTCTTTTTCTTTTTTTTTGAGATGGAGTCTCGCTGTGTTGCCCAGGCCGGAGTGCAGTGGCACAATCTCGGCTCACTGCAAGCTCGGCCTCCCAGGTTCATGCCATTCTGTCTCAGCCTCCCAAGTAGCTGGGACTACAGGTGCCCGCCACCAAGCCCGGCTAATTTTTTTCTTTTTTTTTGTATTTTTAGTAGATACAGGGTTTCACCATGTTAGCCAGGATGGTCTTGATCTCCTGACCTCGTGATCTGCCTGCCTCGGCCTCCCAAAGTGCTGGGATTACAGGCATGAGCCACCACACCCAGCCTATTCCTTTACTTTCTTAAACTTTCTTTCACTTTACTCTATGGACTCACCCTGAATTCTTTCTTGCTCAAGATCCAAGAACCCTCTTTTGAGGTCTGGATTGGGACCCCTTTCCTGTAACACGACTGTACCCCCTTGGCAGACATATGATTCTGCACCCCTGCTTGGTCTCCAATTTCCAGGGATGAAGAAGGAGGGAAATGAGGGAAAATGCTTACTGAGGCATCTTCTATGAGCAGTCACCATACTAAGCTCTTACTTACATTGCTTCTTGCACTGTTCACAACAATCCATGATTATCCTCAATTTAGAAATGTGAAAACTGAAGTCACCGATGAAAAGCCACACACTGCATTTCGACTTGGCTGTCTTTCATTCCAGAGCCTTTATGACCGAAGATGGAAATGAAATGCCATCCTATTATCAAGAAGGAGCATAAGAACAGCTAGAGGAGAGATGCAAGATTGAAATATCATGGAATGGACTATGGTTTATCCTCTCTTCTGGTCGTAAAACACCATCAGGTTGTAATTGTTCAGATCAGAAATTCCCAAGCTTTTAATAAAGCCTTCAGGGAGCCTCATTCAGGGGCAACTGCCCTGTCATTGGGAATAAGTAGAGTGTGTGGGAAATATGTTGTCCTTGGTAAAACCTCCCCTTAGGAAAGAAGGCAAGAGAATTGAGTAAGATAATGATGGGCCAAAAGGAGAAAATAGAGAAAGAGGCTGCATGCTACAGAGAACAAGAGCAAAATTCAAAAGCCTGGCACAGTTGGGCTTGAAACCATCTGTGTAAAGGGGACTAATAATGCTGACCTCACTGGGTCACAAATGACACAGTTTAAAATGATGGTGTTTTTAAGGGATCTAGCATGTATTAAGAATTTAATACACATTGGTTTTCCTCCCTTCTCCTAGGGATTAGGGAAAGCACATCACTTTGCTTAAATGCGTATAAAAAGGCTTCAGACTGCTTCTAACAATGAGAATCTTTGACAGTGAATATGCAAGCCAAAAATAAAGAGTGGTTGAGAAACTTTGGCCAGTGGTATCCCTATCTCTGCTTACCATCTGGCTCATCAGGAGGGTTTTCCAACTTGGAAAACAGCAGAGGCTCCTGTTTGCAATGCTCCGTCTCTGACAGGGGTGAGCCTGCCCCTTCCCTGACTCCAGCCCATGCTGGGAACAAAAGGATCTTGGGGAGAAAAGCCCTCCCTCCTGGTGCCCCCTTTGTCATTAGCAGAAGGACCAAACCTTAGAAAGGAAGACTAGAGGTGGAGAGGGTGGGGGGAATAGAAGGTTGTTACAGCTGAGTTTTCCTGTGTGCTATGAAATATGCCAAAAAGAGAGAACCAGGGCCTGTAGAGTAACAATTCATATAGACTCACAGATTTCAGAATCTAAGGTAAGATCGTAATGTGTTGTTGTGATCATTTTATTGACATTTTCTCATCAATATCAAGCTGATCCTAGGTACAACTCATTGAGACATTCAATAGTCTTAGCACGCACTTTGTTTCTCCTTTAGAAGTATAAGAAGCATTTCAACTATTTTTTCCATGTATAATTGTTTCCCTTGGACCCTGATGCTTTAGTTCCTGTCCACTGTTGTCAAAGAGCTTTCATTAACTCACAAGGCTTCAGGGAGTTCTGCCTTAGAGCGGGTGTTGAATCCCAACATGTTCTCTGTGTCCTTCAGAGTTGGTGTTAGCCCGTGCCCCTCCTTGCCTGTCCCGCCCATTTGTTCTGCTTTCCCTCTCACGTTACTGAAGGCAAACATCTCAAATGAACCATTTAACCCCCACCCTTACTTTCGTCCAGCTCTGTTGGATCTCGAGGCTTTTAAAAAATTTGACTCATTCAAATGGACTTATTCAAACTGACAAAATGCAGTTTTATACAACTCTAGCCATGAAAACACTATATAAACAGGCTTTAGGTCTTTATCATTCTGCAGAATAATAAAAAAGGAGGACCAAAGTGATTCAAATGGCTGTTTGTTTATTGAGTGCACAGGGCGTTAGGGACCAGGCTTGGGAGACAGCCTTCTGTTTCCTCCCCACTTCATTCCTCTGCTCTGATACATTAGCACTTGCCCTCTGGGCAAGCAGGCTGATTATTTCTGTTGGGAGACTGCCCACATTTTACTTTTTTATAACAACTAAATATATTTCCATTTTAGCTTGGTTTTAACTTAGGGGCCACATGGTGGGCCTGGGAGAGGAATGGCTTTGCATGTTGAGAGAGGGAAGGCCAAGGCCAAGATCAGTGTGGATATCAGGTAGGTCTGCAAGGCTTTACTGGATTAGACAGCACATGCCAATTACTTCCAAAAGCTTGTGTTGCCTCTACCACCCTCACCTTCTGAAACTTAGTGTCTTGTTTATGGAATAGCAGGAAGTGGCTGCATGCCATGAGGTGGTTTTTTATTCACAAAAGAGTTCAAGACACCAACAGTCACACTAATTTTTCTTTTATAATTACTTTTATTTTTCAGTAGGTTGAGAAAACACTTAACTAACTTTGTTTTTCTGAGATGCCCAAACCCTACTTAGGAAGGACTACCTATGGAATGAAAAACTGTTCCACAATCACCAACGGACTCCTTGACAAAATAAAGTGTTAGTTTGGCCAAGCAGCAAGAGTATATCACTTTTTTGTTTTTGTTTTTGAGACAAGAGTCTCACTCTGTCACCCAGGCTGGAGTGCAGTGGTGTGATCTCGGCTCACTGCAACCTCCGCCTCCCAGGTTCAAGCGATTCTCCTGCCTTCAGCCTCCTAAGTAGCTGGGATTACAGGCATGCGCCAACACGCCCGGCTAATTTTTGTATTTTTAGTAGAGCTAGTGTTTCGCCATCTTGGTCAGGCTGGTCTCGAACTCCTAACCTCGTGATCCACCTGCCTTGGCCTCCCAAAGTGCTGGGATTACAGGCTTGAGCCACCGCACCCGACCTGAGTATATCACATATTGGCTAAGCAAGTAGTTTTCTGCCTTTGCTGTATATGGGATTTACCTGGGGTGGTCAAAAAACATGCAGTTCAGATTCTGTCCCCCCAGAGATTCTGGTTCTATGAGCCTAGGCCTAAGTGTCTTCTGTTTTTTTTTGTTTTTGTTTTTGTTTTTGTTTTTGAGACAGAGTCTAGCTCTGTTGCCCAGTCTGGAGTCCAGTGGCGTGATCTTTGCTCACTGCAACCTCTGCCTCCCTGGTTCAAGCGATTCTCCTGCCTCAGCCTCCCAAGTAGCTGGGATTAGAGGCATGTGCCACTGTGCCTGGCTAATTTTTTTTTTTTTTGTATTTTTAGTAGAGGCAGGGTTTCACCATGTTGGCTAGGCTGGCCTTGAACTCCTGACATCAAGTGATCTGCCCACCTCGGCCTTCCAAAGTGCTGGGATTACAGGTGTGAGCCACCATGTCTGGCACTGAGTATCTTTTATAAGCCCTTCAGGTGATTCTGATAGACAGCCGGGGTTCAGAACACTTGGGCTAGGCTCTTTCCTTTACAGAAAGATCCAGAATTTATTTTAGAAAGATCTAGAAAATAAATTTGTTGTTTGGAGGTCTCTAACTACAAAACCAGAGCTATTGGATTGATTGTACCATATGTAAATCGTTCTTCTATCATTAACAACCACCCAACAACTATGTAAATACACTAGACCCTAGTCTCCTCATCTGTAGAATAGAGGCTTAGCTTATATGGTTTCCAAGGTCCCTCCCAGCTCTAACATTTTATCATATTATGATTCCTAATTGCTCCAATTCCTGAAGAGGATTTCAGCTGGAGGAAATAAGTAGGAATTTAAAAGAAAGAGGCTAAAATCATCATCATCACCATAAACAATAGTTGATAGAGCCAGATCTTAAATCTGGGTTCCTCAAGGGGCTGTTTATGTGGCATAGTTAAGAACACAGACTTAATGATGCTCAGCTCAGCTGCTTATGACCTTGGACATATTACCTAACTTCTCCATCTCAGTTTTTTCGTCTGTAAAGTGGAGTCAGTAATAGCAACTATGTCATAGAATTTTTTAGAAGATTAATTGAGTTTATATAAAATACTTCTATGTTGGCCAGGCTGGTCTTGAACTACCTGAATTTGCAGGAGAATAGTTGTTTATAGGCACATTATTCAAATTCTCTTTTGCCACATCTATTGCGGTCTTCGGTTGTTCTTAAACAACCAGAGAAAATAGGTCGTTTGGAAGAGTAATGTACTTCAAGCTTGCTTGGAAGAGTAATCTACTTCAAGCAAATAAAAATAAATACTTTTTGATTTATGTTGGAGACAAAATAGTAGACAATGATTTGACTTATTTGAATATTTATTATCTTACATAATGGTAAAATTCTCTCCAATGGTTTTCCTATTGCATTTCAAATATAAGTGGACATACAAGCATTTGATTTGCTATTAGGTGTTTAATGAGGAGGGAGAGTGTCAGAAGCCTCAGGTAGAGATCAGGACATTTGGTTTCCAATCTTACCTCTGCCTTGGCCACACCACCAGCTCTCGAAGCCTCAACCTCCTTGGCCATGGTAAAGCATGAGTAAGTTGTCTAAGGGCCCTATCCACAGTGAATTCTGTTTAGGAATGACTTTGGGTCAATATATTTTATTTATTTTATTTTTATTTTTTGAGGTGGAGTCTCGCTGTCACCCAGGCTAGACTGTGGTGATGCGATCTTGGCTCACTGCAGCCTGGACATCCTGGGCTCAAAGGATCCTCCTGCCCCAACCTCCCAAGTAGATGGGACTACTGGTGTGTACCACCAGACCTGGATAATTTTTGTATTTTTTTTTTGTAGAGACAGGGTCTCCCTTTGTTGCCTAGGCTGGTCTTGAACTCCTGGGTTCAAGCAATCCTCCCTCCACAGCCTCACAAAGTCTTGGGATTACAGGTGCGAGCTACAGCACCTGGCAGACTTTTGGTCAGTTTGTTGATCTTTTCAAAGAACCAGCTTTCAGTTTCATGGATATTTTTCTCTATTGTTTTTCTAGTCTCTATTTTATTAATTTCTGCTCTCATCTCTGTAATTTTCTTCTTTCTTTTTGCCTTAGATTTAGTTTGCTGTCTTCCTGTTTCTTAAGGTGGAAGGTTAGGTTACTGATCTGAAATTTTTGTCCTTTCTTAATGTCAACATTCAGAGCTATAAATTTCCTTTTAGTCACTGCCCTAGATATTTCCCGTAAGTTCTCATATGTTGCATCTTCACTTTCATTCATGTCAGGCTATTTCTTTTTGTGAGTTTTCCAACTTTTTTCCTACTATTGATTTTATTCCACTGTGTTCATAGAACACACTTGGTAGTATTTCCTTTTTTTTTTTTTTTTTTTTTTTTGAGACAGAGTTTCGCTCTTGTTGCCCAGGCTGGAGTGCAATGGTGCGAACTTGGCTCACTGCAACCTCTGCCTCCCAGGTTCAAGCGATTCTCCTGCCTCAGCCTGCTGAGTAGCTGGGATTACAGGCATGCACCACCACACCCAGCTAATTTTGTGTTTCTAGTAGAGTTGGGGTTTCTCCATGTTGGTCAGGCTAGGCTTGAACTCCCAACCTCAGTTGATCTGCCTGTGTCGGCCTCCCAAAGTGCTGGGATTACAGGCGTGAGCCACCGTGCCTGGCCCGTATTTTTATCTTTTAAAATGTATTGAGGTTTGTTTTGTTGCCTAGCCCATGGTTTATCCTGCAGAATGTTCCATTTGCACTTGAGAAGAATGTGCATTCTTCTGTTGTTGGGTGGAGTGTTCCACACATGGCAGCTAGGCCTAGTTGTTTTACATGTTATTCAGGTCTTTTATTTCCTTGTTGATCTGTCCAGTTGGTCTATCCACCATTGAAAGTAGTATATTGAAGGATGGACTTGGCCTTTGAAAAATACTTGGACTATGTGAGGCATACAGTATTTCAACTTCTAAGGTGTATTTATATCTATGAAGCACGATTATAGTCACAGCATAGTGTAAAGCAGATAAATAATGATATTTATAGTTCTTTTCTTTGTTCCCCAGGAGGAATGTGTCTCAGGAGTATTCTCTTTTTTATTTTATTTATTTCATTATTTATTTTTTGAGACAGAGTCTCACTGTGTCACCTAGGCTGGAGTGCAGTGACATGATCTCAGTTCACTGCAACCTCTGCCTACCTGGCTCAAGTGATTCTCCCACCTCAGACTCCCGAGTAGCTAGGATTACAGAGGTGAGCACCACCATGTTGGCTAATTGTGTGTGTGTGTGTGTGTGTGTGTGTGTTTTAGTAGAGATGGAGTTTCACCATGTTGGTCAGGCTGGTCTTGAACTCCTGACCTCAAGTGATCCAGTGATCCTCCTGCCTTGGCCTCTCAAAGTGCTGGGATTACAGGTGTGAGCCACCATGACCGGCTGGTAGTATTCCCTTTTTTAAAATGGACAAGTAGAAGCCTGGAGCAGCTAACCGATGTGCCCAGGACACAATGAAAGAGTGGCTGAGCAGGGACAGTGGGCGTCTTTGAGGGCTCCCAGTATCACCTTCTCATCAGAAGAACTGCCTTCCTTGTGGGCCGGTTACAAGCTGATAGACACGCACCAACATACTGTGTGTGTGTCAGTGTGACATAGAGAGAGAAAGAGAAAGTGTGCGTGCAAGTGCACAAGGCAATTGCAACGCTAAATTTCATTTATCCTGGAGCCACAGTCAGGTTTAATCATTCCTGGAATTTTCGTGCATGAACAGGGTGTAGTTGTGGACTCATTATTTACATAACATTTTTCTTTCCTCTCCCTCTCACCTGAGGGGGAAAGGGGCTTTCTCTGGAGCCAGGAGAGACACCACCTCCCCTTATCTTTAGTGCTGAAAGCCCACAGGCATGCCTGCTACGTCCTCTGGACTGTGTTAGGGACATGACTTGCGGTGTCAGACCAACCATTTGTAAGGCAGATATGCACAAGGCTTCTCTCTTCTCTTGTTTCCTGTCTTCCCTCATTCTCACCTGGTTGTCCACATAGGGGGCACTCAATCAATATTTATTGATTTGGTTTTGTAATGAGGCCAGACCAAGTTATATCCTGGTTAATGAACTACTGACTTCAATGAGAGGTGGGGCTGACAGAGACCCAGGTGGACTCCGCTGTTTCTCAGGCATTTTCTGGAGTCTCTCTCTGAGAATGACAGATGAAGACTGAGAGAGGGAACACGCAGCAGCCCAGGGTCACAGCAAGAATGGGACATCTGGACTCTGGTCCTGCCACTGAGATGTTCCACCTCTTAGGGGAGTCCTGGCCTCTGTGTCCATGACTGTATTATATGGGTGCTTAATCTAAAGACTGGCAGGGTTGACTTCTGCTTTACTATTTTCTCATTCTGTGAAATGCGCCCTTCCTTTGCTCACTTACTTTCATACTCATGCCCTGATTCAACAAATATTTATACAGCACCTGCTCAGTGCCAGGCACAAAGGAGACCTGGAGTTGGAGGTGGGGATGGGGATGCATAGATAAACAATGGGCGGCTCCAACCCTTGAATCCAACTTGCTGGGTGGAGGGTGAGAATGTGAGACAGACATCTACATGGATAATACTACTGGGTGGGATCTGATTGATAGCTCCTGGGGTAACTCCCCACACAGGCCTGTACAGAGGGTGCTTGCCTCAGAAATCTGGGAAACTGAGGTAATGCCAAGGGGAAGATAGAAGGTAGCAGTGTTCTTGAGTGGGTAGGAAGGCTCAGTGGGACTGTCCTGAGCACTTCACTACATTTAAAGAGATCACAGATCACCTCTCACCCACCTGATGGAGACATCAGGAATGTATGCATGTGATGACTGTGTGTCTAGATATTTCGGGTTGAGTAAAAAACCCACATGGAGGTGTTTATGCTATAGGCTGGGTCTGTTGAATAGGCTACCATGTTCTCTGAGATTAGTTGCCCTTAAGATCTGTTGTTCCTCAAAGATCAACAGAACTCAAGGAGGCCTTAGAAGGAGGCCCACAGGTCTTCCAGGACTATGCCCCAGGGAGCCACACCTGACCTGCAGTTGAGCACAAGCCATCACCTTGGCTCAGCTCAGCCCTATTCCTAGTGATCACAGAGCCTGCAAGCCAATCCAGCCCATGCAAATGCCCAGCAGAGCTTGCAAACAAAACCAAAACTAAAAAACAGAAAATTAAAGGAAATCCCATCACATACTCTCTCATGCAGCCTAAACAACCCTGCTGCCGTACACAAGGTCAGGCCACACATCTGCTCTTGGCTACTGGATGATGGGGCTCTAGTACTGTATTCATTTCACCTCTCTTCCCAGCGGACCAGAAGAGAGGGGGAATTTCCACCTGGATCTCTGCATACCACCAAAAAGAGATGCAACGTGGATACCATTCAAATCCTACCATGGCAGTGAAAATAACAACCACCTAGCTAAATTGACTGCTCACTGTATTCCAGGCACTGTGTTAAGCACTTTATATACATTATCTTATTCCACTCTTCAATCATACAGGGTAGGGCTATCATTGTCCTTGTTTTTATTGATGAGTAAACTTAGGCTTAGAGAAAACAAACAGTACAATAATTAAAAGCCAGAGTGTGTAACTCCTAAAGGCATATTCTCCTCTCTCTTTTTTTTTTGGAGAGGTAGGATTTCGCCACATTGGCCAGGCTGGTCTCGAACTCCTAACCTCAGTGATCCACCCACCTTAGCCTCCCAAAGTGCTGGGATTACAGGCATGAGCCACCTTGCTCAGACAAGGCATATTCTTAACCATTACCCAATGTTGCACCTCTCATGGCTTTATTTTACCATAAGGGAAGCAACAGAACACACACAATGAAACCTCTTTCTCTTCTTTAGAATTGAGTTTTGATCTGAGTTTTTGAAGTATTTCTGCTGGATGTGTATTTTTAATATTGTAAGCCACCGCAAATCCTTGATGAAAATAGGCACATCACAAAGCTCAGTTTTTTTAAAAAGCAGCAGAACACACACAGAGATCATGGAAATCTGCTCCAACCTCTGTCTGGTTATAACTGCTTTGGGGTGGGGGCTGGGGGAGCTGTCTTGGTGGCTGCCAGACAGAAGGTTGTTTGAACTTGGCTGGTTATGAGAGCCAACAGAGTGAACTTGAAGAGAAAGATAAACATACAACAACTGTTCAAAGCTTTAGGCGTTATGATTGCTAATTGAGAAAGGCTCTAAATGATAGCTGCTGGGGTGCAGGGATTTCATTCCTGGGGGATTAGAGACTCGGGGTAGCTCTGGGACTGTGTTTCTTCGGACTCCCCCTAAAAAACATTGTAAGCGGTTGTAGCATCCTGGTCAACAGGGAACAGATATACTTCAGAGTGACCCAGGGCAGCAAATCACCTTAACTCTGAACCTCTTCAGGTGGACTCTTCACATGCACACATGTAGGCACTCTCAGACACGTACCCGCACATACACATGCATGCTCTCTTACACATTCACACCCAGACATATCCATGTGCAAAAACACAAGCTCACATTACACTCACACATTTACACATTCACAGGCACGCATTTTCTCTCCCTCACACACATACACACACTCCTACTCTCTCTTGTCTGCACATGCATGCTCCTGGCAAGCCTGTGGCCATTATACCTGCCCAGGTCTCTTTCTGGGCCCAGCCCCAGCCTGTGCATCCTCAGGCCTGGCTCACCGGGCTGCCATGCTGTCTTCACCTTTCCCTCAGAGCCTGGTCACACTCTCCTGCACTTCAAATGATGACTGTGTGAGAGACCCGAAGCCACTGCAAGTAAGTGTGACCGTTCTGACTGTGTGGTCACTGGGGTAAAAGGCAGGCCCCATAGCTGGCCTCTCACAGGGGCTACTGGCATCTCGCACCCCTCTGGCTCTTTCTTCTTCTGGAGACAGTTTGATCAGGTGGACAGGGCTTTGGGAAAAATAAGGCCTGGGGCAAGCCACGGTTCTGGGACCTTGGATAAGCTGCTGAAACTTCTGAGTCTTGATTTCCTCAGCTGTAGAATGGAGCTAATATGTTATGGAGTTGGAGAGAGTATCAAATCCCATGGCTGACAGGAACTTGCTATGGCAACAAAGGTCATTATCAGTGATTCTTCTGGCTGATACGTTGTAAAATGTCTCTCTGACTCACTCTCAACTCATATTGGCAAACTTTCCTGCCAAATGAGTCAGTTTTGTGTCAACCTTGCTCCAAAATATTTTTTTTAAAAAAAGAGGCACCAATATACTATACCGATTACCCTCACAAGAAAAGGACCTTTATGTTCACTTCTTCCTGCAAGTATTTAATGGTGTTAAAAAAACCCACAAATTTTAATAAGACAAAAATGAAATTTCATACTGCCTCAGAAGAGAAAAACAGCAGAGAAAGAGAATCTGCAGAGACAAGATAAAGATAAAATATCTCTTTTCACAATTTTGCTGAACATGGTCCCATTAAACATCCTCCCAATGGTAAGGATGATTGTAAATTCCATTTTCTGAGCACCTACCATGTCCCAAGCACTATTTGGCATCTAATATACTTTGTCTTTCTTCTTCCTTATAGCACTAATCACAAATGTCATGACATCATTACTATTGTCACAATCTATTTCATGTTTACCTTGCTCACTAGATGACAAACTCCAGGAGGGTGTGGGCCTGGTCTCTGCTGTTTGCCGTTATATAGTCTGTGTCTAGTGTAGTGTCTGGCATGTGGCATTGCTTAGTAAACGCTCATTGAACAAATGAATGAGCTACAGTCCTTGCAGCAGAGTAGCAAGTTAGGCATGATCATCTCCATTTTACAGATAAGGAAATGGATGCTCAAAGCGAGACGGCTTCCTAGGAGATACTGCCTTGTGGCGCTGGGAACTACATCCCAGTTGGTTGATTCCAAACACATTTGCTCTCCTGGCTACTAAAGTGACTATTCTAGTAAGGGCCTCCACTAGGTTGCCTTGTTTTGATTGTACCCTCATGGGTACTTGCTTAATAAACAGTCTTCTGGGTTTAGCTCCTTTAGCTAGTCCTTAGTCTCCCCTGATGGGCTGTTTCCTTTCCTTTTAACTTATCACTCGTTTACTTTCTTGTATCTTACTTTGCATTGCCTCTGCTTAGTCAGTCCCTTTCTTTTTACTCTGAGCAGAGGGCCCATCCTAAACAATCCCATCAAGTCCTCTGGGGTCCTTCTCGGCTCTAGTCCCTTCCTCTGCACCAGAGGCCCCAGCCAAAAGGCTCAGGATAAATATCACCAAGGCTGTACCATGAAATTATAACAGTCACCCCAACTGCCCTGGCTAGAGCCAACAATAACCTCCTTGTTGCCAAATCCCACAGACACTCCAGCATTCTCACCCTACTTGATCTCTTCTCTGCACTTGCTACTATTGACTGCTCCCCCTGGAAGCCACATCTGTTCCCCACTCTCACCCCATCTCCTTTGCAACTTCTATCTTCTTCCCAAATGGTGGTGTCTCTGGGGTTCTCTTTTCATCCTATGTAGTTTCCCTTGGATGCCTTATCTATTCCCCCTTGGCTTTTATATCATCTTCATCCAGAGTTTCTCAATGTTAGTGGGCATGAGGATGATTGGGCAATAATCCTGACTACTGATTTGTTGGGTCAGGCAGGGAGGCTGCATTAGGATGATCAGATGCAGGCTGCTCTCAGTTCTCAGACCACAGGATGAAACACATCGAGCTATACAAACTGGTATTTCCAAACTCCAGGCCTGAATAGCTACTTTCCTACTACGTAGTTGATTTGCTGTCTCCTTGGCCATAGAAGTCACAGTGATGTGCCACTCAACTCCCCCTTCAGGAAGGGACTTTTTGCCCCCAGATGCAGGAAGTGCTGTCATCATCCAGGATTGCCTCCACTGGAAACAATCTCCTTGTCCAAGGTCATGTCACTTTTTAGGGAAGCTCATATTCAATCACTGATCAGTGCAGGAATATAGAAGCTCAGCCGTCTTGGCTCAACCTGGAACAGCTCTGAAAGGCTTTCCTAGCTCCAGAGCTCCCCAAGGGTGAGCTGATGTGCTGGTTATGTAAAGCTGTGTAACAAACCACCTCCAAATGTAACTGCTTAAAACAATGACATTTACTTTGCTCATGAATCTGCATTCTGGACAGGGGTTGGGGTGAGGGAAGAAAACGAAGAGCTAGTCTGTCTCTGCTCCACTTGGTGTCTGCTGGGATGGCTTGGAGGCTGGGGCTGGATGCATCTAAAACCCAACTACTCACAGGTCTGGTGCCTGGACTGGGCACACTCAAACTGTAGGGGCTGGAGCCACTGGGCTCCTTGGGCATCTTTGTGTATGTGTGTGTGTGTGGTTTCTCCATGTGCCCTCTCCAGCATGGAGGCTTCAGGACAGCCAGGCTTCTTACTTGTGGACTAAAGGCACCTGAGAGAGAGCTGGGTGGAAGCTATTATTCCTTTCTATGATATGACCTCAGAAGTCATGCCACATCACACTGGTCACACAGTCACAAAACTGCACCCAGTTTCAAAGGTATGGAACGTGAACCCCACCCCTCCATGGAGGAGAGCCAGCATTACACTGTGAGAACACACATTGATGTGGCTGTTTTTGAGGAGTACACTCTGCCAGAGCCAAGTCTGTCATTAGGCCTGCCCTGCAGCTCAACATCTCCCTCTTTGCACTTCTGTGTCCTCCTCCCATTTTCTGTGCTGCCCTCGAGAGCGCACTTTAAGAAATAACCCTACTCTCTAAACTCTGTCTCAGAGCCTACTTCTCAGGAGCTCAGCCTGTGAGACCAGCCCCTCAAAAGCAACATGTCCAAAACAAAGTCACCATCTTCCCCACGCTCTCCCCCCACCCAGGACTTCCTCTCTTCTCTGTGCCTTTTTTCAACAAATGCCCAACTGACTCTGTCTAGTGCCAGCTCTCTCCCCCAGCCCCAGATCCAGGCACTCTCCAGTCCCGTTTCTCCCAAACACCTTTCACATGTGTCCACCTCTTTCCCTCCCCAAACCTCTGCTCTCATCCAAGCCACCACCCTCTCCTACCCAGACCTGCACAATAGTCCCATAACTAGTCCCCGCATCCACTCTCAGCTCCCTGCCGCCCAACTCCATTTGTTTCCAGAATGTTCTTTCAAGCCTCATCTATGATTATTTCCTTTTTTATCGCCCATGAGATAAAGTCCACACTTCTTAACTTGGCCCACTAGCCCCTGTGTCAGCAGGCCCTGTCTTCCTTTGAAGTCCCATTTTGCATGCAGCTGCTTTGCTGTGTTAGGAGCACAGTAACCTCTCCCTGTCTTGTCAGGGATGCTTCCTCTGGGTGTATAACACTGTTCTTCTCCCCCAGCTCCAGTACTCATTTGTCATGTTTTGGTTCAAATTTCAATTTCTCCAGCAAGCCCTCCCTGCCCCCTCCAGACTGTGTGAGGAGCCCTAACATGAGCTCCGGCAGTACCCCTCCCTCCACAGCACAGTCACACTTCCCAAGAGTCACATGTGTGACTGCCTTCCCTAGAAGCTGGAAGGTCCATTGGGCAGGGACTGTATCATCTTGTTCACTAGTATAGTCAAGACACTGAGTTCAATGCATGCCACACAGTGGACCCTCAGACCGGCTGCTACATACTATGGGGTAGGTTGTGCACTGAGTAACTTCAGGGGGCTCCATTTGCATAGACTACACTGTGGAAGCACCTCATAGAATTATGCAGTGCCCAGCCTAAACACACAGTGGCCCAGCAAAAAGTTTTGGATGTATGATCAAATGAATAAATTAATTTTGCTATTTTGGGTGCTCTCTGTTAATAATGAAATTAATGTTTGGCTAAAGGAAAATAACCTGATTTCAGTAGTCTCTTTCCAAATGCCAAAGAATGAAACATTTGCCACTAGGAAAAAAATGCAGAAATCTAATCAATGGTTCTCAGTCCTGGGTGCACGTTAGAATCACCTGGAGGCTCTGAAACATGCTGATGCCCAGGCACAATAGAATCTCTGAGGGTGGGGCCTGGCAGTGGCATTTTTTAATATGTCCCCACATGTCTCTAATGTGCTGCCATGACTGGGAACCTCTGGCCTAAAGAGCATCCAAGCACATCGAAAGTGCTTAAGAAACCCACCTGGTAACCATTAACTGCCCTCTCAAACGTCTCGTTCAGGAGCCACAGGGCTGAGCACCCAAGATGAAAATCTTTTTGAGTTGCATGCATTTCTTCTCTGCTTTTTGGACCTCAGGTGCAGAGAGTTGAGTCTGCCTTTTTCATCAGTTCACAGCACAGTGGCTTCATTGGCCCATGCAAGACTCTTCTCTGGTTTTATACATTGCCTCTTTATTCCTGTTTCTCCTCCAGAGGCAACCAACCATTCTAATGTCTTTGATGAATTATGGTACATACATGTGTTTATATGCATTCTTACACAAACATGTTTTGCTGCTTTTTCTTTTTTTGAGACAGACTCTTGATCTGTTACCCAGGCTGGAGTGCAGTGGTGCGATCTCGGCTCACTGCAACCTCTGCCTGCCAGACTCAAGGGATTCTCCTGCCTCAGCCTCCTGAATAGCTGAGATTACAGGCACCTGCCACCACGCCTGGCTAATTTTTTGTATTTTTAGTAGAGATGGGGTTTCACCATGTTGGCCAGGCTGGTCTCAAACTTCTGACCTCACGTGATCTGTCCACCTTGGCCTCCCAAAGTGCTGGGATTACAGGTATGAGCCACCACGCCCGGCCTGTTTTGCCACTTTTTATGCCTGCAGTTTTACTTTATGTAGATATATTGTCTTCAAGACTCATTCTGATTGTTAATTTTTTACTCCATCCATGTTGCTGTGAGTACATCCAGTCAGTTGCTCCTAACTGCTGCAAAGTATTCCAGTCTGTGCTCTCCCACATTTTCCATGCACGCCCCCAGTGACATCCATCCACATTGCTTCCAGCTCCCCAACACTTCAGCTCTGCAGTAATCATCCTTGCTTATGTCTCCTTATGGACCAGAATGAGAATTTATCTGTGATAAAAATTGTCTCTCTGGCCTATAAGATATATATTTTATGTCTCATTATTTATGTGTTTCTGTATAATAGATACACTTACTCCAACATACGTATGCAACATACGCAAAAAAATCCAAGTGTTTTGTATTTGTTTGACTATAATAATAAGCCCAAACAATATGTGCGAATGGCAGTAAGAAAATAATCAGACTCCTAATGCTACAAAAAGAGCTGGGAATCTTGGGATCTTAGTTTCATTTAATCCTGATACCCTTTCAGGCTGAATTTTAACAGAAGGGCAGTCACTAGCAGGGACCACTGGGTCACCTCAAGCAAAATCTCTGTGAAATGTAGCCATGTCTTGGCTTGTTTTAAATGCCATTAGGTAAAAGACTACTAACTTCGGTGGCTCTTAACAGATCTTCTTCCAGGCTAAATATGGCCAAAGATGAAATCCAGTTGCATGCATTAAACCTAACCTCCACTAACAAAGCTAGGCAGAATCAGACATTCCAATTTAGGAAAGAATGACATTTTGCCAAAACTCTGCTTGTTAACAATCAGCATCATAAGCTGAATGGAATGCTGAGAAGACCTCAACATTTCATTGGCAAACATCCCGAGTGGTAGTAATTCATTGAAAATCCTTTGTACAATAGCTACGTTATATAATGCACTGATATCTATGAGATTTCCAAACCAGATTTCTGTGTTTTAAAGTAGTTGTTACTATAGCAGAAATATGTAGGTTAACACTGAGACTTGTGATAGTTTTTCCATTTGACCAGAAGCCTCTGCAGTTACTGAGCATTTACTCTCTGGCTAGTATAGCAGTTAATATTGCAGGCTGCTTGTGATATTGTCACTTAAGGAAAGATGAGCACCTTCTCTGTGCCTCCCTTCTTCATCTGAAAAACAGGGATGGTAGTAGGGACCCCTTTTGGTGTTGGTGTAAGAGTTAGATGGAATAACACACCTAAGGCACTTTGCAGATGGTAAGCCCTAAAGTGTAACAAGCTCTGGAGATATTCATCAAGTACCCTTGTGATGATTATTTATTTGGGCATCCTGGCCAGAACTGGACATTATAACCCCAGGTAATTTCTTTAGATTCACTTACTTTGTGAATCCTTCTCTGTCTAGTCCCGTAGCACATGTTGTCGCCAGGCATCTGAGCCACACAACCCTCCTTCCCCCTCACCCATTGCTCTGGACTGTTTATCTTTTTTTTTTTTTTTTTTTTTTTTGAGACGGAGTCTCGCTCTGTCGCCCAGGCTGGAGGGCAGTGGAGCTATCTAGGCTCACTGCAAGCTCCGCCTCCTGGGTTCACGCCATTCTCCTGCCTCAGCCTCCCAGGACTATAGGCATGCACCACCATGCCCAGCTAATTTTTTTTTTTTTTCTTTGTATTTTTAGTAGAGACGGGGTTTCACTGTGTTAGCCAGGGTGGTCTCGATATCCTGACCTCGTGATCTGCCCGCCTCGGCCTCCCAAAGTGCTGGGAGGTTACAGGCGTGAGCCATCACGCCCGGCCTGGACTGTTCATCTTTTAAGGTACATTTGTTTTGTCTACCCGCTAGATTTTTTTTTTTTCTTTTTTGAAATGGAGTTTGTTCTTATTGCCTAGGCTGGAGTGCAGTGGCACGGTCTCAGCTCACTGCAACCTCTGCATCCTGGGTTCAAGCAATTCTCCTGCCTCAGCCTCCCAAGTAGCTGGGATTACAGGTGCCTGCCATCACACCTGGCTAATTTTTGTATTTTTAGTAGAGACGGGATTTCACCATATTGGCCAGGCTGGTCTCGAACTCCCCACCTCAGGTGATCCACCCGCCTCAGCCTCCCAAAGTGCTGGGATTACAGGCATGAGCCACCGCACCCGGCCCCAACTAGATTTAAATTGGAGGGACTTGATGATGTCTTATTTCCTTTGTATCTCACAAAGCCCTCGGCAAGTTCTAGAACACACAATAGACTGGTAAAAAATGTTTCCTTTGGTATTAATTTACAAAGTTTCTTTGAAATTTTGCTAGCATAGGAATTATACTCTCTGAATTTATTCTGTATATTTACATATAGTAATGGAATCTGAACAGCATAACTTTTCATTCCCTCTTTTGAAGAGAAGTTGAGCTGCTATTTTTTCTTGGCTATTTTTCGTCAATTTTATCCCATGGTATACCTGTGCTTTGAACACAGGTGGATCTTCAATGACTTTTTCCATGGAAGGACTTTCAGTTGAAGTAACTGAGCAGCACAAAGCCTCTGTGTTGTGTGTGTGTGTGTGTATGAGTGTGTGTCCATTCCCTCATAAGACTTTCTAATGGCTAGCATCTACACTAAAATAAAAAATGTGCATCTGCATCTGAACTTCTTTTTTAATCATTATAAAAATATTTTTCAGAACACAGCATTCAAAATGTCTTTTGAGTACTTATGGAAGTAAAAAAGGCTAATCTAGTGTGGTCCAAACAGCAATCGCTGAAGGAGCCCCCACCTCCTAAGAAGGTGGTCAGATGTTTGCTTGAATTTGAATTTCAGGAGAGTCAGTTTCAAAAAGTCACTTCCATTTTACACGATTTTTTCAGCCTTGCTGTGTTCTCATGCCATCAAAGGTTATTATCATACATAATTGTGAAACATTATTACCTTTTACAGGTAGGAAGTTGGATGCATTT
Organism: Pan paniscus; assembly: GCF_029289425.2. Taxonomy (NCBI): domain Eukaryota; kingdom Metazoa; phylum Chordata; class Mammalia; order Primates; family Hominidae; genus Pan; species Pan paniscus. Next base: position 118,792,145 of record NC_073256.2, on the reverse strand, counting down.
CAATTGCTTCACCCAGTCACTGTTGATTCATGTAGTTTTTTGACATTCAAGTTTAAACACATTGCTTCCACAAACAGGAGCAATGATTTCCACGTGGGATACGGCCTTTGCATTCTTATATAATGCTCACTCTTAAAGGCCAAACTGATTTCTGAAGATCATCATTTGTTCTTTCTGTAATGAATGTTTCCCCTTCTGACATGCTATTTTTTTTTATTATTATACTTTAAGTTTTAGGGTACATGTGCACAATGTGCAGGTTAGTTACATATGTATACATGTGTCATGTTGGTGCGCTGCACCCATTAACTCGTCATTTAACATTAGGTATATCTCCTAATGCTATCCCTCCCCCCTCCCCCCACCCCACAACAGTCCCCAGAGTGTGACGTTCCCCTTCCTGTGTCCATGTGTTCTCATTGTTCAATTCCCATCTATGAGTGAGAACAGGCGGTGTTTGGTTTTTTGTCCTTGCGATAGTTTACTGAGAATGATGATTTCCAATTTCATCCATGTCCCTACAAAGGACATGAACTCATCATTTTTTATGGCTGCATAGTATTCCATGGTGTATATGCTGACACGCTTTTTTCTTTAGCTGACCCAATGGGTGCTACTGATGACTCAGTAGGTTTAAGTTCTATATTTCTATATTCAAAGAATTTTTATAAACAGCATCATCACCCTTCCCTTTTTAATTTCAATATTAATTTTTATTTTATTTCATTATTTTCTACCTACCTTGCTTTGTCTAGAAAGGACTTACGATGACTAGTTTAAGGAAGACGTTCCTTTTTCATATCATTTGTTCAATAAACCTGCTACCTTCTGTAAGTTTCTAATCTTATTTATTTGCCCAGGGCCTTGAATCTCATCTTCAGCAGAAACCAAAGATCCAGGAGGCAATGGTTGTGGGGCAAAGAGAAGGCAGGAGAGGGAGGACCCAAAACAACACATGTGATTACTGTTATGCTTAAGAGTCTTTTTTTTTTTTTCCTTTTGAAACAGAGTCTTGCTCTGTCACCCAGACTGGAGTGCAGTGGCACAATCTTGGCTCATTGCAACCTCCACCTCCCAGGTTCAAGTGATTCTCGAGCTTCAGCCTCCCAAGTAGCTGAGATTACAGGTCTTGTAATCACCATGCCCAGCTACTTTTTGTATTTTTAATAGAGACAGCATTTTACCATGCTGGTCAGGCTGGTCTCAAACTCCTGGTCTCAAGTGATCCGCCCACCTCGGCCTCACAGAGTGCTGGGATTACAGGCGTGAGCCACTGTGCCCGGCCATGCTTAGTGTTAATTGTCTGTTTCTATTCATACTTTTTTCTTTTTGATTTCAAAAATGTTAATACAGTTCAAATCAATGTGTCTGGTTCATTTCAGCACCTTACTGCCAAACCCCCAGAGGCAGAGACTCCTTCATTTTCTCTGCTTCGTCTTTATAATAAGCAAGGTATCTGCTGTGTTCAACTTTAAATTTCACATTATTATTCTTTCCCTTGATTTTGACAGATTTGGTGTCCTTTTGCCCCGCCGAGAGCAGAAAGTTTTTGATTTCCTCAATTTTTTGAGATACGGCGAGAGGCCTGCAGGAAGAGGGTGCAGATGGGCACAGCTAGTTTGAGAAAAGGGGAGGTGGGAAGACTTCTTCATGCTCACTCCCCACCAAAGCCCTTGGCCAAATGAGGTAGACTCTCATTCTCTTCTGGGGCAGGACAGGATCATCTGATGTCCTCACGTCCTTCTCTGCTCTAACTCAAACATTTAATCTGAATTCCTCTCAGGAACACGTGAGTGAAACACTAGACAGTATTTGGTTTGTACTCATTCCATGTCCTTTCCAGCACCCCAAATTTAAGCCCCCTCTGCTATGTCATTAACCATCACTGGGCCCAGGACAGTCCTTGTTTGGCATGAAGTTTACCTTCTCTCCTCTGAGCTCCAAGGTCTGGGGTCCCAGGGGAGGTGGGGTATTACATTCTCTTGTTCCCTTAACATACACCTGGGGTGCTTCTCTTGGTTGCCTCCCCTGAGCTCTACCTCCTCGTCTCAGGATGGCATTCTCTCTAAGCTACTCCCTGCATTCCTGCATCTGGAGGACTGTGTCCCCTAGACCCTATTCTCTCATGAAAACTTCTAACTGCTAGCATCGAAACTAAAAGCAAAAATACTGACAGGGTAGTCAGACGGTTGCTTGAATGTGAATTTCAGGGGAGCCAGACCTTTTGATCTCTTTCATTAGTGACTCAGGCCCCCATTAACTAACTGTCTGACCTCCATTTAATTATGAAGTGAATTGAATATTCTTGGGGCAGCATCTTGTAGAAGTTAAAAGCACAGGGTTCAGCAGCCCAGAGACCCGGATTAAAATGTGGGCTCTATCCTATACTAGCTGGATGACCTTGGGGGAGTTACTTCATGTCTCTAAACTTGTTTCTTCATTTGTCAAGTGGGCATGGCCATGCTGATATTCTAGGATGGTTACACCGATTAAGTGAGAAAACACATGTTGAGCAGCTATGATGGATCAAGCACTATGCTAGGCACGGTGTGCCACAGTGACCAGGTGGAAGCCATGCCTGGCATCCTGCTGCTTAGACACTGGGTTGGAGGGAACAAGGTCACATCCCAGTTTTGGTGCAGTGTAGACATTCTGTAGAAAGTGATGTCAGCCAGGTGTGGTGGCTCACACCTGTAACCCCAACAATTTAGGAGGCTAAGGCAGGCGGATCGCTTGAGCCAAGGAGTTCGGGACCAGCCTAGGCAACATGGTGAAACCCCATCTCTACTAAAAAAAAATTAGCCAGGTGTGTTGGTGAGTGCCTGTAGTCCCAGCTACTTGGGAGGCTGAGATGAAAATATTGCTAAAAATATATATATATTGCTTCAGCCCAGCAGGTGGATGTTGCAGTGAGCCAAGATCGTGTCACTGTACTCCAGCCTGGGCTACAAAGCAAGACCTTGTCTCAAAAGAAAAGGAAAGAAAGAAAGAAAGAGAGAGAGAGAAGGAAAGAAAGAAAGAAAGAAAGAAAGAAAGAAAGAAAGAAAGAAAGAAAGAAAGAGAGGGACAGAAGGAGGGAGGGAGGGAAGGAAGAGAGAGAGAGAAAGAGAGAGAGGAATGAAGGAAGGAAGGAGAGAGAGAGAGAGAGATGGCTAAGGAGAGACCTGATGGATGAATAGGGGTTAGGGGAGGAAAGTCTTCCAAGCAGAGGGAACAGCATTTACAGCATTCCTAGATCAGGGATGGGGAGAGTCTAGAGGGGAGACTGGCAAGATAAACCTCAGCAGAGACTACCAAAGACCAAGTAAACCACTGCTAGAAGACCAGGTAGGAGGCTGTTGTCTTCATTCAAATGCAATATATTGCTGCCATAAATGGGGATCAAAGCAATGAGGATGTAGAGCAGTCAGTGGATTTGAGAGGGAGTTAGGAGGTAGAGATGATGGGATTTGTGATTTATTAGGTGTGGTGAGTTCAGTCAGCATGGATTCAGCAAATATTTGTTGGTTATATTATGTTGGTGCAAAACCACAATTACTTTTGCATCAACCTAATATCATTGTACCTCTCAGGACCTTAACTGATTTACTTCCTTACTAACCCCTGGGTCAGATGTCCAGGATTTCTCACTTGACCAGCCCATCCCTACCCATCCCTAGTGGCCAGGATGTAGGCTGTGGATGGCCTTGGGCCATTCCTATTCTAGAAAAGCCATGACATTGAAAAGAACTGTCACCGTTTGAAGATTTGAGAGTTGGTCACTTAGTTAGTGGATTCTGTCCGTCTTTGGATTCTTTGCCTGTCTCTGAAAGCCTGCTTTGCCATCAGCATGGTGGGCTAAGAAAAAGGTCAGAGAGGAGCAGTTACTGACACAGCCACTGCGATGAAGGCAGTTGAACTCACTGAGCCAAGGGTAGAAAAGACCTCAAACAATAATCCAGAAGTATTCTCTCCTTCGGAGAGCATTTTCATTTTTTGTTTTGTTTTTGTTTTTTGGAGACGGAGGAGTCTCTCTCTGTTGCCCAAGGCTGGAGTGCAGTGGCGCAATCTCAGCTCACCGCAACATCCACCTTCTGGGTTCAAGCGATTCTCCTGTCTCAGTCTTCTGAGTAGCTGGGATTACAGGTGCATGCCACCATGTCCAGCTAATTTTTGTATTTTTAGTAGAGACAGGATTTCACCATGTTGGCCATGCTGGTTTTGAGCTCCTGACCTCAGGTGATCTGCCCGCTTCGGCCTCCCAAAGTGCTGGGATTACAGGCGTGAGCTACCACGCCTGGCTTCAGAGAGCCTTTTCTAATCACGCTTTGTATTCTTTTATGCTAAAGTCTATTTAACATCCCTGATTCCATGCCAACAAATGGCAAGTAGAGGCAGTAAGTACTGTGAGGAATGGCAGGGAAAACAGCCTAGAATTGAAGGTGTTGCATGGACAGGGAACTGCTATGGCCTCTGAGGAAATCAGAACCTTCCCTTCACAGTTTTGGAGAATGACAAGTAAAGCACCTTGATTTATTTAACTTTGATTTATTTATTTTAATTTTATTTTTTGAGACAGAGTCCTCACTATGCTGCCCAGGTTGGTGTTGAATTCCTGGCCTAAAGGGATCCTCCCACCTCAGCCTCCCAAGTAGCTGGGACTATAGGCATGAGCCACCATGCCCAGCCAACTTTGAGTTATTTTGAAGTTACTTTTTGATTGTCAGACATACCATTCTGAAACTGGGACAGGTGGGTCAATATTTTAATAAGTTTTATATCAACAAGAGCAAAAATAGCTGACATTTATTAAAGACTTTTTATGTGCGAGGCCCCATACCAGTCAGGGAACTTTATCTCATTTATTCTACACAATGATGCTATTAGGGAAATAGGACAATTGTTCCCCTTTTGCAGATAAGGAAGCTTAGACTTAGAGAGTTGATGTAACTTGCTCGGTGTTTCACAGCTAGTCCATGGTGGAGTAAGCCAGAAAAAAGCATTAAAATGAGGAGCTTTGGGGTTGAATCAAAGTTGACGGCAAAACAGTTTAGTATTTGTGGAAAATTTTGTGTTCAGAAGCAGGAAAATCATGCTAATTAGTTATGTTGTATAAACAGTAGTAACCACCGTGGTGGTGTGCGCCTGTAATCCCAGCTACTCAGGAGGCTGAGGGAGGAGAATCGCTTGAACCCGGGAGGCGGAGCTTGCAGTGAGCCGAGATCGCACCACTGTACTCCAGCCTGAGCGACAGAGCAAGACTTCATCTCAAAAAAAAAAAAAAAAAAAAAAAAGTAGTAACCACATTGTGGCCTCTTGTGCTTGGACAACTTCACAAAGAGAAGTGTCCGTTTGTCCTGACGTCTGAGGGCCCCTTAAGTACCTACAGCCCCTCCGTGGGAATCGTGGTGCCCGCAGCGCAGCGCAGCCCTCATGAATGAGTGGCACCCAGAGCACAGCCAGGCAGGCCTCTGCTGGGGCTTCGCCGCCCGGAGTGCACGCACTCTACTCGCTCTCCCTGATGACAGCAGTTGTTGAGAAGGGCGCTAAGCAGGCCTGCAGCCTACAGCCTCCCCACCCCAGCGCCCCGGGGAAGTTTCGCTCCCGGGAGCCAGTCCAGCCGGCCAGTTTGGCTCTGGCGGACAAGTCTGAGCTGGACAAACAGCGTAGGAAGTGCCAGTTCCTGCTCTGCACAGAGCGATCCTGAACTCTTGGTAGAATAACCTGTCCGGCCCAAGAGAAGAAAGATCCCCAGCAAACTGGCCTGACAGCCCCACACTGTCAGAAACCTGCTTGAGAGGCTTGGGTTCTTTGCCTGGATTTTTGAAATTCCCTAAACGGAGCAGTCGTGGAAGCACCTTCCAATGGCACTTCTCTGACAATGATTTTGCTAGCCTGCAATTTTCACCACCTCCCACGGTCTGCTAAGCGAGGAGACTGACCAGCTGAGAGACATCTGGCCACTCATACCTCCTCTCTAGGCCTGTTTTTGTGCTTGTAAAATGAAGTGTTTCGATTCAGTGAGCCTGTAGTTTTGATTCTGAATTTGTTATGGGTAGAATAAACATGGTAGACAGCACTGCTGGAACAGTTGAAAAAAATGGCCTCTCAATTAAAAAGTATGAACTCATGAGGTGAAATCCAGAAGGGAAGCTGTGGTTAAGAGGGCCTGTATTCTACCAACATGTCCCTAGGAAGGGGAAGGAAGCCCAGGGATTTTCCACACTTGAGGGCAGTCCCTAGACACATGCCCTCAGCTGGTTGAAGGTCCCCCCGCAAAGGACCCCTATAACACTGGTGAAAGGCACGAGCATTTCTGGGACATGATCCCCCTACTTTGGGTGGCATGAATAGGAGAAAAGAACATTGAACTGGTGCTGGGAGAAGACTTTACACAGGGGACCTCCCTCCTTCTCCCTCCTCGAAAGGGGAAACCAAGGCCCAGACAGCCCATGTGACTTGCCCACAGGCTTACCTATAGCAAGTTTTGGACTGAGCTCACAGCACAGTCACCATGCCCAGCCCAGGGCCAGAAAGGGGAGGAAGAGAGTTTTCACTGTGAGTCACTTCTGTTTCTATCCACCCTAGGGGATTTGTTCTCCATGCGATCAGGGTGGACAGCTCACGGCTTCCCTGAGTGGATTTCATTTTAGGGGCCCTCACTCCCCCAACCTCTGCCTTCACGCCATCTTGAATTGCCACAGTGTGCTAGTCCAGAAACCCCACACGGCGCACGATCAGCCTTACCATCCAGGGTGAGGGAGGAAAAAGAAGCTGTTAAAAAGTCATCTTTCGGATTTAAATCAGCCCTGGCTGAAATAATCAAGGGAACTCGGAACTATGGAAAGGTCAAAGGTTTGCAGGTTTAGGGTTTCGTGGGAACATGCGCATGTTTGGACCAGACCCAAGTGCCTGGGTGACCTGTTTGACAGGTAACAATTAGAGAGTAAGAGCTTGCCTGGCTGGAATGTGGCTGCAGAGGCCGGCAGGAGGATCTGGTTTACCTGCTCTGCAGGTGGGGCCTGCCGGGTCCGACAGGCATGTGCACGCACAGCATTCCAAAGAATCGGTTTTCTTTTAAAGACGCACCGATGACTTCAGGGCACAAAAGGGTTGGGTTGAGCCCTGGCTGGAAGCCGTTAGCTATTTGCAAGGTAAAGAAGCAAAATAAATAGTTCCCTGAAGACAGCTCAAGGAAGAAACTGCAGAGGCATTCAGAACTTTTTTTTTTAATGTCTAAAATGAATGTGTGCTTTTTGTCTCAAGACTTGAGAAACCCCAGACTGGTACAAAATGCCAAAGATAATAGATCTGAAAAGTCATCCCTCTCCTCCTCGGACAGCTTTTTTTCTTTTCTTTTCTTTTCTTTTCTTTTCCTTTTTAAAGAGGCCATAATATTGTCGAGAGCAGAAGACAGGCTTCTTGAAGGGTGATGCCTTGCTTGAGATTGTCCAGAAATATTGGCTATTTCTCTCAGCATTGCCGCAGAAGACACCAAAAAAGGCAAAATACTGTTTTTTTTCCTCAATAAATTGTAGATGATGTGTACATTTTGAAAGTTAAAAGTACTATTGGCTGGGTGCGGTGGCTCAAGCCTGTAATCCCAGCACTTTGGGAGGCCGAGGAGGGCGGATCACGGGGTCAGGAGTTTGAGACCAGCCTGACCAACATGGTGAAAACCTGTCTTTACTAAAAATACAAATACTGGCTGGGCATGGTGGCATGCACCTGTAATCCCAGCTACTCAGGAGGCTGAGGCAGGAGAATCGTTTGAACCCGGGAGGCGGAGGTTGCAGTGAGCAGAGATCGCACCATTGCACTCCAGCCTGGGTGACAGGGCAAGACTCCATCAAAAAAAAAAAAAAAATTAAAAGTACTATTTTGGTAAAACATAATTTTAAAAAGTAAGTGATTGTAAATAAGCAGATTCTTTTTCATGTATAAAAGAATAGATTAGGGGCCTGGCTTGGTGGCTCACATCTGTAATCCCAGCACTTTGGGAGGCCAAGGCCAGCAAATCACCTGAGGCCAGGAGTTTGAGACCAGCCTGGCCAACATGTGAAACCCCATCTCTACTAAAAATATAAAAATTAGCCAGGTGTGGTGGTGCATGCCTGTAATCCCAGCTACTTGGGAAGCTGAGGCTGCACTCTAGCCTGGACAAGAGAGTGAGACTCTGTCTCAAAAAAAAAAAAACAAAACAAAAAATAATAGATTAGGATAATATTATATATATATATATAAAGTGTGTGTGTGTATATATATATATATATATATATACACACACACACATAGACACAGACCCACCTCTGTTAACGTGACTTCCTTTTAAATTCAAAGGGCTTTTTGATAGTATCAGCTGAATTACCCTATATCATACTCATGGTTGGTGAGAAGACAAAAGTCAAACTCAGGGGGACTGGGACTTGAAAATTATAACGTAATAGGAAACACTACTAAAACATCCTCAAAACTCTGAAAATTTCCAAGTAATTAATCTTTTCTTCTTTAATTTACCAAGTTAGTTTTCTAAAAAATAAAATCCCCTCTTCTTTTACATTGTTTTCTTTTCATAGCCGAAATTGTCAGCTCCAATTAAATGGTAGGTACTTTCCATTCTTCTGTGTCCTCTCAAGGCTCTGAAGCCCTAAGACGCAGTCCAGGGTGCACATCACTGAAGTCCCAGCAGTGAGATGGGAGAGGCAAAGAAGAATTAGCAGCTGGTGATTCCACTGAAAGCACCTCGCCAGTCCGAAGAGTTAATTACAGCAAAGAAGAGGATCTTAAAATTTGACTGGCAAAAAGCAAACAAGCAAACAAAAACTTAGCAGTCTCATTGTTGATTACTGCTAGTGGTAAAACAGGTGTTGCTGTGGCAACTTAATTCTTTATTTGTGTAATATGAAGGTTATTATTTTACAGACTACTTACCAGAATTTATTTAAAAATCAGTAATACTAGAGCTGGGCACAGTGGCAAGTGCTTGTAGTCTCAGCTACGTGGGAGGCTGAGGATCACTTGAGCCCAGGAGGTTGAGGCTGCAGTGACTTGTGTGCATGCCGCTGCACTCTGGCCCAGAAAACAGAGCAAGACCTTGTCACTCTTAAAAAAAAAATCAATAGTAATAATAATAATGTAAAGTCAGAACAAGAACAACTTGAGGTTACAGGCTTCTTACTATGTGCTATGCTGAACTGTCTGCATTTTCTCTTTGAGTCTCACAACGATTCTGAGGCAGGTATTTTCATGATCCCATTTTACAAACCAGGACACTGAGGCAGACAGAAGTTCCAGGACCTGCCTACAGTCATACTGTTATAAGTGGCAGAGCTAGGATCTGAAACTAGACAGTTCATTCCATCAATGATAGTTCTTGAACTCCTGCTCTGACTCAGGCACAACGCCGGGGGTTTACGATACCATGATGGACAAGGTATATTTGGTCCTTCATGGACAGATTAGACTTCATGAAGTCTAATTATTATCTTTGATTCCAAAATCTGTTCTTTTAACTATCTCCTTGATGACCTCTCAGTGGTTCACACACTTTAAATCATGTCTTTGTCTTTTATTTCACTGATTATCATTCCAGAGACAATGACCTTCACCTCTACCACTCCCCAGCCATGCTGAGACACCTTCAGTAGCAATGTTGTAGTGAGGCAAAGGACAGTGGGCATTTTCTAGGGCATATGCTACATTTACTCCAGGCCTGCTTTATTTGTCTAATTAGTGTCGGAGCAGGGAATTCAAGTTCGAAAGCCCTGCCAGCAGAGCTTACTATGGGTGTGAGAAGCCACTCTGATTATGAAGTATCTTATCAATGACAAATATTTGCTTGGCGATTTTCACCCCTTGATAATTGGAACTCAATCTTCATGGATTCTGGCATAATGACTACTTCCTGCAAATCCCAAAAAAACACCAAAGCAAAATTAGCTTGCACTTTACCTCCCAGAGGAAAGAACCCCAAAGCCTTTTCCTTTCCCTGTGGCATTCCACATCTTCCCACGAAGTCCTGCTGTCATTTCCCTGATAATATTTCCTTCAAGTAGTGTAGATAAATCCTGAATGCTGTGTTCTTTGACCGATCCATCCCTTGTGTGCCTTTGTGCAAACTCTAAAGGACAGACATGACTCCTCTGGCTGATCCTCTTTCAGTGGTTATGGACAGGCTGGATAGTCACTTACTTGGGGTGGATTTTATAAAGGAATAATAATAAATGGTAATTGTAATAAGTATATTGAGGCCCGGTGCAGTGGCTCACATCTGTAATCCCAGCACTTTGGGAGGCCAAGGCAGATAGGTCAGGATTTCAAGAGCAGCCTAGCCAACATGGTGAAACCCCGTCTCTACTAAAAATACAAAAATTAGCCGGGCGTGGTAGTGGGCGCCTGTAATCCCAGCTACTCGGGAGGCTGAGGCTAGAGAATCACTTGAACCCAGGAGCTGGAGGTTGCAGTGAGCGGAGATCACGCCATTGCACTCCGGCCTGGGTGACAAGAGCGAAACTCCATCACAAAAATAATAAAATAAAATAAAAGTATATTGAGGGCCTTCAGTGGGCTACACACTGTGCCCAACACTCTGCATGGCATTGTCTCATTTAATAAGCACAGTGACCATAAATATGTACTATGATTACAGGTAACAGGTAAAGAAACCTGCTTGCAGAGGTCAAATAACTTACCTGAGTCACGCAGCTAACAAATGGCAATGCCAAGATACAGAACTAGAGCCATCAGCGCTAGCACCTGTGTCAGACAGGATGTGGAAACAAATGACAGTTTGATCTTTAGAGTTTTAAGATTCTGAGATGCTCTGCTCTACTCTACTTGGGACAAAACATACCTGAAGTGTTCCCCCTGGGTTCCTCTGGCCACCACATTTGAAGTGGGAAAATTCAAAATCTGAAGCTGGTTTTTAAAAGAACAACCAGAGTGGAGAAGCTAACTCAAACCACATTCCATGAGGAAGAGTTTAAGGAACCAGAATGTTTAAAGCTAGGAGTTGAGACCAGGGCCGGGGGATCGAGGAGAGAGAGTATGTTAATTGCCTTCATGTAACTGAAGGACAGTCAGAGGGCAGAAAGAATAGGCTGGTGCTGTGGGACTCCAAGCTGGAAAACCAGGACCAATAACGCAAAGTTGGAGGGAGACGGATTTTGTTTCTGTATAAAGACACGTTTGTTACTACTCCGATTGGCAAGTGGTAGAAAGACTGTATGAATCTCAGTTCCACCACCGTGGTGAGCATTTGTTGTTTTACTTGCTAGAGTCCATTTCCCTTTATTCTGAAAGCAATGGTTCGATTTCCTTTAGGGAAATTACATTTTTCCATTGAGGGCAGTCTTTCTTGCTGAGAAAGCCAATCAAGTTGTGCTACCCGATCTCCCCCCAGGAGTTGAGCATGAGACCCAACTTGGCCCAGTCAGGTTCCTTTTGCCAGGACCTATTTTAAGTGGAGTAACCTGAGGGTAGACAAATGGCTGAAACTGATTCTTTCCTAAGTAGTCCCCTTACTAACCTCAGTAGTGGATCCTATCCCTGGAAGTTGGAACTTCCCACAGCAGAATCCAGGAACTGGTCATGTAACATTAGACATATCTAGTAAGAGGGCTGCATCCCCTGGGCTGATGTCCAAGCCAATACTGAGAAGTGGTCACTAACCAATCTGCCCTTAGAGAGCTCTGATGGGCACCCTGCTTAGTGCCCATAAAGACTACCTTCCTCAGAGGATCTACTGTGGCTTTAATCAGGAGCACAGACTCATTCAAATTGTTACAGAAAAACTAACGTTTATTGAAAGGACACGTATGCCTGGGAGCCCTGGAAAAGCTAAGAAACCCAGCCTCAGGAAAAGCAGGAATCAAGGCAGCTCCGTGCTACACTCTTTCACATTTCCGACTCCTCTGCTTACAGCAAAGTAGCTCTCTGTACATTGCCTCTTTTATCCTCTTTCTTCCCAGTTCAGTATTTCTTGTTATTTGTCTACACATGGCCCAAAATGGCTGTTCAGCATCCAAATCTGTGTGATCTCCCGGGTCCAGCCATTGGAACTAACTTCCCTCTGGATGTCTTTGCTAAATCCCCAAGAAAAGGATTTGACTGGCTTAGCCATTGAACCAGACTGCATCACAGTTCCCTGGCCTGCAGATAGGCTATCTCTGCCACATGTCCTTACCAGGGACAGTGAGCTAAGCTGGGGAGATGAATTCACCTGATCTGTTGACTACTTAGCAGAAGCTTGGAACTGGTCAGGAAACATACAAGCCTCTCTTAAGAGGCTTCTTACTTATTAATGATGATACCAAAAACGTAGCACAAGATACATTCTTATATATTAAACATGTATTTTCACACCATTTTCTTACTTTTTTTTATTACTATACTTTAAGTTTTAGGGTACATGTGCACAACGTGCAGGTTAGTTACACATATATACATGTGCCATGTTGGTGTACTGCACCCATTAACTCGTCATTTAACATTAGGTATATCTCCTAATGCTATCCCTCCCCCCTCCCCCCACCCCACAACAGGCCCCGGTGTGTGATATTCCCCTTCCTGTGTCCATGTGTTCTCATTGTTCAATTCCCACCTATGAGTGAGAACATGCGGTGTTTGGTTTTTTGTCCTTGCGATAGTTTGCTGAGAATGATGGTTTCCAGCTTCATCCATGTCCCTACAAAGGACATGAACTCATCATTTTTTATGGCTGCATAGTATTCCATGGTGTATATGTGCCACATTTTTCTTAATCCAGTCTATTGTTGTTGCACATTTGGGTTGGTTCCAAGTCTTTGCTATTGTCAATAGTGCCACAATAAACATACGTGTGCATGTGTCTTTATAGCAACATGATTTATAATCCTTTGGGTATACACCCAGTAATGGGATGGCTGGGTCAAATGGTATTTCTAGTTCTAGATCCCTGAGGAATTGCCACACTGACTTCCACAATGGTTGAACTAGTTTACAGTCTCACCAACAGTGTAAAAGTGTTCCTATTTCTCCACATCCTCTCCAGCACCTGTTGTTTCCTGACTTTTGAATGATTGCCATTCTAACTGGTGTGAGATGGTATCTCATTGTGGTTTTGATTTGCATTTCTCTGATGGCCAGTGATGAGCATTTTTTCATGTGTCTTTTGGCTGCATAAATGTCTTCTTTTGAGAATTGTCTATTCATATCTTTTGCCCACTTTTTGATGGGGTTGTTTGTTTTTTTCTTGTAAATTTGTTTGAGTTCGTTATAGATTCTGGATACTGGCCCTTTGTCAGGTGAGTAGATTGCAAAAATTTTCTCCCATTCTGTAGGTTGCCTGTTCACTCTGATGGTAGTTTCTTTTGCTGTGCAGAAGTTCTTTAGTTTAATTAGATCCCATTTGTCAATGTTGGCTTTTGTTGCCATTGCTTTTGGTGTTTTAGACATGAAGTCCTTGCCCATGCCTATGTTCTGAATGGTATTGCCTAGGTTTTCTTCTAGGGTTTTTATGGTTTTAGGCCTAACTTTTAAGTCTTTAATCCATCTTGAATTAATTTTTGTATAAGGTGTAAGGAAGGGATCCAGTTTCAGCTTTCTACATATGGCTAGCCAGTTTTCCCAGCACCATTTATTAAATAGGGAATCCTTTCTCCATTTCTTGTTTTTGTCAGGGTTGTCAAAGATCAGATAGTTGTAGATATGTGGCATTATTCTGAGGGCTCTGTTCTGTTCCATTGGTCTATATCTCTGTTTTGGTACCAGTACCATGCTGTTTTGGTTACTGTAGCCTTGTAGTATAGTTTGAAGTCAGGTAGCATGATGCCTCCAGCTTTGTTCTTTTGGCTTAGGATTGACTTGGCGATGCGGGCTCTTTTTTGGTTCCATATGAACTTTAAAGTAGTTTTTTCCAATTCTGTGAAGAAAGTCATTGGTAGCTTGATGGGGATGGCATTGAATATAAATTACCTTGAGCAGTATGGCCATTTTCATGATATTGATTCTTCCTACCCATGAGCATGGATTGTTCTTCCATTTGTTTGTATCCTCTTTAATTTCCTTGAGCAGTGGTTTGTAGTTCTCCTTGAAGAGGTCCTTCACATCCCTTGTAAGTTGGATTCCTAGGAATTTTATTCTCTTTGAAGCAATTGTGAATGGGAGTTCACTCATGATTTGGCTCTGTGTTTGTCTGTTATTGGTGTATAAGAATGCTTGTGATTTTTGCACATTGATTTTGTATCCTGAGACTTTGCTGAAGTTGCCTATCAGCTTAAGGAGATTTTGGGCTGAGACAATGAGGTTTTCTAGGTATACAATCATGTCATCTGCAAAGAGGGACAATTTGACTTCCTCTTTTCCTAATTGAATACCCTTTTTTCCTTCTCCTGCCTAATTGCCCTGGCCAGAACTTCCAACACTATGTTGAATAGGAGTGGTGAGAGAGGGCATCCCTGTCTTGTGCCAGTTTTCAAAGGGAATGCTTCCAGTTTTTGCCCATTCAGTATGATATTGGCTGTGGGTTTGTCATAGATAGCTCTTATTATTTTGAGATACATCCCATCAATATCTAATTTATTGAGAGTTTTTAGCATGAAGGTTGTTGAATTTTGTCAAAGGCCTTTTCTGCATCTATTGAGATAATCATGTGGTTTTTGTCTTTGGTTCTGTTTATAAGCTGGATTATACTTATTGATTTGCATATGTTGAACCAGCCTTGCATCCCAGGGATGAAGCCCACTTGATCATGGTGGATAAGCTTTTTGATGTGCTGCTGGATTCGGTTTGCCAGTATTTTATTGAGGATTTTTGCATCAATGTTCATCAGGGATATTGGTCTAAAATTCTCTTTTTTGGTTGTGTCTCTGCCAGGCTTTGGTATCAGGATGATGCTGGCCTCATAAAATGAATTAGGGAGGATTCCCTCTTTTTCTATTGATTGGAATAGTTTCAAAAGGAATGGTACCAGCTTCTCCGTGTACCTCTGGTAGAATTCGGCTGTGAATCCATCTGGTCCTGGACTTTTTTTGGTTGGTAAGCTATTAATTATTGCCTCAATTTCAGAGCCTGTTATTGGTCTATTCAGAGATTCAACTTCTTCCTGGTTTAGTCTTGGGAGGGTGTATGTGTCAAGGAATTTGTCCATTTCTTCTAGATCTTCTAGTTTATTTGCATAGAGGTGTTTATAGTATTCTCTGATGGTAGTTTGTATTTCTGTGAGATCGGTGGTGATATCCCCTTTATCATTTTTTATCGCATCTATTTGATTCTTCTCTCTTTTCTTCTTTATTAGTCTTGCTAGCGGTCTATCAATTTTGTTGATCTTTTCAAAAAATCAGCTCCTGGATTCATTTTTTTGAAGGGTTTTTTGTGTCTCTATTTCCTTCAGTTCTGCTCTGATCTTAGTTATTTCTTGCCTTCTGCTAGCTTTTGAATGTGTTTGCTCTTGCTTCTCTAGTTCTTTTAATTGTGATGTTAGGGCATCAATTTTAGATCTTTCCTGCTTTCTCTTGTGGGCATTTAGTGCTCTAAATTTCCCTCTACACACTGCTTTGAATGTGTCCCAGAGATTCTGGTATGTTGTGCCTTTGTTCTCATTGGTTTCAAAGAACATCTTTATTTCTGCCTTCATTTTGTTATGTATCCAGTAGTCATTCAGGAGCAGGTTGTTCAGTTTCCATGTAGTTGAGCGGTTTTGAGTGAGTTTCTTAATCCTGAGTTCTAGTTTGATTGCACTGTGGTCTGAGAGACAGTTTGTTATAATTTCTGTTCTTTTCATTTGCTGAGGAGTGCCTTATTTCCAACTAGGTGGTCAATTTTGGAAGAGGTGTGGTGTGGTGCTGAAAAGAATGTATATTCTGTTGATTTGGAGTGGAGAGTTCTGTAGATGTCTATTAGGTCCTCTTGGTGCAGAGCTGAGTTCAATTCCTGGATATCCTTGTTAACTTTCTGTCTCATTGATCTGTCTAATGTTGACAGTGGGGTGTTAAAGTTGTGTGGGAGTCTAAGTCTCTTTGTAGGTCTCTAAGGACTTGCTTAATGAATCTGGGTGCTCCTGTATTGGGTGCATATATGTTTAGGATAGTTAGCTCTTCTTGTTGAATTGATCCCTTTACCATTATATAATGGCCTTCTTTGTCTCTTTTGATCTTTGTTGGTTTAAAGTCTGTTTTATCAGAGACTGGGATTGCAACCCCTGCCTTTTTTTGTTTTCCATTTGCTTGGTAGATCTTCCTCCATCCCTTTATTCTTGGCCTATGTGTGTCTCTGCACGTGAGATGGGTTTCCTGAATACAGCACACTGATGGGTCTTGACTCTTATCCAATTTTGCCAGTCTGTGTCTTTTAACTGGAGCATTTAGCCCATTTACATTTAAGGTTAATATTGTTATGTGTGAATTTGGTCCTGTCATTATGATGTTAGCTGGTTATTTTGTTCGTTAGTTGATGCAGTTTCTTACTAGCCTCGATGGTCTTTACAATCTGGCATGTTTTTGCAGTGGCTGGTACCGGGTGTTCCTTTCCATGTTTAGTGCTTCCTTCAGGAGCTCTTTTAGTGCAGGACTGGTGGTGACAAAATCTCTCAGCATTTGCTTGTCTGAAAAGTATTTTATTTCTCCTTCACTTATGAAGCTTAGTTTGGCTGGATATGAAATTCTGGGTTGAAAATTCTTTTCTTTAAGAATGTTGAATATTGGCCCCCACTCTCTTCTGGCTTGTAGAGTTTCTGCCGAGGGATCAGCTGTTAGTCTGATGGGCTTCCCTTTGTGGGTAACCCGACCTTTCTCTCTGGCTGCCCTTAACATTTTTTTCCTTCATTTCGACTTTGGTGAATCTGACGATTAAATGTGTCTTGGAGTTGCTCTTCTTGAGGAGTATCTTTGTGGCATTCTCTGTATTTCCTGAATTTGAATGTTGGCCTGCCTTACCAGATTGGGGAAGTTCTCCTGGATAATATCCTGCAGAGTGTTTTCCAACTTGGTTCCATTCTCCCCGTCACTTTCAGGTACATCAATCAGACATAGATTTGGTCTTTTTACATAGTCCCATATTTCTTGGAGGCTTTGTTCATTTCTTTTTATTCTTTTTTCTCTAAACTTCTCTTCTTGCTTCATTTCATTCATTTGATCTTCCATCACTGATACCCTTTCTTCCAGTTGATCGAATCAGCTACTGAGGCTTGTGCATTCATCACGTAGTTCTCATGCCTTGGTTTTCAGCTCCATCAGGTCCTTTAAGGACTTCTCTGTGCTGGTTATTCTAGTTAGCCATTCATCTAATTTTCTTTCAAGGTTTTTAACTTCTTTGCCATGGGTTCAAACTTTCTCTTTTAGCTTGGAGTAGTTTGATCATCTGAATCCTTCTTCTGTCAACTCGTCAAAGTAATTCTCCATCCAGCTTTGTTCCATTGCTGGTGAGGAGCTACTTCCTTTGGAGGAGGAGGGGCACTCTGATTTTTAGAGTTTCCAGTTTTTCTGCTCTGTTTTTTCCCAGTCTTTGTGGTTTTATCTACCTTTGGTCTTTGATGATGGTGATGTACAGATGGGGTTTTGGTGTGGGTGTCCTTTCTGTTTGTTAGTTTTCCTTCTAACAGTCAGGACTCTCGGCTGCAGGTCTGTTGGAGTTTGCTGGAGGTCCACTCCAGACCTTGTTTGCCTAGGTATCAGCAGTGGAGGCTGCAGAACAGTGGATATTGGTGAACAGCAAACGTTGCTGCCTGGTTGTTCCTCTGGAAGTTTTTTCTCAGAGGAATACCCGGCCGTGTGAGGTGTCAGTCTGCCCCTACTGGGGGGTGCCTCCCAGTTAGGCTACTCGGGGGTCAGGGACCCACTTGAGGAGGCAGTCTGTCTGTTCTCAGATCTCCAGCTGCGTGCTGGGAGAACCACTACTCTCTTCAAAGCTGTCAGACAGGGACATTTAAGTCTGCAGAGGTTTCTGCTGCCTTTTGTTTGGCTATGCCCTGCCCCCAGAGGTGGAGTCTACACAGGCAGGCAGGCCTCCTTGAGCTGTGGTGGGCTCCACCCAGTTCGAGCTTCCTGGCCGCTTTGTTTACCTACTCAAGCCTCGGCAATGGCGGGCACCCCTCCCCCAGCCTTGCTGCCGCCTTGCATTTTGATCTCAGACTGCTGTGCTAGCAATGAGCAAGGCTCCGTGGGCGTAGGACCCTCCGAGCCAGGTGCAGGATATAATCTCCTGGGGTGCCGTTTGCTAAGACCATTGGAAAAGTGCAGTGTTAGGGTGGGAGTGACCCGATTTTCCAGGTGCCATCTGTCACCCCTTTCTTTGACTAGGAAAGGGAATTCCCTGACCCCTTGTGCTTACCGGGTGAGGTGATGCCTTGCCATGCTTTGGCTCACGCTCGGTGCACTGTACCCACTGTCCTGCACCCACTTTCCGACACTCCCCAGTGAGATGAACATGGTACCTCAGTTGGAAATGCAGAAATCACCCATCTTCTGCGTTGCTCACACTGGGAGCTGTAGACTGGAGCTGTTCCTATTCAGCCATCTTGCCTCCACCCCTTTTTTTTTTTTTTTTTTGAGACAGAGTTTTGCTCTTGTTGCCCAGGCTGGAGTGCAATGGCGCAATCTCCGTTCACCGCAAACTCCGCCTACTGAGTTCAAGTGATTCTCCTGCCCCAGCCTCCTAGTAGCTGGGATTACAGGCATGAGCCAGCACACCCGGCTAATTTTGTATTTTTGGTAGAGATGGGGTTTCTCCATGTTGGTCAGTCTGGTCTCGAACCCCTGACCTCAGGTGATCTGCCCACCTCAGTCTCCCAACGTTCTGGGATTACAGGCGTGAGCCACTGCACCCGGCTTTCTTACAGTTTTTAAAGATACTCTCCAAGGGCTATATCCCCAACCCCAATTCATTAGGAAATGGCTTGCCCTGGGCCAGGCGCAGTGGCTTACACCTCTAATCGCAGCATTTTGGGCGTTCGAGGTGAGCAGATCATTTGAAGTCAGGAGTTTGAGACCAGCCTGCCCAATATGGCAAAACCCCATCTCTACTAAAAATACAAAAATTAGCTGGGCATGGTGGCAGGTGCCTGTAATCCTAGCTACTTGGGAGGCTGAGGCAGGGGAATTGTTTGAATCCGGGAGGCAGAGGTTGCAGTGAGCTGAGATTGTGCCACTGCACTCCAGCCTGGGCAACACAGCGAGACTCTGTCTCAACAACAACAACAAAAAAATGGAAATGGCTTGCCCTAAGATCCCCTACAAGTATATGGAAGTTTTCCTTCTGTGGTAAACACGGAATGTCAACTTGTCAACTTTAAGCGACTGGATCTTCAAGTGTGTTGTGTAGAATTCCTGAGCTGGCACTGAAGTGTTTTAACTGAAAAGCCCTGTGTCCAGTTAAAGAAGAGGTGAAAGGGGCACTTTGGGCCATGGGGATGGGAAGAAGGTGACAGTAGAAGTGAAGGGAGTTGAACAAAAGAGCTGAGGAGGAACAAAGGCCTGTTGGGAACTACAGGTCAGAGCAGGAGGAGAGTCATCCAGGAGCAGAAAACAGACAAAAACTGCAACTTCCACTTTGGGAACCAGAAAATCTCGTGTGAAACTAGAGAGTATGGGGAGCCAGGGCATAATGAGAGCGCTGGGCTAGGTGAGGATGAGACACCAAGGATTGTGATGAGTGCCTGCTACGTAGCAGGCACATAAGATCTGTCTCAAGCTTGGAGCTGTATTTACCTGGGTGCCCCTAACTGCAGCCTGCATTGTTTGAACACTTGTAAATTCTTTGTTACTATGGTCTCATGGCCTCTGACCAAGGCTGATTCAGGAGTTAAGAAGGAGGATATATTTCTAAGACCAGGAAGATGTCTTAACTGCATTTAACACAAGAGAGGGTAGACTGCCTTAAAAGGACCTTGGGACATGCTGTTCCCTGGGAAGATTTGAAAGCCGGTCCAGGGATTGCCTGTAATTCACTGTAGTCTTGCTTACCACTCACATGGCTGAGAGCTCTGGCCCCAGGGCTGGGCTCACATCTTTCCAACTTGTTTTGGAATTCTCCTTTGACAGAGTGTCTCAGAGAAAACATTACTACATGCTATAAGAGTGGGAGGTTTCATGGATTACCCATGGACCTCTGGCAACTGGACTAAGGATTCCGGGCCCAGAGTTTGGGACCCACACACTTGAAATCTGAAGATTAATGCTTGATCCTCCTCTGAAGGGGGGTTAAGCCTCTGCTAGTTGATTACAAACGTTCCAGATACAAATCTTTAAGGTGAGAACTCTGTGAACAACAACAACAGCCACAGAAAATCTCCATGAAAAGCCTTACCTTCATTCATTACTCAACTTTGTGAATTTTGAGGACTTAATGAGACATTTAAAATAAAGAAAGGAATTAAAGGCTGAGGATATGTTGGACTGGCTTAAATTGGGCAATGAGAAGCCTAAGGTGCCATTTCAGGATATTATTCACCCTATAAAGACAAAATGTATTTGTTCGCAGTAAACATGTCAGAACAGCAGCTCTAGAGAACAAGTGTAGACTGGTTGCTGTCCAATCTGCCAATTTTCAGATAAAAGACCAGGATCTGGCTGGGCACGGTGGCTCACACCTGTAATTCCAGCACTTTGGGAGGCTGAGGTGGGCAGATTATGAAATCAGGAGATCGAGACCATCCTGGCCAACATGGTGAAACCCCGTCTCTACTAAAATACAAAAAAATTAGCTGGATGTGGTGGCATGAGCCTGTAGTCCCAGCTACTTGGGAGGCTGGGGCAGGGGAATCGCTTGAACCTGGGAGGCAGAGGTTGCAGTGAGCCGAGATCACACTGCTGTACTCCAGCCTGGTGACAGAGCAAGACTCTGTCTCAAAAAAAAAAAAAAAAAAAAAAAGACCAGGATCTGATAAGTGACAGATTACCATGAGAACATTTGCAGTGGGATTTTTTTCTGATTTTCTGATTTATCATTTCAGCACTAAACATGTAAGTATGTCAATAAAATGTTAAGACAACTGCTGTTCTCACAATGTATTTACAATATTTATTGAAAGGAGGAGAAAGCTCTGTTTGATGGCAACCCCAAAATCATCAAAACTCCATGACCAGTCAAACAGCAAGCAGGCCTAGTGTTTGTGGAATAGGGTTGCTACAGTGTAAGGCCAAATCCCTGAACTATATGTAAAAATATTTTCATCCTCTTCATGAGCAAATCCCATGTCCTCTCCATGCACCACCCATTCATGAATCTATAAAAAGGAGAGAATTATCCCTGTTCAGTGTGTCCCACACCTTAATATTTTGCATTCTACTGCTTCATGATTTTTGCAATATTATCATAGCATTGTGTCTATAATATTATTTATTGAGTGTATTTTAAAAAATCAACTCACTGTTTTTTTAACCTAGAGTATTTTTGTATAAAATTTGTTATTAAGACTCTCTTTCTTTTTCTTTCTTTCTTTCTTTCTTTCTTTCTTTCTTTCTTTCTTTCTTTCTTTCTTTCTTTCCTTCCTTCCTTCCTTCAGACTGGGTCTGGATCTGTCGCCCAGGTGGAGTGCAGTGGTGCAATCTCAGCTCACTGCAGCCTTGACCTCCTAGGCTCAAGCAATCCTCCCACTTTAGCCTCTTAGCCTCCCAAGTAGCTAGACTACAGGTGCTTGACACCACGCCCAGCTAATTTTTATATTTTTTGCAGAGATGAGGTTTCGCCATGTTTCCCAGGCTGGTCTCAAATTCCTGGACTCAAGCAATCTGCCTGCCTCAGCCTCTCAAAGTGCTGGAATTACAGGCATGAGCCACCGCACCTGACTGGCCTTCCTTCTTTCCTACCTTCCTTCCCTTTCTTTTTTCTTTCTTTCTTTTTCCTTTCTCTCTCTTTTTCTTTGTCTTTCTTTCTTTCCTTCCATCCTTCTTTCCCTTTCACTCACCCTTTCTCTCTTTCTTTCTCTCTCTCTTTCTTTCCTTCCTTCCTTTCTTCCTTCTTTCCTTCCTTCTTCAGGTGTTTTGCTTTGTCACAGGCAGGAGTGCAGTGGCATGATCACAGCTCACTACAGCCTTGATCTCCCAGTCTCAAGCAATCCTCCCATCTTAGCCTCCTGAGTAGCTGGAGCTACAGGCATGCACCACCATACCTGGCTAACTTTTTAACTTTTTTTTTTTTTTTTAATGGAGTCTTGCTCTGTCGCAAGGTTGGAGTGCAGTAGCACGATCTCGGCTCACTGCAACCTCTGCCTCCTGGGTTCAAGCAATTCTTCTGCCTCAGCCTCCCAAGTATCTGGGACTACAGGCACAAGCCACCATGCCTGGCTAATTTTTGTATTTTTAGTAGAGACGGGGTTTCACCATGTTAGTCAGGATGGTTTCTATCTCTTGACCTCGTGACCCACCCGCCTTGGCCTCCCAAAGTGCTGGGATTACAGGCGTGAGCCATCGCGCCCGGCCAACTTTTTAACTTTTTGTAGAGACAGGGTCTCTCCATGTTGCCCAGGCTGGTCTTGAACTCCTGGGCTCAAGTAATCCTCCTGCCTCGGCCTCCCAAAGTGCTGGGATTACAGGCATGAGCCACCACACCTGGCCAATACATAACTATTAAAAGAAAAAAATGTTGGCTTGCTTTTTAAAAAGAGCTAAAGAGGTCTTGTGTAACCATTAGTGGTATGCAGAGTACATTTTGGAAAATACTGCCTGACTCTATGGAAGTTGCTGGGTGTGAGTGAAACTTTACAAAACCTGCCCAATTTATCTGTGGAAGAGGCCCATTGTTTCCAATATTCTCACTAATTGGCTGATTGATCCTGAGTTAGTCACTTTACCTACTGCAACTTCATTTTCTCATCTGAGGAAGTTGGGCTAAACAATTTCTTTTTGTCTCTATTTGTGATTTTCCAAGATTCTGCTTGCAGGGCCCAGCATCCCAGCAGATGATGCCAAAAGCTGTGTAGCTGTGAACACAGGTCAGTTCCCTGTCACCATCCTGTGACATACTTAATCTTCCTGGGAATTTTGCAGAATTTTGCTTTTCCTTAACCATGGTTAAGGAATACTCCTCTCAGCCAGTTTATGAAATAAAATCCTCCTTTCTCTACTTTGGGTGAGTTGCAGCGGGGAAAAACGACAAATAGGAAAATGGAACTTGGTGCGTTGCTTTGAAGGACTGCTGATTTAATATCTTCTCTTGTCTCCTCATTTGTCTAACACCCCAACTACTCTACAATGATCTTGGGGCAAAGAAAAACCTAATTTGATTACTCCACACCTAGGAGCACAGTGAGGATAAATAATGAGAATAATAATGCATAGTTAATAATGTTTCACCAGTCTAATACAGTAATGGCAAGCCAGCTACTATCACTGTGCCTTTATTTCCTCATTTGTAGAAGAAGGAGTTTGAACCAGATGATTTTTTCTTTATTTAAAATTTTAATTTATTATACCTTTTTAAAAAATTATTAGAAATGAGGTCTCACTATGTTGCCCAGGCTGGAGAGCAGCGGCTATTCACAGGCATGATCATAGCGCACTATAGCCATGAACTCCTGGGCTCAAGCGATCCTTCCGCCCCAGCCTCCTGAGTAGCTGGGACTACAGGTGTGCACAACTGTGCCTGGCCTGAAACAAATGATTTGTGAAACTTCTACCAGCTTTAATGTTCTTTGATTGTATAATCGCATTTTATTTTTTTTTAAACAAAAAGTGCTAAATTTTAAATTTGATAGAATCCCTTCTAACCTGCCTGTATTAGAAGACAAGAATAGGGCTGGGCACGGTGGCTCATGCCTGTAATCCAAGCACTTTGGGAAGCCAAGGTGAGTGAATCACTTGAGGTCAGGAGTTCGAGACCAGCCTGGCCAACATGATGAAACCCCGTCTCTATTAAAAATACAAAAAATTAGCCAGGTGTGGTGGCGTGCACCTGTAATCCTAGCTACTCAGGAGGCTGAGGCAGCAGAATCACTTGAACCCGGGAGGTGGAGGTTGCAGTAAGCCGAGATTGCACCACTGCTCTCCAGCCTGGGTGACAGAGTGAGACTCCATCCCAAAAGAAAAAAAAAAAGAAGACAAGAATAAACTTATCTTTCAGGATAGGATAATCATCTATCAAACTTTTACATGTATATCTTTTGTAGGTTTTCAGAACTATGCAACAGTCTGTGGTGCAACTGAATCTAAATGTTACGTGGCTGTGGTATTCATTATTTCATTCATTTCCTTGCTCATTCTTTCTTCAAACATGCTCTATGTACCTATTATGTCCCAGGTAGTAGAGTAGAGTGATTTAGAGTGTAGCTCTGGAAGCAAAATAGCTTGGGATTGAATCCCATTTTCACTACACATCAGCTCTTTGACCTTAGATAAGTGACTTCACCTCTGTAAGCCTTCCTTTTTTTTTTTCTTCTTTATCTATAAACCAAAAATGACAATAATATTGATTGTAACCTAGGGTTATCGAAGACTAAAAGAGATAGCAGGTAGAAAGTCAAATGCTCAGAGTATAGCTAGCACTCAATAAATCGTAGATGCTATCATCATCTTCATCACCACGGTGATGGGCTGAATTGTGCCCCTTCCTCTCCAAATTACTTCCATATGTGGAAGTCCTCATCCTCACTACCTCAGAATGTGCCTGTATTGGGAGATTTGGAAATAGGGCCTTTAAAGAGGTAATTAAGGTGAAATGCAGTCAAGTGGGTGGATCCTAATCCAATCTGACCAATGTCACGTAAGAAGAGGAGATGAGGACACAGATGCACACAGACGGAAGACCATGTGAAGAACATGTGGGAAAGACTGTCATCTACAAGCAAAGGGGAGGGGCCTCAGAATGAAATCAGCCCTGCCAATGTGCTGCTCTTGAACTTTTAGCGTCCAGAACTGTGAAAAAATAAATTTGTTGTTTAAGCCACCCAGTCTGTTGTGTTTGTTCCAGCAGCGCTAGCAAACCTGTACATTCATCATCATCATCATCATCAGGATGTGCTGGGATTCAAAGACGATTATGACTTAACTCTTCTTCAGTGAACTCACATCTAAGAGGAGGAGACAAGCGCATAGGCCCATGTACTTTACAACACAGGGTGATACTGACGGAAATAGAAATCTGTACCATGAGAGCACAAGAAGGAAGATGCTCTACGATGTAGGGAAGTGGAGTACTCAAAGAAAAGTAAAGGAGAAAAAGGTAAATGGTTATAAAAGATGCTAGGTCTAGGCCGGGCGTGGTAGCTCAAGCCTGTAATCCCAGCACTTTGGGACGCTGAGGCGGGTGGATCACAAGGTCAGGAGATCGAGACCATCCTGGCTAACACGGTGAAACCCCGTCTCTACTAAAAATACAAAAAAATTAGCCGGGCATAGTGGCAGATGCCTGTAGTCCCAGCTACTAGGGAGGCTGAGGCAGGAGAATGGCATGAACCCAGGAGGCGGAACTTGCAGTGAGCCGAGGTCGTGCCACTGCACTCCATCCTGGGCGACAGAGCGAGACTCCGCCTAAAAAAATAAAAAATAAAGAAAAATAAAAAATACTAGGTCTAAAAAGATCAAGAAAGGTCACTTGTCAGATAAGGTAGGACAGGGAATTGTAGTCAAGGGGACAGCACAAGTGGAATGCATGTGTGACAAGGGCTTTCTTCAGAATTTGTTATTTAGAAATCATTTGTTCCGTAACATGGGACTTCACCTGTTTGTGAGGGAGAGAAAGTAGAACCTAACCAATGCCAAGTGAAATGCCATTGATCAGCTAGATAAGCTGCTGCCCAAACATTCGTTTCTACTGTCCAGATAACTTAAGGATACCACAAAAAGAGAAATTCCCATTTCAGCCCAACAGAGGCACTTAGCAAGCTTGGTGTTTGTTTTTTTGTTGTTTGGAGGCTAAGGTAACATGACCCCTCAGCTTTAGTTCAGAAGGGCTAAGAAAACAATAGGAGTGGGGGAGAAATAACCTAGTTCAGAGGAGGTAGTTAAAGTGTAATCCATTTCTTTTGGTGTGTGTGTATATGTATATGACAATGTATATACATAAAATAGGATTATAACTCCTTCATATAAAATCCTCATAATAAATTCAAAAAAACATGCCTTTAAATGAGCTGGAATAAGCAAGGTGGGGATCTGATATTATTCTCTGTCTGCTTCAAGAATTGTTGGGGATTAATGAGCTAATGTCTGTAAAGCTCTCTAGCAATGTAGAAGAAAAGAACTCAAAAACAAGGACCTGCAATTATCTCCTTTTCCACTTCCTGCAAGCTAGAAGACAGAACACACAAAAAAATCTGCCTCAGTATATCTTTTTTAATATAATAAAATGATTAAATAATATTTTGTTAAAAGACCAAAAAATTCCTCCATTTTACTGATATGGCAACTTTTATGGCTCCATTGTTCTTTCATTTTTACTCTTCTTCTTCTTCTTTTTTTTTTTTAAGAGACAAGGTCTTGCTCTATTGCCCAGGCCGGAATGCAGTGCAGTGACTCAATCATGAGTCACTGCAGCCTCAAACTCCAGGGCTCAAGCAATCCTCCCTCTCGCCTCAGCCTCCCAAAGTGCTGGGATTACAGGTATGAACCACCGTGACTGCCTAAATTAAAAAAAAATTTTTTATAGAGACAGTGTCTCACTTTGTTGCCCAGGCTGGTCTTAAACTCCTGGCTTCAAGCGATCCTCCTACCTCAGCCTCCCGAGGTACTGGGATTACAGGCATGAGCCCTTGCACCCAGCCCTCATCTTTATTCTGATTCATTCATGGTTGTAATCATTTATGTACTTTGTATTTTAAATACTTACGGGTTTTGCTGTATTTTGCCTTAACTTTTTGCTTTTACTTAACATATCACACAATTTCTTTGAGTTGCCATATAATCTTTGTAACAATTTTTAAAGTGTTTTGTGGAAGTATAATTTATATGCTGTAAAAGTTGCCTATCTTAGTGTTTAATTCAGTGACTTTTAGTAAATTTATAGAGTTGTGCATCCATAACTAAAATCCAGTTTTAGAACATTTCCATCAGCCTCAAAACTGCCTCGTGTCCACTTAGAATTTCCAGTCTCACCCACCTGCCACAGGCAAACACTGATCTGCTTTCTGTTTTATAGATTTGTATTTCCCAGAAATGCTACGTAAATGAATTTCTGGCTTATTTCACTTGGCAAAATCTTTTTGAGGTCCATGCATGCGGTAGTATGTATCAGTAGTTTACTCTTTTTAATTGCTGAGTAATATTTCATTATATGAATTACCACACTTTGTTTATCCAGTCACTGAGTGATGGACATTTGGATTGTTTGCAATTTGTGGCTATTATGAATAATGCTGTCATGAACATATGTCTTTGTGTGGACATATCCTTTCATTTCTTTTGGCCAGATAACTAGGAGTGGAAATGCTGCTGGCAATTCTGCTTAACCTTTTAAAGAAACTTCCCAATTGTTTTCCTAGGTGGCTATACCATTTTACATTCCCACCAACAATGTAGGGAGGTTCCAGTTTCTCCACATCCTCTCCAGCTCTCGTTATTGTCTATTTTTAAAATTATAGACTTTAAAGTGAGCAGAAAGTGGTATTTAATGTGGTTTCAGTTTCCATTTTTCTAATAACCAATAATGTTAAACATCTGTTGTGCACCTATTAGAGTTTCATGTATCTTCGGTGAAATGTCCATTCCAGTCTTTCATCTTTTTTTTTTCTTTTTTTGAGACTGAGTCTTACTCTGTCTCCCAGACTGGAGTGCAGTGGTGCAATCTTGGCTCACTGCAGCCTCAATCTCCCAGGCTCAAAGCATCCTTCCACCTCAGCATCCTGAGTAGCTGGGACTACAGCCACTTGCCACCACGCCCAGCCAATTTTTGCATTTTTTTTGTACAGATGGGGTTTCACCATGTTGCCCAGACTGTTTTGTCATTTTAAAATTAGATTCCTTGTCTTCTTGTTATTGACTTATAAGTTGTGCCAGAAACTGTGCTAAGTGCTTTACAGCCATTATATCACTGAATCTTCACAACTACTCTTAAGGCATATGTGATTGTCTTCATTGGACATATGAGGAAACTGAGTTAGATAGGTCAACCTATAATGATCATCAGATAGATAGCAGAGCCAAGACTGCAGCCTGGGAAGTCTTCTTGTCTTGCTGCTGAAATACTTATTCACTCTCGTGAGCAGTATTCACTCACTGGAAGGAGTAACTGGGATGGAGGAGTTCACCAACCTATTTCTCTAGATTTGTATTTCACCAGATGTATTCATCTTCTCTGCACACCTTTATCAACGCTTTCATTATATTTCACAATAAGTGCACGGGGACTTGCAGACTGAGGTAATTGATTTTATAGACATAAAAACTGTTATGAACTTAGAAACTGCCAAAAAGTGAAAGATTAACCACTGAAGGAACCCAGAAAATGATTCTCACTCTTTAATGAATGTCTCCTAGCCTTCATCAGTCTCTCACAGGTGACTATGGAACTGAAGAAAAGCTGTCTATTTTTGTTTTATTTTTTATGTTGAATGTGCAGATTTATTTGAAGTCTTTCCAGGACGCTCAGTGCTGGGCTTCTGCACTCTCCTTAGGCATCCTTACTATGTGTTTTTCATACACTCCCTCCTACTGAAGAGCTCTCAAGTCTTGTAAACCAAGGACACAGCAGCTCCTGCTCCCTTGACCTGGCAGTGTGGACTGAGCGGAAGACATCCGATAGGTGACAGAGCGCACAGCCAGGCGTTGGGGGTGCTGTCCTTCAGAACAAAACGAGAACCTTTGCAGCAGTGGAGACACTGGCATCACTGTCGTTCTTGGCTCAGAGGAGCAGCCAGGGACAAAGCAGCGGGGGCCCTGCCTGGGGGCCTGCAGCTTAACGTAATGGAGACAGTCTGAGCTGAGAGCAATGGAGACACAGTTTCTGAGCTCTGCCCAGCAGGCCCCATGCAGGTGGCCCGGGCCAGGAGAGTTTGGGTGTCTGCTTTGTCCAGGTGGGAATTTGGGCTGCCTGGCCCAGGACTCAGCCCACTCTCAGTCAAAAGCTGGCATTGATATGGGAAGCAGGTCCAGTTTCATTCCAGGGCTGCACCCTGAAACAGCACAAGCCTAAAAGTAGTTCTTCCTTCCCTGGGGAGAGGCTGAGAGTGCAAGGACTAAAGCCTCACACTCCCCCTTCCAACTACTGACGGCCAGAACTAACCCCACACTCCAAGCTATTGTTCAAATGTTTTCTTCTGCCCAGAATGACTTTCCCACCTTCCTATCTGCCATTCTTCCAAGTGCAGCTCAAATCCCCTCTAAGTCATTCACGCCATATGAATGTATGCTAGGCATGCTTGCAGACCTGGGAAACGGCCCTACGTCTCCCTGGTGTGAATCATCTCTCCCTCCCCAGTGCTCTCTTAGCATCTTATTTCTCTCTGTCGTGGTTTTTATACTGTGGGCTGCTGTTCTGCTCTAATGCTGTGAGGCTACATCCCAGAGTTTCTTCTTCTGCTCTTGATTATGAGCTTCTATCTTCCAGCCCTTGGCTCAGCCAGCTGCTTCTGACTTCCTGGTTCTCACTTACCCACAAGACTCTTGTTTTGTTTTGTTTTTCTCAGCATATTTATTAACAATCCCTATAATCAGTGCTTCTTGGCATACACT
Source organism: Pan paniscus (assembly GCF_029289425.2). Lineage (NCBI taxonomy): Eukaryota > Metazoa > Chordata > Mammalia > Primates > Hominidae > Pan > Pan paniscus. Next base: position 118,762,593 of record NC_073256.2, on the reverse strand, counting down.
TGGTTAACACTGGTGTAACCAAGAGGTTACACCAACATGGAAGCAAGAGTGCCTTCCATGCCTTACATATATTTATATATTTTAGTTGTAATTTCTTTTGCTATATACAAAATTACCTTATAATGGAGGAGGTGTGGTTGTGACAGTTGAATGTGGCTGTGTGTGGGGAATAGATATCTCTGGCCTTCTGGGAAATGTGCTCCTTCCGGGTGCTGAGCATGAGGAGCAGTGTCTGGGTGCAGCTGGTGTCTTTTAGCTCTCGAAGCCGGTCAGGAGGGCAGGGCAGGGAAGAGCAGGTGGACCCCTTGCCCTCATCACAGCCTCTGATGCTGTTGCTCATGATGCCTTCTGAAGCCCTCTCCTGCCTCAGTTCTCTTCCAATTTTTCCATTCCTTCTCAGTCTCCTTTGCGGCATCCTCTTTTTCTACTCACTTTTTTTTTTTTTCTGAGGTGGAGTCTTGCTCTGTTGCCCAGGCTGGAGTGCAGTGGCACGATCTCGGTTTACTGCAACCTCTGCCTCCCGGGTTCAAGTGATTCTCCTGCCTCAGCCTCCTGAGTAGCTGGGGCTACAGGTGTGCACCACCACACCCACCTAATTTTTGTATTTTTAGTAGAGACGGGGTTTTACCATGTTGGTCAGGCTGGTCTCGAACTCCTGATCTCAAGTGATCCACCTGCCTCAGCCTCCGAAAGTTCTGGGATTACAGGCATGAGCCACCTCACCCAGCCTCTACTCACTTCTAGAGGCATTCCCTAGCCTTCCCTTCCTCCATTGGCCCACTCTGTGATCTCAGTCTGCCCCACAAATTAACTTCCACATATAGTCAAGGATTCCCAAATCCATCTCCAGCTCAGACCTCTCCTGGAGCTCCAGACCCATAGATAATCAGCTATGTCCTGTTCCTCCTTGGGAACCAATGTGACCAAATAATCCAATTCTCATTTGTTAGAGACGGGCTGTGGGACGTTGAAGACAGAATGATGCGTTGACTCATCCGTTCACTCACCCGTCCACCCAGCCATGTCTGCTGGATGCTGAGCACAGGGTTAGGCACCAGGAACCCAAAGAGGAGTGAGATACGGTATCACTGTCATGGAGCCCAGGTCCACGTGACACATGAGAGATGACATATAACACAATGTGCTAAACATAATGCTTGACAGATATAAACAAAGTAGGAAAGTACCCCGGGGTGAGAATTTCTCACTCTGCCTATAGAAAACCTCACAGACAGGGTGCTTGGAGAAATTCCTGGAGATCTCTGGATTTTTGTGTATGTGGGCATTCAAGCACATATAGATAAGTGCTCAGTAAATATATAGCAAGCATGGTGGCCAGGCACAGTGGCTCACGCCTGTAATCCCAGCACTTTGGGAGGCCAAGGTGGGCAGATCACATGAGGTCAGGAGTTCAAGACAAGCCTGGCCAACATGGTGAAACCCCAACTCTACTAAAAATACAAAAATTAGCCGGGCCTGGTGGCTCATGCCTTTAGTCCCAGCTACTCGGGAAGCTGAGGCAAAAGAATCACTTGAACCCAGGAGGCAGAGGCTGCAGTGAGCTGAGATAATACCACTGTATTCCAGCCTGGACAATACAGAGAGGCCCTGTCTCAAAAATATATATGTATATATAGCAAGTGTGAGAAGGGAAGCCAGTAGCCAATGCTAAGCCAGGGCTAAAGATGGTGGATTAAGAAGGAAGAGGGAGGCCAGGGTCATTGCTGATATTATGGGGCAGACTGCCTGACCCTGAACTCCATATTTCTTTTATATGAGAGAAAAGCAGACCATTCTCTTTTAAAGGCTTCTGTTAACACTTTCCTTGCTGCCTAACAAAATTCTTAAGGAATATTAAAAAAGAGCCTTACGGATCAACTGGTCCTGTTTTGCAGTAGTGCTCTCAATCTTAAACCTGTTACTGTAAAATCTTAGGTGCCCTGTCAGTTGAAGTTAGGAATGAGTCTCTCATGAACCTTCCTACCTGTGGCTGCCCATCAAACACTTCTGCAGATTCCTAAGGCTCCTGGAAACAACTGCAAACCATCATAGCCTCTTTTTTTTTTAATAGCTGAGAAAATAAAAGCTATGAGAGATCAAATAATTGGCCCAAGGTCGCAGAGGTAGATTGTGCTGAGGCCAAAACCAGATTAAGGTCTTGTGGTTCTGCCCACTGCTTGCTTTTCTTCTTTCCCTCTAGGACCCTGATATGGGGAGACTGGAAGGGACAGAGTTAAATGCTAATGAAGAATGGAGGTTTGTACTCTGAACTATAGAAAGTAAAAGGGCAGGAAAACAGGAGGGATGAAGACAGAAAAACACTGGAGCTGCAGTATTGAGACCATCCATCAATTAGCCTGCTCTGTGTCCAGGGCTACCCGAGGATGCTGAGAAATCGTGATCCTCAAATACTGCCTTGTAACTGATTTTATTATCCTTGCTCTGGTAGGTTTTCTTTCCTGATGTGAAGATGCTTCTGCAATCGATCAACCAGTCTGCAGCTTCTAAGAATCACATAGAGGTGCTCAGCACTATATGAAATGTGCAGATACAAAGGAGTAACAGAGACAGCCCTTTCCAGAAGAGATTGCTCTGGGGAGTTTGCCCAGTTTGCGACACCCTCTTAACTTCCCACCCTACATTCATTCACAAGAAGTGGGCTCCTGGCAGTCATGCTCATCAACCACATGGCAGAAGCAGTCATGACCCTGCACCCTGGGCCTGGTCGACTGGACTACAGATGTCCATTTGACCCACAGAGAATCAATCAGAGCCTATTCCCAGGGAGGGTGTGGGGTGGGGTTGAGGGGAGGAAAGGAGAGAGAATGACAGAAGAGGAACAGGAAGGAGAAGGAGGAGGAGGAAGGGGAGGAGGAGGAGAAGAAGAAGAGGAAGAAGAAGAAGACGTAGAAGAAGAAGAGGAAGAAGAAGAAGAAGAGGAAGAAGAAGAAGGAGAAAAAGAAGAGGAGGAGAAGGGAGAAGGAGAAAAAGAGGACTAGAATGAGGAAAAGGAGAAGCAGAGAGAGGGGAGAAGAGGAAAGGAGACAAGCAACTGCCAGATGGTGAGACCAAGGTAAAAACACAGAGATTTAGTTGGCAATCTTCTGCCTTCTGCATGTAATGCACACCAGAGAATGCAGATATCCTGGGAGAGAGTGGAATGGACACTTGCAGAGAACCAGAGAGAGAAACAGGGAAATGATCCTCAGCATTCCGGGTAGCAGATTCCCAGTCCTGCTCTTAACATCTTACAGGGAGTTCAGGGACAGAGCCTGAGAGAAGGCCAACCTCCCCAGGACACACCTGCCTGCCATGACCTGGCCTCTACCCACTCCTCCCATCTCTCCCCCAGCCCTGCTGACTCTCAACCCTGCAGTGCTCCTGGCTATTCCTCCCACAGTCCTTGCTATTCCTCACCCGTGTAGCTCTGTTTCTCTCTTCCATTTGCCCGGATGCTTCTGCCCCTTTTCTCTGTTGGGCTACTCTGGCTCATCCTTCAAGGCCCAATCTAGGCACAGTCTCATCCAGGGAGCCCTCGCAGTTGTTGAAGGACCCCCTTTGTGCTCTCTGCACTTATTGGATCCCACTGAAATGGTCTGCGTCTGTGTTCCTCTCTCCCACTTTGCTGTGACTGATGTGCCGGGCACATGCCAGATGCTTCACAGATCCTAGTTTACAGCTCAAATTGCCTCCTCTGCCCCAAGTTGTCTCTAGAGTAACTCCAGTCAACTAGACTTCAGAAGTGCTTCTGCTTCAGCAGGTGACTCCGCCCTCTCAGCTCTGGCCTGACTCCTGGTCCTCCCCACACACCTTATCATCACCATCGTAGCCTGGCAAGTTGAGCCCCCCTCTACAAGATTTCTGTGACCACATGTGGGCTGCAGGTCTCATTTCTGCATTCATCTTCCCTGCTGCTTCCTGGGTGCTCAAAGCAGCTCTTCCCAATCCTTCCCTCAAGAAACACCAGCATGTCAGACATTTACTAAAGATTCGGGGAGAAAAAATTCAATTGCAGTCAATTATAATACAGGAAGTAATTTAAAAGCATGTGTGAAATAATGGTGTCCTAAAAATTCTATCAACCTTTGCCTGCCTTCAGCTCTATCCTTCCAGAGAACCCCCTTAGATTTCTGTGCTGTCTCAGGGCTTGTCTCACCTGGAAGCCCGTCAACACATACCTGTCTTCTTTCCACTTGCCAACTCCAATTCCTGCTAAGTACTCGTGTAGAGCAGCTTCAGTCTTCATTCCCTCCACTAACTAAGATCTGGGTCTATCTTTGAATAACTACAACTCGCTAACAAATAATAAAGTGCCGTCTCCTGCAGATCTGCACCATTTGGCAGCACACATCAACAACAGGAGCTTAGAAATCCGTTTCCCTCACACAGGCGTAGGCAAGCTCCCTCTCACACCAGGCTCTGTAAGTGGTAAGGGAGCAGTCCAAAGAATCCAAAAGAAACTAGCCCCCAGGGTTGGTGGGGTTTGATTTGTTCGTTTGTTTGCTTGGGTTAGTGACGATTTTCTTTGATATCTATCAGCACAACTTCTTTACTAGGCTGGAGCTTCTGGGGACAGGGTCTTGCTTATCTTTTTATCCCCAGGATGAAGCACTCAGCAAATGTTTGCTGAATGAGTTAAAGAGCTCATGAGTGGAGATAGCTTAGCTGAACAAATAGCAAGCATGTAAAAATGATCATTAATGAATTGATGAGTACATCTGAAATTGCTGTACTCTTTGTCCACTGTCTTCTCAGCAGACCTGATATTTCTGACTCTGAATCGGGCAGTTAACCCAACCCCTACTGCTCATGACAGTTACATTCATTGACCTTGGACTGTGTAGAGGTTAGTGGTTAAGGACTTGGGCTCTGCAATCAGATAGACTATGTTTCAATTATCAGTCACTTAGGAGTCCTAAATGACCTTGGGCAAGACACATAGTTTAACTCTGAGTTTCCTCATCTTAAACTTCAGAATAACAATAGTACTGACCTCAGAGGTTTGAGGAAGAATACATGGAGATAATCCAGTAATGTGCTAAGCATAATACCTTAATGCCTAGCACAGAGCAGGCACTCAATGCACGATAGGTGTTGTCATCAATTGTTGCCATTGTCTTCTTATTGTTATTATTGTCCCAGGTGTGGACTCAGTGGGGAAGCTCTAAGTCCGTTCCCCATGACCAAGACTTAGCCTCTTTGTGGAGATAACAGTTTACTCTTCTTGCCAAGGTACAGCTATACTAGATAGAGGTGTTCTGATTGCTCCAGGAGAGGGTTCTGTATTCTAACAGTGTAATCTGTCTTTACTTTTTTTTTTTTTTTTGGTAAAATATACAAAAAATGTCAACATACAATGAGATCAAAGCAGAGTTCTTTATAGTGTGGTTTATTATGTGAGTGTCTGATGGTAGAGGAGAGGATGAACCAAATCCCAACCATCATTCAGGCATCTCCACTGGAACCACATTTTAAAACTCTGCATTTTACTAGTCACACTGTTCTGATTTTATATCTGCCTAGACTGCTGCCACCACATCAGGAACATTCCAGAAAGTACTTGGTGTTCATCATGGACTCCAATATGATAGAAATTTGCTTTAGAGAAGCCTCAATTTCACCTAAAGCTCAGGCTTATGTCCTTATCCCTGACTTTAAAAACTGTATTTACGGATGGGAAGAAGACAGCATCGAAATCCTGTGGGGCCTGCCTGGGTCACAGGCTATGTGCTATGATTGGATTTCCTCTGAGAAGGAAGCATTTTCCTCTTATTAGCCAATCCAGAAAAATCAAAGCAATTTATATGGTCCAGGATGTACCCAGAACTCTTTTTAAAGTCAGTGATAATTTCAATCCATTTGAAATAAATTGGATCACTTTGATCTAAAATATTTTGTAATTTTTACAAATATGTCATTTTTACAGACATATTTCCAGTTATATAAAGACCACAGATGATAAGGATGTCATTTGTGAATCCAAAAGGAACTAGATTATGGAATGATATATACTTGAATTCAAAACAATATTTATAAAAACCACTGTGGAATTTCCTCTATTAAAAAGGGAAGGTAATATTTTTAAAATCAGGAAAAATAAATACAATAAATAGCTGGGCACAGTGGCTCACATCTGTAATCCCAGCACTTTGGGAGGCCCCAGGTGGAATGAATGCTTGAGACCAGGATTTCAGGACCAGCCTGGGCAACATAGCAAGACTTCGTTGCTATAAAAAATGTTTTAAAAATTAGCCAGGCGTGGTGGGTCATACCTGTAATTCCAACTACTTAGGAGGCTGAAGTAGAAGGATTTGAGGCTGAACTGATTTGAGCCCAGGGGTTCGAGGTTCTAGTGAGCTATGATCTTACCACCGCACACCAGCCTGGGTAGCAGAGCAAGACCCTGTCTCAAAAAAAAAAAAAAAAAAAAAGTAAAGACTCTAAATATAAACACTATTTCCTAGTTTTTCTAGCAAAATAGTCAAAGCAATAAGACACAGCTTTAATATGGACAGTGAATTTTTGACTAGCTGGAATTCTTTAGTAGGGGCATGCTTTGGTTGATGAGATTTTCTCTACCCTGTAAAATGTTTTTCTAGAACATAGTTTCTTAATCTTTCCCTTCCTCCTTTTTTCCTCTCTTCTGCCTATTTTTACTCCCTTCTTTCTCAAAAATGAGGATAGGGAATATAATGTAATATTTCAGCTTCTCTAGACAATCATCCCGAACACTGGATTTTACTATTCAGCCTTGAGATCTGGAAATTAGCTGGAATAAGTTCAATGTCATTCTATGACAATGAACAGTGAATAAGTCTATGGTTATTTGACAAATCCAAAGTCAGTCTTTATGACGTAGTCTTCATTTACTTTCTTTACAGAATACAATAGTATTTGAAAATAAATAATTCATGTATTCATACAGTGTCTTCTATCTTCTTGGCCCTCTGAAATGTAAGCTTCGTGGAACAATGACTCCCATCCTTGTTCTCAGTGGAATCTCCAGCACCCACAGGTACCTGGCACAAGAGAGTCTCTCATAAATGTTTGTTGGAAAATGAATATCTAGTTTTTTTATTCTTCACCGATTACCAAAAAGTCAAATGTAAGCATTTCTCCTTGATCCTTGTTAATGATGCCTTGCCAAAAAAAGTCCCTGCTTTTTACTACATTGTGTTCCAGAAAACTACATCATAAAGTTGACTGTTACGAAATAAATTCTATTTCCTCAGAAGGAGGGTGAACTTCTTTTGAGATAAAGGTATTTAATTAGAGAACATCATAAAAGAACACATATAATGTGTCTAAAATCATAGCCAAAGGACAAACAGTCTCTAAACCACTATAAACTCACAATATTATCTCCTAGATCACTGGTCTTCAAATTGTGCTCCTCAGACCCTACAGGTTCAGCCAAGGTATGTTGGGGACTTCCTTGCAAAATGAAAGGGGAAACCAATGAAAGGGCTTCCAGATTCCCCAGCTGTCCTCTGCCCCTTCAACTCTTTGGTTTCACTTAAATGAAGGATTCCATGGATAAGGAAGGCTTGAAAATGAGAATTTTAGGTCTAGATGACCACTGCACCTCACGATTCCTTACAGTGCCCCAATTAACTTCTATCCACTGAGCCATTCAAAAACATCCCCTGAGTGCCTGCTGTCCATGGCCCTGGAGGTGCAGCTGTAAATCAAGGGGACACGGCCTCTGACTTCATCGAGCTAGCATTCTAGTGGATGAGACCAAAACCAAGCCAATAAATGCATATTTTAGACAACAATAGGTGGTAAGGAGAGCAATAAAGCAGGAGACATTTTGGGAGGTGGGCTCAGCTGGTTGTTTGGTCTCATCAGGTGATGAAGGCAGACCTTCCTGCTAAGGCAACACTGGAGTAAAAGCATGAAGGAATGGAAAGAGGAGCTGAGTAAATTTCTGATGGAAGCGTGTCCTATCCCAAGAGAAGAGCAAGGGCAAAGGCTGTGAGGCAGGAGTATGCTTGGTGAGGCCATGAGGAGGCAGCGGCAGGAAGTAAGGCAGTGAGGTTGGGTTGGGCTGATCATGACCTGAAGGCCACCGCAGCAAGTGAGACAGGAAACCATGGGAGCATTTGTAGTAAAATGACAGGACCTGACTCAGGTCATAGCAGGATCCCTCTGACTGCTGTGTTGAGAATAGACTGCAGAAGGGCAAGTATGGGTGCCATAGAGCAGTCAGGGGGCGTCTGCAAACATCCAAGTGAGAGATGCAGGTGACTTGGGCAAGGTGGAGGTGGTAAATCTAAGGAAAGAAGTGGTCAGATTCAGCATATATCTTGGAGGTAGAATCGACATGATTTCTGATGGACTGAAAGTGGATGTGAGAGAAGGATTGGAGACAGGGATGACCCCAAGGTTCTCTCCTGAGCTTGGAAGGAGGGAGTTGCCATTTTACTGAGCTGAAACCTGGAGGAGGAGCACATTGGAGGTATGGGGAGGTAAACGGGAAAGTTGAGAATGAAGAATTTGTTTTGAGATATGTTATGTGGTGATGTCAAGCCATCCGTTGTACATACAAGACTGGAGCTTAGGGAACAGGTTCAGGCTCGAAATGCAAATTTGGGAGGTGTTAGTATAAGGTGATACGTAAAGCCTTCAGACCAGATAATAGCACCAGGAAGTGAGTATAATAGAGAGGGCAGGGGAGGACAAGAACGCTAGAACTTGGGTGGGCACTCTGGCTCCACACAGATGAGGAAGAACAACTGAGGGGACTACTATCCCAGACCAAGAACACTTGGATACACCTATGAGTTTGCCTTTTTGTCTCCTGCTGTTGGAGTTTTATGCTGATCACAGTGCTCAGCAGAGACTTTCAATAAATCTGGGAAGGCAGGAAGAAAGGAAAGAAAGGAGGGAGAGAGGGAGATGAGAGGGAAGAGGGAGGGAGTGAAGGAGGGAAGAGGGATGGAAGTTCTCCAGTGTGTCCTGAAGGCAGGCTACTAAAACTGTACGGGAAAGACTGCTGGGACTGAGGACGTCAGAAACCTGGATGCTAGGATGCTGAATGGGTTGTCTACAAAGCTATTTAGACATGTGATGTGGCAGGTCCCTGTGATGATGGTAGAATTTAGGGGGAAAGGAAAAGTGTGAGCCAGAAGACAAAGTCCTCAATGACTGGAAGGAAATGAGTGGATAATCTACAGATGACCTCAATGAGTCCCAGAGAGCCAGATCAAATGCCACAAGTCTGAAAGGAGGAGGGGTTTGCTTGAGAGTGTTGAGGCAGCAAATGGGGGAGGCAGAGGAGCCATCTTCCCCTAAATGGACAGCAAAAAGTAGTCCCTGGGAGAGAGTCAGGTTTTAGCTAAGAAAGGAGAGGAAGTTTTGTGCAAATCAAGTAGCGGATGCAGAAGAGTTTGATCCCCATAAATAAATGTTTCCAAAGGCACATGAAAGGAAGGTCAGTAGTGATAGTGAAAGGAAGAATCAAGAAGAAAGCATGGAGCATTTGTAGGATAACAGTTCAAGGAACTGCAGGATCTTGCATTTTGTCCAGAGGCCAATGTAGACAAAGGAGGGAGGCATGATGGATTTATCCATCTTCCAAATTCTGGCCACCATAGACCAAGCATTTGGCTGGTGCTGACAGCCTGGTAATGTTACCCAAACACAGTTGTTGCTCAGCCTTTGTATAGAACATTCTGATAAAATGCCCTGGTGTCTCCCTAAAGAATTCTAGTTCAAGTGTCAAGGAGAGGGTCAATTGGCCTTCAACAGAATCACAGCAGGCCTTAGGGCCAGGAAGCCTAAGGATTATGTACTGAAAAGGCAGGGGGGACTTGTGGGAAGGGAAGGTGACGTTCCCAAAAGAATGCTTCCCCAAGAAAGGTGAAGGGGACCAGCTGGGTTTCTGCCCTATTCCATCCTCCCACCCGGGTGGAGCTCTGGAGGCTCAGATGGGCAGGACTTATGACTTCCTGAGCCAGGCTCAGGATAACTTGGAGAAGAGGACCCTCCGATAGTCCTTTTCCATCGGGTTGTCTCCCTTTCTATTCTTCCCATGGTTGTCCTATCTTGAGCTAGTCCTGCTGAACCATTCATAGAAAATGAACCTCTCTGTCTGCTTCCTGCTTGACCATGAGATCCTCAAGGACAGAGAAGAGTCTTAGCCATGATGGTATCTCCACCATGTGGAACCTTGCCTTTATTCAGGCATCTAAGCATCTGAAGATGAAATGAAGATGGTTAAGGATTCAGAGAGTCTCACCCTCATGATTTGGCAGCCCAGAATGTCTCTGCAAGTGTCTAGGCTGCCCCCTTTCTTTGGGCCAACTAGGTACACAGAATAAACCAACAGCAGTCAGCCTGCAGTAACTAAGTCCCACTCTCCATCTCCCTGGGCCATGTTCAATTTAAATAAATAAACACTAAGGATCTTTTCAATTCCCCATTAATCATTCCTCTGATTCAAGCACTACCAAGTGTTTGGGGTTCTCTATTCCCATAGTGAGAACGAGCTTATGGGACCAGCTTTCAGGCAAGTGGAATAGAGCCAAGCAGGGGCTCGAGCCCTGGTAAAGAAGGGATGGAGGAAGGTGAAGAAAGGAATGCTGAAGACAAATGTGTACTCCCCTTGGTTTGCCCTATTTTTTAGCATCTGAACTGTACACAGTGATTTCTTCATGTTTCTAGTTAGTTTCTCCTATAGGTTCATATTTCGCATGTGGGGCTTGATGTCCCAAAGCCTTTCATTGGGTTCACCTTTCTGATGTGCACTGACAATTGCCCACTGCTTGGCTGAGACAGAATTCTCATCTTCCTGCATCATTTATCCACACTAGGCCTTAAGAGAAAATGAAAAAAAAATGTCTATTCACTCTCCCCTTCCAGACTAGTTACCATGCCTAGTCTGGTTCTGATTAATGCGAGGTAGATGTTGGGATGTTGGCAAGAGTACCCTTGGGGGCCAAAGTGCTCAACAACCGTTTGGAGGGGAGGACAGGTCACACCATGAAGGGTGAACCTGATAGGAAAGGGGCAAATGAAAGGGGCTGTCAGGAGTAAGGAAGCCACTAAACTATGGGAAGAGAACTGACAGGGGAGAGGGGAGGACGTGAGGGAACCTGTCCCTCCTTCCAAGAAAGGAGATGAGCTGAATGTCACCAGTTCCTTAGGAGATGAGACCCACAACTTCATGGCTCAGTTTGTTTGGATGTTGCCTTCTGTTTTATAAGTAGTTCAAACCAGGACACTGGCTATCAACAAAATCTTATGGGTTATTATTACCCTATTTTTAGACTTGAAAGGACACAGTACATTTGTGATCAGAAATGAGGGCCCGGCAGCTGCAAACTGGTTTTAAGTGTGTGGGGAAGTGGCTGATCTCCTCAGATCTAAGTCCCAGGATGAGGCAGGTGGGGACATATGAGCAGGGCCTCAGGAAATCAATAGCCAGGCAAGAGCTAGAATGAGATGGGCACTTTCAAGGAAAACAGGCCAAATTCAAAAAGTTCTGTTTTCTAAATCTCCAACTCATGCAAGGACAGTCAGAAAAAATATGCGTGACTACTGTCATCATTTATGTCTTGATTCACATGACAGCTCATATTTATGATTTTTTTTTTTGAGATGGAGTCTCACTCTGTTGCCCAGGCTGGAGTGCAGTGGCATGATCTTGGCTCACCACAACCTCTCCCTCTCTGGTTCAAGCAACTCTCTTGCCTCAGCCTCCCAAGTAGCTGGGACTACAGGTTCATGCCACCATGCCCGGCTAATTTTTGTATTTTTAGTAGAGATGGGGTTTCACTATGTTGGCCAGGTTGGTCTCATACTCCTGACCTCATGATCCACCCACCTCAGCCTCCCAAAGTGCTGGGATTACAGGCATGAGCCACTGTATCCCTGGCCCATACTTATGATTTTTAATGATACCTGGTACCTTCTTGTTTGAGCATCATTTCTTGTCTTTGAGTCCTTTTGAACAGAGACTTTTCTATGATGTAGGGTATGCTTTTCTCACCAGGGAACTGAAACAGACACAAAGCAATAGGCCAAGATCAGGTCCTTGGAGGCATGGCTTAGAGGACAGTATGGGGATGGGGACACTGAGAAGCCAGGGCTCAGCCCAGACCAGGGATATGGACTGGTCGTAAAAGCCAGAGCAGGTAAAAGATTACCCTCTAGGGAGTCAAGTAATGACTGCAGGTAGGAGGGGCCTAAAGGACCCTTAGTCATGAGAGAACCCTCCACTAGCTGCCTACACTGAGGATTCTGGGAGCTGTGCAGATGACCAGCTGGGACCTTTGGCCCTGGATGAGGATGGACCTCATGGAGCAGAAGAATCTCTTTTCCAGAATAGGCAGGCCCAGTGGGCCTAGGTTGAGACCAGGCTAATAGCTTCCTTACCTCTGATCTTGGCCCTCTAGAGGTTATTACTTTTGTGGTAAGAAAAATCAGGAAAGATTACTCAAAAGAAAACTCTGTCTACTGAAAAAGTGCTTCTCTTGAAGGTTCAGAGCAGAGCTGGCCTGAGCAACCTTCTTGGAGCTGGAGGCCAGTGGGGGCCCCAGACCTGTCTACTCTACTAGCCTCATGGGGTCTCCAGGAGGGAGAAAGGAGGCAGAGGGAAGATGACACAAAGTCAAGCCCAAAAGGCAGGACCACAAAGATGCCAGAGCTTTTAATAACCTATTGGCTTTTCACCAGATAATTTTCATCCTGATCACTGTGACCTGTCAATGTCATTGACCTGACCCACATAGATCCATCCTGTCCTCAGAGACAGAATGGAGAGAGGGGCTTAAAGTGCTGCAGCCAGAGAGGTGATCTGAGCAGCCGGACTTAATCTCAGATAGTGCATTTTTTATCTCCCTGAACCTTTCACACCTGCTGAGTGCCAGGCTTTTGCTAGCTGTTTTATAAACATTCTAATATGGCATCTTCACAGCAATCTTTACAGGATATGTATCATTATTTTTATTTAATAGATGGAGAGACTAAGACTCAAAAGACTAAGGAATTTGCCCAAGGTCAGATGGGCTGGAATGTCAACTGCAAAGCCCATTCTCTCCCATCTGCATTGCATTTCTGAAGGTGTCTGAGCAGAAAAGAGCAGAAATTTTAAGCAGTATTTCCTGCTTAAGCCAAAAATAGCTTGAACCTTTCTTTGTCATCCAAGAACATCATTATGAATGCCCTCCATTGAGATATGTGTTACAATTCAGCCTCACTTCTTGAAGTGTATAGAATCGTTCTCCGCTATACCAAATGTCCCCCAAACAGCTGTGCACTTTTTGGTAGTCTCCTTTCGTAGTTTCCTTTCCTGCTTGCTGTAGTCCATGTTTCTCAGCAGTTTCCAGTTTTTCAGTATTTTCATGCACACCTGCTGCCAGCAGGCCTGAAGATAGTTCTGCCTTATATATGAGAAGTTTACAAAAGCTTTTAACTGCTCAAAGACCTTTTCTCTGACTTCAGTGTTCACCATTAACCTCTGAAGGGCTGGAGTCACCAAACACCCAATTTCAACAACACTGAGGTACGTTCTCTCAACAGCTGACGAATCAAATTGAGCTTACCTATGAAACTGTATTATTTAAACTCTCAATTTTAGATTTGCAGAGAAGTCACAAAGATAATGCAGGGAGGTCTCCTATACTCTTCATCCAGCTTCTCCTAATGTTAGCATCTTACCTATCCACTGTATGTTTGTCAAACTAAGAGACCAACATTGGTTGTATATGTACATTTAATATGCAACAGGATACAAAATGTATATTATGTAATTTCTGATTATCTAGGTAATCTCATTTGGAAGCAATTGTCTAGGAATCCAGTTTCTTCTTGATGTCTCAGGTGATGAAGCTCTTTGTGAAAAAATGCTCTACTACCCCCTTCCGCAGTGAGAAGTTTACAGCTGTGGCAAATCTAAACATTTGGTCTTTTATTTCTTTATTTTTGAGTTGAATCAAGAGAAAGAATGAAATGTACTTACAACAAAATAGTAGCAAAGTACATATATAATTTCACAATTACTGGTTTGATTGGTGTATCAAGTCTTCAGACTTGCACCCATGGGTAAATTCTATTTACTTAATTATGGAAGAATAAATGAGTCAGTTGCTGCTGCATTAATTTCACTTGACCCAGTGGATAAAATCCATTCTGTAATTTCCTTCTCCCTTAGATTTCAGAAAACTTGAACACAGTCATTGGCAAGTGTAGTTGTTACTAAAAAAAAACCATTAGAGAGTGGGACCACTATCTTATCAGCTCTCTATTTAGCACCTGTATAACAGCCAGATAATACAAACAAAGAAAAGAAGGTGGAGAACAGAAGGAGTGAGGGGGAGAAAGAAAAATGTATTTTCATGAAAAGACACGAAGGAAATTTAAATGCATATTACTAAGGGAAAGAAGACAATGTGAAATTGTACAGCTATATACTGTACAATTTCAATAGTATAACAGTCTGGAAAAGGCCACAGTGGTTGCTAAAGGTTAGGGGAGGGAGGGATGAATAGGCAGAGTGCAGAGGATTTTTAGGGCAGTGAAAATACTTTTTATGATACTGTAATGGTGGATACATGCCATAGTACCTTTGCCCAAACCCAGAGATTGCCCATCAACAGTAAGCCTTAATGTAAACTAGGGACTCTGGGTGATAATGATGTGCCAATGCGGGTTCATTGATTGCAACAAATGTACCACTTGGTGAGGAATGCTGACATTGGGAGATGCTGAGCATGTGTGGCTGCAGGGGTAGACGGGGTATCTCTGTACCTTCTGCTCAATTTTTCTATGAACCTAAGCTGGTCAAAATATAAAGTCAAATAAAAAATTTAAGAGGTATTTTAAAGTTGTTGAGACAGAAAAAACAATCAGTTAAATGAACTTATGAGACATTCAGGCAACAGAAAATGAGATTGTAAGAAAACCAGGAGACTTCGGTATATTAGGGCAGGTCCCTGGGAACAAAGTTTGAGAGACAGAGAGAGAGAGAGATTTGGGAAAGCCACAGGAACAGCACCTATAAGGAAGTAAGGGGAGCAGGATGGGACAGAGAGAGGCTTGAAATGTGATCCCATTACAGTGGAGCCTCAGCCCGTCCAAAGGGCAGCTCTGGAGCTGGCATGATCCTTTAGAATTGTCCCAAACTGAGATGGGGGAGCTGGAACTCATACCTCAGTATCAACCAGTCCTTAGTTGCAGGCTATTCTTGCAACAGGGGAGTAAGTTTAGTCAAGTCAGCTTCCTCCATCTGAGAGCAATTCCTGGAGATAGACTTAGCCCTGAGCTGTCAGTCACCAACAAAGCTGGCAGCCAGAGCAACAAGTTCCCTGGTCCTGCAGCAGGGATCTCGGTAGCACACCAGAGCATCTAGTATACACGGTATCCTCAAGTCCAAGAGAAGAGAATGTTTCAGGAAAGGAAGAGCCAGCCATATGGGATATTTCTGAAAGGCTGGGTTAGAGGAGGATACAGACGTGGCAGATGTAGGTCATCGTGATATTAACCAGAGAAATTTTAGTGGAACTGGAAGGATGCAAATCCAACTAGAAAGACTGAGAAGAGAAGGAAGGATGAGGAAAGCAGTACAGACAATTCTCTTGAGATTTTTGAGGTCAGTCAAGAGGAGCAGAGAGATTGGATGTTAAATGGAGAGGGCCATGGGGCTAAGGGTAGTTTGTTATTTGCTTTAAGTTGGAAGATACTAGAACGTGTTTGCCGACAAGCAAAATGACATGAATGATGGAGGAAATTGAGATGCAAGAGAGGGAGGGGAGAGTTTCAGGAGTCATGTCCTTGAGAAGGTGAGAAGGAATAGGATGCAGGGCACAGTTGGAGGGGCTGGCCTTGGACAGGGGGAGGGATACATCATTCATAGTAGTAACAGGGTTGGCCTCCAGAAGATACTAGGTATATACATATAACTATAGAGAGAGAGAGAGCATGAAGCAGATGTGTGTACAGAGGAGAAATGGGACAGGCTTCTGATGGCTTTGCAAGTCCAGGCCCTCCCTGAGGCCTGCCTGGAGACCCTCTTCTATGCCATCAAATACCTCTTTGTCTTTACTACAAACATCCCTTTCTTGGTAAATTTAACTCTACTGAGATACTGATTTTTGCAACCAGAATCTTATCTATGATATGGAGCATTGCCTGACTGACATGCAATTAGCTTCAGGCCCAAGAAGACACCCTTGATACGAGCCAGCTTCAGCAGAGAGAGCTACCCTGCCACGTGACTCAGGCCCTTTCCTAGAACTGTACCATGGATCTCATACAACACTGATCTGTCCAGTGCCAGTCCACTAGTGAAAGACTGGATGCAAGAAAATGCAAAATCTAAGGAACAATTAACATAAATCCAATCTATTTTTCAATAAATAATATCTAGCCTTCAAATAGATTCTATGATGACTAGATAGAAACATAAAGTAAAACAGAACACTGATTTTAATGCCCATTATGATAGCACTGTAAAAAAAATGCATTGGTTTGGGAGGCCGAGGCGGGCAGATCATGAGGTCAGGGAATCGAGACCATCCTGGCCAACATGGTGAAACTCTGTCTCTACTAAAAATACCAAAATTAGCTGGACGTGGTGGCACGTGCCTATGATCCCAGCTACTCGGGAGGCTGAGGCAGGAGAATCACTTGAACCAGTGAGTCAGAGGTTGCAGTGAGCCAAGATTGCACCCCTGCACTCCAGCCTGGTGACAGAGTGAGACTGTCTCAAAAAAAAAAAAAAAAAAAAGCATTTGGACTGAGTTTGGTGGTGTGCACCTGTAGTCCCAGCTACTCAGGAGGCTGAAGCAAGAGAGGCGCTTGAGCCTAGGTGCTCTGGACTGTCGTGAGCTATGTCTACCTGGTGTCTGCATTAAGCATGGCATCAATATGGTGACCTCCCAGGATCAAGGGACCACCAGATTGTCTAAGGAGGGGTGAACCAGTCCAGGTTGGAAACGGAGCAGGTCAAAACTCCCATGCTGAGTAGTCATGCAATCGCACCTGGAATAGCCACTGCACTCCAGCCTGGGCAACACAGTGGGAGCCCATATCTTAAAAAACGAAAAAACAACAACAAAAAAACCCAAAACACATTTGGGAATAAGATGGGAAAAATACACCAAAGTGGTAATAATAATAATGTATTAGGTTAATGGGACCATGTATGTTTCCCCCTAATTTTCTCTATTTTAATTCTAAAATGTGGCTATATCATGTAGACAATTTAATGCAACTCCTCTTCTTGAAGCTCACACCCAAGCAGCTGGGGTGGTTTCCCGGATGTCCCCAAGTTATCACAGATTTTATGTCCAAAAGGAAGAAAATACTCACTCGAGAATTGGGGCCAAAGAAGGCCATCAGAGGAAGTAGTTGTTAAAATCAAAGAGGACTCCTACCTTCTGGCCAGGGACACCAATTACAGTCCCACAATAAAGCCCAGGATGAGAACTGGGTGACTACTTGAGCATGATCAGATTTTTCAGCCTGTTCCCATTGCAGGAACACTGCCATGAAATCTCTGAAATGTAAGAAAAGGCTGGGCACATGTGGCCGGCTCCTGTGGCAGGCCCTGCCCCTTCCTGGTCCTCTTTTGTGCCTGTTCTCTCGGCACCTGGACCTCCCTCAGCATTGCTCTTCCTGAAAGTGCCGAGGGTTTTATTAGGAACCACACCGAGCACTGACCCTGAACTTCATCTTTGCTAAATACTTTCAAATTACCTTAATGAGGATTCCCCTCCACCTCCCAGGGAGGCCAGTTTAAAGGTTGTCCTATGACTCTTATTTCACAGTGAGGAACAACAGGTCATTAAATGGCTTACTCAGAGACCCACTGGGGCAACTGGAGCAAGAACTTTGTGTTCCTCTGGGCTCAATACTTTTCTTAGCTCACCGAGCCCAGCCAATGCTTCAGGCAAGTGAGAACTGAAAAGAATAAACAGTGATGGGGGAAGGAGGACTTGTCACCCAAGCTCTGCCCTGAGTAAGCAGCCATGCTTCTGTGCACCTGCTCACTCCCTGTCCTTTCTGCTGTTACAGACAAACTAATGGAGCCCTATTGTTCCTCCAGCTTCAACAGAGGCCAAGGAAGAGTGGACTGCTGTGGGGTTCAGGTTCACCAAACGAGTGAGACACCCACCCCAGAGCTAAAATACAATACAATGATTGGCCTTGTGTTTGTGGATAGTAATAACTAAGGCAGGTAGCAGCGTGCTGGCAGGAAGTTCTTCCTAGAGAGCAAAGGAATGTGGGAATAATTTGAGAAGAGGCCCCACCCGTCAACAACTGGAGCCAGTTATCAAATAAACTGAAATTAATTACTTTATATTCAATATTACTATTTAGTGAGTGGTACTGTGTGCAGGGCCCACGCTAGGTGGTAAGCAAAGCCACGGCAGTCCCACATGTCAATACCCACTGTCAGGGGCCAGGGATGCTGGTCAGGTAGGCTGATGCATTGGTGTAGTCCTAGGGAGCATTTGGACTAGTCTGTGTGGTCTATTGGCAAGACCAGATAAAGGCAAAAGGCAGGTGCAGAATTCACATCCGTGGAGAGGTGCCCGGAGTCACACCTACTGGTGGGTACATGGCAGAGAAGCCAAAAGAGTTAGCAGGGCTCCGTCACCTCTTACTTGACCTGCAGGTCTCTGCTTCAGTGCCACTTCCTCCCAGAAGTCACCCAATCACTCTCAGGCATATGTTAAGCTCCCCTGTTAGATACTCAGATTGTACCATTCATGAGTGTGATTGTTTGATTAACGGTCTGTTTCCATGAAAATAGGGATGGGAGAAGGGGCTCTGTCTTGTTCCCTGTTTTTGTCCTCAGCCTGGCACTAAGAGGCTTTCTATTCATATTTAGTGAGCCACTAGCCTTCACAGCACTCACCACTTCAGAAGGCTGTAAGTGCTTGGATAATTCTTTATTGACTGTCTTCCTCCTTGCTAGGCTGTAAATCGTAAGAGCACAAGAACCTTCTTTGTTTTGTTCTCCATCACATACATCTTTGGCACAGCACTTACACATGACAGCACTCATATTGTTGGTAGAAATCAATAATAAGTGAATAAACAAACATGAATAAAGGTCCAAAGATTAGCAGTGGGTAGGAAAAGGAAGACAATACCGAGAGGTTAGGAATTCAGTATGTCCAAGAACAGAGTTAGGCGAGCAGAAAGTGAGAAAGCACAGGACTTCTGTATCAATAGATGTGGAACGCCTAGAATCTCCTTTTCAGGAATGGACTGCATGGTGGGTGTAGTTAAGGGAACAGGGAAGGCATGCCATTATATTAGAGATGACTGACCAAGTCCAAATCTTCTTTCTCCTAGAAGGAAAGCTAAGCCATTTATTTCCTACTCTGCAAAGTGTAAAGCAGGGATCCTTTTCTTTTGCGTGATGAAGCCTTAAGCTCCTGCAAAGTTTGGGGAACCGGGGAAAATGGCTTAGCAACCTGCAGGATCAGGGTTCCACAAATAACAGTGGATCTTAGACTCTTGTCTGGGAGCCTTAGTGCCTCTTGCTGAATCCCCGAATCACAAGGGCCTGACTAGTTATGCTGCCGCCTTCCTGTCTGGTAGATAGAGGCCTTAACACGCATCATTTGCGGCTGTTTTTGCTGGAACTTCTAATCCCCTTTCTTCCCAAGTGTGAGTGCAAAAGGCTCAGGGAAGGGTTCAGGAAGGAGAGTGAGCCTGCATGATGACATGAGAAGATGTGGTCCATCTGAAAAGCTACACAAGGCATCTCTCATCTCTCTCTTTGCAATAAATCTCCCTGGATCCCTAGACAGTGCTTGCCAGAGTTGGCTGCTAATGCAGAGACTTTCCTGGAAGTTAAGAAACAGTGTGAATATTCAAGAAGTATAAACCAAGTTCCAGATGGGAATTCCTGGAACCGTCTTTTTCTGGGTGATCTCCTCCCTCCACTACCATCCTAAAACTTGTTTTGATGGGCTGTTTTTATGAAATTCCTTCTTGTCTCCAACTTCTGCTTCCCACCCTTCTGGTCACCAAAATGGAAGGAAAAGCACTGAATTTTTAAAGCAGCTGCCTGACCCCCACAGCAACACACACACACAAACACACACACACAGCCCTCCAAAACACTTTCTCCATTTTTAGCAAGCAAAAGGGGAGTGGGGCAGAAAGCAGGCTTTTGCAGTGATCTATCTTGTTTCCTGGTCAATCCATTTGGATGATGACTGACAGATGTTAAAATGGAGCCTCGTAGTTTAAGGTGCCTGCACTGTGATTGACTCCATCTTGTTGCAATAAACAAGTATTTATCACTAATACCTTGTAGGGCTCCTGGGAGAACAGAGGTGGCATACACTACACCACGCTCACCTAGTGTTCAATTTATTCTTGCTAATTTTACCAGTCTTTGGAGGGGGATGAACCAAAATTTTCCCTTCTGTGTGTGTGTGTATGTGAGTGTGTATGTAAGTCTGTATGTGTGTATGTGAGTGTGTGTACCTGTGTGTGTGTGTGTATGAATGTATGTATGTGAGTGTGTGTACCTGTGTATGTGTGTGTATGAATGTATGTGTGTGTGTGTACCTGTGTGTGTGTGTATGAATGTATGTGTGTATGTGAGTGTGTGTACCTGTGTGTGTGTATGAATGTATGTGTGTATGTGAGTGTATGTGTGTAGGTGTGTGTGTGTATGAGTGTGTGTATGTGTGTGTATGAATGTATGTGTGTATTTGAGTGTGTGTACCTGTGTGTGTATGAATGTATGTGTGTATGTGAGTGTGTGT
The DNA here is from genome assembly GCF_029289425.2 of Pan paniscus. Taxonomy (NCBI): domain Eukaryota; kingdom Metazoa; phylum Chordata; class Mammalia; order Primates; family Hominidae; genus Pan; species Pan paniscus. The sequence goes on along the minus strand of NC_073256.2, from coordinate 118,741,852 downwards.
ACCTGTGTGTATGTGTGTGTATGAATGTATGTGTGTATGTGAGTGTGTGTACCTGTGTGTGTATGTGTGTGTATGAGTGTGTGTGTGTCTGTGTGTAGGTGTGTGTATGTGTCTGTGTGTAGGTGTGTGTGTATTTCAGTGTGTGTATGAGTGTGTGTATGTGTGTGTGAGTGTGTGTGTATGTGAGTGTATGTGTGTAGGTGTGTGTGTTTCAGTGTGTGTGTGTGTGAGTGTGTCAGTGTGTGAGTGTGTGTGTGTGAGTGTGTGTGAGTGTGTGTGAGTGTGTGTATGTGTGTGAGTGTGTGTGAGTGTGTGTGAGTGTGAGTGTGTCAGTGCGTGTGTGAGTGAGTGTGTGAGTGTGTGTGAGTGTATGTGTGTGAGTGTGTGAGTGTGTGTGAGTGTGTATGTGTGTGAGTGTGTGAGTGTGTGTGAGTGTGCGTGTGAGTGTGAGTGTGTGTGAGTGTGCGTGTGAGTGTGAGTGTGTGTGAGTGTGTGAGTGTGTGTGAGTGTGTGAGTGTGTGAGTGTGTGTGTGTGTGAGTGTGTGTGAGTGTGTGTGAGTGTGTGAGTGTGTGTGTGTGAGTGTGTGTGTGAGTGTGTGAGTGTGTGTGAGTGTGTGTATGAGTGTGTGTGAGTGTGTGTGTGTGATTACTCTTCCATCTAATATTTTAGTCCAATTCATCCCCCCAAATTTTCAAGATAAAGTTACTTAAATTCTTTTCAGTTCAAGTATCACAAATGTTGGTTTTCTATCTCACTTGACTAGCCTGAAAAATGCTGGGCTTCTGTAAATTGCACTGGCTTGATTTAAGCTGTTGTCTAATTTGGTCTTAATCATAACAACAAAAAAATCATAAACAACACAAATTCTTTGGAGTTTTACCAAAGTGAGGAGTTTCTATGTTCATTCAAACAAAGTGCTCACAATCATGTTTTTACTGAAATACAAAGATATAAAATGCTATTTCCAGGCAGGAGTAAAGAGTCATTCCCAAACTTGTAACTCTAAAATGATCTCATTCTGCTAATAAATGGAGCCCAGCATATGTGTTGACATGCTGGAGGGACGCACTGTCGTAGACTCTTTATTGTCAGGCTCTTGGCCTGACTTCAGCTTCTACTGCCCTGCCAGCTACATAGGTGTCTGTCAGTCACTTCACCTTTCTGGGCTGCGGTTTCCTTCTGTAGCTCACAAGGTGACGGTTCTTGTCTGTTTCTAAGGCCCCCTCTGGCTCTGGGGTGTCATGATACTTTGAATAAGGAGGAAATCATTTTGTCCAGGGCCAAATCTGGACCACTGCCTGATTTTGTATATCTCACACACTAGGAATGGCTTTTTACAAGTTTTAGTGGTTGGAAAAATATAGTATTTCGGGAAACATGAAAATTATGTGGAATTTAAACTTCAGTGTCCATAAATAAAGTTGAACTGGAACACAGCCGGGCTCACTTGTTTGTGTATTGTCTGCGGCTGCTTTCACACGACAATGGCAGTGTTCAGTAGTTGCCATGGAGACAAGCCTATAATATGGGCCACAAGCCTAAAATACTTACAATCTGGCCCTTTCCAGTAAAAGGTTGCTGGCCCCTGGTCTCGTCCAACTGCTTGACAGATGAGGACATTAATGCTGAGTGAACTGACTTGGCCAAGGTCCTGGTTCTTAAAGACAAGGTATAGTTATAGGAAGAAAGAGGCAAATAGCCATTTTGAAGCATACAAAGGAACAAAAACAATTAACAATAAGCCAAGATTAAGGATGCAAAAGTAATTTCTTCCTCAAATGCCAAAGGATAATGTGTTCTACAACAGATAAGGACAAAGATATCGTGAAACCCTTCCAGCACCCCACACCATTTGTGAGGAAGAACTGATATTTTCTTAATCTGGAATCAAATGACAATGGGCTGGTGAGGAGGATTTGGGAAGGGGTAGATTACATCAGAAATTGCTCGAGTTTCTTCATACTGATAACACTCCAGGAAGCCTACATCCACAATTGCTGAAGGAAATGGAGGTGGACATTAGAAACGCTTTAGTGGGTCTTTTCAAAAGTGCAGATCTGGAGGGGGTGAGGCAATACAACGTCTGGGGACAGGAAGCCTGGACTAGACTAGAACTTTCGTCAGATGGAGGTCTAGTGTTAGGAAATCCTAAAGCCCTTTATGACACAGAGGCTCAACTTATAATAGCCAGCATTGTTCTGAGGTTGGCCCCTACTAACCTCCTGGCAAGAGGTTAAATAGGAGCAAAATAAATGTTGCATTGGCAACATAGCAGTTTTGAAAAGCTTTAGACAAAGTTCCATGTGGGGATAAAGCTCCTCACCCTTCAATTTACACAGGGCAGATTGCCTTTGCCTGGGAAGCTCCCGGTAGTGCGTAATAAATATTCCAAACCCAAGCATAAATAGGGATGAGATGAAACTGCTCCAATGTCCAAACTGTTGGCAGTCCACTAGGTACCAAACATTACCCCTGTGGGAAGGGCCTTAGGCAGTTAAAATATGAAGTTGAAAGTTGGGCGCAGTGGCTCATGCCTGTAATCCCAGCACTTTGAGAGGCCGAGGCGGTCGCGTCACTTGAGGTCAGGAGTTCAGGACCGGCCTGGCCAAATGGTAAAACCCTCTCTCTACTAAAAATACTCTACAAAAAATTAGCTGGGCACGGTGGTGGTCACCTGTAATCCCAGCTGCTCCAGAGGCTGAGGCAGGAGAATCGCTTGAACTCGGGAGGCGGAGGTTGCGGTGAGCCAAGATCACGTCATTGCACTCCAGCCTGGATAACACAACGAGACTCCATCTCAAAAAAATAAAATGAAATAAAATAAATAAAATGAAATAAAATTGAACTTACCAAATAGAATTTACCCTGGAAAATTGGATTATTTACAACACACAATACAGGTGCTGCAGAGTCAGTAAGAGTCAGGACGTTACTGTCTCAGTTTAACTCAGTGACAAGCTGCCCAGGGTTGCATCCAAAATCTAGGGAACGCAATGCGACAAGCTTGCGTTCCCATGTAACTTTGGACAGGTTGCTAAACCTGTCAAGCCTCCTTGTCTTCTCCTGTAATGCCAATAAGAACAATAATAATAGCACCTACTTTATGGACTACTATATTTAAATGAGATTTTAGAGGTAAAGTGCTTGAGAGATGTTGGTCACTAGTAAGTGTTCATTAAATGCCTTCTGTTCACTGTTGGCTGCATTGTGTGGCATATTAACTGAGAGCATGGATTTGGGTGCAAATAATCCTGGGTTGGAGTCCCAGCTTCACCACCAAGTAGCCTTGTAACCATGAGTAAATTCCTTCAATTCTTTGAGCTTCAGTTTCTCTACTGTAAAATAATGATAATAATAGTTACCTCAAGGAGTTGTTGTGAGGATTAAATGAAAAAATATACTTACAGTGCTTGGGAGAGTTTCCAGCACTTAGATATCATTATCACCATCATAATCATCATCATCATCATCATTAATTGGTTGGTTCTGCCTTTAGAAAGCTTCTGAAGACAGCCTTCAACACAGGAAGCCTGATATAAGATGCTTATGTGGCACACAGAATATAAAAAGTTTTTACATAAGTGATTTGATCCAGTGAAGTTCCTCATACACATTAGAAAGGCCAAGTGAGACGCCAGTGAGAAGGACTCCAGGGCCAATCCTGCCTGCCCCAAAACCCTCCAGGCAAGCCCAGAAGGTGCTCCCTGGATTCCCTACTTCAGAATCACTGGGGTTCTTGCTTCTTGTTTGCTCACCTTCTTTCTGCTAAATTCTGTTATTCTTGTTTGCTGCCAGGCTTCTCAACATGTGGAACTCACTGCCACCATACTGCCTCATGTTCCACGTAAGAGGTAAATGCCAGTCTCATATTTATCAATAATAAGGTAGAAACCATTGCCTCTGAGGAGGAAAGGGTGACTTCATATCTGGTCCAATCTCCCTTCTTAGTTTGTGGAACCAGTACTGTTTTCTACCATTAACAGATCTGTTTGCTTATCTAATATTCCCAGATCAAATTACCCAGTTTCCACTCCGATGGGCTTGACAAACCTGCTCTCTCTATAACTTGGTACCCTGCACCCTTTCACACCTGCTGACTCCTTCACAATGAAGAGAAGGGAGCCAGTCTCCTGAGATTAAGGAATTATAAAAACATGTACTGTAGGTATCAGTGGCGCCTTATTTAGCACACATTTTGTGATAAGTCCAAGGTATTCTTTCCACTAGATTTAAGAACTGAGGATCTCTTCTGCCAAGTAAGCCAGATTGGTAGACTTGGCTTTCCATCCATTTCCCCATGTGCCTGTATGGGTGGGACACTAGAGAATAAATAATGCAGGAAATTCAGGGCCCTGTATTCCTAGGTTCATTCCTATCAGAATTGCTTCATCTAATGTCTTCGTTTTACTGATGAGGAAATCAAGAAGCTGTAACTCACAGCTGGATTCTAGTCAAGCCAGATAGGAGCTTAGCTCTCCCGACTCTCGGGCCACTGCTCTTTCCTCCTTAAAGTTTTGTTGCTTTCCAGGCTCATAGCTGGAGTGGATTTTCACTCTCTTTTAAAATTTATTTTTTAGAGACAGCGTCTTGCTCTGTCACCCAGGTTGGAGTGTAATGGTGCGATCATAGCTCACTGTAGTCTTGAACTTCTGGGCTCAAGGGATCTTTACACTTCAGTCTCCTGAGTAGCTAGGACTACAGATGCATGCCATCATGCCTAGCTAGAGGAGTGGATCCTCAGTGCCTTTTCCTTTTGTTCTGTGCAGCCATGGCTCATTTGGGGTGAGCCTAATCTGTCTTCTTATCCTTGGGTCCCAGCTAATGTCTGGTCCTCTCTGTGCATGCCATTCTCTGCACACTTCCCCCAGTGGCTTGTGGTCAGAACCAATGCTTATTTGGGATGAATAATTCAGTTGCCTGGATCTAAATGGCAGAAAGCTTTGGAGCTTGAAGGGTGAAGCCACGACATGTTCTCTCAGTTTTGGGAAGGCTCAGAACCAAAGTCCCAGTAGAAAAGCCAACTCTGAGCTAGGCCAGAAACCAAGAGGGCCTTGGGGCCTGGAGACCCCAACCAATCTCCTCTCCAGCAGCTAAAGTCTGCAAGGCCAGTCTGAGGAGTGTCCTGGTGCCTTACACCCATGGTTGTAGGTTGAGTCAAAGGGTGACTATGAGGCTTGTGTGTCTAGGATCCAATGATATTGGGCTCCAATGGTATAAACAAAGTGGGTGGCCAAAGGCAGAAGCCCTAAGGGGAATGTGGGGAGCCAAGATACAAAAGAGTGTCGGAAACCAGACAAGAGCTCCTAGAGAATGTGTGTGTGTGCAGGTCTATCCTGTCTCTGCCAAGACCATGTGGGCATCTCACTGAAGCTTCCCAGCAATTATTTGAGGTAGATGTTATTTTCCCCATTTCAAAGGCCAAAAAACTGAGTCTTGGAGAAGTTATTTGCCAAAGTCACACACCTGGCAAATGTCAGAGTCAAGACCAGAGGAGCCCAAGCCTTCTGACTCCACAGCTCATGTTCTATCCAGCTCACCATGCTGCCTTATAGACAGGTCAATCTGTGTTTACCAGAGAACTCAGACTGACATACGTGGCAGGAGTCACACAGCCAACTATGCAGTCCTAGGGCTGGAAGGACACCACTAGTCATCTAGTCCAACTCTAAGTAGACTGATTTCCTTGGCCACAGTGGTTCTCACATCATGCCCTGAATTGGGGCCTCGGAGATTTCAATGGGGACAGAGAAGGAGGATGGACACAGGTCACCTGCGGTTTCCACTCATCTCTCAAACCCCCATCCCTCCAACCAGAGCTACCTGTTTCTTTGAGTTGGGAAAGGGTTTAGACAACCTCAGTTCTTCCAGGAGCTCCAGCCTCTGCTTCAACACCCTGCATAAAAGGGAACTGCCCTAGAGCTAAGCAGGTAAAGATGTGTGGGCAGTACTCATGAAGTTGTCTTCTTGTCTGAAGAGCCCTGCACTACAAATAAAAGTGTGATGAGCTAAGTCTAGTACAAATGGCTGCCTTAGAATTTCCTCACATTCATTCATTCACTTGAGAATCATTAAATTAGAACCACTGTACATCTGATCCAGCAATCTGGTTTTTATAGAGGCCCCAGTAGATTATGCTGTGGGACAAACAGGATAATCTCTCTGATGTCACCCTCAAAAGATTAAAGAACACCTTTAAATCACAGCTAGTGATCTATCAGGCATAAACTTATCTCAACTTTTTAATAGAGGTGCTATTTATGTTTTTGGCTGTCATTACCTCTTGATATAACAGGTTCAGTAAGTTGCCACCACCTAAGCACTTCCTTTTACCTGCCCTATGTTTACCTCTCTCACTTTCCAGGGGTAACCCCCGGGGTGCTGTGTGTTGGTAAACATGCTCAACCTGCTGTGGCTGAAGCACTAGTTTAACAAATAATTCTTGAATTGACAGTCCAGACAAATGGTGTCATCGTAAATGCATATTGGCCAGGTTTTCAGTCCGTTAAAATCCTTTCTAGGGGAGAGGCCACCAATGTTCTGGAATTTTGGATATGCTGAGCAGTTTTTCTATTATTTAGACAACTCTTGAATCCTCAGACAACTTTCAAACCCTTGGCATTTCTGAGTGGCTGGAGTAGGGGGTGTTGATTGCTTCTCATCTGTTACCTGGGTTCTTTCATATATCCTCACCTCTGTCTCCCTAGCCAACATATGTACATTTAGACACATTTAAGCAATCTATTATCTTTCAATACACCGAGACCAGAAAAATTTCATTCTGATGACCTCTGCACAAGCTGTTGGCAATTCCAGGACCTCTTTGATGCGTTCTAATATACCCCACTCTAGACATGCCTCAGTTTATAGGCATCACAAGGAAGAAGGGTATCACAGAGGAGGAAGGTTATAGTTCTGGATGAAGGAGTTCTGAAAACTAAGAGTATAATTATTTAAGTTCCAAAAAGTTTAACCCTTTGCAACCCAAGTTTCTTCATCTAGATCAGCACAGATCCAGGGTTCAAAATATGGCTTCACAAACTATAACAAGTATTTCCCTGTTTGGGTCCCATCTGCTAGCATGAAACTGTGATGAACATTAAGAGGAGCTGCTTCATCTCCTGCAGTGGGATCATGGTTGTCTGATGGCTCCAACATTGTCCCTCTGCATGTTGTACCAAGGCCAGGTTTCTCATGTTCTCTTCCCAGCCAATGATTGAACATGGTGGCATTCCTGCAGGACCTGGGTCTCCTCAACCAGGAGAACCTGCCTCAAGAACTCCCCAGAAGCCTGGCTGAAACTTTCTTGGAATAAGGCTACAGTCTGAGACTCTTCCTACTTAATCCTCCTTCACAGGGGTCAGACCTACATCATGGTCTGATGGTTTCCCCAGCGTTGTTGGCTTCTTCCTTCTTCTCCTTCACAGGCAGTGCCCTCAATAAATGCTTTGCTCATCTAATCCTGACTTAGTGTCTACTTTTTGGGGGACCTGAACTAACACAAGAAACTGTAGACTTCTCTCCTTTAAAGTCAGGCTTCACCACATTCCCAACTGTTTCCAGCAAGCATCTCACATGTGTTCATGAACATGGGCTACACAACATCCACTCTCTTCCTCCCGTCCTGTGCTGCTCCAGCTTCCTAGAGAGATGCCTGCATCACAGTCTTTGATATTCCCAAGCTTCATGGGGTCTCCACTGATGCTAACACCTCTTCTTCTATTTGTGGAGCCCCTGATACCCACTTTCTGCAGATGTATCAGAAGTCAGGGTATACCAGAACCCTCTGATGATCTGAAGCTATGCCCACTGCAGATGGATGCAGCTAAGCCTACATGCTATGATAAGTCCCTTACCTTCGTTCATTACAAGGGTTCCCATGTAGAGCTGGATGGTGCTCCCATTGTCACATATTACCTTTTGTGAGAAGAGGTCATTCAGTTTTTGCCCAGTTCCCTTCCTTTAGAACGTAGACTCAGTCCTGAGCTGAAAGAACAGCTTGATGACAGATGTGCTATATTTAAACCATTCTCCTTTTCTGACTCTAGAAGAGTCTGACTTCCCTCTCTTTGGATGACTGTTTTCCTACAAGACTCCTTATTCCTTATTCCTTCATTCAAAGGATCTTCTTATGAGTCTCCAATACATATTAATTCTGTAGTGATAATAGCAAAGGCTCAAACTGGGCCTACCATATTCTGGGTTGCTCCATGTGGGGTTTTGTGGATTCATCTGTTTGTATGTGTGTTACATGTGTATGTGTGTGGCAAAACACGTGTAATTCTTACATTCCATCTTGCCTCTCCTTCCCATCTCATGACACCCCCATCTGTCACAGCCTCCATAGCCTTCCCTGCTCTTTCAGCTGCCAGCCTCCACCCCACAACCCCATGCTCTTCTATTGTTGCCAGTATTTCCACTTGACTGGTTTTGGGGTCTTTTTTTTCATTATTTTGTGTTTCAAAACATTTTGGGGGAACTTGTAGAGTCAAAGTTGTGCTAAAATGTAAAAAGTTAAAGACATTGGAGTACAGCAAAGTAAGGTTTACAATACTTTGTTTGTAGGTAATACTCAAGTTAAGGAAGAAGGAAACTGAAATAATCTAGTGTTTACCCAGGGAACAGCACTGGAGAAGCCACTCTGAGTAGGCATGGCAGATTTCCAGAAACAATAACAAGTGCAACTGATGAAATTTTTTGACTGATAAATGTACACATGCCAAAATAGACACATGTTATAACAGACACTATTGACCCCACCAGATCCCCTTGGACCCCTTGACTGTTTTATGTGTGCTGTTTCCCTGGCTTTTATGTGTTTTTACCTCCAATGACTTGTGACGATGAACTTTTCTTTGGAATATTTCCCTCAGGTTACTGGAACACTTTACCCGCACATGCACAGAGCCAGAAGTACCTGGAATTTTGCACCTCCCCAGGCCACTCTTATCTTATGATTAGCTGGTTTGGTAGCATGAAAGCCCAGCTCCCTGGCCTCAGGTTGGGATAAATTTAAAAAGATATGTGTAAATAGAGATTTATGCCTTGTTGCTGCATTAAAAACTCAATATTGAAAATTGTGAGTTCTCAAATTAATATGTAAATTTAATAAAATTTCCATCAAAATTTTAATGGAATTTTTGGGAATAGATATAATTAAAAATCTAAAATTTATCCAAAACAACAAAGGTAAAAACACCCCCCCAAAAAAATTTGTAAAAAAAAATAGAGAACTAAGGAAGTCTTCTCTCACCAGATATTAAAATGTATTACACAATTACAGCAATTGACTGTAACTGCTGAATGACGTGGTTCTTGGTTCTGGTGTAAAAATATAAAGAGGTGCAGAACAGAATAAAAATTCCAGAAACAGACCCAAATATTTATACAATCATTTAGAGTATGATAATGGTAATGGTTTATATCATTATGAAAATATTACTCAAGTAATGATGTTGGAAATAACATGATAACTCGCCCCCAAATTAAATACATTCCCAGTGAATTTAAGTTTTAAAAAGAACCTTTGTCTTCTAGCAATAATAGGCTAGGCAATTCAGATCAACGCTCCTGCTGAAAACAATCAGAAAACCTGAAAAAGTATAAAATACACCTCCTTGAAGGTATCTGAGAGCCAAAAAGTCAGTGAAAAATAATAAGGTCAAGATCTAAGAGATGAAGGAAACTCAGAGAGGTAAACACAGCATCTGGGGATGCTTTACCCCTGGAGGTGTTGGCCAGTTTCAAAGTAGATGGCTGAGAGGCTGTAGACTACAACACTTTTGAGACCCCTAAGGAGCTAAGAGAATGAAAACTGGAGTAAAGGACAATTTGGAAAGGAAAGCCTCTAGTAAACTCCCAGTACATTGGTTTGGATTCCTGAAGGGCTATGCCTGAATAGTGAGTGTGGAAGTAGATAAGCCCTCATACTGAACAGTTTCCAGTCATTTCCAACCCTGATTGTATTGGGTTGATCCTGGATTGTTATAACCCTAAGCAACCTCCTAGAAGTACAGGCATATTTTGTTTTATGTGCTTTATTTTATTGGACTTCCTTTGATTGCACTTTCCAGATATTGTTTTTTTTTTAATAAATTGAAGGTTTGTAGCAACGCTGCATTGAGGAAGTCTATCAGTGCCATTTTCCCAGCAGCATGTGCTCACTTAATGTCTCTGGGTCACATTTTGGTAATTCTTGCAATATTTCGAACTTTATTGTTATTATTATTTCTGTTGTGGTGATCTGTGATCAGTGATCTTTGATGTTACTATCATAATTGTTTGGGGGCCCTGCAAACTGTACCCATATAAGATGGTGAACTTAATTGATAAATGTGTATGTTCTGACTGCTATGACTGGCCGTTCCTCCATCTCTCTCCCTCTCTTTCAACCTCTCTATTCCCTGAGACACAACAATATTGAAATTAGGCCAATTAATAACTCTTCAATGGCCTCTAAGTGTCCAAGTGAAAGGAAGAGTTGCGTATCTCTCACTTTATATAAAAAGCTAGAAATAATTATAGCTTAGTTAGAGGAAGACATTTTGAAAGCCAACATAGGCTGAAAAGTAGGCCTTTTGTGCTAAATAGTTGGCCCAGTTGTGAATGTTAAAAAAAAAAAAAAAAAGGTCTTGAAGAAAATTAAAAGTGCTACTCCAATGAACACACAAATGATGAGAAAAGCCTTATTACTGATGTAGAGGAAGTTTCAGTGGTCTGGGTAGAAGATCAAATCAGCCACAACATTCCCTTAAGCCAAAGTCAGATCCAGAGCAAGGCCCTAACTCTCTTCAATTTTATGAAGGCTAAAAGAGGTGGAAAAAACTGCAGAAGAAAAATTGGAACCTAGCAGAGTTTAGTCTGTGAGGTTTAGAGAAAAAAGCCATCTCCATAACGTAAAAGTGCAAGGTAAAGCAGCAAGTGCTGATGGAGAAGCTGCAACAAATTGTTCAGATCTAGCTAAAATCATTGATGAAGCTGGCGTGCTAAAACAACAGATTTTTGAAGTAGAAAAAAACAGCCTTCTATTGAAAGAAGATGCCATCTAGAACTTTCATAGCTAAAGAGAAGTTAATGTTGGCTTCAAAGAACAGGCTGACTTTCTTCTTAGGGGCTAATGTAGCTGGTGACTAAATTGAAGCCAATGCTCACTTACCATTCCAAAAGCCCTAGGGCCCTTGGGAAGTATGCTAAAGCTATCCGGCCTGTGCTCTATAAATAAAACAACAAAGCCTGAATGACAGCATATCTGTTTACAGCATGGCTTACTGAATATTTAAAGCCCACTTTTGAGATCTACTTCTCAGAAAAAAAATTTCTTTGAAAACATTACTGCTCATTGATAATGCACTGGTCACCCAAAAGCTCCAACAGAAATGTACAGGGATGTATATTAATGTTGTTCTAATGGCCGCTAATGCAACATCCATTCTGTACCTCTTGGACAAAGAAATAATTTGATTTTCACATTTCACTATTAAATAAATACATTATGTAAGATTATAGCTGCTATAAAGCATGATTCTTCTGTTAGATCTGGGCAAAGTAAATCGAAAAGCATCTGAAAAGGATTCACCACTTTAGATGCCATTAAGAACATTTATGATTAGGCCGGGTGCAGTGGCTCATGCCTGTAATCCCAGCACTTTGGGAGGCCAAGATGGGCAGATCACAAGGTCAGGAGATCAAGACCATCCTGGCTAACAAGGTGAAACCCCATCTCTACTAAAAATACAAAAAATTAGCTGGGCATGGTGGTGGGTGCCTGTGGTCCCAGCTGCTCAGGAGGCTGAGGGAGGAGAGTGGCATGAACCCGGCAGGTAGAGCTTGCAGTGAGCCGAGATAGTGCCACTGCACTCCAGTCTGGGTGACAGAGTGAGACTCTGTCTCAAAAAAAAAAAAAAAAAAAAGAACATTTATGATTCATGGGAGGAGGTCAAAATAATAATATTAATAGAAGTTTGTAAAAGGTGGATTCCAACCATCATGAATGACTTTGAAGGGATCAAGACTTCAGTGGAGGAAGTAACTGCAGATGTGGTGGAAATGGCAAGAGAACTAGAATTAGAAATGGAGTCTGAAGATGTGACTGACTTGCTGAAACCTCACAATAAAACTCGAACAGATGAAGAGTTGCTTCTAATGGATAAGAAAAGAAAGTGGTTTCTTTAGATGGAATGCTCTACTCCTGGTGAAGATGCTGTGAACATTGTTGAAATGACAACAAAGGATTGAGAGTGTTTCATAATCTCAGTTGACAAAGCAGCAGCAAGGTTTGAGAGGATTACCACAATTTTGAAGAAGCTCTATGGTAGGTAAAATGCTATCAAACATTATGGTACATTAGAGAGAAACCTCTCAATCAATTCAGCAAATTTCATTGTCAACTTATTTTAAGAAATTGCCACAGCCACCTCAACCTTCAGCAACCACCACCCTGATCAATCAGTAGTTATCAATATCAAAGCAAGACCTTTTACCAGCACAAAAGATTATGACTCACTGAAGGCTGAGATGATTATTGGCATTTTTCATCAATAAAGTATTGTAAAATCAATGTATGCATGTTGTTTTCTTACATAAAATGCTATTGTACATTTAATGGACTACAGGACAGTATAAACATAACTTATGTATTCCCTGGGAAACAAAAAAATTGTATTACTTGTTTTGTTAAAATATTCACTTTATTGCCATAGTCTGTAACTGAAACCACAATATCTCTGAAGTATGCCTGTAAATATAAATAATTTCTGAGGAAGGATTGCACCTTGTCAGCCTCAAATTATTGTATATTGCATATGCGTCTGAAACCCAATTAAAAAAATAACCAAGCACACAATGATACCAGATGATTTTATTAAAACTCATGGAAAACATGAGACAATAGAAATAGATCCAGAGGAGATACAGAAAATAGAGTTACCACAGATTTAAAATAATTGTGCTTACTTTATTTGAGATAAAATACAAGACTGATAATTTTGTAGTGGGTTAGAAACTAGAAAAACCCTTAATAAATGGAAATTCTAAAACTAAAAATAAGTGAAATTAAGAACTCAATGAATGAATTTAATCAGAATTTAGACAAAGTTGAAGAGAGAATTAGTAAACTGGAAGATAGCTCAGAATAAAGCACAGAAAGGAGGGGGAAAATGGAAGAACACAGAAAAGAGCATTAAAAACAGAGGATATAGCAAAGAGTTTTAACATATGTATAAAAGGGGCTTCTCAAAGTAAGGAGAAGCCCAAATGAAGTAGAAGCAATATTTGAAGAGATAATGGCTGATAATTGCCTAAAACTAATGAAAGAAAATCAAACCACAGATTTCAGAAGCACTCAAAATTCAAAGCATGAAAAATAAAATTAAAATTCTCATAGTAAAACTTCTCAAAGTAAGGACTAAGAAGAAATATTGAAAGTAGCCAGGGAAAAAGAGAGATACCTTCCAAGGCATAACAAACTGTTCCCTGACTTTTCAACTGTAACAAGGGCTAGAAGATAATGGAATGGTATCTTCAAAATACTGAAGGAAAACAATTGCCAAAGAATAATTCTAAATGTCACTAAAAGAAGTGAGACATGTTATGTTACAACAGATCAAAACTAAGAGGTTGTTCTTCACACAGAAGAAAAATTAACTCAGATTGAAAATCAGAGATGCAAGAAAAAATAAAGAGCACAAAAAGGGTGTGACTAATTTAATTTAATTTAATGTGACTAATTTAATTGACCATTGACTATATAAAACAATAATAATAATGGCTTAGGGTAAAATACAATAATAATATATTTTTATATGTAATATATATAATAATTCCTTAGGGTAAAATATACATAAAGAACTAAACAGCAATAATTACATATAAGTCATGAGGGAATAAATGAAGTGAAAAGCTTCTAAGGTTCTTGCATTACCTTGGAAAAGAGTAGAAATATCAAGCAACGTTAGACTTTAAGTGAAGAATGTGTATTGTAGTCACTGAGGTAAGCACAAATAGAAAAGCAAAATTATATAAAACTACCAAGCTAATGGAAGAGGGGAATGGAATAATAAATAATATGGAGTCCCAAAAAAGGCAAGAAAGAAGTAAGGAATATAGATCAATAAGAAAAAGGAGAAGTAAAAGGGCAGATTAGACCTAAACACATTAATAACTACGTTTAATATAAGTAAACTAAAACGACCAATTAAAGGATAAAGTTTGTCAGGCAGGATTTAAAAAAAATTACAACATGTTGCTTACAAAACACTCATCTAAAGTACAAAGAGGCCGGGTGCGGTGGCTTACGCCTGTAATCCCAGCACTTTGGGAGGCAGAGGCGGGTGGATCACCTGAGGTCAGGAGTTCGAGACCAGCCCAACTAACATGGTGAAACCCCATCTCTACTAAAAATATAAAAATTAGCTGGGCATGGTGTAGGGCACCTGTAATTCCAGCTACTCGGGAGGCTGAGGCAGGAGAATCGCTTGAACCCAGGAGGTGGAGGTTGCAGTGAGCCAAGACCACGCCATTGTACTCTAGCCTGGGCAACAAGAGTGAAACTCTGTCCAAATAAAATAAAATAACAAAATAAAATAAAATAAAGTGCAAAGATATAGAAACGAATGGAAAAAGAAAGCTGCAGTAGTTATATTAATATCATGAAAATTAAATTTTCATGATATTATATATCATATAGGTAAAAGTATTATTACAGATGAAGAGAGATAATTCATAATGATAAAAATGTGCAGTATGCTGGGAAGATTTTGCACTTCTAAGATTGTTTGTCTTTAATAACAGAGGTGAAAATACACAGAGCAAAATTTACCAGAACTACAAAATAAAAGTTTTTCAAAGTATCTGTGGTGAAGGAACATTTAAAATTTTCTAATCTGCTGCAGATTAATACTCGTATAAAATTACAATAAAAATTGACTAATAGAGAAAATGAAAAACACACACACGAAATACAGATTCGCTAATCATAATGCATAGATGTCACAGCAATGTCAAATTGCTAATAAAGTTGCTAAATGGTTGTTTCAATTTACCATGTGTTCCAAGAACACACTAACTTATGTGCTCTTGGACAGGTGACAGTTTGGAGACTACCACTGGCCAGCAGAACGCATTTTGAATAGCACTGAAACAGAAAAAGCCACAGTTGCAGTAGGAGACTTTCCACTGCTGAGATTGCACTGAGCTGAGATAATATCACTGCACTCCAGCGTGGGCAACAAAGTGAGACCTTGTCTCAAAACAACAACAACAACAACAACAAACTCCAAAAGCAATAATAATAATCAGTGGTGAATGATGAGTGTGCACGAGTTATGTGTACTTTTCACATGACACATAAAAATTGTCTCTATAGTATAAGATGGAAATCATACCAAATACGTTCTCAGGAGTGGAAGTAGGCTAGAAATCAATTTTTTTTTTCAAAAAAAGATTAGCTGGAAATCCTCTCTGTATTTGGACATTTAAAACTACACATTAAATAATCTATGGGTTAAAGAAGAAATCACAATGGAAAGGTCATGCATACCAAAACTTCTAAGATCCAGTTTAAGCCATGCTTAGAGAGCCATACATACCTTAAGTGCACATATTAAAAAAGAAGATGAGTTGGATATCAGTACTCTCAGCATTCATCTCCAGACACTGGTGAAGTACAGTCAATGAACCCCAAAGAAAGTATAAGAAAAGACATCTTAAAGAGCAGGGCCAAAAGAGGTTAAATATAAAATAAAAATTATAAGAAATCACAATAGTACTTAAAGAAAATATAACGTTTTTTAAATAGTAGGGGTGCAAATAGCCCTTCTAAATATGGCAGCAAAGACAGAAACTATGAAGGGAAAAAGATAATACAATTAGACTATTTACTTAAAAAAAAATCTATGTCGAAATCACTACAGACAATACTAAAAGACAAATGACCACACAGGCAAAATATTTGCAAATTATATGACAAGAAGTCTGTATCATTTCTATGCAAAAAGCATATGCAAAATCAATACATAAAAGGAAAACATTCCAATAGAAAAAAATAGCCACAAGACGTGTACTGGCACTTGCAAAAACAAGATACATAAATGGTTCATAAACATATTAAAATACCCAATCTCACTAATAATCCAAGAAATAGAGTAATGTCTAATCTCACTGACAACAAAGAGTTTTCAAATACGAGCTTTTATTTTCACCCATGATTATACTTACAATAAAACCAAAAGCAGCTAGGCATGGTGGCTCACACTTGTAATCCCAGGACTTTGGGAAGCTGAGGAAGCTGGATTGCTTGAGCTCACGATTTCAAGACCAGTCTGGGCAACATAGTGAGACCCCATCTCTAAAAAAAAATTAGCAGAGTGGCACATGCCTGTAGTCCCAGCTACTCAGGAGGTTGAGGTGGGAGGATCACCTAAGCCTGGGAAGCTGAGATTGCAGAGAGCTGAGATAACATCACTGCACTCCACCCTGGGCAACAAAGTGAGGTCTTGTCTCAAAACAACAACAACAACAACAAACCCCAAAAGCAATAATAATAATCAGTGGTGAATGATGAGTGTGCAGGAGTTATGTGTGAGGTATAGAAAAGGGGCTATTTTTCCAGAGAGAAATTTAACAATATGTATCAAAAGACTTAAATGGAAACCACTCAACTCAGGAAATTCATTTCTTGGAATTTGGCCTTGGGAAATAATCATGGATACATGCAAAGATGTTTTTACAAGTATGTTTATTATGGCATTGTTTATAATAGCAAAAAAAAAGTGAACTATATAAATATCCAAAATTAGAGAAGGTTAATAAACATTTGGTACCACACTAAACAGAGTAGAGGAACACAATTTACCCATTAAAAATGATAACATGAGAGAATATTCAGCAAAATGAAAAGTGATATATGAAATATTGGTAAGGGAATAAAGCAGATTGTGAAACATTGTGATCTCACTTTTGTTGTATATAGTTAGGATAGGCAGCAATTTTTAAAAATTGTTTTTAGAGGTTGTTTTAATTTTGTTCACTTTTACTTCTCTGTATTTTATAAAACATTTAAAGCAAACACGTTTTGCTTAGAAAGAAAGAAAAGAAAGAGAGAAAGAAAGAAAGAGAGAGAGAGAAAGAAAGAGAGAGAAAGAAAGAGAGAGAGAAAGAAAGGAAAGAAAGAAAGAAAGAAAAAGAAAGAAAGAAAAGAAAGAAAGAAAGAAAGGAGGAAAGAAAAAGAAAAAGAAAGAAAAAAGAAAGGAATAGAGGCAGGCTTTCACTATGTTGCCCAGGCTGATCTCAAACTCCTGAGCTCAAGTGATCCACCCACCTTGGCCTCCCAAAGTGCTGAGATTACAGGTGTGAGCCACCCTGCTGCCCAACATATGTTACTTTTCGTAGGAAAAATGGTCCTGAAAAAAAACTTCCGGTTTTGAAATGTTATCTTTGCTTCCAAATTTCAAATAAAATGCAGAGGAAGCACATGTACAATTCATTGCTTACTGACTTGGCCCTTGTTCTGCAGAGTTCACTTGGTCATATAGTAAACTTGTTTTCACACTAATATTTGACATAGAAATTGAAAGAAAACACTGAGCTTGTTTTTACCACATTTGGAGCAGCAGCTTTTTTATTGTAATTTTTTTTAGCTTATCAAGATAAGTGGTTTCCTACAGGATACTGAACATCATTTCCAAGGCACGAAATTTCTCATAAAGGTAATCTATTCACTCATGCAATAAATATTTATTAGGCATATTTCTGTGTTCGGCCCTGTGCCAAAGACTGAGAATACAGTGATGGACTAGACCAGCCACCACTGCCCTTGTGGGGCTCAAGGTCCAGGGTCTCTCCTATCAGATGCGTCACACTTGACGATCCAACACTCAGGCCACAGTGTGGGCAATTTTCAAATGGAGACCACTCCGCCCAAATTCCTGAGCCCTTCAGCACACACTGAGTGCACCAGAAGCAAATGTATTAGCAGGAGTGTGCAAGCAGTCCTTCAGAAATGAGGAAGTCACTCTCTTCCTGAAAAGTAAAATATCAGCTTTTCTCAACTATTTCTGGAACTAAATTTTAAAAATTTGAGTCTTGTCTTGAAAGAGCTAAGAAAAGTAAATAAATGAAGCTGCCAACAATCTCTCACCCTCAAGGATGTGAGGAAAGAGTGTATTTATGAAAGGGAACCAGAAGGACTGTGCTCACTGGCTGATAGACAACGCAAGTAGGAATTCATTTCCCAACAATGACTCAGCAGAATCACAGATATAATGTAGGCCCAGGATTGAACGAGGAGAGTCATACACAGGTCATAACACAGCATGAAAGTAATGAATAGTTGTACACCCAGTTTTCTCTCAATTTGTTTCCTGCTCAGAAAGCTCAAATGCCAATCTGTCCAAAGCCAGATGTTGTGGTAACCCCAAGTTCAGGTGAAGCTGGATCAGCAGGTCTTAGTGAAATTGCATAGACATGCAGCAACTCAGGCTGTCACAGATGTGGAGATGGTGTGCCAGGCCTGGGAGTAAGAGGTTTGGTCCAGATGAGATGGGGATTGCTTTGTTTATCTATTGCTATGTTTAAAAAACAAACAAACAACAACAAAAAAACCCCACAAAACTTAGTGGCTTAAAACAAATACAGACATACAGAATTTCTTAATTTTTCATGAGTCTGAGGGCTGAACCCACTCTACTGGGCAGCCTTCCTGCTTCACGTGCTGCAGTACACATGCAGTCACACGGCTGCCTTCATCTGGAGCTTGGCTCCGGCTGATAGTCCAAGGTGGCATCTCATGCTTCAGTGTCTCTCTCCATGCAGCCTATCAATACTCAAGAAACCACCTGAGCAATATTACAATATGGCAGATGACTTCATGCATGGGCACCAGTGGGGTCCCTGCTTGCATCCTATTTGCTAATGTTTCTTTGGACAAAGCAAGTCACATCGCCCATTCCAGAGTCAATGCAGGAGGTGCTACACAAGTTGT
Organism: Pan paniscus; assembly: GCF_029289425.2. NCBI lineage: Eukaryota > Metazoa > Chordata > Mammalia > Primates > Hominidae > Pan > Pan paniscus. Next base: position 118,722,878 of record NC_073256.2, on the reverse strand, counting down.
GACTCTTTTGCGCTGTGGTTTATTGGGGCCCTCAATCTAACAGTTTACCACAGGGACCAAGACCAGGAAACGGGTGGGATGAGGATGTGAAAGGGGGATGTGGTGCAGGGATGTGGTAGGGCGGAGGCCACAATAGGAATGTGGCCACCACCCAAGACAATAGCATAATTGGAGTTAGGAGTGGGGACATGGAGATCAAGGTGAAGAGATAAACAGAGGGACTGTGGCTGGTCAAACAGTCTACAGCATGAGCAGAAGAGCAGAGTAAAACCCAAGAAACCACGTAGGAGGTGGCAAGGCAGAAACTAAGCAAGAATGGGGGGAATAATCCTGACTTCTCGTAAAGAGAAACATTGGGAAGAAAACACAAATCCCTGGTGCCATTTTTGTTTTTTAAATGAGGGAGCTTAGATTTTCCAATGAGCCCCTACGATATACTCTTTCTAGTTTAGGAGAGATGACAGCTTTGGGTGGTCAGGGGCTCCCTGGAGCCCTCCCTGGGCCCTGCTGCTCCTCGCACTCATCTTTTCCTTGTTCTCCAGCCCCTCCCTTCTCTGTCCCAAACATTGGCTCAGGTGTTCCAACTTTGAAGATATGTTTTTAATGTGGTTTTATATATGTTTTAAATGTTTGTAAAAAGTGGAATATCAGTAATTTAACCAGTAGACTTACATAGTAAGAGGGGAGGAGTCTCACTGTGGTTTACAAACTCTCATATGATTCTCTGACCTCATCTTCCGCCCCCCCCCCCCCACCCTCCACCCACAGTCTCTGTAGCTGCACTGGCCAATTGTTCTACAAAGGGGCCTTTTACCTGCCACATAGCACCTGTCTGGGAATCTCTCCCCCCACATACATACACGGCTCCCCCATTTTTTTCATATCTTTGCTAATGTGTAATCTCACTGATTATTTCCCTAGCCATTTTTCTGACATTATTTAACATTGCAACCTACCCTTTCTCCACACATAACTATTCTTTTTCTGTGCTGTGTTTTTCTAGAGAGCCCCTCACACCATGTAACAATACATATATTTGTTTGTTTTTGTTGTTGTTTGATTTATTTTGCATCTTTCCACAATCCCAGGATGATTCTAACATGCAGTCAAGTTCACAAGGAGCAGGTTTAGGGCACGGGGTTCAGTTACTCAGAACTCTATTCCAGTTCTGCCTTGCAGCTGAGAGCACCCATGACCTTGGGCAGTTCCTTAACTTCTGAGGACCTCATCTGTAAAATGCAAGTCATGAAAGTTCTTCTTATCTGCTAGGTTCCTGTGAACATTACATGCGACTTGCAAGCATGGAGCTCAAGCTCATGGCGCCCGGCACGTGGTAAGTGCTGAGTGGCCAACAGGTTTTTGTGGGAGGGGATTTGGGTCTCCCATTCTGTGATGGTTGTGTCGACCCTTCTTGAGAACAGCATGTGGGGTTAAGCACTCCTGGCTGCAGCGACTGTCTTCTTTTCCGTCGGCAGAGATTGTTAGGGTTGCTTAGCAAAGCACCTGCTTGTCCTTTTAGAGCCCAGTCTCCTGGTGTCAATAAATTCATAATTGTTCATTAGATCACATCGATGTCTTAGAGCAAAGTAAAGAATATTGAAATAGTAGTTGCCAAAGGTTTCTGGCTAGGTAACAGCCACAGGAGAAAATGGATGCTATGAATTTCCTTTTGATACACATTAATTATATTCGAGTTTCTCATTGGAAAATCACTTGAAAGAAGTATGTCAAAGCTTTTCTGGCTGGGTGCAGTGGCTCATGCCTGTAATCCCAGCACTTTGGGAGGCTGAGGCAGGTGGATCACTTGAGGTCAGGAGTTCGAGACCAGCCTGGCCAACATGGAAAAACTCCATCTCTACTAAAAATACAAAAAAAATTAGCCAGGCATGGTGGCAGGCACCTGTAATTTCAGCTACTCAGGAGACTGAGGTGGGAGAATGAATTGAACCCAGGAGGCAGAGGTTGCAGTGAGCTGAGATTGTGCCACTGTACTCCAGCCTGGACAACAGAAACTGTCACCAAAAAAAAAAAAAGCTTTTATTTTTTAAACTTTCTTTCTAACAGAGAGAGCATCGCAGCAAATCACCCAAGGCTACGGCATTAGGCACCTCACTTCCTGAGGACCTTCAGGTTTGTCCAAGGAGCATTTTGTTTATTTCAGAATAACAATCTGAAATAGGATCTCATGATGGTGCCAGCTATTTTGTTTATTTCAGAACCTCTTCTCAGGGAGCCTTATATTAAAGTGAATTCTCAGTAGAAACAATTTTTCTCCAGCTTATCCTTCCTGGAAAGATCTGATAGGAGTAAAAGAGAAAGTATTTTTTAAAACGGTTTATTCATTACTCATTTAAAACATTAAAGTATTTATGGAGCTCTGCTGACATGGAGGACCCCAGGCTGGCCTTCACGGAGTTTACATTCTATCAGAGTGACCTATCAGATTTGCATGCAGTGAAGTGCAGTAAAGTTTGCTAGGTGCTACTATAACAGTATAAACAAAGCATTCAGAAAGAGTGATTACTTGCAGCTGGATATGGAGGAGGCATTCCCAACAGCTTTACAGAAGAGAGATTTTACCAGACCCAGAAGAGAGAGAGGATCATTCAAGTGACAGGATCAGCAAAGGCAGAGCCACAGGGCTAGGACAACAGGCTGCCCATTTGAAGGAGATGAGAACAGCAGCCTGATGTGGCTCTCCCAGGGCCACAAGAGGAGTCACCAGAGATGGTGCTAGAGAGGCTGATGAGGATAGGTTTGAAGAGCTGGAAGAGTCTACTTAGAAATTTGAAATTCATTCTCCAGGCAATTGGGAGCCATTGAAACATTTTGAGCAAAACCAGGTCATGACTAGATCTGTGATTAAGGAAGATCACTCTGAGACAGGTCCTCAGTCCTTGACCAGGCAGCACAGTTGACAATGTGGTTAGACATTTTAGCAGTGATGTTGGTGAATTTCCAGGACAGCCTTTGTGGGAATCTGTAAAAAAAAATAAATAAAATAAAATAAAATAAAATAAAAAACACTTGAGGTAGGAAATATGATTGCCTGCTTTGCTCTGACCTCGGCCTTTGCTCATTTATCTGCTGGGATTTGATCAGACTCATTCTAGCCTCTTTTTTTGCTCTGCCTCCACCAAGGGTAGTGGTCCTGGCCCCAGGCACTCAGCTTCCCTTCTCCATGAGCTCCCTGCTCTAGATACTGAGGCTCAAGACAGCAAGTCAAGTCATTTATGTTGAGTGAATGTCATGCATGAGGAATCGTGTTGTGGATGCCATGATGCACTACCCAGATGCCCATCCACGACTGAAGGACTCACCCCCCTCGCTGCTGAGGGTGCTGCCAGCCCACAACCCTCAGCTGTCAGTCTAACTTCACGAGCAGACAGTTCAGGAGAGTCATCCCATCTTCAGAATTCTAAGTCAGGTCAAATGAGACTTTCTTTGAGATTGTACTGCAGCGCGACTTCTTCCTCTGCCCAATCCTGCTTCCTCCCCTTATTTTCCACAGGCACTGGCCCCAGAAATATTCCTTATAAACCTCCTACATGTGAACCTTCATCCCAAGGTGTGCTTCCTAGGAACCCCCATGAAACAGAAAGAACCAGAATCAAGGATTAGAAGACAGTGTGAGTCCATCACACGATGATTGTGTTGTCTGGGATGAACCTCAGAGCTCTCCTTGAGGGCTGGGGCCAGGACTCAATGAGGCTTTCAATGATTTTTGATTCAGATAATGGATGCAACTTTCTTTGTAAATGTTTTAAAAGCCCATGCAATTGTCAGTTATCGTTATTTATAGTTGGAAAGGAGAACAAAGATAACATCGATGGAAAACTGAAAGATGAGACTGGATTCAAAGTTGGAGACCCTGGTGCAGAGAGGGAAGGGGAGAGGATGTCACAATTGCTCAGAGGGGACATAATGAAGATGAGAAGGAGACTAATACTCAGAAATGGGCCATCAAGAGTGTGCGAGGCTTCAGAAATGTCAAGTGGGTTAAGCAATGATGGAAAGTGTTAGATTTAAGAGCAATGCTCACACTCAATTTTCTAGGAATGTTTGATTGGTCATCAGTAGTCTATTTGGAGAAGCATGGAGCAGGAACATATCTGTCTCCTTTTCCACTATGGACCCTGTGCCTAAGAAGCTGCTGGTACCCAGGGAGCACCTAGCAACCATTTATTATTGTCGAATAATTCTTAGGTGTTTGAAAGCAACATGTATACTTTATTGCTACTAATGAAGACAATTATTGAAGTAGTATGTTGGAAAATTTGTCTGCTACTGACCTCTGCCACACACCTGCGAACACACTCATCTACCTACCCATGCTCTATCCAGCCTGGTTGCTGACTACAAACAGAATTACTTCCCTAGCATCTTGGAAGTTGTTTTTCCTATACACACGACCTAGAAAGAAATCTCTAAGCCTATCCCTATGCTGTTTTGTTTTGTTTTCTTTTGTTTTAGTAGAGACGGGGTTTCACCATGCTGGCTAGGCTGGTCTCGAACTCCTGACCTCATGATTTGTTCTCCTCGGCCTCTGAAAGTGTTGGGATCACAGGTGTGAGCCACCACTCCTGGCCCTCCCATACTTCTTTAAGGCCCCTATACCTCTTTGAACATTGATCATTCCTGAAAGAGTATGCAAATGAACCACTAATAAGATGGCATGCTTCTGAATTTAATCAGGAAAGGGCAAACACATGTTATAGAATTAAAGATCTAAACACACATTTTGAGGGATACACTCGTAGGATATTGAAGGCAGAGGAATTGTTTCCAAATAAAACAGCCTCCTTTGAAGTGAGAGTACATCAAAGCAAGTTCTTCTTACCTTTGGGAATGTAGCCTTCTTATAAATTTACATGGCCACTTGGATGGGTGATCAGGGCATAATTTTCCCTTCCCATTTTGACCTATTTGGGTTGACGTTTAGTGCATCACCACACAATGATTTGTCTATCTCCCCACTAAACTATGAATTTTTTTAGGGTAAGGACTTTTTCTTTAATCTCTGGTTCCCTGCCACATTGCAAATGACCTGTTGCTTGGGAGACACTAAAAGGATATTGAAGGAAGGGAGAAGAGCAAAGAAAGGGAGGGGAGGCAAATGGAATGGAGTCCAGTTAGACTCATGGCGCTCATTCAAAGTTGTCAAAACACTCAATTCCTGTTGGCCTTGAGGGAGCTTCCTGACTCCCAGAGCACTGGGGGATAGTGAGAAATAGGTAAAATTTGGAATCAGGAGACTTGGGTTTGTGTTCTAGTTATGCCATTTCATGCATGTGTGTCCTTAGATGAGGCATTTAACCCCCAAGCCTCAATATCATCTTCTGTAGATTGAGGATTATTATGTCTACCTTAAAGAGATCTTGAGTGATTAAGTGAAATAAAATATGTGAAAGCATTCAACAATTTTTTTTTTTTTTTTTTTTTTTTTTGAGACAGAGTCTCACTCTGTCACCCAGGCTGGAGTGCCGTGGTGCAATCTCAGCTCACTGCAACCTCCGCCTTCTGGATTCAAGTGATTCTCCTGCCTCAGCCTCCTGAGTAACTGGGATTACAGGTGTGCACCACCATGCCCAGCTAATTTTTGTATTTTTAGTAGAGACAGGGTTTCATCATGTTGGCCAGGCTGGTCTCGAACTCATGACCTCAGATGATCTGCCTGCCTTGGCCTCCCAAAGTGCTGAGATTCAGGCATGAGCCACCGCTCACAGCAAGCATTCAGCAAATTTTTAAATGCCATTTAATTGTTACCTACCATTATTATTACCCTGAAATCAGAGCCATCTTCCACTGAACTCTCTTTTCTGTTTAATTTGGCAAAATACTGTCTTTTTTTTTTCATCCAACAAGAAGCCATAACTTTATTTATGATAGAAACAGTACAAATTTCAAACCAAGCTGCAGTTACTCATCTGAGACACCAAAAAAGTTGCTTTCAGATGGTTACATTGTTAATTCCATAATAGCATTTACAATATCATTACTGTTCTTCAGGGCTCGGACTGCCTTTGCTCCCCACACATTTGCTTGTGACAGGACCAATTCTATGTCCTTAATTTCTACACCTGTTTCATCGACCTCTTCCTCTTCACTGCCCTCTTGTACAGTTGGAGTCTGTGTGTTTTCTTGAATGTTTGAGACAGCTTCACCTTGAACTTTGAATTTCTCAGCAGCTGCTAGTTGTGCTTCCTGAGATAAATCTTCAATCTTGGCTTCCCCAAAAACCATGTAGGTATCCGAAGCGGGCTCTTGTAGACATCTGGTTTTGTGATGACAAAGAGGATATTCTTAGATTTCTGGATAGTGACTCTAGTAACTCCTGTAACCTGTTGAAGACCCAGTTTGAACATAGCCTTCCGTGCCTTCTTTTCACTCCGCCTCTGTTTTGCTTTACTGGCTGGTTCTTCATCAATTTCAGCTGCTACCACCAACTGGACTTGTTGTGCGGTTACCTGGGTGGAATCCTGTTCTTCAAGCTCTGGTACTGACTCATCACTGTCAGATTCTGTTCCAGACCCTGTCTCAGCCTGGGGCTGCGGCAACTGCTGCTCTATAGCAGGGACGGTTTCTGTGGCTTCGCCGGGCATTTTGTGGAGGGAACGTGGAATCAAGATGGCGGCAGAAAGAGAGCCAGAGAGAGCGTGGCCCACGTCTGTTGCAGAAGGAAGCCGGACGCCCAAAACACTGTATTTTGATAGAATGCTGTAAAAAAGGGGGGAAAGTCTGATTTTAAATTAATTTTCTCTTCTTGTTCTCAGGATTTCAGTTAAGTGTGTTGGATGGTTATCCTTTTTAAAAAACTGAGAGCAACAGTGATTCCAATCAAAGGTTTGCTATTGGCCTCCAGTTAAATCAGAACCGCTTGAGAACTTTATAAAATACAGATTCCCAAGTCCCAATTCCGAGGACCTCAATTCAATTGTCCTTGAGTGGGGATGGGGAAACCTGTAGCTTAAAAAGCCGCCCAGCTGAGTCTGATGAGAAACCAGGCTAGGAAACCTGGATAGGCTCCTTTTTCCATTTAAAACTGTCAGCACCTGTAATCTGAGCACCTTGGGAGGCCGAGGTGGGCAGATCACCCGAGGTCAGGAGTTCGAGACCAGCCTGGCCAACATGGTGAAACCTTGTCTCTACTTAAAAATACAAAAAAATTAGCCAGGCGTGGTGGCGCATGCCTGTAATCCCAGCTACTGGGGAGGCTGAAGCAGGAGAATCACTTGAACCTGTGAGGTGGAGGTTGCAGTGAGCTGAGATCATGCCACTGCACTCCACCCTGGGCGACAGAGTGAGACTCTGTCTCGAAAACAAACAAAGAAAAAACTGTCAGGAAAGCTCCAAGTTCAGGCAAGTGAGTTTTTGAATATGCCCCTTCTACCTGGCTAATTGTCAGCTGAATAAACCCTCACATGCTATGAGGGTTCATGGCATTCAAACTTGTTGTTTGAAACTAGCAATGTTATAGAAATGCCAGCCTCAGCCTGAGCATGCCTTTTCTGTAACAAATTCACAGGTAGGCACATGCACCTAAAATCAAAGCTCTGGAGCTAGAGTGGGAAATACAGGATTAGTAGGGCTCTTAGATAAAACATTTTGATCTCTTTTGTCTTATTTCCTCAGCTTCAAGAGAAAACGGCAAAAGGCATACCTCTGTCTGTTTTACAGGGATTCATTATGATTATCATTATTATTATTTATTTCACTGTTTTTTCAGAGACAGGGTCTCACTTTGTCACCCAGGCTGGAGTCCGGTGGTGTGATCATAGTTCACTGCAGCCTCAAACTCCTGGGCTCAAGCAATTCTCCTGCCTCAGCCTCCTGAGTAGCTGGGACTACAGGCATGCACCAGCACACCTGACATGCAGGGATGTTTTGACCTGAAAATGAATGTGAAAAAGTAATGGTGATTCGAACTTTTTGGAAAAACTCCTCTGCCTCATCATCTTTGGGCTCAGGGTATCTCCACAGTTACCATTCAGCACAAATCTTATAAAAATTAAAATTCTACATTTCTATTCCAATTCCACTGGGACTCATGTATGGCTGGTGGTAAATTGGTACAACTACTTCAGAAAACTGTTGAGTAGTATCTAGCAAAGCTAAACATTTGCATACCCTATTTTGCTCCTATGCACATACCCAACAGAAATGTTTACAATGTTTACCAAAAGTGATGTACTAGATGTGCATAGTACTAATTATAATAGCTCAAAACTGAAATTACCCAAACGACCATGTACAGTAGCATGGATAAATAAATTGTAATATATTTGCACAGAATACCATACAAAAAAGAAAATGAATTATCTATAATTACATGCAAAATTAGATGAATTTCACAAGCATGAGTTTGAATGAAAAGCTAGACAGGAAACAGTCAATACTGCACCTACATAAAGTACAAAACTGGCAAAACTAAGAATTTGAGATTATGGGTCTCCAACACAGTACTTCAGCTTCCAGGACTCTCTTCCAGCATGACCAAAGACACCTCTTCACACAAGATGGTAGCAACAAATTATAGGTGCAGTCGCACCAAACTCACAGAACAATTGAAAATCCTCACCAATACCTTCGATCAAAAACCTTGCTCAGGTTATTCTACCAAACAAAAACTTGCTTTATAAATCAATACAGAAGAGTCAAGAATCCAAATTTGGTTTCAGAATTGAAGAGCTAGGCATGGATTCCAGAAAAGACCAGAACCAGAGACTTTAGAATCAAGCCAGAGCCATGGACAAGATCAACCTGGTGCAGAGTTTCAAAGTAGAGAAGCCAGACAGTGTTGTACCACCTACGGCGCCTCTCAATTATGCACTCTCATCAAGGCATTTTTGAAAAACCCATACCTTAGGATTGATTCCAGGAAACAACTTGCTAAAGAAATTAGTGTTCCAGAGTCAAGAGTCCAAATTTGGTTCCAAAATCAAAGATCTGGATTTCATCTCCAGAGAAAAAGGGAACCTGTTGTGTCCTTAGAACAAGAAGACCAGGGGCAAGATTTCTGAGAGACTTTCAAGGTACAGAAGATACACAGAATGGCACCACCCTCACTAGCAACTCTCATTTCTCTAGAGCCAGAACACGGTGAACACAGTCAAGTTCAGTGTATTTGATATTATCAACTTGGGTCCCAAATCTCTCTCATAGTCTTCCTGGGAGATGGGAAAGGACTTAGCTGGGTGTGGTGACTCACACTTGCAATCCCAGCACTCTGGGAGGCTGAGGCAGGAAGATTGCTTGAGCCCAGGAGTTTGAAACCAGCCTGGGCAACAGAGCAAGACCCTGTCTCTACTATCAAAAGTGAAATAAAATAGAAAGGACTATAGGAGGCACAGATAGGCACAGGAGGCACCACGCTACCCTATTGACACAGCCTGGATCCAGAGTTCAGCAGACCTGAGACAATGAAAATAAACTTAGTAATAATAATAATAATAAAAAGATTATGGTTACCCTTGGGGAGGAGGTGGGGGGTTAGTGATTGTAAGAAGATATGAGGGGCACTTTGGGGCACTAATATATTGTATACTGATTCTTTTTTTCCCCTTTTTTATTTTTTAAAATCTTTGTAGATACACAGGTGTATAAGATTCTGTTTCTTGATCTGAGTGATGGTTATACAAGAATGTTTAGTTTAAAAATTAATTGAGTTGTATATTTATGGTATCTGCACTTTTCCATGCATATTACACTTCAGTTAAAAGTTGAAATCTAAGCGTGCTCCTCAAAAAAAGAAAAAAAAGTTGAAATCAACTCCAAGAATGCATATCCAAAGCGTAGCTGGTGATGCTCAACAAGGGAAAACTGACATTTATTTATAGCAGGACTCACTTTCTTTTAAATTATTTTATTAGTTATTATTAATTTTTTAAAGATGTGCTCTTGCTCTGTCACCCTGGCTGGAGTGCAGTGTAGTGATCATACCTCACTGCAGCCTCGAACTCCTGAGCTCAAATGGTCCTCCTGCCTCAGCCTACCGAGTAGCTGAGACTATAGGCATGCACCACCACACCTGGCTAGTCTCCTTCTTTTTAAAGATGCTGGGAAGAGCCCACATGCTGTAACCTCTGAACAGTTTTCCCAACTGACCATTTTGGTTGTCTTTAAAGAAGTCTGATCAAAAAAAAAAAAAAAAAAAAAAAAAAAAAAGCCCATTAGGTACATTTTACAAAGGCTTCCTGAGCTGATAATATAATTCAACTATGCCTTCTGAAATGAAGGGGAATATTTCCTCCACATCCATAGAAACTTTCTTTTTGCCTTCAAAACGTGCCTTGAACGGAGCTTGAGAAGAAATGTGTTAACATGGCCTGTAAGGTTAACTGGTCTGCTGAGTGAGGTATTCAGAAACTAACACACACACAAAATCATTTGAAAAAGTATGGCATTGTTGCTGTGTGTGTGCTTTTAAAAATTCCTTCTTAAAATGGCTTGCTTTTAAGCCAGGCATGGTCATGTGCGCCTGTAGTCCCAGCTGCTCTGGAGGTTGAGCGGGGAGGATCATTTGAGCCCAGCAGCTCCAGTCCAGCCTGGGCAACATAAAGAGACTCCCATCTCTAAGATAAACCAAAAAAAAAAATGTTTTAAACGGCCTTATTTTTTAACGAAACTTTACATGTTCATTTTTAAGTCAATCAATACAGAAAACTAAAGAGCAGGAAACAGTATCTTAAATAAAAATCACCCTGGATGCCACCTCCCTAAGTAACTATTATTAGCATTCAGTGACTCTCATTCCAATAATTCTCTAGGCATAGATAGGAATTATTTTGTAAACATGGGGGAAATTTTAAACAAAAAGCAAATTATAAAGGAAAATCACTTGCGTAATCTCCATTTATCTCTTAGAGGATGAAGGAGAGAGAAGAACTTTTACTTCCACAGACTATAAAATAGCCTCTTTTTGGTCTCTCCTTTGATGAGATGAGTGCTCTGATAAGGAAATAGTTGAAATTCTAAGGTGAATAAATAGTGCCTTTCTGATCAGGCATTGGCCTAACTTGGGTGGGAGGTGGGTTGGAAAAGAGAGGAACCATGTCTAGTTGGTTTGATTATGGTGGGACTTTCTGAAAGGAGCCATTCACATGGAATCAAGACGTAGACCACCACAGAGCAAAGGAGAGAGAAGGTGTGGCCCAGGGCTATTAACAAAGCAACCACTGCCAGGGTGCCTGAGCAGATGAACACACAGGAAAAGGAAGGTGGGGAGGTGACTAAGATAATGATTGGAAGATTTGAAAAATTATCCCAGACCTGATCAAAGGAAAGAAATAGAACAAAATAGTGTCATGGGTCTGACTACTCTTAATTAAAATAATTTCAGTTTCTTCTATAACTTTCAAAAGGAGAGCTTTTATTTTATTTTATTTTATTTTTGAGATGGAGTCTTGCTTTGTCACCCAGGCTGGAGTGCAGTGGTGCGATCTCAGCTCACTGCAACCTCCACCTCTTAGGTCCAAGCGATTCTCCTGCCTCAGCCTCCCCAGTAGCTGGGATTACAAGCACACACCACCACACCCAGATAATTTTTGTATTTTTAGTAGAGATGGGGTTTCACCATGTTGGCCAGGCTGGTCTCAAACTCCTCACCTCGTGATCCACCTGCCTTAGCCTCCCAAAGTGCTGGGATTACAGGCATAAGCCACTGCACCTGGCCAAAGAGATCTGTTTGAATCACAGATTAAATGCGTTGATTCATAGATTCTACCTACTTACAAGTAAGCCGAGCCCAAAAATAAGATTTTTATTTGTTGCGTGGCTCCTTCTCCAATTGGGTTTTGCAAAATTCTCACAAGATGAGGATTCCTTTAACTGAGGGTTTGGGAGATAGCAAAGTGCCAATCCTGATCTTTCCAGCAGTCTGTGATTCTCCCTATCTGACCCAGGTGGCAGATGGTGATTCACTGCCTAAGGGAGTCAAAACGGCTCTGAGACTCAGAAGGAAAAATCCCTGTTCTGCCTTGAAAGTTTTTCAAATGAAAGTTTACATAGATTGAGCCACTAGGACAGAAAGTCCTCAAGGCTTGGTTCATCTCTCCTGAGACCTCATTTCCATAATGAAGTCTCAAAATTAATGTGTGTCTTTAGTACCCATTGTTACTGGTTCATAATGGTAGGCCAACCCAAGCCATTAAAACCCCACTGATTGTGAACACATTTGTTCACAATTAGTTTGTGCATGCCCTGGTCCACCAGCTTGGCATATACTGGCTTGTTTAATATTCATAACTATAAGGCAAGCACTGTTATTATCCCTATTTTACAGATGAGGAAATAGAGGCAAAGAGAAGGTAGGCTGCTTGCCCGAGGTCTCAGAGCTAATGCATGAGGCCTCAAAGGGTATGCTTCGAGCTAAGGGGCTGGTGCCAAAAATCTGATTCATGAAGGCTGGGGGCAATTAATGTTAGAATACAGACCAATTTTCTTTACAACAATTCCTGGTCCTTGCTGTAAATTCTCAGATTATTTCAAGTGGCCTTGGAAAGTCACAAAACCTCACAGCACACCACCCGCCTCTCTGGCAGTTTATTATATTGGGTGCTGGCCTCCTGATCTTGCACCCCAGTGTGTACTCAGTTTCTATGCAGGAAAGCAAGAGATGTACACATGCATGAGTGTGTGTGTGAATGTGAGTGCATGTGTGTGAGTTTGTGGGTTAATAAATGTGCATGTATGTGTGAGTGAAAGTATGAATGAGTGTATGGGTATGAATTTGTGCACATGGGGGGTTGTAACTGCATGAGTGCATTTGTGAGCATATGTGAGTGATGTATCATGCGTGCATGCATGATTGTATAAATGAAAGTGGGAATGAGTGTGTGAGTGTACCAAGGGTGCACAGGTGTGTGGGTGTATGTGTGAGTGTATCGAGGGTGGAGAGGTGTGTGAGTCTATGCGTAAGTGTACCGAGGTTGGATAGGTGTGTGTGTCTATGTGAGTGTACCGAGGTTGGATAGGTATGTGGGTGTATGTGTGAGTGTACCGAGGGTGGACAGGTGTGTGGTTGTATGCGTGAGTGTACCGAGGTTGGACAGGTGTGTGGGTGTATGTGTGAGTGTATCGAGGGTGGATAGGTGTGTGGGTGTATGTGTGAGTGTATCAAGGGTGGATAGATGTGTGTGTGAGTGTATCGAGGGTGGACAGGTGTGTGGGTGTACGTGTGAGTGTATCAAGGGTGGACAGGTGTGTGGGTTATGAGTGTATCGAGCGTGGACAGGTGCGTGGGTATATGTATGAGTGTATTGAGAGTGTATGTGTGTGTCTGAGTAAATGTGTGAGTGTGCATGTCTGTGTGCCTGATAGCGTGCATGTGTGTGGTTATGCAAATGTGCATTGTGTGAATGGGCATGTGGCTGTGTGTCTGAGAGAATGTGTGTGCATATATGCTGCTCCCAACTTCCTTACCGGCAACAAGATCAGGTGACACAAGAGCTCTGTCCTCTGATGAGAAAGCTTGAGGTAGTTGTCCAAGGACAGCTCTGTGCCACCGGGAGAAGTTGCCAAGTGGCCTCTGAGAGGCACGAGCCCAGCAAACCCACTTGTGCCACTATAGGCATAGCTCACCGGACCACTCATGTGACTGTGACCGCCTTTTAAAGCCTGTGGGAATTCCTTTTCTCCTTGATGAGTGGAAGTGGTCAGGTCACTTGGATCACATTCCTGCTCTGCCTCCAGACATGAAGGGACTGTGGGCAAGCCACTTCACCTTTCCGGTCCTCACTGTCCCTGTCTGATAAAAGACAGCAGTAATACCCAGCACAAAAGTTTATGGTGATGCTCAAAGAAGCCAATGCATCTAAGGAAAAACCTCACTAGACAATGTACTTTGCACAGTGTATGTTTAATAAATGATGTTGTTGTTGCAATGAACAATGAAAATATTTTTTGTTTTGGGCCAAATCAATAGTGGAGCCAGGCACCACAGGAAGTTTGCAAACGCTTTGCATCTGTCTTACTGTATATCTTAATTATACATTAGGGCACCTTGAAAGCCACTGACAAATGAGGCCCGAGGTTCAGAAAGAGTTAATATACCACAATAGTAACGGCACTCCTCACGGTCACCCAGGAAATCAGCCCTTCGCTTTAGCCAAGGGGAAAGTGGAAAAGTCCGTATTACACCACAAACCCAATTTGACCGCTGCAAATGCTGACTGGAGTGAATTAAACCTCTTTCAAAATGAAACACTACACCTGTAACTGTGACTTGATTGCCCAACTTTTTAAGGACCAGAAAAAATGAAATAAAGAAAGGAACTCTCAGCAGGAAGGCCACGGTGTCACTGAGGAGAACCCAGTCAGAACAATGACGGGGCTGCCTGCCGGGGCCACCTGCCTGAGAGGCGGGAATTGAGTCAATAAGTCACTAAACAAACAGTGGAGCTTTAGTGTTCTAAATCAGTTTGTACAGTGGTTAAAGCTTGTGGGCCGAGGAACACTGAAAGACTGCACACGTCCTCTATTAAATCTGAGCCAAACTCCTGTGGCAAATGCTTTGTTTACTCATCGCCTTTCTTTGCAAGACGGCTGCCCGTGAGGGTCATGAGCTGAGCTGGCGGAGCAGCGGCCAGAGGACACTGGAGCTTGGGGTGGTGTCTGCACCTTCAGGCCAGCCGACTCCCCTGCCTGCAACAAAGTGTTGGCTGAATGTTCCTCACAAAAGAGGGGCTTAGGGCCCCATAACCCTAATAAAGCAGAAGCCTCAGGTGAAGAGGACAGAATGGAAGAAGAAAAAGGCGTGAAACAGGCTCTGTCAGTTAGAGACGGTCCTGGAAAGTAGCTTTTAAGATTTTTTTTTTTTTCGACAGGGACTCCCTCTGTCACCCAGGCTGGAGTGCAGTGGCACAATCTCCGCTCACTGCAGCCTCGACATCCCGGGCTCAAGCGATCGTCCTACCTTAGCCTCCCAAGTAGCTAGGACTACAGGCATGTACCACCATGCCCCCCTAATTTTTTGTGTTTTTAGTAGAGACGGAATTTCACCATGTTGCCCAGGCTGATCTCAAACTCCTGATCTCAGGCAATCCACCCGCCTCGGCCTCCCAAAGTGCTGGGATTACAGGCGTGAGCCACTGCATGGGGCTGCCTTTAAGATTCCTGCTCCAAGGTAAAAAAAAAAAAAAAAAAAAAAAAAAAAAAGAGTCCGAGAGGAAGAGAGTGGCTGGAAGTCTGGGTCAGAGGTTCAGGGTCTCCCCTGAAAGCAGAGCTCAGCTCTCAGCCAGCACTGTTCCTCTGCTTTCCATCTGTATGTAGTGCTTAAAAATACCTCCACGTGGCTGGGCGCAGTGGCTTACGCCTGTAATCCCAGCACTTTTGGAGGCTGAGGCGGGCGGATCACGAGGACAGGAGATTGAGACCATCTTGGCTAACACGGTGAAACCCCATCTCTACTAAAACTACAAAAAATTAGCCGGGCGTGGTTGCGGGCGCCTAGTCCCAGCTAATCTGGAGGCTGAGGCAGGAGAATGGCGTGAACCCGGGAGGCGGAGCATGCAGTGAGCAGAGATCGCACCACTGCAGTCCAGCCTGGGCTACAGAGCAAGACTCCATCTCAAAAAAAAAAACAAAACAAAACAACAACAACAAAAAAAACACCTCCACGCTAGCAACACAGAGTCCTTTAGAATTGGGACAAATTTAAATTTTCTGTAATTTTTAAAATCTTTTGTAGATATGCAGGCTCACCAAGTTGCCCAGTTTTGAACTCCTGGGCTCAAACGATCCTCCTGCTTCAGCCTCCTAAAGAGCTGGGACTACAGGCATAAGCCACTGTGCCCAGCTGCAAATTTAAATTTTAAAACTCTGGAAATATGTAATATGATTTTAAATGTGATAAATGACAAGATGTGTGTCAATGAATTAACCACATTTATGGCATTCACAAGATGTAGCTTTGTCATCATGAAAAGCTGGTAATATTTTTGTGGGGACGGGGTGGGGCAGAATGGTTCCCATAATAAGTCCTAACCTCACAACATTTCACATTTTGGAGGCAGTAAGGAAGCTGGGAGGAGAGCAATCAGTGCCAAATTACACAGCTTCCATGTAGGCGCAAGGCACTCTTTTGTAACACTTGGACTTTGTCTTTAGTGCCTTATTTCCCATGGTGCACCTGTCTCTCATTCCCATAACAGGAAGGAGGGTTTTCTGGGGCTGAGACACAAGTGGATCATGAGAAGTAAGAGGATATCAATCTCTTCCAGGCCCAACTGCCTCTAAATTTTCTGTGTTGCAACATTTCTTCTTCCTCTTTTCTTCCATCAATAAGGAAACATTTGACTATGTCTGGAGACATTTTTAGTGATTACAACTGAGGGTGGAGTGCTCCTGACATCTCTAGTGGTTGGAGGCCAGAGATGTTGCTAAATGTCTTACAATGCACAGGACAGCTTCCCACATCAAAGAATTATCAAGCTCAAAACATCAACAGTACTGGGCTGTTTCATATTCTGATATCCCAGCTGTATTATTGAAAAGCATCTCTTTGAACTAACTCACAATATGGTTTGAATAGCTGATAGCGCATGTATAACCCTGCAAGGGCCAGTTGGCTTTTTAAAAGTGATTCTCACTTGTTGGCAGGACTTTAAGTGAGGCAAAAAAGGAGGTGAAGACTCTTGGGTAGCCACTAGGAGAAAGTGTGTGTGTGTGTGTGTTTGTGTGTGTGTGTGTGTGTGTATTTGTGTGTTGGGGAGGCTCTCCTGGCTATTCCTTTCATCTCATCATGGAGGCATCTACCTACTTGTGCTATGGATAGAAAGACCAGCCCTGTCCACTCACTGTGGCAAGGGCTGACGTGAGGACCCAGGTGTGTCATCTCCCCTACCTGCAAATGATGGGAGGCGTAAACATTGACTGACACACATGGTCCAGTTTACCCTGTGAGGAGAATGATTCTCAGTTAAAAGATTGAAGGGATAGAGCTGGGTCAGAAAAGCCACAACGCAAAAGCTGATGTGAAGACTGGACACATTGGCCCTGATGCCTACTTCTGCATAGCCCTCTCCAAGTAGTTAGTGAAAATGTACTAAATGCATCTTTTGAGTTAGGGGTTCTCAACTTTGGTTTCATGTAAGAATCCCTAAGGAGGCTTTGCAAACTCTAATGCCCAGGACTCATGGCTCCAGACCATTTACTGAGAATATTTAGAGGTGAAACTCAGGAATCAGTATTTTTTAAGTTATATTTTATTGAAGTATAACAAACATATAAAACGTGCATATATCTCTAGCTATTCCACTTCTGGATATATACACAAAAGAATTAAAAGAGGGTCTCGGCCGGGCGCGGTGGCTTACGCCTGTAATCCCAGCACTCTGGGAGGCCGAGGCGGGCGGATCACGAGGTCAGGAGATCGAGACCATCCTGGCTAACACGGTGAAACCCCGTCTCTACTAAAAATACAAATAATTAGCCGGGCGTGGTAGCGGGCGCCTGTAGTCCCAGCTACTCGGGAGGCTGAGGCAGGAGAATGGCGTGAACCCGGGAGGCGGAGCTTGCAGTGAGCCGAGATCGCGCCACTGCACTCCAGCCTGGGCAACAGAGCGAGACTCCGTCTCAAAAAAAAAAAAAAAAAAAAGAGGGTCTCAAAGAGATATTTGTATACCCATGTTCATAGTAGCATCACTCACAACAGCCAAAAGGTGGAAGCAACCCAAATGTCCATTGATAGATGAATGGATAAACAAAATGTGGTACACCCATTCAATAGGATATTATTTGGCCTTAAAAAGGAAGGAAATTCTGATCTATGCTATAACATGGATAAAACGTAAGGCCTTTATACCAACTGAAATAAGTTCCCCAAAAGGTAAATACTGTATAATTTCACTTATATGAGGCACCTAGAGTCGTCCCATTCATAGAAACAGAAAATAGAATGGCAGTTGCCAGAGCTGAGATGGAGGGAGGAAAGAGAGTTGTTGTTAAATGAGCTTGGAGTTTCAGTTTTGCGAGATGAAAAGATTGGTATCACAACAATGGGAATGTACTTAACATTACTAAACTGTAACTTAAACTGATTAACATGATAAAGTTTATGTTAGGTGTATTTTGCCATCATTTTTAACAAATATATATATCAAAAGAATACAGCTTGATGAATTTTCACAAAGTAAATACACACAAACATCCAGCACCCAGATGAAGAAATGGAATATGACCAGCACCTCACAAGCCTTCTTGATGCCTCCTCCTGGTCACTATCTTTACCCCAAGGGTGTTGGTATCCTGACTTCTAACACCACAGTGTAAGTCTAATTTTTAAAGCATCTGCAATAGTTTAAAGATACATATTTTATACCATCATTCCCTATGCCTCTAATTGACTTCAAAGATGCTTTTTATATATATAAAAATAAGTGCGCTACTTTGGGCATATATCTTTGTCCACATCTGTCTATTTTCTTAGGATAGAGTGATTCCTAAAGTGGAATTTCTGAGTCAAATGATGTGAAATGTTTAAAGACTCTTGATTTTTTTTTTTTTTTTTTTTTGGACAGAGTCTCACTGTTGCCCAGGCTGGAGTGCAGTGGCGCGATCTCGGCTCACTGCAACCTCCACCTCCTGGGTTCAAGGGATTCTCTTGCCTCAGCCTCCTGAGTAGCTGGGATTACAGGCATGTTGTCACCACACCTGGCTGATTTTTGTATTTTTAGTAGAGACAGGGTTTCTCCATGTTGGCCAGGCTGGTCTCGAACTCCTAACCTCAGGTGATCTACCTGCCTCAGCCTCCCAAAGTGCTGGGATTACAGGCGCGAGCCACCGCGCCAGCCCCTAAAGGCTCTTGATTCTTAAAGGCATCAGTAGAGGTTTTCAGGGGATCACAAGGTGCAGCCATGGCAAGAATCACTGGGTTGGAGTTTGTGGAGGACCTCTGATCAATTCCTTAACGAATATGCCTTTAACCTCCACTTATCTGGACTTGATCCAAATTGAAATTATTTAAAGATTCAAAGAAAAACGATGTAGCAGTTGAGTTGGTTTTGGCTGCAAGGAAACAATTAGACATCACTTTAACAACATTTATTGTTTTCCCTTAACAAAAAAATTCTAGATAGGTAGATAAGCAAAGAATTTGGAGTTACTGGGGAATTTAGAGAAAGAATTTGGAGAATTTGAAGAGAAGAAAACAAACAATATGTAAAAGGCATCCCTTTTTAAATTCTTTTGAAACAACATATATATCTAGCTAGGGAAAACAGGATATGGAGCAGAGAGGGGAGTATAAATAAGTAAATCATAGTGTTTTAGGCCAAATACCAGATTAAGTATTTAGAATTTATTAGTCCATTTAATTTGACACTTAAAAAATGTGAAATAGCTATTACTGTTACAGGAAAGGGGTCCGGATCCAGAACCCAAGAGAGGGTTCTTGGATCTTGTGCAAGAAGGAATTCAGGGTGAGTCCATAGAGTGATGTGAAAGCAAGCTTATTAAGAAAGTAAAGGAATAAAAGAATGGCTACTCCATAGACAGAGCAGCCCTGAGGGCTGCTGATTGCCCATTTTTATGGGTTTTTAAAAATCATATACTAAACAAGAGGTGAATCCCCTTTTTAGACCATATAGAGTAACTTCCTGATGTTGCCATGGCATTTGTAAACTGTCATGGCGCTGGTGGGAGTGTAGCAGTGAGGACCACCAGAGGTCACTCTCATCGCCATCTTGGTTTTGGTGGGTTTTAGCCAGCTTCTTTACTGCAACCTGTTTTATCAGCAAAGTCTTTATAACCTGTGTCTTTTGCTGACCTCCTATTTCATCCTGTGACTTAGAATGCTTTAGCCATTTGGGAATGCAGCCCAGTAGGTTTTAGCCTCATTTTACCCAGCCCCCATTCAAGATGGAGTTGCTCTGGTTCAAACACCTCTGACATTTCTATCTCCATTTCTCATAAGATACAAGCCAAAGATTTATTTTTTAATTTTATTTTTATGTATTTATTCATTTTTTGAGACAGAGTCTCACTCTGTCACCCAGGCTGGAGTGCAGTGATGTGATCTCAGCTCACTGCAACCTCCACCTCCCAAATTCAAGCAATTCTCCTGCCTCAGCCTCCCAAGTAGCTGGGACTACAGGCATTCACCACCATGCCGGGCTAATTTTTGTATTTTTGGTAGAGATGGGGTTTCACTATGTTGGCCTGGCTGGTCTCGAACCTGTGATCTCAGGTTATCTGCTCAAGATAACTCTGACTCCCAAAGTGCCGGATTACAGGCGTGAGCCACCACGCCTGACCAAGATACAAGCCAAAGATTTAAATGATGTGTCCAGGAATACCCAATTTGCTAGCAAGTGTCAGGGAATCAAATACAGTCTCCATCCTGCCCCCAGTTTGCCAGGTGGCTTTGTGCATGTTCTGGGCACTCCCCTCCCCAGGCCAGTTTTCAGCCACTTGGAACAAATGATCTCAAAGGTTTATTTTAGATTTAGCCATTAACCTGAGTGCCATTTTCAGCAGTTACACATATACTAATGGTTACTGGAAGCAGGACAAAAGAGTAGCTCTGAAACCAATGGCATTGACTACAGCTTCAGGAGCAATTTGGGAATTAAGGATAGCTTAGCAAAACTTTAATATTTAGCCCATTAAAGCAGACCATGGACCTTAGGATGCTAAGCCCTATCACTGTGTGGCCCTCCCTGGATTCCAAGAGTCCTGAAGACACTTCCACAGTGGGCGCGTCTGCCCTAAAATTCAGTCACTGTTAACTTACTTTATGCTAAGACAGTGGAGGCTAGCCATGGCCAGCCTTGTGAGCGCAGAGACTTTCCATGACCATTTCTCTCCTCTTGATGCTTCTCAGCCACAGATGCCATCCATCAGGATCACAAAGGGCTTTCTTTTTCTTGCTCTATAGATCCAATGAAGTCTTTTATGTGTCCAGCCAGGAAATGGAGGAGTCTTGTAGCTTAATTAAGATGAGCTTATTCAACATCACTCAGAGGGAGCTGCATTTCCCAGTCTGCTAACAGCATTTTTACTAACATTAAAATGGCTTATGAGAGGAGCAAATTAACATTGCTATGGAAACTTCAGAATTTTCTGACATTTTAGAGTTGACATTTTTAGCCTCAATCTTTCCTCAACAAGGTATTTAGTATTTAATAAGTTCTGGGATTAGGAGCTTTCTTCTCTAGAGACAAATATTAGCTATAGTCTTCAAAGATGGCAGCTGCCTAAATGTTGAATAAACCCAGAATGTTTTCCCCAAACATCCAGAACACATTTAATTAAATACTACCTATCTTTCATACTTCCTCCAGCTGCTAACCCAGACTCTTCTCTGTCTATATCCATAAAAAAATAAAAAGGAATCTCCAGACATTTCTGTAGTGGGAATTTTATGTGACTTTAAAAAATATATATTCAAAATTTTAAATGTGAATATATATATGTATATATACACACACACACACAGACACACACACACACATATATATATATTTTTGTTTTGAGATGGAGTTGCGATCTTGTTGCCTAGGCTGGAGTGCAATGGCACAGTCTTGGCTCACTGCAACCTCCACCTCCCAGGTTCACGTGATTCTCTTGCCTCAGCCTCCTGAGTAGCTGGGATTACAGGCATGCACCACCACATCCAGCTAATTTTGTATTTTTAGGAGCGACAGAGTTTCACCATGTTGGCCAGGCTGGTCTCGAACTCCCGACCTCAGGTGATCCACCTGCCTTGGACTCCCAAAGTGCTGGGATTGCAGGCGTGAGCCACTGTGCCTGGCCAAAATGTGAATACAATTCATGTGACCAAAAATGTCAATTTTGAACATTAAACAAAATGAAAATTTAATGAGACTAGAAATTGAATATTAGTCTTGCTAGAAAGGAGAAAGCAAATTATTTCATTTTTGAGGAGAAAACAATATTTAAAACTCCAAATTTCTAGGTATTACTTCATCTGTGTCATTTTTTTAAGTGGATTCCATCCATCATCCTCTCTGTTCAGTTCAGATAAATGTCAGCTGGAATGGAAGCTACATGTTTAGACTTCAAATCAGCTGAGGTAATAACAGCTAGGACAGATTCCATCCAATATACATTTAGTGCTGGGTTTCTTCAACAATATTTATCTTTAACCAGCAGATTTCATCTATCCAAAATCACCGAAGATGACAGTGCTCGTATCATTTGTAATGGTTTCCACTTACACATTCCATTAGGATGTGTAAACGCATGGAAAATCAAGTGGAAAATTAAGGATACACCTTAACAACAAAATAAAGACAGGTAAAAAGGCTATGTAACCCTTATCTTCTATGTCAATTTTTGTTAAGGTTTTTCTTATACTTTTTTTCTCCGTTTTTCAAATAAAATTTAGTTCTCTACTTAGTTTTCTGGGTTTTTTTCTTTAATATTAAGATGCAGGAGAACTAGAAATGATAACTAATATTAAAACAGGTCATATGATTTTTATAAAAAACAGGAATCTATTTTCACTGGAGGACACCCACTGACATCTCTTGAGTTCTCATGACAGGCCAGGCCCACACATGGAAGAACAAATGCTTCTCTTCTCCCAACACAGTTGAGTGGAAAATATTTAATAAATTCAGTTTATCCTTAGCTTGCAAGGGTCAGCCAAGCTGCAGTCCTGCCACCTGGTCCCTGTGTTGGATTTTTTCCTGCAGTGTGACCAGTGAAATCATGATGGAAGGGACATCAGCCCAGCCCAGCCTTCTCAGGACCTGCTGCTGCTCCTCTCCCAACAGGCTCTGGTCTCAGTGCTCAGGGCTTCAGCCAGTTGTGTGCTGGTAAATGTTTAACACAGGCTCTCCAAAAAGAACAGGGTCGGATTTGCTAGTTCCCTTAGTATAAATAACTCCACCATGGCCAAATTTTTTTTTTTTTTGAAATGGAGTTTTTTACTTGTCGCCCAGGCTGGAGTGCAATGGCGCAATCTCAGCTCACTGCAACTTCCACCTCCTGGGTTCAAGCGATTCTCCTGCCCCAGCCTCCCGAGTAGCTGGGATTACAGGCACCTGCCACCATGCCCAGCTAATTTTTTGTATTTTGAGACGGGGTTTCACCATGTTGGTCAGGCTGGTCTTGAACTCCTGACCTCAGGTGATCCACCCGTCTCGGCCTCCCAAAGCACTGGGATTACAGACGTGAGCCACTGCGCACCATGGCCAATTTTTAACTACCCACATGAGGTCACTGAATATGGAATTGGGAAGAGATGTGCACAGTGGGTTCTAGCAAGCCGGCAAGAGCTGGCACCAGCACATTCTCTGTCTTTAGCCCTGGAGACCAGCTTCCTGATGACCGTTCCAGAGTTTTAACACCTTCTCTTCCTGGTGAGCAGGGAGGTGGCGGGTTCAGGCCCACTGCTAACTTGGCCAAGCAGGAAGGCACTCAAGACAGATGGCAAAGCTCATAGGCTACGGTGCTTTATTTAATCACCTGAATATTTCTGTCCTACTCCTCCTCCAGAGAAAATAAGACACCAGCAGCATGAATAAATGTAGCACATGAATGTCGTTAGCATATACAGTCATCCCTTGGCAGCCACAGGAGATTGGTTCCAGGATCTCCTTCAGATATCAAAATGCACAGATGCTCAAGTCCCTCATATAAAATGGTGTAACATTTGCATGTAACCGATGCACATCCTCCTGTATACTTTAAATCACCTCTAGATTACTTACAATACCCAATACAATGTAATGCTGTGTAGTTAATACTGTATTGTTTAGAAAATAATGACAAATTTAAAAGTCTGCACACGTTTAATACATACATCCATATTTTTCTCCTGAATACTTTTGATCTGTGGTTGGTTGAATCCACAGATGCAGAACCTATAGATATGAAGGGTTGACTGTAATTATGTCCCCTGTGTCATTATTGCCAGAAGTCATTACCCAGAGCATGGTGTATAGGTTAAAGGTGGTAGAGGCTATATTTGTATTCAGACAGGAGGGGAAGTGGTTTGACCATTTTGATCTAAATTAATAAGCAAGAATGATTAAATTGTCAGGAATAAGAAAAATAAACCTACAGTCCTACAGAATATCAAGCAGAGCAGAAGAAAAGGTGCTGATTAGTTAAGAGTCAAGAACTTTATGTTCTAACCTTATCACAAATCTACGGGTGGAGTGTGCTGTTAATTTAGGACAAGTTGCACATCATATGTTCACGTTTTCCACATACATTATAACCAAGTAATAAATACACTTTTCTTTTCTTTTCTTTTCTTTTCTTTTTTTCTTTTTTTTTTTTGAGGCAGAGTTTCACTCTGTCACCCAGAATGGAGTGCAGTGGTGCAATCTCAGCTCACTGCCACCTCCACTCCCCAGGTTCAAGCAATTCTTCTGCCTCAGCCTCCTGAGTAGCTGGGATTACAGGCACACACCACCATGCCAGGCTAAGTTTTTTTGTATTTTTAGTAGAGACAGCATTTTGCCCTGTTCCCCAGGCTGGTCTCAAACTTCTGACCTCAGGTGATCTGTCTGCCTGGGCCTCCCAAAGTACTGGGATTACAGGTGTGAGCCACCGTGCCCGACCCACCTTTCTTTTAATAAGTGAAAGATCATTTGATGTGGTTTGGCTCTGTGTCTCCACCCAAATCTCATCTCAAGTTGTAATCCCCATGTGTGGAGGAAGGGACCTGTAATTCTCATGTGTGGAGGGAGGGAGGTGATTGGATTCTGGCAGTGGTTTTTCCTCTCTGAGAACTTGCTCCAGTGAGTGAGTTCTCACCAGATCTGATGGAATTGTGAGGGGCTCTTCCCCTTCCCTTTTTCTTCTCTTGCCTGCTGCCACGTAAGACGTGCCTGCTTCCCCTTCTGTCATTATTGTAAGTTTCCTGAGACTTCCTCAGCCATGTGGAACTATGAGTCAATTAAACCTCTTTGGCTTTTTTTTTTTTTTGAGACAGAGTCTCGCTCTGTCACCCAGGCTGGAGTGCAGTGGTACGATCTTGGCTTGCTGCAACCTCCGCCTCCTGGGTTCAAGCGATTCTCCTGCCTCAGTCTCCTGAGTATCTGGGATTACAGACACCCGCCACCACGTCTGGCTAATTTTTGTATTTTTAGTAGAGACAGGGTTTCACCATGCAGGTCAGGCTGGTCTCGAACTCCTGACCTCGTAATCCACCCACCTCGTCCTCTCAAAGTGCTGGGATTACAGGTGTGAACCACCATGCCCGGCCTGGGTCCCATCTGTTAATGTTCGAACACAGAGGAGGTGGAGTTCCTAGAAGATTGGGACATAGAGGCTTCACAGAAGAGTACCTTTTTTCTTTATAAATTACCCAGTCTTGGGTAGTATCTTTCTAGCAGTATGAAAATGGAGTAATACATCATTTATTCTGCATTGCATAGTGAATTTTCCCTATTTGTTTAGAAAAACAAATTGTGAAATAAATATTTATTGTATTTTCACAGTGCTCAAGAACTGTGTGGAGAAATGTATTTAAAGTGGTTTGTCTTAATTCTTAAACAATCATATGAGGAGTGATGCTTTCAAAGATCACTGTTCTACTCAAAAGAGTTAACTTAGAAGCTTTTAAGCAATCTAGTGATGCTCTGTGTTACAAAGTACGTTTATAACATTTGTTTAGAGTTTTTTTAGAACCAGTTTATGAACCTCATGATAAAATCAGTCTGAGTAATAATTTTATGTGTGAATTAAAGTTACATTTTCCATCAAAGTCATTGTCCAGAATCATCATCAAAATACTTTTGGCTGCTTCCAAAACTAAAATTCATTTCCCAAAAGAAAGACTAACCCTCCATGAGGTTGTAGAAAAGAGTCTTAGGCTCTGAGAGCATTTTTTGACTTTTTTCTTTTCTCTTTCTTTTTTCTTTTTCTTATAAAAAGTACCATACATTCAGAAGAATATAAAACAAATATGAATTGGCTAAGGAATAATAATGATAAAATAAACACCTGTGTACTTACCACTCAGGTTAAGTAACAGAACCTTACCTCAAATTGGCTACGTAATTAAAAGGCCTAGTGCAAAATAAAAATGAGGCTCCGTTGCTCAAAAAGCAGGAATAATGTGCTATTAAATGTACTAAAACATAAAGCTTTTTCTTTCTTTCATGTTTCTCCTCTGATCATGCACATGTTCCATTGTGCCATCAGACTTTACTTACAAAACATAGGCTCAAAGATAACATTATCAAGAATTTCAAACCATGACAGCCAAGCCTTAAACCTAGTGCAGGGCCCTTCTGCGAAAGGGGCCCCATGTGATGCTACAGGCTGCATACATGAAGTCAACCCTGAACTTGGAAGTCTCCTCTGCATCTTGCCCCAAATGTTTCTCCTTCCCTCTCTCCCAGGGTGAATACAATTTCTAAAGGGTAAGGTGGGTGATTAAGGCATCACTGGAATAAGTGCATAACTCCTGAAACACATCATTCATTTGGATGTACCTTTATTTGACCAGGGAATAAAGACTTTCTTACTTTGGAGTTACACTGTACAAAATGCCGTCACCATAAATAAAGGACAGAACTTAGTAAGGCAGACAAGGCATAGAACCACGAAAAGTTAGATATCAATATAAGACGAAGTTAGCATGACAAGAGAAGAGCTAGAATAATGTGTCAAAGCAGGAGTCGCAGTTCAGGAAGGATATTGACAAAGTGCTCTGAGGAGGGTGGCTGCAAACGTAGAAACCATGTGGTATCCATTGAGGTTCCGCTGAAGGACTTGGAGAAAGGAGGACTCAGAAGGCTCGATGACTGTCTCCAGTCAGTTCTTAGGTGGAACAGGGTAGTCGGCTTGGCCTACGTAGCCTCCAGGAGTCTAAACAGAGAAAAGACCTTAACCAAGATCTGGAACTTTACCCAAAAAAGGAACGGAGTATCTGGGACAATGGTAAATTCCACATCGCTGGATATTCAAAGAGAAGCTGGTAATATTGCAAGCAGGAGGGATATTGTTGAAGGAGTTCAAGCACCAAATGAGTGATGAGGCTGGATGACTTTTTAAAGGGCCCTTCCAGCCCTCAAGTTCCATAATTCAAATTCAAATAAGACAGGGGCAAAATGGTCACCCAAGGAGCGCTCTGTATTCATAGGAAGCGGGGATTAAGCTCTCACACAGTATTTTTCAAAGTACAAGATTGCCAGCCATTTCAGCTTATGAAATCAAGTGGCCTGACTAGCACTTTAAAAAATGAAATTGAATAGAAACAGAATGCATCACAAGTAGGATGGGTAAATGTGAGCGAATGTGTGTGTGTTTATTATTTACTCTGAAGCTAGGATAAAAAATTTATTTTGAAAGCTTGGAAGCCAGACAGAGTCCCCCAAATACCATTTGCCATTGTGCAGGGCTGTCCCTGGCAAAGTAGAGGTACAGCTAAGTAGAGAAGGACTGCAGTCAACGTATCAGGTATACAATGAACAATGCTAACCTCTGAAGCAAGAGACCCACCACTAACCAGATGAGATCATGGATTACAGGCAAGAGGAGCAGGTGAATCAGGAAGACAAGACAGTAAATGAAGTTCAGATTTACAGTGAAGGATTAGCGAGTGCTGTTACTCAAGGGATGGACTGAATCAAACAGGAAACTGGAAAGCCATGTGGGCTCCAGGCAATCAGACAAAAGGAAGCCAGAGAACATTACTGCCCCTTTGAAATAATTCGTGTATAAATCATTAATTGATGTTAAAACCGTCATGTGAAATGTTACTGAGGACAATACATTAACATAGTCTAAAAGTCTAACCACATCTATTCTTCACTAATTCTGAAAGGGAAAAGCTACCTTTACAACAGAGAGATCTAGTGGCCATTTCCTTAACCGAAAAAGCTAATGTAACATCATCCATAAAGAGGTGAGCAGAACTTATGGAGCCCCTGATGGGATGCACTGAGAGGAATACAACGTCACCTTTGTTGGATTCTCACCAGAAACATTTCACTTGAATCTAGTCTTGAGGAAACAACTGGACAAACCAAATTGAAAGGCATTCTATAATACTAGCCTGGACTTTTAGAAAATGTTTGTATCATAAAAGGAGAAAAGAGGTTGCAATGGCCTCTGATGGTCATAAGTGTTATAGATCAGGAATCAATGTGTCCACAGTGGCCTGACATCATCCTTGTTCCAGAAAGACTCAGCAAGAGCGTGACTCATGAGGCTCTTCCTCAGGTTAGAAGGGATAACAGGAAAGTGAGGATGCTGAGCCTATGTGCTGGCCATTATATGTTGACCCTTTTCATATTGAAATCACGTTTGAAGTAGATGTCATTGTCCTTAGTTTACCGATGAGGAGACGGAGTCAGATCATTTGCCCAAGGTCATGCAGAGCTGGCATTAGACTCACATGCACCAAATCCAAATCCTTCTTCTCCTCTCTCTTCTTCTTTGTAAAATCACCATTTTCAATCACAAAATATTGCAATGATGAAAAAATAAATACAATAATATAACAGACACCTATGTAGTCACCAGTTGGATAAAAGTTAACATTTCGTCACAATTGTTTTATATTTTTTTCATTTATGGCTTCTGATTTAAATACCCCCTTCAATTCAAGCACCTGGGGATTTCTTTTATCTTTTCTCCCTTTTCTCCTCCTCCTCCCTTCCTCCCTTTCTCCTCTCGGTTCAACCATGTACTTACCATAGAGGAGGTGGTGATTTTATTTTATCTAGCATTTCTATGTGTTATAGTGGGAGGAGCATTCATATTAACTCAATCTATTTTGTCATCAGAGCCAGGCTTCCAGTTCTATGCTCTTTCTGCTAAATTACAATAGTTGGCAACATAACACATGTACCTGGATTTTCGCAGTACACAAAACTTAATCACCCAATCACCAAGGCTCATTAGGATCTCTTCATGCTACAGTTTCCAGGAGAATCCAACAAGAGAAATCAGGACTAGATTCCTTTGGTCTTAGAATTTTGAGAATGGCCATTAAAGAGTCAAATTTGCAACTGTAGCTCACCGTGCTTTTTTATTCATAGTTTATTAATTTGCAAAGCTGAACAAATCAAACCAGCACCATGGATTTTGTGAAGAAAAACAAGCAGAAGGTTATCAAAAACCATACATAAAAGGTTGTAAATTCATGAGGTTTCTATCTCCCTTCAGATTCTATCAGATATTACACTAATTTCATTAAGTTCCAAGCAAGTATCTCTTCTTCTGAGGTTCTCCTCTCCAAAAAGCCAGTGACCTAGAAACCACACATATGTATATGGGAGGTGATGTAAGTGTTCCTCTTTATGAAGCAGTGAATTTGTCAAGCAAAGCATAAGATGTTTTCTCCCCTAGTAGTTTTGCCCTGACTGGCAATATTTAGGAGATACAATCCTAAAAATATATGGTAACGGTCACTGCCCTGAGGGTAAGGATGATGGTAATCTTTAACATTTGCAAAGATGTTACTGTACTAAACATTGTATAAGCATTATACAATGTTCATTTAATGTTCACCAAAACTTGTGAGACAGGTACTACTGTGATCTTCATCTTATATATAAGGAACGGAGCCACTGAGAAGTTAAGTAAATTGCCTAGTTAGAAAGTGCAGGGGACTGGTTACAAATGCTCATTCTAATAAGTCCTTATTTGCTTTGATTCCAGAGCCCTGAAGGCCTGCTTCAAAATTCCATCTTCAGTGTTAGCATTTCCTGAGCTGTTTCCCCCTCACAGCCACCCCTGTCTTCATGCCCTCTATCATATCACATTGCTTTGTGCTTATTTGTTGAGGTATCTTTCTCTCCTCACAGATTCTCAGTTCCTTGAGAACAGATACAGAATCATATGCATCTTTGTTTCCTCAACACCGGCCATGGGACCAAGTACATGTTAAGGGAGAGTTGTCATCATCAGGGCAGTTTTAATTATAAGTAATAGAAGCTAAATTCAAACTACTTTAGCCATCATTTAGCGGTCTACGTGATTAGGAAAGGCCAAGGTTGTAGCTAACAAGAACTTTCAGCTTTCTTTTTCTTTTTTTTTCCTCCTGTGTACTTATAAGCTCTTCTTTTCTTGCACCAAAGGCTTATGGACTCATTCCACACAGAGGAACCATGGCTGCTGAGGCTCTTTAGTGTATTTTCCAGTTTGGTCAACTGAGATGGTGGTGCCCAACCATCACCACTGCCAAAGACCTCCAGTCTTCAAAAGTCTCCCTGGGGTGGGGGAGAAAACTCCTTGGCATGGTTTGAGTCACATCCCTACTTCTGAAGTGATCAGATTGAAGTGTGATGATTGCAGTCATGACTAGAACTGCATAACTGAAGTCAGGGAGGAGGAGGAATTACCCCAGAAATGGTAGGAGGTGAATTTGCTAGAAGCCAACAAGAGTGTTAGGTAAATAAAACAATTTCTTTCTATCACAGGGCTCCAGTTCAGTCTTGTTGAACTGAAATGGAATTGGAACTGTGCCAGCCCCACTGGAATTGGACCCCATATTCTCTTCTGTCTCTAAAGAAGCTTTGGCCTTACCTGAAGCTGACTCTCAAGCCAATGGAAGATAGTGAAGTGTGATTGCATGAATTCTTGGAATCAGCACATCATAAGGAACAAGAAGAAAAATATCAGGAAACAGGGGAAACAGCACCCTAAGATTTTGGGGGGATCATTTCATAGGCTTCCCGCAGGAGCATGCTAAATCCTGGTTAGTCTTGTTCCTGGATTTTACTTGAATAGATGATCACTTTTAAATCTGCCACTTGAACTTTTAGCTGTGCAGTGCTTAGGATTTAATAAGTGTATGATTTAAGAAGTGTATTTCTTTTTTTTCCCTCTTCTATACTTAACAAACTCTTCTTTTCTTTTCTTTTTTCTTTTCTTTTTTTTTTTTTTTTGAGATGGAGTCTTGCTCTGTTGCCCAGGCTGGAGTGCAGTGGCACAATCTCAGCCTCAGCTCACTGCAACCTCTGCCTCCTGGGTTCAAGCGATTCTCCTGCCTCAGCCTCCTGAGTAGCTGGGATTACAGGTGCTTGCCACCACGCCCAGCTAATTTTGTTTTTTTAGTAGAGATGGGATTTCACCACCTTGGCCAGGCTGGTCTTGAACTCCTGACCTCATGATCCACCCACCTCAGCCTCCCAAAAGGCTGGGATTACAGGCGTGAGCTACCGCACCAGCCCAAGCTCTTCTTTTCTTGCATCAAAGGCTGATGGACTCATTGCACACAGAGGAACCATGGCTGCTGAGGCTCTTTAGCATATTTTCCAATTTGGTCAACTGAGATGGTGGTGCCTGACCATCACCACCACCAAAGACCTCCAGTCTTGAAAAGTGTATGATTTAATAAGCAATTGCAAGCAAGGAAAAAACTATCTCAATGTTTATGACCAAAAAAGTAAATAAAGTTAGTTTAATACTTGATATTCATATGCTGGGTGCAGGGTGCCAGAAATCTATTGGACAGTTTCAGATGGGAAGAGCTGAGAAAAAAAGAAAGTCTCTGGTGTGGGGAGTTACCTTTTCTCCCAAGAAGAGAATGTCTATACACTGGGAATCCGAAGTTAGTGGAACCTCTCCATTGGAAGCGTGGAAGCAGATTCCTTTCTCTATCCTTCTTTCTCCCCACTGTCCACTAGGTACTGGGGGAATACAAAAAATAAAGTCACGGTCCTTGCCTTGAAAAATCCTACAATTACTTGAAGAAAGATGGAAGCCCACACATACGTGTGAAAAGACATGAGAGTATCCGCAAAGCAAGATGTCGAGGGCTGGGAAACGCTTTTCCTTGCAATGTGGAAGAAGTGTCCTGGGTGTTAGGAGACCCAGGATCTGATTCCAGCTAGGGGCCCTTGAAAAGTTCCAAACCTCCTTGGGCTTTCATTTTCTCATGTGTGAAAATGGGCAATATGAAAAGTTAAAAAACAAACATCATGATTCAGTAAGTGTTGCCAACGACACACTTCTTGTGTCATTGGCAACACTTGGCTTTACGTATCTCTATGAGGTACATTTCTAAAACTCACATAGCTACTAAAACCTAAATTAACGATAGGCCCAGATACTGAATTGCTATGTTGAAATAATATTTTAAAATAATAATAATAATAAACTTTCAATTATACAACTTACACTACAATTTGGTCTTGTACAGATAATAATTAAAAGTATTATTAAAATATCATTTTTTCAGTTTTCTCTCATCTTTTAAAATCCTCCACTTTTGTATATATTTTCTGTCCTATGTAAGATAATGCTGTAGTCATATATGTGTATGATTTTGAAATAGACATACAAATACAGAGGCATGGGCATAAATGTTTCTTAATTTCAGTTTTTACTGGTAAGGAACATAAGTCAAAAATTTAGCAATCATTGTTCCTATCCATTAAGACTCAAGCCCCAAGCAGACTCTTCCCAGTAAGACTCACTGTAGTTTTGCTCTCTTGGGACCTCCCCAAGGTCCTCGAAGGCTTTCATGATAAAGTCTCGCACAAAGTTTGGTCTTCAAATAAGGTCTTCATCTAGGCAGAGCAAAGGCAGAGGACGTGCTTTCGAAACTCCCGAAAGCAGATCTGCACTTCAGAAAACTACAGATGCTGGTACTTTTAATATGCACATTTCCAAGTGCTTATAAGTCACCTAGGTAATCTAATAATTGTTTAAAATTCAGTGAGATTCTTCACATGATGAGGTAAAGTTACCAGTGCATTCTCTCACCAGTGTTCTCCATGGAGACCCTGCACACCTCCTAAAATCCCGGCAGCCAAACTGTCTTGCCTTACTTGAAGAGAATAGAAAAAGAAAACTTGCAAATGCATCCACATCTGCAAATGTGTGTGGTGATACCTTCTCTATGTTAAGTGCCCCACACAGTGCCTGGCAATTATTGGCATCACGAAAAGTTGGCCCAGGAATCCAGAGGGTAGCAAAAAAAGAATCTAGCAGAGGAAGTAAAGAGATCAGTCTAGGAATAGAAGAGGAGAAAAAAGACTTTTAGATGAGCCTGGGTCAGCAGAAGAAACAATATTTTGTGCTAGGAGCAAGGAAATCTTTTTAAAAAATACAATGATATCCCAATCCCCACAAGTTGCTTACATAAATGTGTGGAAAAAAAAAGTTAAGAGGATAAAATAATTGAACAGAAGTAGAGATAGCCCCAAGAAGTGTGTAATTAATTATCAGATGAACCATCAGAAACTAGAGCTAGGGAGCTCCAAGGACTTATGCTTGCTGTCCCTGGAGCCCGGTCCCATCTTTGGTGGTTGGTCCAGTTTGGTCATTTAGAATAGAAGCTGTACCTCATGACCTTCAGACAAGAGCATAACTGGCCTCATATCAGAAGACATGCTGTTGGTTGTAATTCTGTTCAGTTCTACATTGATTATGTACTCACTACATGTCAAGACCTGGAGTGGGTGCCAAGAATCTAAGGATAAATAAGACTTGGTTCCTGTCCTCAAAGAGCTCTAGGTCTAGTTAAGAAAACAAACAACAATCATCATTTCATTACAATATGGTATGTGGAATGGAAAGTCAGCCTTAGCAATGTTACAAATATTCCAAGTTTTCTTCCATCCATTATCTCTTTGATCTGGAAACAGCACTGAGAGATGACTAAGATGACTGTCCTCATAGTTACTACGAACTTGTGTCTTATATGAACTGTACTTTCCTCATTTCGAAGTGCCTCATATAATTAACTTCAGTTAATCATTGATTGAGAATCTACTGAATGCAAGACTTTATGCCGGGGACCAGGTGTTTATAGAGGTATATAATTTGGTTCCAGAATTTTAAAAACTTAAATTATAATTAGAAAAACAGACTATTTGGATAAGCACACATGTAAAGTACAAATGGCAAATGAGTTACAGTTAATACATAAAAAATGTGTCTTTGGCAATGACATAACTGGGTGGGAAACCACCTGGATGGGAGAACAGGAACACCCACATTCTGTCTCAGGCAGCTACTCTTTTCAAGTCATGCATCTCTGCAGGGACTCAAACCCCGGGGCATAACTCCAGGGAGGTGACTGGTCCCTGTGGAGAACTCCCTTACCTTAAGGTGTAGTTTCTCTGAATGGCCTAGAAACAAGGCAAAGAAGCTCTGACCTTGACTCAACCACAGACCTTCCCACACACCAAAGAGAAAGACGTCAGAATCTGAGCAAGACTGGGTCACAGTGCTGAAGACCCTGGAGGGAAAAAAAAAAAAAAAAAAAAAAGCAAGACTGAAGACGCAGGTTACTACTGCCATTTCCCAGAGTTCTAGAAGCACCATCCAATACAGTTAGGGAAAGGAGATATAAAAATTGGAAACAAGGCAAAATGATCATGATTTATTAAGACTGCAACTGTATTTTTAGATAGCTCAAGATGATCACCCCCAAATCTGGGAACTAAAGAAAGCATCAAAAAGTGGTTATTTTATTAAAGTACACAATAGTTTTAATATAAATAAACAATAACCAGATGGGAAATATAATACAAGAACTACCTTATACACCACAGCAGGTAAAAAAAAAAAAAAAAGGTAATATATAAGAAATATAGAAAATATATACACAGAAAAATTTTAAATGACTGCATAATGTAACAGAAAGTTTATCTTATTCTTGGAAAAGAAAACAGTAATATAAAGTCAACTATCTCTAAGTTAGTTTGTACATTTTATGTTACCTCAATAAAATAGTATTTTTTAATAGTAGGAATTTTGTAGAATGATACTGGAATTAAAAGGAATGAATGCAAAGAAAATTTCTGAGGGAAATAAAATAGTAAGTAGTGAGAGAGACTAACAGACATTAAAGCCTATAAATGAATAAGGTCCCATTTTCTTCTGGAGAGGAAACAATCAGGAGATTCAATGAACAGAAGACGGAATCCACAAAGACACTCACTTATGCTTATTTATTATCTTTTTATATATATACATATTTTTATTATACTTTAAGTTCTAGGGTACTTGTGCACAATGTGCAGGTTTGTTACATATGTATACATGTGCCATGTTGGTGTGCTGCACCCATTAACTCGTCATTTACATTAGGTATATCTCCTAATGCTATCCCTCCCCCCTTCCCCCACCCCACAACAGGCCCCAATGTGTGATGTTCCCCTGCCTGTGTCCAAGTGTTCTCATTGTTCAACTCCCACCTATGAGTGAGAACATGCAGTGTTTGGTTTTTTGTCCTTGCGATAGTTTGCTGAGAATGATGGTTTCCAGCTTCATTCACGTCCCTACAAAGGACATGAACTCATCATTTTTTATGGCTGCATAGTATTCCATGGTGTATATGTGCCACATTTTCTTAATCCAGTCTATCTGGCTTATTTATTATCTTATAAAAGTAGCATTCCAAACTAGTTGGACAAGTTAGATTATTCAAGAAATTGTGGGAAAACTGACCAGCTCCTTGGAAAAAACATAAAGCTAGATTCTTGTCCTACTCCTCATATAAAAATAAATCCCAAATAGGACGGACAGAGATTTCAACATTAAAAAAAAAAAAGACCATAGAAGTGAAAAATAAAATACAATCTGAGTGGCATAGTGAAATACAAGACCTGGAACCATAAGGCAAGTATTGATAACTTGTACAACAAAATGCCCCAAATCCAGAACACTGACAACACCAAATGCTGATGAGGGTGTAGAGCAACAGGAACTCTTATTCCTTGCTACTGATTATGCAAAATGATACAACCAATTTGGAAGACAGTTTGGCGGGTTCTTACAAAACTAAACGTACTCTTACCATATAATCCAGCCACTGCACTCCTTGGTATTTACCCAGAGGAGCTGAAAACTTACATCCACATAAAATGTAGCATATAAGCCAGTCACGGTGACACGTGCCATAACCCCAACTACTCAGAGGCTGAGGCAGGAGGATCACTTGAGCCCAGGAGTTTGAGGCTATAGCTCTGATCACACCTGTGAAGAGCCGCCGCACACCAGCCTGGTCAACAAAGTGAGATCCTGTCTCTAAAAATAAAAATAAAAAAACAAAACAACACCTGCACATGGGCATTTATAGGAGCTTTGATTGTAATTGCCCAAACAAGATGTTAATAGGTAAATGGATGAACTGTAGTACATCCAGACAATGGACTATTATTTATCACTAAAAAGAAATAAGCCTTAGCCGGGCGTAGTGGCAGGCGCCTGTAGTCCCAGTTAATAGGGAGGTTGAGGCAGGAGAATAGTGTGAACCCGGGAGGCGGAGCTTGCAGTGAGCCAAGATCGCGCCACTGCACTCCAGCCTGGGTGACAAAGCGAGACTCCGTCTCAAAAAAAAAAAAAAAAAAGAAAAGAAAAGAAAAATAAAAAAAAGAAAAGAAACAAGCCATCAAGCCATGAAAATATATGGAGGAAACTTAAATGCGTATTACTAAGTTAAAGAAGCCAATCTGAAAAAGCTTCCGTTATTCCAACGATATGACATTCTGGAAAAGGCCAAACTATGGAGACAGTAAAAAGATCAGTGGTTACCAGGGGTTGGGAGGTTGTGGGGAGAAGGGGCAAGAGGCAGAGCACAGAGGATCTATACGGCAGTGAAACAACTCTCTGTGGTACCGTAATGGTGGATACATGCCATTGAACATTTGTCCAAACCCATAGAATGTACAACACCTAGAGTGAGCTTTAAGATAAACTCTGGACTTCGGGTGATAAGTATGTCAATATAGGTTCACCAATTGTAAGAAAAAGGTACCACTCTGGGCCGGGCATGGTGCCTTATGCCTGTAATCCCAGCACTTTGGGAGGCCAAGGCAGGCAGATCACAAGGTCAAGAGATCGAGACCATCCTGGCCAATATGGTGAAACCCTGTCTCTACTAAAAATACAAAAATTAGCTGGGCGTGGTGGTGCACGCCTGTCGTCCCATCTGCTCAGGAGGCTGAGGCACAAGAATCGCTTGAACCCGGGAGGCGGAGGCTGCAGTGAGCCGAGATTGAGCCACTGCACTCCAGCCTGGCAACAGAGTAAGACTCTGTCTCAAAAAAAAAAAAAAAAAAAGTTAAACTATGTATGTTTAAAATAATAAAATGACAAGCTGGGAGGAAACTTTATGCAACACATATATTTCCTTAATTTATAAGCTTTTGTAATTTACAAAGAGTTTTAAAAGTTTCTTATAAAACTGAAAAACAGTCGAGTAGAAAAACAAATTAAAAATAAGAGCAAGGAGATACAAATGGCTCGTAAGCAAATAAAAACACTCAACTTCTAATTTTAAAAATGTAAAAGTAAACATTAAGACCAAAATGTTACACCCATCTAATTTGCAAAAATCAAGTTTGATAGTGTGCATTGTTGATCAAAATGCAGATTATCCCACATGTGGTTGCTGAAATTGTAAGTTGGTACCCTTCTATGGAGAAAAATTTGATCAAAATTTAAAATGCACGTAACTTTTAATTTGGCAATATATTGCTATAAATTTAACACAAAATATATTTGAAAAAGGACAGTAAAGTCTATTTATAATACTTCTTGCATTGTTTATAATACCAAAATTTGTCAGCAACCTAAAATGCTTCTCAATAAGAGACTGTTAAATAAATTATGATTGATACATGCAATGGAATACTGTGTAGCCACTTCTTTCTTTTTCTTTTCTTTTTTTTGAAACTAAAGGTGTCACATATTTTTTACTAAACCAAGCCTACCAGCACACACACAACACATACACAAAGAAAAAAGAGAAAAAATATATTCCCAGTAAAACATGTCCAACTGTCCAGATAGTGGTGACATTTTTCAGCTTGCTATGGTAAGACAGTCATGACCTTGACACTGCATAAATGTGTGCCATCTCATGTGCAATTCCTTATAGACCCAGCTTGCTTCTTCTCCAATGCCTCCTTTTGGAGTTGTACCTGATTTTATTACCAGTTTTCATCCAAATCCCCTGGGGAATGAGATGATTTTTTGCTATTGTTACTTGGCCAGGAAATGCTTAATCCTGAAAGTCTTGTGAGAAGACATGACAAGAAGTGGAGTTAAGCACACATCATGATGGTGGAAAAAGGAACAGAGAGCCCATTTGTTAAATAACGTGGATCTGTGCAACATCTGTACAAATATAGTAAAAATAGCAAAAACAAGTTTTTTAAGTTTAAAAAGCAAGGTGCATCTCCTTGAAGTTGGGGTATTTGGGGGAAAAAAAGCAAGGTGTAGACCTTTGAGCCTAATATAATCCTTTTTATATTATATACTAGTATGATCCCCATTTTACAGATGAAGAAACTGAGGCACAGGAAATGTATCAATTTACCCAAGATCGCAAACGTATTATGTGGTGAAGCTAGTGTTTAAAATCAGCAGTTATGGGTTCAAACTAAGTTAGTGGTGGTGGGAATGGAGATGAGGAAATACATCTGAAAAATATTAGGGTACAGAATCTACAGGCTTAAATGTGAAGGATAAATAAGAGGAAAGGAGAAGTGATAATTTTCAGATTTTTTTGTTAAATCTCATTAACAAGAAATTCTGGTTTTTGGAAAACTTACTCTACTTTTCCCTGAATTCTCTTATCTCAGGAAATTAGAAATACTAAGTGAAAATATTTGTAATAACTTGCCTAATTCCCAGAGCTCACCTTGGGCCAGGGAATGTTCAAGCTCTCGCCAACCAGAGTGGAAAAGCCTTCTTGAATATATGCACCATTCTGTAGAGACTGAAGAAGATTCTTACTTTAGAAGTGGGGCTAAAATAGCTATGAAGACTGTTCTAGATACTGATCCCCGAGAACAGAGCTCAACATAATTTACTAAAATATCAAATAGATCCACAATGAATGTAACTGCCTGCCCTAGCAAAGCTCAGCACTCTTTAAATAACAATATCTATCTATCCACAACATGATTCACAGTATCCATCATCCAATAATAAATTAGTAGACCTATAAAGAAGCCAAAAAATGTGACCCACAATCAAAAGTAAACTAGTGAATAGAAACAGACCCAGAAATGAGAGAGATGATACATTTAGCAGACAAGAATATTAAAATAGCTATTTAAATATGCTTTATATACTTGAGGATATAAAGAATAACATAATAAGGAAAAAAATGGAAGGTATTTATAAAATAAATGGAAACTCTAGAAATAAAAATACAGTATCTAAAATGAAACTTTTATTGGATGGGATTAATAACATATTAGAAATTGTAGAAGAAAATATCCTGAACTTGAAGACATAAAAATGTAAACTTATCCAAACTAAAGCACAGAGAACAAAGTTCAAGATACATGTTGTAAGTCCTAAAGCAATCACTTTTTAAAAAACCAGTAGTGAAGATAAAAACTGAATACTAAAGGCTACTCACATTCACCACTTCTATTCAACATTGTACTGGAAGAGCTATTCAGTGCAATAAAAAAAGGAAGGAAAATTCTTTATTCTGAAGCAAAATAATCATGTACGGAGGGGAAAAAACTGTGATCAAGTAAATATGAAAATGAACTGGCATTCATTGATAGATACTATGATTTTTTTTTTTTTTTTGAGACAGAGTCTCACTCTGTCACCCAGGCTGCAGTGACACGATCCCGGCTCACTGCACATCCACCTCCTGAGCTCAAGTGATTCTCATGCCTCAGCCTCCCAAGAATTACAGGTATGCACCACCACCACCTGGCTAATTTTTGTATTTTTAGTAGAGACGGGGTTTCACCATGTTGGACAGGCTGGTCTCAAACTCCTGACCTCAGATGATCCACCCTCCTCAGCCTCCCAAAGTGCTGGGATTACAGGTGTGAGCCACCACACCCAGCCGGAATTCTTGTTAATACTTTTAGGTTTGATAATGGTATTGTTGTTATATTTTAAGAGTCCTTACATTCTTGTGATGTATATACTAAAATATTTACATGTGAAAGAATATGGTATCTAGGATTTGCTACAAAACATTTTGTGGTTGTGGGAGTGGGGATGGGAAAGAGGGTAGGAAATGGGTAAATAATAAGATTGGCCTGAGTTGAAACTGGGTGATAGGAATATGTGGGTTTGTTATGCTACTTTCTTCTATTTTTGTACGTGAATTTTTTTCATAAAGACAACACAAAAGAGTGAAAACGGCAAATGACTAAGTAACAAAAGATACAACATATGTAAGCAACAAAGAGACAGTGCCTAAATTATATAAAGAGTTCCTATAAATCAATTAAAACAAAAAACAAACAACCCAATAGAAAAATAGGCAAGAGATTTGGACAGGAACTTCCAAAAATAAGGATATTCAAACGGTTGGTAAACAGGTTGATTAGTAATCAAGGGAAAACAGTTAAACCACAACGGTTATGACTACACACCCCTTCGAATCATTGAAGTTAAAATGACTGGCAATACTAAATGCTGGTGAAGATGTGACCCAATGGGAATGTTCACACACTTCTGGTGTGCATGCAGACTGATACAACAATTTTGGAAAATAGATTGGCATTATCTACTACAGTTAGACATATACATACCTTATGACAGCAAATCTATTCCCATGAATATTCTTGGGGGAAATATATGTTCATGTGCAAATTATATGTTCATGTCCAAATCTTTGGACAAGAATGTTCACAGGCAGTATTATTTATAATAACCCCAAACCAGAAAGAACCCAGATAACTATCAGTAGAAGAATGGATAAACCATGGTGTACTCATACAATAGAATTCTACTTAGCAATGAAAATGAACAAATCACAGTTAATATACTATAATATACATGAATATCCTAAACACGATGTTAAGCCAAAAAAAAAAAAAGGCAAACATAAAGAAATCATACTGTATTATGCCATTTACATAAAGATCAAAAACAGGCAAAACAAATCTATGGTGATAAAAGTTGGGAAAGTGGTTGCTTGTGGAGAGGATGAAATAGGCAGCAATTGGGCAAGGGTATGAAGTGGGCTTTGGGGTGCTGGTATTGTTTCATTTATTGACATGGTTGGTAGTTAGTTTTTTGTGGTACTTAAGAGTGTTCATTTTGTGGGAATTTTGTGCTATTTACTTATAACTCGTGTGCTTTTCTGTGTGTGTGTCTACTTCATATTGAAGAGTTTAATACAAAGAGATAAGTCATTCATTCATTGTTCTGTCAATTCATTGATTCATTCAGTAAACCTTTGCTGAGGGTTGGTGTATTAGTCTGTTCTTGAATTGCTATAAAGACATACCTGAGACTGGTTAATTTATAAGTAAAGAGGTTTAGTTGGCTCATGGTTCTGTAGCCTGTACAGGAAGCATGGTGGCATCTGCTTCTTGGGAGGCCTCATGGAGCTTTCTCATGGCAGAAGACAAAAGCGGAAGCAGGCACTTCACATGGCGGGAGCAGGAAAGCAAGGCCGGAGGCGCTACACACTTTTAAAAGACCAGATCTCAAGAGAACTCGCTCACTATTGAGAGGATAGCACCAAGGGGGATGGTGCTAAACCTTTCATGAGAAATCCGCCCGCATGATCCAATCACCTCGCACCAAACCCCACCTCCAACACTGGAGATTACATTTCAGTATGAGATGAGGAGTGGGGACACATATCGAAACTGTATCACTTGGCTGCAACATCATTGGAGCACCAGTTCTTACCGGATTGCAGTGTTTCTCATGGGGAAAAAAATGTTCTTGTGCATAGGGCTAGATTTTTAAAAACCAAGGGTTTGAAACTTGATTGAGTCCTAACCACAACTTGCTGTTTTAGTTTAGCCAAGCTATTGTGTTTCTCTGGGCCCGTGATGATCCGTAGAGTAAGTGATCTTTCTTTTAGCTCTGAAAGTGATAATTTATTAATTCAATCAACTGTAGTTGAGTGCATATTACCTGTGCAGTGATTTGCTAAAGATAGGAGCCACAAAACTAGAAAAACAAACAAATGCATGGTCTCATTCTCCAGAAGCTCCTAGCCTTGCCAGTAACAAAGGGACCACTATGGTGGAGCAAAGTAAGTGCATCGGTGGACCTCATGCCCAGGATGCTAAGGGACCACTTGTGAGCAGCTGCTAATCCTGATCCCAAAGGAAGGCAGCCAGAAGTGGAGACCCGATCCCACTTCCGGCTGTGTATTAAATGCTGCTCTATAGGATAGAGTATTACCTGGTTGGGGCCAGCACGGCTTCTCTGAGGCCTGGAAGCAGGAGAAAGCTTCAGTCAGACAGAAAAGCAGCAGAAAGATGAGAGTGAACAAAAACAAAGAGTTTTTTACTGCCTATTATTTTTCAGGTCTGTGTAGATAGGATGCTAGGAGGCAGTGTACAGAACGGAGTGGGAGTCCAGAGCGTGGCAGGGCCAGGGCAGGAAAGACCTTGATTGCCCTGGTACAAATTCCAGCAGGAAGGAGCCAGCGCCTCCCCCAGACACAACTTCCGGCACCTGCCGCTCAGCAGGGCCGGTGAAAAGCAGTCCCCTAGTGGCAAGTTTGGGAGCTCCCGGTTGCTCGTGGCCTGAAAATCTTGCTCTAAAGAGGACAAATTCTAAGGGCTCTTCAAAACCCCAGAGGAATACAAGCCCACTGGAAATGTAGCTAATCAGCTATGCAAATGTGATTTGCACATAGGAAAGCACAATAAACAAAACAGGGATCTCCCGAGAAAGTACCAGAAGACGCCTTGGCTTAGAGAGCGCTGGGACAGCATTTCCCCAGGGCAAGGATCTGCTGATTCTGAGTGTCTGAAGAGTTGCTTTGCATGCGGCCTCAGCAGATGTGTCCATTTGCATGTAGGTAAATTTCCGCATGTAAGGTCTTAGTATCAAGCAGGTCTTCAGAGGACTGAATGTCACAGGATTAAAATCTAAAACTCATTTAGCATTCACCAGTGCAACCAGCTAATAGGCATCAAGATTTGCATCAGAGGATCAAGATCTGTAGTTGGTTTAATGGTAAGAAATAGTCTTAGAAATGCAGCTTAGAAAAAAATTTAGAGACATTTATAGCAGCCTCAGAGCTGCCCCCTTCGGCAGCTCTACAGTTTCTCAGTCTATCCTCTGTACAGGAAGGGGTGTTCCCAGGGCCTACTTCCCTGTGGGCTCTGTCCACAGTGCTCTTCAGGGCTGCTCGTGGCTGGCCTCATGATGTTGAGCACTACTGGCTTTTCACAGGGCCAGGGCTGCTGGACACCCTGCAATGTGCAGGACAGTCCTGCCAGGTGAAACTGTCTCTTCTTCTGCATGACTTTGGAATGTCTCACTGAAATTTTATGTACATGAACAACCTGCTGATAAACTTCTGAGCATAAAAGCTAATTCAGTTTGGTATGTAAACAAAATATTCAGTTTAATTCACACTGAATTTTTCAGCAATGCAAGTACTATGCAAACTGGGGAGAAGACTAGGCTTAGTTTTATTCAGAGCTTTGTTGGGAGTTGTTCACTATGTCAGAGAAACTTGAGGTTAACATGTGCAGCAGCTCCATTTGTGGGGTTCCATGTAGGAGGCCAAGTGTTTGCCTACTTCCTGTTGGCTTCTAGCAAAATCGGGCCTCCACCTCTGTCTACTGAAATACGTATTATTTTACGGCAAGTTACTATCTTTTTATTTCTTCTCTAAGGCATTGTGTTGATTTTTTGAAATTAGGCATATAGTTAGGTTATTATTTATTAATTTTGTTTCAGCCTAGTAAAATGGGGGAGGAAGGTGGTACAAAATATTTCTTTTCTCCTTCCTTCCTTCCTTCCTTTCTTTCCCTTTCTTTCTTTTTCTTTCTTTCTTTCTTTCTCTTTCTTTCTTTCTTTTTCTTTCTTTTCTTTCCTTTCTTTCTCTTTCTTTCCCTCCCTTCCTTTCTTTCCTTCCTTCCTTCCTTCCAGGGTCTCACTTTCTCACCCAGGCTAGAGCACAATGGCATGTTCACGACTCACTGCAACCTTGACCTTCCATGCTCAGGCAATCCTCAAGCCTGAAATTATTTCTTTCCTTCCTTTCTTTCTTTCTTTCTTTTGTTTTGTTTTGGTGGAGGACAGAGTTTCGCTCTTGTTGCCCAGGCTGCAGTGCAATGGCGTGATCTGGACTCACTGCAACCTCCACCTCTTGGGTTCAAGCGACTCTCCTGCCTCAGCCTTCCGGGTAGCTGGGATTACAGGCATCCGCCACCAAGCCTGGCTAATTTTTGTATTTTTAGTAGAAACAGGGTTTCCCCATGTTGGCCAGGCTGGTCTCACACTCCTGACCTCAGGTGATCCACCCACCTTGGCCTCCCAAAGTGTTGGGATTACAGGCATGAGCCACTGTGCCCAGTCAAAAATATTTCTTATGTAACGGCCTCCATGTCTGACAGGGTAGAGTACAGAGGGATGAATCTGGCCTTTCTCTCTCACAGCCTCAGCTTCTTCATCCCTTAAATGGAAAGAATGCCTAACTCATAGGGTGGGGCCTGAGAGTGTCTCTTTGGAGCTCAGAAAGGGATAGAGGATATGAGAGAAGCAGCATTTATTGAGCACCTACTGTGCATCCAATTTTTTGCTCCTTGGATCCTTACAACAGCCTCAGGGACTAAAAACAATCACACTCATCATCCCCCTGAGGAACCAGGCTCAGAAAGAAGGTGTGTCTACGTGCATTCTGATCTTCCTGGGCCCCTTCCTCCATCAAAAATATTAACAATATTCTATTTTATGACTGCATTCATATAAAGACAAATACATTGATA
Organism: Pan paniscus; assembly: GCF_029289425.2. Classification (NCBI taxonomy): domain Eukaryota; kingdom Metazoa; phylum Chordata; class Mammalia; order Primates; family Hominidae; genus Pan; species Pan paniscus. The sequence goes on along the minus strand of NC_073256.2, from coordinate 118,678,311 downwards.
TGTATTAAAACATTTTCTTTGACCTAAAGTTATATATATATATATTTTGTAATTAAAAAAATAACATTTTTATGGGCTTCTAAGAGTATGGTGGGCCCTAGGCATGGTTCCTCCTGTGCCTGAGGGGTTAGTTGGTCCTGTGTGTCTGGTTCAAGGTCACAGAGCCCTAGTGGTAGTGCTGGGGTTTCAGTGCTCCCCATACCTGATGTGTTTTGGGGACCCCAGGCGAAGGGAGGGATGGAGCCAGGAGGGGGCAATGGGGAGAGGAGGAGTTTCCATAGCAACTTAGCTAAAAATGAAAATTCAAAATATGGGTATTTACTGGCTTCCTCTAGACGCTGTGTACTACTCGTGATAAAATAAAACCAGCATTCTTTTATACTTAGAAGGCAGGCAACCCTGCTCATAGGCAATACTGTAAAACAGATAAATAAGCAAGGGGTCCAGTAATCGCTTGACTCTCTAATAAGGCTTCCTTTAATCGTAGTTGGTCACTTTAATATTTCCAAATTGCAGCTTAGGGTTGCACAAAAACATTTAAATTATGAGGAAAGTAATGAAAAAAGAAAAGTAGGTCATCTCTAACCTATTGAAACTTCATAGGAAAATAGGAGCTAGGTTCTAAAAGTTCAATCTAATATAATCTTTTCAGAATACCTGTAGGGCAAAGGGTGCTGCTGTCCACCTGGAGAGGCACTGAGGGGCATGTGTATGTGAGTGTGTGTGTGTATATGCACATGTGTGAGGGGTATACCTTAGGTGTCAAGAACTTTCAAAAGGACTGAAACTGGTGGAGCTGGTTGAATCTCAGAGCCCCAGTGAGGCTGCAGTTGGATCCTCATGGTGTGAGGTTGACTTCCAAGGCAGAGCCCTCAGGCCTCAGACGGGTTCACAGAGAGCAGATTGAGGGGGCCAGGTACTCCTGGGGACTCACAGGCCACTGGTCTGGGAAAATTGGCATGGGGTGGGCAGCAGAGCACCCCCGTGGGCAGGCCTCGAGATGCTGAAGATCTCCTCAGTCGGTGCTCAGCATGCATGAAAATGACCTGAGTGGTCAGGGGAGTGGGAAGGAGGGAGGCGGGACAGGGCCAGGGTGAGTAGACCCCTGGAATAGCTCACTACATGAGCCTGGGGAAATTATTCAAAACCGGGGGCTTTAGAGCCATCCTCCACATTCAGTGGAATACGAAGTGAGTTGAATGGTGGCCCCTAAAAGATACGTCCATGGCCTGGAATCTGCACATGTGACCTTATTTGGGAAAAGGATCTTTGCAGATATTATTAAGGATCTTGAGATGAGATTATCCTGAATTACCTGGGTGGGCCCATAATCCTATCAAAACACAGAAGAGGAGAAGGCATAGACACAGAAGAGGAGGAGGCTGTGTGAAGACAGAGGCAGAGATTACAGTGATGTAGGCACGAGACAAGGAAGCCTGGAGGCCCCAGAAGCCAGAAAAGGCAAAGAAACGTTCTGCCCTAGAGCCTCCAGGGGTAGCATGACCCTGCCGACATCTTGATTTCAGACTCCTGGCCTCCAGAACTGGGATAGAATAAATTTGTGGTTTTAAGCACCTTGTTTGTGGTACTTTGTTACAGCAGCGTTCTACTCTGCAGCCCAGCATGAGAACATTGAGCTGTCATCAAAGCCACAAGGTACTGAAAATGAAGATTTCACAGAAAGAAATCTGATCAGACCCAGGCTTTCAGGTGCCACCTGGGCTGGGAGGTCCGGTCCTGAGGTCAGTGCTGTCATGAGCCTGGGCTCGATCTTGTGACACTGGCTTTGCCGAGCCTCTGCTGGACACTGCCAGTGTGGGCCACTCTGTAATGTGGGGCCTCAGCAAGGTCCTTGCTGGTGGGATTGAACAGAAGCTCAGTGTCTCTCTCACACATAAGTTACGTGAATGCATCTCTATTAAATGCTTTTATTTTCTCCCAGGCTTCACTTTATGAATGGGATTTTAATAGCTGAAATTATTGGATCTAGAGATGTACTATAATATCCATTGTCATTTTAAGAAGCTACCTTTCCATTAAGTGGCTTTGAACCCTGTGACAAGCACCTGGTGGCAGTGTCCAGGCATCGGTGGAAGCGGCACTAAGAGCGGCTTAGTGCTGTAGCCATGCTTACTACTCCTTCCCCCAAGCAGAGTGACCAGGGATGCGGGGTCAGAGCAGCCACATAGCCGGGGCTGCCCAGCTACGGAACTGGGGCAGAGGCACTGGAGACACTTTGCAGCAAGCACAGAGAACATCATACTGCTGGCTAGAGCCAGAACCCTGGACCCAGATGTGGGACCCAGTCCCACACCTATCACAGGAAAGAGGAAACCCCAGGTCTTGGGGAGCCCCACAGTGGTGGAGGTCACAGCCACACACTTACATTTTGGCTTACCTGGAATTAAAAGATGGGGATCGATGTATGCCTGGCTTAGGCTAAGCAATTTGAATGCATTATCTCTTATAATTCTCACCCAAACCCTTTAATCCCATCCTATTTATTTATTATTTATTTATTTTTCGAGATGGTGCCCAGGCTGGAGTGCAGTGGCATGGTCTCCGCTCACTGCAACCCCCGCCCCCTCAGGTTCAAGCACCTGAACTCAGGTGATACACCTGCCTCGGCCTCCCAAAGTGCTGTAATTACAGGCATGAGCCATCTCACCTGGCCTAATCCGATTTTATAGAGGAGAAAATGGAGACTTGGGAAGTTTGAGTAACCTGCTTATGCTCCTGTAACCCCCCTGTCAGCTAGGATTTGCATTCAGATGGGTCTGTGGCCAGAGCCCAAAAGCTCAAACTGCCTCTCACTGGGCGAGGAGTGCATTTTCCCAGTCACTGAAACTGTTCCTTGCAGTTTTTTTCTATGTCTTCTGTTACCCTTATTGCATTGTATACTGATTTGCTGTATGAAACTGAGCATTCTAAACCTAAGTCACACCGATTGACGACTCAGGCTTCTTGACAACTGGGCTGAGCTCTCACACGGTGACGCACTTGGGGGCTCTCTGTTCCTGCTCTATTTAGTCCCAGTCTTCAAGTTTTTCTTTCTGTTCTTTGGGTTTTTCTGTTCCAGTCTTACTACCATCTTTCTGAACTTGAGTCTATCTTTGTACCTCCCTCTAACAATATTTCCCTCTTCCAAATAGTTATTTTTTAACCCGTTATATTAGAATTATGTCTAACATAAGAGCAAATAGACCTTCCATAAGAAGCTTGGTGTCTCTCTCACAAATAAGCTATGTGAATTCATCTCCATTAAATGTTTTTCTTTTCTCCTGTGCTTCACTTTATGAATAGGATTTTAATAGCTGAAATTATTAGATCTAGAGATGTACTACAATATCCATTGCCATGTTAAGGAGCTACCTTTCCATCAGGTGGTTCTGAACCCAGTGACAAGCACCTGCTTTCAGGAGCCAAGAAGTCCCTGGCAGAGTGCAGAGGCTCTCAGGTAAGGATTCTGGAGTGCTGATCCATTCTTCACTGAGGTCTAAGGAGAGCAACCTGATATCTAATCGCCGCCTAAGAAAGTCGCCTGAAATATTTGTGTCTCCTTGTTCATATAAGGAAATAGAGTTCAAAGGAATCAAATCTGAACCCATCGTTTTACTCTAAAATACAGTAGTTGATAGGGAAATGAAATCCCACCTTTTACCTCGTCCCTTGTGACACAATATCGCCACCTGCTGGCCAAAACATCACAGCGCAATTGTGTGCATCAATAGTTTGTTCAGAATGTGTATTAGCTGTCAACCTTGAAATGCAGATTACAGCACTCTGTGTTCCAATCCACAACTTAGCACGCTAATTCTAAACTTCACGAAGCCAAGTATCAAGCCCCAATTACACTGCTTTTCTCCAGAAATATGCTTTCTTTTAAAATCAGAAATTACAATATTAAATCTTTTATGTTCTTAATTTACTTTAGCTTTTACATTTAATAAATATAAATTATGAAAAAAATATTATAATAGGTGTGTTGTCTGATAGTAGGCAGAAAGCCCAGTGTGTGCCAAAGAGAGACCTGGTTGCATAATCCCGCTGTCCCATTTATTGGCTATGTAAATCTGGGCCTCAGTTTCTTTATTTGTAAAATGGAAATAAGAATACGTAACATAGACTGCAGTCATGCAAAATAAATAACATAAATTTGGTACCTAGAACATGTGACTCAGGACATGCTGATTTAGTCTCCTTTTATTAAAGAAATGATCATTCTGTTAACTAAATATGGACACACCCACCACCTTTCCCCTAAAACTACTACAAGAGAAATATGATTTGAAAGCATAAATCTCATACAAGACTCTAAAAGCAAAAGCAGAACTCAGATGGCAGAATAGTTTATTTTGTGTTTGTTTATTGACTTTATGGTTCATTACAATAACTTTCATTGAATAGCTTCAAAGGAAAAGAATTTAGTGGAATAAGGGTCTGCTATTACAAACATACATTTCATTTTTAAAGTGAATCAAAAACTTTTGTCTGAGGAAGTAGAGGACTAAAAGCTGAGTGAATAACCTCTATGAGCTGTCAAAGCAAGCAAGCCTCCAAGGGGGTACTTGTGTGTGAGTTTTCAAAAGAAAAATACTGCATTCAGAGAGCAGAGGTAACTTTGCCTGGCTATCTTTATCTGATATTCTGACATGAAATGCCTCATTCTCAAAGTATTATAATTGTTTTATTTTAATTCCATGGCTCGATACAGTTCCTTTTAATGTTGTATTGGTGAAGAAGGTGGATTCTAAAGTCAGGTTCAAATCTTGATCTTGAACAAACTACCTAAATTCCCTACACCTTGCTTGTAAGGTTACTGCTGAGGTTTGATGAAGCAATGCATGCAATGGCATGTGGTTGGAACAATGCTGGGAATAAAGTAAGTGCTGTATTCATATCAGATAACGTATATTTAAGAGCAAAGAATATTACCAGGGATTTTAAAAAGTCATTTATGGCCAGGTCCAGTGGTTCACACCTGTATTTCCTAGCACTTTGGGAGGCAGAAAGGTCTCTTGAGGCCAGGAGTTCAAGACCAGCCTGGGCAACATAGAGAGACCCCTGTCTCTACAAAATACAAACAAAAATTTTAAAAAATAGCTGGGCATGGTGATGCAAACCTATAGTCCCAGCCACTCAGGAGGCTGAGACAGGAGGATCGCTTGAACCCAGGAGGTCAAGGCTGCAGTAAGCAATGATGGCATCCCTGGATTCCAGCCTGCATGATAGAGTGAAACCCTGTCTCTAAAAAAAAAGAAAAAACAAGGTCATTTTTTAATCATAAAGTGGTGAATTCACCTAGAGGACATAACAATTCTAAATGTTTACACAGCTAATAACAACAGATTTTATTGATTGGTTTCATGGATGTATGCATATTTAAAATTTATCAAATCATATGCTTTAAATATGAGTAATTGTACATCAAGAATACCTCAATAAAACTATTTTTAAAAAGTGACATAAGATAGATGCAGGGTGGTTGGCAATATGACTGTAGATATAGCCTGATTTGAGAGGCATCAGGACACTTTCACTTCCCTATCCCAAAAGACTGCCATGTCGTTTTTATGAATGCCTGAAATTACCTCATCATAGTTTCATTCTTTGGGAATAAAATCATATTCCCTTTTCAAATGCAAAGAAGAGTAACTCTTAATGTGACATTGGTTGTTTTAGTACCTCAATCAAAGTGAATTTTTAAAATTATTTCCATTTTTCTAAGGGCCAACTTGGATAAGGATGAAGGGGAGGAGAGATCCTGATTATAGGTGTAGTACACACACCTGCTATTTCCACCCACCCGCTATCCATTCTACTTTCTTCTCATAATAAAACCCTAGTTTTCCTTTGAGGACACTGCATCTCCTCGAATCTCAGTCCATGTGACTTTGGTGGGGTTGACCCCACCATTCCCCCCAGTCATAGACATTGAGCAAGAAATGGATCAAGCCAATTATCTTGATGAACAATCTTCACACCCAACGATCTTGGGCAGTATCCTTCACTGTTTCAGAGTTGATCTGTGTGGCCAACAGAATAATGCAGAAATGATAGCATGTACTCAAAGTCAATGGGATTCAATTCCAGGGATTTTCTTGGAGATATTGGGAAAAAGAAGGCCCTTTATTTTAGACTTGAAATGTAGAAGCCTGGAGCTTTTGAGATCCATCTTCCTATATAGGGATAGTTTGTGAATGAAGGCAAACCAAGAGAGGGAAGAGAGCACATAAAACTAGATATTGTTAGAGCATTTGGGCATTGTGGTAAGCAGTCTTCAATATGGCCCCAATCCTTGTCATCTGGTGTTTACAATCTTGGGTAGTATCCTCCTACACTGTTTCAGGGCAGGTCTGCGTGGCTAAAAGAACAATACAGAAATGATGGTATATGGCTTCCAAAGATAGACCATCAGAGACAATGTGGTGTCTGCCCTACTCTCTTGGATCACTTACTCTGGGGAAAGCCAGTCGCATGTCAAGAGGAAACTAGAGTCCTCTAGAGGGGCCCAGTTAGGGAGGAACTGGGGCTGTTCACCAACAGCTAACACTAACCAACCATGTGACTGAGTCATCTTAGAAACAAATTTTTTGGCCCCAGTCAAGTCTTCGGATGATATAGCCATAGCCTATCTCCTGACTGCAGCCTCATGAGAGAACCTACACAAGAACTGTCCAGTTAAGCTGCTCCTAAGTTCCTCACCCACAGAAACCATGAAAAAAATGATTGTTGCTTTTTTCAGCCACTCAGTTTTGGGATACCTTGTCATGCAGCAATAGATAACAAATACAAGTATCACTGTCACTGCCATGCCTGGAATGTTCAAAGCCAGACCCTAGACCAAGCATAGTATGATGAAAAAAATCACTGGTCTTCCTTCCCAAACTCTCCAAGCTCGTTCCTGCCTAAAGGTGTTTGTACTTGCTGTTTTCTCTGCCTGGAAAATATTTCCTCCTAAACTTTCCATGGCTGCCTGATCATTTAGGCCTCAGCCCTTGTGTCACATCCTGAGAGAGGCCTTCCCTCAATACTACATGGAAAAAAAGTGTCCCCTCTCCCAGTCACACTCTATCACATAGCCTTATTTGTCTCCCTAGAACTTGGCACATTATGCAATTATCTTGTTTATGGATTTGTTTACTTGTTATTATGTGCCCTCCTCCAGCAGACCATAAGTTTCACAAGAGTAGCAGCTGTGTCTGAATGGTTCACCACAGTATTCCCAATGCCTAGAACATGGTCAGTAATTGCTTTTTCAATGAAAAAGATTTGAGTTCCACTCTTTGCTCATGGGTGACCTTGTCAAGTCATGCCCTCCCTGCCCAAGGTTGTTGTAAAGGTGAAATGGAATCACATATGTGAAATTACCTCATACACTTCCCGACACATGGGACATCTTCAAATGTCTTAGCCTACCTTCCCTAGAAAACAGGCTGAGACAAAGCTTAAGTGCAATGCTTTATTGCAAGAAAACCCTAGGGCTGGGAAAATGAGGGGAAAGGAAAGAAAGGCAGGGAAGAGTAAGAAGCCAATATAGAGTAGTGCTACTGAGAGGCCCACTGCTTCACAGATACAGCCAGCCACCTGGCCATGGGAGACATCTCCAGATAAGCTGTAGAAAAACATCACCCTTCAGAACAGTCCCTCACTGAGAGGAATACAGAGGTATTTAGTCCATCCGTTTCCACTGTAACATGCTTCGCCTTGGTCAAAGTGTGCCCTGCCCCAAGAGGAGTTACCTCCCTTCTACTTTGGGGTTCATCACGTAGTCACCAAGGAAGCCAGACTCCACCCCCTTTGGTGTGGCACTTCATCTGAGGCCAAAAGTGATGTATGGACCCAGAGACTCTGGGCTCTAGTCCCCAAGGGTCCTGAAGATAGATGAGGTTGAGAGAGTCTGAAGCAGTCCAGGTGTGTCTGATACATCAACAAATGCCAGTGAGTCCTGCATGTGGGCAAGAACTGAGACCAGGACCCAGTCCTGGGACTGAGGCACATAGGGGTCAGGGATGGAGGAGAGTTTGATCACAGGTTAAGAGGCTGCACATTAAAGCAAGGATGTCAAGAGTGTCCAAGAATCTGAGAGGAGGGCAAATCTGGTTCTTGGTCATCTGTCCTCAAGATCCTCATGGCCCTGCAGGTCCAGTCATTAGTCTTCCCTGCTGGTGTCTCTGTGGCATCTGAGTTTTCCATCTGCTCCCTGGTCATCTATCTTTTCCCACACCCTGCATCCCCCTTATCCTAAGCACAAGGCCCTCTCAGATTCTCTAGCCCTCTCCCTTGGGCATCTGACACTTCCTTGGGGAATCCCAGAAACTTTTGGATGTTTGTTTGTGCTCTCTTAGGAAATGAGAAATGCAAAGGCCTATGATATGGTTTGGCTCTGTGTCCCCACCCAAATCTCATCTCCAATTGTAATCCCCACGTGTTGAGGTAGAGACCTGGTGGGAGCTGATTGGATCATGGGGGTGGTTTCCCCCATGCTGTTCTTGTGATAGTGAGGGAGTTCTCACGCGATCTGATGGTTTAAAAGTGGCAGTTTTCCTTGCACTCTCTCTCTCCTGCCATCTTGTGAAGAAGGCACTTACTTCCCCTTCACCTTCCACCGTGATCGTAAGTTTCCTGAGGCCTCCCCAGCCATGTGGAACTGTGAGTCAATTAAACCTCCTTCCTTCATAAATTACCCAGTCTCAGGTATTCTTTATAGCAGTGTGAGAATGGACTAATATAGCCTATCTCAGATCATTTCCTCCTGGACACATAGGCTGCCATTTCTAGCTTGTCATACCCATACTCTCATAAGAGACTTATCCACAAGACTCTCCTGGGAAGAGAGGTCCAGGTCTGCTCTGCTCCTGCTCCTGAATATTACCAAACCTACTCAGGATTTTTAACATGCACACCCTGACCCTGAGTCTCAACCCAGGAGGACCCTTTGCAGAGTTGTATATGAGTTTCTAACCCCATTACTCTTCTCTCGGACTTATCTCTCTTTTCCAGCAATCATTAGAACTCTTCACGTATTTTATCTCTTGTTTATATTTATAAATATATATGTTTTGCTCTTGAGTTCTTTAGGTATGGTTTCTGAGGCTCAAAGCCTGGTACTTGTAATTTCATATTTTTTTGTCTCCAAGATATGCTCATTACCAAATGTTTTGATAGTTTATTTTAAAACTCAGTTGACACTTTTTCTTTTCTCAGCACATTTGCTGAGTCTTTTTTCCCATGAGGCAAAACTTCCATTTGGTCTCTTACATTGCCCAGCACTTGCAGTTAGGCAGGGCCACTTGACCAGTTCTGGCCATGAAATATGGGTAAAAATAATGACTGCCACATACCTACATCCATGTACAATTTTATGTGCTTTCTTCTGCTGTGCCTATCAAGGAGGACATGCACTCAAATGATACAGCTACAAGGTGACGGCACCTGCTTTAGCCTTAGTCCTGAGTGACTATATGGTGCAAAGTCCTTCACTGACCCATAATGAACATGTAGCATGAATGAGAAATAAACTATTGTGTGTTTAACCATTGAGATTTTTGCAGCTGTTTATTATTGCAGCACAGTCTGGCCTATCCTGACTAATACCATAGGCTGGAATGCTCTTACACATTGATTGAGGAAGTATCAGGAATATAATGAGATTCTTGAGGGAAAAAGAAAAGAAACAAACAAACCTTGGTTGATACTATAAACTATTATCCCATTACAATTTTATAAGGCAAGGATGTTATTCAAAATATTGAACAACCTGTATAGCATGAGTCCAACTAATCAGAACAGTCACAAAAACAAATCAGAAGAGATATCACCCAGTAGAGTATGCAGGGATGTGTCAGCTGAAGATCCTTGGCATGTTGTCAGAGCAATATGAGCATTAAATATCTTGAATATGGAATAAGTGAATGAGCAATAAGGCTGATTATAAGCTGAGTTCATGGCCTCTGCATCTAAAATTTACCTAAAACAAAGAAGGTGGACCCCAGAGTCTGGAAGGTTAAATGGATGCATTTCTCTGGCTGTTCCTTCTGCTCCGACCTGAAAAAAAAAATAAAGCAACTGGATTTCAGCATCTGTATCTGCTTATCTATTTTATGGCCAAATCATTTCTTATCTGTTAACATTTAGCCTGCTCAAAAATGTGGCCATTTATATGTCAACATATTTATTGATATGTTTTCAAGTGTACTTCTAATTGTTCAGAATGTCAAATTCTTTCTGGGAAGCTCAAATAATTGACATATTCCTGCCACTATGGATAATCAATAGTCTAGTGATGCCCTACGTAACAAACTGAGAGACCGAGAAGACCTCCTGAACCATCAGAGAAAGATTCAAGAATGTTCTGGGTGGTTCTAAGGTTAAGTACACACTGCTGTGGGCTTATTTGGACATGGGCCATTGTTATATGATTGGAATATTTGTCCCCTCCAAAACTCATGTTGAAGTTTGAATACAAATGTTTCAGGAATGAGAGGTGATTGGATCATGAGGGTTCTGCCCCAGTGAATGGATAAATCCATCATGGATTAATTGATTAAAGCGTTAATGGATTAATGAATTATCATGGGAGTAGAATGGATGGCTTTATAAGAAGAGGAAGAGAGCCTGGGCTAGTACACAAACGCACTCAGCCCCCTTACCATATGATGCCCTGCCTACCTCAGGATGCTTCAGAGTCCCCACCAGTAAGAAGGCCATCACCAGATGCAGGCCCTCGACCTTGGACTTCTCAGCCTCTGTAAGTGTAAGAAATAAATTTTTTTTCTTTATAAATTACCCAGTTTCAGGTATTCTCTTATAAGCAACAGAAAACAGACTAATATAGTGATTACTAATGCCATTTTAGTAATTTTCATCTAGCCAGAAGAAACAATTCACAAAGAATCTCATATCTCAACCATTGAAAGAAATGGAAGTTTTCCATAGTGTGGCCAGTGAAAGCTTACATATTACAAGAGACTATGAACCTGGAAATAACTGAGTGGCTGAAATTATGTGCAAAAATTCTGTCTTTGTACTTACATGCTTGGCATATTACACATGCATTTCTAGCTTTATACATGCCCCAAGAATATTTTTAGGAGATGAATAAACCCCAACTTGCAAAGACAATTTCCTTGCAAAGAAACGACTTTGTCTGACTAATCCAAATGGCAAAATAAAAACAGGAGACAGAAAGATGAGTCTTTAAATCTTAAAAACACTTGAATTGTAGTTAAAAGAAAATCAAAGCCTCAGATGGTAGAGTGTTGATGCATTTAGATGAAAATTAAAATGAAGAATGAAGAAAGCACTAAGTAATCCTCTTCTGGTTGAGTCAAAGGATTTGCTTCCTGAAATTCAAGTGATGATAGAAGGAGGGAGTACATGGTCTAGTGTCTGAGCTTGGGGAGGAGTGTGGCAGGAACATTGTCCTGACAGCAAGGTTGGAAGGGGAAAAGAAAGCTTGCTTGGCAAGCTTGGTCAAAGCTTGTTTGTTGGGAAATCAATGTAGGCAGGGAAGGAGAAATTTCTGAAATGGAGATTCCTTAACTTGGAGGAACAACAGCTGCCTCCAAAGATCCAACTGTCCTTTCATTTATTTTAGAAGAGATAAAGAATGACATATATTAAAAACTAAAGAGACTTAGGGTTGAATGAGAAGATCTGCAGTCAGAAAATGCAGATACCAGAATTTTGTAGCTACTTGCGATTTATTTTATAGAAAGCTTTTAAATATTGGGAGCGACTTATCTTTTTTTTCCAACATGGAGAAGATTAAATGGAGAGGATGGAACTGGAATTTTTTTGCAACTTCTATTTCTCTATTTCAAAGCTGCTAACAAGTCTGTCATAAACACCAGCTGGGCTGCAGCTGGAACAAATTCGGTCTATGGGTCATTCTCATGAGTACTTGAGCAAGCAACCTTGCCATATGACTTTTCATAAGCATAAAATCTGGAATTGTAAAAGAAACTGAAATCAACATTTATGGAGTGGGTCTAAAGGGCAGGCCCTGCAGACCTGAAGTGTAGGTCACATGTTGCTGCAAAGATTCCTTCCTCTCTACTCCTGGCAACTGTCCCCACTCCTACTCCCATGCCCTATCCTTGCTCTTTTCTCCTGGTCTCTCAAGGTCTCATCCTTCTCTCACTATCTGCCACAGATGTCCAAAGGGACTGAGAAAACTCCACTATTATGAAGAATGAGAGAAGGGAGATCGAGGAATAACTAGCCATCTGCCAATCACATCATGCTCTTGTTAAGTGTCTTGGCATCAGAGAAGATACTTCATTCTAATCACTTTTGCATTCCCAGAACCTATTCTAGTGCTTGGCACATAGTAGGTGCTTAGTAAATGCCTGCCAAATAAATTACTATCATGTAAGAGAATTGCAGAGCACAGATTTTTAGTGTAAACTTTGTGAGGATAAAAATAAAATGCCTTTTAAATAAGTAAAGCATTGAAGATACTCATTATTTGTATCCTAATCTAGTACTCAAAATGCAGATGACTTCTTATTTCTTTAAAAGAGGGGAAAGCTTTACATTAAAATAACAGACAAGAGGCAGAAAATGAAAAGACTAATAGGCCTAAAGTTAGGCATAATCCCTCCTTCTTGAGTTTTAATTTCAGTCTCCTCACTTACCCAAGAAGGCATCTGTCATCCCTGAAGCCTTAGAAGGAAGTTTATCCTTCCTTAGAACCAGAAAATAATGGGTACAATTGTCTGCTGGTCCCAGGGAAAGGGTGGCACTAATAGGGGAAAGGAGAGAGGGGTGATAAGGTTAATCTTAGACTAGTAATTTTCAGGAACATGGCATCAAAGAAAACACCATTGGTTTCCTAACAAAGAGCTTAAGTCACCTTTAAAGCAATAGTGCAACACCAACATGGAATTCAGTCTCCTCCCAGGAGGTTTTGTAGCTTCCACTAAAAGCAGGTCTTGGAAAGGCTCCCTCCAGAGTTCTGCCAAGCTCTCTCCCTCTGGCTCTTGTGGTGTGCTTTCCTTTGCTCCTCACAGAGCCCCTGGTCCAATGGGAAGCACAGAAAATTACAATCCAGAGTGATGGACAGACGACACCCTGGAGTGTGGCCAAGGCATCCAGGGCTCACAGGGATGTTGGTGTGCAGAGTGGCTGGGAGGCTTCACGGAGCAGAGCTTCAGGAGAGATTTAGAGGGCAAGCGAGAGTTATCCAGCCAGGTAATGAGGAAAGGAGGAGACCCAGACCTGAACAAAGACAAAAAGCAGGAGAGAGTGTGGCATACCCAGGGAACTCCAGATGGCTCAGTGAGATCTGTGAGGAAGGTGCCACGTGGGGCAAGGGCTAGGCTCACCATGCCAAGGAGTTTGGATCTCATCTGTTAGTGATAGGCAGCCACTGATGGGCTTTAAGAGGAATAACATCATTGGGTTGTGTCAAGAAAACCTTCTGGCAGTCATATGAGGCATAGAAAAGAGAAGATTGGGGACTAGAAAACTAGTGAAATTGTTCAAGGGACACAAAGGAACATCTGGCCAGGGCAGGAGCAGGTAGGATCAGAGTTGGGAGGACAGATCTGGGAGCTTAGAGGAAACCTGGCAGGCTTTAGACAATGATGGTCTCCAAGGGAGTGAGGGAAGCAAAGGAGGCAAGGGTAGCTTTCAGGGCTTCTAATAGGAGCCGTCTGAAGCTTGATGGTGCCATTACACATTAGAGGAGCAGAACTAGGAACACAGATACTTCAGAAGTGACAAGCCTGGTTTTGTTAGATCAAGTTTGAAGTATCTGTGGGACATCCAGGTAGAGGTGTCCAGTCGGCAGTGGGTACTGAGGTCTGTAGCACAGGAGAGACCAGGCTGGTGAGGGACACCTGACACCTCTCTGAGTTCAGGTTCTCAGGAGTAAGGCCCCAAGTTGAGGATTCATGTACAAGTGGTTTATCACAGAAGTCCTCCTGGAGGAGACCAGTGAAGGAGTGAGGAGCACGGAAGGGAAATGGAGGGAGCTCAGTGTATTGCTTTCCAAGAGCTGCCATGACAAAGTAGCACAAATTGGATGGCTTACACAACAGAATCATATTGTTGAAAGTCCAAGACGAAGGTGTCAGCAGGGTTGGTTCCTTCTGAGGGCTGTGAAAGAGAATTTGCACCCTGTCCCTCTCCTGGCTGCTGGTGGCTGCTGGCAGACTTCAGTATTCCCCAGCTGGCAGACGCATCACTCCAATCTCTGTCTTCGTCTTCACACAGTGTCCTCTCTGTGTATGTGTCTGTGTCCAAATGTCTTCTTTTGATAAAGACTCTAGCCCTATTGGATTAGAGACCCATCTACTCCAGTATGACCTAATCTTAATTTAAGTAATTATGTTTGCAACAACCCTATTTCCAAATGAGTTCACATTCTAAGGTAGGGGAGGTTAGGACTTCAACATGGAAATTTGGGTTAGATACAATGCACCCCATAACATGAAGCAAGGTGAGATCTAAGCAACAGGCTTGCAAGGGAAAGCCTCAGCCTTGCTCCCTTGGGAAACGGTTGGTAAGAAATGCCTCAGAGTCACCCCGATCTGAGCTGGGCTTTCATGCTCCTGGGCTGACAGTCAGCAGTTAATGGTCTCAGGGCTGTGGAGGGAGAAATGGAAACTGCTAGTCGCCTCTAGAACTGTGTGTATCTTTGTGTGGTTAAAAACACAGTAAAAGACTTTTTAGGGCTGGGCACGGTGGCTGATGCCTGTAATCTCAGCACTTTGGGAGGCCAAGGCAGGCGGATCACCTGAGGTCAGGAGTTTGAGACCAGCCTGACCAACACAGAGAAACCCCGTCTCTACTAAAAATACAAAATTAGCTGGGCATGGTGGCGCGTGCCTGTAATCCCAACTACTCAAGAGGCTGAGTGAGGCAGGAGAATCACTTGAACCCGGGAGGCAGAGGTTGCAGTGAGCAACCATTGCACTCCAGCCTGGGCAACAAGAGCAAAACACTGTCTCAAAGAAAAAAAAAAAAGCACTAACATTGTCCACTACAGTGGTCATTAAGATTGAAGGGTTAATTTGCCATGGGAATGGCTGAAAGCCAAGACCCATATTCCAGAGGCAGGAAGAACAAGAGGAACTTATGAAAGAGAAAGGAGGTGGGCAGAGGACCCAAGAATTCAGGTAATGAAGATATTAAACCAATTGCACTAGTTTTGTAGTAACTTTGGATCCCAACGCAAAAATCAAGACAGCTGACCAACCAGATATAGAGGGAGACAAAGGGACACTTTTGAAATGAAGATTGAAAAATCTGGGCCATGTCGTTGTTATACCTGGGTTTAATGTGTGCTGGAAACCTGGCTGATGGAGCCTCAGGACAAAGATGAAGAAGATGAAGCCTCCTATTTCCATCTGTTGATCTCATTCCATGATGGTCAGCCATGTTGGAACATTCACATTTCCCAGCGTCTGGATTCTGGCTCCTGGGGAGTTGAATAGTAAACAGCACTGAGCACTCTGGTGGTGACCGTAACCAGAGTCATCTGAAAAAAATCATAAAGTAAAACCACAAAGCTCTGATTTGAAAAACATCATCTAAGACAAGAAATCTATTTGATGTCTGAACATACTCATCATCTCTGCAGGCCTGGCCAGCTGACTTTCAATCAAACTACAATGTCTAACAAAATGTTTCTCTGTTTTTAAGAAAAACAACAACAATAAAAAAATCTCTTCAGAGACAGAACTATCCAGGAGATCGAAGTTGTGAGAACAAACATTATTTTCACATATTTCTTTTAAAAGGAGACATACTTCTCAGGATGGTTCCCTAAATAAATAATTATCCAAAGGGCACCTTCTTCACCCTAGCCTTCTTTTTTTTTTTTTTTTTTTTTTGAGACAGAGTCTCACTCTGTTGCCCAGGCTGGGGTGCAATGGCACGATCTTGGCTCACTGCAACCTCCACCTCCTGGGTTCAAGCAATTCTCCTGCCTCAGCCTTCTGAGTAGCTGGGATTACAGGTGCCCATCACCACGCCCAGCTAATTTTTTTTGTACTTTTAGGTGAGACAGGGTTTCACCATGTTGGCCAGGCTGGTTTTGAACTCCTGACCTGGTGATCTGCCAGCCTTGGCCTCCCCAAAGTGCTAGGATTACAAGCGTGAGCTACTGTGCCGAGCCCACCCTAGCCTTCTGAATCTGAGACTCAGAGGGGTCCCAAGGAAAATCAGGTAGCTGCTACTTCAAGAAAGGGATGCTGGACTGGCAGGAGTGACAGATGTCCAGACACAGGATTTATGAGTGTCAGCTGATCATGACCAAGCATAGACCTCCCCGTGGAGACAAACTGAAAGGCCATGTGGATCTAGAAGAGCAAGCAGCCCCACAAACATCTCAAACAGTGACACCATTTACAAAGGGCTGCCTTCTTGGCTTTCATACCTAGTCAGAAAGACAAAGAACTGCAATACTGCTGGCAGTTACTATTTAAGGATTTACTTGTCAAGTTGCTAAGGAAGTTGCAGAAACAGATGGACAATACCACTTAGGAGATGAAATCTTCAGAGTTCCTGGGGGTTATGGAGCCCCATTTCCATCCCTCCCTCACGCCATCTGGGCTTTGATGTGGGCTGTGACAAAAATACCACCACTTGACTGCAGAACTGCAGGATGTAAAATATGGCAATTTCACGGAGCTACATTGATAACATTCCTCAGTTGGTGTCTTAGCTGCCATATCTGTCTGACAACCTTGCCTTTCAATTCTTTCTGTGATACCTGGAAAACAAATATTTATGAAATGGAGAGAAGAAAGTATGAATTAGGAATATGCAATTGACATCAATATACACCAAACTCCAAGCTAGACACTGCCACATGTAATTTAATTTGATCTTCATAGTAATCCTGAAATGCTGATCAGAGAGGTAACTTTAAAAAAAACTTAGTCTGTAGTTTGGGAGATAAAGCATACACAGAGAAAGGTTAAATGATGAAAACAACAGGTTGCAATAATAGAAAGGATTCATTCATTCGTTCATTCATTCATTCATTAATCAATAAACAATTACTGAGCACCTGACAGGCACTGTCCTAGGTACTGGACAAACCATGGTAAGGAACTCACATTCTACTGAGGGAGACAGTCCGTGAACAACATCAACACGGAAAGCAGGTGGTGACAAGCGGGATGGTGGAAAGTGCTCTGGAGAACCAAAGGCTGCCAAGTGTGATGCCCAGTGAACTGCCATGAAGGGAGAGAGGAAGAGATGGGCTGAGCCTGGGCTGCCAAGGAGGACGCCTAAAGGAAGAGAACTCAACCTTGAACTTGAAGGATGAGTAAAATGTAAATGAGAAGAGTGCATTTATCTGTTCACCACTTAGGCAATATTTAGTGAGCACTACTGTCCATTAGAAATTCCAGTAACAATTAGGCTTTGTCCAGTAAACGATTATTACTGGAATGCCTGACAGAGAGATAGTTGCTCAATAAGTTAACTTAGCTTATTTCATGTGTGTGTGTGTGTGTATATATATATATATATATATATATATATATATATATATATATATATGAAGCATATAGGCCAGGCTTGGTGGCTCATGCTTGTAATCCCAGCACTTTGGGAAGTTGAGGTGGGTGGATCACCTGAGGTCAGGGGTTCGAGACCAGCCTGGACAACATGGTGAAACCCCATCTCTACTAAAAATACAAAAATTAGCAGGGCATGGTGGCATACGCCTGTAGTCCCAGCTACTTGGGAGGCTGAGGCAAGAGAATTACTTGAACCCAGGAGGCGGAGGTTGCAGTGAGCCGAGATCATGCCACTGCACTGGGCGACAGAGTGAGACTGTGTCTCAAAAAAAAAAAAAAAAGAAAGAAAAGAAAAATATGTATCTCATATATATACATATAAAATATTTATAATCACATACACGTGTACACACACACACACATTCAGAGATTATTATTATCTACCAGGTGAAGTCCCAAGTGCTTTATATACTTTACTTCATTTCACCCCCAATGTACAAATGAAGAAACTGAATTATGGAGAGATTGAGTAACTCTAAGTCACAAAGCAACAGAGCTGGGATTTAAACCCAGGTAGTTCGGTTCCAGAGCGGCACTTTTAAGCAGCAGTCTGCAAAGTATGGCCCATGGACCAACTCCATTGCACTACCTGTTTTTATAAACACAACTTTACTGGAATATAGCTATACCTGTTCATATTATCTATGGCTGTCTTTGTGCTATAAGGACAGAGAGACCATATGGCCCACAAAGCCTAAAATATTTACTATCTGGCTCTTTATAGGCAAAGCCGGCCTTTAACTATCACACCACACTGCTTCCATGGATGGGGTGGAGACGGTGATAAAGTCCAGACCCTGCCCTCGAGAACATCACAGCCTAGTAAAAATAAGAAGCCATTTCAGTGCATCCTGCTCTCACTATATAACATAAAAATAACAATTAACAAAACAACAATGCAGCAATAATGACAATAACAGTAATCATAGCAACATTAGTTGAAGGCTTACTGTGTGCCAGCTGCAGTCCTTAGTTCTTCACACTTAGTAAGTCACTGAATTCTCCCAACGACCCCATGAAATCCGTCCTATCACTGTCCTCGCTTTATATAGCAGGAAACTGAAGCACAGAGTGTTTAACAGTGTTATCCATCACCCCCCGGGAGCACACAGACTGGACCAGGCATTCTGGGAGGGAGGTAGAATTCAGGGAGACAGAAAAGGCAGACACCAACTTAGGACAGTGGAGGCTTCACTGTCCATAAAAATTGATTTGGACTTTTTTCCTTGGTCAATTATAATTAGAAATATAGAAGATACATTTTACTGAGGGGCCTGATCATTAGAAGAAATCTCCTCTGGCAAAGTCTTTAGCAGTAAATCTCACCAGGAAGTACCCTACTTCATCGTCAAACCTGGGTTTCTCATAAGGAAATCTAAGGAGAGTCTCAGGAGATAAAGAATGCCAACAGCCCTGAAATCGCTGCTGTTGGCAAAAATTTTGCTTTAGAACAGCACCTGCCATCAATGGGTGCTCAATACACCCACTGAGTTTTGTATTTTGTGATTGAGTTAGTTATATATTTTGTAATTGAGTTATATATTTCATGCACAGTTCCTGAATGGTCTTCTAACTAATCATTTCTGGTACCATGTCAAATGACGGGGCTCCTGTGCCATTTCACAATGAGGAGGAGTAAAGGAGCTGATCGCTATTCCAGTGCCAGGTGCTGGGCCGTGTACTTCAGGTACCCAGCACGTTACCAGGTTTAATACAAATGACAAAATATAGGATTTCTGCTTTCAGCTAGGGACCAGAGTTACCTTCCTATCTTAATCAACTGAAAAAATGGACAAACGATATGAAACAATGTTCTTCAGACATTGAAACCTGGCCATATAGTGATCACTGAGAAAAGGAAAACAAACAAGGTGTGTCCTATGAGTGCCTTAGCTCAGGACTTGGAGCAAGTTTACAGGCTACAGGGTAAGAAAGGTGGCCCCAGACAGAGCCCAGTGGTCCCCTGAGTTGAAGAAACTCAATTCCTAGTAAAGAGAGACAAAGGTGACTAAAATTTGTAGGAAAAATAACAGTGTGACATTATGAGATAACAAGAAATATATTTGATCTCTGCCTCCAGTTCCTGACATAGTGCTCCTGAAACCCTTGTAGATGGTGGTGCTAGGAGAGTCTTTTGTTCTAAAATTTGGTCTTTGAC
Organism: Pan paniscus; assembly: GCF_029289425.2. Lineage (NCBI taxonomy): Eukaryota > Metazoa > Chordata > Mammalia > Primates > Hominidae > Pan > Pan paniscus. The sequence goes on along the minus strand of NC_073256.2, from coordinate 118,658,610 downwards.
CCCAGTTCCTGACCTAGAGCTCCTGCGACCTTTGCAGTTTCCTAAGTGATAAAAATGTCTGACATAGAGCTCCTAAATCCCTTGGAATTTCCGGAGTGGTAGAAGCAACTTTTGTTCTGATTAGGCAATTCTTGGTGGGCTCCTGGATAGCCTGAGCATGGAAGCTTGTTGCTAGGGAAACCAACCATGTAAACAGAGGGTTGAAACTTTCAGTTCCATCCCCCAACCTCTGGGGAGAGTGAAGAGGCTGGAGGTTGAGTTGATCACCAATAGCCAATGAGGGAATCAATCATGCCTATGTAATGAAACCTCCATAAAAACCCACAATGATGGAATTTGGAGAGCTTCTGGATTGCTGAACACATGGAGGTGCCCGGAGGGTGGCACTCCCCTTCCTCCATATTTTGTCTCGTGCATCTCTTTCATCTGTCATTTGTCTGTATCCTTTGTAATATTCTTTGTTTTTTTGGGTTTTTTTTTGAGGAATCTCTCTCTGTCCCCAGGCTGGAGTGCAGTGGCGCAATCTTGGCTCACTGCAACCTCTGCCTCCCAGGTTCAAGCAATTCTCCTGCCTCAGCCTCCTGAGTAGCTGGGACTACAGGCACATGCCACCACGCCCAGCTAATTTTTGTAGTTTTAGTAGAGATGGGGTTTCACCATGTTGGCCAGGATGGTCTCGATCTCTTGACCTCGTGATCCGCCTGCCTTGGCCTCTCAAAGTGCTGGGATTATAGGCATGAGCCACCACGCCTGGCCTTGTAATATTCTTTATAATAAATGTGTAAATGTAAGTGAAGTGTTTCTCTGAGTTCTGTTGAGCCGCTGTAGCAAATTAATTGAACCCAAAGAGGGGGTCATGGGAACCCTGATCTATAGCCAGTCAGTTGGAAGCACAGGTCACAACCTGGGGTTTTCTACTGGCATCTGAAGTGAGGGCAGGGACCAGCAGTCTTATGGGACTAAGCTCTTCAACTGTGGGATTTGATACTATCTCCAGGTACATAGTGTCAGAATTGAATTGAATTATTGGACACTTAGTTGATGTCTACTGGATAATTGCTTGATGTATGGGGAGAAATCCCCATACATCTGATGTCAGAAATACAGTGTTGAGTGACTGTGCAAGAGAGTAGAAAGAAAAAAACAGGGTTTTCCCTCAAAACAAGGAGTGAGAGAGAGAAAGAACAGGCCGAAGTTCTTCAGAGGGATCCCCTTGTATGTATGGTTGTGCTGTACTGATCTCTATATGCAGGGAAGGAGACCACTGAGAATGGGGAAAGAATCACTGAAAAGATGTAGATGGAACAATTCCAACAGCTCACAGAGACTAGAATAGTTTATATGCACTAGCCTGAGTGGAAAAACCTCCAGATACATAGAGCATTGTACCCATAAGAAGGGTATTGCTTCATAGTGGGACCAAATAAATCAAGAAGTCCTAAAGATTGTTCTGAACTCCTCTTCCTAACAAAGCTTAAAAGCAAGACTTGAAAGGTTCAAACTATTTCCAAGTAACTGCATCTCAGAACAGAGCCCAGCAATATTTAAATAATAGTTTAAAAATACTGAGCATTTAACAATGTAAAATTCTCATTGTCCAGCATCCAGTCAAAAATTATCAGGCATGAAAAGAAGCAGGAAAATACAACCCATAGACAGAAGGAAAAAACAATCAAATGAAACAGATATAGAACTAAATTAGCATACACAGATGTTAAATGAGATATTATAAATATACTTCATATGTTCAAAAAGTTAGAGGAAAATCTGAACATCATGAGGAGAGAAATTAAATACACATAAAGGACATAAATAGAACTTCTTATAGATGAAAAATACATTATCAGAAAAGAAAAAACACTGGCTTGGATTAATAGCAGATTAGACATTGGAGAAGTAAATACTAGTGTCTTTGAAGACAGAACAATAGAAATCACACAAAATGAAACCCAGAGAGAAATACGATTTTAAAAAGTATATAAGAACTGGGCACAGTGGGTCAGGCCTATAATCTCAGCACTTTGGGGGCCAAGGCAGGCAGATCACTTGAGCCCAGGAGGTGGAAACCAGCCTGGGCAACATAGCAAAACCTCATCTCTTCAAAAAATAAAATACAAAAATTAGCTGGGTGTGGTGATGTGCGCCTGTAGTCCCAGCTACTCAGGAGGCTGAGGCAGGTGGATTGATTGAGTCCGGGAGGTCAAGGCTGCAGTAAGCCCTGACTGGGCCACTGTGCTGTAGCCTGGGTGACAGAACAAGACCCTGTCTCAAAAAACAAACAAACAAAAATAATAAGAACTGAGTATCAGTGACCTGTAAGACAATATAAAATGACCTTGTAACTACAATTACATTTACACGTCGTTACTTGTAATAACAATTACATTTACATGTAATAAACACATGTACATGGAATGCCATATGAAGAGCAGAGAGAGGTATTAAATTCCTTGGTTAAATTTTATAAAATATGTACAAGACATACATTAAAAACCAAAAAGCATTGCTGAGGGAAATTAAAGAAAGAGAGATATGTCTTATTCATGGGTCAGAAAACTCAATATTGTTATCTGTCCATTCTCCCCAAATTGATACATAGGTTCAATATAGTTCCAATCAAAACCCCAGGCTTTTTGTAGAAATTGACAAACTAGGTCTAGAATGTATGTGAAAATGCAAAGGACCTAAAACATGTAAAGCAATTTTGAAAAAGAAGGTTACTGTGGAATGAGTTATATTATTTGATTTCAGTACATGCAATAGAACTATATAACAATGGAGAGAGTGGTATTTGTGTAAAGACAATCATATAGGTCAATAGAGCAGAGAGTCCAGAGATAGTCTCATTCATATGTGGTGAATTGGCTTTTGACTAAATAAATAAATAAATAAATAAATAAATGGCCAAAGTAATTAAAAGGCCAAGGTAATTAAGTAAGGAAAGAATAATCTTTTCAATACATAGTCCTGGAACAGTTAGTTATCCAAGTGATCCATATGTAAGAAAATAAATCTTGACCCTTATATCAGACCATACAGAAAGACTAACTCTGAACGAACCATAGAGCTAAGGGTAAGATAACATTATACAACTTTCAGAAGAGAACACAAGAAAATCTCTGTGACTTAGGCTTGGGAAACATTTCTCAAATCGAACATAAGAAGCCTGAAGTACAAAAGAAAAAATTAATAAACTGGACTTCATCAAAATTAATAACTTTAGTTCTTCAAAAGACACTGTTTAAAAATGGAAAAAGGCCAAGCAAGGTGGCTCATGCCTGTAATCCCAAAACCTTGGGAGGCCAAGGAAGGAGGATCACTTGAGGCCAGGAGTTTGAGACCAGCCTGGGTAACATAACAAGACCCCATCTCTACAAAAAGGAGGCAAAAGAATAGAAAAAAGACAAAACAATAGAAATTATGCAAAATGAAATGCAGAGAGAAATTTAATTTTAAAAAGTATTTTTTAAAACTTTTTTTAAAAAGTTTGCCAGATATAGCAGCTCATACCTGTAAGCCTAGCTACTTGGGAGGCTGAGGCTGGAGGATCTTTTTCTCTTTTCTTTGTTTCTTTTTCTTTCTTTCTTTCTTTCTTTCTTTCTTTCTTTCTTTTTCTTTCTTTCTTTCCTTCTTTTCTTCTTTCTTTCTCTCTCTCTTTCCTTCCTTCCTTCCTTCCTATCTTCCTTTCTTTCTTTTCTTTCTTTCTTTCATTTTTTCTTGGAGCTTTCCGGTGAATACTGGGAAACCTGCTAGACAAATTCTAAAAGAGCTGTAACACTACATGGATATTTTTCAATACATATATTGAAAAACTTTTTGTAGATTTGCAATAATTTGAAAAAATTCAAAGATGAACTGTGCAGCCTAGAAATATCAAAATTAAGAAAAAGTTAGGTATGTCATGAATGCATAAAATGTATGTAGACACTAGTCTATTTTATCATTGACTACCATAAAATATACACAAATCTTTCATATAAAGTTAAAAGTTAACGAAACTTACACACACACAAACACGGACTGTACGTGGCACCATTCGCAGTCAAAAGAAATGGAAACAAACATAAAGATGCATTATTACATCAGAACTGCATAAAATTAACCTGTACATCCTGTGCTATCGTAATAACTTCATAGGCACCTCCTGTTGTTATTGTCGTGAAGCTTACGTTTTAAGAATATCCACTTAACATGTCATGTAAGCTATTCATCTCCATGTGGGCAGTTCGTCTCTCCAGTAAGCTGCACATCCAAATAAAAAGTGATCTTTGTTGGTTCTCAGGTATTTTTCATTGTGTTTATTGTAATACTGTAATCCTTGAATAACACCATGGGACAAGTAGGAAGTGCCACCAGTGATGTTGGAAGTGCTCCCAAGAAGCAGGAAAAGTCATGTCAGTACAGGAAAAGACTGAGTTTCTTGATGTACCATAGATTGAGGCTTGTAGCTGCAGTTGCCATTTTAGACAGAGGATTCATCTTGTAAACAGACAATAGAAACTTACGGTATCGATAAATACGGTACAGTAGTGTAAATGTATTTTATCTTCTTTATGATTTTCCTAATAACACTTTCTTTTCTCTAGCTAGCTTTATTGTAAGAATACAGTATATAATACGTATAACATACAAAATATGTGTAAATCAATTGTTTATGTTAGCGGTAAGGCTTCCAGTTAACAGTAGGCTATTAGTTAAGTTTTGGGGGTGTCAAAAGTTATATGTGGAATTTCAACTGCAGGAGTGGGGGGGTGTTGGTGCCCCTAACCCATTGTTCAAGGATCAATCATATATAATAAACGTTTACCACTCGAAAATATTAAGAAAATAAACCAATCAATTTAGGTAAAAAATTGGCAAACTATTTGAACAGACACTACACCAAAGAAGATACGAATTGCCACTACCTACATTAAAAAATGTTATCAGAAAATCTTGAAAATTAAAACTACAATAAATTACCACTGTACAGTCACTAGAATAGCTACAATTTTAGAAGACACATAATATCAAATGTCAGCGAGGATCTGGAGAACTGGCACTCTCAGGCTGTGCTGGTAAGAATGTAAAACGGTGTAGCCATTTTAAAAAACAGATCGGTAGTTTTTTAAACAAAGGCTGCCGTATGCCCCGCACTTTGACTCCCAGGTATTTATCCAAAAGAAATGAAAATATTAATCTGCCCAAAGACTTATGCACCAATACTCATAGTAGCTTTATTTATAGTAGGTAAAAACTGACACCAATCTAAATGTCCACCAATGGATGAACAGAAAAACATATATTGTATGATATTCATAAAATAGAAAACTACTCAGCAAAAAAGAAAGGAACTCAATAATAGCAACAACATAGGTGAATTTCAAAAGCATCACGTGAAGTTAAAAAAAAGGTTGTCATAAAGATTATAACAGCATGGTTCCATGTGTATGAAAGTCTAGAAATTGCAAGATGATGGTAATGGAAAGCAGACCTTTGGTTGCTAGGGGCCAGGAGTGGGAGAAGGGGATTGACTGCAAGGGACATAAGGACATTTTTGAGGGTGATGTAAAAATTTAATATCTTTACTGTGATGGTAGTTACACAACAACATAATTTCAAAAAATCACTTAATTGGGGACACTTAAAATTGGTGAATATTTACTGTATGTAAATTATACCTAAATAAAGCTGACCCCACCCCAAAATGAAGCATGTGTCATCCCCAGTTCACAGATGAGGACACTGAGGCTTGTAGAAGATTGGGAACATGCTTACATCACAGAACCAGCAGGTAGTGACTCCAAGATTCAAACCCAGGTGACTAAGTCCACAGCTCATCTTCCTTCTTCCACATCTAGCTTCCTCCCTTGCTTATTCATTTCACAAAAAAGTATTAAAGGCTCATGTTAAAAGAACTAGCAGAATAAGTCATGTATTATGAAGGTCCCTTGGCCAAGAATCTGTGGTTTTCCCCACTTAGTTCTTACCTCGAAGCTCCTCCTTCATCAGGCCCTTCTCGCAGACTATTGCCCCACCTAGGGCATGAAGGTGCATCTCTGAGATATGCAAGGCTCTCCAAGGCCTGCCCTCAGCCTGGAATGCCTGAGCCCCCTGCCTTTCCCTGCCCACCCTGCCTCACCCTCCCTCTTCCTTCCTCAAATCTGGGTCTTTTGCTTCCCTTATTTCTAGACTCAAATTCACCCCATCCCATCCTCAGCACTTGGACTTGATATTTACCAGCTCTCCATTATTTTGTTCTTTGACTCCCTTTGGCCTTTGTCACCTACAGCCTATGGACTCCCTAACTAGACCTTGAGCTCTATGGAATGCTACTTATTGAGGTAGTGTGTTCCCACAAAGCACCAGACAGCATCTGTTACACATCTGGCACTTCCAAGCAGGCTCTTGAATCTTCTCGGCCCCACTTAGTTCAACCGAGCAAACCCTCACTCGGCCCCTGCTCTAGCTCACGTCATGCCTGGTGTTACAATGCCTGGTGTTACATGCCTGGTGTTACACACATGAGTAAGACAAGGTCTTGGTCTTCAGGGGCCTCCAGCACAGCGAGGGAGAAAAGCCTGTGAACAAGTAACTACCCACCAGGGCAGTGGACACAGAGACAGAAATATGAGCAGGTCCAGCCGTCACAGAAGGCAGGCGCTTGCTCTCCTTGGGGTGGGCAGGGGCATGATGGGAGCCAGTGTGGACAGCAGGGGAGTCTTCTCGGGGCAGGTGACCCCTGTGCTGGGTTTAAAGAATGGAGAGGAGATGTAAAAAGCCCCAGAAATGCCATGTGCAGAGTCATTGACACATGAAGAGGCACAATGTGTCTGGGAAGCAGAGTTCGGTGTCGTTGAGTATGGAGAGTAAAGGGGGAGGGCGGGACCTGAGGTCTAGGAGGTGGCAGGGCCAGGAAAGAAAGGGCTGTTGTTACAAGAATCAGAGGCTAAGCCAGCCGAGAGCCAGATGTGGTGTTAACAGAGGCCAACTTTGACCCAAGTACGGAAAGTAAAGTGATGGAAATAGCACGTACTTGGCTTCCAGTATACGTTAGTGTTGGGCACTCTTCTAATCATCTTACAGGTATCACACCACTTGGTCCTCACAACCCAATCAGGTAGTAAGCACCATTGCTACCCCCATTTTACAGATGAGGAAATCGAGGCCTAGAGAGGGAGGGTGAGTAATTTGCCTACGGTCAATATGTTTTCAGGAAGTTTGACTCAAGAGTCCAACTTTAATCACTTTGCTTCTCTTATCCCAGAAATACCAGAAGGATTTCAGTTTTTAAAAGGCCTCCAAATAACACTAGGCCAATCATAAGGAATGAATACAGTGTAGGTAAAAATCTAAAATAAAGGAGATAAAGCACACTCAAATTATTTTGAGACGAATGCTCAAAATTACCAAGGAAGGGTATTCCTCCTGGAAAAGCAGCTAGAGGTTTGTACACCTCTTAGTCTGTAGAATAGCAGGGCTATTGTCTGGATAGGATTATGACTTATAAACACAATAAGGTGGAAGTCTACTGATGCTACTGTAAGGTGATGCTGTTTAGGTTACGTCCCCTGAGTGGCGTTTCAAGCATGTTTGGTGGAACTTGGCATCTTCCATGGAATAACTACCTTTTCTTCTGAAAAAGGAACCAGCAATCTCCCCCTTAGCTGTTCCTAGATTTTCTAGGACTCAGGGGGGATCCCTGTGACTCCCAGCAGCATAAACCATAGGCTCAGAACGCACAATTTCTTTAGGCCACTTGCATCTTAAAGGTCCTAACTAACATCCTGTTGCTCACAGAACAAAGTCTGAATTCCTTAGTTTGGCATTTGAGGTCACCCACAACTACCTTTCTCTATTTATCTATCACCACTGCCCCCTACACACATCTGCTCCAACCCAAATGACCCACCATCCCTCAGACTTGACTTGTGGATTCCTAAGACTGGGTCTTCACTCTCAGAGTCGCTTTGGCCTGGCTGCACCGGCCTTGCCTCACTCCCCGCTGTCCCATCAAACAAAATCCAACCCATCCTTCCAAGGCTCAACTCAAGCACAGCCTGGTCAGCCCCATGAGAAGCAACCTCTCTAGGGTGTCTGGTGTCTCTTTGCGTCTTTCTCACTGCTCCTCCCATCCTCACCCCATCTTCCCAGAGGGGCAGGACCAGGTCGTATACAAGCCTGAATTCTCCCCAGGAACCATGACCGGGCCTGATAGAGACCAGGTTCTCATTAAATATTTGCTGAATGACCACAGAAATCACTTCTTATATTCACTGCCTCCAATTCCTGAAAATATCAGACACCAGCAGTCTCAGATAAGAATGTGTCCTATCTTGAAACGAGTCACCAATAAAAAGGATATTTATACGTTTTCTCCATGGCTTGGTCTAGAACATAATAATTCACTGTTGAGAAATTCTTGATGTTTGGTTTATTTCCGCAAGCCATAGTGTAAGCCAGTTTTCTTTGTTTTCACCTCTGTACTTTGGAGAACAGCTGGTGCCCATATTTGGCATAAGGGTCCTCGGGAGACCTTAGAACTCTCTTAAGCATGACTGGCTGTCACTCAGGGCAGCATGTTTATCACAGGATATCATGGTATCTTCTGCATAGAACTCCATAAAGGGGAGCCCCTATGGTGTAAGTAGCCCACACATCTTTTAGTCCTACGCCCACCTAATCAAGACCTGCTCTTCACTTGAAGATTTTATTAAATCAACTTTCTCCTCTCCAGGTTAAATAACCTCACCTCCCCCAGGGATTATCTCTGGACTTCTCCAATATTTTCAAGTTGAAATAGACTACATTATTTTTGTAAGGGTCAAGGAGAAGCTTCCAAATATATTAAATCTTGCATGTGTACATGTGTAGGGTGTGTGAGAGAGAGAGACACAGACAGACAGAGAGTATGAAGCTTTCATTCTAAAGATTGGGTTACAGTATAAAAACAACAAACCAGTCTAAAGCTTAATGAACATAGGGTAAGCATTTGGAAGCCTGCTTAAGTACTTGGAATAGCTCTTCTAACAGCTGGGACCTCTTGTCATTTTAGCTCCAGGAACTGATCAAAGACCACCAAACAGCCCTTTATGTGGTCACCTCGGTATGGTCCCAAAGCAGCAGATGTTGGGAGAGACAGAGAGTGGAATCTCCCACTCATTTCACGCTGGGCATTTTTTACTTGTTGGAGTTATTTCAAGATTCTTAGGTTTGACTTCTCTGGTCCTGACCCAGAGATTCTTCACTGCTTGGGTCAATCCTAAAAGAGTGGTTGAATTTGGTTTTGCATTTGTGCTTTAGGTAAATCTCAATCACTGTCTCTGTTTACAAGCACGCACACATATGCACAAACAGACACACACTCACACCCACACACACGATGGTGTACACCCAAACTGTTGGCTGTGTCCAGGAAGAGGCTTGCCTGTGGCTCCTTTTCTAGGGGAGACACTTTGAAGCACCCCTTCCAGATCTTAGACAAATAAACCCAGTTCTATGTTTTGAGCAGCAGATGGCGCTGTGGACCGCACTCTGCGGGGCGATCTAGTGTGATTTTTGAGGGATTTTACAACCCCCTAACAGAAGGGTGGGTGCTCTCCCCCCAGAGCCTGGAGTTAGGGACAGTCTCCATTCTGACACACTCTCCTGCAATCTTACAAACATTATTCATCCACCACAAGCCTGTGAATGGATCATAAAATGTATAAAAACCGCCTCTTGGTCATGTATTCATTTGCTCAGCCACGATTCAGACCGTGCTTCCTCTCTGCCGGCTCAGTTCTGGGTACCGGGATACGGTGGCAAACAACACAGATGGTTCACTGATGCCCCTGCCCATGCAGAACTTTCTAATTGAGCAGTCAGACAATACAAACACACAAATAACTCTGTCATGTAATATCTGTTAGCAGAAAAAAAATAAGCAGGCTCTTTGAAACTGGCTGGTTGGGGAAAGCATTTTTGCGGGAGGTGACATGTCAGCAGAGGCCTGAATGATTCTAAACAGCTGGTTCCAACCTTCGGCGCACATTAGAATCACCTGGGGAACTTTTCTAACCCTGGTGTCCGAGGCCCACCCAAGGAATGCTGACCTGATCAGGGGTGATTTCCGGGCTCTGGGGTGCTTTTAACTGTCCTGGGTGACCTGAATGTGCGGTCAGGGTTGAGAGCTATTCACTCTAAGTATCTAAGCAGGAAATCATGCACTTGTTAGGAAATTATCCTGTAGCTGCATGAAGTGTTTCTGCTATTCAGAAGAGCAAAACAGTGCCTGGGACTCTGTTGCTGATTGAAACACAATCCAGCTGGGCAGCAGAGATCAGCCAGCAAACTAGGAATCACCCTATGCTCTGACACTGCTCTAGGCTGGCGAATTGTCTTACTTCTCTGAAGAGTGGAGGGAAACATGGCCACTTCCCTCTCCTAGGCCCACTGGAATTCATTTCCAGGGGCCCCTGGGGAGCAAGGGCTGTCCTACTATCCTGCCACGTTAGGAAAGGGAGCAACCCTGTTTTTCTCTCCAGATAAATTCAGGTGACTGGCCAGGAGTTGCTAATCCCACACCACCACCTCTTCTGACCTTGAACCTGAACTTCCTGCCTCTCCCATTTCTGCTCTGGCATTTATCAAGAATCTTAAAGGAAAGGGAGGTCTTGGATTCTGAAGCTGATGAAGGAGTAGAGCCATGATCTCAGAGCCCGATGGATTCCAGCCCTTGGCCTTCAGCTCCCACGCCTTGTTCTGTCAGTCTTTCTCGGGGCACCTGGGTCCCATCTCCCTAGGTGCCAGAATGAGAGGTGGTGATAGATGCAGCTTGGCTGTCCCCTGAGCATTTCCTTGTTTCTCTTTCAAGCAAGCTGGAAATGGTCTTTCCTCATCTGAAATGCTCACCAGGGCAGCTGGTCACATCGTCCTCCTCAGGCAGTGCTTGCAGGCAGTTTGCTCTCAGACTCGGAAATGCTCAGGGAGGCCAGTCTGAGGATCTAGACCAAGGACAGACATGCTAAGGAGAGAGAACCCTCTCTAGTGAGATCTCCTTGGTATTTGTCCTGGTACCCGAGGTCACAGTTCTCTCTCTTCCTTTTTTTTTTTTTAGATGGAGTTTCACTCTCGTAGCCCAGGCTGGAAGGCAATCTCGGCTCACCACAACCTCCACCTCCCAGGTTCAAGTGATTCTCCTGCCTCAGCCTTCCAAGTAGCTGGGATTACAAGCATGCGCCACCACGCCCAGCTAATTTTTGTATTTTTAGTAGAGGCGGGGTTTCTCCATGTTGGTCAGGTTGGTCTCCAACTCCCGACCTGAGGTGATCCGCCCGCCTCAGCCTCCCAAAGTGCTGAGATTACAGGAGTGAGCCACCATGCCCGGCACTTCTTCTTTACTTTTAATCATGAAAAATCTAAAACACACACAGAGGGAGAATGAATACTAAAGTAAAACCCACACGCTCCATCACCCAACTTCGAAATGTATCAACAGGCTGCCAATCTTACATCATCTCTCTTCATCACTTTGGGAAATGGGACTAGAGAGTTTCAAACTTGTCATTTTACCCATAAATACATGAGAAGCATGTCTTTAACTGATAAGGGCTTTTTTTTTTTAACCACCGTGCCTTTCCCATCTACCATCATATTAGCTTATATTCATATGTCCCGTGTGTCCCAAAGGCCAGTTCCTTTTGTTTTGTTTGTTTTTTGTTTTGTTTTGTTTGAGATGGAGTTTCACTCTTGTCACCCATGCTGGAGTGCAATGGCATGATCTTGGCTCACTGCAACCTCCGCCTCCTGGGTTTAAGCCATTCTCCTGCCTCAGCCTCCCAAGTAGCTGGGATTACAGGAACCTGCCAACACACCCAGCTAATTTTTGTATTTTTAGTAGAGGCAGAGTTTCACCATGTTTGTCAGGCTGGTCTCGAACTCCTGACCTCAGGTGATCCACCCTCCTCGGCCTCCCAAAGTGCTGGGATTACAGGCATGAGCCACTGCACCTGGCCTTCAAAGGACAGTTCTCTTAAACTGAGGTCAGGTTGGTGTCTGATATAGGCAAATGTCTTACTGATTTTTGATTTAACCCTCTTCAGTTATCTAATCCCTTCTTGCTGGGTGAGGAGCAGGGAGCTTGGTAGGAACATTTGCCTTTGGCCTTGACCTGAGAGGTTTAAGGGGAGGCACTTGGAACTCGGGCTTAGACTCAAATCCAAGATCAGTCCCTTCACAACTTAGTGTGGGAGTTCCGTGAGTTGCTGAATTTTTCTGAGTCTCCACTTCCCAGTCTCTCTTATAAGGAAGACAAGCTTACTTGTCATGATGCTTAACATTCATGGAGAGTGGTCTGTGAAAGTACTTGACAAAAGTAAATAAACATTAGTACATTATTATTGTAGTGTGTAATAATGTAAACATTTTTACATTATTTCCCTGTTAAAAAAGATATTAGTTGAGTTTTATTCTCTAATATGAGACATTAAGTCTGAATTATCTGGATAATTCTTAAGAAACCCATTCATACTGGGAATGGTAGTGCGTGACTGTAGCCCCAGCTACTTGGAAGGCTGCAGTGGGAGGATCACTTGGGCCCAGGAGTTCGAGGCTGTGGTGTGTTATGATTGTGCTTGTGAATAGCTACTGCACTCCAGCCTGGGCAACATAGCAAGACCACACCTCTAAGAAAAGCAAAGAAAGAAATCTACTCGAGGTTTAGTGGCCTTGTCCTTAAAAGAGACCTCCCTAGTTAAACCACTCTTTCAAGTTTAGAAGTTTAAAAAAAGCAAAATTCACTGTTACTAGCTCCCTCAGTCATTAGAAGATGGCCTTTAACTCCTGGTTACTTTTAACTCTTTTCCCTGGAAGCCGTTCACTTACAAAGGCAGGATGAACAAAAATCGAACCATGTGTTCACAGGGATTTAGCCGGAGGTGGGATGCAGAATCCTAGTTTATCTCTGGGCGGAAGAGTCTCTGTTGCACTTTATTAGGTCAACCCCTGTGCAATATAAATACCATGAGATGCTATATAGGTAACTTATTCACGGTGTTTTAGGAGAGTAAATTGGTTTCCTGTTGTTGCTGTAACAAATTACCATAAAAGTTAGTGACTTCAAGCCACACGCACTTTTAATCTTACAGTTCTGGAAGTCAGAAGTCTGCAGTGAGTCTCACGGGGCTAAAACCAAGGTGTCAGCAGTTCCTTCTGGAGGCTCCAGTGGAGACTCTATTCTTTGCCTCCCAGTTTCTAGAGGCCGCCCATGTTCCTTGGCTCCTGGCCTCTTCCTCCTCTCACTCAGACCTCTTGCTCCCCCCCTCTCATCTCCTGCTACCCACTCTGTTCTCCTGCCTCCCTATTACACGGGCCCTTGTGACTATATTGGGTATGCCCAATGATCCAGGGTTATCTCTCCATCTCAAAGTCCTTCACTTAATCACATCTGCAAAGCCCCTTTTGCTAAATATGGTAATATTCCTAAGTTTAGGGAATGAAGTCTAAGCCTCTGAGTTTTGGGGTAGTTTGTCATGCAACAGTAGCATTCTTCCCCCTGCCTCCACGACCAGCCTGCCTACCACAGGGGAAGAAAGAGCTGTTGGAAATCTAGGCCTCACAAATCACCTCAGAACTGTCTCTTCTTTTTAGATCTTCCTGGGTGTGGACAGTTGACAGTCGCATAAACTGTGCTCTGGGAAATCCAGGGCTAGTCATTCAATGGAGAGTAGGAATTTGGGGCCTCAGATGAGATAACATTGCCGCTCTTTTCTCTCTCGAATATGGAACTTTCTCAAAACTGTGAGCCTCCATTCACAAATAGCTATGTAGTCATCATCAAATGGTATCAGTTTTGGACCTTCCCTGTTTATATGAAGCTGTGCAGACATTATATAAATTTGCCATTCACCTTAAATCTAGGCAGGTTCTGTGAGTGTTTTGATCAGGTCCAGGCTTTAAGAGTCAGGAAACTTTCATTTCCTGTTGCTCAGAGCACGGGCTCTGGGAGCCCTCCATAAAAGAAGCTCAACTGCTTTGCTGGAGAGACAACATGGAGAGGCTCTCCTGGGAGAAGAAGAAGGGCTCAGCTGAGCATTGCCTTCCAGCTGTCCCTACCAAGGCACCAGGTGTGTGTGTGGCCTGACCCTCCAGACAGACCAGCTGCCAGCTGATAGCCACTGAATGTTCCCTATCTATATCACAGGCTGCAGCCAAGTCCTCCCTAAATTCCTGATCTATAAAACTGAGACAGAAGAAAGTGATTGTAGTGTTAGTCCTCTAAATTTGGGGGTAGTTTGTTATGTAGCAACAGGCAACCACAACAGAATTTGATGACTGCCATGTGCATTGTGAGCTAGTTATTTTCTACAGGATCTGAGGATAGAAATGTAGAGGGCATCGATCCGCAAATCCCAGTCAGTATCCACATCACATAGTGCTGATTTCAGACCCCTTTCTCTGCATAGTGATAAACTAATGAGTTTACTCATCTCTGGAGCAGGGATCATTGAAATGGGAGTCACAGAGTTGTTGGGGTGACAAAAGAAATAAGAAGAGCTTTAAAATGTGAGAAAGCCAACCCAAATGTTTTAGTTAGCAATGGCAGTTACAGTCACAGTATCACAAGAGAAATGAAATGGAGAATAGTCATTCTTGTTTTAACATTGTCTTGTTTTAATATTGTCTTGTTTTAAAATCGCTTGTTTTAATATTGTCTCCAAGTATGGATATTGATCATGGGTTTAAAGCCATTTGACTTTTCATCACAACTCATTTTCAATATTTAAGAAGAAAACATAAAACAAGGGAACATGAAAACGAATTACTTTTTTCTCCCTGAGAGTTTGGGATCGAATGTGTTACTTGCTAATGTATTATGTAATTTGTGGATTATGTAATTTGTGGACAAATTTATTCTCTTCCTGTCCTGAGCTGACCCCCTTCTCTCGCCTGCCTTCTGTGATTCACATGCACTTTTATGTGTGCCCTTTCACTACAGTGTAATAAAAATCTGCTTTGTAGACTATACTTAAGCCTGTGACTACTATTTAAAATCAATTGTCCTTCAGAAAGATTGGTCAAGCCTAACACAGATAATGATTAAAGACTGGAATGGAAGAAATCTGCCTCTCCAGGGAAGATGGGTCGGACAATCATGGCATGAACTTGAGCCCAGAAAACAGCCAGCACATACAAGTCTAGAGAGCTGCCTTTGAAGACATCTCTAGTTTAGTCTGCACATAGTGAGATCTGCAAAAGATTAGAAGCTGGAATTCAAGGGCTGTCAGGAACCAGACCAACACAGCCTCTGGGACCCAAGGCCTTTGATTAGAATATACGGAAGTCTGTTCTCGAGTAACTGAGAAAGAATATACAAATGCAGATTTCTTTCTTGTAGAGTAAGATTCTTGGGCCAAATTTTGAATTTTAAACACCAATTTGGAATTTCCATATGTTTTTGGCTTTTGTGAAAGGCTTTGCTCATTGTTGACTAGCCTACTCTAATCAAAACCAAATCAAACGAATGGGTTTGAAAAAAACTACGAGGCAGGCCTGTCTTTGCTTAGCTTCCCTCCAGGACTGCTGTGTTTGAGGAGGTTAGGAAAGATCAATGTAGCCTGGAGCAGGAGCTTTTCTGTGCCTGAGGTCTTCACCTTTTCATTTGACAGAGTCCCTGTAAACATGGGTAACCTGGCTCTTCCAAGATCAGGGCACCATCCTCCAAAGGCCGCATCCCTTGTTTAGAAAGGAAGTGGTAACTCCTTGGATATTAATATTGAAGCCAAAGATGGGATCTCCAGTCCAGTCCCATGCTCTGAAGAGAAGGGGAAATTGCTGATACTGTGTTCCCTGACAGTGATCTACGTTTGCTTGAGCTGAGAAAAGAATGGAGGCGTTCCTTTTACCAGCAAAGCGGAAATTTTTCAAGACTGAATTTCCTGACATTCAGAGATTCTACCCTCGAAACAGCCAAGCCCCAGAACCAAGGTAGCGTGGTGGCCACAGAACACAGCAAGCAAGAGTAATGTGCCCCAGAGGAGCCTGCAGGTGTTAACCTGCAAACCAGCACTGCACAGGTGAGGACAGAGGCACTGGGGGTGAGGCGCAGATGAGGGGCCTCCCAAACTGAAGCCTGGGGGCAGGGCTGAAAGGGCAGCAGAGAGACCAAAAGTAGGAATTTGCAGACAGGCAGGCTTGGCTCTACCATTCATGTGTGCTTTTGTCAAGTCCCCTGACCTCTAGGCTGGAGTTTCCCCATGGGAGAACGAGGGTATCACCTGCCTTGTGCTGGAGGTTGTTTGAGGATTCTGTGTGAGAACATTTGCTGCAGGTCACCCTGATAGCACAGGGAGAAAGTGGGCAGGAAGGAGCTGCTGCAATGTAAGATTCAGGAAGCCACAGTCAATCTGGGGCAGGCAGGGCTGAAGTTCAATGCGAAGTCATTCCCAGCTTGGAGGCGAGAAGCGATGGTTCTACATAAATATTTACGGCCGCAATCAGGATTGCTCTGGGATCTCAGGAGAGAGTGCGGGGAGTACCCCTAAGTCTCTCCATCATCATTAACCTCCTCAGCTGTGCAGACAAGGATGGCTGGGCTGGGGACACCAGGTCACACAGTTGAGCTGACACCCACCCAGGCTGTGCATATCCTCAGTTGTTAACAAATGCTTCTATAAATCCCCCACAGTTCTGAATTCCAAGTTCTGTTGCTTTTCCAATCTTCATGTTTCCATCTGGCAAGATTTTTCTCCTTAAAACCAATCAAATTTGATGAAATTTGGGCTTCAGATGAATATTTAGAAAAAGAATTAAGTGATGGGTCTTTATTTCTCATTTCTTTTTGCAGCTGTTATTCCAAGTTACCAATTCCCAAAATAAACTTGCTTTTTTGCTTTGAACCAAGAATTTTACTTGACAGACAGATGATGTATAAACAGTGACCTTTCTGGATTTGCAGAATTCTTTGACTACATTATTTATCAGCCCACAGGTGCTGCATATAGCTATAAGATAGATATCAAGAAGACCAAAGAAGAAATGCCAAACGAAATTCATTTCTGTTAATGAATGCGGTGTCTCTGATGCTATTTTTCCATTAACCACATATCACATCTAGCGTGTGTGTGTGTGTGTGTGTGTGTGTGTGTGTGTGTGTGTGTGTGACTTCAGGAACTCTGTAGGATTTCAAAACATGTTGTGAATCCTACCTTTTTTGAGATGAGGTCTCACTCTGTCACCAGGCTAGAATGCAGTGGTGCAATCATGGCTCACTGCAACCTTAAATTCTTGGGCTCAAGTGATCCTCCCACCTCTGCCTCCTGAGTAGCTGGAAACTACAGGCGCTCACCACCATGCCTGGCTAATTTTTTTTTATTTTTGTAGAGACAGGGTCTCACTATGTTGCCCAGGCTGGTCTCGAACTCCTGGCCTCAAGTAATCCTCCTGCCTTGGCCTCCCAAAGTGCTGGGATTACAGGCGGGAGGCACTGCACCTGGCTGTGAATCTTACCTTTGAGCCTCAGGCTTTGCAGTGGCCCTTCATGTTAGGGTAAACAAGTAAACAGCTTGGCCTCACTTTGCTTTAATGTTTTAAAGAAGTCTAGTTTATTTGCGAAGGAAAAGGATGAATAACAATGAACTTTGTTTTTGCATGATGCCTTTTTACAAATACTTTACATCTGCTCACTAAAGATGATCGTGGCGACCTTGAGAAGCAGCAGAAGTTAGACATGATGCCAACATCGACACCTGTGGAAACAGTCACAGAGTTGGCTAGGGCTGGCCTGAGAAGATGTCACAAGCTGATGGTGACAAAGGAAGGTCAGGGCCCAGGTCTCTCTCCTGCTTTCCTTCCTGATGAAAAATTTTAAAAACAATTATTTTACTTGTATTGTAAGGATAATATTACTCATGAAAAAATTAGAAAATAGAGAAAAGCAGAGAATAAAAATCATTTTAGTTCTACCAGTTAAACACAATTTTTTAACATCAGTTTTCCAGGTCAAAAGGGACATTTTTGAACCAGGAAATAAATGACTTACCTAAGCTTATCTTGTAGTGGATAGCTGCACCCAGCAATCTTGCATTAATTGAGCTGTCATATGGATCCTGGCTTGCAGTTTGGAGCCAGGTGTCTGCCCACACAATGTGAGCTGAGTGGCACCAAAAGAGAGCCATTTGTACCCACTCCCTTCTTCTACGGCCATTGTTAAGTCACCCAGGATAAGTAATCCTGTCTCCAGAAGGCAGATCCCCATTACCTATAGTTAGGTCTCATGGGATGAGTAACCCATTAGCACCCATTAACAGAGATGAGTTTCTCCAATTAACTGGCTCCAAACAAGGCTCTATGGAACGGGATATAGGGTAGGTAACTGTCGAAACTAGCGTGAGGAGTCTTTTCTAAACTATAATGGAGGGGGTGGGGGGGTCTCTCTGGTACATGTGGGAAGCACAGTTAAGGCTTATTCTGCAGCTGCTGCCATTATTGCCACTGATGCCATCATCCTATGAGGGGTAGATTGCATTTTCCAAAGATGGAGATTACTATTTCATTCCACAAGCTCTTCCTATAAAGTGACTGGTGCCCACCCACTGAGAGGTGGCCTCTGTTTTTCCTCCACTTGAATCTAGGGACAAGCCTATGGCTGCTCAACTCACTGAAGAATGGTGGAAGTGACTGATGCTCCGTGACTTCAGAGGCTAGATCCCAAAAAGGTCAGAGCCTCCATTCACTGCTTGCATTGCTTTCCACCTCTCCTCCCTCTCCAAGCCCTCCCAGTGCTCGCTTTCCAGCCAACATGCAGCGACGAAGTCCAAACAAGTCCAAGTGGAGAGGCCACATGGGGAGGGGCTGATGACCTCAGCCAACAGCCAGCATCCACCACCAGACATGTGAATGGACAAACCTTCAGAAGATTCTAGCCTGCAGTCTTCAGGGCTTTCAGCTGAGGCCCCAGACGCTGTGGAGTAGAGTCAAGCCAGCCATCCTCTTGTCTCTGCTCCATAGAATTCCTCTGCCCTGATCAAATTCCTGACCCACAGAATGTGTGAGCCTAATACATGGCTGTTTTACGCCACTATGTTTGGGAATGGGGATGCGGGGGGAGGTAATTGTTATGCAACCATAGTAACCAGAGCATAGGTAGCCATTGACACCTAACTGATGAAAGACATCAAAACCAAGAAAATCAGATAATCACTTTGTAAAAATCTATCAGTAGCTCTACTCTTGAGTTATGAACTCTGCAGTCTAAGAGCCAAGATAAACACCCTGCCCAAGAATTAGAAATTGCATAATTCCACATTTCATGTGTCTTTACTTGACTAATTCTCCACTACCATCCCCCTAAAGCCAGGGGTGTTCTAGCCAAGGTTGTCCAGGAACCACATAAAGGCCCCCAAACTGTAACCATAAAATCCATCCTCGATTTCCTCTCTTCCTGGGTCTCATCAATGGAAACAATGGTAGTGGTTTTTCAGAAGCCATGTGGGAAGATGGGCTATGAGTGCTATCATAGCAGATGTTAAGGTGCAGTCTTTAGACACGAACTCCCAAGAGTGTGTGCTGGCTGTCATGTCTAACATTTTTAAGTCAGCTAAAATTAGTGCATGTTTAAAAATGTTTAAAAAGTCCCCCTACCCCTCTCCCCATCCCCAGGAGTAATCACTTAACACTTGAGAGGACAGTGGTACATTCATCTGGCACAAGGCCCAGAATGAGACTGCCTGGTTTTGAATCCCAACTTTGCCAGCAACTAGCTATGTGACTTTGGCTCCAGCTCTCTCATCTGTCAAATGAGGATAACTTACCTCCCAGGTTTTTGTGAGTTAAATGAGTTGCTATAGATAGAGTACTTAAAGTGTCTAACACACACAAGGTCTCGGTGTGGTTAGGATTACTACTACTGCTGTGGCTCATACCACACCATCCTCTTTATTGCTAGTAGGACTTTCTGTAGCTTTGATGGGCTCAGGAAATGGCAAATGTTGGAAGAAACCCAACATTTCTTCCAGAGGTAGGGAGAGGACTCCCAGACCAGAGGGTGACACATCTGGATCCACTGACACTGTGGGATGGGAGGGCCCATATCACAGCTTTGCCTCAGGCTGGTCCTATCCATGCATTTAGGGGGGCTCATGGGTTATTGAGCCCTTGGTGCATCTCTAGGTGTCACAAATCACATTTCGTAGCTTATTGCAGAAAAGTGAGAGCTAAACATGGTTCAAATATTTGACATAAGAAAAAAAATCGGCTGGGTGCAGTGGCTCACGCCTATAATCCCAGCACTTTGGGAGGCAGAGGCAGGCGGATCCCTCAAGGTCAGGAGTTCAAGATCAGCCTGGCCAACGTGGTGAAACCCTGTCTCTACTAAAAATAGAAACATTTGTTGGGTGTGGTGGCACACACCTGTAATCCCCACTACTTGGGAGGCTGAGGCAGGAGAATGGCTTGAACTCAGGAGACAGAGGTTGCAGTGAGCCAAGATCATGCCACGGTACTCCAGCCTGGACGACAAAAGTGAAACTCCATCTCAAAAAAGAAAAAAGAATAGAAAAAAAATCAACAAAACCTGGCATCATCCCAACAATTTAGGAACTCTAACTAGTTGTGAGAAGAAAATGCACTTACCCAGTCCTTTTCAGGAAAATTCCTTCAGCTTTCATCTCTAGAACTCTATGAGGCTGTCCTTAAAAATACACCTAGTTCCTTCTGCTCACATTCACCATGCTTACTGGAATTAAGGATTCTTCACGCAGGCAATCAGTAAATGCTATGGAGGGAATGTGCCTGCAGCCTCCCGCAACCCACCCGCAATAGCAGCAGAGGTGGAAATCTACAGTTTGGTCTTCTCAATAGGGTGGCCCTTGAGGAGCAGTCAGCCTATCCCCTCTGAATAGGTAAATTATCTGATCTTGTGAGCTGAGCATGGCTAACAACCTAGAAATTTCCTTTTTATATCAACTCAGATGCTTTGGCTACAAACAGAAAAACCTGAATAAAAGTAGCTTGAATAATAAGAAAAACTAGTTATCTCACTTAACCAGGAGAAGGAGGAAGTCCCAGGGCTGTTAGCTCTGGGATTCACAATGGTTTAAAGAGCCCAAGAGCTTTTTCATTAAAAAAACTTTTCCAATGTACACTCCTCCCCCATACTTTCTCTTACATGTCATTTGTTAGAGTTGTGTCACATGAGCATGCCAAAACCAATCCCTGGGAAGGAATTACCATGATCGTCTTAGACTCATCAGCACTCCGCTAAAGACTCGCCCAGTGTGGGGACCTGGGAGAACAGGGAGGTCAAGTATGTTGCAGTTAAGAAATTCATTTATCTTTCTTATTCCAAAAAGGCATCTTTGGTGATACATGCAGTTGGATGAGATAACATTTAATAGAATTAAATGATGATGAAGAAGCAAAGGAAACACAAGGGTATATAAAATGAACCCTGAAATATGATCAAGTATCAAAAATACACCCCATGCATCCTCTAAGTTTGCTAAGGGGAGACCACAAACATGGCTTTAGGCGTCAATTCAGGAAGGCTTTTCCAGAGGTTGCAAATGGGTGACTTGTGGGCCAAAGGCAGCCCCCGGATATATTCCATTTGGGTTTTTGCAGTATTGTCTGTTTGTTATTGGTTGGCTGTCAGCCTTTAAAAAATTGGAATATTTTATATTTTTTAAAAAATATGTATTTCTGGCTTTTTTTTTTTTTGAGAGGGACTCCCACTCTTTTGCTCAGGCTGGAGTGCAGTGGCACAATCTCTGCTCACTGCAACCTCCGCCTCCCGGGTTCAAGCAATTCTCCTGCCTCAGCCTCCCGAGTAGCTGGGATTACAGGCACGCACCACCACACCCAGCTAATTTTTTGTATTTTTAGTAGAGACAGGATTTCACCATGTTGGCCAGGCTGGTCTCAAACTCCTGACCTCAGGTGATCTGCCCACCTCGGCCCCCAAAGTGCTGGAATTACAGACAGCCACGATGCCTGACCATCTGGCTTCTCTTGTTTAAAAAAAATCAGAAGATGCAGCAGCACTAGGCCTCTTTCCTACCTGACAGGCGAAAGTAGCTGCCCCTCTAAACCTTACCTGTGCTCCCCACTTCTCCACGTGCCTTACCTGTTGCCTGCATTGTGCCCTGGGCCTTTGAGAGTGTGCCCGAGTTAGACAGCTTACAAGGTCCCTGGGATAGAAGCCAGCCAGTTCCTGACAAGCACAGATGAGCCTCACCAAGTGACCACTGTGGACTGTAACACACGCCCTCAGCTTCATCCTCACTGCAGACCCCTGGAAGAGCTCCCAGGGATTGTCCTTTATTATGGCTTTCTACACAAACCAGGGAATGGAGATGTAGGGAGTGGGCATGTGGCAGATGAGAAAGGGGTAAAATGTAAGCCTAGAAGTCATCTGCCACTCAGGGATTACTTTCCCAGAGAAAGCTTCCACAGTTGCTTCCTGTTTTGATAAGGCTGGGTCTACTGCAGAAGAGGAATCTGTCCCAGAAGACATGAGATTAAAGAGAATAAATAGGAAAGCATGCAGAATAAGACTAGGTTTGGATAACGATTCTCACTGTGAGAACAACTTGACAATCTGCCACTATGCTGAACTCTGATTTTCTACTCAACAGTTAAAGAGGTTTTGGATTTAAAGAGATGCTGCCTGTCTTCTGATTCAGCCTTTCTTGGCAGCCATATGTCTCCTGGTCCAAAAATGTCCACTGACTCCAGCAAGGGATTAAGAAATTCACACAAGAATTTTTTAGTCACGTTATTTTAAATGTGAAAGGCTTTCTCTAGAATCAGGTAAAGGGGTCCCGAGCAGATGTGTGCACAGATGGATGGGGCTTATCTGATTCCCTGTCCATCCACGCCCACACACTCCTGGCTGCCAGGAAAGGTTAGATGATGACAGTGACTCAGGAAGCCAAGAATGTGAATTATGTGAAATGAAGCCTGGATCCGCCCATGTAAGGTTATGGCTCAGCCCACCACAGCAAGCCTGAAAAGGAGACGCCATCTTGCTTAAAAAACAAAGGCGGGGGGGCTGGATTTTGTAACACTTTTGTGTCTGTGAAATAACATCCATCCAGTTTGCTGGACAGAGAAACAGAGAACGAGAGGGAGAAATGAGACCTACCTAGCAAACTTGCTTGGACCCCCTGTGGCATACATGCCAGCATACCCCGCATGCCCACTGACCCACCAGTCTTCACCCTACGGGTCTACATCAGAACGGGGAAAGGCCTCCACAGAACTGGAGTGGGAAGCCACTTACCAAGATGTCAGCTAAAGCAGTTGGATATCCACAGTCACATCATATGCTTCACTGAGCTCTTCAACAGCAGAGCAGTGAGCACAGGCGCCTCCCCACAGTGCGGCAAGTAGGGACAGCTGCTGTCCTCCTAGGCCTTGAACAGAGGGTGGGGGGAAAGAGCTGAACTGATGCTGGCACCCAGCAGTTCAAGAAGAGGAAAGAGCAGGGGAGCTATAAGAAGAGCTGAGGCTAGGGCTGTCTGCCCAAGGTCAGGCCTCCTGCAGGCCCTAGAGTGGACCCCCAGGAAGCTCTGCCCCCTCCACCCACCCTCTTTGGTGCACGCAAGGTCCTTAGATGTATGTCTCTGAGGTTCATTTTGGCAAGAATTCACCAAAGCAGAGGTCCTTGAGGGAGAAGAAAAAAAGCCATGGTGTGGCAAGATAGCAGAGTGAGGAAGAACTAGGGCTCCAGAGGGAGACAGCCTGGCTTTGAAAGTTGGCTCCACCCTGTGTCATCTTGGATGATGTGTTGAACCTCTCTTTGCTTCAGTTTTCCTGCCTGTGAAATGGATATAATAATAGCCTATTTGAGGAATAGCAACTATGGAGACAAAATGAGATAGTATGGGTAAATCTGGGCACAGTGCAGGGTACAAAGTTCTCAGTTACTGTGAGCTTCTTCCTGTTCCTAGCCTCCTCATCCCTGAAATGGACTTTAATATGCACAAAAGCATGACTGAAATTAACACATAAAACATAGAGCTTATCCCTGACTACAGTGAGTAAATGCAAGAAGTCAAAAGAGAGGATATCCCTGGCATATCTTGATAAAGTATAAAACACTATACAAATTTCAGAGTCCACTAAGAAGTAATTTTAGTAGTCCACTGAAGTAACTGCAAAGAGGCCTGATACTAATATTTTTCAGCATAGAGAAAAATAATCCAGCCAAAGTATGTTACATTCCTACCACATGCCTGTCACTACAAGGAGAAAAAGATGTAATAATAATTATTAAGTTATATCTTTTGCATGCCAAGTACTGCCTACAAATAACCTTTCTTCCTTAAAATCCTTCAAGGTAGATTTTATCTCCATTTTAAAAGTGAAGAAATTGAGACACAGAGGTTAAGCAACTTGGCCAAGTTCACACAATCAATAAGTGACTGAGTTGGGATTCGAACTTGAGTCTGTCTCATGACAATGGTAAAGATAATAGCACTGATTAAGTGTTTTCTAAATGCCAGGCAATGTGCTGACCTTTTACCTGCATTGCTTCATTTCATCTTCACACCAATGCTATGAGGCAGGTACTATTATTATGCCCACTTTACAGATAAGGAAAGATTAAGAAACCAGCCCAAAGTCTCATAGTCACATAGGGGAAGAATCAGGCATCAAGTCCCTGGTCAGGGTGACCCCAAAGCCCAGGCACTTGCCCAGTCACCACACTGCATCCTTTGTGTCCCAGCAGCAAGGGAGACATGACCGTTCTCAACGTGAAACTCTTCGTAATTTCAAGGGCCCTAAGTACACGTGGACAGCCTGGCTTCACCCTTTATGCAGAAAAGATTTTGATTTCTTTCTCTGCACTACAAATGGTTCTTAGAGAGCGTTTCCTCCTAGGAAAATGTGTTTAACATTCTCTGAAGGACTCTACTCTCAACCTCTCTTGAAAACCTAATAAACTCAAGGTCATGGAAAACATTGTCTCTAAGAACATATGGCTAAAAGAGAAAGAAGAGGCACTCAGTTAGCTTGGATTTTGAAGGGTTTTACCAAGAGAACACTGGAGTGGTTTTATTTGAAGTAATTACAAGAACTTCAAGCCTTCTAAGTGGCACAAGCCTTGCCTTTAGTGCAGATAAGCCTGTCATTTGTTAGTGCTGCCAGTGGGATTCTTTTGTGGGCAGCATCTGCCTTAAGTGAAATCCTGATCCTTCAAAAGCACAACTTTCTTCAAGAGAAACAGGTGAAATAGGAATTGTCAAAACCCAGCGTTCCCTGCCCACCCTCCCCCAACTTTTCTCCTTATCAGCCCCCAACCTATGGTATTTACAAATCAAATCTCGTGTGTGTGTGTGTGTGTTTTTAGTAAAGATGGCATTTCACCGTGTTGGCCAGGCTGATCTTGAACTCCTGACCTCAGGTGATCTGCCCAACTCGGCCTCCCAAAGTGCTGGGATTACAGGTGTGAGCCACCTTGCCCAGCCAAAATCACTTTTTAATTCTGCTACAAAGCATGGACAAGAAGAAAGGTGTAATTGTCCTTCAGACATGTGCTCTCTGATACAGCAATCACAAACCACATGTGGCTATTTAAATAGAAATGAACTAAAGTTAGTTAAAATTTAAAATTCAGCTTGTCAGTCACACTAGCCACATTTCAAGGGCTTGGCAGTCCCTGTGGCTAGTGGCTATGGACAGCACAGATCTAGGATATTTCTATGATCATAGACAGTTCTTTGGGAGCAGTGCTGAGCTAGAAACTCCACTCAGGAATCTGAAAGGCCTGGAGCTTCTCCTATGGTTGCTGTTTGAGTTTCAGTTTTCCCAAAAGTAGATTTGAAGGTAAAGATTTAAGTGTGAGTAATTTATTCAAAAATTGCAGGGAGTACAAGTGGGGAGGTGGCACGGGGAAGGCCAGGCAGCCAGTAAACCTACTTAAACCTGTAGGAAACTGAGAAATGGTGTAAAATACTCAACTCAGAATTATCCCATCCAAGCAGGAGTGAGCTGGGGTATTTGTACGCCAACCCTGAGGACTGCTTCTAAGGCTATGAATTTCCTAGTACTTCTGGTCTACCTGTGGGTAGGCAGAGATTTCAGAGATTGGGCTGGGAGTGAGGGCAGAAATTATCAATATCAGGCTCAGAGGCAGAGACTGGCAGAGGAAGTTGACCAGAGCACCCCCGCAAGTTCTGAGAGATGCAGATGCTGCATAACACCGTCTGGCTACAGAAATGCTTAAGAATCACCTTCCTCCCAGAATTTTGCCTAGAACATTATGTCCATGACCTTGATTTATGTCACTCTAAGAGGAGCAATCCAGCTCCTATGGCAGGAAAAGCTTAGGGGATGTCAAGGGAGAGGGAAGGAGAGAGCACAGAGAGAAAAGAAACTCAAGGATGCTCAGCAGGGCTGATTCTACATAGACTTAAGGGTGAATTGGTGGGGAAAACAGGGAAATGTTGTGCATCATCCTTGGCGTCTGGATTCTAGGTGTTGTGAGATGTACTGATACAGTTTGTCTGTGTCCTCACCCAAATATCATGAATTGTAGCTCCCATCATCCCCACATGTCATGGAAGGACCCAGTGGTGGGTAATTAAATCATGGTGTGTGTGTTGGGGGAGGGGTAGTTTCCCATGCTGTTCTCATGACAGTGAATAAGTCTCATGAGATCTAATGGTTTTATAAAGGGCAGTTCCCCTCCACATGCTCTCTTGCTTGCCACCACGTAAGACGTGCCTCTGCTCCTCCTTTGCCTTCTGTCATGATTGTGAGGCTTCCCCAGCCACGAGGAACTGTGAGTCCATTAAACCTCTTTCCTTTATAAATTACCTAGTCTTGGGTATGTACTTATAGCAGCATGAGAATGGACTAATATATGTACCATGAAGGCCACAAGCCTGATCAAACTGTGAGATGCCCTGAGTGTCCCGTTCATGCATTGGCGTGTCCTGGAGCACAAGTGCTCAAGCTCTCTGCCCATTACTAAGAGCAGGGGGTGTGGAAGCCCAGAGCAGCCCCCTTGTTATGATTCGAATTAGCCTGCCAAAAAGATGTTGAAGTCCTAACTCCTATAGGTACCTGTGAATGTGACCTTATTTGGAAATAGGATATTTGTAGATGATAGAGTTAAGATAAGGTCATTAGCATGGACCCAAATCTAATATGACTGGTGTCCTTAAAAAGAGGGAAATTAGGACACAGTGGCAGCTATATACAGAGGGGAGATGATGTGAAGACACAGAGAATTCCATCTACAAGCCAAGGGTGCCAGAGGCTACCAGAAGTTGGCAGAGAGGCTGGAGCAGTTCCTCTCTCAGCACCCTTGGAAGAAACCACCCCTGCTGACACCTGGGTCTCGGATTGCCAGTCCCAAAATGTCTGTTGTTGATGTCATCAGTTTGTAGTACTTTTTTACAACAGCCCTAGCAAGCCAATACACTCCTCTAAGACTCCTGCTCCTTCTTGTTCTGTATCCAGGGAGCCCTCTCTAGCTGAGCAGCCGTGTGTGGAGGGGAAGAGCTGGGATTCCGAGCCACGTGCCTGGGTTTGCATCCTAGCTCTGACACTATTAGCTGTGTGACCTTGGGCAAGTTACCAAACCTCCTGGTGTTTTAATTTCCTCAATAGTAAAATAGACAGAAAATAATCATACTTAGCCTATAGGGTTTTTCTAAGAATTAAATGAGTTGAAATTTGTAAGGTGCTTAGACTAGTACCCAGCAACATAATAAACACTACTTAAGTGACAATTAAAATAAAGCCTCAGCTTTGAGGCCCTGGATTGGATCAACATGAGTTTGGAGATTTGTGGCCACAGAGGGAAAGCCAGGACCCAGCTCTATAATGGTCCTAGGTACTAGGGGGACAGCTCCTGCTTTGGTAGTAAGTCTTTCGGGCAGGAATTCTGGGAGGAGATGATAATTCAGGGTGTCTTAAAGTTGAATGGGAACAAACCTGGATCCTGCCTGCAACTCAGGCCAGAAAAAATGAGGAAGGTCATTCCAGGCAGAGGCAGCTCCCTTTGGTCTGCTTCAGACTTCAGCCTCAGCTACGATGGGCTCAGACCCAACAGTGCAGCACCCACCTCAGGTTACACCATGCAGCCTTCTGATTGCTGCCTCTAGGGCTTCTTGCAAGCAAGGCCTGCAAGCTGGGGGAGGTTACATCCAGAGGCATCTCTCAGTGAAAGGAGATAGGAGCTGGCAGATAACCACTCCAGCCTCCCATCATTTGGAGGCATTGTGTCTGCTTCTGAGGGCTTGGTGGAATCCCTCACCCTGTCCTCCAGCAGTGACCATGCACACACAGATTGGCTGTTCCTCCTCCCTGTCTCACGGTCCCCACTCTCTTATACCTGCCTCTAGGATCACCCCTCAAATGAACTGTTTGCATCCAAATCTTTGTCTCAGCTCTGCTTCTGTGAGGGTCCTAATTAAGACAATAACAGGGGTAAAGATACAAAGTCAAGGGCCTGTGTACTTTGGAAGGAGAGCATGGAAGATACTAGAGGCCAGCTTGTTTTACTGGTATGGAAAGGTGCCAGTAGGTTGTTGAGAGTCCAGATTGGTATCCAGAGGGGCCAGATCACAGGGCCACTGTGTGCCAGGTAGAGATCTTAGCTCTGTCTTGTAGGCTGTGGGGAGCCACTGAGAAGCCAAGGGGGTCAGAGGGCAGCCAAGAAGGGAAGTGACCTTCTCAGAGTGCCTTCTCCAAAGATGGCTCTGCTAGCTGTTTGGAGGGTAAATTTGAGGGGGCAGGGCTGGGAGCTTCAACATATATTAGGAGGCCACTGCAGTGGTCCAGGTAAGTGCCAGAAAGAACCTGAACTAGCAAGGTAGGCTGCAGATGGAGGAGATGGAGTCAAGAAATGGAGGTGAAGTTCATCTGCAGTGACTAACTCATCGCTGTTTCCCCAGGACTTTCCTAACTTTTGCACTGAAAGTCCCACATCCTGGGAAATTCCTCAGTCCCAGGAAAACTGGGATGATTGGTCACCCTAAATTCCATAGACTGGTTTGACTAAATAGTGGCAAGGGGTGAAGGGAAAGGGAGGAATCAAGAAGGGCAGGTGCGGTGGCTCACGCCTATAATCCCAGCACTTTGGGAGGCAGAGGTGGGAGGGTTCTTTGAGCCCAGGAATTTGAGACCAGCGTGGGCAACATAGCAAGACCCTATCTCTAAAAAAAATATACATTTTTTAAAGGAATTAAATTTCTATTTCAGGCTTAAGTAATTGGGGGAGGGGGTTGCCATCACCTGGGACAATGAACACACAAGAAGCTGATCTTGAAGATAAGATGATGCAGTCGGTTTGGGACAGTAGAATTGGAAGTATCTTTGGGACTTATAGATAGTCATGAAGAGCAGTATTTTGGATTTATTGGGTGTTAGAAGGAACTGTGAGAGTGGTCGACATCATTCCTGGAAAGCCGCAGGATAATGTACTGTGACTAGGAATTCGTTTTCCTTAATGAGTGAAACATCCATGTCCCTCGAATACTGATTTTAAAAATTATGACCATTTCCTGAGATGGTTATGAGGGCTACTCTGATAGAAAACAGTATCCCATGAATGTTTCGAGTTTGTTTATCAAAGCAGCTATGTGTCACTTAGCAGGGCACAGAGCCCTGAACACAGGGAAGGTCTGATGGCAAATCCCAGTAAAGTTGAAAACACAAGTCTCCCTGCCTGGGGGAGCTGTCCCCATGGAATAGGAGGGTTACACTCACCGCCAGGGAGTGTGATGTGAGCAGACCCCTGGGAGGTGGGAGGAAGGCACCAAAAGCAGGAGGGACTTAGAGAAAATGAATGGAAAGTGTTTGACGCCCAGCTTGGCAGGTACATCCAGGGCCTCACCACTGAGTCCTTCACTAATCCGCCCACGACAGGGTCTGGTGGTTCTGGCTTAAACCATGATTTACCTTGTTAAATCTTCTCTCTAGTAGCTGCTCACATTGTATAACAACACTGAGATTCTTTCTTTGGCTTTCTGGGGACCCATAAGCGAGCCAAGGTAATAAACACAATTATAATGGTTAATATAGTTGATTACTTTCTACTTGACACTCTTCTAACTACACACATTAACTTGTTTAATCCTTATAGTAACCTGCCAGATAAGTACTTTCATTACCATCTTCATTTTTACAAATGAATAAATTGAAGCATAAAGAGATTAGGCAGCTTGCCAAAGTCACTTAGCTGGTGTGTGACAGAGCTGGTGCGTGACTGACACAGCCTCGCTGAATACGGAGTTGGATGCACACGGTGGGCTTGAGATCCCGCACGCCCCAGCTCCAGTGCATCTCCACCCACAGACCCTGGCCCCCACCACCTCTGCCATCGCAGTCCAGCCTGGAAAGCAGCCTGCACTCTCAGGTAAAGCAGGATTTTCTCCTGCCTCCAAACACCAGCCCCTGCCCTTCCATGCCTCTAGCTGATGTCCAGGTGTCCCTGACTTCTTCAGCTGCTTTTCAAGAACTCCCTGGCCCCCTCCTTCTTCTTTCATTTTAAACTAACAAATGAGTACATCAATATCCTTTGCTCTTCTGCAGAAAGCATGTTTGTCCTTTTCAGAGAGTTCTATGCTCTGCTGATCTTGACCAGAAGTTGTGGGACCTGGGTTTAACACACAGCATTGTCTTTTACTCTGTGTTTCTGGCTGCCTCCCTTCTTTGGGTCTCTCTGGCTTTCCACGTCTGAAAAATTAAGTTAACTTGATCAGTGATTTTCAACTTAAGAAGGAGCGTAGAGAAGGGAGTATCAGAACTGTGGGATACAGAGAGGGCAGGACTACCCATTGTGTGCTCCAGGCTATTCCTAATCACTTTTATCACAATGTACCTGTCCTATGTCCCCTTCTCCCAGGGCTATGCCCACTAGATGACAGAAAACAAACCTGACAGCTACCATCACGACCCCCTGAGAACCCCATGTGACACTCCCCACCCTACCCCACCCCAGTCCAGATCACCACTGTAGAAGGCTCTTTCTGCTGATAGGAAGGTGGCTCAACCCTTTAGAGTGTTGCACGGGGGAAAGAAAGACTATGAATCACTCACTGTTCCAGATGATCTTTGGCACACAGCAATGCTTATGTTCTATGAGACTATGATTTCTGTACAATGCCAGTGTGAACAGCTGTTACCTCCCTATCACTTATGCTGCAGAGCAAAGGAAGAAATAATTAGTCTTTAAAGGGTGGAAGAAACAGGGGAGGTTGGAGGACAGATAGAATGTGCCAGTGGGTCATGTCATGAGCCACGTAAATGTGTTCCACCATAGTCATCTGGAACACTCCATGTCACCTGCTGCTCTGGGCTATCTGAGAAAGGAGGTAGGTGCCACTTTCCCAGCCCCAGTATAGAGATGTCTTAAGACTCATGACGTCCCACAGCTCCTGTCATTCAGGAACTCTGCCCTGATAGATCTCCCCAGAGAAGGCTTCCCCTGTACCTTCCTTCTTTCAAACCACTGATGTAATCTGTCTCTCTGTTTCTCCATTGCTGTGGGTTACCAACTAGTCAGGTCAAGTCAATACAAGCATTTATGGAGCATCCACAGGTCTATAATTGGGACCCAATGGGGAGCAGGGGAAGAGGGGACAAAAAACAAGTAAGCTTCAGCCCTGCTCTCAGGAAGCTCACAGTCCAGTCCACATACCCACTCAACACAACTTTTTTTTAACTTTTATTTTAGGTTCAGGGGATACCTGTGCAGATTTGTTACATGGGCATATTACATGATGCTGAGGCTTGGGCTGTGAATGATTCCATCACCAGGTACTGAGCTTAGTATCTGACAGCTGGTTTTTCAACCCTTGCCCCCCTCCCTTCCTCCCTCCTCCCCCTAGCCATCCCAGTGTCTATTTTTGCCACCTTTATGTCCACAAGTACCCAATGTTTTAGTTCCCACTTATAAGTAAGAATATGTGATATTTGGTTTCCGTTCCTAAGTTAGTTCGCTTAGGATAATGGCCTCCAGCTGCATGCATGTTCCAGCAAAGGACATAATTTCATTCTTTTTAATGGCTGCATGGTATTCCATGATGTATATGTGCCACATTTTATTTATTCAGTCCACTGTTGGTGGGCATCCGGATGGATGCCATGTCTTTGTTATAGTGAATAGTGCTGTGATGAACACGTGAGTGCCGGTGTCTTTTTGGTACAACGATTTATTTTCCTCTCGGTACATACCCAGTAATAGGACTGCTGGGTCGAACTGTAGTTCTATTTTTAGTTCTTTGAGAAATCTCCAAATTGTTTTCCACAGTGGCTGAACTAATTTACATTTCCACTAACGGTATATAGGCGTTCCCTTTTCTCCACAGCCCTGCCAGCATATGTTATTTCTTGACTTTTCAATGAAAGCCATACTGACTGGTGTGAGCTAGCATCTCATTGCCATTTTGATTTGCATTTCTCCGATGATTAGCTATGATGAGCATTTTTTCATATCTTTGTTGACCACTTATACATCTTCTTTTGAGAAGTGTTTGTTCATGTCCTTTGCCCACTTTTTTATGGGGTTATTTGTTTTTTCCTTGTTGATTTGTTTACGTTCCTTATAGATTGTGAACATTAGGCCTTTGTCAGATGCATAGTTTGTGAATATTTTCTTCTATTCTGTAGGTTGTCTGTGTACTCTGTTGATAGTTTCTTTTGCTGTACAGAAGCTCTTAGGTTTAATTAGATCCCATTTTCAACACAACTCTTAAAGGAGAAAAGAGAACAGAGAGAATAAACAGAGAACAAAGCCATGTGTTCATTTACTCACTTGGCAGATTTCTCAGTGCAGAGGTGATCAGCACACATTGTCTTACCATATCTGAAAGGAATGAAGGCCAGGACTATTTGTTCCCTGCTCCTGGCAAAGACGTTTCTGATTCACCCAGGGCTGGCAGTCCATCCCCACCCAGTGGCCCAGGCAATGACCCATTTCCAGGTGGTTTGGACAGTTGTGGGTAGACCAGAACTCCTCTGACTCCCTTGGAAACTCAGAACACAGGCTTCTATCCCCATAAAACAATAAACACACCAGTTTGACGCTTCTGCCTAAACTCTCTCCGTAAAAAATTGTTAACACGACAGGGTTTTTCTATTACCATAGTAACCCCTGCATGTGAACAGCAGACTGCAAGGCAAAGAGGATGAAAATGCAGAGGAACCCAAGCTTCAGAATGGCATATTGGAAGAGAGAAGCAGGCAGGTGGAGCTGGTCAGCTGTAGGCCTGACCCTGCTGGGATAGCCTGCAATCTCCACCCCGTCTGATCTGGCTGCCGAGTAAGCTGGTGTGTGATTTCGTTTGCTGCAGTCTTTGCCTACAGAACTGTAGTATCTGAAGGTCCAAGAACAGTGACACTGCCCTAGTCTCCACTGGTTTAACATGAGGACTTTCTACCTATTTCTTTCTTTTCCTTCTTTTTTCAAGAGATCTGGGGGAAGATACTTTTGTTTTCAGATGGTGTCACGACGTGGCATAGTTTGAAAGAGAAAGGATGCAAACAAAGCAGAAAACGATAGGGAGATGAAATCAAAGAGCTGGCAAGGAATAGCTGTAATGACCCAAAGCTGTAAGCACTCTGTCCCCCTTGGCCAATGAGGACAGTTCTTTGCTCTGTGTCCCTTCCAGGTCACAAGTTGGAGGGTACAAAGAGCCCCCATTCAGGCTTCAAAAATAACAACAAGGCTGGGCACAATGGCTCATGCCTATAATCCCAACACTTTGGAAGGCCAAGATGGAAGGATCACTTAGGGCCAGGAGTCCCAGATCAGCGTGGGCAACACAGTGAGATCCTGTCTCTACCAAAACAAAACAAACAAACAAAAACAAGACGAGCAACAAACAAACAAGCAGAAACCCCAGTCGGTTGCCAAGTTACGCAGAAGGGGCTGCTACTTCATCAGTCTTCCTGTCAAACATTCTGTGT
Source organism: Pan paniscus (assembly GCF_029289425.2). Lineage (NCBI taxonomy): Eukaryota > Metazoa > Chordata > Mammalia > Primates > Hominidae > Pan > Pan paniscus. Next base: position 118,624,725 of record NC_073256.2, on the reverse strand, counting down.
CTACATGAAATGAAACTGCACGCAGATGAGTTAAGGGAAAATGGATAAAGATAATAACACATCTGACATAATGCAGTAATGTGCTCACCACAGTGCCTGGATCTTCAGCTACAAGGTTTGCCACTTGGGAAAATGCAGTGGAAGTATTGTTCTCAGGGGCGCCTGCACCAAAGAAGCAGAGGGCGTCCTGCTCTCAGTCGCAGTCTGTAAAATAGGTTCTGATTCCTAAGACTGGAGGCATCACTGAACTTTTGGAGAGTGTTGCCTTAAAGTAATTGTGTTTAACTCTGTGTGTGTGTGTGTGTGTGTCTGTCTGTCTCACTCACATTTACATACAAACTTTTCAAAACACTTACATCTCTAAGTGATACAGATGGCGACACTTCACATGTTTTAAACTCCTACATGCGTTCCTGTAGACATCAGGGCAGGGAAAACATAAGAGGCTTCATTTCCAGCAAAAACAAACTGCAGAGCCCTGGCAACGCCCCCTTTCTCACTCCCCCTTTCCGGAGCACCTTCCCACTTTCTCCTCTTTTGCCAACTCCTGTGCCTCCATCAGTGTCGCTCTGAAACATCCTCTCACCCTAGAAGCTTCTCTGGCATCCCAGGCACGGTTAGGAGCCTCTCCTAAAAGAAGACTTCTTAGAAGATATGGCATTTCTTGCCTGGCTGATGGAGGCACCTCTGCTGGAATGTGGCAGACAGTGTCGAGCAGGAGAGCACAGCTGCAAATGCAACACGACAGCAGTGTCTCTGTCACATGCATCCTGTGGGCAGGGGCTTTACTATCTACTAAGGGATTTAATATCTCCTTTGAATCCTCCCAGAGGTAGGTGTTAATACCCCCAACTTACAGATAAGGAAACTGAGACTTGGAGAGGATTAAAAAATTTCCTGAGTCAAACACCTATCAAATGGCAAAGCAGGTGTTTAAACACAAGACTTGGGCTAAAGCCTATGTTTTTACCATGGTGTTAAGTGACTTCCCTTGACATGTCCACCAGGCTTTCAGGGTGTTTTCTCAGTCCACACAAGTTGACAAAGATTCTAAAACAAAGCAGTGTGGCCATTTTATGCCAGCAACTTCTTGCCTCCTTTGTAAGCCTTGGACACAATCCTGGCAGCAGCAGATCAAGAGCTCGATTCTGAAGAACCTAGGCCAGGCCGCCACTGGCCCATGCAAAGTCCTGGGAGATCACCCAGGGAAGGTGCGTGCTTTGCTTAGAGCCCATCAGTGTTGCTGTTTCATGCTCCACTGATTCCTATCCAAAATTTTTGCAAGTCCTAAATGCTAGAAGCTCCACCTCAGGTTTAACCCACGCACAGTCTTTTCTTTCTGACTTCTGAGGTTTAAAATTATTCTTTGATTCAAAGTTGTGTTTCTAATGAAGATGACTGAAAGCTGATTTGAAAATATCAGGCATCATTCGCTGTGAAGAGAGAGCCAAAGGGGCTGGCTGGTGCACCAGACACAGATAGTTTCAGAAGTCAGTGGTTTCCTATTTAATGCAATGGAGGAATGTCATTCTGAGAGGTGGCTGTGTTGTTCCTCATTCCACACCCTGCCCACCCCAAGATGATGTCATAGCCAGAGGTAAGATGGGCACCAGTGAAGAGCAGCGCCTTTGGACAAACCTGCCTCCTCTGTAGTTACCTTTGTGAGCCTAAGTGAGTCCATTTTGAATCTCAGATTCCTCATCTGTAAAATGGGGCCGCCAATGCTCCTCTCATAGAGATGTCCAGGAAATTAAATAAAATCATGTACATAAAGCATTTAGTAGCACTGGTTACAACATAGTGAGTCCTCTATTTTGGTAAACAAATCAGGTGCACTTCAGATTAGCCAAAGAGGGAGGCTCAGTTCTGTTCAAATTCTTTTGATTCAGTTCAAATTCCCTTTTGACAATAAAATTCCCATTCTAGAATATGACTTACATTTTCCTAGAGGTAAGATGTACCTAGAGACTAAATCCCAAAGGGTGTGGAGAGCAGATGGGAGAGAAGGGGAACAGGAGACATTGGGAGGGTGGTCAGGATCAAGGATGGCTCCAACATTCCCATCTCCCCCGACTCCCCCGCCCACCCCCTCCCTGTGGACATGCCCCGTGTCATCCCCTCCCCTGATGTGAATGGGACTTGGGAATATGCCGAGAGAGTCACTCCTGGGATTACTTTAGGTTATACATGACTCCATCTTAGCCCACTGGAGAGAGGAATTTGTCCTGATGGCCTCAAAGAAGGGAGCACACTGTCATGCTGTGAACTGCCTACGAGGGCCACAGGCTCAGACTGGAGGGAGGCCTCTAGGAGCTGACAGCCGCTCTGCTGACAGCCAGCAGGAAAACTGGAAGAAGTAAACTCTGCCAATAACCTGAGCGAGCTGGGAAGAGGACCTAGAGCCCCAGATGAGACCACAGCCCCAGCTGACCCCTTGATCTCAGCTCTAAGCAGAAAACCTAGCTGTGCCATGCCAGGACTTCTGGTCTACAGAAATTCCAAGATGATGAATGGGTGTCATTTAAAGCTGCTAAGTTTGTGGTCATTTGTTATGCAACACAGAAGCCTCTACAGTGGGCAAGGGCAATGATGCAAATTTCTTCTTGCCCCTTTTCCTGCCTCCCCATAAATACAGTACTTAGGGCAGGTGTGGAAGAGGCACCCAAGCTGAAGACTCCCCCCAGCTTCGGGCACGCAGGGTCCTCCATATTCTTAGCTGTTCTTCTCTTGCATTCAGAGGCTCCACTGGGAACTGAAACCTCAGCTGGCTCTTCCATGGTCTACCGCAGTCCATGCTGTCACATGACACAACTGATGCATCCTGGAGGCCTAGGGAGTATGTGCATTAGGGGATGGAATTCTTTAGAGAAAAATTCTCCAGCATCTCATATAACCTCCCTCTTAACAAATATAAATGTTTGGCCGAGGCTTCCAAGGCCTTGAAAAGAAATGAGAGAATCGTCACCTGAACGTTTATCTAAGGTGGGGAGAGGGCAGTAGGGAGGGAGGTCATGATAAGAAGATAGGTTAAGAACCAGTGAAGATGGGCCAGGCATGGTGGCTCACACCTATAATCCAACACTTTGAGAAGCCGAGGCAGGTGGATCACTTGAGGTCAGGAGTTCAAGACCAGCCTGGTCAATATGGCAAAACCTCATCTCTATTAAAAATACAAAAATTAGCCAGGTGTGGTGGTGCATGCGTGTAGTCCCAGCTACTCAGGAGGCTAAGGCGGGAAAATCACTTGAACCCGGGAGATGGAGGTTGCAGTGAGCCAAGATTGCACTACTGTACTCCAGCCTGGGTGACAGAGCGAGACTCTGTCTCAAAGAAAAATAAACAAAAGAACCCATGAAGGTGTGAGCTGGGAAGGCTTGTGGGTGGCCCAGGGGCTAATGGAAAGAAGGCCAAATGTGAGGATGACTCAGTGACAGTGGTTTTCTAAATGAGGTGATCTAGTTCTGGACTTTTCCAGTTAATGCCCCCTCCACATCTTGCCTCTATGTTCTTCCCACAGTAGGCATAATTTTTTTTTTTTTTTTGCAGTTGCAAGATTTAATAGAGTGAAAACAGAGCTCCCATACAAAGGGAGGGAACCCAAAGAGGGTAGCCATTGCCGGCTCGAATGCCTGGGTTTATATCCCAATCACTGTCCCTCCCACTATGCTCTCAGGTGATAGATGATTGGCTATTTCTTTACCTCCTGTTTTTGCCTAATTAGCATATTAGTGAGTTCTCTTTACTACCTGGTTGGTGGGGTGTGAGCTAAGTTGCAAGCCCCGTGTTTAAAAGTGGATGCAGTCACCTTCCCAGCTAGACTTAGGGATTCTTAGTCGGCACAGCAGGCAATTTTTGTAAATTCTTGTTAAGTCCCTCCCTTTTCTTTCTCTCCATCAAGAAGTAGAAAGAGATTAAAGTGCGTCCTCTCCAGAGGTATATGCACAGTAGGAAAGTATAGGAAATCTGAAGGTCTTCAGGACTCAAAAAAATGAACTAACCAATGGTGGGTTTTCAGGCACCATGCCATGGCATCAAGTGGAGGAAACTGTCTGGGAGCAGTTTGCTTCCAGGAGATGCCCCCAGCCCACTGTGTTAACAGTGGTGCCTCTGATTCCTGGGTAGGGCAGGGGTCCCAGGATTGCAGAATGTTAGAGCAGAAAGAGACCTTCTGTTTCTACACTCCTGACTTCAGAGGAAAGGAATCAGGGCCTGCAGAAGTTAAAGCAATTTGTCCAAGGCTCCTCAGCATAATAAAGGCAGGGCCTGGTCTAAAATCAGGCCCTTTAGCCCCTGAGAAGGGCCTACCAACCCACATAGTCCTCCAGTTGCTGATGTGGATGGATGTGGCCAGAATTCCGGGAAGTCATGAGTCTCAGAGGCCAAAGGAAAGGCAAGCAAGGCTGCCTGCTACATCAGCTGCCCTTGGAGGCCCCTGAGGGAGGCTGATGGAAAGCCCAGCACCAAAGGAGGAGCTGTGGGAAGGAGAAGGTCAGAGCCGGAGGCCTGAGGAGCAGGCAAGGTAGTGGGTGGTGGAAAGGGCCTACTGCTGCCCCACTCTGGCAGAGCCCACCTTGAGCTCTGCTGGAGGGGAGTAGCAGCCTCCACCTGGGCCTCCTGCCTCCCATCTCCAAACTGTCTCCACACCACTGCCCAAAAAATCTTGCTAAAGTAAAAATCAGATCATGGCATTCCCAAAACCCTTCTGTGTCTCCCAACTGCCCACAAGTCAGAGCCATTCTTGGCTCTTCTTTGGGCACTTACAAAACATCCAACTAACAGAGGCTTAAGCAAGCAGACATTTAATTATTTCACATAACAAGAAGTCTACAAGTAGGCACTCAGAGCTGGAGCAGCAGCTCACCCTCATCAAAGACTCTTTCTCATCCTAATTTTCCACATCCTGTTCCTTAGCTGTGGGTTACCACCTCAGGGCTGCAAGGTGTTGGTTGCAACTCCACATTATGTGTGTATTCCAAGCAAGATGAAGAGTTCCTGCCTGGCAAAAATGATTGTTCCTTCAGTAGGAGAGTGATATGGTTTGGCTGTGTCCCCACCCAAATCTTGAATTACAGCTCCCATAATTCCCACATATCATGGGAGGGACCTGGTGGGAGGTAATTGAATCATGGCAGTGGGTCTTTTCCATGCAGTTCTCATGATAGTGAATATGTCTCATGAGATCTGATGGTTTAATAAAGGGGAGTTTCCCTGCACATGCTCGCTGTCTCACCCGCTGCCATGTAAAACATGACTTTGCTCCTCCTTTGCCTTCCACCATGATTGTGAATCCATTAAATCTCTTTTTCTTTATAAATTACCCAGTCTCAGGTATGTCTTTATTAGCAGCATGAGAACAGACTAACACAGAGAGCAAAGCACATTTCTGCTGCAAACCCCAGGTAGATATAAGTTTACTGTCTTTGTCTAGAACTGTGTCACATGGTCACTCCTCTCTGCAAAGAAGATGCAGAAAATGTGGAGTTAGCTTTTCCAGCCATGGTAAGATGTCAGAGGAGAGAGGGTTGGGAGTGGCTATTGGGTGAGTCTGGCAACACTGAAGCCACATTGGCTTTCAAACTCACCAGTGGCTACTTCCTCTCTTGCCAGGCTTGCTGACTGACTCCCCATTTCGTTCCTTGGGTTCTCAGTCTGCAACATCCTCCCCAGCCTTGCCAGCCTGGCAATTCCTTACTCCTCCTTCAAGACTCAACTCATGGCCCCTCCTCTGCTACCCAGATTCCTCCCTGGCATCCTGCACAAACTTTCACCATGGCACCTCTTCTATGAGAGCAAATTTTTCCTTTACCTGAGGGCCCCATCATTAGCCTCTGAGCTCTTTGAGGGCAGGTGTTGTGTCTCATTTTTACTTTTTCAGTGTGCAGGCCTAAAACCCTAGAGTCATACCTCCTTTCTTTCTTCACGTCCCATGTCTGATCTATAGTAAATCCTGTCACATATCCTCTATGTAACATACATAACCAGGTTCCTGATGCTCTACCACCATCCTGACCCACCTTGTCTCTCACACGCTTTGCTACAGTGCCCTTTCAACTGCCTCCCTGCTCTTCCCTTTCCTGACCTCCATCCAGTCAATTTCCATCACAGCAGATCATGTCCTTCCTCTGCTCTAAACCCCCGGATGGCTCACATTCCACTCAGAGTCAATGCCAAAGTCCTTTACATGTCCTATAAAGCCTATATCATCTGCCTCCATCCCCTACGTCTCTGATTTCCTCTCCTACCACTTTCCCCTTGAAGACAAGATACCCACTGGCCTCCCTGCAGGTCTTAAACCACACCAAGCATGCTCCAGCCTCAGGGCCTTTGCATGGCTGTTCCTTTTACTGGACATATGGTTCTACCCCTATGTATTAGTCAGGATTCCCCAGAGAAATATAATAGAACCAACAAGGTATACAGAGACATATAAGAAGAGATTTATTATGAGAATTGGTTCATGAGATTACAGAAGCCAAGAAATCCCACCACCTGTCAGCTGCAGTCTGGAGAACCAGGGAACCTGGTGATGTGATGCAGTCCAAGTCTGAGGGCCTGACAACCAAGGGAGCTGATGGAGTAAGTTCCAGTTCAAGGACAAAGGCCTGAGACAGAGTAGCCACTTGTGTAAGTCCCAGAATCTGATCTCCCAAGAGCCAGGAGCTCTGCTGTCTGAAGATGGGAAAAGATGGGTTTCCCAGCTCAAGCAGAGAGCTAATTTGCCCTTCCTCTGCCTTTCTGTTCTATTGGGGGCCTCAATGGCATGGATGGTGCCTGCCCACATTGATGAGGGTGGAGCTTCTTCACTCAGTCTGCTGATTCTAATGATCATCCTTTTCAGAAAAACCCTTGCAGATGCACCCAGAAGTCATGCTTCCTCAGCTATTGGGGTTTCCCCTAGCCCAGTCAAGTTGACATATAACATTAATTATCACACTCAGATATCCATGTCCACTCCCTCCCCTCACTCAGGGCATTTTACTCAATGCCATCATTACAGTGAGGCCACCCGTAACTGCAAAATTTAAAATTGCCATGCCCCGCCTAACACTCCCCATCTCTCTTCCCTGCTTTATTTTCTTCAAGGCACTTAACTAACATATTAATAGTGTATAATTTGGGTATATAATTTATTCATTTGTTTCCACCACTCTCCCTGTGGATTATAAGCACTCTAAAGGCTGTTTTGTTCTCTGCCATAAACTGAGGCCTAGAACACATAATAGTTGCTCAAAAAATATTGATAATTAATTGACTGATTGATTGCATGAGTGGATCTTTGCATCCCAAGCACGATGCCTGGCCCATGGCAAAAGATCAATAAATGTGTTAAACTGATGAACAAATGACCAACTGAGTTGGGAAGTACAGACTGGAAAGAATGGATACACTGAGCAAAGGCTATTGAGAAGCTAGTGCTACAACAGCACATCAGGAAACCAGGTGTCACAGCAATATGAGTAGGGCGTGGGGAAGGAGAGCACTGGGGAAGGAAAGTGAGAGGGAAATACTATGACATTCAAGCCATTAATTCCATCCAGGATTAATTTTAATTAACCCCCAAAAGGCAACTCAATTCTATTTTCTCTTTCATCCTTCAAGTTCAAGCATGGATCTTGATTTAGAGGGTAGGAGGGGAGCCCCTTTTGTATAGATGGAGGAAGAACACAAGAATAAGAAGCCGTACTGACTTTACGGGGTGGGCAGCAGAACAAAGGTCTGGTTGTGCTAGCGTGAAGCCTGGCCAAAGATAAAGTGGGGAGGAAAAGAAAGATCCTGGTGCCGTGCCCAAAATCTGGTTGCCTCTGTAATGCAAGCTGTGTTTATGACCCATTTTTACTGTGGTTTGTTGTGTGTGTAACAGAGTCGAATCTCAGCAAATCCAGTAGCTGTTGCTGAAATGCAATTCAACCCAGTTACATTTTGTACCAGGTTATGCTGTAGCCATGAACTTTTTATTGAAAACTATACTACTAGAGTCGATGGAATTGTTTTAATTTATTCCAATTTCTCTGAGAGAAGACCAAGTAAAGGAGGGTATGCAAACTCTTCTTCCCAAGAGATGGTAAATGACCTTCAGCATGACCACATTTCCAGGTCGTGGGGTTAGGCAATGAGAAGAGGGGGACCCCAGGCCTCAGAGCATGTGTCACTAGGCTCAGCCAATGCTCCAGGCTAAAAAGTGGGCTGCCCAAAGTCCCTGTTTGCTCACTTTGCAAAATGGGCCTGATAATACCTTCCTCCTTGTTGGATTTTTGCAGGGTCACATGAGATATCTATGAAACTGCTTTAGAAAACACGAAAGGATGTTAATGAGTCAAGGTGGGAATAAGCAGCACTGGACTGGGCCCATGGGCCTGAGGAACCTGTGTTGCTGAGCTGGGCTCAGAGGTGACCGCCAGAGAAGAGTCTTGGCCCCAGGCAGCTACAGACTGCAAGATAGAGCAGGTTGGAGACACCAAGGAACTCCCAGCATGAAGGCCTGCTGCCTCTAATCAGATCTGACTATACAGAGTGGGCCATGTGTGTCCCTTGAACTAGAAGCTCGACCCTGACAGTCTTGGAAGAGGTCTGTGAGACTCCCGGAAATAGCACCCAGAGCTATCAACTCTAAAGTATTAAGATGCCCTGTTCTTTTCTTTCATAAATCCACTTACCTAAACAAAAAATAAATAACATTCACCCTCCCTTCCCACCCTCCCCTCTTCCACATCCTCTCCTTTAAGAGCCCACTTCCCCTATAGAAGCAGAGCTCTTTCTGTTGATTTGGGAGAGATCATGTTAAACATTGCAAAGAGGACCCAATGTTCCTAGTTATAACCCTGAGTTCTGGTTATTCAAATGAAAGGGTATCTCAAAATCAGACCCAGATTCAGCATGTCACCTACACACACCTGTATAACCCATATACAATGTGAGCCTCCTCTCACTGAACCAACTGTAGATCCATATGCACATGCAGCGTGCAGCATTTGTCTGAACACGGGGTAACCTTGGATACCAAGAAAACCAACTTCCTTGGTCTAGTTGCTAAGACAACAGGACAGAGGTGGGTACGGGGGAGCCCAGCATAGCTATCTACAGGCTGTGCTGTTGGCAGGGGGACATGGGGAGGGGAGAATGGGAGGGCTTTGGGCCGCCCACCTCTCCAAGCCTGGACTCCAAAAGCTGCAGGGACAGTGCAATATTCTTGTGTCACCAAATACCAAGGAACCTCTAAGTGGGACCCTATGATGCAGTCCTAGAGGGATGCAGGACCAACAGAACAGCCTGGAGGTGGGGATTGGGGACCAGATGCAGGCAGACATAAAGTGAAGGAGAGGGATGCTCCAGAGTTGAGGAGTGTGGGTTGTGGGACACAGCAGCTACCTGCACAGATGAAGGTCGAATCCAGAATATTCTGGCTCCAACCACACAATTCACCCCAATGCATTATTCATGTAAGCCTGGCTAGTCCTGTAGTGATCCACCTGTGAATGGTTGGAAGTAAAGCTGAATGTTTTAGAATATTCTAAAGATCAGGAGACAGAGGTATTAAAACCCAAGAGTCCCTGCTCCTACTCCATCACCAGTCTGATCAGAGGCCCTGCGTTTACTCTGTTTTCATCAGATTTGACCTGCAAAGTGGGCCAGTGCCCTCTCCATGCTGAGGAAGCCAACATCTTTTGTTCTCCTCCAGGCCCCAGAGAGGTAAGAGGCTCCTTACTCTTTCTTGAGCCTGGAGGGAAATCACTCTCATGGGCCGTCAATCCAGGCAGGGCTTCATGACCCTGAGCCACCTGTGTTCACCCAATTCATGAATCATAACTTTTTAATTTTGTTTTTATGATTTATAAGTTTTTGAAGATATAAGGAAGTTCACAAAGACACAGAGACAATGGGCCATTAAAATAATCATTAACTGAAAATTTCATCAAGTTGCAGATGTAAGGGAAGGCCAGTCAAGGAGTGGCCTAGAGTGCTTGTATCGGAAACTAGCTAAAGCTAGTTGCTAAAATTAAGCTGAAAATTTAGATCTGAGCTTTATGGCAACCATTTTCTATGCACCTCAATGAGTTTCTAGTGGTCTTATAGGCACTAGAGACCCACTAGAGACGTGGACCACGGTCCCTATCCGCATAGATGTGGACCACTGGGCCTGCAGAGGAAACTCCCTGTGCCCATGGCCTCCCTTGCCCTTCTAGGTCCGCCCTTACCTATGCTGGCAGCTGGCTCGATGAACGCAATCCATCCAAAAACGAGCTATCCATTGTGCAGCAAGTATCTTTTGAGGACTGACAATTTGCCATGCCCTGTAACAAGTATGGGGTATACAATGGTGAACAAAAGAGTCACAGTCTCTTTCCATGGGAAGTTCATGATCAACAAAGAAGAAAAACCCTAAGCAAATCACTCCCCTTCCTAGAAACATTAGATGAACTGGACCAATCAGATTCTTCTCTCGGAAACTGAGAATTGGGGCAGTGAGTAGGAAAGCCGGGGAGCTGGGAGGTCATACGGAATAAGAAGGTGACTGGGGCCATGGGAAAGCAGGTGAGCCTGCACAGGAGGCTGGTCTGCAGAGGGGAGCCTGGAGCAGAGGCTCGGGGAGGCCCCAGGTCAGGTGGAATTAGGAAAAAGGTGGCCTTGTTGCCAAAAGCTTTCTGGATTCCACGAGACTTGCAGTAAATATCCCCTTTACCTGAGTAGGTTTGAGTGTAAGTAGGTTTGAGTGGGTCTCTGTTGCTGGTAATCAAAGGAACCATGGTGATAACCCCCCCCCTCCCCCCGCAGTTCTTCACAGCTGCGACCATTTGGAGGCCTGTAGAGCCTGTCTTCATTCTGATCTTTCCCCATACACCTTCTGCTCTAGCAGACCAGACACCACAGTCCTGACAAACACCCGGGGCATGGCCTGCTCATGCTGTGCCCCTCAGCTCACCTCTACCTATCTCAACCCTCCCTACCTGCCAGGCTCATTGGTAGGCTCGCCCCTTCCTGCAGCCCTCTCTGGTCCTCTCTGCATGGCCTCTCCCTTACTGACCTCAGGCATGGCTGGGCAGCCCCACCATCATCACTTGTTAATCTGGTTTCCCTAACTGCCCAGCAGCTATCAGCCTTCAATAAGTGTTTTTGTTTTTTCAAAAAAAGTAAATAATCATTCTGCCTGTGTACCCCAGAACTGAAAGTATAATAATAAAAATAAATTTTAAAAAACATAAATAATGAGGTTAAAGACTCTATCACTTATTTTCTGTAGGTCCCCCCAACACCCAAGTGGATTACCTAGAACAGATGAGGAGGCAGAAGTTAGAGAAGTGAACAGCAGGCATTGGGCTCCAGCTGGACACAGAGGCAGAAGGGGAGCAGGCAGGCTGCAGTGAGGAGGGGCGGCCCTCCAGGACCATATCGGTGGCCCCTGCAAATAGAGAAGAAGGGGAGTGACCGGACATCCCACAGAGTGAAGTCAAGGAAAGAGGACAAGGGGACAGGGAATTAGAGAAGGAATATGGGAAAGAGGTGAAGATTTCTAATTTGATTTCAGAAATAAATTATTTCTGAATGATTTCCAATTTGAACCAGACTGGTTCAAGATAGGATGTGTGTTAATATATATTTCCTGAATTATAAAAGAAATAACTATTTGTAGTAGAAATGTAGAAATTTTGGTATTTATCAGGAAGAAATACAAATTTTACATAACAAAATAACTGAAAATCCCAACACTCAGATAAAATTTTGATATCATTTCAGTCTATATCCATCTAGCTTCCCCCTACCCAGTGTGTGCATCTGTGCATGCATGAGTGTGACTTACTTACTTGTAGGGTATCATTACATGATTGTGAATGCACTGATTTGCAATACATATTTTCTTATAATACTAGGACTTCTGAAACATTTTTATATCCACTATATATCTATTATGTGGCTATTTATAATAAATCAATTGTGATTTGTGTACTCAATCCCCATGCTGGGCATTGTGTTAGTTCCATTTTTTGCTGTTCTAAAAATGCTAAGACGACATCTTTGTGGATGAATCTTTGTACTTATCTATGATTATTTTCTTAAAATAAATTTCTAGAAATAAAAAGTAAGTAAAATTGTAACACTTTTGATAGGCCTTGCCAAGTCCCCTCATTTTTCCACCCGCCAGCATGTGGCACTGCCTGCTACCCCATCCTGGACAGGCCCACCCAGCAGACCATGTTCCTGCTCACTTTAGCTGTCTGATATCCAGGGACCTCCTAGTGCCTGACATGAGGTCCATGTAGGACTCTATAACTCCTTGTTGCTGTTGTTGTTGGACACTGGGTCTCACTCTGTCACCCAGGCTGGAGTGCAGTGGCATGACCACTGCTCACTGCAGCCCCAACCTCCTGGGCTCAGTGATCCTCCCTGCTCAGCCTGCTGAGTAGCTGGAACTACAGGGGCGCACCACCACACCCAGCTAATTTTTTTAATTTGTAGTAGAGACAAGGTCTCACTGTGTTGTCCAGGCTGGTCTTGAACTCCTGAGCTCCAGCGATCCTCCCACTTTGGCCTCCCAAAATGCTGGGATGGCAGGCATGAGCCACTGCTCCCAGTAATACAACCTTGTGGATTAACTGAATCTTCCCTTGCACCCTTTATTCTCCCAACCACATAAACACCCTGGAGATCTCAGTCTGCCACCTCTTGTTTCCAATAACCTGTTCTTTACCCTTTCCTTGGTTTGAGCTTTGGAGGGTCTGTGGGGAAGCAGTAGAAGAACTGGACAGTTAGTTTTCAAAGAAGTAGTTAAAATTTCTAGATGGTCTCATCGAAGTCTAAAGCATCAAAGCTTCATATAGAATGTGTATATTTGTATTTGGGTCTGTTGCAAAGGAGCTGTGCGACCTTCCATCACTTCTGAGTTTCCTTCCATCTTCAACCTCCTCTTAGAAGTTTATGCACAAACTTAAACACCCAAGCTAATCCCCACTGAGAGACCTGAGATCACTCTTTACGCTGCCCTGCCTTTGCGCATGCTCATCTTTCAGCCTTGAATGACTTCCCCTCCCTTCCGCACCTTCCTTTCCACACTTTTTTTTTCTTTTTAAAGATTCCGTGTAACCACCTCTTCTTTTGTATAAAATGAACCCATTCCCCATCCTAGATAGAGTTGACATCTGGTACACACTTCTATAATAAATCCTTTTTATTTTAGTTGCCTGTTTTCATGCCTGTCTTTCCCTCTAGTCTACGAGGTTCTAGAGAACAGTCACATGTTCATTCAACTTGGCAACCTCAGCCCTAAGTACACATAGGAGCAGCCAATAAATGTTTACTCGATACGCATCTGTGAAGTTAATAAATGACCCTTGATGATCATTTTTATGGATAACTCTATTGACATGTATTGACTCAAAGTTGCTGGAGTTCCCACATCAAATAAGGCAATGCTGATGGCACCCCCAGCCTTGCAGAGCAAGGAAAGGAGGCCCTAGGGCCACAAACCTACCAGCCTCTACCTCCTGACTCCTTCTTTACAATTTAAAAAGAAGGGGGAAATACCCAGAAAAGGCAAGTGCAAATACTTCAGAGGGAAGTCTTGGAGTCAAGTCATCTCCTGGGTAACAGCTAACATCAAGGTATGACATTGTAACTGCCTGACAGTTTCTAAGTGGTGTATGTATAGGGAGTCAGTGAAGCCTCACAACAATCCTAAGGGGTAAACACTTTCATCATTTCCATTTGTCAGGGAAGAAAACTGAGGCGCCATGAGGTTAATAGAACTTATCCCTCAGGCCAGGCATGGGGGCTCATGACTGTAATCCCACTATTTTGGGAGGCCAAAGCAGTAGGATTGCTTGAGTCCAGAAGTTCAAGTGCAGCCTGGGCAACATAGCAAGTCCCTGTCTCTACAAACAAAGAACTTGTCACTCAGATAACGAGGCCATAGCCAGGATTTAAACACAGGTAATCTAGCTGCAGCATTTGAGCCTTTATCCTCTATACTAAATGACCTAGTATCGAGTCTAGTATAGTGGAGATCTCTCCCTTATGCTCCCCAGCAGCCATTCATCTTTTTCTGGTAACTAAATAGCATAGATTTTCTTCTTATCCTTGTGCTCTGGTTGGAGTGCTGGAGCATGTGACCCGGACCTAGGCTGGTACCAATCAGAACAACCCATTTCCTATACCCAGTGATTGGACCCAATCAGAGCCAATGAGATTCAACTTGACCACTGCAGGGATTTCTGGGAAAGAGACCACTCTATCTGCTGGACTTGGAGTTGAAGACTGAGGAGCAGCGGCAGCCATCTTGCCATGCTGTGGCACTGAGCATGAAGCCATCAGGCCGGAAGTGGAACCGAAAGATGAGACTAGAGACCAGGCGCAGTGGCTCACGCCTGTAATCCCAGCACTCTGGGAGACCGAGGCAGGCGGATCACGAGGTCAGGAGTTCGAGACCAGCCTGGCAAACGTGGTGAAACCCTGTCTCTACTAAAAATACAAAAATTAGCTGGGCGTGGTGGCACACACCTGTAATCCCAGCTACTTGGGAGGCTGAGGCAGGAGAATCACTTGAACTGGAAGGCGGAGGTTGCAGTGAGCCGAGATCGCGCCACTGCACTCCAGCCTGGGAGAGAGAGCGAGACTCCGTCTCAAAAAAAAAAAAAAAAAAAAAAAAAAAAAAGGACCAGAACCCTGATCCCGATGACCTTGTTTGAGGCCTTCTCAAGCTGTGCCCGAAACCAAACGTCTCTTAAACCTTTCAGTGATATGATCTGATAAAGTCAATTTTAGTTCAAGCCAGGCTTTGTTTTAAAATGTCTTTTTTTTTTTTTTTTTTTTAGACGGAAGTTTCCCTCTTTTTGCTCAAGGTGGAGTGCAATGGCGCGATCTCGGCTCACTGCAACCTCCGCCTCCCGGATTCAAGCGATTCTCCTGCTTCAGCCTCCTGAGTAGCTGAGATTACAGACATGAGACACCGCGCCCGGCCTAAAATGTCATTTTCTTCGGTGCCACGGGGAAGTGAAATAGTCCTGAACAAAATTATATATCCTATCTGAGGTTGGGATGAGGCACAGAGGTGGGAAGAAAAAGTCCACAGTCAAGTACATGGGCTGGACATATAATGAGAGCAAGACTGAAATGCTGAGGGGGCTGCAGGGAGAGGCACAAGTTACTTGCATATAGCGGTGATAAGCCTAAGTGAGACAAACTGAAGTCCTCAGGGTTTTCTATGTTTTTGTTTTCCATGTGGCTAAAAATTCTGTGATTTTTGTATACTACTGCAGAAATACAGAATCAGGTCTTTTATTTCATAACTTACTGACACTGGCTTAATTTCTTTGCACAGTTCTACCCTATTTCCAAAAAGCTAAAGAGAGGAATGTGCTAGACCACCCTCCCCGCCTCACTATGCCATAGTCTCTTTTGGGCACACATTATATTCCTATCCATGACAAGCAGCCAGGGCAGAAGAGCTCTCTACATATGTGCCACCTTGTCTCCAAAACCTGCTGTCCCCTTTGGACAGACTGGCCCATCCCTGACCACTGTTCTCCCCTCTGTCTTCAATTCCTGATGGCAACAAGAGAGATTCTCTGACTGTTTCCAAGGATGTCATTCTCAGCCTCACCTCCAAGTTTGATTTTATAGAACAACCAATAAATGTGGTTTCACCTTCCTTGAGTTTACAACCATTCTCCAAAGTGTATTCAGAAGAACACGAGTCCTGGGAGATGTTTCTCACAAACAGAGCTTGAAGGCCAGTTTGGAAAATATTGCATGCCGTAACTCCCTTTAGAGATTCGCAGTGCACGCTTTCATTTCAAAGGCTTGGAGAGCCTTTTCTCACATTTTATGGGCAAGAAATGATTTTTAACGTTGTGTTAACATTCTTCAGAGCAGGTATTCCATGGAGTATGCTTTGAGAGATACCAATTTAAGAGCACAGTTTATGATCAGTAAATTATAAGCAAATATTTTATTAATTCTACTATTACAAGAACGTCACTTTAAATAATTTGAAACAGACTAGGAATGTTCTTTTACCTTCTGCTTTGATGAAAGTAGATGCCTGTTATGTCCAAGTGAATGTGAATCCATCATTTTCCCTCCGTTTCTTAAATCCTGCAGCTCTAGTGCTCATGCCATCACCATGCAGGAGTCCAAGTGAGATGAGGACTAAGAATTTGCTGTAAGGAAATATGGTATGAGCAGAAACAGGGGTAATGGTTGAAAATATGCAACTGAAGACAGAATGTACCTAGGAGACAGTGGTTGACTCTCCAGCAATGCCACTGAGGCTGCTAATAGAGGTGCTGTGTGCTCCCCCATTTTTATGCTCGTCTCCTGGAGGACAGAGGCATGCAGAGCCAAGGGAACAGAGAGAAGACATAGCAGTTCCAGCATCCAAGACAGGGTCACGATGGATGTATTGTCCTTCCTGGTTCCCAGTGTAAAGCCACTCACAATGGCCATGTTTGAACACTGTATGTGCCAGGTGCAGGGCTGAGAGTTTAATATCATTATCTCATTATTAAGTCCCCACAATGGTTTTGAGAATGTCATTTATCACCATTTTGTAGATGAGGAAACTGAGGTTTAGAAGCTGACCCACAGTTATAAATCCACTAAACTGGCAGGGTTCCCATATCCCTTCACCAGGAAGCTACAAGGTCTCACATCACCTGGTCAGTGTCCCACCAGCACATCCTGCTTTGTCCCACAGGAGTGACATGAGAGTGTGGCAGGTGTGTTCAGAGCCACAGGCCCACAGCCCAGTGAGGCTGTTCTTGTGTTGACTGACAGCCTTGGGACTTGGGCACCTGAGCCCCAGTCTGGGAGGAGACAGGAAACCAGCTGGTAGTTGAGGAAGACTTATGAGCAGTTTTCAAAGTACCCTAATAGATGCTAGAAAGAGAGAAAACCATTTGACTCTGGTGTGTATGACTCACATTTTGAATTTTTAGTAGCATAAAAATGGATTATATTTATAATTAAATGAGGGGTTTTTGGTATTTGGATTTAAAAAACAAGGGGCAAAAAGGAGAAAAATTGGTCTTTACTGGGCAAACAACTAGGTAATAATTAACTACTATTAAGAATAAAGTAGGAATCTTAATATCTTTTCAGTTTTTATAAATCAAGGAATTTTGATGGGGATGAGGTGATGAACCCCATCTCTAGCCCTTTCTTTAGTGAGGATCGCTTGTGATGAGTTGGGGCATACATAGAGGGGAGAAAGGAAATTGAAGGGTAACATCTTGGGATATCATTGTTTCTCACTTATTTCTTCACCTTCAGCTGCTATCATGGAGCTGGGACTGAGTCATTCTAGAAACGGCACACATTTACCTTCCATACTTATCTATTTAGAGCTTCTATTATCTAACTTTGCCTGCTGGTATTGTTAACTAGGTACATATCTGACACCCCCACTATTTCATACTTCCACATTTCAACTTAAACCAGTAATGATAAAAGTGAGGATCTGAAATCTGACCTGAGTTCAAATGCTGACTTTGCATATGACCTTAGATAAATTAGTTCAATTCTATGAGCCTCAGTTTTCTCTTCTGTAAAATGGGGATTATAACAGTCCATTCCTCAAAGCGTTGTGAAGTTTAATAAGCATGATGTATATATAGTTCTTAGTGCAATGCCTGGCACATAGGAAGCACTTAATGATACTTGTTCCATTCTTAAGGAAAAGGCTCTGCTTTGTAATGAAGAAAAAGTTAACTATTTGTAAAGTAGTTTCATGCAAATTATCTTGATCCTAATACAGAGCTCAGCAACTAGAAGTCAGGCTGCTTGGGAAAACTTGGCATTCTGTTACAGTGAAGGTGGAATAGTAACTGAGAAATCTTTTAGGAAGGCAATATGGTAACAGAAATCAAAGACATAACTTTTGACCCTGCAGGACATGTACACAAAGATGCATATGTAAAAGTTCATCATAATCTTGTTCATAATACTGAAATTTTGGAAACAACCTAAATGTCCAACAATATGAGATTAGTTTATAAATATGGGTACATCCACACAGTATGTATGAGGACTCTTCTTGTTGCAAGTAACAGTATCATATCGGATGTAGCTTAAGCCACAAGAGGCAATAATTGACTTAATCAAGAGAGGTAGACCTAGCTCAGATGCCCCTGTTCTGTAAACCCTTCTCTGACCCACCAGGCAGGATAAATTACTCCTCTGTACTGCCAGAGTATGACCTTTATGTATCTTTCTATCCCCAATGCCTAGAGCAGTGTCCAGTCCAAGCTAGGAGCTTAGCAAATGAATGAATGAATCAGCCAATGAATCAATAACTTTATGTGAGGGGCCAGAAGGAAGCAATGTGGTCTAGTGGAAACAGATGTGGAGGCAGGTAGTCCTCAGTGCAGAACCTACCTTTACTGCTTACTAGCTGTGGTTACCTTAGGAAAGTCACTCAACCAACCTGAGCCTCAGGTTCTGCTTTGTAAAATGATAGTCATGGTAGCCACCTTTTCCAATAACTGCAGAGGATTGAAGAAACCACTTATCTTTAATTTAAAAAATACTGATATAGCTTTCTAATTATCAAAGTAATAATTAAATTGCACCTTTTTTTTTTTTTTTGAGATGGAGTCTCGCTCTGTTGCCCAGGCTGGAGTGCATGATCTCCGTTCACTGCAAGCTTCACCTCCCAGGTTCAGGCCATTCTCCTGCCTCAGCCTCCTCAGTAGCTAAGACTGGGACTACAGGCGTCTGCCACCGCGACTGGCTTTTTTTTTTTTTTTTTTTTTTTTTTTTTTTTTTGTATTTTTAGTAGAGACAGGGTTTCACTATGTTAGCCAGGATGGTCTCGATCTCCTGACCTTGTGATCTGCCTGCCTCGGCCTCCCAAAGTGCTGGGATTACAGGTGTGAGCCACTGCGCCAGGCCTTAAATAGCATCTTTTGACGCTTTTTATGCAACTTGAAGATTTTAGCCCGCTTTTACTCCCCAGATTTCTCCTTTACTCACTTCCAGGTCTGTATGAATATAAGCAAGGTTTCTAGATATTTCTTAAGGTAGCATTCAGTCATTCATTTATTCAACCCATATTTACGCCCTATACCAACCAGGCACTATACATGTTCTGAGCGCTCACAAAGATGGACAGATGAATGTAAAGAACAAGACTATGTGGAAAGTGCTGCCAAAGAGGTGTGGCTTAAAAGCATACTATAGAAACACAGAGGAAGGAGCTGCAGCTCCAGGGAAGCTGGAGGAGGTCAGTTCTTCCCAATAATCACTGATACATGAATCTTGAAGTTGCTAAAGAAGACATGGGGTTTTTCTTAAGTAAGCAGGACTGCGCAGAGATGCTTGACTTCTAGTTACAGCATGCAGTGGTAACAACAGCAGAGAAGAGGTCTCTTTGATGGAATGTCCACACTTCTGGTATCTTCCTAAGAGGGAACAGTGACAGGACTGACCCATTGTATTGGGGAAGCCCTCTGGGGCTCTGGAATATCATGAAAGATGAGCTGCTGGGACAAAGTTAGGTCTTCCTGCTAATGGAGGCATGAGGGGTTTCAGGTGGTGGATCTTAGGACACCACTCAGGGAGTTCATTGTACCCAACCAGAAAGAGTAAGAGTCCTTGGTTACACTAGGAAACTATTCTTGGCTGGGTGCAGTGGCTCACGCCTATAATCCCAGCAGTTTGGGAGGCTGAGGCGGGCGGATCACCTGAGGTCAGGAGTTTCAGACCAGACTGGCCAATGTGGTGAAACCCTGTCTCTACTAAAAATACAAAAATTAGCTGGGCATGGTGGCAGGCGCCTGTAATCCCAGCTACTTGGGAGGCTGAAGCAGGAGAATCACTTGAACCTGGGAGGCAGAGGTTGCAGGGAGCCGAGTCGCACTATTGCACTCCAGCCTGGGTGACAAGAGCAAAACTCCATCTAAAAAAATAAAATATATATATTTTTTAAAAAATAAAGAAAACTATTCTTGTCCTGTAGGGGTGAACTGTCACTCCCATTTCCCTGAATTTTCAGGGTCAAATTGCAAGCAAGGGTGAAGGCAGTGTCGGCTGGTAGGTGTGTCTGAGGCTTCCACTCCAGTTTCATTATTTCGAGCTTGGATGCCTGTTGTCTTCTAGTATCTTCAAGTTTCAAACTCCCAGACTCCTGAAGCCTCAGGGTTATTTGTCTTGGTAACCAACACATGAGCATTCTTGCTCCCACCACCTGTTCAGGCAAGGTAAGGAAGCAACTAGGCTTTAAACATATGACGCCCGGCTCCAGGTGCCCGTCCTGATGTCCCAGTATACTTCTTATTTTCTGGTTTCCTACTGTCTTGGATCTACAGCTAATTCTTTATTTAAGCTGCTAACACCCTTCCCTCTGTTATTCTATGAGCTTCCAGTCAGAATGATAAGAACCTCAAGCTGCTTCACTGGTGGAGGGCCGATGAATGAAGGGAGAGGGAGGTGCATTTTGAGCTGAATTACACTTCTGCCAGCATATTCCAGAACTTTTCCTATTAACTGAGCTCTGTCAACCATTCCATCTCAATCTCACAGCCTTTCACCATGTACTGGGCAAACAGAACAGGCAAAGATGTATTTTGGGGCATCTTAGCCTATCTCTACATTTCTATCGTCTTGGGATTCTCTATATCATCTCTTGCAGGATGCTCTGAGAACACAACTTCTGCAGAAACAAAACCAGAAAACACTCCAGAGGAACATATGGTGGGCACACTGGAAGTACTTCCCCAAGATGCTAATAATGGCAGCTTAGCTCTACAAAGCTTGTTAGCGAAAGTATTTGTAATTCCTGACATATTGTTTAAACATTTAAAAATCCATATATTGAAATTTAAAAATAATAGAAAGATGAAGAATATGCACATTCCCCCTAATTTTCAAGACTTCATATCTTAAGTCTTAGTTACTGAAAGATAACTGAAGGAAGCAAAGATCTTGGTTTTATTCCTCTGCTTGACTACTCTTTTTATAAGTTTCACTTTTTCCAAACCACCTGTCTTTTGTTTCTAAATCTTCCTTCTGTTTAGTTTTTCCCTTTGCCATCCCTTCTTTTGTAAGATTTCAGTTCACAGTCAAAACGAGGAGGTGGCCAAGTTGGAAGTCAAGTGCAGGCTGCTGACGCCACACTCTGTGGAGGGTGTCTCTGTGCCATCCACGGATGAGTCAAGCATCCTGGTGGGTCATCACCTGAGCTAACCTGTGGATGCATGTATCTATTTACTTCCTTCTGCATGGCAACAAAATACTGTCAGTGAAAGGTAGATGGAGCTACAATTATAGCTAATCATTTGCTATTCAAAGGATATTGTTTTGGCAAATGGCAGTAGGTCAGATTTGTGCTTCAGGAAGATCATCCTGCCAGCAGTGTGGGAAATGGCTTTGAAATATGCACAGCCTCCACAGTTTGAGGCTGCTGCAGTGACCTGGGAGAGAGATGGTGTGGTTAGTTGTTATCATAATGGCTCCCAATGAACCATGTCTGCCTGTTTACATTCTTTTGCCATGTGTATTAGTCTATTTGTTTGATAGAACAAAATACCTAAGACTGGGTAATTTATAAAAACAAAAATTGATTTCTCACAGTTCTGGAGGCTGGGAAGCCCTAGGTCAAGGCACTGGCATGGAGTCTGGTGAGGGCCTTCTTGCTGCATCTTCACATGGCAAAAGGGGTGATGTGGTTTGGAACTGTGTCCCTGCCCAAATCTCATGTTGAAATGCAATCCCCAGTGTTGGAGGTGGGGCCTGGTGGGAGGTGATTGAATCATGGGGGTGGATTTCTCATGATGTTTACTGCCATCCTCTTGGTACTGTCCTCATTATAGTCAGTGAGTTCTCATGAGATCTGGTTGTTTAAAGGTGTGTGGCACCTTTCCCATCTCTCTCTTGCTCCTGCTTTCACCATGTAAAATGCCTGCACCCCCTTTGCCTTCTGCCATAATTGTAAGTTTCCCAAGACTTCCTCAGAAGCTGAGCAGATGCCTCTATGCTTCCTGAACAGCCTGCTGAACGATGAGTGAATTAAACTTCTTTTCTTTATAAATAACCCAGTCTCAGGTATTCCTTTACAGCAATCAAACAATGACCTAATACAAGGGGCAGAAAGGACAAAAGGGATAAATGCTTTGCTCTCACATGGCAGAAGAGTGGGAAGGAAAGAGGAGGGTACCTACTCCCTCAAGCCCATTTTAAGGGTGCTAATCCCATCCATGAGAAACAAGCCCTCATGACACAATTACCTCCCAGAAGTCCCACCTTCCAATACAATCACCTTGGTGATTAGGCTTCAACATACAAACTTTGGAGGGCCATATAGATGCCAAGGGAAAACTTCCCCATTACTCTCTGAAGATTCACTGAAAATCACTGACAAAAGAAGAATTAATAGGAGAAAAGGCGTACACATTTATTTGATCATAGTTTTCCTTGACACGGAAACCTTCAGAATGAAGACCCAAAGATGCAGAGGACACTTTCCATTTTTATGCTTAGGTTCAACAAAGTATGGACAGCTGTGTAGAAACGTGATTGGACAGAAAGGGTATGACCTAATGCTAATAGACTGAGTGGGGAAGCCCAGCAAGGTCTGTCTAGATTTTTCTTGGCCTCTCTGTGCAGCATTCCTTCCTACTAGGTATGGGGCAGGGCCCTCTCTGGAATGGGAGTCTTATGACCTGCAATCAAACAAGGTAGGTCAGATAGTTTTTTTATGGCCAGTTTTTACACAGAAAGGTGAAGGGCTGGGGTTAAAGTGATAAACTGAGTCTTTATGGCTGGCTTTGGGGGAAAGGGGTTCGGTTTCTAAGACCCATCTTGAGGGAGAGGGCTTCTAGTTTGTATCGGTAGCTTTGGGAAGAATGAGGGGCCAGAGACAGAAGTTCAGGAGATGATCAGCGAGAAACTTTTGCTTCTGAGGCTCCTGATGAGGCCTTCATTTTGGGGTACCATTTTCTGAGCCCTAACATCCATGTACATTTAAGCCATATGTGGCATTGCCACTCCTTCTTTCAAGAGGTTGAGTCTATTTCTTCACACCTTTGAATCTTCCCTAGCCTTGTGACATGATTTTATCACAGCAGATGGTACTCTATGTGATTTCCAAGACAAGGCTTTAAGAGACTGTACACCTTTCACATTCTGCCTCTTGGAACTCTGAGACCACCTCACTGTGAAGAAGTCAGTCATGGTAAGAGGCGGCACCAAGGAGAACTGAGGCACCCCGCTCAGCCAGACATTCCAAGGCAGCAATCTGACTGCAATCATGTAAGTGAGTCCAGGCAAAGCCAGCCCAAAAACCACCCATCAGAAATAACAAATTTCTGCTGTTTTAAGTCATTAAGTTTGGGAGAGGTTTGTTATGCAGCACAGATGACTGATATAAATAGAACTAGAGTGTTGGTAGGATTCATTCATTCAACAAACATTTTTGAGCACCTGTTATGTGACAGGCTCTATTCTAGGCGCTGGGAATATGGCAGTGAACAAAACAGGCTAACATCCCTGCCCTTGTAGCTTATATTCTAGTGAAGGAATGGACTGGAGAGAGAGGAAGAATTTGAGAAAGATTTAGGAGATGTATTTGGAAGGACTGATTGGATATGGAGGGTGGGGGAGAGAGGAGGAAAGAATGGATTCTCAGGCTTTCAGTGTGGGAGACTAGGGCAATCCAGACATAGGCAGACCAGACTGAGAGGTGGTCAGTTTTGGACTCATGAGTACCTATGGAGCAAGAGGTGGCAGGTGTAAGTAGGCATCTGACACTCAGAAGGGATGTTCAGGATAAATATTTTGAAGCAATTCTGTCCTGTACAGTTCAGCAAATATTTATTGAGTGACAATCACATACTAATCATTCTGAGACACCCAGGATATACAATGACAAACAAGACATGAGACACCCAGGAAATACAATGACAAACAAGACATATATGATTGATCGTTTCATGAAACTTACGGTGTCGTGGAGGAGAATAAACATTTATGTGGCAAGTTGTTAAACAGAAAAAAAATGCAGGGCTCTGCCTGACACCAGCTTGGAGAAGTTGGATATAGGTGGTGGCTGAAACCATGACACCAAATAAGGTTGTCCTTGAAATGTACAAAGAAAAAAGTTGGTGGGCCAAGGACAAAAGCCTATGAGAAATTCAATGGGGTGCTTAACAGTAAGGGGATAAGCATAGAAGAAAGGGTAGAGACACTGGGGAGGGGGGGGACATGAAAAAAGGGACAGCAAGGGAGAGGGAGAGAAGATGAGTTGCCTTGTGTCTTTGACCAGTGATTACAGGGGCAGGAGACTAGTGAGGAGGTAGCAAGCTAACCATGTTCAAGTTGATTTGGAGCTGAAACAGTCTAGGCTGCTTAGGCAGTGTCTGGCTTGGCCTGAGATGTGTTGTGGACTCCCAGGCAGTCCACAGAGGGTGCTTGAAGGCTGCTCTGGGGGAAATCTGCCTCCCAGAGTACACAGGAGGGATATCCTTTCAGCAAGTCCCTAAGGAGCTCTGCTTCCTGCTGCCGCTATAATGCCTGGTGCTTTGTTTTCTCAAGCATAACCCTGGATTTCCTTTAAACTGGCTGATTTATATTAATTTTGCCTTTATTCTTTGCTTCTTAGATATGATGGGGCCATCTCACTTGGGGCCCAGTGTTTCAGTAAGCTCTCCCCAGCTAGAGCCTCGTGTTCCACGCAGGTAGTGCTTTTGTAGGTTAATGAAAGCAGGACACAGAGAGGTGAGCCCTCTGCTGGCTCTCACGATCTGCCCTAAGGAGGAAACACTGCCCCAAATAATCCTGTTCTAGGTTGAATTGTGCCCCCTCTTCCCACTTGCCCCAAAAAAGATATGTTGGAGTTTTAACCCTCTTATTTGGAGTGAGGGTCTTTACAGAGGTAATCAAGTTAAAATGAGGTCATTAGGGTGGGTTCTAACCAAATATAACTGGTGTCCCTATTTTAAAAAAGGAAATGTGGGCACTGAGACAGACACAGAGAGAGAGAGAACACTAGGTGAAGATTGGAGTTATATTGCCACAAGCCAAGGAGCTGCCAGAAGCTAGGAGAAAGATCTGGAACAGACTTTTCCTGGCACTTTCAGAGAGATTATGGCTCTAATGACATCTTAATCTTGGACTTTTGGCCTCCAAGACCATGAGAGAATAAATTTCTGTTGTTTAAGTCACTCTGTTTTTGGTACTTTGGTATGATAGCCTTAGAAAACTAATACAAATTGCGAATTTGAATATCCCAGAATCATTTGATTGAATCTTTGAAATGTATCAGAACAGATTTTTTATTGATTGGGATTCAACTGGATCAAGAATTATGATGAATTCAGAAGAACACTGGATAAATTTTTGCCACTGTATTATCTTTGTGTTTCCTGAATAAATCATATACACGAGAAAGCAGTCAGGCACAGTATCTCAGGCCTGTAATCCCAGAACTTTGGGAGGCCGAGGTGGGAGGATCGCTTTAGGTCAGGAGTCCAAGACCAGCCTGGGCAACATAGTTAGACTTCATGCCCACAAATGTTAAAAAAAAAAAAACCAGCTGTATGTGGTGGCACATGCCTGTGGTCCCAACTACTCTGGAGGCTGAGGTGGGACGATCACCTGAACCCAAAAGTTTGAGGCTGCAGTGCACTGGCAGGATCTCAGCTCACTGCAACTTTTGCCTCCTGGGTTGAAGCAATCCTCCTGCCTCAGCCTCCCTAGCAGCTGGGATTACAGGCCTGTGCTACCATGCCCGGCTAATTTTTGTATTTTTAGTAAAGACGGGGTTTCGTGATGTTGGCCAGGATGGTCTCGAACTCCTGACCTCAAGTGATCCACTCGCCTCACCCTCTCAAAGTGCTGGGATTACAGGCATGAGCCACTGTGTCCAGCCAGAGAATGCATAACCTATTTAAGAGGAAACATTGTTTTCAGACTCTCATTTGGTTTAGAAGTACTCCTTATATGCAATTAAAAGTGGTTCTTATTGACTTATTGAGGTGAGCTCCCAGGGAACTCCCTTGTTTCTGATGCTACACTTACACATAATCTAGTCTCAGTGCAGGCTTCTCTCTGGCTTAGAGTGACAAGTTGTCTCTTTAGTTAGTTGGAACAGGTGAGATTTCAATACTAGATCTGCTGGGTAGTTCCTGCTGGCCTCTTCTGTTCTACTCTGACCCCGGGAACGTTGACCCACGTGGACTGCAAAAGTAGATTTCCTGCTTCTTGGGTTCAGCTGGAAGGAGGTACTGGCAGAAATTGAGGGAGGGAGGGAGGGAGGAGGAGAGTGGAGGAGCAGGACTTATTCCCTGGGGTATGAGACTCCCTGCTGCAGGTCACTGTGAGCTGGCTGCATTCTTCCAAGAAGACAACAGCTCCTGTGGGAGTGGCTGCTCCACACAGCTCCCCTCTCTGTCCTTTCTGGGTTCTGTGCATCGCTCGCTCCCCTCACCCCTTTAGTGTTTATACTGTCAGTAGCTTACAGCACTATAGTATCCTTTGTCCTCAACCTTTAAACCTAAAACCCTGCCCACACCTTTGTAAACACCGGTAAACAGTTTAGTAAACCCTCCTCAGACTACCCAGTTTGAGTTGTTGTCTGGCTTCTTCAAAAGCCCAGAAGCAAGGTGTACGACTACGCTGGTAAATTTTGTTTCCCATATGCCCAAAACTGTGCTAAGAACTTTATATGCATTAGCTCATTGAATCCTAATAACAACTGTATGAGATAAGTAGAATTTCTGTTCCTACTTTAAAGATGGAAAGACAGATGCTGCAACGTTCATTTGAGAAAACAGCAAATAGTTGAGCTATCACACACACCTGGTCCCTCTTACTCTGGAGTCTAGACATCCTGATGTCACCACTTTAATGTCTTGCTGTCTAAAACGCTTTGCACAGGGCAAACTCACCTTGACATTGTGTTTTACTCAGGCTAATATTAAAAAGTACTTGCGGCCGGGCATGGGGGCTCCTGCCTGTAATCCTAGCATTTTGGGAGGCCGAGGCAGGTGATCACTTGAGGTCTGGAGTACGAGACAAGCCTGGCCAACATGGTGACACCTTTTCACTATTAAAAATATAAAAATTAGCTGGGTGTGGTGGTGCAAACCTGTAGTCCTAGCTACTCCGGAGGCTGAGGTGGGAGAATCACTTGAACCCAGGAGGCGGAGATTGCAATGAGCCGAGATCATGCCACTGCACTCCAGCCTGGGTGACAGAGTGAGAGCCTGTCTTAAAAAAAAGAAAAAAAAGTATTTGCTGCACTTTCTGAGCCGTCATTGACAGATACCTGGAGACTCCCAAATCAGCTGGGGCACAGGAAATATCACACCGGAATTAAATATTTGCTATGAAGATGTAAGGAAGAGATACTCAACCATGGGTAAGAAAAATGCACGTTTCAAAAAAACAAAGAGTTGGCTCTCTAAATAAGGAGGCCATAATTGGAGTGAGGAGAGCAGGGAGAATGAGACATCTGGGCAGATGCCATTCTGTGAAGTGCAAATGTTTCTTTGCAGCCAGGTAGCAGCATGTAGTTTAGTGTGCACTCTATTACCCGTGCCCTCTGCCTTTTGATGCATTAGTGGTTCTTTATAAATCTGATGACCTAGATGGCCTCATGAATATTTACTTACCCATTCATCATTCTCCACCTAGGGTTTAAGGACTGAGCCATCAATTCGGTGCCGTCAGGGGTTTTATGTGCAAGACTCATTAGTGAGAAGCAATTGGATGGGCTCACCTCCCACAGCATCCTGAAATTCTTAAAGCACCAATATTTGCTTGGGGCATTTTAATAATAATACCATATTTTTAAATTTTGTTGGATTCTTCTTTAAATCATAAGCTAAAAAATCTCCCTATCCTGCTCCTTGGCTTTTAAGGGTTGCAAAGCCTGCATCCTTGGAGGTTTGCTAAGGCAGAAACAGCCATGCTTTAACGGAGAAAGAAAAAAGAAAGAAAAACTAAAAGGCAAGCCTATGCACTATTTTCAGTCCATGGGTCTGTGGGCGGGTAGAATTGCAAAAGCCACACCCACCCTGGCTCCACTCAAGGCTAACATCCTGAAATTGAAGCCTCATGTTCTTTCTGAAACACTTGGAAAAAACAGGCTTTCACAATCACTGATCCTACAGCACTAATGCCCCAGATCCTCTCTACCTAAATACAAAGAAGCCTTTTCTGATAAGCAAATGCTCTTTGCTGCTTCATATTCTTGCCGCTGAAGTTAATGGTGGGGCCACAAGATGTTGTCTTATAGGACAGTTCTATGACTAGATAGCTGGTTCTCTCTAACAAATTTAAGCCACACATAGGAATATAAACAATACCTATATGGAAAAATAGATCAGAGGGCTAAACATCTTTGGAGCTAAGCACAGCTGATGTAAAATTCCTGTTTTTACAGGAGACTAATGGCTACATGATTTGCCCAAGACCCTGTGGCTGGTTCATGGCAGAGTGGAAACTAGAACTCATGATTTCAAGTCTAGTTCCCTTTTCACAACATTCACTATA
Organism: Pan paniscus; assembly: GCF_029289425.2. Taxonomy (NCBI): domain Eukaryota; kingdom Metazoa; phylum Chordata; class Mammalia; order Primates; family Hominidae; genus Pan; species Pan paniscus. The sequence continues at coordinate 118,596,246 of NC_073256.2, read as the reverse complement.
CAGATGAGACACTTGGGGGTCCACTGAAAACATCAATAGAAGCCCCAGGGTCAGCTCTTTCCTTCCTGCAGTTTATTCATATTTATCTCTGACTGTCCATTTAATCTACACATCTCTATATCAAAGAATCTGGCCAGAAAAAAAAAACCATAATTTTTAGGAGTGTGTTTGATGATTTACCCAGGCATACAAAGTAAATTGATTTAATGCAATAAGAACCACACTTTTGTAGCCCAGATATTTTGTTCTTGTTGCTATTAATGTTTAACTGGAATGTACAAAGTCACAAGGGCAGGGAATATGTTAAATTTTTTCATGTTTCCCTTGGTGTCAAAGTGCTTAGGATATAGTTACCACTCAACAAATATCTGTTGACTATGAGATTATTATAAATATTGGCACAAAAATTAGGAATGAATAAATTACATTACACAAAGAATTCTGGGATATTCTTGGGATGACATCATGATTGTCAGATTTTTTTTCGTCTTTAAATGCTTGTGTATCTCATTGTATCTCATTGCTGACTTACAGAAATTATTTACTCCAGACTTTATTATTTTTACACTGTATTATAAATTCAAAAATATTATTTATTTCTGTGTTATTTACTTCTGTATGCCCATGGCTGGGCCCAAGGCTTAGTACATAGTAAGCACTCCATGAATACAGGTTGTTGCATTTCATTTTTACAACCCAGTAAGACCATTTGCCACCTCGCCATTTAGTGATTGTCAGCACAACTTGTGGTTCTTGCCTAAGAACACTGGCTGGTTTCAAGACTTTGCAGCTAGCTTTAACTCTTAGACAGCAATGAAATATACAACAAGCTTCCTAACACTGGGCCAGATAAGCTCTTAGCATTTATAAATACAGAAACAATCAAAGTGCCAATGAGTATACCAGACAGCTTAGCTCTGGGACTGAACAAATAAGAGTTCTATAAGCACTCAAATAATCAATAAGCCTCCTTCTCACTAATATAAAAAATTACTTTGGCAGCTCCCTCACAAACTCTAGTTTCTCATCTGTGCAGAAAGTATTTTCTGAAGTATTTGTTCTTTTGAGAGCTTACAGATGGCAATGACTTACAAGCCTGTTTAATTCTAGTAACACACTTCATGATCCTAACCAAATTCCAAATGGCATCAGTTGACTAGACTTGAAAACTTGGATGCTCACAAAAATTGCATGCTAAATGCTTGTCAATTACATTCTGAAATAGTAGGCAGAGATGTGGATGGAAAAGGCCTTGAGATACAAGGATGACATGGAGAAAAGGACAGTGATAGGAAGGAACACAGATTGTTTGGATGACATTAAATAGATCAGTATAAATAAAGCAAAGTTTGTGAAGAAGAGATAAGATATGATATATGGATTGGGCTCTTACATGTTTACTCAAAAGCCTTGAATTCCATGTATTAGTTAGATATTGCTGTATAACAAACTGCAATAAAACTCAGTGGCTTAAAACAAAAAGCATTTATTATTGCCCACAATGATATATTATTTCCCACAATATTGAAGTTATTTTGGTCCTGACTGGGCTCACTCATATTTCTGCAGTCAGGCAGGCTGTTCTGCTGATCTTGGCTGGTCCCTCTCACATTTTTGGTGATTGTCTGGCTGTAGGCTTTTATAGGAAAGAGTTAAATATTGTAGTTCTGATGATGTTGCTCCTCCAAAGGACCCTGCTTAAAGAGCTGACCCTTGGCTGGTATGTAGGACCTTTGCTTTTGGAATGTTTCCTATGTTACTATTTATATTAATTTTCTATTGCTGATATAACAAATTAATATAAACTTAGTAGCTTAAAACAACACAAATATTTTATATATTAGGGCTCTGGAGATTAGAAGTCTAAAATGGATCAGAAGGACTGCATTCTTTCTGGAGGCTCTGGAGAATAATTCATTTTCTTCCTTTTCAAACTTCTAAAGGCCATCTGCATTCCCTGGCCCATGACACACTATGGTTTGGATGTTGGACCAAACCTCATGTTGAATTTGATCCCCGATGTTGGAGGTGGGGCCTACTGGGAAGTGTTTGGGTCATAGGATCAGATCCCTCATGAAAGGCTTGGTGTAGGATTTGGAGTAATGAGTGAGTTCTCACACTATTAGTTCCTAAAAGAGCTGGTTATTGAAAAGAGCCTGGCACCTCCCTTCCTCTCTTGCTTACTCTCTTGCCACGCAGTCTTTGCACACAGAGGATCCCTTTTGCCTTTTGACATGAGTGGAAGCAGTTTGAGGCCTTCGTCAAAAGCAGATGTTGGTGCCATGCTTCTTGTACAGCTGGCAGAACTGTGAGCCAAATAAACCCCTTTTCTTTGCAAATTATGCAGCCTCAGCTATTCCCTTATGGCAACACAAAAGGACTAAGACATGACCACTTCCTCTATCTTCAAAACCAGCACCAAAGCATTTTCAAATCTCTCCCTCCTTCAGCGGATCTCTGCGCTCTAATTCCTTTATCTTGCCCTTGCTGACTTTAATCCTGAATGATTCAGGAAAATCTTACCATTTCAAGATCCTTAATGTAATCATATGTGCAATGTCCCTTTTGTCATGTAAGGTAACATATGAACAGGTTCTGGGTATAGGAACTTAACCACCTTCAAAGGGCCTTTATTCTGTCCTTCTGTCTACCATCTAACTGATAAGGCTGTTTGGCATGCCCACGGCACTGAATCCTACCATACCAGCTTGCCTAGAATGTTTATCCAAACAATGTGATTTACACTGGACTGGAATTTCAGTAATTGTGGCTGATCACATAGGCATCCTCTGCCTATTTCTGCAATAAAATCCCAGGACTCTGAGCCTCCAGTCAGCTTCCCTAGTCAGAAATATTGTGTATGTGTTACTTAATTTTATTGCTGGAAGAAAAAGTGTGTTCTGTGTAATCCACCTCCTGCACCAGACACAAAGCTTTGGAAGCCTGCACTTAAACTCCTCCAGACTGATGTGACTTTTTCCCTTGTTGATGCTGTCTTGTATCCTTTGATCACCTATAACCATGAGCACAACTGACTCTGAGTCCTGGGAGTCCTTCTAGTGAGTCATCAAACATGTGGGTGGCCAGAGGACTCCTCCCCATCCCCCAGACAAGGCTGATCTAAGATTAGACTCAATTGGGACAATAAGACTCCCCTCTCATGATCTCTCATCCTCCAGCAGGCTAGTCCAGGCTTGCATTCTCATGAGAGGGTTCTGAAACACAGTGGCAGCTGCAAGGCCTCTTGAGGCACAAGGCAAGCTGATATTCAAGGGAGGGAGAAATAGATTCTACCTTTTGATGAGAGATTTTCAAAAATCTCACTGCAATGGGTATGGATACAGTGAGGTTTTTAGCTGGGAACATCAATTCAGTCCATCTACTATATCCTGTTAAGAGCTTGGACACTCTTCAGTAGTAATGGGGAATGAGAATTACTGTTTTTATAATAGGAAAATAAGATAACAAAAGCAGCACTTCTGATTCATTAACTGATGGTGAGAGTAAGATGGATTAACAAGCAGGAAGTCATAGAGACAAAGCAGTTAGAAAGCTGCTGGAATGCAGTCATCAGTGATTGGAACACCAGCCAGAAAACCAAGTTATCTATTTGAAAATGGAAGAAAACTATGTTAATCAAGACCAGTTTGGGTAGAGCTTGTAATATTCATACTTTTTCTCTCAAATTTTTTTTCTTTTTTTTTTTGAGACGGAGTCTCACTCTGTCACCCAGGCTGGAGTGCAGTGGCACAATATCGGCTCACTGCAACCTCCGCTTCCCAGGTTCAAGAGACTTTCCTACCTCAGCTTCCCAAGTAGCTGGGACTACAGGTGTGAGCCACCACGCACAGCTAATTTTTTATTTTTAGTAGAGACGGGGTTTCACCATGTTGGTCAGGCTGGTCTCGAATTCCTGACCTCGGGTGATCCACCCGCCTCGGCCTCCCAAAGTGCTGGGATTACAGGAGTGAGCCACCGCGCCTGGCCTCCCTCAAATATTTATTGAATGTATACTATATGTTGGGACTGCAACAATGACCAAAATAGACAGGTTTCTTTCACCATGGGGTTTACCTTCTAGCTAGGTGTTTCTAAAAAGGGAACATTTAAGCTGAGCCCCCCAAATTTACAAGGAGATAGCCCTACCGAAATGAGGTAGTTCCAAGCAGAGGTAATGGCATACATAAATAACTGGCATTGGAAAGTATGTGGTTTTCTGTAAGTGCAATCAAAAGTCCAGTGGGCTAGAGTGTAGAGAATGAGGAGAAGGGTGAACCTAATGAGGCAAGGAAGATAAACAGATACCAGCCCATGCAGCAGAGCTTTTCTGGCCACAGTAAAAAGTCTAGATTTCATTCTAAGGGTAACTAGAAGTCACTGAAAGGTGGTGTGCCTTCACAATGGTAACTCCAATGTTGAAGGGCAAGAGTGGAAGTGGGAAGACTAGTTAGATCCTTGCTACTCAGTGTGTTCCACAGAGCAGCAGCATCAGAATCAGATGGGAGCTTGTCATAAATGCAGAATCTTGAGCCCTTCCACAAACCTAGAATCAGAATCTTAATTTTTACAAGATCCTCAGGTGACTCATTTGCACATTTAAATCTGAGAAGCACTAAGTTGGAAGACGCTGCTAGCTTGGCCAAAGGTAGTAGCTGAGGAGAAGGAAACGTAGAGGGAATTCATATCTTAAAGACAGTCGCAGGCATGAGGACTTGGGTTGGAATTAAAAGCAGGTATCAGAGGGCCAGTGTTTAAGACACATGGAGACAGTGGCTGAATGCAGGCATGGAACACTAGTTTCCAGTGTCAAGAGATTATTTCAAGCAGAAGTCCAGGACCCTGGAGAGCTCCCATAAAGCAATGGTTGTATGAAGATGAAAATCTAACAATCTACAGAGAGGCGAGGCGTGGTGGCTCATGCCTGTAATCCCAGCACTTTGGGAGGCCAAGGCGGGTGGATCACCTGAGGTCAGGAGTTCCAGACCAGCCTGACCAACATGGGGAAACCCCGTCTCTACTAAAATACAAAACTTAGCTGGGCGTGGTGACATGCACTGTAATCTCAGCTACTCGGAGGGCTGAGGCAGGAGAATTGCTTTAACCCAGGAGGCAGAGGTTGCAGTGAGCCGAGATCATGCCATTGCACACCAGCCTGGGCAACAAGAGCAAAACTCCGTCAAAAAAAATAAATAAATAAATAAATAAAAAAGAAAGAAAGAAAGGAAAAGAAAAAAGAAAAAAAAGAAAACGAATCTACAGAAGAGAGATGCCACTTAGCCTGAAACACTTAAAGTCATCCTTCTGGGAAAGCTCTGATGATCACTAGATTAAGTTCTATGGTTCCTATGAATCATCTTCATTACTCAAAGAGTTTTCTGTTCCACACGATAGAATGGCCATGATGTCTGCTATGATTTGCATACTCTAGTGAAATTATAATCCTAAGGAGGTCAGAAAGCAAAGATGAGGTGGAGGTGAGAGGGAGGCACCTTTCTTGATACCATTTGCTTTGTCTCCTGGAACAGGGGCTGAAGTTGGATCCAGGTTCAGGAATTCAACTCCAAACAGAAACTGCAAAAGAATTAACTAAAGTAAAATTCTGAAAGTGAAAAAGTGTCAGATTTAGGGGGTATTGTGAAGAAAAAAATATAGCTTGGTGAAGGATGGGGGGAGGGAGAGAGTGGAGTACCAGAACCCCTAATTGCTGCCAGGGTCCTCCTGTTGCTGTCATCTCTCCTGCCTAGGGTTGTGAGTAGCAAATACAGAAATTCCATTAAAAGTCCCCTGACCCTATGAGATACCAACCATGTCACTCCCACTAAAATGATTAAAACGAAAGACAAGTGTAAGTGATAATGTGAAACAATTAGAACATCATACATTGTTGGTGAGAATGTAAAATTGTACAACCATTATGGAAAAGTTCTGAGAGTCTTTTATGAAGTTAAACATACACCTACCATATGACCCAGTAATTCTACTCCTCGGCAAAACAAATCCCCATGAAGAGACTTGGCCAGGCACAGTGGCTCATGCCTGTAATCCCAGCACTTTGGAAGGCCAAAGTGGGTGGATCACCTGAGGTCAGGAGTTCGAGACCAGCCTGGCCAACATGGTGAAACCCTGTCTCTACTGAAAATACAAAAAATTATCTGGGCTTGGTAGCAGGTGCCTGTAGTCCCAGCTCCTCAGGAGGCTGAGACAGGAGAATCGCACGAACCCGGGAGGCGGAGGTTGCAGTGAGCTGAAGTCACGTCACTGCACTCCAGCCTGGGTGACAAGAGCAAGACTCTCAAAAAAAAAAAAAAAAAAAAAAGACTTTTACAAGACTCTTTACAGCAGCTTTATTCACAGAAGACAAAACTAGAAACAACTCAAATGTTTCTCAACAAGAAAATAGATAAATTGTGGTGTATTTGTATAGTAGGATATGCTCAGTAATAAAAAAGAACAAGCACATATGCATGACACGAGGATAAATCTCAAAAAGATTATGGATAAACAAACTGTGGTCTATTCACATAATGAAATGTTATTCAGCAATTTAAAAATAGTGAACAATGGATACATGTAACAACAAGGATAAATCTCAAAAACAAAAACTCAGATACAAAAAAAATAGAAAACTAAGAGTATGTATCATATGATTCCATTTATAAGAAATTCTAGACAAGCCAAAAATAATCTGTGTTAATGGAAGGCTAGGATATTATTGCCTGTTGTCTGGGGCAGGAGCTGAAAGAAAGAAGAGAGACGGTAACCTCCTGGAGTGACAGAAATGTTCTACATTTCAATTGAGGAGATGATTACTTAGGTGTTTACATTTGAAAGAACTAATCCAATGCACAACTACAATCTATGAGTATTATTAGATATAAATTTTCCTTCAATATAAATAAAATTTTAATTACAACAATAAGAAAATCCCTTCAGTCTTTGCCTCATTCCAAGGGTACAGTCCATATCTGCTGGGTTGTTTCACCCTAGAAAAATCTGTGAGAGGCTGGGTGCAGTGGCTCACACTTTGGGAGGCCAAGGTGGGAGGATTGCTTGAGCCCAGGAGTTTGAGACCAGCCTGGGCAACATAGTGAGACCCTGTCTCTACAAAAAATATTAAAAAATTAGCCAGGCATGGTGCATGCACTTGTAGTCCCAGCTGCTTGAGAGGCGGAGGTGGGAGGATAACTTAAGCCCAGGAAGTCAAGGCTGCAGTGAGCCACGATCACACCACTGCACTCCAGCCTGGCAAAAGAGCAAGATCCTGTCTCATGAAAGAAAGAAAGCAAGAATCTGTGAGGGATATTCAATAATCCTTCAGATTTGGAAAGAATGTGGCATAGCGACTGGCAGTTTGCCCAAGTGGTTGGTGCAAACCTTGAAGCAGTTGGGTTTAGCAAAAGCTTTCATGCAAGCTTAAAACAATGCCAGTAACATGTGACTGTGAAATTGTAACATCCCCGCTGGAGCCTGTGTCACTGGAAATCTCATTTAGAGTGAGCTCGCATCTCCTTCTAAGCCACAGAGCCTGATGAATTGCTCAGCTGCTCTTTCAAGCAGTTCCAGTTTCAATGGCAACTGGGGAAGGAAAAACCCCAGGTTTTTAGTGTTGTGAAAAAACAGTCCAGTATAAAAGAACCTAAAAGAGGAGCCAGTGAACAAGACTATAGACTAATGAGGCCACATGCTCTGAGTTTGCTCCTCTTTTTTCCCATTGCTAGTTTAGTCCCAGTTCTAGTTGAGCTTTGTAACAACTCCCTCCCAAGGAGGTTACTTCAACCAACATGTTGTAAGTATTTACTGTGACCCAGGTATCGTGCAGTGTCGATGCAATGCAGATAAAACACAGATCCTGATCCTTGGGAAAGTTAAACTAGTGGATATTAGGCTGCTGTCACATCCATTATGTAACTTGATCCTTACAACCTCTCTGTAAGGTAAGTAAAGCAGGAATAGTTACAACTCCCATTTCACAAATGAGGAAACTGAGACTCAAGAGAAATTAAATGAGTTGCCCAAGGCCACATAGCAGGTAGTAAAGCTGAGATTTGAATTCAGGTATTCTTATGCTAGGTCCTCTGTTCTTTCCAATTCATGATGAAAATGTATATAAAGTAGGTACGATTCTTTCTCCACTATAAATTCATGAAAGCCTTGGATCTGAAGAATGTTGGGAACTCGTAAGCACAGAGCTAATGGAAAGGGAAAAGAATCAGGACAGGCTCAGCCTAGCCCTCAGGAAGGCACCTAGGCTATCACTTCTATACTGTCTGAATGGATATGCAGATTACTGGCCTGGCTCAGACAAGTGGTCCATATCCACAGGGATGTGAGCAGATGAACAGATGATGAATGTTAACCAGGTGTCTTAGTCCATTTGGTGCTGCTATAACAGAATACCACAGACTAGGTAATTCAATAAGAACAGAAATTTGTTTCCCACAGTTCTGGAGGCTATAAGTTCAAGATCAAGGTGCTGGCATCCGGTGAGGATCTTCTTACAGCATCCTGACATGACAGCAGATGGAAGAGCAAGTGGAAGATGGACAAGCACTGTGTCTTCACATGGCAGAAGAGCAGAGGAAGGCAAATACACTCCTGCAAGTCCTTTTTATAGCAGCATTAATCCATTCATGAGGGCCTCATTATCTAACTTCCCATTAGGCACCACCTCCCAACATTGTCACATTGGAGATTAAGTTTCTGACACATTAATTTGGGGGGACAGTCAGCCCATAGCACTGGGGAAAGCTAGTCAAGTTAATTAATTCCATTCATTATTCATCAACAATGTCATTCAAAGGTCCCAGATCTATAGGTGAGAGGCACAGGAAGCACAGCATGGCAGGGAGAGCTTCGGTGTCCCAGCAAGAGAGGACTCACAGTAGGTTTCTACGTCTCTATCAGAGTTCTTGGTGGAAAGCAACAGAATCAGATTGTAGCTCCCTTGAGCAAAAAATACTTTTTTAAGGATACAGGTGGCTCCCAAATCTAAGAAAAAATTGAGGGACCAAGCCTCAGAAGGGGCAGGAATCAGGGCAATTCTCAGGATTCAGGTAGCAAGAATAAGTGAAAAATCTCTTCCCAGTGTCAATTTCAACAGTTTTCTATGCTTTTTTATTTTCACCCAAGATCAATTTCCAGTGGAGGAGACAGCCTGATTGCCTGAGCTTGAGCCATCTGCCTCCACTTTGGCAGGTGATGGAGATGCACCTTGAATAATAGAACCCTGAAAACTGTGTGCACGGAAACCATAGTAATGAACTTTTTATGTCCTGTTACATTAATATGTATTGATCTGTCTTACACTTTGAATTAATCTTTTATACGTGCATAATTTTGTAAAGTCAAACATTGGTCATTTGGAAAATACTGGTTCACTAAATTATGCAGATCTTCCAAATATTGACACTTTCATTATATAATGTCAAAACAATCATATTCACTAATATTGCCACTGATATCAGAAAAATCTAAATATTCAGAAGCTGTTAATAAAATATGGAAATCTATCAAGCTCACAATAGTGGATACACATTTTCCAAAATTCTAATTTTGCTCAAAAGCTTGAACTTTATCCCTGGCGTCAAATACTGTCAATTGGTTTCCCCAAAGAGGCTCCCTTTGTCCAAGTTTGAAATAATGTCTATAAATACTTATGTCTAAATAAACATAGTTTGTCAATCATCCTTTCAAGTAAAAAAAATGAGCTAATTTAGCTTGCAGACCAGACAATCACATAAGTGCTTTCTTTTGAGATAACAATCATACTTCAATATGTAACAGAAGGTTACTTGTATTTTTTCATATAGAATATTTTTAAAAAGTATACTCAAAGGTCAAAGGTTAATTAAATTTAAAATATTGACTTTTTCATCAAGGGCATCAAGTGAAACTAGTTTTTTCTCTTTTTCTGCAAGTGCATGATGGAATACAAAAATACAACTACTATTACTATCTTGTATATAGTGTGTGGCACCAGCAGTTTTACCCACCAGTGGTTTTGTAGCATTAGTGCAAATGTTACCTACAGTGAAAAGGACAAATAACACTTTAGTATTATTTTAAAAACTGTTTTGATCTCACAGAATTAATGAAAGGGTCTAGGAAACCTTCAAGGGTTTATAGATGACATTCTGAGAACAGCAGGCTTAAAGTAATTAGGATCTAGAGCCTAGGGTGGGGTTACTTTACCCTGAATCATGTGGGGAAAAAAGCGAATACCCAAACAAAACTAGGATTCTTTCAGGAAAAAATAAGAAGTAATAGATTTTGGTAGGCAACCAGTAGTGTCCACTACATATGGGCACAATATAAGGAACCATAGCACAGTTAATGTGGTTAGCTGCCATGGAATAACCAATAGGTATAAACACCTTCCTAAGTATCACCAAGACAACCGATGCCCACATGCGAAATAATGAAGTCAGACCCCCAACTCACACTACATACAAAAATTAACTCAAACTAGATCAAAGGCCTAAATGCAAGAACTAAAACTATAAAACTATCAGAAGAAAATATAGTAGCACATTTTCAGGACCTTGGATTTGGCAATGATTTTTTATTTAGGACATCAAAAACACAAGTAACAAAAGAAAAAATAAGTGGGACTTCATCAAAATAAAAAACTTTCATATATCAAGGGATAATAAAAAACTTTCATATATCAAGGGATACTAATAAGTAAGTGAAAAAACAGCCCCTCAAAATGGGAGAAACATATGTAAATCATATATCTGATAAGGATCTAGAATGCTGAATATATAAAAAACTCCTACAACTCAACAACAAAAAAGACAAATAATCCAATGGAAAAAATAAGCAAAATACCTGTATAGACACAATACAAATGGTCAACAAAGAACATGAAAAGATACCCATCATCCTTAGTCACTGGAAAAATGAAAATCCAAACCTCAGTGAGATGCCACTTCACACCCACTGGAGCATGCTTTCTATAATCCCATCCGGGCTTGCTATAATAAAACATTATTCAAAAAACAGAAATTACAAGTGTTGGTGAGGATGTAGGAAAATTGGAATCCTCATATATTGTTGGTGGAAATGTAAAATGGTTCAGCTGCTTTAGAAAATAGTTAGGCAGTTCCTCAAAAAGTTAAATGTTGAATTACCATAAGACCCAACAATTCCACTTCTAGGTATGTAACCAAAAGAATTGAAAACACATGTTTAAAAAAAACTTGTATATATGTTTTCACCATAGAACTATTTACAGTAGCCAAAAGGTGGAAACAACTCAAATGTCCATCAATGGATGAATGGATAAATATAATGCGGTATATCCATACAATAGAATATTAGTCAGTCACAAAAGGAATGAAGTACTGAACCATACCACAGCATACTGAACTTTGAAAACATTATGCTAAATGAAACAAGCCAGACACAATGGGACACATATTGTATGAAATGTCCAGGATAGGCAAATCCATAGAGGCAGAAAGTGGATTAGTGGTTGTCACAGACTGGAGAAGGGGTAAGGGAGTGACTGCTTCATGGGTACAGCATTTCCGTTTGAGATGATATTCTTCTCGAACTAGATAGTGGTGATGGTTGTACATTGTGAATGTACTAAAGGCCACTGAACTGTACTCTTTAAAATGGTTTAAATGGTGAGTTTTGTGTTGTGTGATTTTTTTTACCATAATTAAAAACAAAAAGCTGCATGACAGCAAGTGAGGCCTGGGGATGTTTTGGCAGATGAATTATGACAATGATGAAAGTCCAAGATCTGCAACTATTTTAAAAAGTAACCATCACACAATGCACTAGGTTCAAACCATAACAGGCAAGTGATATCCTGACAGAGAGACAATAATTATACTTAATTCAACTGACAAAGCTGTGAGACTTAACTGGCATGGATGTCCTGTGGCAATTCACAAATATATAATTGAATAAATAAGCAAATATACCTCCCTGGAAAAAGTGACAGAGTGAATCAAAGTACATTTGGCTCTAAATGTGACACTTGAAACAGACCTTGAAAATATTCTCATTTTATTTTAGAGATATTCTCATTCTCATTTTAGAGACTTATGAAGAACAGTTATGACTTGCTTAAGGTTCCATAGCTAGTTAGCAGGAGAACTTGACCCAAAAGAACCAATGTCCCACCTCTTCCCACCACATGATGTTCATAGTCAGGGCAATTCCATATGCACCTCTCAAAACAGTTGTCATCTGAATGTTTGTGAAGCCAAGGATGACTGCATTTTCCCCCGAGTATCCTCTGGGCTGCTAGACTACATGTGCACAGAGAAACCTGCCGTCTACATGTCCTACCCATGTGCTCTAAATCTTGGCTTGTGCCACCACCCAAGTTAGAGAGCTGGCTCCTCTGGGACTACCTCTCTACTTCACCCCCTCCTGTTCCAGAAACCAGTCACCAAAACTTCCAGTTGTGACTTTGGAACATCTAGCAGATTTGGACTCTTTCCCGTTCTCATCAAGATTCCCTCACCTTTTATTTGCACTATTTTATACCACTCTTAACTGCCCACAGTTATCCACAGGTGAATATAACACTGACTCAAGAGACACGTGACTCTGAGGTGGAACTTAGTTCCAATCACTAGGACACCTACTATTGCTATCGATAGAATAAAATCTGGGTACTGTAGTATTCCCTTCCCTGGGTACAGTTCCAGACTAACAGTGACTACGTTTAAAAGACTCTGACCTTAACAGTGGCAACTGTGACAAAGTCTTGGTACTTTGTTCCTTCAGATGCACAGAGAGCAACTTTGACTTAGTATCACAAACAATACGGGATTATTTGGTTTCCTTGGTAACCTGCAGTTCTGCCCTAGGTGACAATCAAAGACTGTGGAGGTGCCAATTTTTTTCTAGATCTAAAAATTCTTATTCTATGAATATCTGGGGTTGTAGACAGCCTACTAAAGGGAGACTGGTACAAAAGTAAAGCTATTAAACTTTAAGATATGGGAGCAGAGGCAAAGCTGGCTGCCTGGGAGGCAATCTGGTGCAATTCAGGAGAAGAAAGATTGTTTCTTCCATGGGCAGAATATGCTATCAGAAGCGTCCAACAGCAATCCTAAATTATCATTATCAGAAGTTTAAGTTATGTTCCAGCCCATTCTATTAACAAAAGCAGAGTAGTGCTTTTTTGTTTTACAAAATGGCTACAACCTATACATATCAATAATTAAATTGTGATTTTTTTTTAGAAAATGTTCTTATATTCTCTGATAATAGATGATGAGCTATTACTGTATTGTACTATTAGGAGCACCAGTTTTAAGCACAGACATTCATACTAGAGAGCAGAGGTTAGTGTCTGATTACTCCAGCAGCTTCTGGAGGGACAGGGAGAGAAATAAGAAAATCTTCAAATGGAACCTGAAGCCCCGAGAAGCTGCCATGTCATAGCTGGTCCTTCATGCAGGAACAGAGTGCACAGTCAATTGTGACCAATATTCTTGAGCAAGATAGGCTAAGGGTGGCTACTTTCTTTTAGGTAAGATGTGTACAGTTTTGTGCTGAGGGAATATCAATGACCTCCACCAACTCCTTGCTTACAGTCCCCTTTGTTTACTGTTCCCATCAGTTTCTCTCTCTCTTTTAAGGAGTAAAGATCTTGCTAAGTTGCCCAGGCTGGAGTGCAGTGGTGTGATCCTAGCTCACTGCAGCTTTGAACTCCTGGGCTCAAGCCTCAACTTCCAAAGTAGCTAGGGCTTCAGGTATGTGCCACCGCACCTGGCTAGTTTTTGTTGTTGTTTTCTTGTACAGATATGTTGCTGAGGATAGTCTTGAACTCATGGCCTCAAGCGATCATCCCACCTCGGCCTCCCAAAGCATTGAGATTACAGGAGGGAACCTGTCACACCTGGCCAGTTTCTCTTTATACAAATGTCTCCATAAAGAGTTTGGGAGAAACTTGTCAATTGGTGTCAAAAACACACCAAAAGACACTGTCAGTGGATCTCACCATGGGCCCTGGGGTAGTAGCAAAAGAGATCAAGACATTTTCCACTGTTATTGGCTGAGCCATGTCTACAGAGGCCTGGCCCCACACAGCATCATTTGGGTCTCCAGAGGGCCTCATAAAGAGCAAGCCTTTGGCCAGGCACGGTGGCTCACGCCTGTAACCCCAGCACTTTGGGAGGCCGAGGTGGGCAGAGTGCCTGAAGTCAGGAGTTCGAGACCAGTCTGGTCAACATGGTGAAACCCAGTCTCTACTAAAAATACAAAAAAAAAAAAAAAAAAAAGACAGCCGTGGTGTCATGTGCCTATAATCCCAGCTGCTCAGGATTAGGCTGAGGCAGGGGAATTGCTTGAACCAGAGAGATGGAGGTTGCAGTGAGCCAAGATCGCACCACTGCACTCCAGCCTGGGCAACAAGCGAGACTCCATCTCAAAAAAAAACAAACAAACAAAAAACAAAAAAAAACAGACAAAAAAAAGAGCAAGCCTTCCTGCTCTGGACAGAAGAGGTGGCAGATAGCTAACCAAAATCTACCTTTGCTGCTGCTAAATGCTGGGTTAGAGAACACAGCTCAGAGTAATCGCTCAAATGGGTCTGCTTACTGCAGTCTAAGGTTAGCCACCACCCAGGGGAAGGTGAAGTCTGCAAAGCAAACACTTCCAGGTGGCAGCCTTTTGCTAGTCCAAATAAAAAATGAAAAAAGACAAGACCAAATCCTACCCCATTCACACAGAGGTGCTGTGGGAGACCCACTCTATGCAGTAAACAAGCATGGACAATGACTATTCCCACCATCTTAGGGCTCGCACCTCCTTGGTCATAGAGGAAGCGGTGGGGTGAGAGGCAGCTGTATTTAGGGAAATCCTTTATAGCATTATCTGGCTTAGAGAGGAGAGGCAGCCCCATGTTTGTCTAACTCTAAAACAAACAATGGTTATAAAACCTTATTAAACCTTGCTGGGTTAGAAAATAGAAATATCTCAAATATTGATCCCCTGCCTGCCAAGCTTTGAGTTCTAAAGGCTGTTCACTTGCAAGATCTGCTTTGCCAAGACCCCAAGGCTGAAAATCCTGCAGGGGTGCCAGGAACAACAGGTGGCTCCCACACCTGGAGTGTAGTGTGTGCCTGGGGACAGGGTGGCTGCCCTTCCTCCACCCTCAGTGTCTGTGGGAGCCTTGAGCTGCTGGCATTCTATTAAACACCACTCGGATGTGCCAGGGACAATGGTCTTCTGCCCAGAGCCTCGGTGCTTGTCCCTATTCCAGCTCCTTCTAGGGGAGGATCTGGCCCTCAACCTCTTCTCAGTTGGCTGGAGGTTCTCTCCCCTTGGCCTGGTTCCTGCCAGCTCTTTTCCTGTCTAGATTTTACCTCCCCTTCATTGGCTGGATACTCCTTGGATACACACAAGGCCCTGAGAACCACTGTCACCACATTTTCCTCCTCTCTCCCTTCCTCCTTGGATCAGATATTGAAACCAGACTTCTCCCCTTGAGTGCTGCTGACATTTTGCCCATTGAGGCAAAGAGAACTGGCAGGAAATGGGCATTTCTGCTCTCTGCAGACACTTGCCTGGCATGGCACAACAAGAACCAAGGGTGAAAAGCTTTCAGTCTCCTTGTGTTCTTCACCCTCTTCTCCAGGCCCTCTCCACAGCCTCCCATCTTCAGCGCTTTCCTTCATCTTTCTTGGACTTATGTTTTCCTTCATTCTCTACTATCCACTTTTCTTCCTCTTCCTCTTTCTATTTCTGCTTTTTCTTCTGCCTTTTGTATCCCCCTCCACCTCTACTTTCTCCCCCATATATAGTTATAATTTGATGGTCTGGATTTGTAATATAGCCCCTAAAAACCTCTCTGCAGATGCAACTTCCACCTCAAACTCTCCCTTCCAACACTTTAGGTAGAATGGCCACTGTATGTCATTCCCTGACTCAACACCCTGCACTGACTCCCTGGGGCCCACAGAATAGAGGCCAAACTCCAAGACAACAGACAAAGCCCTTCATCGTGTGGCTTCTGCCTGCCTTTTTCTCTTTTACTCAATTGTGTATTGTTCAGCAAACAAGTGAATTTGTTTACTGAGTGCTTACCATGAGAATATACTATACCAGCAGTTGCATATAAAATTAATAAGGTATGACTTTTAAAAATTTACAGGTGAAATGATATGATGTCTGGGATTTTCTTCAAAATAACCCACAGAGTGGGAGAAGAGGAGTTGGTGCAATGGGAGAGGCACAGACAAAACAAGACTGACCATAGGTGATAATTATTGAAGCTGGGTGATGGGTATGATGGAGTCATTATATTATTCTCTTTATTGCAGTATATGGTTGAAAATTGTTGTTGAAAAAATGATAGGTGAATAATAGGCGAACAGAACAGACATGTCTCTGGATTTTCTTTTCTCACAGTTCTCCATGAATATTAAGCCTTTCAGGGCCTCAAGTAGTCCAGGGTTTGCACCTCCAGGCATTTCCATGCTTCTTCCGCTTGGAACTCTATTTCCTCCATCCTTTCCTAATTGCCACATCTGGTGCCTACTCAACCTCTAAGTCCAGCTCAAACAAATAGCACTTTCTCTGGGAAGCTTTTTAAGACCCCTCCAAATCAAGGGAGGAACCCCTGCCCCATGCCCCCACAGCACCTTGTCATAACACTGCTATGGTTTGTTGTAATTGCCTGTTTAATTGTCTGTTTCTCCCACCAGGCTACAAGCTCTCAGTGCACCGGGATTGCTTTTGTCTTGCTCCCTATTTTATCCCCAGAGCCTGGCACATGGTAGCAGCTCAGTAAATATCTGCTGCATGGTTGAATAAAATGAACTGTGAGATCTCTAGTAGAGCAGCTGGCACAAACTTGGCCTTGTTGTATGGTCTGGCGTGGTACGTGTGAGGAAGGGGTGGAACTACCTTGGCACTGGCTGAGTGCAAACAGATGTCTCTGCCTGCTCCTCTGCCACTGTCAGGCATTTCCACCCTGGGCCAGCACCTTCAGGGCTAAGTCCACTTAGTGCAGAGTCCTAGAACTTTCCTGGACATAGAAATGTTGATGCTCACTTTGTAAAATCCAAGCTAATGGCCTGGTAATACTTTTCTTGTCTTTTCAGTGAAGTACAAAGTGATCTAATTGCAAATGACCAGAGTTAAGAGTGGCATTTATTCAAAAATTTTCTCAATAATACACCACCTGCATCCTTCTATATAATTATAGATAATTATAAACTATATGAAATAGCATGGTTTATTATTTAACAGGAGTGTAAAGTATGGCATCAAATGCCATACCTCCTCCTAGTTTGCTGACATGCATGGCTGGTCATATACGTGCTTCTCAGAGAGAGGCCTTTCCAGACCATTCTACCTATAATAGTGTACCCTCTACCCCCATCCAGTCTTGCTCTCTCCTGTCCAGTTTTTTTTTTTTTTTTGAGACAGAGTTTTGCTCTGTTGCCAGGCTGGAGTGCAGTGATGGGATCTCAGCTCACTGCAATATAAAATTAACATGGAATGACTTTTAAAAATTTACAGATGAAATGATATGATTTCCCAGGTTCAACCGATTCTCCTGCCTCAGCCTCCCAAGTAGCTGGGACTACAGGCGTGCACCACCAGGCCCAGCTAATTTTTGTATTTTTGGTAGAGAAGGGGTTTCACCATGTTGGCCTGAATGGTCTTGAATGAATGGTCTTGATCTCTTGACCTCGTGATCCACCCGCCTCAGCCTCCCAAAGTGCTGGGATTACAGCCGTGAGCCACCGTGCCCGGCCTCTCCTGTCCAATTTTTAATAGCATTTATGACTACCTATAATCACATATGGTTTATTTATTGGTGGTCTGCCCCACCCCTTTAAAATGTAAGCCATGTGTAAGCAGAGGCTTGTGTGGTGTTAAGTCTCCAACACATAAACCAAAGCTGGACACATGGTAGGTGTTTGATGATTGAATGAATGAATACTAGTGGTATTTATTATTACTACTATTATTATTATTATTATTATTAGACGGAGTTTCGCGTTTGTAACCCAGGCTGGAGTGCAATGGCGCGGTCTCAGCTCACTGCAACCTCCGCCTCCCGGTTTCAAGTGATTCTTCTGCCTCAGCCTCCTGAGTAGCTGGGATTACAGGCTCACGCCCAGATGCCCAGCTAATTTTTTTTGTATTTTTAGTAGAGAAGGGGTTTCACCATATTGGCCATGCTGGTCTGGAACTCCTGACCTAGAGATTCATCCGCCTCGGCCTCCCAAAGTGCTGGGATTACAGGCGTGAGCCACCGCGCCCGGCCCACAACAGCATTTTTAATAGCTACATGTTATTTTGCTGTATGGAGTTTCTTTATTGTTGGGCATTTAAGTTACTCATAATTTTTCATTATTCTGAGCACTGTTGCTATAAAAATATTTCTATTAATGGCTAGTTACATCTTTGTATTAAATGATTAATA
The DNA here is from genome assembly GCF_029289425.2 of Pan paniscus. Lineage (NCBI taxonomy): Eukaryota > Metazoa > Chordata > Mammalia > Primates > Hominidae > Pan > Pan paniscus. The sequence goes on along the minus strand of NC_073256.2, from coordinate 118,577,834 downwards.
GAATAAATTCCTTGTCAATAAATTATTAGATTCAAGAATATAAATATTATTAAGGCATTTGATAGCTTCCCCAGATACCCCATTTCTGAGTTTTTACCTGTGAAACTGCATAGATCCTTAACTCCACCCTGCTAGTGGAGGCCTACCCCTGTGCCCCGCCCAGTGGGTGGGACCTTGCCCCTCATATATCAGCCTCCCATGCTTACTTTCTGTCTGCCTCTTCCCATGACTTTCTTTCTAGATTCCCTGTCCCGCAGCTCTGACTCCTGAGGCAGACCATTTTTCTGAACCATGTTAGGCATTGCTAGACCCCTTACACAGGATCTACCCTGCCTAGTGGATGACCGGAGTCAGCTCCTGCCTTTCCCTATACCTTCCTTTCTGTGACCATTGTGGGACACCCATGTAGTCCCAAGCCATGACAAGTATTGTGGTGTCTTGGCTCTTGCGGCACATTTCTGGTCATCTCTGCAGTTTGTATAATACTGCTTCCTTAGTCATGTGCTCTTAAATGTAACTCTTAATTATAAGATTGGGTCTTTAACAAAATAGGAGCTTCTTGATAATATCAATTGGCTAGCATGAGCACTAGGATGTCTTATGGAAAAAGTAGGTGACAACCAATAACAACCCATTAACAGACTAGCATCTCTAATGACCCTAGTAACAAAAGAATGGTATTTAAACTGTTTTAAATTTTTATTGTGGAAATATACATATAACACGAAGTTTACCATTTTAAGCAAGTGTACAGTTCAGTGGCATTAAGGACATTCACAATGTTGTGCAACTGTCACCACTATCTAGTTCCAAAACTCCTTCATCATCTCAAACAGAAACTCTATAATCATTAAGCAATAATCCTCCCATTCCACACTCTCCCAGACCTGGTAACTTCTATTCTACTTTCTGTCTCTATGAATTTGTCTTTTCTAGCTATCTCATATAAGTGGAATCATACTATATTGTCTTTTGGAGTCTGGCTTCTTTCATTTAGCATAGTGTTTTTAAGGTTCATCGATGTTGTAGCATGCATCAAAATTTCATTCGTCCTTATGGCTGAATAATATTCTATTATGTGTGTATACCACGGTTTGTTTATTCATTCATCCACTGATGGACATTTAGATTATTTCCACCTTTGACTATTGTGAATAGTGTTGCTATTATTAAATGCCTAGCATTCTAATTACCCTAATTTTTAAAAAAGAAGTGAGGTATTTAACCTGTTTTTATGATTCATCTCTGTTCCAAACATGTTCAATTTTGTGTGTGTGTGTGTGCGTGTGTGTGTGTGTGTATCACTAGCCACATTCTCTCTGAATAATCAATGTTTTAAACAGTATATCTAACTAGCAGTCCAATTTTATTTTATTTACGAACTAGCCTCAGTCTGGGAATTATTTGAGGAAGTTTACAAAATACATAAGGATCAAAATAAGTAAAGAAGCCAGGCATAGTGGCACATATCTGTAGTCCCAGCAACTTGAAAGGCTGAGGCAGGAAGATCACTTGGGCCAGGAGTTGGAGGCCAGCCCGGGCAACATAACAAGACATTATCTTAGATAGGTAGATAGATAGGTAGATAGATAGATGATAGATAGATAGATAGATAGATAGATAGATAGATAGATAGATAGATAGAGGAAGATGAAGAGAAAACCAAGCATGACATTATAAAATGAAGCCAGAGGCCACAAACATATATAATGTGCCAGAAATTCTTGCAAAATTGATAGGTCACAATTTCTAAGCTTCTTAGTGACCAAATACAGAGAGAAAAGATCAGTCATCAGTCATAGGGTCTCTAAGATAAGCAAATAAACAAGCAAAAAACTATGAGTAGCTCAGGAGAAAGAAGCACATACGTTCCCAACACTGAATTGCAAGAGAAGAACCATTTGATAAAACAGATTATGTTTTTCTTAACTTTCTTATAGCAAATACAGAGTTTTATGTGGCTGTTTTTTATACTGCTGCTCAAAGGAAGCTAAAGGTATAACATAAGGGGGAACTCAGGAAAAACAGTTACAAAGGAGGCGGTAAATGAAAGCTGTCTAAATATTCAGTTCTTTGTCCACGGATGAAATTTGGACCTTAACAGGAATGAGTAAACTGCATATTCTCAAGGAATTATTTTTAATTATTTCTTTCAACTAAATTTTTGATGAGTTTAGTAGCAGAGAGTTTCATATCTTCTGAGAAGAACCTAGAACCCCTTGGCCTATGCTATTGAGTAAAAGAAAATTCACATACTAAACAATTATCTAAGCAGAAAATAGGCCTGGGATCCCTTTATCAAAATTAGAAGGCCTAGACCACATCACATGCTGGGGAAGATATGGAGCAACCAGAATTCTCACATGTTGTTGTTGGGAATATAAAATGATACAATCATTTTGAAAACGTCAGGCAGTTGCTTAAAAATGAAGTATGGCTGAGCATAGTGGCTTTTACATGTAATCCCAGCACTTTGGGAGGCCAAGGTAGGAGGACTACTTGAGGCCAGGAGTTTGAGACCAGCCTGGGCAATATAGCACGACCCTTATCTCTACAAAAATTAAAATTAAAAAATTAGCCAGGCTTGGTGGCATGCACCTGTAGTCTTAGCTATTTGGGAGGCTAAGGTGGGAGGATTGCTTGAGCCCAGGAGTTTGAGTTTGCAGTAAGCTATTATCCCACCACTGCACTCCAGCCTGGGTAATAGAACAAGACCATCTCTAAAAATAAAATAAAATAAGATAATAAAATGCACACTTATCACATGACCTAGCAATTTCACTCCTATGTATTTACCCAAGATAAATAAAAACATATGTTTTTAAAAGGACTTGCACAAGAATGTTCATAGCAACTTTGTCATAATAATTAAAAACTAGAAAAAGCCTGGTGTCCATCAGTAGGAGAATGGATAAACAAACAGAGATGCTCATACAATGAAATTCTACTCAGCAATAAAAAGGAAAGACCAGCTGATATAAACAACAGCATGGACAAATTTCAAAAACACTATGCTAATAAAAATTTGGTAGAAGAGTGAAATAATGCGAAAACTTAAAAGCAATGCAGATTTGTGTCCAGTTCCATGGATCAAGACAAATTGCCCCAGTTTTGTCATGGGGAAAAGGGGAGTAATAATCTCTGAAAGTGAAAATTAAATAAGCATTGTGTGATTTTATTTTTTTGGTTGTTTTTTGGTTGTTTGTTTGTTTGTTTTTTGAAACAGAGTCTCTTTCTGTCGCCTAGGCTGGAGTACAGTTGCACAATCTCAGCTCACTGCAACCTCTGCCTCCTGGGTTCAAGTGATACCCTTGCCTCAGCCTCTCGAGTAGCTGAGACTACAGGTACCCGCTACCATGCCTGGCTAATTTTTGTATTTTCAGTAGAGACAGGGTTTTACCATGTTGGCCAGGCCGATCTCGAACTCCTGACCTCAGGTGATCTGCCTTGGCCTCCCAAAGTGCTGGGATTACAGACTTGAGCCACAGTGCCTGGCCTTATTTTGTACTTTAAAATGTTACATATAGATTATATGTATCTTTCTGTAACTTGCTTCTTTTTGTTTAACACTGATTTGAAAGTACTTGGCAAAGATCAGTATCATCATTAGTCAAAAAAGATAATGGTTGGCAAGAGGAGAACACAGAGAAAATATGACTTAAAGAGGACATCAAGTGATAAATTTTTTGTTTTGTTACCAAAAAACATGCTGAGTAAAAGAAGCCTTACTAAAAGAATTTACACTGTATGAATTATTTCATGTGAAGTTCTAGAGCAAACGAACCAACCTATGATGAATGAAACCAGAACAGCAGTTACCTCTGGTGGGGCAAGGGTAGAGATTGACTGGGAAAGGGGAGGAGAAGACTTTCTGGGGTCATGCTAGTGTTCTCTATTTTATAGGAGGTTAAAGAGGACCAAAATTCCTCAAATGGTACCAAACAAAGAAAAATGTTAATGGTAGAACCTAGGTGGTGGGTATATGGTTATGTACTATAAAATTCTTTCAACTTTCTTGTGTCCTTGCAACTTCATTTTTGTGTTTTAAAACATTGGCCAGGCTGGATATGATGGCTCACGCCTGTAATCCCAACACTTTGGGAGGCTGAGGCAGGCGGATCACTTGAGGTCAGGAGTTCGAGACCAGCCTGGCCAACATGGTGAAACTCCGTCTCTACTAAAAATATAAAAATTAGCCAGGCTTGGTGGCGGGCACCTGTAGTCCCAGCTACTAGGGAGGCTGAGGCAAGAGAATCACTTGAACTCCAGAGGCAGAGGTTGCAGTGAGCTGAGATGGCACCACTGCACTCCAGCCTGGGCAACAGAGTGAGACTCCATCTCAAAAAAAAAAAAAAGAAAGAAAAAAAAAAGAAATGAGCCTAAGTAAAACATAATTTAATGATAAAAACTATTTTTAAAAAAAGTCTTAAAAGATACCTATATGTACTTGGAATTTTTATTATTAACCTATGGTGGGTTTTTAAAAATATTTATTAATTGTGTCTGTCAATCTTTTGAAAAAATTCAAATGAAAATAAATAAAAAAATGTAAACATCAGTTGATATATTCAACTCTGAACATTACTACTGCAGTTTTAAGTAAAATCCACAGGGTGGCAGAGAAAAGGAATCACAGAAGATGCGCACATTTCCGATTTAAGTGAATAATGGAAAATATTTTATTGCTTCTATTAATAGAAAAGATTTGCAGACTTTGTGAAATGTACTATACAGCACACAGAACTAAACTTGTAATCTAAATCTAAACTCCAACTTTTGCCTGAAGTTATTTGCTTATATAAAAAATGATGATGATTTGCCATGCTCATTTGCACAATTCTCCTCTCTTTTAGAGGTTATCTTTTATTTTTGCGTGAGAGATTATTTCAGTTAATGCTTCTCACTCACATAATGGATCATGTACATCCTTCTTCCCCTCCTCCTACCCCATTGGTCTTCCAGTGATCCCAGCCTCCCCCACTGTCACAGGGAACCCAGAAGCTCCATTTTTGAGCCTCCTCAGCTTCCCCATTCTACCGCTACCATGCATTGGAGGGTCTTTGGGGGTGAGCGCTGGATTTAGAGGCTTCCTCCAACCCTCAGCTACCCTGGACCCTTGCCCACCTCTTCCTCAGAGGCCCCACTGCAGGGGCCGGAGCCCTGTCCAGGGCTGGGTAGGGGGTCGACCACAGGTTCCCAACTCTTCCTTGCTCACGCCTCCCACACACACATCACAAAACTCTTCCCCGCACCCTTCTCTGCTTTTATTTCTGGAAATGCACAACTTGTAACTCAGTGTTTATGGGGAAAAATGGGGAAAAAATAAAATTTGTGAAGCCAGAATTCCTTTCGCAAACAGACTGATCATATCTTTGGATGGTTGGAAATGACTGTCCATATAGTAATTCTGCAAGGTGCATCATGGGACCTTGCACTGGGACACTCTACAGATTTTTCAATAAAGGAGTCAGGGCTGGGACATGTAGCATATTCAGCCAGAATATGCAAAACAGCAGCCAACTGCTCTCAGAAGCTAACTGTGCTAAGACCAAAAGCCAGCTCTAACATTAAGGTCTCATGCATCGTTTTATGTTTCGTTGAAAAGTAAATTCCTTGGCAATCCTGTGGGAACAGGACATGAGAACTCTCTCACAATTTCAGAGCTTCATGTTAGTCTCTGTTGGACTCGTCCAGCAAGTTGACTCATTCCTTTCCTAGCTAGGCAGCAACCAGATATATTGGTATCATTCAGGAACACACCCTCCCTTAAATGCTTATTCAGCTGCATTTCCAATATTTTGGATCTGCTACCTTCATTCCCATTTCAATACATATTTATGGCCTGAAGTTTTAACTCTGCCACTTCTGGATCACAATTCAGGCTAAGCATTTTATATTATGAAAAAAAGAAATGCTGTGCCAGATGGAAAATACACTTACTCTCATAATTGCAACAATAATGTAACAGCAAAAGAGAAGTTTGTCTGAAAATTACAGTACTCAGGATTCATCATATTATAACAAATGTGAATTTTACTAAATACCAAGAAAAATCAGAGATTAAAATGTACCCCAAAAACTTTGGACTCAAAAATAGGAAAAGTTCACTTTCCTATTTCTCTCAACTTACTTCTCTTTCTAGTGAGCCAAACATCTGACACATGTAAGCCATAGGTCAAAAGATGAATCGGGCAACAGAAGGAACTGAGTATATCTGTACATCCGCCACTGATATATTAAATATTGAAATATCCCCAAACTGAAAAAGTTGTTTTTAAAAAAGCCAATTTTCAACTAAGTTATAGTTTTTCATCTACGCAACTGTTTTTAACATTGTATGCTGTCTTTCCCTCCAGTTAACTGGGTTATTTTATTTACTTATTTTATAGATGTAGGGGTACAAGTGTAGGTTCGTTACATGGATATATTGTGTAGTGGTGAAGTCTGGGCTTTTAGTGTCATTGGGTTATTTTAGAAACAAGCCAACTACTTGCAGGCAGCCCTATATATGGTCAACATATGCTAGTGGACAAAATGTTGGCTTAGATTCTCCCTATGAACAAATGTAGAAACTGAGCCACAGTGAGTTAGCATAATTTGCCCAGTTGATGCAAACATTTCACATCTCCTGAATTGAGTGGTTGGTTAGGACAGTTGAGTCGACTGTAGGGCTAATGAGACAAGGCCTTGAGACCTCTTCCCTCTCTAGTGGAACAGATAATAATGCACTAACATGATCACAGATTCAAGTAAGCCAAACATCTGACACATGTAAGCCATGGGTGAGAAGATGGATCAGGCAAAGGAAGGATCTGAATATATCCATCCATTCATCCCCACTGACAGAAAGCCAAGATGAACATATAAGAACAGCTGAGGCCAGTCAGTGATGAAATTAACTACTAAGGTTGATATGTACACACACACACCCATCTTGGAAATTATAACTACACCAGGTATGCTCCAGTATCCTGATGTTGGATGCATATGTTGGATGAACCCACACATCATATCGCATTTGTCCCAAATGACACGTCATTTGCTTATGAAAGACATCCTTCATTTATTTGTACTTTAAATTCCAAGCTGCTAAAGATAGCTCTCTTTAAGGTTAACCAATTCACATTCTTTATTGACTTTCTGAAATTATATGAAAGAAAAAAAGTTAAAATGTCAGCTAAATAAAACTTACACTTGAGTAATTGGGTACTCCAAATCTACTTTGGAAATAAGACGAGTATAAACAATACATTTTTTATATGTGATACTTAGCAAAGTTGTAATATTTTTTGTTTTTGTTATTTTTTGTTTTTTGCTTGTTTCTATTATTTTTAATTGACATATAATATTGTACATATTTGTGGGGTACAGTGTGTCATTTCAATAAATCTATACCATGTGTAATAATCAAATCAGGGTAGTTAGCATATACATCACCTCAAATATTTATCATTTCTTTGTGTTGGGTACGTTCAAGATCTACTCTTCTAGTGATTTGAATGTATACAGAAAATTGTTGTTGATTATAGTCACTCTTTATTGCTATAGAACACCAGAAGTCATTTGTCCTCTCTAGCTGTATTTCGTATCTATTAACCAACTTTGGCTATCTCCCTCTCCCTCCTGCCATTTCCCACCTCTGGTAACCACTATTCTACACTCTGCTTCTAGCAGATCAGTGTTTTTAGCCTCCACATGCAAGTGAGAATATGTAGTATTTATTTTTCTGATTTCACTTAACATAATGTCCTCCAAGCTCATTCATATTGCTGTGGGTGACAGAATTTCATTCTTTTATATGGCTAAATAATATTCCATTATTTCACATTATATATATGTGATCTATATATATCACATTTTCTTTATTCATTCATGTGTTGATGGACATTTAGGTTGATGCCATATTGTGGCTATCTGCAATAAACATGGGAATGCAGACATCTCTTTGACCTGCTGATTTCCTTTCCTTTGGATATATACATTGGTGGTTCTATTTTTAGTTTTTTGAGAAACCTCCTTTCTGTTTTCCATAATGGCTGTACTAATTTACATTTCAACCAACAGTGTATAAGAGATCACTCCACTTTTTGTTTCATCTTCATCAGCATTTTTTTTTTTTTGTCTTTTTGATAATCTCACCCCAGCCATTCTCACTGGGGTGAGAAGATATCTCACTGTGGTTTTGATTTGTATTTCCCTGATGATTAGTGATATTGAGCATTTTTAAATATTCTTGTTGGCCATTTGTATGCCTCCCTTTAAGAGATGTCTCTTCAGCTCATTTGCCCACTATTTGATTGAATTATCATCATCATCATCATCATCATCATCATCATCATTTGCTATTGAGTTGTTTGAGTTCCTTTTGTATTCTGGACATTCATCCATTGTTGGATGAACAGTTTGCAAATATTTTCCCTCATTTTGCAGGTTGTCTCTTCACTCTCTTGATTGTTTCCTTTACTGTGCAGAACGTTTTTAGCTTGATATAATCCCATCTGTCTATTTTTTATTTTGTTGCCAGTCTTCTCCATAAAGTCTTTGCCAAGACCAATTTTCTAAAGCATTTTCCCTGTGTTTTTTTCTAGTAGTTTGATAATTCTGGGGTCTTACTTTTAAGTCTTTAATCCACTTTGAGTAGATTTTTTGTATATGGTGAGAGATAGGAGTCTAGATTCATTTTTTTGCATATGGATATCCAGTTTTCCCATCACCATTTACTGAAAAGACTGTCCCTTACCCAGTGAATCTTCTTAGCGCTTTGTTGAAAATCTGTTGGTTGTAAATACGTGAATTTATTTCTGGGTTCTCTATTCTGTTCTGTTGGTCTATGAGTCTATTTATGTCAGTACCATGCTGTTTTGGTTACTATAGCTTTGTAGTATATTTTGACATCAGGTAGTGTGATGCCTCCAGCTTTGTTTTTGTTTTTCGTTTTTTTTTTTAATCAAGATTGCCTTAGCTGTTCAGAGTCTTTTGTGGTTGCATATGAATTTTAGGATTATTTCTATTTCTGTGAAGAATGTCATTGGTATTTTGATAAAGATTGCTTTGAATCTGTAGATTGCTTTTGGTATTATGGCCATTTCCTCAATCTTAATTCTTTCAGTCCATGACACGGGATGTCTTTCATATTTTTGTGTCCCTTTCAATTTCTTTCATCAGTGTTTTGTAGTTTTCCTTGTAGAGGTCTTTCACCTCCTTGGTTACATTTATTCCTAGGTATTTTAAATTTTTTATAGCTATTGCAAATAGGATTGCTTTCTTGATTGTTTTCCTCTAGTTTGTTGTTAGTGTATGGAAACACTGCTGACTACTGATTTTTCTATGTTGATTTTGTATGCTTTAGCTTTTTAAAATTTGTTTATCAGTTCTAAGAAAGGTTTTGTTGGTGAAGTTTTAAAGGTTTTTTTTTTAATATATAAGATCATATTGTCTGCAAACAGACAACTTCCTCCTTTCCAATTTGGATGCCCTTTATTTCTTTCTCTTGGCTAATTGATCTGGCTAGGATTTCTAGTATTATGTTGAATAAAAGTGGTGAAAGTGGGCATTCTTGTCTTGTTCCAGATCTTAGAGGAAAACCTGTGAACTGTGCCTCATTCACTATGACATTGTTTATGGGTTTGTTGTATATAGCCTTTATTGTGTTGAGATACATTTCTTCTATACTTAACTTGCTGAGAATTTTTATCATGAAGAGATGTTCAATTTTATCAAATGCTTTTTCTGTAACTATTGAGATGATTATATGGGTTTTGTACTTAGTTCTGTTCATGTGACATATCATATTTATTAATTCACATATATTGAATCATCCTCGATTGACTATGACATTGTTTATGGGTTTGTCATATATAGCCTTTATTGTGTTGAGATACATTTCTTGTATACTTGTTGAGAGTTTTTATCATGAAGAGATGTTGAATTTTATCAAATGCTTTGTCTGTGACTATTGAGATGATTATATGGATTTTGTACTTAATTCTGTTCATGTGACATATCATATTTATTAATTTGCATATATTGAATCATCCTTGCCTTCCTGAGATAAATCTTACTTCATCATAATGAATGATCTTTTTAATGTGCTGCTGGATTTGGTTTGCTAGTATTTTGTTGAGGATTTTTGTGTCTATGTGCATCAGGGATATTGGCCTATTTTTTTTTTTTCCTTATCTTGTTTTGGTATCAGAGTAATGATGGCCTCATGGCATGGGTTTGAAAGAATTCCCATGCCTTCAAATTTCTGGAAAGGTTTGAGAATAATTTGTATGAGTTTTGCTTTAAATGTTTGGTAGAATTTCACAGTGAAGCCATTGGGTCTTTGAATTCTCTTTGATGGGAGACTATATATTACAGATTCAGTCTTGTTATAATTCGTCTGTTCAGGTTTTCTGTTTCTTCTTGGTTCAATCTTAGTATATGCATCTAGGAATTTATCCATTTCTGCTACATTTTCTAATTTGTTAGTGTATAGTTATTCATAATAGATTAAGTGACCCTTTGTGTTTATGTGTATTTGTAATGTGTCGTTTTTCACTTCTGATTGTATTTATTTGGATATTTCTTCCTTTTTCTTGGTTAGTCTAGCTAATGGTTTTTCTATTTTGTTTGTCTTTTCAACAAACTAACTTCTATTTTGTCGATCTTTTATATTTTTAAATAATAATTTTGCTTATTCCTGCTCTAATCCTTATTCTTCCCTCTATTAATTTTGGGTTTGGCTTGTTTTTGCTTTTCTAGCTCTTTGAGATGCATTGTTAGGTTGCTGGTTTGAAATCATTCTAAGATTTTTCTAAGATTTTTTGATGTAGGCATTTATTGCCATAAACTTCACTGTTAATATTGCTTTTGCTGTATCCCAAAGGTTTTGGTATGTTGTGTTTCTATTTTAATTTGCTTCAAGAAATTTTTTCAATTGTCTTGTATTTTCTTCATTGACCCATAGGTATTTCAGGAGCATATTGCTTAATTTCCAGGTATTTTTATAATTTTGAAAGATTCCCTTGTTATTGATTTCTAGTTTTGTCCCACTGTGGCCAGAAAAGATACTTTACATTATTTAAATTATGTTAAATTTGTTGAGACTTGGTTTTTGGCCTAACATGTGGTCTATCTTGGAGAATGTGCCCTATGTTAATGAGAAGAAGCTCATAATCTGCAGCTATTGGATGAAATGTTCTGGAAATGTCTGTTAGGTCCATTTGGTCTAAAGTGAAATTTAAATCCAAAGTTTCTTTATTAATTTTCTGTTTAGATGATCTGTCCAATGCTGAGAATGAGGTGTTAAAGTCCCTAACTATTAGCGTATTAAAGTCTATCTCTCTCTTCAGATCTAATAATATTTGCTTTATATACCTGGGTATATACATGTTTAGGATTGTTATATCATCTTGCTGAATTGATCCCTTTATCATTATATAATGACCATTGTCTCTTTTCACAGTTTTTGACTTAAAGTCTATTCTATCTCATATAACTACTCCTGATCACTTTTGGTTTCTAGTTGTGTAGAATACATTTTTACATCCCTTCACATTCAGTCTATATGTGTCTTTGCAGAAAAAGCGAGTTTCTTGTAGGCAGCAAATAATAGTTCATTTAAAAAAATCCATTCGGCCAGTCTATACCTTTACCTGGGTAATTTAATCCATTTACATTCAAGATTATTCTAGATAGGAAAGGATTTATTCCTGTCATTTTGTTAATTATTTTCTAATTATTTTGTTCCTTTCTTCCCTATTGTTTGTCATTGTGGTTTTCTGTGGTTACAAGGTTTGATTCTTTTCTCTTTTTCCTTTGTGTATATGTTTTACCAGTGAGTTTTATAACTTTTGTATATTTCCATGATAGTGATGACTATCTTTTTGCTTCCAGATGTAGGACTCTCTTGGGCATTTCTTGAAAGACCAGTCTCCTGGTGATGAATTTCCTCAGTTTTTGCTTGTCTGGAAAAGGCTATTTCTCCTTCATCTCTGGATGATAGCTTTGCTGGGTATAGTATTCCTGGCTGCCTTTTTTTTTCTTTCAGCACTTTTGAATATATCATCTCATTCTCTCCTGTTCTATAAGGTTTCTGTGAATAAACCTACTGTTAGTCTAATGGGGATTCCCTTACATGTGATTTGACACTTTTCTCTTGCTGTTTTAGAATTCTCCCTTTGTCTTTGACTTCAGACAATTTGACTATAATGTGCCTCAGGAAGGACTTTTTTGAGTGTATCCATCTGGGGATTTTTGAGCTTCCTGCTGGCTCTGGGTATCAATCTCTCTCTCCAGGCTGGGGAAGTTTTCAGCTATTATTTCATTAAATAGGTTTTATATGCCTTTTCCCTTCTCTTATTCTTCTGAAATTTTTATAATACAAATATTTGTTTGCTTAGTGGTGTCCTATAAGTCTTGTAGGCTTTTTTATTCTTTTTAATTTTTCTTTCTTTTCTCTGACTGGGTAATTTCAAATGACCTGTCTTCAAGCATAGAGATTCTTCCCTTTGCTTCATGAAGTCAGCTGTTGGAGTTATCTATTGTATTTTTCTATTTCATTGATTGAATTCTTCAACTGCAGTATTTCTGGGTTTTTTTTTAATGATTTCTATCTCTTTTTAAAATGTCTCATTCATATTGTGAACTCCTTTCTTGATTTCATTGAATTGTGTATCTGTATTTCCTTATATCTCATTGAGTTTCTTTAAGGTCATCATTTTAAGTTCCTTCTCTGGAAATTCATTGACTTTCTTATCACCTGATGACTTTATCACCTTGAACGTTAGGATACAAGTCATTTACTCCAAGACATCAGGCCATCTAGGGGTTTGATGTGTAATCATGCAAAATTACATGGCCTGCACAGGAACTGAGTTAAAAGGTCAGAATTATGATTTATAAAGTGTCCCAAGCAAGTGAAACAACCAACTATGGCTGTAAGGATCATGAAAAACAGGGAATCCCCCCCAGTTTACACAGACAACAAAAACTAAGTGTAGGTCACTATCTCATTGTACCCATGGATTTTAATTTATAGAGGTGACTGAGTGATGACATAGAAAGACCAATGCCATCGAAAGAATAATTTATTACTTACAAGTCCTGGGAGAAGGGGGCATGCCATGCCACAAAGAGCCACATGGGAAGCACTAAGTTTGGTTAGGAGGCATAAGCAGGAGCAAGAGGAAAGCCTAGGCCAGAGCCTTTTTGGGAGGTTCCAGGAGAATTTCAAGGCAGGATGGAGTAAACAGCTTAGAGCTAGCCAGTTTAAATAACTTCAGTGGGCTTTGGCCTACATGGGTGGTCTCTAGTTGCCTGGTATCTGGTCTGGGAATGCATTAGGGCAGGGTAAAATATTGGCTTGGTGTGTGAGAGTTAGATAGAGCAGGCAGTTTTGGATATAGACTTGAGATTGCATATGAAATGTATATTCCTAGGTAAGTTGCTATTTCCTTCAGGAATTAGCTAGCCCTGGGAGGAGCAGTCTGTCCCCAAGGCTGTATGACCTGCCCAAATGTCAAAACATCATAAGATACAGAAAATAAAAAACATGAATAACACCGTCACTGAAGTTTCAACAAGTATTTCCCCTTAGTTCATACTATTTTCTATTTATTCCTCAATCACTTAGTCTTCCTTTATAAAACATAGACATTTCATTTTTATTTTCTATGTAAATAGTAAACTGCCTTGGTTTCAAATTTTAATACAGATGGAGTTTTGAATGATTTTGATTCTGCCTTTCATAAATAAAGTTCTTTTTTAAAAAACCTGAAGTTCCTGTTGAGCCATCAATCATAGAAGTTCAAGCACTAGAAGGGGTCTTGGAAGTCACTCAGATTAACTCTTTTATTTTATATCTGAGTAATCTGTCATTAAAAATTCTTCTGAGCCTGAATGGCTTAACTACTATTGAAATCAAATATAGAATATAATTAAGCATGTAATTAAAAGTATTAATAGACAAAAAGTATTAATTGGCCAAAAAGTGGTTACATTTTAGAGTCTAACTAAACTTTCTCTCTTTTTTATTGTCTTCTCTCCTTCAAAGTAATGGTTCAAAGTGGAGACATAAAAATATCTATACGAATCATCAGAAGTTAGGAAAAACTACAGAAGCCATTCTCAGGACAGATTTCTCTGTGTGAGGTCATCCTGTTATCACCAATGCAGTCAATAGATTTCAGAAAAAATCAAAGCCATCCGTCAAATCAAGAGAGTGTTATGCTTAAGATCAAGGCAAAAGCCCTCACCCAAAAGACACCTGTATGAATTCCTACCTGAAGAAGAATGAATCACTCCGTTCTTGATTTGCGTGTTTGTTTTTGCCCCCTGCTCAAGAGTAATAATGGAAAGACAGAAAGGATGGGCACATTTAATTTGGATGCTCCTTCCTCCGTAGTTTGTTCAGCTGCCTGAGTGCCTAACTATTAGAATGGTACGTAGAGAACTCAAAAAATGGAATGGTTAAACATAAAGGCATGTCCTTACCTGGAATGAAAAGTAGAGACTCTAATTGCAAAGAGACGCCAAGGGTGCTAACAATATCTGCACTTATTATAATACCTGGACTTAATCATCCACCTTTCTGAAGTACAGAGGACTGTGAAGTCACACATATTGCCTAGAAACAAACATGGTTAGAAGATTATTAGAAATAAAAAAATCATTTTGTTTAATTTAGTTTGTGTTATCACAGTAAAAATGCACAGTTTAAAAATTCAACTAGTCCTATAGCACTAGTTATGAAAAACAGAGTTTGTTTCTTGCCAAATTCCCTCTTCTCAGCAACAGCTACTTAAAATTCCTTTTAGTTAAGTCTTTTGATCTTTATCTACATACTTCTAAATAACATTCTCACACTACTATTTCTTGAAATTTTCCCCCAGTCTTAGGCATTATCTGTGGACTTTCCACTATGGCAGATAGAATTTAGCTTTCTTTCACTTCCCCAACCCCCACCACTTGTCCCCACCACACATACAAACCTCTCATTTCCCTATCCTCCCAATAAAGTTATATTGGCATTTAGAACTGTGGTTTGATTCATATTTACATCATTATGTAAATGCTAGTCACTGCTGAGCCATGTAATACACTATCATTAACTTGTATTTCTTTCACAACATTTAATCTTCCCAGTAGCTGATAATTGTTTTGTTTATGCTTTGCTTTTTTAAAGGTTCTTATTACAAATTCGATCCAAGTTATAAAAGCTCTCCATAAATTCATACACAGGAGGTATCCTATAAATTTCATTTACTTGAAATTTCTTCAGCAAAAACTATACT
This sequence comes from Pan paniscus, assembly GCF_029289425.2. Lineage (NCBI taxonomy): Eukaryota > Metazoa > Chordata > Mammalia > Primates > Hominidae > Pan > Pan paniscus. The sequence goes on along the minus strand of NC_073256.2, from coordinate 118,562,556 downwards.
GGTTGGTCTTTAGGCTTCTCTAGGCTGCCATCTTGGGACCTTCATTCTCTTCTTGCATATTTCCTTCATCTCTCTCTTGCGATGGAGCCCACATCATCCACTTCCTTTACTCCCTCACTTTGGTGGCCCATATCCCTCAATAAGTTCAGTGAGGAAGGGTGACCAGGAGGTAAATAGTGTGACACCTTGTATATCTTTCTCTACTGTTTTCTAATTTTCAATATTGCTGTTGAGAAAACCAGTAAACATTCTGGTTTTTAATTCTTCGATGAAACTAATTTATTTTTTCCTCTCTGGAAGCTTATAGGCTATCCCCTTTATTGCTAGTGTTCTGAAATTTCATTTAGATGTGCCTTGGTGTGGGTTTTACCCATCCAGTGTACTAGCACTCTTTGGGGGCCTTCAGCTGGCAATTCGGTTATTAATAGCTCTTTAAAAAATAATTTCCTCTTAGTTTTTCTGTTCTGGAATTTCTATTAGTTGAATATTGGGTCTCCTGAAATTACCCTTTAATTCTATTGTCTTTTCTTTCATATTTTCTAACTCTTTGTCTTTTCAGTCTACAGTTGAACCATCAATGATACAAGGATTAGGGGCACCAATCTCCCCACAAAGTCAAAAACCTACATGTAACTTTTGACTCCCCAGAAACTTAACTACTAATAGCCTACCATTGACCTGAAGCCTTACCAATAATGTACATACTCAATGAACATATATCTTGTATACGTGTTATACAAATATTTTTTACAATACAGCAAACTAGAGAAAAGAATATTATTAATAAAATCGTAAGCAAGAGAAAATATATTTAATATTCATTAAGTGAAAGTGGATCATCATAAAGGTTTTTATCCTCATGATCTTCATATTAAGTAGGCTGAGATGGAGGAAAAAGAGCAGGGATTGATCTTGTTGTCTGAGGGATGGCAGAGGCAGTAGGAAATCCACGTATAAGTGCACCCACACAGTTCAAACCTGTGTTGTTCAAGAGCCAATTTTCTAGGATATTTTCTTAATTTTACCTTCCACCCTTTCTTGAGTTTCCATTTCTACTAGCAGATAGGTAGGTAGGTAGTTAGATAGACAGACAGACAGACAGACAGATGAGATAAACTTTTCCAGTATCTTTTTTGTAGTTGTTTTCTCTTATTGTTCCTTTATTTTAAAATAGCTTCCAGGACGCACCATGTTATCATCTCTGTGAGTTCGTGTCTCTCTGATGGTTCTCTTGAAGTTTTCTTCTCCCAGCATGGTTTGTTTTCTCTTGCTTTTTTCTCTGCAAGTTTGGGGACTCTGTGTTTCATATAAGAGGTTTTCCTCAAATGTTTGGTTATCCTTGGCTGTGTGCTCACATTTAAGAACAGGGCACTAGACATCTGATTGGAAGACTGATACATGCAGGTGCCACTTTTCAAAAATGGGATTCGTTGCAGGATTACCTGGCTGTGCTGTCTTATTGGGCAATCCCAAGTATCAGTATCTTTAGGTATTTCCATTGAGTTGGGTTCTAATCCCCAAGAAAACTCTTTCAGTTTTCTGGCTGGAGGTATAAGATTGTCTGTTTCCATTCTCAGAGCTGAGATGGTGAAGTGTCTCTCAACATTCAACTTAAATTTTCATTTAGTCCTCCGTTTTGCTACCCCCACTCATGCTTGCTGCCCCTTCAGTCCAGAAACCCTCTTCTCTCCTAAATCAGTTACCACTTGTTTACTTACTTTGCAGCTTCCAAAATTCTGCTACATTCTTCTCTTCTGTTTTCTTTTCTTCAATGGTAAAGGAGTTTATGCTTTCTTATAAACTCCTTTACCATTATTTTTAGTGGGATTCCAACAAAGGGTAGAGGTAAATGCATGTGTTCAAGCCTCTATCTTTAACTGGATGGCAGGGGTAATCATTTTCAAATACTGGCCTCACGGATTGTCACTGATACTTGTAATTTCATTCACAATCCACTCTCTTATTTCATCCATTTACAGATACTTATTAACTACGTGCTAGGTGCCAGGCACTGTACTAGATGCTGGTTAACAAGACATAACTCAGGACCTGAGGGAGCTCATCTTCTATGGATAAACAGGCAAGTACAACACAGTGAGATAACTGCTATTTTTAGGGAAGTACATCATAATCTGTGATACCTAGGAGGTCTCCTAACCGAGTTTAAAGGAATCATTCAGACTTACATTCATTCAACAAATATTTATTGGGTATCTACATCATGCCAGATGCTATGCTAAATACAGGCTACACAGGGATAAAAAGAACAGATACAGAACCACCCTTATAGTGTACACAGGACCACGGCTCAGCCTCAGGAAAAAGACTGCCAGGAGCCAAATCTTAGCTTTTCTACTTACTAGCTGTGTAATCTTAGATAACTTAGCCATTTTGTACCTCAGCTACATAAGAGTTGTTGAGAAGGTTAAATGAATCAAAATATATAAAGCATATATAACAGTGCCTGGTAGATAGTAAGTACAGCACAGGTGTTACAGGTTATTGTTTTAGGAATCAAATGGAAAGGAGAAATTCTACAAATTTATATATATACACATATACATTATATATACACATATACATTATATATACATATATATGTAAAACATTGCATGAAACAATACATAATATTGCATGATAAATTCAAAGGATGAAAAGTACAAGGACTCCTCATTCAGATGGGGGCTCAAGGAAGGAAGGACCTCCTTTCACTTAGCATAACATTTTCAAGGTTCATCCAAGTTGAGGCATGTATCAGAACCTCATTCCTTTTTATGGCCAAATAATATTTCATTTTATGGCTATACCACAGTTTCTCAGTTCATCACCTGCTGAATATTTGGGTTGTTTCTACTTTTTGGCTATTATGAATAATGCTGCTTAAAATGTACAAACTTTTGTGTGAACGTATGTTCTCATTGCTCTTGGATATATATCTAGGATTGGAATTGTTAGGTTATATGATGACTCTATGTTTATCTTTTGGAAAACCACCAGACTGTTTCTAAATTCTTCACCTCCTCTCCAATACTTGTTATCATCTGTCTTTTCGATTACAGCCATCCCAGTGAGTATGAAGTATAATACTATCTCATATTTTGATTTGAATTCTTTGATGACTAAGAATGGTGAGCATTTTTTCATGTGCTTATTAGCCATTTTGGCATCTTGTTTGGAGAAGTATCTAATCAGATCTGTCACCCATTTTTTAATTGGGTATTTGCTTTCTTAGTATGAAGTTGTAAGCATTCTTTATATATTCTAGATAGAAGTCATTTATCAGATATATAATTTGCAAACATATTCTCCCATTCTGTAGGTGGTCTTTTTTTTTTTAATGGCATCTTTTGAAGCACAAAGTATCTTAATTTTGATGAAGTTCAATTTATCTGTTTTTTTTTTCTTTTGTCACTAATGCTTTTGGTGTCATACCTTAAAAAGCCTTTTTTGGCCTGGCACAGTGGCTCATGCCTATAATCCCAGCACTTTGGGAGGCTGATGCAGGTGGATCACCTGAGGTGAATCACGAGGTCAACAGATCAAGACCATCCTGGCCAACATGGTGAAACCCCATCTCTACTAAAAATACAAAAATTAGCTGGGCATGGTGGCGTGTGCCTGTAGTCCCAGCTACTCGGGAGGCTGAGGCAGGAGAATCTCTTGAACCCAGGAGGTGGAGGTTGCAGTGAGCCAAGATTGCACCACTGCACCCCAGCATGGCGACAAAGTAAGGCTCTGTCTCAAAAAAAAAAAAAAAAAAAGCTTTTTTAACCCGTGATCATACATATTTACTCCTATGTTTTCTCCTAGGACTTTTATGTTTTAGCACTTACATTTAGGTCTTCTATCCATTTTGAGTTAATTTTTGTATATGGTATGAGGATAGGATTCAACTTTATTCTTTTACATGTGGATATCTAGCTATCCCAGTAATATTTGCTGAAGACTCCTTACCCCATTGAATTTGTTTGGTGCCTGTGTTGAAAATCAATTGACTATACATATGAAGGTTTATTTTTAGACTCTCAATCCTATCTCATTGATTTATATGTCTAATCTTATTCCAGTACCACACTGTTTTAATTACTATAGCTTTGTAATAAGTTTTTAAATTGGGAAATGTGAATCTTCCAATTTTGTTCTTTTTTCAAGGTTGTTTTGGCTATTCTGGGCTCCTGGAATTTCCATATAAATTTTAGAATAAGCTTATGTAAAGATACCAGACAGGATTTTGATAGGGGTTGCACCGAATCTGTGGATCAACTTGGGAATTACTGCCATCTTTACAATGTGTTCTGATCCATGAACATAAGATACCTTTCCATTTATTTAGGTCTTTAATTTCTTTCAACAATGTTATTTAGAGTTTAGAATACAAGTTTTGCACTTCTCTTGGTAAGTTAATTCCTAAGTATTTTATTCTTTTTGGTGCTATTCTAGTAAATCACATTATTTTTTAAGCCTATTTTTAAAGTCTCTGAAATCAAGCTGTATCTTAGAATCAAGGATATCAGCATTTTGTCATAGTTCAGTTGGCAGTATTTTTTAATCTTAGTGGACATAAATGTGACTTACAATTAATGGCTCCTTAGACTCAATACAATATGCTATTAAATGTGAATGTCTATAAGACATCAGAGGGGAGATGAGTAGTAGGCATTTGGATATGTCAATTTGGAGATAGAAATGTGGGGGTCACCTGAAGCTTGCTATTTAAAGGCACAACAGTGAATGAGATTCCTTTGGGGAAAGAATATAAAGAAGACAAGATGATCTAGGTTGCATGTGTGAGAAATCTCAACAAGCAGAAGCAAGTGAAAGAGAAAGAGCTGGTAAAAAATAAATAAATAAAAATAAATCCATTTCTGTTCTAACTTTATTGTTGCCATTATTGCTGTTGCTATTATTTGCCACTAAACATTTGTCAGAATAGTCTGTTTATTGGGAAAATAATATGTTGATTAATCACCAATTCTTTCATCCCCCCAAATCCTACATGAATACAAATAAACAAATAAGCCTTTCAGGTCTTTAGAGAAGCATTTTAATCTGATTGAGATTTTGGATAGAAAATAGGCACATGTTTATTGCATCTTAACCTTGGGTAATTGTCTAAAGGCAGAAGAAGAAAAACAGTCAGGAGAGTTACTGTAGCATTCACAATTAAAGCCAGCAATGTGTATAAAAATGCTTCCAAGGAGTTCATATCACATTTGCTGTCACATTTCTATAACATAAGTAGGACACCAGCTGGTAGTAATGCTAATTCATCCGCCTTTCATTTACTGAGTGTCACTTCACAGATGTTGAATCTTATCCATTCCTTGTTTTTTTTTTTTTTTTCAAATTCCCTAACCATCACATAAAGTTACCATTATGCCATATCCTCTAGGCAGTGGTTCTCAATCAGGGGAGACTTTGACCCCCTGAGAACATTTCACAATGTCTGGAGACATTTTTAGTTGTCACAACTGGAGATGAGGTGCTACTTGGATAAGCAGGTAGGAGACAGGGATGTTGCTAAACATCCTACAATCCCCAGGTCTCACAGAGCCCCATAATAAAGAATCATCCAGCCCAAATTTCAACGGTGCTGAGATTAAGAAACACTACCTATGAGGGTAAGTTACATGATAAGTACATGAACTTTCTGGGGGCAAAGTCAATAGCTTTCACCAAATTCTCAAAGGAGTTATGACTCAAAAACTTAAGAAACACTAGCTTGAATACATATTTCATCTAGGCCATGGTAAAGAGTGACATATTAACCTACTTCACAATAGGAGTCACCTCTTTAGTTAAGAAGACATATCTCTGCCACACAAATTTCACTGTCCCTTTCCACTGTCTACTGTCATTCATGGCTAGATAAACACAGATCTTTGAAGTTCCCATTTCTAGGGCCAACAAGCACCCATCCCTCTATCAGCCAGATTAACACAATCATTAGGGTTACAGTGACTATTAGTGACTAAGCTAGAGCTTCATGATATGTCAATTTAAAAGCTGCTTTCTTCAGACATACTCGGTTCATTTGATCAATATCCATTTATTCAATGTCTACTATGTTTAACATACTGCGTATTCCCTGATGAAAATAATCTTACAATCTAGGACTAGAGAGTAATTTAAAACTGCAAGAAGGAAGTCAGAGCATAAAAAGTGAAGGTGAGAGAAGCTGAAATGAGAATGAAGAGGGAGAACTTAACACCCGGATCACTGCATGCCATGTTTCATTTCGTATTTTTCTCCACTCAAATGCAATAGGCAGCTAACTCCTTCCTGGCTAGTTTAAACAATTCTGTGGTATCTATAGCCCAGTCCAAGTCATTTGGGATATACTAATATTCAGCCAACATTTCCTGGGCACTGCCACGCAAACTTGGGAAACGGCACTACAGGCAAGGTGAGAACAGCCAATGCAAACCCTTTTTTTTTTCCTCCTTTGTCACTAGTAGTTCTAATTAGAAACGAATGTGGCGGGGGTCGGGGGTAAGTATGCACAATAAAGCTGATGTCTAAAGTACTGTTTCCAGATATTCAGCAATTTTAATCATGGTTATAATCGCCATTGCTCTTGTCAGATATTGAAAGTTTGCTGCCACTGCCTGTAAATGGAGAGAGAGCGCGCGCAAAGAACTTTAACCATTCCCCGAAGGATTAGCAACTCAGTACCGTATATTGTTAGCAGTCAAACTAAACCCCTCTGGGAAGCCTGGCCAGCAATTTTTTTTTCTTTTTTTTGTTTTGTTTTTTTAGGCAGGGTCTCACTCAGTCGCCCAGGATGGAGTGCAATGGCGCGATCTCGGCTTACCGCAACCTTCACCTCCTGGCCTCAAGCGATTCTCCCACCTCAGCCTCCCGAGTAGCTGGGACTACAGGCGCGGGCCACCATGCTCCACTATTTATTTTATTTCATTTTATTTTTGTGGAGACGTGGGTCTCGCTATGTACTCAGGCTGGTCTGGAACTCCTGGGCTCAAGTGATCCTCCTGCCTTGGGCTCCCAAAGCGCTGAGATTACAGGCGTGAGCCACCGCGCCCGGCCTAGCCAGCAATTTTTAATACGACTTAGGCTTGAATCTTGAACTCACTAAAAGCCCCCAGCTTGGGAAAACACCTGGGGTTTCCAAGGGAGTGAGGTAAAGGGCGGCTGTGAAAGAACAAAGGCTGTGCGTCCGCGTTCAGAGCCGCTGGGCCGCCGGGCTCGCTGGGGGCCGGGGCCGCGGTGTCCTGGGTGGCGGGGCTCCGGGAATGTGACTCAGCCACCGCGGCCCCGCGATCCGCTCCCGGGCCAGCGCCTCAGTCGGTGCCGAGAGGGCGGCGCCGAGACGGGCGCGTCAGCCTGGGAGGAGCGGGAAAAGGGGCGCAGCGCCTGAGGCCCGGCCGCCGCCCGAGTGGATGAGCGAGCGAGCGACTTGTGAAACACGCCGCGGCCCGGTCACCAACCAGGACCGGGATCACGTGGCTCCCAGGGCTGGGTGAAGAAGCCGCCCGGACCGAGCGCGCCGGAGAGGAGGGGCGCCTGGGGACAGAAGGCGACGTCCCCTGAAGTTTGTGTCAGCCAGGACCCGCCCCCTCGCGCTTATGTAATAGGGGCGCGCTGCCATTGGCCCGCGCGACCAGCCAGGGCGCAAGCGTGCGAGCGGGGTGGGGGCCAGAAGGAGGCAGCCGCAGAAAGGCACATGGGCGGGGCTGCGAGGAGCAGGCGGGGCGGGGGCGCCGAGGAGAGCGGCGCGGCGTGCGCGGGCACGAGGCGTAGTGGCCTCCCCTAAGGCTGAGGCGGCGGCGGGCGCGCGGCGGCGGCGGGCGTGCGAGGTTGTTGTGCTCCCGGCTCTCGTGTTTCCCCTCCTGAGCGGGTGGAGGAGGCCCAAGCGGTGCTGGCCGCGCTCCCCCTTCCTTTCCCTCCGGCGTCCTCTCCCGGCCCTCTCGCGCTGCACTGTCTCTCCGACGCAAGACTGTCCCGGCCCGGGTGAGCGGCAGCGGGGGCGGTGCTGACGCCGCGGGACGCCCGGGAAACGGGGCGGGGGCCGGCCAGCGGGGGGCGGTGGGGACCGTGGGACTCGCCGCGGGTCGCGAGGGGTCGCGGGGGGCGGCAGGGCCCGGCCCGGGGCGGGCCGCGGAAAGGGGGTGAGTTCGGGCGCCTGCCAGGCCCTGCAGGTGGCCGGGTCGCAGGCCAGCCGCGGAAGCGGAGCGGTAACCTTACCCCCGGCGACAACCGCCGGTCGGCTGCCAGAGTGTGGCGCTCCCGGTGGACGCAGGGGCCGGGTTTCGGGCAGTCTCGGCCTCCAGGAGGCGCGTCTTGGTCCAGGGTCCGTGAGGACTGGCTAGATGGGGGCTGCGTGGCCTTTGGTGGCAGGGAGGAGGAGGGGGTCTCCGAGGCGGGAGAGGCGGGTTTGGGAAGGAAGGTGCGCCAGGCTGAAGCTGGGGTCGGAGAAGTGTTGGGTGGAGACCTCACTCTGGGTGCGTTCCTCCTCTCCTCTCCCCAAAACGATGGTGTTAAAAGCTAGGGTCAGGATGTGGAGCGCTGCCTGGGCCTCTTCCTTTCCGATGGTTATGGAGAATGAGCCTACTTCCTGGACCCAAAATCCTTTTCTTCTGTTACTCATTTGTGTTGGTTTTAAAAGGAGCTTTGGGGCAGAGCTTACTTGTTGCCTCCTACGAGAGCGCCTCATTTTAGAACTCGTTTCTTCCACTACTTCCCTCTTTGCAGCCCCCTCGGAAAACCACACTGAGAGTTGCATTAAAAACCAGCATGTAGGTATATGTAAGTGACTTTTTCCCTCCAGTTTGTCGCATTTAATCAAGGAGCGGTTGTAGCTGCCTACGATTTTGTAGAAAATTGTGTTGGCTTGAGAGCAAGTCCTAAGTTGAGCTGTCCAAAAGCAGGTGGTTGGTTCGTTTGAATTTCTGCTTTCAGAAAGGAAATCGATGGGGCGTGTTGTCAGAAGTTAGGGGCCTACCTCATGCATTTAGCTTATTTTATTCCATTTCCTTTACCTGGTGTTAAGTTTTCTGTCTTCAGAATAAGAACAAGTGACTACTGTCTTTATTAAGTCTCTTCGGTCTTTTTGGTTGCTGTTTGGTGACAATGGAAAATGGGTTGAATCTATTGTGTAATGTTATATTTTAGGGAAAGTCCTAAGTGCAAAAGTTAAAAATAATTTTGTGTGTCTAATGACATTGCTTTGTACGAGTCACAACATGGAAATATCAAAATAGCTAGTAACTTCTAGAAAGCAAAGGAACTTCTGAAATTAGTGGCTTACCATTTTTGAAGATTTTTTTTAACATAAAACAAGATTTCCCACAAAATCATTGTATTAAGATACATAAAATACATTGTGTCGAAGAGTTAAGATGTGTGAGAAGACTGGCTATTTTGTTACAAGGTCCTGATAGTAAGACATTGAGACAAAAAACCTTGCAAAACATTGGTATACATAAAGGCTGATCACGTGACTACTGTCGTCCAAATAATACATAAGTATCCAAACCTGTTTCCATGGGAATAGGTTTGTAAGCTTGCGGTAACATCGGACTTAAATACACTTTTTTTAAAAATGTGCCATTTGGCTTAGAATTAATAATTTTTTTAAAGCAAAAATGGAAGCTTAGTCTTCAAGGACTGATAACAGCTGGTAATATTTACCATTGTTTGGTGGGAATAGGGTTCTCATATTAGGCTAGCACGCTAAACATTTTCAATTACGAAAATGTATTAGGCTCGTATGCTACCCTTATATGAAAACCCCATATTTCCTCAGTTGAAATAGTCAGCTGACTATCCTGAAAAGCATTGACCCTCTTTTATATTTTATCTGACTTTCAGTTCATTTTTTTAATGCTAGTGGGAACTTCTCCAATCAGTGTATTTTTTTAGTTTCCTTTTTTGGGGAACAGGAGGAGCTCAGTAATTTTTATGAAATGCTTTGACCTCATATCCATTAACTAATTATGGTCCTAGTCAGAAGAAGCTAGCACCCTTCCCTGGTGAAGTTGATACAAATCCATTGTATGTTCCTGTCCTGCAATGATTTACATTCAGTTACAGTACTAGTCAAAACTATATATATATGAATTCTACTTAGGATCCAATTTTGATATATTTAAAAAGCAATTGAGACTCATGATAGACTTTATGAGCAGGTTTAACTTGTGTGGTCGAATAAAAGCCTTTAATTTAAATGGAAAAGTAAAAGTAACTTTTTTCAGTGACTTGATTTTTTTTTGTTTTAATCCATTTGGGTTCACGTCAGATCATCGGTAACAAAAAGTGGTATCTTTCAGCTTTGTAAAAGAACCCTCTTAACCAAGTTCATTCCCTCAAATGGGAACTAACGTCTAGAGAGCAAAGAAACTTCTGGAATTAGTGGCTTGCTGATAATCTCATTTTATAATTTGTTCAGCAATCCAGCAAGACCAACTTTTTAAAAAAATTAATAACAGTAGTTTTATGAAAACTAAGTAAGAAAACAGTTTCCACCTATTTCTGAGGTCTCCTTTAGAAGGAGTAACAGACAGCTTTTATTTCTCTTAAAGTTATAAAAATCACAATCGCAAGTCACAATGAATACTGGGAAGGGAAATTACTTTTGCAGAGTGATCAAGTAAATGATAGCGGGGGCTAAACTTTTTTAGTAAACTTGTGAAGATTACATACAGTAAAGTGCATAAATCTTGAGTGTACAGTTCAATGAATTTTTATAAGTAAACACACTTGATTCAAGAACATTTTCAGAACCCCGTAAGTCCCCTTCATGTCCTGTCTTCCCAGTCATTACCCATAACCCCCAAGGTGACCCCTTTCACTATAGATTAGCTTTGCCTGTTTTGAACTTTAAATAATGTATATTCCCCACAACTGGCTTCTTTCCTTTAACATTGAGATACAACCAAGTTGTTACTTGTAACAATTTTTTGTTTGTGTGTTTGTTTATTTATTTTTGAGACCAGAGTCTCACTGTCGCCCAGGCTGGAGTGCAGTGGTGCCATCACGCATCACTGCAACCTCCGCCTCCCGGATTCAAGCAATTCTCCACCTCAGCCTCCCAAGTAGCTGGAATTACAGGTGCCTACCACCATGCCTGCCTAATTTTTTTTTTTTTTTTTTTGTATTTTTAGTAGAGACAGGGTTTCACCATCTTGGCCAGGCTGGTCTTGAACTCCTGACCTCATGATCCACCCGCCTTGGCCTTCCAAAGTGCTGGGATTACAGGCGTGAGCCACCGCGCCTGGCCACAATTTTTTAAATGCTGGGTAGTATTCCGTTGTATAAATACTATAAAAATATGTATACAAGTTGTGCATCCGTGTTACTATTGATGGGCATTCAGATTTTTTCCAGTTTTGGAATGGGCACTCAGAACATTTTGTACATGTCTTGGTGTACATAACATTTGCATTTCTATTGGGTATATACCAAGAGTGGAATTGCTGGCTCATAGAATAAACAGCTACCAACTAGTTTTCCACAGGGTTGTGTCAATTGATACTTTTGTAGCATTTACATGTGGGAATTTTAATACCTATAAATTTTTATTTGCCAGATATTTCTATAAAACTTAAGGCTTCAATTCTAAGAACGTTCTTATGCTTTGATTACTCTGTATTAGAGTAAATAAGCCACTCTAATGCTTCACCTTCTGTTTTTAGATATGGCTCGTGGACAGCAGAAAATTCAGTCTCAGCAGAAAAATGCCAAAAAGCAAGCTGGACAAAAGAAGAAACAAGGACATGACCAAAAGGCTGCTGCCAAAGCTGCCTTAATATATACCTGCACTGTCTGTAGGGTAAGGGGAATTGAATTGAAAGATACAGCTCTCCCGTGGGCAGTTTTGGTTTGAATAGATTAAAATTTTGAAACCATGGCAAAATAGATGCTTTACGTGAAATAGTAGGTTTGAGAGCTGATTATTTTAGGTATCTATTTTCATTCACCCTTTCAACAAATATTTTTTGAATGGCTCCTGTGGCCAGGCAAAAATCTCTAGGTGCTGGGAAAAAAGAGTGAACAAAACAAAATTGCTTTCCTCGTGTAAAATAAAGATGTCTTCATAAGGGCATATAATACACTTCACTAGCACATCATATAACTCTACACTCTTAGAGCTATATAATATGCTAGTAAGTATACCTCTAGTTATATAATTGGTTTTTTTCTTCACTAAATTTATAATTAGGATGTCTGTAAAACCATATAGAGTATAATCACGTTGAGAGCTTTTCCTAGAATTAATGTGTTGTATTAGATTTGAAGAACTGTAATAATAACAGCTACTTTTGAGTGCTTACCATATGCCACACATAGAGCCAGGTGTTTTACATGTATTCACCTATTTAATCCACATAACAACCCTATAAGATAAAGTACTTTTATTGCTCTCATTTTACAGAAGAGTAAACTGACTAATGGAAATTAAACAATTTGTGTGGGGTCTCCCAGCTGGTTAGTAGAAGAGCTGGAATCTGAACTCAGGCAGTTCAGCTCCAGAGTCCACCCTCTGGACCACTACTGTACTGCCTCTCAAAGAAGTACTTCTGAAATTCCAAATCAGAGCCTCTTGCCTGTTTGTTTAAGCTCATTACCCTTGAAGTTAGTGAGTGGCAGTACCAAAGGAAACCATAGTGGAGTTAGTACACTACATATACACTCAAAATAATGAAATTGAGCAGCTTGTGATTGTTTGGAAAGAGGCAGGGTGCAAATTTTAATCAACTAGTAATGAAGAAATACCTTAATCTAAATGTGGTAGAGTAGTTACACATATTTAAAAACTCAAAACCACAGACTTTTATTTCATATTTTGTGTAATTTAATGGGTTAAGAATAAATAATTGAAGGTTCTTGCCAAGGGAAGTCAGTATAGTATAGTATTTGAGAGGTCACATATCTAGTACTAAGTTAAAATAAGGTCTTGGGCAAATTAAACTCTGGGTTTTAGTTTCCTTATCAGGTAAAATGATGCTAGTAGGAGCTAAAGATTACTTTGAAGGTTCTGTGGGAATTAAGGTAACATGCTTAATATAATAAGGGTTCAGTAAATGTTACCTATTGTTTGCTGTTAATCAGATAAGCAGAATACATTCTATGTGACCTACCTTTCTTTATAGGTGAAATGTGGGAACGTTAGGAATTTCTTTACCACAAAGTCCCTCTTCATATGCCAGTCACTAAGTTGTAGGAATTTAAAGGTGTTTTTGGGATAATTGTCTATCCTGAGAAGGTTCAGGATTCTAAAAAGTAACACATTTTTATTTTATAAATAAAGTCTAGCTCTCTTTTGCACAATTTTTTTGTTAGACACAAATGCCAGACCCTAAGACCTTCAAGCAGCACTTTGAGAGCAAGCATCCTAAGACTCCACTTCCTCCAGAATTAGCTGATGTTCAGGCATAAGGTTGTTTACAGGTAACTCACCTCTTTTTCTATTGGTTTGTTAATATCAGGGTTGTATACAAGACCAAAACTGTCTTCACTTATTGTGAAATTAATTTCTGCCTTCTGAGATTTTATTGCTTCCCCTTTTTAAGTTAATGTGTAACTGAAAAGTCCCTTTTTCTCAGACTATTTCCTTTCAATGCCTTTGAAACATCCACATTTTTACTACTGTAGCCAAAAATGGGGAGATGAGTACATGCTAGCCATCTCTGATCAAAGCATGGAAGGAACTTATCAGTTTAAAGAAAATAGTGATTACAAAGTTATTTGAGAGTTTCCCTCTAAAAACAATGTACACCAATGTTCCTGAGCACCTCTTTACAATTAGTTTACTTATAGTACTTAGCAGAGGTTCTTTTTTTTTCTCCCCCAACCTATCCCCTTAGCAAAGCTTCTGAGTATTAAAATATAGGGCAAAATGTAGATGTAGATATGTGCTATATAAATTTGTTTATAAATTTGTTGGTTGAAAGTTATCACTTTACACATTACATTTGGTTGGATTTTTTTCCCCCTAAATAGTGGAGTTGGTGGTGGGTGCGTTGTGTGTTTCAGAATTCTTTCTTTTTAAAATAAATTCTTCAGAGTTCTGTATATAAAGTCGAGTTGACAAGTTTACCAGATATTATCTTCATAGTGTTTCTTCTTAGTTATTTGAAATGCATATAAGTTGCATTTGTGCAATGGTAACATTCATTGAAAATTTTGCTTATGTTTTATAGGTGAATTCACGACACCTTTGACTCTTCTACTGTCTCAGACCTTAGGTAACATACCTGCAGCTGCTTTTCTAACAAACTGTTGATCAGCAAAAATAAAGGGGCTACAGAAACACTCATTTTTATGCTGTTCCCTTTTGGGCTTCATGCAAAGACAATTCTGTGTAAATGTACAGTTGACTCTGATTTGGAAATATGAAAATCAGTCCATCCTTGTTATAAAAAATTTTTTTACAATTGTAATTATATTGATGTTCATATTGTGTAAAATAACTCATTTAATAAAATAGTACTTTGATTTACGACATCACAGGATAAATGGTTTTAGAAATTCTGTTCTAACTTTCCACATTATTTGCCTTATAAAAATCTAATGAATTCATCAGCTAGAATTGCAAGTGCAATTCTTATATCCCTTTCTCTGCTCAGTGGCAGGTTCCTTAGTTAAACTAGAGCAGACTGATTCATTAAAATTGTGCATACGATTTTATGGGCAGCTGATGATCTAGGTGAAAAATGACTTATCTGCTGCCTTAGTATATTGCGGTTATGTGTCATTGTACCCCTCTGGTCATTTCCTGTGTTTGAGTTGGAATATTTAAAATTGCAGTATGACCTGGCTGTAACTGCCAGTCAGGTGTACCCTGTAGATAACTGATAGCTTCCTAAAAGCGGTTGGATTGTCAGTGAGCCCTTCTGAAAGGTTAGGTTCTGATGTATATGCCGTAATGAAATAATCATTAAGCCTATTGTTCAATGCAAAATATGGAACAAATGTGAACTGGTAAAGGTCGATCTTGATACTATATTCTTTGAAAATTCTTGAAGTTCTTTAATTTGAAATTGAAACATTAATTTTTGAGGTTTTTGGAAGTTACTATTTGGCCATTTTTACAAATGGATTTTGCATTAACAGGAAGATTGGAATGACTTGTGGCTGGATTAATTCCCAGAACCCTCTCCCTCCTTTCTTTTCTAAGTGAGTTGTTGATTTTAGGAGTTTGCTTTGTGCTGTTACCTAAAATCAGAGACTGGTGTACAGTATGACTTCCATCTGAACTTGAAAAGTATTAAAATGGGTCAATATTCACATTCTTTTAGATCTCAGGATGGGAAAATGGGTTTGTTCAGATGGATATGGTAAATCTTACCCAATTAAGGAAGGCTAATTTTAGAGTTCTTCTAATTTGCTTGTGTCAACTCTTAACTTGTAAAACTGCTGTTAACTCGGTTTAAATTTTTAAATTAATATAATAGGAAGAACACTAAAATACTTACTGGTAACTGCTTAGAGCCATTTATCTGATCCTGTGGATTACAGAATGCATTCCCTCTTCTGCTGTAACTTATCATTGCTTTGTTTTGTAGCTCTGCATATTTTGCCCACCTTGTCTTCCCTGTAAGTTTAAGACGTTTCCAAGGAAAAGCTTCAGGGCTGATAGTTTCTTAGCAATTCCTATTCTTATGCCCTTACTTTAAAATAGTCCTTTTATTTTGTGTATTTTATTTCCTAAGTTTCAGATGTAATATCTGTTGTTTCCTAACATGTCGATTACCAGAACGTTAGAATTTTACCTAATTTCTTGTGGATATTGCAGAAGTTCTGGTTAAATCACAACTTAAAAGTTTTTAAAAGTGCTTTGAGCATATGTATATGTTTAGTGACAAATCATATAAAACCATTCACAAGTTTTGGTTTTTTGTTTTTTTTTTTCGTTCGTTTTAGTGACTAATTCAGGGTGAAAGTTTTTTTGTTCTTGTATTTAACCCTTTTTTATAAGCAGCTGAAGACACCATATTTAACACTATATCTCAGTGATAGGGAAATAGCTGCATTGATCTTACATGAGCATATTCATCCTTATACTTCATGAGGGGATTATTAGTACAATCCCCATTTTACTGTGTTTGAGTTAAAAACCAAACATCCCTGTAATTTAATTTGAAGATTCTTTAACAGATTGCAGCAAAGTTCATTATAAAACTGTTATGGTGTCTTCAAAGACTTGATAAAATACAGTGAGAGAGAATTGGTCCATTTGTATGCTGTATTTCTATTACTTGCCAAAAGGAATGGGGTTAAGATTAAACTTGTTTCCATTCTCTTCACATGGATATACATCCCCATGTTTAACTGACACACTGGGGGCTCAGTTGTGTGCTGTAATGTCTTATTAAAGAAGATATTAAAGAAAACTAAACTAGTCTAATTTCTTCTACATTTTAAGAGGTTTTTACATTCCCACTTTTTTTTTCTCCTTTCTGAGCTTAGAATTGGCTCTTAAGTATAGGTTGGTAGATTTGAGGGTAGCAAGAGATTTCTTTCATTTCTCGTTGTTTTCCCTGCAGTCTTTCCCTTTTTGAGGTCTGTAGAATACTTGGGTGGGAAAAAACGTGTCATTTTGAAACCTTACTGTATAGAATAAGTGTGAATTGTTGGAAAGGGGGAAGTGATTGGCTATTAACATAAAAATACAATTATGAAAAATACTTAGGTCAGTTAATTGAATTGGATGGGTAAGTCCTTGATGATATGGTAAGATTTGAAGTTTTAGTTTTATATTAAAGATACTATATAGGTAATTAATGACATCATAATTCAAACCTGAGATGCAGCATAAGATAGAATTTATCAACATTACTATTTTACCTAGGAAAACCCGTGTTTTTAATTTTCATTAATATGTGTAATGTGGCCAGGTGCAGTGGCTCACGCCTGTAATCGCAGCACTTTGGGAGGCTGAGGTGGATGGATCACTTGAGGTCAGGAGTTCGAGACCAGCCTGGCCAACATGGCAAGACCCCATCTCTACTAAAAATACAAAAATTAGCGGGGCCTAGTAGCACATGCTTATAATCCCAGCTACTCAGGAAGCTCAGGCAGGAGAATGGCTTGAACCCGGGAGGCGGAGGTTACAGTGAGCCAAGATCTTACCACTGCACTTCAGCCTGGGCAACAGAGCGAGACTCTGTCTCTCTCTCTCTCTCTCTACATATATATATATATAAAATATACTGTACCTATTTTTAAATGTGGATAAAGGCCTTTTTCTATAACACAGTGATCAAACACAGTCCAAACTATAACTGAAATACTATATTTAAACTACTCAGTCTGAATTAATTCATTTGTACTAGATTTCTGGTTTTTTGGAAAGTGTTTGGTTTAGTTTTGGTCAGAGTACTTTTTTGGTCATGTACTTTTTAACAGTATATGGCACTGAAGATCAACACCAGGGAGTTGTGTTTACTGTGACTTTACATTCTGAAATAGTTTAGGCTACCTTAATTTTATTTATTGTAAAAGTTTCAGAAAAATCTTAAGAGCCTTCAATTTGTAGGTTTAATGAAAACATCTGTCTACTTAACAAAGAAAATAGACTTTTTTAAATAAAAGTTCAACCTGTCATTTTTAATTGTAGATTGCCATGTTAAATTGAAAATATTTTTTATTTTAAATGTTGTTTTGATAAGTTTTTTTTACCGAGGTATCCTTTTTTTTTTTTTTTTTTTGAATAGCCATTTTTTAGCTTCTATTCTTTGAATACCGTATGGCTCCAAATTTAAAATCTGCACATTCAGAGACATACTTTGGTCATTTCTTTATATTCACATGGGGATATCTTCAGTATGAAGTAATTGTTAATTCTGTCATTAACTAATATTATTTGAGGGTTGTAGGGAGGAAGAATATCTTTATCCCAGATCTTTCTAGGATGAACTCTTTGAGAAGTTTAAGTCACTAAGGTATTTATTGAAAATCTTATATGTGAAGTTGCATTGTGAGCTGTAAAGTATTATATAAAAGCAATGTATTATACAAAGAAATATAGCAAAGTTCCCTAATCTTTGGAAATTCAGATGCATTCTGGAGATAATACATATATTTATTTACATAATTTTAGGCTATATGGCTAAGTGCTTGGTGTGTTTTATAGACAATAACTTAATGAGGTATATGTACATGTGTGCATTTATGTGTATATAGGATGGCTTTGGGTTGAAGAGGGCAGTCTGTGCCTGGAAGTATGGGGAGTCAGCTGAGGGAGGAGTAGGAAGGAATAGGGAAATCAAGGTGTGGGTGGCTGATTGAGCAAAAGTACATAAAGTTTCTTTGAGAGAAAGTGAGTAGGCAAGCCCGAGCACAAGGCTTGTGAATGAGAGCCTTTGATCCCGTGGATGAGAGTGGGGAGAATCGTTAGAATGGGACCAGATTGTGCAATGCGTGCACACTGCAGAAAATTGTTCAAATTACTCCTGACACTGGGGACTCTTTCAGGGTTTGGGAACAGGGGAGTGACATGATGAAAGTATGTCAGGAAGATTTATATTTATTAATGAAATACTGTGTCGATACTGGTTTGATGGAGATCTTCTTACAACCTCTTGTATGTTTCTCTATTTAACAGTTTACTATCATAATACAACTTTTGGTTATTCTAGGTTATTATGAATATAGATTAATGGGCAAGAATTTTGCTGTGCTCTAATGCAGTGATACTACTAATGCCCAAAAAGCTGTATTTAGGGATGTTTGTCCCTGCACTAAATAACCCCAGACTATAGTGTGGCTATACACGACATTTCTTGTCTTCTACTTCACTATAAAAGTAACACATTTTGAAATATATCTCATATATAAAAATTTGAAGACTGTGGTAAGGTTGAATTTTACAAATTTACCAGTACAAAACATTTTGAGGAATAGTATCCATGTCTGTCTCTCTCTCTCTCTCATTCTTACCACATAGATTTTTTTAAGTTAATGCATGTTTTTGAATTTTGTAGTCACTTTTTTCATATTATGTCTTTGTACTCCGCCATTTCATTTAACAACATAACAGGTGGATTTTTCGTGTTATAAACTGTGCTAAGTGGAATTTTTGTGGCTGCATAATGATCCATTGGGTAGATTACCTGTAGTTTTTTTTTAACCATTTTCCTGTTGTAAGACATTTAGGTTTTCTCTAATTTGTGCTGAAGGCTTCATTTCTACATTTAGAATTACACATCATAAAACTTTAAAGCTTTTCTGAAAAGTGTACAATACTTTATTAAAATAGCAAATGAGAGAGAACCAGAGTTGCAGACCGTATAGTATATAGGACCAGGCAATACTTGACCAATGATGTTTTGCATGTTACTGCATTACCTTTGTTTGAATACTAGCACTTTTTCCTGAATTTGGTAGGTTAACCCTTGTATATTTCCTTGATTTCTAGTGGAGCAGGAATATTTTAACTGCATTTGTTAGCCAGATACAGTTACTATTTTGTGAATTGTCCATTGCCCATTTATTTGTTGGGGCCTTCTGACTATATTCAATCTGCTATCCACAGTAAACTTGGAAGAACTGAGAGTGGCCAGGAAACACCAGATAACTAGAGTTATGAAACCTGTAACTTATTTTACACAGAGAACAAAATTGTAGGCTCTGTCTGAACCACTTGCTGGAAGCCTTAACTATCAGATAAAGTATAAATCCACAGTTTGCATTTAAGGCATATTTTTTATTCAAGACTATTGAAATATGTTTTTTATTGTTACCTGACTACTATGAAGAAATAGTATTTTTATTAGATTAAGTCAGTTTAGTAAGTTAGAGTAACAAAATAACCTTTCATGTTTGGGATCTGTCTTTTATTAGGTTCTATTATTTAATATTTATGTATGCGGATTTTCATAGTAACAAAATAGACTGTATTTAAGCCTTGCTTTGAATAGCCAGGAACATTTCTGATAGCAACAGAGTTTCTTACTTAAATAGGATAGAAAATGGCCAAACATAAGAATTTAAAGCTGTAGTCGAATGACCCAGTGAGAAAAATGGAAAACACCTAAGTTCAAATCTGGCTCTGCTTTTTCCTTGCTCATTTTGGACAGGTTACTTCACCTTTCTGAGTTGCATTATCTTCAGTCACCTTATAAAATGCAGGAACTGGCCAGGTGTGGTGGCACATACCTGTAATCCCAGCACTTTGGGAGGCCGAGGCGAGTGGATCACGAGGTCAGGAGTTCAAGACCAGCCTGGCCAAGATGGTGAAACCCAGTCTCTCCTAAAAATACAAAAATTAGCCAGGTGTGGTGGCAGGCGCCTGTAATCCCAGCTACTTGGGAGGCTGAGGCAGAGAATTCCTTGAACCTGGGAGGCAGAGGTTGCAGTGAGCTGAGATCGTGCCACTACGCTCCAGCCTGGGCAACAGAGTGAGACTCTGTCTCAAAAAAAAAAAAAATACAGAAACTAATACCTCCCTCGAATGATTGTTTTAAGTTAACAAGCAAATGAAATAATGAGTATAAACACCACCTGTGCAATCATAAGTGCTCAATAGCTGTTAGCTTTCTTCCTGCTGTCTTCCTATCCCTCCTCCCTCTACTGAAATTAACACAGTGTGTCTTTACACATACCCTTCTCACATTTGCCCATTTCTGCTTGTGCTTTTTCGTAGGACTAAAATGCTCTCTCTTCTCCCCCACTCAACCCTGGTCTCTTGCTGTGGAAATGCTACTTACTCTTCAGGGCTCAACTCGAATGCTGATTTTTTTTTTTTTTCCATGAACCTCAGCACTTAAATGTACTAATGTGGGAAAAGGAATATACAGTAATAAATATGAAAGAAGACTACAAACTATAAAAAAATAGTGTCAGGAGACTAAATTTTAGAAGGGCAAAAAGTTCCTGAAAAATAGTAAAGGAAATTTATTTACTTGTTTTCAGTTAAGTAGTAATAACAAGGAATGAGTGTTAGCACTC
Source organism: Pan paniscus (assembly GCF_029289425.2). Lineage (NCBI taxonomy): Eukaryota > Metazoa > Chordata > Mammalia > Primates > Hominidae > Pan > Pan paniscus. The sequence continues at coordinate 118,541,643 of NC_073256.2, read as the reverse complement.
CCTGAGCAACTCCTATTTATTTGCTGTGTATTTTGTAAAACTCTCATTGTGAAAATGAACCCAATATGATGAAATACTAAAAGGACATATGATTTCACTGGATTTTTACTTGGCTTTGATGAATTATGACTCAGAAGGCTATAGGAATTTGCAGAATTTGACATTAAGTCTGAACCACTGTCAGTCTAGGAAAGTGATACGGACAGGAAGCTATCCAGAAGACTGGAGATAAGTAATTTGTGTCTTGATTTTCTAAAAAGCACAAAAGACAATATTGAAAATGCAGAATTGTAAGTGTGCCCTTGGTCTCTAGGTAAATAAGTACATTATCTTTTTACTGTGACTCTCCTTTTTCCTCAATTAGGCCTTGGACTAATTTCATGTGTAGTTTTATTTCTAGTCTTTTTCCCTTGTCACGTTTGTTTTCTTTGCGACAAGAGAAATTCTTCTAAAACACAGTTCAAGTCACAACCCTCTCCTCTGAAGCACTTAGGTGCTCTCCCTGGCCCACCAGATGAACACATACTCCTGGGTTGTGATTGACAGGTCCTCCACAGTCTGACCCCAGCATGTGCTTCCAGCCAGCCCCTTCTGCCATACTTGTTCCCATCCTCTTGCTGAGTGAATTACTTGCTGTTCTTTGAGTAACCCTCACTATGCCTTTCTTGCCTTCACACAGTCTTTCTGCATCTTAACTGAGGTGCCCTCTTTTTCCTCTTCTATTCTTTTGTGCCCTCTCTCTAATGCTGGCCAATCTGATAGGATCACTCCTTGTAGCCCTCAAAGTCACTGGGCATGACCTTTCATCTTTTTATCATTTTACTGTTCTACTATCCTTGGGAACAAGAGTAGTCTTATTTTTATGTCTACTTGAATGTTTATGACAGCATGAAACTATTGTCTTTAAATGTAGCATTCCCCCAAATTGCAACAAACTATTCTCATTGCTTTATAGATTACTTTTTAATAAACTGTTTTTTGGATTTACTTTTTTAGATTACTGAAGCCATAAGAGGAGGGCTCGTATAAGCATTGCTGTATATGTAGAACCCTTTATAGTTTACAAAGTATTTTTTCTTTTTTGAATTGCGTATAAAAATATGCTTGAGGAAATCAAGAGACAGCTTGATGATACATCTCAATTTTAGCAAGGCAAAGTAATTTATGGTAATTTTGATAGCAGGATGGTCTACAGGCAGTAGTACATTTTGGTGGACCTTTAACTTATTTTGAATTTCTGCACTCAGATGTTTAATAGATGTGTGTTAACCTGTTGAGTTTCATATCCTGCCAACTTTAAGTGTGTGTGTAATATGTGTGTTACCAGTTTACAGATAACACAAAGTAGGGAGGGAAAGCTAATGCAGAATTACAATTCAGAAAGATTTCAGGCTGAAAGGCTAAAGTAAAACCAAGAAGCAGTTTAAATGGAATAAATGTTAAATCCATTTAGAACTTATAAAAATTACATTTTACAAGTACAAAATACGGGCAGCAGCCTGTCTTGGCATTTTTTCAGGTTAAGAGCCAATGTATTAGTTTATTAAAGTCTTATTATGAATCAAGCATGACTTCTTTGCTTTAAAATATAGGAATGCAATTATTAGTTTAGGAGAACACATGTTAATCACACATTTTTATTTATTGAGAGCCAGTTTTCTTGTGAAGTTGATATTTTGTTCCGCATGTCTCTGTCTTTGCTGTATGTAAGTGAAACATTGCTTGTCTACATTCCACACAATGCAGGGAGGAGGTCAGGGACGGTGAGTCGACTGTAAACTGTAAACCACGTTTACTAAGGAGGCATTTGGAAAGTTGCTGTGATGTCTTGTTGAGAGCACGTCTGAAAGCCATGGATGGAAGTTAATCTCACTGTAAGAAACCTCATTACAACATCTAGATCTATCCAGTATCACAATGGCTTGCTTTATGGCACGAGCACCCCTTCCCTAAAATTCATCGTAAAGGGAGTATCTGATTATGTCTGGGAAGGGCAGCAGGGTTTTCTATCATTTGACAGGAGATCAGATAGGCTCTGAGATCCTTCTCATTCAGCAGTCCTCTTGCATTAAGTAATGCAGTGCTGGGAGCCCATAAGATAGTTACGTTCTTTGAGCATGTTTTGTCAAATGGAAAAAACCTACTATTATATTTACTTATTTGAACATACAGACTGTTTGATCTGCTTGTCTTTGTCTTTCTCAGATGCTTATAAATTTAAACGGAGAGAATATTGAGTCAGAATAGGTGTCAGGATATCTTCATCACACTTGGATTTGAGATACATTTCTGACTATAGAGAATGCTTATATTCGATGTTTTAATAGGCTCCTAGATGTCAAACTTAGTTTAGAAATACTTCTTTTTAATCACCTGGCAAGTGGTACTGCAATATTACTATAGGTTAGGTCAGCATCATTCTTCATCAGTGGACTCTACAACTTAAATCATAAAGTTCTGTCAGTAAAAAAAAAATCTTGACTATACTATCAATGTAAATATCCATAAATTATATGCACATACTTCCATTGTAATTATAAAGCAGTCACAGGATGAGATGAAAAACATTCTAATATTTTCTTTTTGCATCCTAGTGGATCAACTTACATTACCACCTGGGACACACACACCTCACTTTAAACCATTGCTCTTTGTCGTAGAACCTGTCATAAAAACCTTGTTTTTAAGCTAAAAGGTTTTTTAGCAGCTCACAGATACATAGATCTTTATAAGTCAATTAAAGCAAATGAAATGTAGTAAGGGTCCATGCTGTGTAAAAAAATACTCTGCAAAGCATGTAAAAAGCGTACCCTTTCTGCACTCAGATGTTTAATAGATGTGTGTTAACCTGTTGAGTTTCATATCCTGCCAGCTTTAAAGTACTGAAAAAGCACACTGGTAAAGGGCACATGGCAACATATTTTGAACACAGCATATGTAGTTTGGAACATGATACTGAGACTGGAGAAGTCAGGACTGGAGTGATTTGTATAAAGGTGAAGTCTTAGGAACATAGCTTTAAGGCTGTATGTAGTGAAAAGAATAAACAAACCAAAGTTAAAACATTGGAAAGCCCTCACTAAGGGATAGGTAGAGAAGGAGCTAGGAGAAGTAACTGAAAGAATAGTCAGAAGAGGTAGGAGGAGCACCAGGGTCATATAGGTTCTCAGACATGAGAAGAGTTTGGGTTTGAGGCTGGGTTGTCAGGGTCATGAACTACCATCCGTTCACTGAGTGCCTGCTTTGTACCAGTGTGTGGATTAAATACATTCTCAACAGTGGTAGTCAGCATCCCAAATGCTTCCCTAAGGTCAAGAGAGTATGGTTTGGGGAAAATAGGAGTGGAAGCTGAGGGGCAAGGAAGGAGCAGATACAGACCCCTGACTTGAATCAAGTAGTGTCACACAGGGAATGGCCATATATATGGGGTCAACGCTTCCTTCCAAGAGGCCTAAAGCACTGATTACCAGTTAATAAACCTATTGTTTAGCAGACATGCTCACAGCTTAAAATGTACTGTGATGGTGTTAATTTTTTTTAGGCACAATAAGCTCAATTTATATTTAAAACATTGACATAAGATACTTAAAAATCATTATGCCATATTTACATATAACATCTTAACCTATGATCATCAGTGTTGTAACCCTAAGTGATTCTATTACATGTTTACATATTATACAGTCATGCCTTGCTTACCCATGGAGATATGTTCTGAGAAATGCATTTTTAGGCAGTTTTGTCATTGTATGAACATCATAGAATGTCTTACATAAACGTAGATGGTATAGCCTACTGCAGACTGAGGCTATATTGCTCTTGGGCCACAAACCTGTACAGACAGTTATTGTACTGAATGCTGTAGGCAGTTGTAACACAATGCTAAGTATTTTTGTATCTAAATACAAAAAAAGGTACAGTAAAAATACAGTGTAGACCAGAAGCGGTGGCTCACGCCTGTAATCCTAACACTTTGGGAGGCTGAGGCAGGCGGATCACCTTAGGTCAGGGGTTCGTAACCAGCCTGGTCAACATGGCGAAACCCTGTCTCTACTAAAAATACAAAAAAAATTAGCCGGGTGTGGTGGCGGGTGCCTGTAGACTCAAATACTTGGGAGTCTGAGGGGGGAGAATTGCTTGAACCCAGGAGTCGGGGGTTGCAGTGAGCTGAGATTGCACCACTGCACTCCAGCCTGGGTGACAGAGCGGGACTCTGTCTCAAGAAAAAAAAATGCAGTGTAAAAAATACAAAATGTTAGACCTGTATTGGGCACATACCATGAATGAAGCTTGCAGAACTGGGTATTTGCTCTGGATGAATCTGAGTGGTGAGTGAATGTGAAGGCCCAGGACATTCCTGTATACCACTGTAGACTTTATAAACACTGTACACTTAGGGTACAAATATTTTTCTTTAATAGTAAATTAACTTTAGCTTACTGTAACTTTTTTTTGAAGTTGTGTAAGTTTGGGTTTTTTTGTGTGTGTTTTTTTTTGTTGGTTTTTTTTTTTTTTTTTTGAGGCAGAATCTCGCTGTGTTGGCCAGGCTGGAGTACAGTGGTACGATCTCAACTCACTGCAACCTCCATCTCCCGGATTCAAGCGGTTTTCCTGCCTCAGCCTCCCCAGTAGCTGGGCTTGCAGGTGCTCACCACCATGCCTGGCTAATTGTTGTATTTTTAGTAGAGATGGAGTTTTACCATGTTAGCCAGGCTAGTCTTGAACTGACCTCAGTGATCAATTCCCTTGGCCTCCCAAAATGCTGGGATTTCAAGCATGAGCCACAATGCCCAGGCTTAACTTTTTTACTTAATAAACTTTTTATTTTTACTTTTTGACTCTTGTAATAAAACACAAACACATTGTACAGACAGCTATACAAAAATATTTATATCTTTATTCTCTTTTTTTTCTATTTTTAACATTTTTTATTTATTTTTAAACTTTTTTGTTAAAACTAAGACACAAGCACACATTAGCATAGACGTACAGAGAGTCAGGATCATCAGTATCACTGTCTTCGTGTCCCACTGGAGGGACTCCAGGGGAAATAACAAACACAGAGCTGTCATCTGTGATAACTTAAATGATGCCTTCTTTCGGAATACCTTCTGAAGAACCTCCCTGAGGCTGTTTTACAGTTAACATTTTTTTTAATAAGGAGATGAGTACACTCTAAAATAATGAAAAGTATATAGTATAGTAAGTACATAAACCAGTAACAATTGTTCATTATCATTATCAAGTATTACATACTGTATATAACTGCACGTGCTGTGCTTTTATGACTGGCAGCTGAGTAGATTTGTTAATACCTGCATCACCACAAACGCCAGTAACACATTGCACTACAATATTACAAAGACTGCAATATCACTAGATTATAGGAATTTTTCAGCTCCATTATAATCTTATGGGACTACCATTCTGTATGTAGTCTATCATTGACCAAAATATCATTATGCAGTTTATGACTAATTATGTATAAAATGTAACTTTATATATAAATTTTATAAAATGCACGTAAACATGAAGTAATATTTAAAAAATAATTTATAAAATTATAAAATAAAGTTATAAATTATGTTAATATATATAAATGCACTGGATTTTATTGGTAGCATGAAAATAGAACTCACCTTGAGCCACTTACTCACTGTTGGTTGAACAGGAAAATAATACTGAACTTGTGATAACCTTTCTGATCAACAGTTTAAACCCTGAGATCCATTTTATTCTTTTCAGTCAAAAAAAGTGATCGTGGTTATTTTCTTGGGAGAATTCCTAGACATAAACTGTCTGGGTTAAAAGTATGCACAAAAGCTTCTACACTGGTAGAAGTGGGTTGGAAGGCCAGGTGTCTGTGGGAAAGGTTTTTGTATGGGGAAGTGATAGAGGAGCCATTCAGAAGCTGTCATTCAGTTTGTCGGCAAGTGGCTAAAGCCTCCAAGGCCTAGGTTTCTTAGCTTTAAAGCAGTATCTTCTCCCATCTCACAGCACTGTGAGGAGGACTTTTTTTTTTTTAAGTTTGGAGAAGTGCTTTTGTAAAGTGTAAAACCCTTTGAGGTGTGGTGCAGTAGTTCTTCAAGGAGGTGTGCCGTGCACTGATGTGTAGCTTCTAGCTATGGAAAGAAGTTATCTTTTTTTTTTCTTTTTTTTGAGACGGAGTCTCTTTCTGTCACCCAGGCTGGAGTGCAGTGGCTCGATCTCGGCACTGCAAGCTCTGCCTCCCAGGTTCACACCATTCTCCTGCCTCAGCCTCCTGAGTAGCTGGGACTACAGGCACCTGCCACCACGCCTGGCAATTTTTTTTTTTTTTTTTTTTTGAGACGGAGTCTCGCTCTGTCGCCCAGGCTGGAGTGCAGTGACGCAATCTCGGCTCACTGCAAGCTCTGTCTCCCGGGTTCACACCATTCTCCTGCCTCAGCCTCCCAAGTAGCTGGGACTACAGGCACCCGCCATCACGCCCGGCTAATTTTTTGTACATTTAGTAGAGACGGGGTTTCACCGTGTTAGCCAGGATGGTCTCAATCTCCTGACCTCGTAATCCACCTGCCTCAGCCTCCCAAAGTGCTGGGATTACAGGCATGAGCCACCACGCCCGGCCCACGCCTAGCTAATTTTTTTGTATTTTTAATAGAGACGGGGTTTCACCGTGTTAGCCAGATGGTCTTGATCTCCTGACCTCGTGATCCGCCCGCCTTAGCCTCCCAAGGAAAGAAGTTACCTAATGATCATTTTAAATTACTGAAGTGTATAGACTTATAAGAATGGGTTCAAGGTTATCTCTATAAGAATTAATTCAGTAGCATTTCAGTGTACTTTCTTGAGAGGGGAAAACAGAGTTTGAGTTGCAGCCAGCAAGTTGAGAATCCTATGTGTGACCCTAGATACACCTTCCTGTGTGTCAATAGCAGGAAGAAGGTATTTTAGAGTCACGGAGGTAGAGAAAATAGCATGGACTTTCTCAGCCAGGTACACTTAGGTTCAAATTCATCTCTGGCATTTAGAATTTGAGTGACCTGGAGGAGTAAACTCACTTCATGTCCCCAAATCACATTGTTCTCATCTCTGAAATGAACTGCTTTACTGAGTAGTTGTGAGCATTTAGCTCTATAGCTGCACATAATAGAAACTTTTTATTTTAAAAAAGGTCATTAGTTATCTAAAAGGTAATACTCTCTGAAAGGGGTGGTTATGAAAATACATTGCTGCATCGGGGTGTCCAGTCTGGAGAGGTATAAGTGTTCAGAATACTTGAGGTTTCTTATATTTTGAATTAATAGCTATGGGAAATGCCTCTCTTAGCTTGTAAATGCTCTGGAACTTTTCTTCATAGTATCTCATTCTTGAGTAGTCATGTTGGGGGTAGTTTTTACTTATAAAAGTAATACATGCCTGCACTCCAGCCTGGGCGACAGAGCGAGACTCCGTCTCAAAAAAAATAAATAAATAAAGGTAATACGTGCTTCATGGTTAACAATTCAAACTATGCAGACAACTATCAAATAAGTAAAAGTCCCTTATGTTTCCATTCATACCGTGAAACTGGTTTTCCGTTTGTTTTGATTTTGATTGGTTTGTTATCTGGTGGGTTGATTAGTTTGAGTTTTGGTTTTCAAATTCAAACCGCCTTCATTTTTTTTTTCAATGATTGCTTGCATCATCCAAAAGGAAAAATTCCTATGACCAGTGACCATCCTACTGACAGAGATTGCTTCGCAACTAAACTAAGCTTCTGTGATTTGAAACAGCTTAAAAGCTCTAACTAGAAAGCTCACCAACTCAATATAAAACCAGGTTTTAATTGACTTGGGTTATGAAAGGCTCTAATAATAGAGTCTGCCACTTTAAGAAAATGCCATAGCCCACTGGCATATGCAGAAGCTCCTTGTGCAAGGGAGGCGTGCCTACAGCTGATGTCATAGCCCAGCCTTCTAATGCCATTTGCATAAAGAGTATTCGATTGCATGATTATATAAAGTGAGGTTTACTGGTATTTTCTTGTTTAGTTCTTGAAAGTCTAATTATAGGCCTAAAGGAATAAATCTACCACTTGAAGAGGATTGTTGTGGCTACTGTCAGATTCCAGGGAGAAGACAGATTAAAAGCAAAAATTTGAATTTCAAAGAAAATACTTTAATGCACCAACACAATGAAGTGAACTTTATGTCAAAATATAGAGGTTTGCCTTTCTTGTATTCTAAACTGGTTCTTCATTAAAATAACTTTATCTAAAGAAAAACGAATGCCAGCCACAGTGGTTCATGCCTGTAATCCCAGCACTTTAGGAGGCCAGGCGGGTGGATCACCTGAGGTCAGGAGTTTGAGATCAGCCTGATCAACATGGTGAAACCCCGTCTCTACTAAATATACAAAAAATTTAGCCAGGCATGGTGGCACATGTCTGTAATCCCAGCTACTCAGGAAGCTGAGGCAGGAGAATTACTTGAACCTGGGAGGCGAAGGTTGCAGTGAGCCAAGATTGCACCATTGCACTCTAGCCTGGGCAACAAGAGCGAAGATCCGTCTCAAAAAATAAAGAAAAATGAAGGCTCACTGTCAAACATTTTCACTTAAAGCGTTGAAATTAGTGCCTAGTTAACCTGTATCCAGAGCTGATTTTTAGCTACAGAAAGCACTATGATTGTGCCAGTGACCGTGTGGAAATACTTCTACCCAGATGGGAATAAGATCACAGGCCTGACCCCAGTGGGTACTCCCTCAGCCACCCTGTCCCCTATTTCACCCCTTCGAAATCCAGCAACTGAAGGGGTGACACTTGGCAGAGCAGGACGCTAGCTGGATTGTGCACCAGCACAGGGTGCAGGATCTACTCTGATTGGCCTGCGCCCTGCTGATAGTGAAATACCGTGTTTTGAATGTTCATCTCTATGCATGTTAACTTAGCTAAAGGCACCTCAGTGGATAATCCAAAAACCCACATTTGGCTTTTTTGTTGTTGTTGTTGTTTTTTTTTGTTTTTTTTTTTGAGACAGAGCCTTACTCTGTCGCCCATTCTGGAGTGCAGTGGCGCAGTCTTGACTCACTGCAACCTCCACCTCCTGGGTTCAAGCAACTCTGCCACCTCAGCTTCCCAAGTAGCTGGAATTACAGGCGTCTGCCACCACACCCGGCTATTTTTTTTGTATTTTTAGTAGATACGGGGTTTCACTATGCTGGCTAGGCTGGTCTCAAACTCCTGACTTCGGGTGATCCGCCCACCTTGGCCTCCCAAAGTGCTGGGCCATCGTGGCTGGCCTTTTTTTTTTTTTTTTTTTAATCACAGGTATGTGACATATGAATTAAGTGGTCAAATGTAAAACTAATGGGGACACCAAGCCTCAGGAAGAACATCCCATGTTTCTGTTTAACTCTCTTATGTGTTATACTACCTTCCCTTTCTCTTTCTTATACACATAGATTTTCCTTAATTGCAGCCCAAGAGGACACTGCCCCATTTTGTTTTGTTCTTTTGTCATTGGGACTTGCAGACCCCAATTTGAATACCATTTTTGGGAACTGTGGCATATGAAGGTAGATCCTTAGGAATCCAATGTACAAAAACACCTACAACTAGATATTCTTTCAGTACTGATCACCTAGGTGCCAGGTACTGGGGATGCAACCCTGAGCATGATAGAAGGGCCCTGCCTCATGCAGTGTATAGTCTGCGAGGGCAGGCGTGGGGCACCAAGGAAGAGCCCAGCAGGTGTATCCTACTCTACACAGGGTGGTCATCACATTCCTCTTAGGAGGCCAGGTAACCTGAGCTCTATAGGCATTAGGAAAGCAAGGACAGAGGCCTTGAGGCAGGAAAGAGGGCCCAAGTGCCAGAGTGAAGGGAACACTCCAGGGGACCAGATGGCATGGGATGAGGTTTGGAGCAGAGCAGGAGCCAAATGCGGCAAGGCTTTGTCAGTTATGGCGAGGCTTTTGGACTCTATTTTAAATGTGATGGGAAGAGCGGCAAATGTCCTGAGCAAGGGAGCAGCGTGGTCAGATTTACATTCTGTGAAGAGCACTCTCCCTGCTGTGCGGGGATCATTTGGAAGGTGGCGAGTGTGTGCGGTGGGAGACAGATGAGGAGTAATCTGTAATAACAGTAATCCAAGTGGAAGATGTTGGAGAATTGGACCTGCTGATGGCTTCTGTGTATGGGATGAAAGAAAAAGGAATCAAAGATGCCTCTCAGGTCTCTGGCTTAATCAGCTGGTAAGGCTATATACCGAGATGATAGAGAACATGGGAGAAGGAACAGATTTGGGAGGAATGTGCTAGGAAATTAAGAACTCAGTTTTGGATATAAGTTTGGAATGCCCATTAGCCAAGTGGCAGTGTCAGGTGCATTGTATTTGAAACACAGATGTCCAGAGGCATATATGATTCTGAGAGGGAGGTTAGGCTGGAGATAATGAATTCCAGAGTTGCCAACATGTAGAAAGTATTTAAAGCTTTAGGATTGAGTGTGATCACTTGGGAAAGGATTATAGATAGAAAACTGAGGGCCCAAGACCAAGCCCTGCCCCTACGTTCAGAGGTTGAGTAGAGGAATAGGAGGCAAGAAAGGAGAGAAGAAGCAGGGGAAGGGTGTTTCTGGGGGAGCACTCAGTTAAATGACCCCAAGAGGAGGGCAAGCGAGATGAGAGAAAACTCTCGGTAACCTGAGGGCATAGTGGGGACCTGAGAACATTTGCAAATGACTGGGGAGGATGCATGCCAGATTAGTGGGTTAAAGAAGGCATGGAAGATGGGAAGGTAGAAACAGCATGTATAGACCTCTCTTTTCAAAAGTTTTGTTGTGAAAGGCAACTGAGAGATGGATTAATTGCTGGAGGCGGAAGTGATCACTGGAAGGGAATCTTAAATTTTCATTTATTTGTTCGTTCATTTGTTTAAGAAAGAAGTTGTAAAAAGAACATTAGCACTAATAATTTTTATCCCACTTTGCCAGGATTAGACTCTCAAACAAAAAGGAAAAACAAAAGCTATTCCCAGCCACGGGAGTGGAGAAAGCCCAGGTCAGCAGGGTTTCCTCCTCAGTCAGGACGTTGAGTGACTGGGAGACAGGTTTTCCATCAGCACATGGAAACCCTTGGAGGTTGGACCTGGGTGGTGTCACTTAGATGTCTTCTGACCTAGATCGGAGGTAATGAATCCAAAGTTCCTGTAAGAATGCTGAATGATAACCTGACCTAAACAAGGCCAGCCCTTGGAGGAGGTCAATAAGAGAACCATTACAGTAGGAGGAAGAGGACTTCTCCCCCCTCAGTCAATGATGACCACAGCTATAGGGAAGACAAGGTCAGCAGTTAGGCCTCAGGGACATTAAGACCAACACTGAAACAATGTCTGTTTCTGGGTTACCGCCTCACCATTTACTGCCAATTAAAGCATCCTGACTGTGGGGCAGAAAGGCTTACTGGGTATTAGGAGCACAAAATGTCAGGAGCTAAAAATAAACTATTGTCATTTCTTTTGTAAGGGTTTCCCAAACTCTCGATTGCCTCTTGCAAGCAGATGACCTGGGAGCAAATGTTATGGCAGAACGATGGACTCCTAGCAAGGGCCGAAGCGTGCCCTGTGAAGACTGGAAAGAATATATGCTTGTCAGAGATTTGGTAACCTCATCAAGACCTTAAACTGCAATTTAAGAGGGTGGAAAAATTACTCAAGTGAAACTATAAGCCCTGTTATTCGTAAGAAAACGTGTGACACAGAGCAATTGGAGAATCTCTTAATTTGCATGCAAAAATAACAGGAGGAAAAAGTAAGGAATGTTATATCTGATTTCAAGTGTGAATATGAAGCAAAGGAACTTGAGATGTTAACACCTGAAAGAAATCAAGATTTCCTAGATACCCCTGAAACACAGGGCTCAGGACTAGAATATGGAAGCCCTGAGAGAACAGATAGCAGAGGAGCAGTATATGTCCAAAATGTCTGAAAGTGCACAGAAAGCCAGAAGCCTGCACGAAGAGGTGGGATGGAGAATATTTGTGTGGAGATGAAAGGAGAGAGACTCAAGTGATTCCACCATGGGAGCAGTTTAAAACCAGGGACCACAAGCCACTACCATCCATAGGCCATGTTTCCTAGCCCCAGTTTCAAACTGCGAGAGGCAAGATGTAGTAAAAATGTTTTTCAGCTCTCTAGGCCTTTACTAGAATGTTTATTCTGCTCAGTGCATTCGGTAAATTATTGACTTGACAATTTCATAGCTAAGAAAATGAATGAAAAAAAATGAGGCTCTACTATCTAATTCTCACCAAGAAGGAAAATTATATCATTGTTGAGTTTACAATTACATGTAAAAGAGGTATTGTGACTAGTAAAAAAGTGGTGTGAAAACTCAAAAAAGAGCAAAAGCTATACCCAGGTTCTAGCAGGGAGACCCTGGGTAATCAGGCAACTCACTCCAAGGTAGAATGGAGTCAGGCACTGGGGTCCAGGAGACTTAACTTTAATGAGATAGATAGTGAACAGTTCAGAAAATTATAGGTATGATTCTATGGCCAGAAACCAGAAGGGAATATGGTGCAAGAGGAATGGAGCCCTAAAAAACAGTTCTGTCACACGATCACATATAATTGTCATGAGAAAGAAATAGCTCAGGTACCTAGCAAGGCCTGGGATTGCATTGAGTTCTCCAACAGACAAGAGGCACTCGCAGGGTACCTGAACAGCACCAGCTGCTGGGAATTGGCTGGAAGGCCAACTCCTGAAAAGCTGAGGCTTTCAAATGAGTACTGGTCAAGATAAAGAGAAGTTATGTTTGGAGATCACAAATTTAAAAAGGAGTAATGTAAAGATGACAGCTGACAAGAAATGAACAAAACACTGCATTTGTGAGGGATTGGTAAAGAAAGACCTCAGAAATGCTGGGAACCTCAGAAAACACAGCTTTGTCAGCATCTGTTTTTCTGACCCAGGATAAGATCTTCCTTTTAGATCTGCTGGTCAAGGGACAGAGCTGAACTCTAAGCCAGCCCTGGTCTGTGAGGTTCTTGCCCATTCATGCCTAAGACTGAAAAGCTTTACTTTGAATATACTAAATCTTGCTCAAGGTGTAGTCCCCCATGCTTCTCAAGGCTGTGTGTCCCATTGGGTAAGGCTGTGGTCTTCAGAGTGGGACAGCAGCATTAGAACTGCTTGGCCTGCCTGCCTGTTACAAATGCAGGTGCTGGTACCCCTCCCATTACCTCCGTTCCCAAGCAATTTAGAACCTTAAGGAGGACAGCAAGGGAGCTTCAGAAATCAGCGTTTTCAATACATTCCTCAAGTGATGCTATCCAAAATTAGACTTTCAGAACCACTGAGCTAAGTCAGCCAACACCTCTTGTTGCTCAGAGCTTCCATGAGTATATGGGCTTACAGCCTGAAAATCCCTTTTTATCAAAGCTTTGCTGCATCCTAACTCATGGAACAACAGACAAGATTTCCTATGGAAATCAGGCCTTTAAAAAAAGAAATGTTATACTCTTCTAATGGTTAGATTTGCAGTAATTCTCAACTCTGCATGTTAGAATCTCCTGGAGAACTTTTAAAAACACCGTGTCCATGCCCCACCCCAGACCAATTAAATCAGGAACTCTGGAGTGGGGATCAGGCATGATTGTTTGCTTGTTTGTTTTTGTCGTGTTTTAAGCTTTCCAGGTGGTTCTGATGTGTGGCCAGGGTTGAGAACTACTGCTGTTTAAACTTTAGAAAAGCGTAACACTTTTAAAAGGTTCTATTCCATGTGATACCTCTTATCCTTTCACATCAACAAATAACCCCTACTTTCCATTTCTTCTTCATGAAAGATAGTGTTCTCATTTCTCAAAATTAGAAGGGATGAAACAAACATGGTTAAAAGAGAACACAATATAGTAGCTATACAAAATATATCTCTAGGCCCTAAAAATTTGCTTTTGGGGCACTGAAAAGATATGCAGATAAAATTGCGTAGCCATAAGTTCTTCAAGCTTATGATAAAGGAGAGTGGCCAAAAGACAGGAATTGAGGAAATGTCAACCCAGTTGTCCAAAAGGTGACTCATGGACAATAAATACCAGCTGATAAAATCGAAGCTGTTTCCTGGGAAAAAATTATAGAATGCTTAATTAAAAAGATAATTTGTGAGACTTTAAAAAGGAATCAGGAAAAGTAGACTATTCCTGTTTGGGTACATTGAGGGGTGCTGGCAATGGAGTTTAACCCTACATCTGACAAAATCACTCCGAAATCCTCACATTATATGATGGATATGGTGGAGAAATGTAGTCTGGGTTGTTATTACTCTGTTTAGGTGAATATACAGCTGCTTGAGCAACCACATTCAAACCTCATCGATAGTGGAGTGATGTTTAACCTGGAGAGAGATCTCTTGTTCTCTTTCTTGTTCTGATATTCTTTGAAACCTATAGTTGTGAACCTCTTTATTCTGGAAGTGAATTTTAATGTAAAGAATTTTGTCCAAAGTAATGTTATACTCCAGCTCAGGAATATACATATACATACACATAGGGGACTTCAAAAAGTTTGTAGAAAAATTGAAATAAAAGATAAAAATATGAAATAAAAATTTCTCAACATAAGCTCCATCAAGTTCAAGACACTCTTGTGAGCAATGATACTAGCCATCATTTAGTCCATCCCTGAAGAACTGAGGGACCTGGGAATTTAACCATGTCAGTGCAACCATTTCTTTCTTTTTCTTTTTTCTTTTTTTTTTTTTTTTTTTTTGCATTATTGCTGAAGAAAAATGGGTGCCCTGTAAAGATTTGTTAAGATAAGAAATAAAAAGAAGTCACAAGGTGCCAAATCAGGACTGTAAGGTGGATGCCTAACATGAAAACTCTCATAAAATTGCTCTTGTTTGATGAGAGGAATGAACAGGAGCATTGTCATGGTGGAGGAGGATTCTCAGGTGAAGGTTTCCTGGGTGTTTTTCTGCTAAGTCTTTGGTTGATGTTTTCAAAACACTCTCATAATAAGCAGATGTTATCATTCGTTGGCCCTACGGAAAATCAACAAGCAAAATGCCTTGACCATCCCAAAAAACTGTTGCCATGACCTTAGCTCTTGACTAGTATACTTTTGCTTTGACTGGAGCACTTACACCTCTTGGTAGCCATTGCTTTGATTGTGCTTTGTCTTCAGGATTGTACTGGTAAAGCCATATTTCATCTCTTGTTACTTCAAAGAAATGCTTCAGGATCTTGATGTTACTTGTTTCCAATTTTCATTGAAAGCTCTGTTTTTGTCTGCAGATGATCTAGAAGCAATGGTTTTGGCATACATTGTGGGAAAGTTTGCTCAACTTTGATTTTTTCAGTCAGAATTGTGTAAGCTGAATCAATTGAGTTGTCTGTGATGTTGACTATTGTTTCTGCTGTTAATTATCAGTCCTCTTTAACTAGGGCATGAAAAAGATGAATTTTTTCCTCACAAATTGATGTGGATGGCTTGCCACTATGGGCTTCATCTTCAACATCATCTCATCCCTTCTTAAAACGAGTTACCCATTTGTAAATTGCTGATTTCTTTGGGACATTATACTCCTAAAGTTTTCATAAAGCATCAGTGGTTTCACCATTCTTTCACTCAAGTGTCACCGTAAACTTGACACATTTGTTCTTGCTTCAATTTTAGCAAAATTCATGTTCCTCTCATAGGGGCTGTTTTCAAGCTGATGTCTTACCCTTCTGGGAGCCTCACACTAGATTCTATTCAGACATGTTATAACAAGTTAGTATGAGTTTATCTGGCAAAAAAAAAAAAAAAAAATTGAAATACATGCATAGTTTTCTCATAATATGTATTTTCCATGAACTTTTGAAAACTTCTTGAGATACACACACAAGCCCAACATAGATTCTTCCACATTACTCTTTTCTAAAGCCTCTTTATCCCCATAATTCCATAAAATAATATATAACAGACTTGGCTTTGGCTTATTGGACTCTTAGTCCAACTTAGTTGTTTTTCGGCTTCAACTTTGATGACTCATTTGTGCTCAGTTCTGATTCAGACAATGGAAAACTATTTTAGCAAGAGCTGAACTGATTTTTATTCCCCTGTTGATGTCCAAAGCTCAGCCCACCGTCATGCACTGTGCATTCACATTCTCTGTTCCTGCAAGCTTTGCTGGCCAAGTTCACCAACGAACGTTGAATTGACCAAACATGTACTAAGTGCATTCTGCAGACATAACGGAAGACTAAATTTTGGAGATCTTTGCTTCCCAAAGAATCCCCTGAAAAAAAAAATTTTTTTTTTTACTTCTACTAAGTAGCCCAGTTTTCCAATCACATGAATTTTCTGGAATATTTTTGGAGAGAAGCAGATTTATTGAAGAGCTGTTCTTTTTTACCCCAGATATAGACAAAGTTAAATTTATTCTCTGAATATAAATCATCAGAGTAAGAAGGTAAGATTTAGTCAAGAAGATAAATTTGTTGGACTATGGGTTCATCTGTGTACAACAGAGACCTAAAGTTTCAATGGCTTAAGCAGTATTGAGGTTTATTTATCTTCCATGACAGCGTGAGAGTTTGCAGCCAAAGACTAGTATGGCGGGTCCATGGTGTCAAGGACTGCCAGGTATCTCCCATCTTATTGCTTCATTATCTCTAGGGGATGGCCCTCATCTGCATGGTCCAGGCAGGAAAGAGGAGGATAGGAATAACCCCACCCCAGAGGCTGCACCCAGCACTTCCCCTTACATACACACACACACACACACATCCCAGCTGCAAGGAAGGCTGGGAAATGTCTTTATTTTGTACAATCAGTAAAAACTGAGATTCTATCAATAGAGAAGGAGGGCAAACATTGGAGAAAAACTAGTAGACTTTCCAACATATTCCTGAAAAAATTTAAATTGCAGAAGGGGCTATAGGTGGGCCAGGCAGGGAAGAATCATTATCTCACCCAAAGAATGACATCGGGCTTCAAGTATCTAAGCCACCATCAAAAAGGCTGGTGCTCTTCCAGGTTTTTCTTTAAAGGGCATCTGTCAGGCTGGGGAGAACACTCCTCTAGGTGGCCTTGAGCCAGTATTATTGGCCCACTCAATCAGAGCTGCCCTGCAGCCTCGTTAGCACATCACAAGAACCCAGAGTGGAATTCTGGGATGGAAGAGCTGGACAGAAAGTGGAGAGAGAAGGTCCTCCCAGCGGCAAAGCTAATTAAAAGGAGAAACCTGTTTTCCACATGCCCTCCTCAATATGCACACATGCTGCTTTCTTGTCATTACATGCCTCACTTGTCACCAAAGCATTTTCAATCAATTCCTGGGTGTTGTTCTTGTATCTTTAGATTTAGCACATTCTTTCTTTAGTGCTCCTCCCTTTTATTCATCCAGCTGCTTAGAACAGTTTTCTTCAGCATTTAAACAAACCCACATACATTCCCCTCCCCCCATTTTCTTTTTTAAACAAAGCAAATGCTGCTTTCTTTTAACCGAAATAAAAGAGCCATAGACAATTCCATCTTTTAGGTCCACATGGCAGATCTCAAGTCAAGCATTCGTTTTCTACCTGTGTGGAACTTTAATTAGTTTAAGTGGGAGGTCTGTGCCAAGAAACAGGCACCACATCACAGTTGGAATCTGCAGAGCAGATTTTTTTCTCTTAATAATGTTCTTTCAAACTCAATCCCGCTTGCAGTTTTGATACCAAAAACATGTGTGTTGAACAGCTACGAGTCGTTTCCGGGTCATTCGCATTAACCATGAGCTCTCCTGACAGTCTTGACCCATAACAGCAGACCTCTGTGTTTGAAGTGCTGTATGATTTACAAAGGACTGCACACACATTGTCGCATGTCAGCTGCACACTTAGCCTGCTAGGAAATAATATCGCCCCCATTTTGGTGATGAAAAAATTGAGTCGTGGAATGGTTAAGTGACAGAATGAACTGAAACTGGATCCAGTCTGTCTGTGTTGCTAATGTAAGATGTTAAAGAACTGTCTACGGTTAAAAGAGAATGAGTATCTATTTTTAACAATGTGCTAAATGTTCTTTTCTTCTTTCCATGGTCCAAGATTGTCCTAAACTTTGATTTGATATAATTATTTTCCACAATCCTCTGTCAGGCTTTGAAATTCTTCTCTGCCTCTGGGTCTTAGTTTGCTTTGAGGTAAGGATGGCCAGTGTGGATCTTTCTTATATAATCTCTAGGTCTTATATTTTAGTTTCCTACCTGAAAATTTGTGATGCCACTTTGAATCTACGACGGTAAAGGAAAACAATTTCTCTTACATGCTATTTAAGAGTTAGGTATTTAAGATTAAAGGAACTATGTATAAATATCACTTATCCAGAAGTCTTCTGAATATTTCATTTCTCATGGAAATGCTGGATGTTTTTAAGCAACATTATCCATTATAAAACAATTCGAAAAGGGGGAAGAAAATCCTACAAAGATAACAAAAACTGTGAGTTTTTTTTTTGTATGAAGTAGCCAATTTTCACAAAAAGTGCTGTTAGCAGTTTATAACACTGCTAGAAAATGTATTTTATATTAAAAATCGCTAACAGCCCAGTCATTGTTTTAAAGATGCTTTAGAATGGGAAGAAATGTTCAATCTTTTTAACATGTATCGGCATGTATAGGGTGTACTCTTTTAAAGAAAAATTTCAAGTATTATAAATTCTAAGAAACTTTAAAACGGTGTCATTTATAATGTAAAATTAATGCAGCTGAGATTCAGTGGTTGACTCATAGCTCCCACATTCATCTTCAGTTCTCTTTAGCTCATATGGTTTTCTTTAAAAATTAGTGATATCAGCTAAATGGAACTATTTTCCACTCCTACCCACAGAGAAAAGTGCTTTTGTGAACATGTCAGCTCTGTTCCATCATTACATGCCATCATGCAGTGCAACAGAAGCAGGCTGGCTGTGCATACTTGATAACCAATATTAGTACAGATTTGAGAGCAAAATCCAAAGAAGATAATACTGTATTTCCATCTATTTATTTTATGCACATAAGCCACCTTTTTAGAACCAAGGAATTTTATAGCTAGACAAGATCTTGGAAGTCTTCCAATCTAGCCTCTTTATTTTGTACATATGGAAACTGAGGCACAAAGAGGTTCAGCAACTTCCCCAAGGTCACATAGCTGGTAGTGGTAGGCTGGGACTAGAACCCAGGTCTGTGTGACTCCAAAGTCTGTGCTCCTCCCGCTATACTGCTTCACAGATAGGAGCTGATCTGCCTCAAATCTTCTGCCTCTTGGCCTTTCCACAACTCTGCATTGCTGCCATCTAACAGTGCCTTCCACTGGTGCCATGCTAAAGCTCCTTAGGAGGCAACTTAACATTGTTCTGTAAAAGCTCTACAGATGTAGGACGCTAGCTATCTGTTCTCCCCGGAAATCTTTTCAATTCAATTCTGCAAATAACTTAGGCTTTCCCAGACTAAGGAGTTCCTTCTCTCATTCCTGCAATTTGCTTTCCAGTTACCTTCTTCTGGACACATTCATTTCCAGTGCCCCTTCTGTTAAAATGGCCCCCACTAGAATCTCTGTTGCTGGGCACAGTGGCTCACGCCTGCAATCCCGGCACTTTGGGAGGCTGAGGCGGGTGGATCACCTGAGGTGGGGAGTTCAAGACCAGCCTGACCAACATGAAGAAACCCCATCTCTACTAAAAATACAAAATTAGGCAGACATGGTGGCACGTGCTTGTAATCCCACCTACTTGGGAGGCTAAGGCAGGAGAATCGCTTGAACCCGGGAAGCTGAGGTTGTGGTGAGCCAAGATCGCTTCATTGCACTCTAGCCTGGACAACAAGAGCGAAACTCCGTCTCAAAAAGAAAAAAACAATTGGCCCCACTCAAAATGGTACTCCTCCAAGTTGCTTTTCATCCTTGTATTCCCCATGGCCATTCATCCCACTGCTGTCCTTCTGTCTCCAAGTCCTCTTTGCCTTGCTTCCTTCCCTCTCAACCCACAGCATCAGAGCAGTTTCTCCCCCAGCTGACCCTCTTTCCACTTTCAGTGCTCAATATTTTTTACCTTGCCTGTGGAAATGGTCTCTTAACTGGTTTCCTTAAGTCCCTCCAGAAATGTTTTTCTAAACTCCAACAACTGTGCAAGGTCTAATTGCCATTGGTTTATCACCCACTGGACCCAGAAGCACCATCCTGGATTCTGCTTCTGCATACCCCTGTCAGCTCTGTGTCTTTAGGGACATCATTTAAACCTTCAGCTTCACTTTCTCCACTTATAAAATGAAGATGAGGAACAAGAACATCAATCTTTGAAATGATGCCAAGTCCAAGCCTCTGTGTGTGTGTCTCCCCACTCCAATTTGTCCAACAGACTGCTTCCAAAGAAATCTTCCTAAAACACTGACCTTTTTTTTTTTTTTTTTTTTTTGGCTGCAAAATCTTTCATTTCCTCATCCCCTCACATAACTTCCAATCTTCTTGGCCTGGCACTAAGGACCTACTACAGACTGGCACTGAAATATCTTCCCTACCTTATCATTCCTTGTGCTTCTCCACAAGCCCACTCTTCCCCTTCATCATACATGTGCCGACCTTTCCTGTCTCTTTTACTTTGCAGCACCAAATGTTTTCTACTTTGTGGTCTAGGAGGAACACATGTCACTTTTGTAAGCTGCTCGAAAGCAGGGGCCACACCTTCATCCTTGTTTTCCACACAACACCAAGCACTTAGTAGACACCCAGTAAATCATTGCTGAATGAATGTATTCAGCCTGGAATTGCACTAGGATTTTTTGGCCAACACATTGTATTCTTAACTGATACCGGACTTCCAATCAAACAAAATCCTTAAGCCTTTTTCATAGTCTTTAATTAAACTACTTCTCTTCCATTATTTCCCTTTGCCTACTTTTGAAATGATATTCAGAACTTTTCTGTTAATGTTTAATTTTCATCCATTATTCTTGTCTGTACAGATCTTTTTGATTTTTGACTCTCTTATCTAGTTTTTTTTTTTTTTTTTTTTTTTTGGCTTCCCGTTGTGTTATCCACAGGCACAATGGGTATATTGACTATCGTTCATTGAAGTTGTTGATACAAATGTTGAACAGGAGAAAAACCAGTAGCTTGCCAACTTGGCACCTCATTCTCTAGCTTGACAGTAATCTCTTATCTAGTAGTTTTTAGATATGGTTATTTAATCAAATATCACTAGCTTCTAATTTTGTTATAATTCATTCATGTATACAGACAATGAAGAATCATCTTCTCTTCATTCAACACATTTATTGGGAACCAATCATTGTCCAAGGCAATATGCTAGGCATTGTTGTAATAGAAAGCGATTGAGATTTTACCCCTGTCCTCTTTGGCCTGCAAAGAGCAGGTAAGATTCATGCACAGACAAATGTAGTACCAGGTAAATAGTGAGGCCAAACACAAGAGGCAGGTCAAAGGGCTTTGGATTCAGAGGATGGAGAAGCTCTTTCTAGGCTGGTGAAATATTTGCAGAATGAGTAGGCTCATAAGTGGAGGTGAGGTACAGGCTAAGCTGCTGTAAGAAAGAGTCCAAAATGCAAAGGATTTACCACAATGCAGTTAATTTTTCTCACAACGGTCGAGGTAGGCAGGTGGTCCAAGTCCAGTTAATCAGTCCTCCTCAACACAAGGCTTCCACTTGTAAGCTCAGGATGACCGCTCCAGTTCTCATCATCTCCCAGGCAGAAAAACGGGAGAAAGAACTAGACGTACCACCCAGTCATTTTAAGGACATAGCCAGGCCAGGTGCAGTGACTCACATCTGTAATCCAAGCACTTTGGGAGGTCGAGGCTGGAGGATAGCTTGAAGCCAGGAGTTTGAGACCAGCTAGGATAAGAAAGCAAGACCCTGTCTCTACAAAAAATTTTAAAATTAACCATGTGTGGTGGTGTGCACCTATAGTCCCAGCTACTCAGGAGGCTGAGGTGGGAGGATCACTTGAGCACAGGAGTTGGAGGATACAGTGAGCCATGATCACACCACCTCACTCCAGCCTGGGTAACATAGTGAGACCCCATGTCTTTAAAAGACAAAACAAAAAAACATCGCCAGGAAGTTGCTTACATGTCTTCTATTCCTATAACATCGGCCTGAGCTTAGTCACATGGCCACACCCAGCAGAAAGAACGTCTAGGAAATGTGGTCTTAGGCTAGGTAACCCCAAACCCAGCTAAAACTGTTGCTTTTGAAGAAGGGTGAAACAGACAATGTGGAAGAGAATTACCAGTCTGCCACAAAGAGAAAGAATTCTATGTGAGGAAAACGCTCTAGAAGAGGGAGCTGATTAATTAATTATATCTCAGCCGAGAGGATGTTATGAGAAACACAGATTTGGGTTTAATAGAAAAACTTAGAACCCTTCAAGAAGGAATGGGCGGACTTGAGAGTGTCCTCCGCTTCTGAAAATGATCAAGAAAAATGGTAAGAATGTACACCTCAAGGGTGGACGGTAAAAGTCAGCCTTTAAGCCTCAATGGTGGTGTGGTTGTAGGTGGGGTGGGGGTGGAGAACCCGAAGACAGGCAGACTACCACAGTAGCCCCGATGGAAGCAGTGAGAATGAACTGGAAGGAGCGGCTGTGGGAGCGACAACGTGATGAGAATAAACCCGGCTTGGCTCTGCCCTGTGCACACACAGGTGAGCTGTGTGCTCCCGGATGTGTCAGCTGGTATATGCGTCTCTCAGAAGGCAGCTGGGGAGCACTGGTAGCTCAGAGACTGAGAGGCAGACCCAGGAAGCCCTTCTTTGCATTGGTCAGGGTTTGCTGCATTTTCCCAAGCCCAGGAGATGGAACCCAGTTCTTTTTCTTTCTGTGTAAAATAATAAGCATCACAATAGGCTGTGCTCATGAGAACGCATTTTGTTTCCACAGAAATGTTTTTTCTCACTCTGTCCTGATTTTGATTTCTGTTAAACTCAGTAAACACATTACCAAATTTTAAAATAAGGTGACTTGTTTTCCCCAACTCACAGTTCACCAAAGGTATTTCATCTGTTTGTTCTGAAAATGCAGCTGCTGTCTAGATTTATGTGTGCTCTGATAAGAAATGTTTTGTGTAACAATAAAAATCATTTCCTTTGATGAATACTGTTGTTGCTTTGTGTTCTAAGAATGATATTTCATGTCTGTTCCATAGTAGCATTGCCCCCACTAAGCAGATTCTACAGGAGAACAGTTTGTGTTCCAGACCAAGGGAGCTGAAGCTTCTAACTCCTAACAGCCATTCAGGGCCTTGTCTAAAGAATCAGAGTCATAGGCAGCCATCTTTGTCAAGCAGATCCCTTGGTGGGGGGCGAACAGGAGGAGGCATGACTGGAGGTCCTCCAGTGGTGGCGCCTTCGCCCACATCCCTCTGTTGCACTCCTTAAATGCCCGGATGCTGCATAAAGGCTTTGGCCCTTCCTCTCAGGGCTTGTAAGCCACAAAATGATGTCACAGTGGGGAAGATGCTGAGGACATCAGTGAGAACCAGGAGCAGGCAGAGCCTGAACCCTGGCCCGGAAGGAAGGGGGAGGGAACAGAATACAGCTTTCTAGAAAGAGAGGAGAGGCTGAAGGCACAGCTAGGGAATACGCATGCAGTGCCTTGGGCCTCAAGTGGGCCAGACTCGCGCCCGTGGAAGCTGTGTGACGGGGAGCAAAGAACACAGGCTTCAGAGGCAAGTCTCCTGAGTTCACTCTAGCTGTATGACCTTGGCCAAGGTTGTTAGCCTTTCTGTGCCTCAGTTTCCCTATTTTCAAAATGAGCGTAAGAATAGTATCTATCCGTAGGCATTGTCTGGAGGATTAAGTGACTGGATATATCTGAGACAGAGGCTGTCAGTAATCCTACACTACCCTCTTCCTTCTTTTTCTATAGTAATAGACTCCCAGTTTTCAGCTGTGCCAATGGCTGCCCAGGATAAAGACTCTACTTCCCAGCCTCCCTTGCAACTATGTGTGGCTGTATAACTGTGCCTGGCCAATGAATTATAAGCAGATGCTATCTGGCAGCTACCTGGGAAGGGCAGCTGGCATGTACTCTTTTTTTTTTTTTTTTTTGAGACAGTCTTGCTTGTCACCCAGGCTAGAGTGCAGTGGCACAGTCTCAGCTCACTGCAACCTCTGCCTCCTGGGTTCAAGCGATTCTTATGCCTCAGTCTCCTGAATAGCTGGGCTTACATGCATGTGCCCCCACGCCCTGCTAATTTTTGTATTTTCAGTAGAGACAGGGTTTCACCATCTTGGCCAGGCTGGTTTCGAACTCCTGACCTTAAGTGATCTGCCCACCTTGGCCTCCCAAAGTGCTGGGATTACAGGCGTGAGCCGCCACACCAGTTTGGTATATACTCTACTCCCCTTTTTTCTTTGCACCGTCTAGTCTGCTGTCTGGAAGGTGGATGTGATGTCTGATGTTCTAGTTGCTTTTTTGGCCTGTGGGGATGAGGACAACACCCTAAGAATGAGGAACTGTGTCCCTGAAGAAGGAACCTGTGTCCCTGAAGACTTTATGAGCAAAGCCACTATACCAGTCCTTGGCTACTTATTTCTGTGCTTTTACATGAGAGAGAGAAAATAGCTATCTTATTTAAGCCACTGTTATTTGGGCTCCTTATTACTAATGGTTGAACCTAATCTTAACCTACACCATGTGCAGAACACTTAAAGTGATGGCTGGCACACAATAAGCAATTCCGTAAGTGTTGGATAAGTGTTGTTATTTTGTGTCAAATAATGGATAAGGTGAAGCCAAATTATGAAAGGGCTTGCAAATCAAGGAGAAAAGTTTGCCCTTGATGCAAGGCGAAGCTTCTATCTGTTACTTCTAAAATATGATTTGAGAAAAATTAAAGTGACCCATAATCACTAGGACCATCCCAAAAAGATAAAAGGCAAGAGCTATGAAAAGCAGGGGAAATAATTTTACCTGACCCTAGGCTAAGAATAGTTATTACAATTGTGCATAAAATATAGCTCTGGGCCGGGCGCAGTGGCTCACGCCTGTAATCCCAGCACTTTGGGAGGCCAAGGCGGGCAGATCCCCTGAGGTTGGGAGGTCAAGACCAGCCTGACCTACATGGAGAAACCCCGTCTCTACTAAAAATACAAAATTAGCCAGGCGTGGTGGCGCATGCGTGTAATCCCAGCTACTCGGGAGGCTGAGGCAAGAGAATTGCTTGAACCCAGGAGGCAGAGGTTGTGGTGAGCTAACACCATTGCACTCCAGCCTGGGCAACAAGAGCTGAAACTCTTTTTTTGAAACTCCATCTCAAAAAAAAAAAAATATATATATATATATATATATATATATATAAAACTCTGAATTGCTTGGCTGTTTTGGCTCTAAAAGATGGAAGCATTTTCAGGCTTTCAAGCAGAGTTTTCCTGTTGTGCAAGGACTTTGTAAGGCAGTTCATGCTAGCACTTCTGTGTAGAAAAGATTGGATGGGGAAGAAATAAGATTCCGTTAAGGAAGCCATTGCAAGAACCCAACTATGAAGTGATGAAGGGTGATGATGGTGCAATGGAAATCAGGGAAGAGATACGGAAGATGATTCAAAGGAGCTTCAGAGGACCTGACAAGGATTAGCGATGGGGATAAAGGAAATGCAAATGTAAAAAGTGATTACAGTTTCACATGTGAGCAATTATCGTAGTCAGATGTCCGCTACTATAATGCTATGTAACAAACAATCGCATAATCTCAGTCCATTACTACAATAAATATTTATTGCTTATGGGTGTGCAGGTTGGCTGTGACTCTCTTGGGTGGCTGGAACCAGACAGACTTGGCTCCAGGCTACTAGTTGTGTTTAGGTTTATTCCAAGTGTCGCCTCATTCTGGGACCAGAGGCTATTCAGGTAGATTCATCTTGTGGCAGATGGCAGAAGTGCAAGAGGCAAAGCCAAGCCCCAAAAGCACATTTAAAGCCTCTGCTCACATCACTTCTACTAGTGTTTCTATGAGTCAAAGTGAGTTACATGGTTTGAGAATATAGGGATCAACAAAATCAGTTGCTCCTATACTCTCATTCAACAATAAACACAGAAGACTTCTGTGACTTCTGGTCACCAAGAAGTATGTGGGGATTTCTTCCCACCAGCAACCAATGTATCAGTTCTGCAGCAGACACCAGCAGAGTTTTCTAATTCAGTTCAATTCTGATCCTATCTACCTGGAGATAGCATCAGATGCCACAGGGTGAGGGTTCAGCCTCACAAGACTACCAGTCGCAAGTAATAGGTTGTCTCCTATACTTCTCTCCAATTGGCTGTACATTGAAGCTTCCATGACCTCCTCCTTGCACTTGATTAATTTGTTAGTATTGCTCACAGAACTTGGGAAAAATTCTTGTAGTTACTGCTGTAAACCAAAAATAAAATTCTAAGGCCCCTCAACCATCTGAATGGGCCTCCTCCTCTAGGCCAGAGCACTCCAAATTTAACCTGAAAGACTGGTTCAAGCCATGACTGGAGGGAGGTCGAACATGCCTCATTATGACCTCCTCCCTTTTGGAATTCAGGAAAAGCCAACCAGCTTAACATCAACACAGACCTTAAGTCTGACAAGAAACATTTACAGTCTATTCTTAAAGCCTGCTACCTGGAGCCTTCATCTCCATGATAAAACTTTAGTCTCTATGACCTCTCATCTTAAGCCAGATATTCCTTTTTATTGGTAATAACTCTTTCAACCAATTGCCAATCAGAAAAATTTTAAATCTACCTATAACCTCAAACCCTACCTCCTTTGAGTTGTCTCACCTTTCTGAACTGGACCAATATATATCTTAAATGTATTTGATTGATGTTTCATGTCTCCCTGAAATGTATAAAAAATTAAGCTGCATCCTGACCACCACGGACACATGGGTTCTCAGAGTCTCCAGAGGGCTTTGTCATGGGCCATTGGTCACTCATGCTTGGCTCAGAATGTCTCACGTGCGTCCGTGTGAAGAGACCACCAAACAGGCTTTGTGTGAGCAACAAGGCTGTTTATTTCACCTGGGTGCAGGTGGGCTGAGTCGGAAAAGAGAGTCAGCAAAGGATGGTGGATTGTCATTAGTTCTTATAGGTTTTGAGATAGGCGGTGGAGTTAGGAGCAATGTTTTGTGGGCAGGGGGTGGATCTCACAAAGTACGTTCTCAAGGGTGGGGAGAATTACAAAGAACCTTCTTAAGGATGGGAGAGATTACAAAGTACATTGATCAGTTAGGGTGGGGCAGAAACGAATTACAATGGTGGAATAGTTAAGGCTATTTCCACTTCTGTGGATCTTCAGTTGCTTCAGGTGATCTGGATGTATACATGCAGGTCACAGGGGATATGACGGCTTAGCTTGGGCTCAGAGGCCTGACACAGAATAAATCTCTTCAAATATTTCATAGAGTTTGACTCTTTTTGTCAACACTGGTTTATTATAAAGGATATTACAAAAGATACAGATGAACACCCAGATGGAAGTGATACATAAAGCAAGTATGTGGGAAGGGACATGGAGCTTCCATGCCCTCTCTGGGTGTACCAATGTGTTCAGCTATCTGGAAGCTCCCCAGAAACCCTGTCCTGGCCAGGTGTGGTAGCTCACACCCGTAACCCCAGCACTTTGGGAAGCCAAGGCGAGTGGATCACCTGAGGTCAAGAGTTCGAGACCAGCCTGGCCAACATGATGAAACCCCATCTTTACTAAAAATACAAAAATTTGGGCCAGGCGTGGTGGCTCATGCCTATAATCCCAGCACTTTGGGAGGCCAAGGTGGGCAGATCACGAGGTCAGGAGGTCGAGACCATCCTGGCTAACATGGTGAAACTCCGTCTCTATTAAAATACAAAAAATAAGCCAGGTATGGTGGTGGGCGCCTGTAGTCCCAGCTACTTGGGAGGCAGAGGCAGGAGAATGGCGTGAACCCAGGAGGCAGAGCTTGCAGTGAGCCAAGATCGCGCCACTGCACTCCAGCCTGGGCGACAGAGTGAGACTCCGTCTCAAAAAAAAAAAAAAATTAGCCAGGCATGGTGCGGGCACCTGTAATCCCAGCTACTCAGGAGGCTAAGGCAGGAGAATCACTTGAACCCAGGAAGCGGAGGTTGCATTGAGCCAAGATCGTGCCACTGCACTCCAGCCTGGGTGATACAGCAAAACTCCAGAAAGAAAGAGAGAGAGAGAGCGAGAGAGAGAGTGAGCAAGAGAGAGAGAGACAGAGAGAGAGAAACCCTGTCCTATGGGGTGGTTACGGAGGCTTTATTACATAGGCACAATTAATTGGCTACTGGAGACAACTTAACCTTCAGCTCCTCTTCTCTCCCAGGAGGTTGAGGGTTGGGGCTGAAAGTTCCACCCCTGTAATCCTGCCTTGGTCTCTCCAGTGACCAGCCCCCATCCCAAAGCTACCTAGGGGCTGCCAGCCATAATCAGCTTATTAGCATACAAGACACATCACTTTGAAAATTCGAAGTATTTTAGGAGTTGTATGCCAGGAAATGGGACTAAGACCAAATATACCAAATATGTATATTTCACAATATCACACATGGTTAAGTCCAAAGACAAAGGGGCAAAAAAGTATTGGCCAACTCTACCAGAAGACATTGCAAAATCACATAAAGGAAGAGTAAAGAATAGCGAACAATAATCCAGTCTACCACAGCAACTCATATAAGAGTGATAGCCTAGACATGGAAATGTAGAGTGGAATGGACTAGGATGTCAGGTTTCTTAAACATCTACACCTGTAATATGACAGACACCTGCCTGACGATGCAAAGAGTTCTGATCCTAGGATCAGGAGATCTGGGTTCCAGATCTAACTCTGGGGCATACCCAGGCTTTCTCTTGTTGCTATTTTCTGCCATAGATGTTAAAACTAGACCATCAGCACTTTGGGAGGCTGAAGCAGGCGGATCACCTGAGGTCAGGAGTTCAAGACCAGCCTGGCTAACACGGCAAAACCCCATCTCTACTAAAAAATACAAAAAATTAGCCGGGCATGGTGGCAGGCTCCTGTAATCCCAGTTACTCGGGAGGCTGACGCAGGGAGAATTCCTTGAACTCGAGAGGCAGAGGTTGCAGTGAGCCAAGATTGAGCCACTGCACTCCAGCCTGGGCGACAGGGCAAGACTCTGTCTCAAATAAATAAATAAATAAAATAAAACTAGACCATTCAGATTGATTTTTCTTCTTCTTCTGTCACCCTCTGCCCTTCCCTTCGCACAGTATATGAGGCCTCTGTTGTACAGTAGCTCCTGAGGCCAGCCTTGCAATTGACCTTAGTGGTGCTGCCATGAAAACAGCTGTCAAAATTGGATGTGCTACTTGACGAAAAGCCTAGAAGGAAATATTCCAAATTGTTATTACTACTAGTGGGACTTCAGGCTATTTTTATGTCTTCCTGTGTTTTCCAAACTTTCTGCAATGAGCAAATATAAATTTTATAATATCAATAAATTTTTAATAATTTTTTAAAAAACTTGTCTTAGTTCAACTGTATTTTCATCCATCCTTTGCCAATAAATATATCTATGAAACATTAATCAGCACAAGGAAGCAGCCAAGCTAAGCCTTCCTTTTTTGGAGACAGGATCTTGCTCCATCGCCCAGGCTGGAGTGCAGTGGTGCGTTCACGGCTCACTGCAGCCTCAACATCCTGGGCTCAGGTGATCCTCCCACCTTAGCCTCCCGATTAGCTGAGACTACAACCACGAGCCACCATGCCCGGCTAATTTTTTATGTTTTTGTCAAGACAGGGTCTCGCCATGTTGCCCAGGCTGGTCTCAAACTCATGGACTCAAGCAATCTGCCCCGCCCATAATCCCAAAGTGCTGGGATTACAGGCGTGAGCTACCATGCCCAGCCAGGAATATATTCTCATACTCTAACCTAAGAGCAGTTATTGTCCTTTTTAATACTAATTTCTGAGACATTTGCTTTTTCCTGAATTTTGGGGTGGGGAGGGGATTTTTAACTTGAATACAAAAGAACAAACACAATTTGTCCTCTTTTTCTTCACTTAGTTATTGTTATTGTTTTGCTTTTGTCCTGTCTAGAAACTAGGTCAGGCATGAGTAGCACAAGAAATCTACCAGCTGATATACTTCCACAATTCTCATCAGCCCCTCCCACCCCCCAGCACTTAGTCATGATGCATCTGACAGCAGGCAAAATTCCCACCTGGGAAAGAGTGCTCTGTGTGGTTGGGGTTATCGTTACCATTCAAGTCCTGATTCACTCAAACCACACGGTAGTAGGTTTTGGGTGGAAGGCTTCTGCATCTGGCTAATCCTTACTGCAGTTACTAACACAAGCCCTCCCTTGATCCCACCTCCCCCCAGGACTGTCTTGTCTCTTTCATCTCTCATTTAAAACTGCCCAGACCCACTCCCTCCAATTCCTCGCCTCCCACCTCCCATGCACGTTGCCACCTCACACAGCCTGGCTTCCATCTTCCTCCCTTTGGTGAGATTGCCCCATGAGTCATCAACAAACTATTTTTCAAGTCCAAAGTTCAGCCCCTAGTTTACTTTAGCCTCTCGGCTATATGTAAAATCTTCAACTATTCATTCTTCAAACTCTTACTTTCTTGGTTTCTAGGAAATCCTGCTCTCCTGGTTCTCCTTGGCCTCTCTGGCCATTTAATTTCCTGTTTCTCCTGTTTTCTTCCCCTCAGCTTTTACTTGTTCTCCTGGACTCCACCCTCTGCCCACTGCTATTCTCTCTCTTGGTGGTCTGATGGTTTCCTAGTTTCAACCATGATTCATATGCTGATAACTCCAGCCCAGACCTTTCCTCTGTGATTCATACTTCCTGGAGCTGCTGGTCATCACAGGGATGTCACATGGGCCTGAAACTCATCAGATCCAGAACTGAACTCTTCATCTGTCCACCAGGAGTCTTTGGTTGCAAGCAACAGGAACTGATCCCAACTAGCTTATTAATTGGAAGGACTGCAGGGTGGTTCCTAGAATCAAGGGGATCACTGAATAACCTGGTGACTGTTGGGTGAGAACCAGGTCACTGTATAGATTCAAGCTCCCAGGAGTGAATTTGACAGGCCTGGCTTGGATCATGACCCCACTTCTTGGGGTCCGTTATCAAAGTGGGGCCAGAAGTGCACAAGGTCCCAGATAGACAAGACAAGAGCCACCTCACCTCCCAGATCTGCTTTTTCTTCTACATTCTCCATCTCAGTTGGTAGCCTACCATCCATCCATCATCTGCGTACACTGGGGGCGGGCAAGGAGTATTATTCTCTTTCTTTCATATCCCAAAGCCAATCAATTATTAAGTCCTGAGATTTTACCCCTCAGAGTATTTCTTCAAACAGTTGCCTCTTCCCTATCACTTGGACCCTTGACCTTGTTGGGGACTTTCTTGTCAACAGTTTGATGACTATTAAGCCTCCCCAGAAGTTGGGAGTTTTGCCTACTTTAAATTTGTCCTTCACATAATAGCTGGAGGAATCCATCTAAAACCCAAATCTGACTGTGTTTCTCCCCTGTGTAAACTCCTCACTGCAGTCCAGGTTTCTTGATACAAGAGACAAATTCTGCCAGGGTCCAGCCTCTGTGTGCAACTCACAGTCACACTCCCTGCTCTGCTGGTTGTTCTGCAGCTACGTTCTTCTTTGCTATGGGATCCCCTCAGCCCAAGAGGCTCCCCTGCCTCTCTACCATCCTATCCCCAATCTGGCTGTTACCAACTCACCTTTCAAACTCAGTGGACACCTCACCTACCCAAGGGAAAAGATTGCTCAGTATCCTCTGTTTCACTGTGAGTCTTTCCTCTTGGAGCTCTATGAGAGAATGGGGCCACATCTATATTATTCACTGCCAAGTCATTTGCACATGGCAGGTGCTTAATATATTTTCTTAGGATAAATAAATACATAACTTCTGTGTATGCTTCTTCACCCTTCATTTGCACCTTCAGTGAACTTAATGGATTTTTTTCTCTTTTTCCCATTATACAAATCACGACTTCATTATTGAATGTGCTCGTTTCCCTTGGAAGCCAGCCAAAACTGGGGAGAGAATGGAGGGGGGGCTACTGGACAAACTACCCTGCCAAACACAGTGTTTGCTGGCCACACTGTAGCCCTGCAGAGGGCGTTTGCAAATGCACTGGGAAAGAGGGCTAATCCCCCTTCCATGTGCTAGCTACATGGAGCACCTGCCTTACACGTATTCACTCATTTCATTGTCACAATAGTCCTAGGAAGCAGGTCCTATGTCCTACTGTATCAGGCAGGGTCCCATCAGGTAGCCAATGAGCACACTTCAGCTAGGTAATGGAGGAGAGTTTAGTAAGGGGACATTTATAAAAGTATAAGCAAGGTAAGAAACTTTGCAAGGGATACATGATACCCCAGGGCTAGCAACAGCTGGAAGTCCTTATCACTGAAGGGCAGCCAACCCTAGCCATCCAGGAGAGAGGGAACCGGGAGAATAATACCCTGGCCTCACTTTTCTCCTGCCAAGGTTCCCCATCACCCAAATGCAACCAGAAAACAAAGGGCAAGGAGGCTCGTTGATGTGGTCCAGGGGATGAGCCCACCAGGCCATAAAAGGACAAGAAGAGTCTAGAGTGACTCTGCAAGGGCACATGTGACCAGTATAGTGAGATTAGACAATCCAAGGGGATGGAACCAGGGTGCCCCAGCTTTTCACCTGCTGACTCTGCTTCTCTGCCTCGACAATGGTGTCACAAGACTCCGTTTTTCTGGCTTTGCACACTCACTAACAGCACTTCTGTTCCCACCATCAAAACCAGGTCAGACACAAAATTCTTGGCTGAGCTAGAAGTTCTCCATGAAGACCCTAAGAGATGGTCATGTTAGCATGGGACAAATCAGTGACCCTAAAATAAGGAAGCAAGGCAGCCTTCTGTTTATAAACATAAATATACACACACACACACACACACCATATTGCTCTATGAGATCCCAGGAAACCACCTGGTAACTGCCCTCCAACAGCACAGAGAATGTTTCCAATGAAATGGCCCCAGCACAATGTTCCAGCAGCAGGTTAACAACCTAGACTTGGGAATCAGACTAGCCAGGAGCTGGATCCTGATTCTATCACTGGCTACATGAACTTGAGTGTCATCTGTGAAATGCAAATCAATGACACCCATGGAAGTGTTGTGAAGATGAAATGAAATACACAATTGGCTTTGCACTCATTAAATGTTAGCTGAAAACCACATAGTGGTAACTTCTGTAGCTTGGCACTACTGTAACTTTTTGACCTAATTACTTATTTGTTCCGACTTTTTGAATCCTTTAGAAATGGATACCTCCACAGCTAAAAGAAGGATAATGATATTTTGTAGTGATTATAGTTTTGAAGTACTTTCCTTTTAATTTCTATATGGTAGTACTTTCTCCATATTATCAAATATGATTGTTATCAAAACCCAGAGAGAACGGCTACCCAAAAATCACTCTGCCTATTTTAAAGATGGGGAAACTGACACCCAAAGAGACTAAGTGACTTGTTCAAGGTCACACAGAAGGCACATGGCTGAGTCAGGAATGGCATTCTCCTACAAAGGCAGCACCTGACTGGCTTGTCTCTGTGAAGGCAGATTGATGGGCAGCTCGGAGGGCCCGCTGTGTGTGCTCAGACATTATTCCGCAGCAGTCATTTGTCTGCTGGCTGCTGGATCACTTAACAACGGGTGTTTCGCCAAATTATAATTATGCCCTTCGCTTGCAACAAAGAATATCTGAGCCACTTCCTCTAGCTCTGCCTGAGAGCCGTAGAGTGGCAGTGCCTGCAGTTGGGTGGGCGTGCACCCCCGCTCACTGCTGTTCAGTCTTCCTAGCACAGACCACTTCTCTGTGGCTTCTCATGGCAGACAGCAGTGTGTGAACCCCAGTGGCTGTCACGAGTGCTTTCTCTTGTGGTCAGAGAGCAGAACTTGCTACCAGGTTTAAGTTACTGGAGGTGGAGGTTTTTACAATCAAAAAGCCAGTCTTTGAAAGCACAGAAAGTGCATTAGCATCCTCTCCCTTGGAGAGAGCTATTTTTGTCTTTCGTCTTCACAGACTGTGCTCCAAAATAGGGGAGATGAGTAGCAGGAGGGGAACAAAAAAATATCCACAATGTCTCCAGCTCAGAAAGAGCAAATCACTGCCATTTCCTCAACAACAACAACTGCCACAGCAGTAATGGAGAACAGACTGAGTTGGAGGCAAGCTGCCCTTGGGTAAAGCACAACACGGATCTCTTTCTTTGGGATTGCTCTCCATATACTTCATGAAACAAGGTTTGTTGCTATGGTTACTAGCAAATCACATGATAGCCTGGCTACCTAAAAGTGTGGGAGAACAGCCCAGATCAGAATGTGATGGGGGTAGGGGATACCTTCCTTCCCAGCTCGGCTGCATTTCCCTAGCAGACTTGGATGACCTCAGAGGTCTTCCTCATTTCCAACCAGCCCACACGTGGGGTTAAGGGCCAGCCATTCTTTGGGCACCAAGAGATTCCTTTCATAACGAGATCATCACAAGTTTGCCTCAAGGGCCTCTCCCTCTGGTTCCAGGAGCCCCTCTCCGCCTCCCCAGCCCCTTCCTTCCCTGGCCCCTCTGCCACACACAGGTGCTGTAATTCAATCGCTGGATTGAGTGGGAGGGGGTGGAGTGTGCAGCCTACACCACTTGAATAAGCTCTTTTCTAAAATCGAGGATGGCATGAGTCAGGGAATTTTGAAGCTGTGATACAATCAGGACACTGGTGCCTCATGGGGGAGAAGGGAGGGAGGATGGACTCGCCCAGATCCTAAAGAGACAGGCAGGGTCTGGTTTCCCAGGTACAGCCTCAATGGGGTTTGGCAGACCCTCAGCCTCAGAGTGATGGAACTGGGTCCATCCTGACAATCTCTGAGGTAATGTGATGGATATGACCTCACGGGCATTGGCTTCCAGGGAAGGGAAAGGCAAGACCTGGAGAAAGCTTTCAGACAACCCAGCTCTCTGCCTCTTCCCCCTCCCTCACTCCTTCCCTGCAGAGCCCCATGGAGCTAGCAGAGTCATGTGCTCAGAGAAGTGGGTTTGTGAGTGGGTGCACCTTAGCAGCAGCAGCACGGGCTGGAAGTGCACATCTGTTTCTCTGACAATTACAAATTGCCCACTTCTTCAGGTTCAGATCGTATCTCATCTTTTCAATTCCTTTAGAGTTTCTTGTCTTCTTCCTCCACAGCAAAAGCAAGATCTGGATGACAGAAAAAGACCCAGAAGAGTAAGCAAAAGACAAGGACTGAGGGGGCTTCTGCCCTAGATGTGCTAGGTGATTCAGAGAACTTCCTTCAGGGCTCCTGCCTCAGAGAGCACAGTGTATTCGGAGGAGAGGAGACGCACAGCCACACAAATGTCACTAACCCTATTGGGCACCACAGAGCAAGGGCTGACACCCAGCCCAGCACTTTGGGAGGCCAAGGCGGGCAGATCACCTGAGGTTGGGAGTTTGAGACCAGCCTGGCCAACATGGAGAAACCCCATCTCTACTAAAAATACAAAATTAGCTGGGTGTGGTGGCTCATGCCTGTAATCCCAGCTACTCGGGAGGCTGAGGCAGGAGAATCACTTGAACCCAGGAGGCAGAGGTTGCGGTGAGCCGAGATTGTGCCATTGCACTCCAGCCTGAACAACAAGAGCGAAACTCCATCTCAAAAAATAAAATAAAATAAAAGGAGTCTGGTGGTATGCTGCCCAGAGCTAGCAAGATGTCTTCTCTGGTTGCTCCAAGATGTTCAAAATGTGGCTTCCACTTCATTATCCAGGGTTGTTGCTCATGATCCAGCCATCACGTTCACTTTCTAGGCAGCAGGAAGGAAAAAAAGGAGGGAAGAACTGCATGCTCTCTCATTAAGCACACTTCCTGGAAATGCACCCCGCCCCCCACTTCTGACATTTCACTGGATAAAATCTAGTCACATGGCCACACCTAGCTGCAAGGGGTCCTGGGAAATGTAGTCTATTCTAAGATGCCACGTGCCCTTCAGGGAATGCTATGCTAAGGAAGTAGGAAAGGATGGACCTCTGGGCACAACTAGTAGTCTGTGGCACGGAAATATATTAGTAGAATAGCACATGTGCATACTTACAAAGAAATAAACGTGCTTATTGGGGGCATAGTCAAAATTGGGGAGTTTGAAGACAGCTGCTATGGATCATAGACTCTAGGAGAACATATAATTGAGAGAAGAAATATGAGTTGTTTTTTTAAACCAACTTACAGTCATTCATCCTTCTCCTGGTCAAACAGTATAGAGAATTTTCTCTAGGGACTCATCCCTCCCTCACTCTCAGCCACACAGTTGCAGGGGTGGGCTGAGGGGGAGCTTCTAATAGTCTTAGTGAACAAATTCTCCTGTCCCACCACTGGGATTGGTGCAGGTCACTGAGAGGCAGCACAGGACTTGCATTTGACTCTTACAGGGGAGACGGTGGACATAAAGCTGAGAACACATGAAGGAGGGAGCTGCCCAAACCTTCTTGCAATCATGGTGGAAGAGCCTGTCTGAGGGTGCGGAGGAGATTCTCATTCAGAGGATGAGGGAGCCGCGCTGAGAGAGGACCAGGTCCTGGAGATATCGTTTAAGTGTCCGTATCAGGCTGCATCTGAACACAGCATGAGTCGTGATGAGGAGTCATCTTGGACCGTCTGGATGGGGTCAGCCCGCTAGAATTGGCAGAGCAATGAAGTGGACAGAGCCTGGCATTGCATGACTTCCTGGAGCAGAGCCACTATACCTGACTGGAGGGCTGCATGAGAGAGAAATCAATTTTCATCTTGATGCAGTCCTACCTATTTAAGGGTCTTTGTCTTAGCAGCCAGCCTATAACCTAACCAGGACACATGAAGTAATGATCTCATTTAATTACCCAATGCCTGGAGAGTGAGCACAGGGCAAGACTGACTCAGGAACCCAGGATGCTGGCCCCCACATTCAGGACGATTCAGGCGTCCCTAGGTGGAGTTCCTTTCCTACATGCTGGATGGAGTCATGGCCCTTCATTTCCTCTTTGTACCTAAGTACTTTTGGGACTATACCCCTGTGCACGGCCCAGGTCTGGGCTGGGGCTTCATTCTCGATAGACATTGACCAAATAAATGAATAATAAATGGTCTTTCTGAGTTTCAGAATATCCAGAAGGCTAGTGGAGGATCAAATGAGATCATGTTTGAGAAAATCTTTTGGAAACTACAAATCAATATGTACGCTTTGGTTGTAGTTATCCTTCTCATTAGGAAATTCTCTAAATTTAGGGCAAGAATATGGCTGTGCTATGAATATATATAGAGATATATATATTCATATTCATACACACACACACACACACACACACACACACAAATTCTGTCCTGAAGAATATGTCCCTGTAGTCTGGTTCTGTCTTTTGGTGCCTTTCTCCATGAGACAGTTCTTCCAGTCACACCACTCTTAGAATTGGAGGATAGTTAGGGGCTGTACAGATACCACTCCCAGTGCAGTCTACCCCCACCCCAGGCAAAATTCCCCTTCATGGTGTTCCCACTAAATGATCAGTTGGTCAGTGGCCCTCCTAACAACTGGGCACAGAGATCAAAATGTGACTCAACAGTGTAGGATGGGAAGAGTCCCACGCTGGTCCTTAGACATTCATGTGTTCTCCCTAACTCTATACATGGGCACCTTTCCCAACAGCCCAGAATCCTCTTTCAAGGTCAGGTTCAAAGTAACCAGCTCTGCAGAAGTCTTCCCAGTCTGGCAGGGGCAGCTAGGTAGTCCCTTTTTGTTGCTATGTCACTTTGTAGTTAACTCTATTATAAGGTGTGTCAACTTTCTACTTCCAACCACTACCTCGACCCTTCAGAAGTGAGGTTTTCAAGGCCAGAGACTGTGTCTTACTCATTGGATTCTCCAGCACTTACTTCAGTGCCTGGCATTTGTTGATAATTTAACGAAGCTTGTTGAATGGATGAGTGAGTAAAACACAGGAGCAGAACAGAGGGGCATTGAGCCCTTGCTCTCTGACATGAGACAAGCTTGGGCCCAAATCCCATTATTGAATTACATTCTTTCTGGCATGCAGTCATTCATCCATTCAAATATTTTATTGAGCTCCTATTATATTCTGGACACCCTGCTAGACACCAACATAGGATAAACAGGAGGGACAAGGTCCCTGTCCTCACCGAGCTTATGTCTGAATAGTAGAGACTGAAAATAAGCCAGTGAATAAGTAAATAAAATACCTTGGCTCATGCCTGTAATCCCAGCACCTTGGGAGGTCAAAGTGGGAAAACTGGAGCTCAGGAGTTTGAGACCAGCCTAGGCAATATAGTAAAACCTTGTCTCTACAATTTTTTTTAAATTAGCAGGGCATTATGGCTCACACCTGTGGTCCTAGCTACTTGGGATGCTGAGGTGGGAGGACTGCTTCAGCCCCAGAGTTCGAGGCTGCAGTAAGCTGTGATCGTGCCACTGCATTCCAGCCTGAGCAACAGAGCAAGACCCTATATCTTTAAAAAAATTTCTTTTAAGATGTCTGCAGATTCTAATATGTCCTATGAAGGAGATGGACATGGGTGAGTGTTGCCAGGGCCATGGAGTCAGCAGTGGGCTACTAGATAGGTGGGCAGGGAAAGCCTCACCAACGACCTTGAACTGAGTCCTGAAGAATGAGAACAAGCCAGACTTTTAAGGAACAGAAAGAACAGGGACAAACAGAAACGCAGGTGCTTCTGTTTCCAAGGCTTAGTTTCTTCATCTATAAATAGAAATAATAACAGCACCCACCTCACAGTTTGTTGTGAAGCTTAAATGCTTGGAAACACTTAGCATAGTGCCGGGCACGTAGAAAGCACTTCATATATATTAGCTCTTATAATCAATTACAGGGTCACGCTGGAGAAAGGAAATGAGAGTGAAGCCATGGCAGCCCTCTGTAATGACCACTTCCGTCTCCAATCTGTCCCAAGCCATCTGTTAAATAATCCACTGAAGAAGGTTCTTAGGCACCAACCTCAGTCTCTCCCACCTAAGGTCTCTAGAATCTCTTTAGAATAAGTGTAAATACCTTGTATGATTTAGCACATCAAGCCAGGCATGGTGGCACACACCTGTAGTTCCAGCTACTCAGGAGCTGAGGCAGGAGAATCGCTTGAGCCTAGGAGGTCAAGGCTGCAGTAAGCTATGATTGCACCACTGTACTCCAGCCTGGGTGACAGAGTGAGACCCTGCTTAAAAATAAAAATTAAAAAAGATTGAGTAAATCCAATGGGATAATGCAATGGAAAGCCTTGTACAATTATAATTATTACTCCTGTTGTTTCTTCATTGTTTCTGGACATCTCTCTCACATGCTGCCCATTCTAGCCAGCATGCTGCCCAGTTTGCCAAGGACCTTCTTAAAAGCCCCTGAAACTGAACATGGAAATTTAAGCAAGCTCTAGCAGAGCTGGGACTGTGCCTAAGGCCCACTGACCCAACACAGCCTAACAACTGGGTCATAAGTTAGCAACCTAAGCAAAAGTAAAATCCGAGCCTGCTGCCTTCCAATCCTGGGCCTCACTGGCCAACAAGGTGCATGGACAGCACCCAGTGTCTGGCAGTGAGATGAGGTCTGTCTGGTACTCCCGAGCACAAGGCAGCCTTCAAGGAACTGCAAGGCACTCACAGTCGTGTTTTATCTACTGGGCAGATGGGAGGGTCTTGCATTTTAACGGAGAAAACAGAAAGAGGCAAAACCTTTTCCACAGTTCAAAGTCCTCTGAACCTGCGGTTTCTCTGATAAGGGATGTGTGTGTGTCTGTATATGCGCATGTACACATACACACATGCGTGTATTCAAGAGAGGAAAAACAGCACTGCCTTTATCCTCTCTGCCACTGACTCTTGCAGATATGATGATTTTATGTGTTCATGTGAAGTCTGGCCTTAAACGGCAGCATAAGCAGAGAAATGCCAAGGGGAATGGTGGAACACACAAGGGCATAATTACAGTGAGCTTTGTCCAGCTAACACACCAATAATTTGCCTCATGGAATGATTCAGCAATAACCCTGCCAGAGTTCCCAAAGAAACTCCATATCTGGGATGATGTAATGTCTCTCCACCTCTGATACCGCCTCTCTCCACACCCACCGCCACACGCTCACCATCTCGTCTCGAGAGCCACAATTCCATCTGTGAACCTTCAGTTGCCATCTGCATTGTGACAAATATGTATCTTATTATTCAAATTGTATTACAATGTACAATGTTGTCAATCTAGCCCTTTACACTTGATAATTCAATAGAAAAATTAAGACCTGGAAAAAATGCTAACCTCTGGTGAGTTATATAGGAACAAAAAATCGTGAGCTATGTCTGCAGAATGCCTCTAGTATCTCAAATTGGATATTTGGTCCCTGCTTCCCATGAATATTCATACTTTGAGGCAAAGTGATTGATTTCATTTATCACTGGAAGTGGAGGTGACTGTCTAGACTTGCTACGTGAGAAGCATTGCAGAGAAAGGGACCCTGGCCCTCCTGAGATGCACCTTGTGTGTGGCTGGAAGATACTTTTGCTTGCCTACCCCAAATCCAGATCCATCAATCTCCCCTTCTCCCTGACCAGTAGAATCAGAGAGATGCTCATGGAAGGTGCTCTTAGCATAGTCTAAACTAATTTTGCTTTAGACTAATTTTGATTTGCCACTCCTGACTAGGCATGTAATTCATTTGATTTCACTTTGTATCAAAGAACAATATAGAAGATCTGGGGGGTAGGGAGAGTTCTGGGAAAGATTTCTTTGCTGATAAATAGAGACTCAAAGAATATATAGCTTCTTTTTTCTATGGATGTTGTTATGATGCAAGGAAGTCCTACAGCCATTTGGCAAACAGGAGAGGAGGTAGCTAGAAAGACAACAGAGATGGCAAAAATCTGGGTCCTTGATGCTGTTGATGAACTGTTAATAGGACAAAAGAGGTAGATCTAAGAAAAAAAATTGCTAATAAACCAAACTTAGAGCTGCCTTATCTCCAGACTTTGCATTATGTAAGATAATACATTCTTTGTTATTTAAGCTGGTTGGATCAAGGCTTTCTGTTATATAAAAGCTGAAAACATCACTACTACTTGCAGCAGTGACTTTCAAGCTTTTTGATCATAAACCAAAGAGGGAAATATGTTTATGTGTAATGTACTCTAAAGTGTTCTATTCTACTCTATTCTATTTCATTTTTTAAAATTCAGGTCACAACCCACTAAAGTGATTTCAAAGCTCACTAATGGGTCATGACCCACATTTCAGAGAACATTAAAGTCATAAGGTATATAAGCTACTGTGATATAATAGAAAGCATAATGTGGTGTCATCAAAGACGTACCGCTGAAGTGCTGTCATAGGAGGGAATGATCACTTCGAGTTGGGGGAAACAGGGAAGGTTTGAAGGAAGAGCTGGACGTTGAAGAGTAGTTCCATTTCCAGCAAGAGGAGTGGGTGGAGAATTGGGGGGTGGGGGGATTTGGTTAGGGAATGACAGGAGCAAAGATAAGATGGTGAGAAATACAGATATGTTACCCACCAGGGGGTGAACCTGGCCAAAGGCGGTGTATGGTTTCGAGAGTAGTGAGAAGAAAGGTGTGATTTGGGTTAGGTAATGTGCAGCCTCGAATGCCAGGCAAATGGGAGGCCCTGTGAAGGCTGTGTAAGGCTGTGTCTAAGAAAATCTAAAGCGGTAGCAGCTGCAAGCTGGGCTGGGCCCATGTCACATCAATAGCTGAAACTGGCAGAGCTTAAGGCCAGAGGCAAATAAGAAAGGCCTGTGTTCTTGGAGGTCTGCTTCTGCCACATCACCTCCTTCTGCCTGCAATTCCTGCAAACCCATTCTCCACAAGGGTGGGGCTCCTGATCAGTGAGCTGCTCTTCTATGATGAACAAAGAGTAAGCTGGCCTTTCTAAAAATCTTGCCTGGCAGCCCACAATGTAAACTAACAGTACTGATGTGATTCTTCTAAATGACACCATCAGAGAGTGGGCAAGATTGGCCGATTTTCAATCTCAGAAGGCTGACAACCCCCAGCTTCTCATTGTTCATCTTTTTGCTCCCACCTGCTTGCCTGCCGATGTGTTCACATTTTGTTAGATCCAGCCTCCAAAGGTGGGCTGAGCCTTGCTACTTGACACCTCTAATAAGAAAAATTCAGTGGAGGAGGATTTGAAATTGCTGGTTACACTGGGTGTTTGTGCTATCTGTGGATCTTAATTACCCATGCCATTCCTTCCCTAATCTCTCCCTGAAAAGCAAGAATTGACTCTTATGATGGAAATTAATCGGAACTAATCTGCAGCTTCTCTTTTACTATAACCCACAGACCTAAGGGGTTGGCAAATCAGAGTGGAATTTTCCTGGGAATCCATATACTGAAGAATAGAACCAGATTTTAATAACTTCAAAGCGGCGCCAAGTTTATGCTTGCCCTGGCTCTTCAAATAAGTGAGGTTTTGAATATTTAAGACTGAATGATCAGATTTCTGGAATACTGTTTCTGTCCTGACAGTTGATACTCTTTGTGGTTT
The DNA here is from genome assembly GCF_029289425.2 of Pan paniscus. Taxonomy (NCBI): domain Eukaryota; kingdom Metazoa; phylum Chordata; class Mammalia; order Primates; family Hominidae; genus Pan; species Pan paniscus. The sequence goes on along the minus strand of NC_073256.2, from coordinate 118,499,125 downwards.
GGGCAGAGGCCCCTACATGTCTGGCCCACTGCCTCCATATGGAAAATTACAACTAAGACCTATCCTTTGGGAATGCAAAGTAAGTTAATTGCTTGGGGTGGGTGGGCATATTGATGATGAAAAGCACCAGCTAGCCACATGTGACCCCAGAGCATATGAAATCAAGTGAGGAGTTAGCATAATTACTGTTGATTCAGCCTTGGTATCTTCTCCAAGGGGGTTTATTTGGATTTTTCTTTGTAGAAACTTTCAGTGCCTCATGTATTAGAACCTAAGATTGGAGTTAATAAGCTGAATAAAAATAAGTGAAGGAAAGAGCAGACAGGTAGGGATTACCTTCTCCACATGTCTAAAGCCACCATCGCCATCTCTTCCCAGTGCTGCATCTGCTCTGAGCTGTCCCTTCTGGGTACATGGCGCCAGCATCTCCCCAGCCACCTGGAATCTTGGTGTCATCTCCAGTGTTCCTGCTCCTTGCCACCCACATGCGGTCGATTGCCAGATCCTTTAAATGCCTTGTCCTCTCTGTTTCTACCCTTCTTAATTCAAGTTCTCAGTGCAACCCCTCTGGCCTCCTGGGTTAGCCTCCTTGACTGGCCCTACTACTTCCCACCTCTCTTCCCATCTCAGTTCACCCCTTACTTGGCTACTGCAGTAATTTCCTAAATAACAGCTTTCAATAAGTCACTCACTTCCTTGCACTAAATTCCTCAGGGGCTCCCCCATCTAAAGGTTCACAGGTTCAAAGGCTAAACCTATGAACATGTTATCAAGAACCTTCAATACTGTCGGCCCTTTAACCTATCATCCCAAGTGTTTTCTCCCACGACGTCTGGTTCATAGCCCAGAGTGTAGGGCAGAGAAGGCACTCCTTGTACTTAATCTGGAAGCATTTATCATATTGTATGGAATTACCTGGAACCTGAAACACCCACTAGACAATAAGCTTCATGAAGACAGGGTGGGGTTTTTACTACTGGTGTCTACCATAGGACCAGGCAAATTATTTGAACTCAATAAACGTTAGTTGGAAGGCTGGGACTGGTGGCTCACACCCATAATCACAGCACCTTAGGAGGCCAACACAGGAGGATCACTTGAGGCCAGGAGTTCAAGAGCCACCTGGTCAAAGTAGCGAGGCCCTAACTCTACAAAATAAAATAATTAGCTGGGTGTGGAGGCATACGCCTGTAGTCCCAGCTACTCAGGAGGCTGAGGTGGGAGGACAGGTTGAGCCCAGGAATTTTCAAGGCTGCAGTGAGTTATGATTGTGCCACTGCACCCTAGTCTGGCTGACAGAGTGAGACCTTCAAAAATATATATATATATATATACATATATACACATATATATGTATATATATATATATACACATATATACACATATATATGTGTATATATATAAACACATCTATATATATATACACACATCTATATATGTGTGTATATATATTAGTTGGATGAATCAATGAATGAATAAGTATGTAATAGGTCAGGGATTCTGGTTTTAAATTGAATCTGCTTATCAGTACCTACTATAACCTTTGTCAACTTTCTACTAAAATACCTATTTAGAATGCATGAAGAGTAAAAGCATGTAACCCCACCAGAAGTTAAAACAATTGGAAAATCCACTGCCTAAATATGGAAGAAATGTAGACAAATTCTAAGTTCTATAAGGCAAACTTCAAAATCAAACTAAGAAAGAGTACATGTTCCATCATCTCAAAAGAAGAGGCCTATCATGCCAAGAAGGAAGACATCTTATTTCTCTCTAGATTTTTTTTTACCTCTGGCTTAGAAGCCCAGGTTCTGGATCAACCAAAAAAATTGGGAATCCATCCCTCAATTGCTTGGGTTCTGTGTTTCAAAGCAGCACTCCATTCTCCTCTTCTTGACCTTACCAACAATTCCCCTCTTTCTGCATTTATTTAGAAATTGCAAGTCCCCATTTAATAAATAAATTCTAAGAAAACAAAAGTGCAGAAAGTTGGGTACATATGTGCATGGTGGTGGATGTGGTCAGGCATAGGCTGGCAATAGGTCAATTGTTGGAGGAAGCATAGTTCCAACAAAAGTGAGGTTTTGGGCGATGACAGAACCAGGAAAAGCCCTGGGAACAGTATATTCTGGCGGCCAGATGTTTGTGTGTGTGTGTGTGTGTGTGTGTGTGTGTGTGCGCGCGCGCGTGCGCGTGCGCACGCACATGCACTTTTTTTTATTCAGAGTGTCAACTAGACAGATATTAGTTGTAGGAGAAGATTTTGCCTCAATCCTACAAAGCTACGTGAAAGGAATACGTGCTCTGGTCACTGGAAATTGCACCAAGCTCTGCACACTACACTATCTTACAGTTGTCTATCTGAGAATGAGATTCCACAAACGTCCAAATGGACAGTGAGTGGAGTCAAGAGAGTCACAATGTGTCTTTTAGCAACCAGTAGATCTGAACAGATTTTCCTTCTTGCAGGATAAGCTCTGCAGTACTGCAGATTAAAGAAAATGGAATGTCATTCAGAAGTCTAGAGGAAGGTCCTGTTTCTGAAAGTGATGTACTCCATGAACCAGAAGAGACTTCTAAACTACTGTTTTGCGTCTTCGTTAGGACATAAGAAGACATGGCTTTTATGAAGTAGGAGTGAAAAATTATGAAGAAAGAGCAGGTAGCAATGGAAGGAGAGCAGAATGAAATAAAGAACTATTGTGAGGAATGCAAGGACACATGGTGATGTGATGAAAAGAAGACCAGCTGTGGTCACACAACACCTAAAAGTTATTGATGTTGCCAAGAAAAGAGCAAAGCCAATTGGAACAGATGCAAGAACCAAAGATGTCATCTTGCATCATAGATGCATAAAGCAAACTCTCACACTTTCATCAAAGATGTGTAATTACCAGGTTCTCACATCCAAGAAGCTTTGCCCGAACACTATTTGTTCAGTAACGGAGTAAGAGCCTACTGTGTAACAGACTCTGTGTTGTGGACCAAGATAAAACGGTCATCTCTCTCCTGTGGTCCCTTCCACACCCAGTCCCCAACTCTACCATGCCACCTACAACATTCTGCTGTTTGTAACCATTAACATATCTGCCCTGCAACAGAAATGTGGGGTCCTAGAGGGCAGGATGGTAATTTGCCCATCTCTATGTTCTCAGAATCTAATACAAAAAAAGTTTCTTGACTGAATAATGAAGTGCATGAATAAAACATCACCAGATTGACCAACAGTTACAGTTCTCCTATGATGATTTCTTTGACAATAACAGTTCACAATCAATTCTTCTAGGACCATCTGGTGTTGATTCTCTGACCACACCTCCTGAGGCCTCATCAGAGTACAGAGTCCACTGCACTTGCGGATGTGTAATTAGCTGGTATTTCCCTATCATGTTTCTATTTCCTCATGGATATTTATTCAAAAACAATTTCTAATAACATTCTTTAATAACCTTTTTCCTAATTTTCAAAGCAATGCAAGCCCATTTGTACACAGAAAAGCATAAAGCAAACTCTCACACTTATAAGAGGTATTTCTGAGGTCTACCCAGTTCTTCAGGACAGGGCTTTCTGTTTTGATCACAGCCAGCCCCATCTAGAGCACTTGGAACAGCTCAGCATACCGTAGGCACTCAATAATGAGTATTTGTCAGATGAATGTTCTTGAGCAGGTACCTGGTCTCCGCAGCCTCAGCTGCTTGCTGGGTGAGGGAAGGAGCTTCCCCGGTACCACCAAGACCCCTGAGCTCCTGGGCATGCCCTGGTGGCCGCCACTGTCCTGGGAATTAGTGCCATCTCTGTCTCCCAGTACTGCACGCCCCTCTGGGCCCTGTGGCTACTAGGCATTTCTTCTGCATTTGGGGTCCCAGGCCCTGGGGCTTGCTGGGGCCACAGACTGTTTCTGAGCTTAAGAGGCCTGGTTTTCCAGCATTCTCCATGCATGCTCCCTTCAGAACTGGACAGGAAATCGCCCCCTCCCTTTTTTATGAAGGGTGGAAAGCCGGTGGCCTGACCTACTGATGATCTGGTATTAGTGAAAGCTCTTTATGTCTTTAATATTTTGATGCTTGCTTTAACTGTTCCCCCATGGACCATTTAACTGTGGCTTAGCCTGACTTCGTTCCTCTTCACTTTTAAGATGCAAAAGAAAAATGATTAGGAAAGAGCCTGATATGGTTTGGATGTTTGTCCCCTCCAAATCTCATGTTGGAATGTGACCTCCAGCGGTGGAGGTGGGCCTAGTGGGAGGTGTTAGGGTTGTGGGGGCATAACCCTTATGAATATCTTAGTGCTGTCCTCATGATGATGAGTGAGCACTCACTCTGAGTTCACAGGAGATCTGGTTGTTTAAGAAGAGCCTGGCACCTCCTCCCTCTCTTGCTTTCAGTCTCTCCACGTAATACTCTGGCTCCCCTTTGCCTTCTGCCATGATTGGAAACTTCCTGAGGCCTCACCAGAAAGAAGCAGGTGCTGGGCCTATGCTTTGTGCACAGCCTGCAGAACCACGAGCCAAATAAGCCTCCTTTCTTTATAAATTACCCAGTCTCAGGCATTCTTTTAAAGCAACGCACACGGACTAATACAGAGCCTAACCAGGAAAGCCTGCTCACAGCCCTTCTACCTCCGCAGTGAATACAGGGGCCCCACCTGGGTGCACCCCCAGGCGTGGCACTGAGGGGAATCAAGTCCCTGAGTAGGAGCTTCTGTGTGGGTGGCTCCCTCTATCACCCCCAGGGAGGAACTGGGAGATGGCAGAGGCCAAGACTTCATCCTGTGACTCAGAGAGAGGACAAAACGGTCAGAGCCTGTCCATCTTCAAGAAGCCCTCGCCCACCACAGGGAGAGGCTTTCAGGATGCATGGGAGCTGTCTCCCGGCCTCCCATCCCCAGCCCCCAGGTAGCACGGCTCCCCTTTAACTGGCTCTGCAGAGTGGGCATTTGTATGACATTTCATTTTCTTTTCGGAGGTTACACAGCCAGAAGTTTGAAAGCCCCTGCCATCCAGGGAAGCCAGCAGTTACCCAGGAAGGGCCTTTTCTGGTGGCAGCACCTGGAGGTGGTTTTTTCCACTTCAGCTTTGCAAGTCCCAGAACTCCACTTTGTCAGGACACCCAGAATAGGTCAGTTCTGAGCTACTGACTTAACCAGATCCATAGAGAATAAAGAATTGATCAGAGCACCAGTACATCTGTTCACAACTGAGAATGCCCCTTCTCAGGGATCAGAACATTAATGACGAGCATTGGGAGCCACCTGGCTAATTCTTCCTAGTATCAAAGCAGCCAGGGCCAGGTGCAGTGGCTCATACCTGTAATCCCAGCACTTTGGGAGACCAAGGTTGGCAAATCACTTCAGGTCAGGGGTTCGAGACCAGCCTGGCCAGCATGGTGAAACCCTGTCTCTACAACAAATACAAAAATTAGCTGGGTGTGGTGGCACACACCTGTACTCTCAGCTACTTGGGAGGCTGAGACAGGAAAATATCTTGAACCCGGGAGGCAGAGGTTGCAGTGAGCCGAGATTGCACCACTGCACTCCAGCCTGGGCAGCAGAGCAAGACTCTGTCTCAAAAAAAAAAAAAAATTGTAGCCAGGATGCCACATTAGTAATCAGAAGACTGTTCTGTGGAGCTAGAATAAAAAGCAAGGAAGGTGGATTCAGTCAATGGCATTTTATCCAGGCCATGGTGGACCTGATGATTTGTGTCTTTCTCAACAACAAACTCCTCTCTCCTGCCTGGAAAGCTGCAGCTACCGAATCCAGGTAGTTCCTGGATGGCGCTGAATAGAACCTGCCTGGAGCAGACAATGTTCTTGCTACCCCCTGGCCAATTCTTACTTCTTGCTTCCCCAAAGAACCCTGCCTCTCCTGGTACTTATCCTCCTCGGCCTAGGTAGAGGCTTCAGGGAGATGAGTCCCATCTGAGGACCCAGGAGATGAATCTTCACTGGTCCAAACAGTGGATCTCCTCCCTGTTGGACCCAGTACCCTCTTTTTATCACAAATATTTTTATATTTTTTTGCCTCAAACTCCTGGGCTCAAATGATCCTCCCAGCTCAGCCTCCTGAGTAGCTGGGACTATAGGCACACACCGCCAGGCTCAGCTAATTTTCTTTTTTTAATTTTTTGTAAGGACCGGGTCTTGCTATGTTGCCGAGGCTAGTCTTGAACTCCTGGGCTCAAGTAATCCTACCACCTCAGCCTCCCAAAGTGTTGGGATTATAGGCATGAGCCACTGCACCCAGCCCTACAAATATTTTATAATGTCCCTTTTACTACACTGAAATGAAATTTGTATACAACATAAACTATCTGTACACATAATTTTAAAAATTAAATAACTATTATGAAGTAGAATTAAAAGAGAAATAATGTACAATAAAACAACATGTATTTCAACATGCAAATTCTTGGCAGAACTGTGCTAAAAGAAATAACATTGCAGGTGCCTGGATCCATACCTAGAATCACAGCCAATGTGGCAGCCACTGGGGCAGGCCCATCGGGTGTATTGTACTGGAGGCTCGAATTCCATGAGTAATGTTGACATTGCTAATGTGATTTTCCAAAACAGTGAACAACTCCTGGAAAAGTTCTAAACAAAACAAAGCAAGATCTTCTCTCGATGTGCACAGCAATTGCTTTCCTGGAAAATACAGTGTGTTTTTTAAATACTTTGGGTTTATATATGAGAGTTTGGTTTTAGCTCAGATCACTTTGAAGATTTTTCATTTGTGCAAATGTTCAATGGGACATTCAAAAATCATGCAGGTCACAGAGTGTGACCATGACCATCCCACACATTGCAGGTTGTCTACCATCTCTAGCCTCTGCCCACTGCATGGTCATAGCCCTCCTTGAATTATTGTGCCAGCCAAAAATGACCCCCTTCACATTTTCACAATGCCCCATGGACCCAAGTGAATCCTGGTGCTCGCATTCCCCCTTTCCCATAATGAAACACATGGGGAATTCCACTGGAGGCCTTTTGCACAAGATGTTTCTTTAATACCTGGTAAGAAGAGACACAGGTGAATAAACAGCACCTTTCTCTGCCTATGGTTGTTGCATGAGAATGCGATGTTTGGGGTCTGCAGCCCCCTTGCTAGCTGGGGGCAACCAGCCTGAGAAAGAGGCCAGCACACTGGGCAGGGCAGAGCAGAAAGGGGGAAGGAAGCTGGAGACCAGATGGCTTCAAATGAGCTACTGCAACAGCCAGTCCCGGAACTGCCCCACCTCCAGATATTAAATAAGTGTGCAAGTTGGTAGAGTTGGAACTTTCTGTTCTTACAGCCAAAAGCTTCTTCCTGATAAAAAATATTCACAGCTGGGTGTGTTGGCTCATGCCTGTAATCCCAGCATATTGGGAGGCCAAGGCAAGAGGATCGTTTGAGGCCAGGAATTTGAGAGCCAGCCTGGGCAATGTAGTGAGACCCCATCTCTATAAAAGAGAAAAAAATTTAAATTATTTTTATACAGCACTTATATTATGGCTATTTGAAGACTCCATTTTGGGGTTTAATGCAGAGAATCTGCCTCCTTACTTGGTTTTACCTTGAGAGACAGTGAGGTGATTTGGTTAAGGACAATTTCTGGTTCACATTCCAGGTCAGCTTTCGTAGGCAGTGTAAATTTTAGCAAGTCACTTAATCTTTTGATGTCTCATCTCCTCACCTGTAAAATAGGGACAATAATGGCTTTCAAATTATAGGGATGCTGTAAGAATTAAATTAAACAAGTTACTGCAAGTAAGCACTTCAAACAGTGCCTTGCACATCACTGAGGCTGAATCAATGTTAGCTATGATTACAGAGTATTTTTAGTTTCTTAGTTAGACTTCTTTTGGCCGCAAATAACAGAAATTCAACTCAAACTAAATTAAGCAAAAAAAAAAAAAAAGAGAGAGAAGTTATTGACAACTGAGGATACCAAGATGGGTTACAGAACAAGAAAGAACAGCTGGAATTTGTGCCCCGGGCTCAAATGTGACCTGGTGCTTCAAGACAAGTGGTTTCTATCCTCAGCTGCTTGTAAGAATCACCAAGAAAGCTTTTAAAAGTCCCAAGGCCTAGGCAGCACCAAAAACCAACCAAATGAAAATTTCTGGGGCTGGGATCCAGGCACCAGTATTTTTTCAAGCTCCGCAGTTGATTCCAATGTTTAGCCAAGGTTGGAAACCACTGCTGTTGAATCTCTGTCTGCCTCTCCTCTCTGCTTCTCTTTTCTTCCTTTCATGCTACAGAAAGCTCTTCCCACCACAGCCTCAGATGTATATCCTTCCATTATAAAAATCTTGACAGAAAAAACAAACAACAAAAAAAAGTGTTTTCATCCCACCATCCGTATATAAATGGATTTGGCCTATTAGATCTTGCATTCACCCTTTTTATTCTGATCACTGTTGCTGGGGCATGGGGGAATGAACCCACTCCTGCAGCCAGGAAACTTGATGACTCACCAGAAATACTTGGAATGGACACAGAGCAATTCCTTCAAAGATCTAAGAAAATTGAACAGGAAAAATCCAGATACATCATCTAAATAAAGTAAAACTACTTAGACTTCACCTCGGTTGATATAATGTATTGTCAGCATTATTAGATTCAGCCATTTTTGTAACCAATAAGATTTGGGCTTGATGGTGTCTTGTCTTCGCATCTTTTAGCCACTGCAAGTGACGGAGGCTGTCGCTTTGCTAGGATGATTCCTGGGTCTGTCTCTCAACTATCTTGATGGAATTGCAGGCTGTTGATTCTCTAAAACTGCTTATTCACTGACTCCCTGTCATGCCCACGGTTAACTGATCTCATATGTTACCCTCTTGATTTCTCTCCATTTCACTTGGGGATAAAGTCAACTTTAGGTAGGACTTTACTTAGTATTTCGGCTCAAACTGAAACCCATTTTCTCAAACTTTTGGCCCTTCTCCTCCGTTTTACTTGGTGATCTCCAGGTTGGAGTAGCTCTTATGGAAATGCTTTCAGTTAAATTTTTTTTTAACTAAAAGATGATTGAAATTATACATGGAATCTTCAATTGTACTTATCCACTTGTTCTGAAGCACATGTAACAGATCCTTCTTTAAGACTGGATATTATCAAGAGCTTGTTTGGAGGTTCTAGCAGGGGAGCGCAGCTACTCTATACCCTTAACCGAAGGCCAGTCGTCCTCTATCGGAGATGGTCGTCCTCTTCCACTGAGCATGCGGCTTCGGGAGGGTGCACATGGAGCAGCAAGGGAGGAAGGAGACACCCGCCTAGCCAGCCAGAGCAGCTGAATCAACCCTGGCAATCAATGGGGTGACAGATGTCTCAGCCAGATCGCCCTCACATCCAAAACTGGATATTATTGAGAACAATAAACCACATTCCCAACCCTCCAGAAAGTGGGGACTTTTTGATCAGTTGGAGGGAAGTGCATTTGAGGAGAGAAGCCACAGTAAATACCCGCACAGGATTAACATAATTCCCAGTGGAAGCAAATGGCCCCTGTGGAGCATATCCGTGTCCCCAAGGAGTCTGTTCCCTTCGCTCTGTCTCTGTGGCCTTGTCATCGCACATTTTCTGAATTCAGCTTACTGTAGGTTTCACAAGACTCTGGTTGCACACTGAGCAGTTAATTTGGATCTCTGGGTTTCCCAACTGGCTAAAGCCACTGCTGCAGCACCATGGAGGGCCGACGGGCAAGCTGGGGAGACACTGCCGCTAGAGGATCACAGAGGGCCTTTGCCATTCTGTGCACTACCGCCAGCAGCTTGGAGTGGGAAGGAGTCTTGATCTTTTGGTTGGTTCTTACGTAGACACCTGATAGGCCTCTTCCTGTTTTGTTCCCTCTTTGCATAGTTTCAGACGAAGCGAAAAAGGGCCCCCGAAGGAGCTTTGCTTACCACTAGAGGGAGGAACACCCCAGGCCCGTGCCGCCTGGAGGACAAGGGCCCGCAGCACAGGAAAAGATTTACCACACTTCCCCCCAGCAACCCTCCTCCCTCCAGCTGGGCAGGAAGCCACCTGCCACAGCAACGGTCACTGCTGGGGTCATACTCTTCGTGTGCATTACATTTCCAGATCTGATTTCTGCGTGAAGCCGCAGCATCCTCCTTGGTGTTCTTTGAAAGCTCTGTGTTTTTCCAGCTGTTCCACAAACCTTTATTGGCCCGGGCTGCCTTGCACATAGCTTCCCAAAATTACTGAGGCTATAGACATTCTTTCCACCAGCAGTATCCGCACTGACCCCTCCACCATTTGTGAATGCAAATCCTTACCCCATCTTATGAGTTTGTCTCACTTCCGGGTATCAAAAAAGCTGTGTGCGTCATTCTCAGCCCGCAGGTAGCACTGGAAAGGGGTCACTAGGCACAGCCGGGTTAACTTCCTCTATTCTGGAATTTCATAGAAATAGAATCACACAAGATGTCCTTTTTCTGTGTGGCTGTGTTTGGCCAACATATTGCCTGTGAAATTCGCCCATGTGATTGTGTGTATCACTTAAGTCATTCTTAAATGTGGTCATTCTTAAATATGGTCAGCAATATTTCACTTATAAACAGACCACAGTTCATTTATTTCCTTATTGATGAATGCTTGGGTTATTTCCAGTTGTTTGTTTGTTTGTTTGCTTGCTTGCTTGTTTGTTTGTTTTTGAGACAGAGTCTGTCTGTCGCCCAGGCTGGAGTGCAGTGGTGCGATCTTGGCTCACTGCAAGCTCCGCCTCCTGGGTTCATGCCATTCTCCTGCCTCACTCTCCCAAGTAGCTGGGACTACAGGCGCCCGCCACCACACCCGGCTAATTTTTTGTATTTTTAGTAGAGACGAGGTTTCACCATGTTAGCCAGGATGGTCTCGATCTCCTGACCTTGTGATCCGCCCGCCTCGGCCTCTCAAAGTGCTGGGATTACAGGCATGAGCCACTGCGCCCGGCCTCCAGTTTTTTACTATTTTGAATCAGGCTGCTATGACCATTCTTGTGCAAAGCCTCCTCTGGATGTGTGTGTTCATTTATCTTGTGTATATTCCTAGGAGTAGAATGCTTTCCCTGTAAGTGTATGCTTCACTTTATTAGAAACAGCCAGTTTTGACTGGGCATGGTGGTTCACGTCTGTAATCCCAGTACTTTGTGAGACCAAGGTGGGCAGGTCACTTGAGGTCAGGAGTTTGAGACCAGCCTGGCCAGCATGGTGAAACCCCGTCTCAACTAAAAATACAAAAATTAGCCAGGTGTGGTGCTACACGCTTGCAGTCCCAGCTCCTTGGAGGCTGAGGCAGGAGAATCGCTTGAACTCAGAGGTGGAGGTTGCAGTGAGCTGAGATTATGCCACTGCACTCCAGCCTGGGCAATGCAGCAAGACTTCATCTCAAAAAAAAAAAAAAATGGAAACAGCTAGTTTTCTAAAGCAGTGTTTTAATATATATTTAATCTTAACAACAACCTTAAGTGCACATCAGTCAGCTCACAATTGCTTATTGAGCACCTATTAAGTGCCATGCACTATTCTGGGTGCTAGGATAGAGCAATGAATAAGACAGGCAAGGTCCCTGTCAGTAAGACACATTCTCATGGGGCAAGATGGGCAATTCAACCTAAATAAACACTGACAATTAGGCCAGGTGCATTTGTTCACGCCTGTAATCCCAGCACTTTGGGAGGCCGAGGCAGGTGGATCGCTAGAGCTCAGGAGTTCGAGACCAGCCTGGACAACATCGCACCCCGTCTCTACCAAAAATATGAAGAGTTAGGTGCGGTGGCGCCCCCCTGTAGTCCCAGCTACTCAGGAAGCTGAGGTGGCAGCCTGAGGGGCGGAGGTTGCAGTGAGCTGAGATTGCACCACTGCACTCCAGCCTGGGTGACAGAACGAGACCCTTGTCTCAAAAAAAAAAAAAAAAAACCTGAAAACCTGAAGATTATTTCAGGTGCTCATACGTGGTGCTATGGGAAATGGAGTGATATGCTGGAGCACTGTGGAAGGGTGCTATTCTGCTTCGATGTTCAGGGATGGTCTCTTTGAGGAGCTCACAACTGAGTTAAGACCTGAGAGACAGGGAAGATATGGCCCTGCAGAGCTTCGGGAAGACACTAGAGGCAGAAGGAACAGTAGGTGCAACTGCCCTGGGACAGGAAAAAAGTGTGGTGGTGGCCGGGCGCAGTGGCTCACACCTGTAATCCCAGTACTTTGGGAAGCCGAGGCAGGTAGATCACCTGAGGTCAGGAGTTTGAGACCAGCCTGGCCAACATGGTGAAACCCCATTTCTACTAAAAATACAAAAGATTAGCCAGGTGTGGTGGCGGGTGCCTGTAATCCCAGCTACTTGGGAGATTGAGGTGTGAGAATCACTTGAACCCAGGAGGTGGAGGTTGCAGTGAGCTGAGATCACGCCACTGCACTCCAGCCTGGGCAAAAAGAGGAGCAAAACACTGTCTAAAACGGTGTCAGGCACCATTCTAGGCTCTGAGGATCCAGCAGTGAACAAAATAGACAAACATCCTGCCGTCAGGGAACAAGGAGAGAGCAGGTAGGAGGGCATGGAGGAGGAAGAAGAGACCAGGTGAAGTAGGCCCATGTAGACCATGGAAAGGAGTTTGGATTTTTGCCTGGAGCAGCAGGAAGCCATGGAGGGGTTTTAAGCAGAGATGTGAAGATGATGTAATTGACAGCAAGGATGGAGGCAGGGAAACCCATTAGAAGGTCATGTAGTGATTAAGGCTGGAGATCGTAGGGTGGGATGACCGCTATGACTGGAAACAGTGAAGGTGATCTGCATTCAGGAATATTTTAGGGGTTAGCCAAGAGGATTTAATAAAAGATTGATTATGGGGTGAGCAAAAAGAGAAATTCAATTATAATTCTAGGCTTTTCACCTGAGCAACTGGGTAGATGCTGGTACCACGCACTGAGATTGGGATGATGGGGAGGAAAGACTTAGGTAAGGAAAAGCAGTAGTTCCCTTTTGCCAGCTGTACAATGCAAATGGATGTTCCAGCAGAAATGATCAGGTGGCTAAAAGAATTAGGGTTTCATGGGGGAGAGTGAGCCTGAAGATCCAACATTGCAAATCATCAGTATATAGGCAGCTTTTAAAGCTACAAGATGGAAGGAGATGACCTAGGAGGAGAAAGTAGGCCAAGAAGAGGACAGAGGATGCCTGGAATACACTGAGAATGTGAAGTTCCATTTTGCAGATGAGACAAGGCTCAGAGAAATTACACCATCGCCCAAGGTCAAGCAGTATGATGAAGCTGGTCTGACTCCAGGGTCTGTATACTTACCGACTTCACTCTAATCCCTGAGGTTTCTGAGCTCTGCCATTTAGATGTCATATGACCTCAGCAAATGACTTAGCCTCTCACAGTTTTCTTGTCTGTAAAGTGGGGATAACAATAATTATACATTCCACATAAGGCAATGTGAGTAAAATAAATTAATATAATTTAAGTGCTTAGAACAATGCATGGCTCACGGTGATATCAGCTAGTATTGTTACGTAAGCCACAGGGTCAGAACATGCAGGCCTCAGAGGGAAGAGGCATAAACATTTCTCAATCTACACAACCAGGTGAGCTGGCTCCAGATGTCACAGTCAGGGATCTGTGGCATCAACCGGTGGCTGAAGAGAGTAGGTCTGTCTCAGACAGGAACTCTTACACCTGCGGCCACGGCAACAATTGGTCGCAGGGTGTGGACATACCTTCGACCCCCTCCTTATGCAGGTGAACTGTGGCACATTGGGATCCAGTCAGTAACGGAGAGGTCAGGGCTTCAGGTGGAGGACACAGCGGCTCAGGCCAGAAATGAAACCAAGTGAGGAATGGACTTTTTCCCAAAGTGTACACAGAAATGCCTCCTACTCTACTCTTGCTGGCATTTGCTGTTTGGCCATGACTCAGGATTCCACCACATAGCATCTATTCCATAAAATCCACATCTGAAAGAAGAGAAGGGAAAGATCTAGTCAATATTGAATGTAGTTTATGCACATGAGGCAAACACTTGTTTTTTTTGTGAGCACAGTTTCTTTTGCCCCCACTTCCTTAAAGTTACTGCCCGACCCACTCCCTATGTGGCTCACAGACTGCAACTCCCTGTCCTCAGAGGTGGTCCAAATGATAAATGCATGATCCAAGCTGCAGCAACGCGAAATTTTCCTCTTAGGTTTTACAGTAGATATTGGGAAAACAACCTCTTTTTCCTTGGGGGTTGCAATGTTGTAAGGACATCCTCACGGAGCTGTGCTTCTTTAGTCGCCTTTGCCCATCAGCCATGAGTGAGAACAGAGCCTGCAGAGAAAGGTAAAAACCAAGAGATGGAAAGCTCTGGTGGCTTCATTTGAGCCCCTCGCTTACTGTTCACTGTTGTCTGGGCCCACCCATTATGAAACTTTTAAAGATTCATATTAGTTTCCACTACTGGCAATTGTCACAGCCTTAGCTAAGACTCTCCTGAAAGTAATTCAGTATTGTCAGTTAGCTTTACGAATAATGAACCTAGCAGGTTAAAAGTTCCAATGCGGCCGGGGGCAGTGGCTCACACCTGTAATCTCAGCACTTTGGGAGGCCAAGGCAGGCAGATCATGAGGTCAGGAGATCGAGACCATCCTGGCTAACATGGTGAAACCCCGTCTCTACTAAAAATACAAAAAATTAGCTGGGCGTGGTGGCAGGCGCCTCCAGTCCCAGCTACTCGGGAGGCTGAGGCAGGAGAATTGCTTGAACCCAGGAGGCGCAGCTTGCAGTGAGCCGAGATTGTGCCACTGCACTCCAGTCTGGGCAACAGAGCGAGACTCAGTCTCAAAAAAAAAACAAAAAAAAAAGTTCCAATGCAAGGTCTCGTGGCATTTAAATGAACTGACCACCCGAGCTTATGTGGTCGATTTTTACTTGATCATCCTTCCTGTAGGGTACCTATCGGCTCATGTGTCTTTTAAAGACTCCTTTAAAGAAAAACCGCCAGCTCATGTGGCCAGAGTGTTTAGAGTCAAGGAGACACCAGATGGGCAGCATTTTGCTTGGGGAGCTAGAACATCTCTAGACAAGGAGACCAAAGACTCCGAATTAAAAATCACGCTGGACCAGATCAAGCTACCTTTTGGGCTTGAGTCTTTACAGTTCTAGACCCAGTGAAAAGGTCTGCTTGAATCATGAGTGCCTGAAGGGTTTAGTGCATTTCTAGACTCTCATGGATTCAAGCCTTCCTGGACAGAGTAAATCACTGGGTGGCATTCGTTTCATTCACATGTATGTGCATATATATATATATATATATATGTGTGTGTGTGTGTGCATACATATGGTGTATATATGCATGTGTGTATATATGTATGCAGCATATGTCTATGCACACACACACATACACACACACACACGCACATGTTCCAGCCTCACACACTTATTCAGGAAAACTGAATCAAAGAGGTGGTAAAAAAAAAAAAAAATCAGCATTTCTTAAAACTTCTTCAAAAATCATCTCCTGGCCTTCATCTCATTTTCTCCTGTGACATTTTCATCTCAAAGCTCTAAATTCTTTTCATAGCCCCTGAGTAGGTGACAGCCACTTGAGAACAGTCTTGTATTGTCTTGCTTTCCTTTGGAAAACAAGGTGGGCAGGTGATTTGAGGAGTTGGAAGAGGGGAGGGTACATTTTTCCTACACCTCAGATCTGGCAGTCCCAGGTTTTAGAAGCTCTAGAAAATGTAGCACTTGATTAGGCTGGGAGAGAGGAGACCCAGGAGGCCCAGAACTAGAAGCAAATGTGGGTTTGAAGTGTTATTCTCGTCTCCTCTAGGCCAGTCTCTCCTCATTGTTCTCACTGCCTGAAACAGCTATTTTCTAAAGAGTAACTGTCTCCTTGCTGAAGCAGAGCTTTCGTCTGACTATTGCATTCCTGTATAGGAGTGAGGAAATTGGGAGAGAGGACCAAGTTCCCATGCAGCCGCCTCGCTGCCAGAGCAGGCGGACGCTGTGGGCATGTGTGGGTGGTGGTGCCCCTGTCTTCATCGTTGTGCTGGTGACTACAATCAGCCTCTTAGAAGATGGTAACAAGATTCTTGTAGAAAGCTACAAAATCATCTGTGGCAGATGGCAGAAGGATAGGTTCTGATTTTTCTTATTCCACTATTATTTTTCTTGAGAAATGTGCTCACCAACATCCCGCTTTCTTGTGCTTTATTTTGACAAAGCCAGAAATTAATTTTTAATCCTTTTTATCTGACCTTCTTTTAATCATAAATTCAAGGAGGATTATTGCCTTTTAGAAACAAAAGTAAGTCATTATCCAGCCTCTTCCCTCTGCCCCTCCCACGCAATTTTTTTTTTAACACTGAAAAAAATCCTTTAAATTTCTCTGAACCTACAGAGATGATATTTACCATTGCTATGAGTGCCCTGGTGATGTGCGATTTCATTTCCTTATTGGCTGGGGGGCAGGGTTGGGCTATTGTGTTTTGGTTATTTTTTACTCCCTCTCTAGACAGACATAAAAGCAAAAAATATTATAGGCTCCAACAAAAAGAGGGGCTACCATTCATTAAATGCCCTCAACATGCAAGCACCATGCTAAACAATGTACCGACATGATCTTACTAAATCCTCACATTAATGCTGTAAGTAGGTACTATTATTACCCTATTTTACAGATAAGGAGACTGAGACTTGTAGAAAGAAACTTGTTGTCCAAGATCAGATGGCCAGGGTGAGGCAGAACTGGAACTCAAAGCCAGGGAGCTCCACTCCAAAGCCAGTGCTTTGAAATGGCACATTCTTCTATTTTCCCTGATGAATTCTAGTTCTATTAGTGGTAGTTTCTGGGCTTTAGGGGAGTTTTTTCCTAATTTCAAACTCTCGTTTGGGGCCAGATGTTAAAACGCTCATTTATGGAAAGAGAGCTGGACATGAGTTACGGAGGCACTGGCCTGACCTTAAAGATGCAAGGTAGACCCACCATTTTGCAAATGAAGAAATTAGAGTATGGTGTTTCTGTTAACGATTGCTATCTAGCAAACCACCCTAAAATTTGGTGGCTTAAACCACAAAACCATCTGTATTGCTCCCAATTCTGTGGGGCAGGACTTTGGGCAGAGCCCAGAAGTACCATTTGGGAATGATTCCACGTGGCATGGGCCAGGCTGGCCTGACTATGACTAGCGCATCTCTCTATGACTAGGGCCTTTCTCATACTTGGGGCCCTGGGGTTGGCTGCAGGTCCTCTGCCCAGCAGGACAACCTGGACTTTATATGGTGGCACAGGGTGGCAAGAGAGGGAAAATAGAAGCTGCCAAGCCAGTAAGTCTAGGCCTAGAACTGGAACAGCGCCCCTCTGTCTCATTCTTTGGGCCAAAGCCAGTCACGAGCAGCGTAGTTTCAAGGGGAGGGGCACTGACTCCACCCTGTGATGAGAGGAATAGCATGTGAATACAGGGATGGCCTGTTGATGGCCATCTCTGCAGACTATCACACATAGTGACTTGTAGTGGCAGATAGCCAAGTGTTAAGCTAATATTACAGAAAATCCCACTATGGCTGCTTTCCTGGAAGGGAAAAGATTCCCTTTAGACAGTATGTTGTGTTTTGACTCTCTTAGCCTAACAATTAGGGAGGTATTTTAGCAGGGACGGGGGCTGGCATCACTCATCTTTTCCTGTGGGAGATGACAGTCTCGTGGGCCTATGTGACCTGTCGAGTCCAGTTGGGGGCGGGTGGCACCTTCCCTTAATCTAAACAGCCTGCACATTCTCTTTGCCAAGAGAGAAGCCCAGGCAAAGAAAAGGGGGCAGAGGGTGGTCACTCCACTGAGGACACAGAGGCAATGAGCCCAAGGATGTTATAGAGGCTGCCCAGGTGAGTGGGGAAGAGAAAACTGGTTCCACCCACCTAAAATGATCAGCCCAATCTACCTCTAGTGAAAAATAGACCAATGGCCTCGTCAAGAAGAATTTAATGATAAAGGAATTTCCGGCCTCAACTAGCAGAGCATTTATAATCATTTTATCAAGCTTGTCCACCCACCTGAGCAAGGAGCAAACCACAGATTCAAGGTCAAATGTAAAAATGTGTACCTGGGATGGAAAAGCAAGGTGGATTACATCCAGATGAAGAATAATTTAAATCAGAGAATCGTTAGAGTCAGAGGCAGCCTAGGAGATCCAATTTAGTCCAATCCCAAGTTCTGCATGAGAAGACTGAGGCCCAGAGAAATGAGGTGTCTGCCAGGTTCCATAGCTCTGTTATTCTTGCATTGATAATGAGCACTTAGTAAGCACTGACTAGATTAGGTGTCAGGCGTTCCGCTTGGTGATGAGAATTCAAGGTGGAATAGGACATAGTCCTTGCCTTCAAAGGGCTGACTGTCTAGGGGTGGGGAGAAGGACATGAAAAGCAATGATTCTAGAACAAGCGGGGTTACGGCATTCCAAGGGGACTTTGGGAACCCAGAGAGGTGGCCCTAGGACCAGAGCTCCACTTCTCAGCTCCAGGTCCCTTGCTCCATGTCCATGAGCTCCGAGTGGAAGAAAGTTTGTTTTTAAAAAAACCCTGCCTACTGAGCTGTTCATCAGAGCTACACTGTGATTTAAAAGAAAGTGTGGTCTTACAATCTCATGTGCATTAATAAGAAAAAATCCTAACTGTGCCTGGTATTTGGACAGATCCTAACAGAACCTTCGCACATCTTATATCACACACAATCTCATGACACGTGGCCCCACTACCAGTCCTGAGGAAGGCAGCTAGATTTCATCCAGAGCCTCTGACTTCCAACCCCTTCACTGAGCCACTAAATGAGACATGTTCTGGCTGGAGCCTCAGGAGAACCAGACCAAGAATGGGCTTCGCCACCAGCATGCACGATCGGCCCTATGCCAACTCAGAATACTGGTTAAAAGGTGTGTCCAGATCTAATGAGAGCTTAAGAGGCACTTTTCCACCTGCATGACAGAGAGGTGAGCACAGACCTGGGTGTTACTTAAGCCCTCTGAGCCTTAGGTTGCCCATCTGTGCAATGGGAATCATCATCATCATCACCTATAGGAGGCTCACTGTGTGTCAGCTGCTGACTTGAGGGCTTTGCAAGATTGCCTTGTTTAGTCCTCACAGCATCCTGTGAGTTACCAGTGATAATAACTCTATTTTACAGATGGAGAAATTGAGGACCGGAGAGCTTAAGTCTCCTTGCCCAAGGCCACGCAACTAGTGAGCAGGAGGGGTGAGACTCAGCCTCAGATGGCTTCCAGGAGATCGGTACAATTAATGCTCTGCTACAACATTTCCGAGGAGGAACTGAGACTCCCCACACACCGTCAGTCCCCTCTCCTACTTCCACCCCTTTTCCTTGTGGCCCCTGTGGTCCTGACCAGGTGGCCTCCTACTCTCTGGCCTTCTGTGGCTCTTAGTATCTGCCAGGTCCCCCTGTAACCCTCAGCGTCTGCCCCAGGAGACCTGTTTTCTCCGGGCTTCAGGCCCCCCCAGAATCCCACTAACCTCCTCAGGGACGCTCAGGGCTCTTGGTCCCCCATCCCTCTGCTCCCACACACAGCAATACCGCCCTTCCCTTCCAGCCCCCTGGGAGGCAGTGGAGTGTGATGGTTTTCAGCCTAGTTTTCCTATGAGAGGGGAGAGGAGGGGGCCTGGAAGGTTCCTTCCTCTGCTTCTGTCATTCCCTGGCCAACTCAGCCAAGAGGGCCACTAGAGAGCGAAAGCATCCAATACAGCTGACCTTCACCAAGGACTCAGGGCACCAGGAATCTTCCAGGCAAAATCTCGCCTCCTCCTCACTAGAAACGTGCAGTGAGTGTTGCTCCCCACCCCCACCCCATTTTATACACAAAGAGCTGTGCCCAATTCCGCCTAACTAGCGAGTGGCAGAGGGGGAATTCAAACCCCTGTCCATCTGCTGCAGCGCCCACGCCCTCTCTATTTCCACATAAGAGGAGAGGTAAAGGGCCAGCGGGTGTTGAGTGGCTCCAAATGTCACCTTCAGCCCAGCAGCGGTAGCATCACCAGGGAGCTTGTTAGAAATACGCACTCTCAGGCCCCTCCCTAGACCTGCTGAGTGGAGGCCTGCATTTTAACAAGATCCCAGGGGATTTCAAACCCATCAGAGTTTGGGAAGCCTAGGTCTGGGTCCGTAGCTCGCCACTCTGGCTGAACAGTGGAGTCACCTGGGGAACTTCACAAAATGCAAGTGGTGCCCGGGCTCCACCTCCGTGGCTGTGAGTTCATTGGTCTGGGCATCAGGAATTTTTACAGCTCCCAATGATTCCAATGGACAGCCACCTCTGAGAAGCGTTAGGCAGCCCGAGAAGGGGAAATCCTGAAGGCAGTGGGGGGAAGTGGCCACCAGCGACTTGCCACCCCCTCCCGAGACAGAGCCAGCGCAGGAGGGTGTGACCAGCATCAGGGAGGCGGGGAGATACAGTGACAGGACGGTGACAGTTTGGGTGTCCTTTCCGCCCGTGCGCGCGACGGGACGGAGGGACAGGGGTTTCCTCCTTGGGAACGCTGTCTGTCTGGCAGCCAAGGAAGGCCGCGACCTCTGGGGATCCCCGCCCGTATCGAGCGCCCCTTGCCAAGGGAACCTGGCTCGGCGAGCGGTGCGCGCAGGCTCGGAGGCGTGAGAGCGGGCCGGGCGGCGGCGCAGCCGGGAGCGGGTGACTCACCGGGCGGGGGCGGCTGGGGGCGGCTAGGGGCGGCCGCGGAGCCAACTGCAGCAGCCGCGGGCCCAGCCTGCCCCGCAACAGCCAGTGCGGCTCCTGGAGGGAAAGGAGCAAGGCGGCCCCGCAGGTGTGGCGCGGCCCTGGGAGGGCGCGTGCGAGCGCTGCTTTGTTTGGTGCCCGCACAGCCCCGGGCTCCAGGCCTGAGCGCCAGCCTTCCCGAGCTGAGTCACGGCTGCAGAGCCCGCGGGCGGCCATACGGCCCCGCCCGGAAGGATGAGGCCCTTTCCTGAAGCTGGCGAGTCGGATGCGGTGGCAGGGACAAAAGCCAGGGGAAGGTGGCTTCTATTCTACAAAGCCCTTTAGGGAAGGGGGGAGTCAGGCCGCCCTCACCCAGTGCAGGTCCGTCACGATGGTCACCCAGAGCACTCACGCAGAAAGCCAGCTTGCAGCCGCCAGCCCTGAGGATGCCGCCCCCAAAGGGCTCATTGCTCTAATCACCCGTCCAGGGGCTTGAGGCAAAGCTCCAAGACAGACCTGTAGCAGCATGGCCCCAAAAGTTCCTCTGCTGCCCCAGTCCCATACCTGCCTGAGGTATGGGGGTTCAGGCTGAGTCGGCTGACCTGGAGTCATCTGGAAGCCTTGTCAGAAATGCAGATTCTGCAGTGCTGTTCCCAGAGGATCAGATTCAGCAGAACTGGGTAAAGCCATGAAACCTACATTTAATAAGTGCCCCTGGGGTTTTTTTCAGCAGGAGGTTGGTACACTTCACTTTGATTTTGTAGAAGATCGCATGAACACAGATGTGTTAACCACATATGGGTACCACTGAATGACAGTAAGTTGAGGAATTTGCCCAAGAAGACACAGCTAGCAGTTGGCAAAGGTGGGAGTCAACCCAGAGTCACCAGGCCCCCAAGTCTGTGTTTCTAAGCACAGGCCAAACCTCTACAGCAGTCCCCTAGGAGCTTCTAAACTCTTCCTTTGTACTTTTGTGTTATCCAATACCACCCGAAATAAGCAGCATCAGCTGACACTCTTCTACCTTTTGATTGTATAGGGATGTTGTTATGGTATGTGGATCTGGATACGTTGTAACTTAAGCCTATCAGTCACTAATAGACATGAACACCCGGAAGGGTCTATTACGTCTAGATGGATGCCAACTCGAATGGATTTTTACATAATCTCTAGTTTAAAGGCTGCTAGTCTATCAACAGAGGATAGAGAAAAAAATACACTGAAAATTAGATTTAAGACAGATTTATCCCTTTGCTTGGCAAATGTCATCTTATCCTGTTAACAGCCTGCAAGGAAAAAAGTTAACAAAAAATAAATTACATTTTCAACAATTCGCTTGAAGTGCAGGCACAGATGTCTCTGGGGGCAGACTGCCTTGGCTCAAATCTCAGCATTTCTACTTCCTGTGCTGTGTGAACTTGGACAAGTTTGTAACCTCTGTGCCTCAGTTTTCCTGTCTGAAAAAATGTAAACGTAAATATTTGTCTTATACTTACTAGGTGTTGGATATTATATGAAGAGATTTGCAAGTGTTATTTTACGTAATTCGCACTTTACAAAGGAGGAAACTGCAGCGCAGGGGGCGAGGTACCAAGGTTGCCCCATCTCGGTCCAGGCCTGCTCCCTGCAAGCCACTCGCCCTTGACCACGCCTCCTCTCTCCTGATTGGCTGTCAGGCATGAGTCGTGAGTACCCCCATGGACGCTCAGAATGGCTAACATTCTTTTGAGCAATAACTATGTGTGCTATGAGCTAAACACTTTACTTGAATTCGCTCATTTAATTTTTGCTATCACCTCATGAGATGGGAATGATTATTTTCATCTCCAGCTCTCAGGGGAGGAAACGGAAGCATATATATATACATATATATACACACACACATACACACATATATATACACACACACATATGTGTGTATATATATGTGTGTACATATATGTGTGTGTATATGTATATATATGTGGGTATATATATATACACATATATGTGTGTATATATATATGTGTGTGTGTATATATATGTGTGTGTGTGTGTGTTTTGTTTGTTTGTTTTCCAAGACGGAGTCTCACTCTTTTGCCCAGGCTGAAGGGCAGTGGCGTGATCTCGGCTCACTGCAACCTCCGCCTCCTGGGTTCAAGTGATTCTCCTGCCTCAGCCTCCCGAGTAGCTGGGATTACAGGTGTGCACCACCACGCCCGGCTAGTTTTTGTATGTTTAATAGAGATGGGGTTTCACTATGTTGGACAGGCTGGTCTTGAATTCCTGACCTCGTGATCTGCCCGCCTCAGCCTCCCAAATTGCTGGGATTAGAGGCATGAGCCACCATGCCCGGCCAGAGGCATAGAGATATTCAGAAACCTAAGATCACACTGCTAGGAAGGGACAAAGCCAGAACCTACGCGGTGGCAGTCTGGCTCCCAGGCCTGGGTACCTAACTGCTACACTGTGCTGCTGATGTTATATATATAATCACATGTATTATATATATATAATCACATGTGTTATATATATAATCACATGTATTAATGTTATATAACAAGTGAGGTGGGTTCCCTACTCTCCTGACCCCTCAGAGCAGTGAGGCTGGGATTTTTCCTTCCTGTTAGCACTCTGCCTTTGGGTGCAAAGGCTTTCTTCTATTTATTAATTTAATGTAATTTTACTTTTTTGAGACAGGGTATCACTCTGTCGCCCATGCTGGAGTGCAGTGGTGTGATCTCGGCGCACTACAACCTCTGCCTCCCAGGCTCAAGCCATCCTCCTACCTCAGCCTCCCAAGTAGCTCAGACTACAGGCATGCACCACCACGCAGCTAATTAAAAAAAAAATGTAGAGAAGAGGTTTTGCCGTGTTGCCCAGACAGGCCTTGAACTCCTGGGCTCAAGCAATCCACTCACCTTGACCTCCCAAAGTACTGGGATTATAGGCATGAGCCACTGCCTCCAGCCCTATTTATTTTTGAGGGAGTTTATGGCTTTCCTAGCCCTTGAAAATTAGTGTTTATATGGGACAGTTCAGAGGGGCTTAGGAAAAGCCTTGGGTGCAAGCAAGTATCTGATCCACAGGGTACACGCAGGCAGCCTTGCACAGAGGCACGTTCAGAGCCGGGGAAGTGCCATGAACTAGTGTAAACGCTTTACTTCAATTAATTCAATGTGGCTCCCCAGCCTGGGGCTAAGCAGCGCCCCCTGGAGGCAGGTGAATGGTTTGCAAGCATTGGCTCCTCCGGGAGGACGTGGGTTTAGTCTCCACACTGGCCTGGTATCTGGCTGGGAGCCTGACACTGGCCCACGTGTGTGGCAACTCTTCTCACACAGACTTGTTCCTCCTTGCCCCATCTCTCTCCCCTCTCCTCTCCTCCCCTCCACCTTCTACTGTGGTCTCTTGTCTCTAACCTTCTCCAAACTGTCTCCTCCCCACCCAACCCCACTCCACCCCTCCAGGTAACCCTCCTTGTCTTTGGGGCTGGAATATTTGTGGAGGCAGCAGCAGTAGTGGGGTGGGGAGGTGGGGAGGGCAGTGAAGTTTCATTCTTGTCTCTTGTCTTTCTAGTCTATTCCAGTCTACTGTTATGATTAAAAAAAAAAAAAAAAAACTCCATACCATGCATCCCTCAAGCCTTCCCTTTTGATTCTTGCTATGGAGTGAACTGTGGCCCTTACTCCCTCCAAATTCATGTTTGAGTTCTAACCTCGGTGTGATAGTGTTTGGAGATGGGGCCTTTGGGAGGTAGTTAGGAGTAGGTGAGGTCATGAGGGTGGGGCCCTCATGATGGGATTAGTGCCTTTATCAGAATAGATCACAGAGATTGGGCACTCTTTCCCTCTCTCTGTCCCCTCCCCTTCTTTCCCCTCCCCTGACTTCCCCTCCCCTCCCCTCCTCTCCTCTCCTTTCCTTTTCCTCTCCTGTCTCCTGTCTCTCTTCTTTCTATTCTCTCTCTCAGAGAAGGAAGCCATCTGCAACCCAAGGAGAGAGCTCTTGCCAGACTCTGACCCTGCTGGCATCTTGGTCTTGATTTTGGATTTTCTAGCCTCCAGATCCATGAAAAAATAAATTCCTTTCCTGATGTTTATAATATTTTGTTATGGCAGATTAAGCTCACTAAGACAATAATCAAAGACCTATAAAACCGTGAACTTCTTGAGACAATGAGGATGCCTCTAACAGACTTGGGAAGAAATCCTGCACAAAGAGCCGGGGAAAAAAGGGAAGAAAAGCACATAGAATACTCCTTCAAGGCAGGCATTGGCAGACCTTCCACCGTGCACCAGGCTCTGTGCTAAGATTCACCCTGGAGTAACCCTGCCTCTGGGGGTGAAGTTGCTATATCTGGCTGCGTTTTGGCCAGCTGACCCTCTAGGCAGCCCTTAATTCTTGCTTCTCAAACTTACTTCCAAGGACAGAGAAAGATGACCACTGCCCTCACCCCACTAAAGAAGCCCCAGCACTTAGCAAGCACTTATGGCCCAGAGCAGACTGTCTCTACTTCATTTCACTCTCCACACCCAGACTTGGACCACACTTGGAAAAGAACCAGCCAGTCCTGGAGGCTGCATATTGTGGATAGCAGGACTCCACTCACATCTCAAAGCTCCTCCCTGCCCATTCCCATGGTCCCTCCAGCCCTTGGGCAATGCTACCAACAAGAAGGAGAAATGAGCTGGATTTCACTTCCTTTGGAGCAGGTGTGAATAAACAGAATTGTCCCAAACTTGGGCAGCAGAAGTGGGGGAAAAGAAGAAAGGCAACCGGCCTGTAATCCCAGCATTTTGGGGGGCCCAGGCAGGCGGATCACCTGAGGTCAGGAGTTTGAGAACAACCTGGCCAACATGGTGAAACCCATCTCTACTAAAAAAATACAAAAATTAGCCAGGCATGATATCTACTTGGGAGGCTGAGGCAGGAGAATCTCTTGAACCCGAGAGGTGGAGTTTGCAGTGAGCTGAGATCATGCCACTGCACTCCAGCCTGGGTGACAGAGCGAGACTTCATCTCAAAAAAAAAAAAAAGAAACAGAAGAGAGCAACCAATACTTATGAAGCCTCTGATAGGTACTCAAATGCCACCAGTAAACCCACGAGACGCACAGGCTGGGATTGGTAAGGCAACTTGCCCAAGGTCACCCAGCTAGAAAAGGCTAGAGGCGGGCGAGAGGGGAGCTCCAGAACCACCCCAAACACACTGCCTCCCCCACACCACTGCCTCCCCAACACTGCCTTCAAGAAAGAGAAATCGAAGGACCTGGACAATTTGCAAGCTGACTGCTCAGCTTCTGGACTCATCCACCGCGTTTGTCAGAAGTCCCTGCAGATGCCCGGCCACTATGCCAGTACTCTCGTCTCGGGCTGCACTTGGAACTGGGTGGACAGCTGTAGAAGGACTACTAGTGCCTGGGCCCACCCCTTCTCCCCACCCCCAGTGCCTCACTTAACTGTCTGAGATTCAGCCTAAGCACTGGGCTTTTAAAGTTCCCAGGTGACCGTTGCCCTCTGGGATCCATATTCTCTTCATCTGTAAGATGGGGCTAATGATGTCTCCCAAACAGGGTGGTTGTAAGGATGAAGTGTGAGGGGCCTAGGAAGAGAGGCCTGGAAAGAGGGAAGAGGACTGCTCATCACTGGGCTGAGGCTGCAGCCACCCTGTGCTAGGTGCTGTGCTACAGCCTGGGTCACTCTGCCAGGACCTATAGGCTCCCTGCTTGGGGCATGGTGCCCTGACCCTCAGCTCACGTCTGCCCAGATCCTTATAGCTGATGGAACCCTTTGCTCCAAGAGACGAGGTTGGCACACTGTGGTCTCAATAAATGTTTGTCGAATAAACAAAGGAAGATGTCCTTTGATCTTCACAACAGTTTTGAGAAGCAAAATGAAAAAGGTTTCTCCCTTGACCCAATAGAAAGGGAAGTTTGGACTCACCTCAAGGTGCTGTCACTAGCCATGTGTTCCAGAGCAGCAACATAACTTCTCAAAGCCTCTGTCCCTTCATTTGTAAAGCAGGACTTTGTCACTATTGCTAGGTTATAGGACTATCCTGAAGAGCTGCTGAGACAACATATGGTGGAAACATTTCTATAAATTATTTTTTGATGAGGGAATTGAGGTTTATAGGGGTTAAGTGACTTGCCCACAGTCAATCAGTAAATTGTGAAGCCAAAACTTAAACTCGGGACCAGAGGGTTCCTGGGCGTGAGACAAACAAACGAACAAACAACAACAACAACAACAAAACCCCAAAACACTCAAATAATATGTGGTTGCAGAGAAGGGATGCAGATATTTGAAGAACAGACCTGAGGCTGTGTCAGCCCCCAAGGCACATCTGATGGGGAGTGTGTTGAGTTGAACTTTGCAGGAGGGAAGGGCTAGGCCTTTGGAAAAGTTTTTTTTTTTTTTTTTTTTTGAGACAGGGTCTCCCTCTATCACCCAGGCTGGAGTGCAGTGGCACCATCACAGCTCACTGCAGCCTCGACTTCCTGGGTTCAGCCAATCCTCCCACCTCAGCCTCCTGAGTAACTGGGATCACAGGCGCATGCCACCACATACCTGACTAATTTTTTTTTAATAGAGGTCTCACTGTGTTGCCCAGGCTGGTCTCAAATTCCTGGGCTCAAGCAATCCTCCTGCCTAGGCCTCCCAAACTGCTGGGATTACAAACATGAGCCACTGCGCCTGCCAGTAAAGATGCTTTTTGATAGGAGGACCAGCCTAGGAGAAAATTCAGAGATGAATAAGCAAGGTATTTTGTTTGTCCACAACAGAGAACCTGAGAGAGAAGCTAAGAGGGAGGAAGCAGCTGTGGGGGAGGAACATTTGTCATTTCCAGAGGACACTGCTGCCAGGAGAGGGGCTCTCTGTAGCCCAGAGAGCCGTGGAGAGAGGGCTCCCCAGCTCACAGCGCAGGAGGAGGGGAGTCAGAGCTGCTCTGCGCACAAGCTGCCCTGGAGGCACACTAGACAGGGAAAGGGCCGTGCATCACTGACCACCTGTCATGTCACCTGTGAGCACAGTAGGATCGGGTGAAGGCCTCATACCCCCTGGTGTGATTGTCATTTTCCACCCCATTGTACAGGTGGGGCTCGGAGAGTTAGGTCACTGGCCACTTCCTAGAATCCCTCCACCCCAACACACCCTGACTGCCCCCCTAGTGCATGCTGGGACCCCTCCAGCCCCAGAATCCACATGTCTGCTCTCCCCAGTGAACTCCAGGGTAGCTCCATGCGGGGAGCCTGGCAGGCAGGCTGGCATTACCTAATTGCTGGCCAGCTTCTTTTATCCCTTCATTTTTTCAAGCTGCCTGGCTCTAAAAGTCTCAGACAGACAAATGAGACTCCAGCCTTGTTCTGTTCGAGCTCCAGCAAAAGGAGGAGATCACAGGCTGTCGCCTCAATGGGGCAACAGCCAGATCTAAAGGCACAAAGCACTGGGGGCAGCGGATGTCTTTAGCGAACGACAAAGCCCAGGCCAATGCCCTACTTACAGCTGAGACTTTTCTTCTTGGGCTGTGTCTTGTGCTGTGAGGTGCCTGGGGTCAGCACTGCTAGTGCCAGGACTTGATCATCAGCCAGCCTCCCTGGGGAGATGAGCCCTCGTTAGGGCCAAACCTCAGCATCCTAAAAGCCTCTCCTACCTCAACCAGGCAGGTGTTTCTGGGTTCAGGGGAGAAGAATCTAGTCAGAGGAATGCGTACTGCTGCATGGCCTCAAACAGGCCTTCAGGCTTGGGGACTGGAGCCGACTCCCCAGGGCAGAACTGGTACAGGCTGCCCAGCTGTAAAAGCAGGGCTCTGCCCCTCTGGGCTCCAGCTCCAAGGCTGTGGCACCTACCTGGGAAAGAAAAGTCCTTGGAGAGGCCGAGCAGATCTGGCCTCATTCTGTCCTTGTCCTGGCTGGTAGGTGGGGTGGATAGAGCGTCCCTGACTCCCTCCTTGAACTGTGAGCATCTCCAGGGCGGGAACTGTCCCCCATAGGACTTGCTATCTCCTGGCACATGTTAGCATTTACTGGGGCCAAGCACTGTTCTGAGTGTTGTAAGTATACTAATCCACTTAATCCTCACCTCAACCCTAGGAGGTGTTACTCCCATTTTTCAGATAGAGAAACTGACACACAGAAAGATTAGCTTCAAAAAGCTCATAAATGGGGAATTGAATCCAGGCAGCCTGGCTCCAGAACCCAAATTATTAGCCATTATACTGTACTGAATAAGTAAATAATACATGAATATATGAAGAAAGGAATGAACGGCTTGTAGAGAGAATGATGTGAAAGTTCTCTGTTCAAAAGTATTTCCTCTATTAACAGTTTCAGGGCCTGCGAATGCACTATTGAAACGCACATTCAGTTTTAACTAATGTGCTATTCTCTTCAAAAATGCTTCTAAGAAATTGGGGTGATAGCAATTACTGGCCATGCTCTGTGGCCCCCGGAATGTCTAGCGGAGGCCCAAGCTCTGGGAAGAACTTAAGCTAATACCCGAGGAGGGAGAAACAAGGAGTTGGGTGTTTCTGCAGAGAACCCTGCTAGTTATATTAATGATGTGGCACAGGGACAGGAACACAGACTGTGAAGCCTCTGAGCTGGGTGTGTCTCTCACTGGCTTTGGGGCCTGGGGTGAGTCATGTGGCCTCCCCGAGCTCCGGTGGCCCCATCTGCCAGGGAAATGCTGGTCCCTACCTGATGGCTTATGGTTAAATAAGCTATTGTAGTTAATGCATCTGGCACAGGATAGATGGTCAATAAATGGTAGCTGCTATTGTTATTAAACAAATTATAGGCAAAAAACTCAAGTCAGTAATGATCACCAGTCTGAGCCCCCTTCTTAAAGTGATGCTTGCACTGGTGACCCTATTTCTGGTCTCCTGGACACTCCAGTCATGATACTCCAAGGGCAATAGCTTCTTCTCCCAGTGTCTTTCCTGGTTGTCTTCATCCCTTCTCTTGCCACTGCCTTGGCCTGGGTTCCCACTGCCTGTCACCGGAACTCAAGTGCCAAGTCTGAGAGATTGAGAGCATCTATGGTAAAGCCAGCTGGAAGGAGCCCTGCTAAGCAGCCACCTCTGCTAAGCAGCCACCTCTGCCAAACAGTCACCTCTGCCAGTGTCCTCCTCTTTTTCTGGCTTCAACTCTTGGCACTCTAGCTTCTCTTCACTCCCCACCCCCTTTTCTCACTCTTCTCTCTCTGATCATTCCATGGGTCTCTTTGGCTTTGGTTGAGCTCTAATTAAGTTCCACAGCAGGTGGCAATGAAGACAGCTTCTCTCCTGCAAATGCTCATCAAAGGGTTGTGCACAAGAAACTTGGACAAGAGGTAAAAAGAAGCCTGGCCTCTGGGGACAAGGATGGGGCAGTCGGAGAACTCCTCATGCAGCCAGTGCTCCGACGGTGCAGAGTGAAGATTTGCAGACTTGCTGTGTATCCCGGCATAATGCCATTTGTCCATCTGCCACACTAGGACAGAAACTCTTCATTCTGAGCATATGGAAGCTGAGAAGGAGGTCGGAGGCAACAGGTGCTTAATGAAAATGATCATGAAGGTCCTGGTCATTCACTCTCCCAAGGACTAATAATAATAACTAGCCTTTAAGGAGGGGGTCATAGTTTACTCCTCTCAAATACTCTCATTTGAACCTTGTGACCACCCCATGAGGTAGAGAGAGAAATGCTATCATTAAGCCCTTTTCAGATGAGGAAAGTGAAGTCTTGAGAGTTTAAATGACTTACCCAGGGCCCAGGCCACAGGGCTGAGCACCTGAACCATTTTCCCATCACTTCTCTCAGCTCCTTTCCAGGTTGCACCCTCAGCCACTGACCTACCCAGCAGTCCCATGATGCACCAACCCCTTACTGGGCCCCGGATGCTGAGCAGTTTTGAGAAAATCATGCGGCCATGAGGACTGTGACCAGCATAGACTCCAGCCTCCAGCCTCAGCCCTCTATTTGCTCCACACCTCTTTCCCATGCATGGCCTGCCCTCTCTTCATTCCCCTTGACACACTTCCCCACTGTTTCCTCCCTCCTTTGCTATCTCCTCTGACACTTGGTGAGTCGGCCTTGCCTCCTCTTCCTCCAGATGATTGAGTTCCCGGAGCACGTTTCAGCCCCACGCATATAAACACTCCCCACTCTTGTCTTCTCTCCTTCCATCCCAGTGCCACAGGAATTCTTCTTCCTGTTCGAGGCCTCTCCTCAATGCAGCTGTCAGCTCACCTGCTCCTGGCTGTCCAGGGTCCCATTCACCCATGATCCGTCAGCATCCCTAGCCCCTTCCCACCCATGAACATGCCCTGTTACCTGTCCGGCCTTCCCTGCCTACTCTGCTTTCCTATTCAGCCTAACCTGTTGAAAGGATAGTCTGCACCAGGGTTTGTCAACCTCAGCACTACTGACACTTTGCACCAGATGATTCTTTGCAGTGGGGGCTGTCCTGGGCACTGTAGGATGTTTAGCCGCATTTCTGGCCTCTACCCAGAGGAGATGCATCCCTTTCCATTTAGAAGAAGACCAAAGGACTCTAGATGCCAGTAGTGACAGTTGTGATCATTCCCCAATGATGACAGATGTTAAGATGTTATAGTCCCCCCGACCCAGTTGCTATAGTTGTTGACAACTTCCAGTTATGACAACCAACCAAAAATGTCTCCAGATCTTGCCAAATGTCCCCTGTAGGACAAAATCTCCCACCATTGAGAACCATTGGTCTACACTGTCTATTCTACTTCATTATCCCCAGCCATTCGTCAATTCACTTGTAATTCAGTTTCCATGTCTTCTCCAATCTCCTGGAACTGCTTTAGCCAACATTCCCTCCACCCCATATTATTAGATCACTTGTGTTCATGTCACTGACCCCTGCTGCCCTAGTGGAGCTGTTTACCACTCCTTCCTTCTGGAGCCTCTCTGCTCTAAGGGCTCTGAATACAGGTCCTGTTAGTTGCCCTCGTAATGCCAGCCTTTTTCCTACCTTCTGTCAGTGGGAGCTCAGTTTCTACTACAGAGGCTGAAATATTATTCACTTTCCCAGCCTCCTTGCAGTAGGACAGGGTAATGAGATATAAGGGAGAGTCTACCTTAGAGAGCTTCTGGGAAATATTTTCTTTCCTGATAAAGGGGAAGGAGGGACGCAAGGAGAAAGCCACATTATTGGTCAAAGTGTGCTGTTGGGTGCTGCTGCAGCCATCTTGCAAACACGAGAAAAATCCCAAGTGAAGCCTGGCTTATAAAGAACTGACCCAGCCCTGGAATTGCCTCCTTCTAGATGTCTTACAGAAGAATAAATGTTCCTATTAGATAAACCAATTTTAGTCAGCTATCCCATTATATGCAGTCAAAATATCTTAATGGATCCAGCTTCTGAGACTGTACTCTGTCCTTATCCTCCTCAAACTTCTCTGGCTGATCCTTCACCATCTGTTTCTAGGTCTCTTCTTCCTGCTCTCCTGACACATTGATGTTTCTGGGGTCCACTGTTCTTCTCACTCCCGTCCACTCCCTTCGTTTTCGTCTTATCCTAGATGCTGATGTCCCACAAATCTGAATCTCACCAAGCATTCCTTTTGCCTGGGCTTTAGCCCCTTTGCTCCAGTGGTCTGCTCACACATACTCACTTTGTGCTTCTTTTGCCAGCCCCCTCCTAATGCTGGGGTTTCTCAGGGCTCATTCCTGGGCGCTTTGCCCTTTTCTAGCTATACTGTCCCTCCCTGGTGACCTCTTCCATTCATGCATGTTTCAGTGCCATTTATATATTGAAAACCCAAATTTATGTCTAGATCCGAGAGTTCTCTGTTGACATCTGGACTTGAAAATGCAGCTGCCAGTTTGCTGTCTTGACTGGGAGTGTCCCACAGAGCCTCATACACACAGGCCCAATCCTCAGCTCACCCCTTTCCCTTAGAAACTGCTCCTGCCTGTGTCCTCCAGCTCAGCGACTCACACCACCGTCCTCCCGACAAGCACCTATGGCTTAGCAGGATGCCTCCTTCTCCTCATCCGGCATGTACCAGCAACTACCAAGTCCCCCAAATTTCACCTACAAAATAACCGTCAACTCTGCCCCTTCTCCTCACCACTGCCTTAGTTCTGGCTGCTGTGGGTGCTGCAGTCGCCTCCCAGTTGCCCTCACCACCTCCATTCTTGCTTCCCTCCCATCCACTCTCCACCCCACCATGCAGAGGGACATTTCTAAATGCAAACCGTACCATGTTATTTTTCTGCTTAGAATTCCTCAGTAACTCATCATTCCCCTCTACCAGTGATTTTCAGGCGGTTTTGGGCATCAGACCTCCAGTATAAAATAAAATAAAGCAGAATCGTTAACAGTTGAAGTTAGGGAAGGGCGCTGAAGACCCTCCCAGATCCTCAGCCTTCCCCTAGTCCAACACACACATAGGCACACATAGACACACACACATATGCCAGTTCCTATGTTTGTTTTGTGCAGACCATAGATGCTATCTAGTCTGCCCCACCTGAATACACAGGAAGGCCCTCTATCACGTCCCTGGTAACATCCATCATCTGTTGGATACTTCCAAATGACATGCAGCTCACTACTTTACATGACCCTCTTCAGGGTCATACAGGTTGAATATCCCTTATGCAAAATGCTTGCAATCAGACATGTTTCAGATTTCAGATTGGGGAGTATTTGCATTATACTTACTGGTTGAGCAGCCCTAATTGGAAAATCTGAAATTTGAAATGCTCTCCTGAGAATTTCCTCTGAGCATCATGTCGGCGCTCAAAAAGTTTTGCATTTTGGATTTTCAATGTTCAGATTAGGAATGCTCAATAATTTTGAAAGTCAAAAAATTATTCAAGCCATTTTTGTGACCACTCGCCATTTAGGGCCCTGCCTGTAAGTTGGTACTGGCAAGCCTTGCCTGTCAGCCTCAGTAGGACTTGGGGGTGGCTAGGACCAATTTGCAGTTGGGTGTGAACAGAACAGAGGATGCTCTGAGCACCCATTACATTACCACGCAGCGCTATCTCAGCAGTCCATTGTTGGCATGTATTTAGCCACTTGGGGCAGGCTGCTAGTCATCTGTGAAACCAGACGACTCTAAATCATAGAAGCAATACTTCTGCTCGAGTTTCTTCTCCCTAGAGAATTCCAGGCCACTCTGCATCTCTGGAAGGGATGATATTGTCACATACAGCAGAGGCTCTGGAACGCAGACGACTCTAGTTTCAAACCCCAGCTCTGCCACTTAAGAGGCATGTGACTGGGACTAGAGGCCCACTCTGAGCCTCAGTGTCCTCATCTGTAGGGTGGATCATCATTAGGATAAGGCCTGTGTCTATCAAGTGCCAACTGCTGTGTAATTTCTCAATAATTGTTAGTTGTTAGGGGACACCCTTCACCAGCTCTTCCAGCCTTCACACCTGACTTGGAAGTAGGTGCTTCTACACTCTGTGAAGCAAGGGAGGAGTAGCTCATGACCCTCTCCTCACACCTCACTCACTGCCCCCCGAGTCAGGGGGCGATTTGACTAACTGATGAGTTTGCACATCCTTGGCTGAGTCCCCCCTACCCTCTTATTTAGACACCTGCGTCCTTGGGGTCAGCTGTCCAGGCAGCCTCAGTCCCCACGAGGGGAAGAATCCAATCTGCCATTGAGGGCAGGAGGATTAGGGCATCTCTTGTGGCCACTGCATCTAAGCACTGAATCCAGGGGGATGCTTTCTATTGGTCTCCAGCCCCCATAGTGGCTTTAGAGAGGTGGGTCCAGGCAGCAGGTGAGAGCTTGTTTAGGGTGAATGTCAGGGGTCCTCTGGGTCTGAAAATCCTTGATTCTAAGTCTGTTAGATGAGAGACCATAAGGGGGTGCATCTGTCTCACCCACCCTAACATCTGGGGAACTAAAAATCGCCCCTCGCTTCCTTGCACAGGAGCGGGAGGAGACCGGAAAGGACCAGGACAAAATGGGGCCCTGGCATCTTCCTGGACATGCGGCAGAGCCCCGTGGAATCAGGGGCTGATGCAAGTGGAGTACTTAGCACACTGCCTGGCACAGATGAGTGCCCAGTGCATGCTGGCCTGTGGTGCTGGGTGTTAAGAGGGGCAGCTTTTATTGGAAAGAATAAAGAATCATAAGCATAAAACATCTGGCCACAGCCTCTCCTGCTGCCAGGGCCCTTGGTGGCTTACCATGGTCTCAGGAGCAAAGGGCCCCCTACCAGAGCTTGAAAACCCACACAGTCACCCCATCGACCTCCTGGCCTCCGCTCCTGCTGCTGCTCACCTGTGCCAGCCAGAAGGAAAGTACTTCCTTCAGTTCTTCGAGGGCCTCTTCTTGCCTCAAGACACTTGCACTCAGGAACTTGCTCTGTTGCACTTCCCTCCACCTAGTCAAGGCCTAAACAGCCTTATTCTGGCAGGTCATAGTTCGCTTCCTTAAGAAATGACCTCTGACTATTCCTGGTTCTCTCCCCATCACGTGTGTCCCTTTGTGTCCATCTCTCCAGAACCCAGGGAGAGCTGTCCAGTCAGCACCCTGCTGTTAGGATCTGGCTGCTCACCAGGTAGAGACATCCAGGGAAAAGTGGCCCTAGGGAAGAGATGCAGCCTTAGGCAGGGATTAGCTCTGGGTTTCCCCGGCTGCTGTCATCACCCCTGCATGCCCATACCTGGAGCCTCCATGTGCCCTGTTTCCAGGTATCTCTTGGAACCCAGGCTCCTCAGCCCCATCCCTTCCTTTGCAGGGGCAGGTGTCTGGAAGAGCGCTGGTGAGCACAGGTCCACAGCCACATGACAGTTTCAGCCTCCGGGTTGGGGCAGGAGGCAGGTGGTAGCCAAGGCACTGCACTCTTCTCCGAGAAGAAATGAGAGTTGCTTTTTAAAGCCCAATTACTGCTCAGGTGCAAGAGTGATTGTACAGCACATTCACATGTGGCTGAGATTTATATCTCATAAGGCAAGAGCTGGCGCCCAACTTGTCTGCCTTTCTGGCTTGTCTAACCTGGTTGTGCCCAGCGACATGGCTCAGTTTGTCACACAGGCTGAGAAGTAGCTGAGGAATGTTTGTGAAGGCAGAGGCCAGTGTCAAATGAGATAAACTCCTAGAACATGCTTTGGAAACAGTATATGATGGGGCAAAATTGCTGTCACCACTTTTGTCCACTGGGGATTAAAAAGGCCTGCCTTGGAGGACTGAATAAAGGGGAGAGAAAAGAAATATCCAGGGTGGTACTATTTGTATGATAATTTGCAGAATCCATTAGAGAAGTGCCTTGAATGATCCTAGGGCTTTCTCCACTTGCAAGATCAGGCAGGAAATTAGAGTGCTGTCTTCAAGTGATAATAATTATTAATAATAGCAATTAACAGTAATTATCTGTCAAGTATTGTGCTAACCACTTCCCATGTCTGTGATGGTTAATTTTATGTGTCAACTTCACTGAGCCACAGGATACCCAGATAGTTGACCAAACATTGTTCTGGGTGTGTCTGTGAGGGTGTTTCTGGATGAGATTCACATTTGAATTGGTAGACGGCGCACAGCAAATCGTGTTCACTAATATGGGTGGGCCTCATCCAATCAGGTGAAGGCCTGAATAGAACAAAAGGGTTCACCCTCCCTTGAGTAGGAAGGAACTTTTCCTCCTTTATTGCTTTGAGCTGTGGCATCATCTTTTCTGGCCTTTAGCTGGGAGCTCACACCTTCAAGACCTTCCTGGGTCTTAGGCCTTCATACTGGAGCTGGAATTAAAACATCAGTTTTCCTGGGTCTCCAGCTTGCCAACTCCAGATCTTGGGACTTGTCAGTTTTCATAATAGCATGAACCAATTCCTTATAATACATTTCTCCCCCACCCCTTGTCTATAATATATATACATGCTGTTGGTTCTGTTTCTCTGGAGAACCTTAATACAATGCCTCATCTCATTTAATTCTTTTTTTTTTCTTTTTTTTGAGACACAGTTTCACTCTGTCACCCAGGATGGAGTGCAGTGGCACAATCTCGACTCACTGCAACCTCCACCTCCCAGGTTCAAGCAATTCTCCTGCCTCAGCCTTCCAAGTAGCTGAGATTACAGGCGCCCGCCACCATGCCCAGCTAATTTTTGTATTTTTAGTAGAGAAGGGGTTTCACCATGCTGGCCAGGCTGGTCTCAAACCCCTGACCTCAGGTGATCCACCCGCCTCGGCCTCCCAGTGCTGGGATTACAGGCGTGAGCCACCGCACCTGGCCTCATTTAGTTCTCATTACAGTGCTGTCAGAGAGGGACTGTTATCTTCTCCATTTCATAGATAAAGAAACTAAGGTTCGTACATGCCAGATGACCTGCCATGGTCACACACAGCCTGGAGTGGCAAAGCCAGGAGCACACCCGAGCCACCTGACTGAGTGCAGCACCTCCCACGTGCAGAGTGACCTGGCCAAGGAGCACTTTACAAGAAGGGGTTAACTCAACACCCGAGTCCCCTTAGGCCAGAGCACCTCAACCCTGGTGGCACATCACAATCAAAAATACCAATGACTGGGCTGCATCCCAGGCCAAGGGACTCAGAATCCTAGGGGGAGGTGGGTCTGCGAGCCACCCAACTGGACATGTTCTAAAAATGTCTCAGGTGGCTTCAGGATAGCCAGGGGGTGGTCAGGAAGGGCCCCCGAGTCTGCATGGGGGAGAGGGGCTGCCCATGCTGAGCCCCTCCCTCCCTCCACCCTGCCCCCTCAGGACGCTGGCTTGCACCCTGACCTTGGCAGAGCATGGCCTTTCGCAGCTGCCCAGAGGGCCCCCCTGCACACTCTCTGGTTAACACATTCCATCTGCAGCCGGGCAAACTAGCACAGCCTCCAGGCCCAAGAGAAAACAGACTAAAAGTCTCCTTTTTTTTTTTTTTTTAATTGGGTCAAGAGAAAAACAGAATTATAAAAAATGCAAGTCATGGTTAGAACTCCTGTGGTGCTCAGGACGCTGCTCTGCTCTGCGTCCCCTACATGTGAGAGCCAGTAGTACTGTGAGGGGGATGGGACAACAGTGACAGCAGCATCAGCAATGGCCACTTAGCCACCGACAGCGGCATCGCGTGCCAGGCACCGTGTTGGCTGCACTCCTGCATCATCTCAGCCTGGCCTCGTGGACGACCCGTGATTAGCTATTATTAAGGCCCTTTTACAAATGAAGAGGCTGCCATGAAATAACTGGCAGGGCGGACCACTAGGAAGCGAGCCAGCTTTGCCCGGGGCACAGCCGCGCACAGCCTCAGCGGGGGTGTGCTTGGCCATATCTTCTGGGTGGTCTTGTCTCTTCTCACGGGTTGCACTCAGGTGACCCGAGACCCCCAGAACTGGGAGCCAGCCAGTGCTGGCCGCACACAGAGCTCCGCCCGGCTGAAGGTCTCCCTCCGCCCCTAGGCTGCTCTGCGGTTTGGAGAAATCAGGAGAGAACAGTCAACCTGTTGTGCTTTCACGTGGCGGATGTGACAGACCCTCCAGGACCTGGGGAGGGGGGGGGCTATCTGTGAATACCCTGGGGGTCTCGCATGTGCCAGACCCAGCGGGACCTCGGCTTCTCCTCCCGATGACCTTTAGGAAGGACTCCCTGTCCTGTCTGTTTTCTGAGCTGCTCCTCCACAAGCCTTCCCACATCGCTCCCACCTGCAGATGCAAACCCAGCGGGGTGGGAAAGGAAGGCCAGAGCAGGGCAGGAAGGACCCACTTCCGGTGTCACATGCTATGCCGTAGACGTCATCTTCCTCTCTGCATTAAACAATATTCACTCTTTCATTCGGTTTACATTCATGAGCCCTTGGGCTGAGTTGGGGGCTGGGGCTGCCAAAATACACAGCCAGCAAGCTGGTGCATCTTGTGGTTAGTGGAGTAAGTGAACAGTTACAAGTTGTCATGCAATATCAGAAGCATATTCAAACTCCAGCGGTAGCCCAGAAAGGGTGTGGCTAATTTTGCAGTAGTGTGGGGTGCTGAGTCAGGGGACTCCAGAAAGATCATTTTAAATAGGACATGGCCTCTGAGCACACTGGCCAAGCTTAGCCTCCTCCCTGAAGCTTGATCAGGCCATTCCCACCATCCCAGGTCTTCCCTGTTCAGATGCAAACAGCACAGCATCCTCCACGCCACAGCTGCACTCAATTCTGCAGACAGTTCTGTCTTGCTTTGCTCAGCAATGTTTGTTTGGTTGTTGCTATTGTTTTGTTTTGCCCGTGGCCTCCCCTCTTAACTGGATTTTAAGTTCCTTGAAGGCAGGGATAATTTCTGGTATTTTGCTGTCTCTAGGAGCTGAGTCAGTGTTGAGCATCATGGAATGCATAGTAAACACTTCCTGAGTTAGCGGCTGAAAGGTGATTGAAGGGTTGGGACCTCACAATTTGACAGCTGGTACCAAGCAGGGTGTAGAAACTCAATGAGGACAAAAGTGGAGAGAGGGAACTGTGTTGCTGCAAGTGATGCTTTTTACCTGAGAACGCGTAAAGCAAACATTTAACCTGGAGGAGGCTCAGTGGACAAGGTGGACAGTGTTTCAGTTTGTCACCATCTGGCTTTTCACAATATAATTTAGGACTTACACGTAGTCAAATATAACTGTAAAATTAATTTCAAAGTCAAATATCAGGTTGAGGATTATGTGCTATTTGGAGTTATTAAAATTACTGCTCTGTTCTACAGCAAAAGAGGAGAGGAAAGAGTCAGAGAGTCTATTCTGTTCAGAGAGCAACAAGGCTCAAAGAGGTGATACGCTTCCTTTCTAGGTTCTAGTTTTATCAGGGGGGAAAAAGGCAAGTAAATAAGCTTATATTAAAATTATATTTTATTATTAATTTTGTTTCCTTTTTCTTTTTTTCTCTTCTTTTCTTTCTTTTTTCTGTTGCCCAGGCTGGAGGGCAGCAACGCAATCTCAGCTCACTGCAGCCTCGACCTCCTGGGCTCGAGCAGTCCTCCCGCCTCAGCCTCCCAAGCAGCTGGGACTACTGCTTGGTGTCCCAAGCAGGTAGGTGACACCATGTCCAGCTAATTATTTTATTTTTTGTAGAAACAGTGTCTGACTTGGTTGCCTAGGCTGGTCTCAAACTGCTGGGCTCAAGTGATTCTCCCACCTCGGCCTCTTAAAGTGCTGGGATTACAGACATGAGCCATCGCACCTGGCCTAGTATTAATTTTGATCAGGGTACTATGTATATCTTGTTTAAACATCAATAGGTACTATAGGGTTTATCATGAAAAGCAGAGATTCTTTATAAGCACTTTCAACTCTTTTTAGACACTTTTCTGATATTTTCCTCCATAGGGGTGTGTGTGCGTGTGTGTGTGTGTGTAAAGATAGTATCTTGCTCTGTCTGATACACAGGCTAGAATGCAATGGCATGATCACAGCTCACTGCAGCCTTGAACTCCTGGGCTCAAATGATCCTCCTGCTTCAGCTGGGACCACAGGTGCATGCCACCACACCTGGCTAATTTTAAAATTTTTTGTAGAGACAGGGTCTCACTATGTTGCCCAGGCTGGTCTGGAACTCCCGGCCTCAAATGATCCTCCTCCGTCGGTCTCCCAAAGTGCTGGAATTACAGGCATAAGCCACTGTGCTCAGCCTTTCTCCATAGTTTTAAGTAATATATTTCTTGATTCTTTTCATTTTACACACATAATAACTTCCTACTATGGAAGAGGAGAGTTTTGCTTTTACATAATATACACACATGCACGTTCACAATCATTCTTCAATATAGTATTTCACCTTTTCTGGATAAATTAAAACTCAGAATTTATGTTGATATGCCTCTGTAAATAGAAGTATTGTTTATAGATAAGCTGCAGAGTTTACTATAGTGGCATTTCCTTTCTGGTACAATGTTTTGTTTCTCCTGGAGTTAATAATCACAGTGTTTATGTTTGCTCAAATTTTTAGGCACCTTTCACGAATTCTTCCAACCTCTTCTAAAAACTCTTCTTAATATAGGCAAAAGCACGAAGTAAGCAATCAGATCTTCTGTCCTTGTTATGTTTGAATCCAGATGTCTAGTGTCCTTCATCCTGCTGCTTCACTCTGAACTGATAGGTGTCTAGGCCAGAGGTCCCCAATCCCCAAGCCATGGACTGGTATTGGTTCATGGCCTGTTAGGAACCAGGCCCACAGCAGGAGGTGAGTGGCAGCAATTGAGCATTACTGCCTGAGCTCTGCCTCCTGTCAGATCAGCAGCGGCATTAGATTCTCATGGACCACGAAACCTACAGTGAACTGTGTGTGTAAGGGATCTAGGTTGCATGCTCTTCATGAGAATCTAATGCCTGATGATCTGAAGTAGAACAGTTTCATCCCAAAACCATCCCCCAACCCTGTCCAACCCCATCCCAGCACATGGAAAAGTTGCCTTCCGTGAAACTGGTCCCTGGTGCCAAAACAGTTGGGGACTGCTGCTCTAGACCTACTACACTATGTTGCTCTGAAATTTCCTTCACCTCTCTCCTGTGTTGAACTAGCTGTTTCTTGTGTCACTTTTTGTTCGTTTACTCCCTTGTTTTAGTGAAGCACAACCTTTAGTAACTTCTTGAGAAAGGGTCCACAGAAAGTGAATTTATTTAGACTTTTCTTATCTGAAAAACTCTTGAATTCATCCTCACATTTAATTGATGATGCAAAAGTCATTTTCCTTCTGAATCCTGAAAGCATTGCTCTGTTGTCTCCTAGTTTCCAATGGTGTTGCTGAGACGTCTGAATGCCATTTTGATTCCTGATCCTACATGTTTTCTTCTGGAAGTTTTACAATCACCTCTTTATCCCTGGTGTTTTAAAAATTTACATTGATTTATCTATGTTTTATCCAATGTTCCAGGCACTTCATGCAAATTTTATGATATTTCTTTAATAGTTTTCTACTCTCCATTTTTGCTCTCCTTTCTTTCTGAAACTCCTATTAGTTTGAGGCTGGACTTCTTGAGTTGATTCTCTGTTATGGTTTTTGGGTTTTGTTTTTGTTTTTGTTTTTGTTTTTGTTTTATCTTTTCTCTCCTATTGCTCATTTATCTTTTTATGCTATTTTTTCAACACTGCTATTCAACTCTTCTACTGAAGCATTCATTCCTTTTATGAACTCCTTAATTTATACAAGCATTTTCTTATTCTATAAATGCTCCTGTTTTTATCCTGTTCTTGTTTCATGTATGAAATATCTTCCAGTTCCTTAAGGATATTGATTTTAGTTTATCTGGAGTTTTCTTCCGCTTCCTGCATTATTTCAGCTTTAGGGTTTTCCGGGTTTCTTTTTCTGTTTGGTTAGTTGGATCCCTGGCATTTGTGTTAGAGGTGTTCCTTGAGCCTAACATACGTCTGAAGATGCTTGGCTGTCCTTCATTCTCTTCATATTTAAGTATGGCACCTTTAAAAAAAAAACTATTTGGATATTCTGGGTGTGTAGCTATTATAATTCTTACAGCTTGGGCTCTGAAGTCAACTAGTCCTATCTTCATCTTGTTTATCCTCTAGCTCCGTTACCTTGCGCTAGAGAGCCAACTTCTGTCAGCCTAATTTCCTTATATGTTAAAATGGAGATGGAGATAATAGTAAGGACCAGGGCTGGGACCAGGGTCTGATACTCTCAGGTGCTGATGCTGCACTCGTGTGACTCTGAAAATGAATATCTCCTTAAATTTTGTGCCAAGTGCCTTACTTCCCCCTCACATCCTCCCCAACAAGCTTACACGGTAGCTTGGAGTATTCAGCAGAAAAATGCATTGTAGGTGTTCGGCACCAAACTGGCATATGGTAAATGCTCAGTAGATATGAGCTGTTAATTACAACACATGTGACTTAAAGATTATTAATGTAAACTATTTATTT
Organism: Pan paniscus; assembly: GCF_029289425.2. Taxonomy (NCBI): domain Eukaryota; kingdom Metazoa; phylum Chordata; class Mammalia; order Primates; family Hominidae; genus Pan; species Pan paniscus. Next base: position 118,456,677 of record NC_073256.2, on the reverse strand, counting down.
AATACACACATATTTTTAATGTATTAAATAAGTATTTAGTATGTTAAAACTATTTAATGACATTAACATATTTATTCACATTTGGTGCTCTGACTATGAAGTGAAGAGAATTAGAAAAGAGAGGGAAAATGGAGGGGTTACCCAAAAACTAGTGTGAAGAAAGGATTATAATGATAAAAAATAGAAAAAACAAAGGGAAAACAATCCAAATCTACCGAAGAAAGGCTCACCTGGGAGACAGAAAACAATGTCAAGGAAACAGGCTGGAGATGCAGCTTGAGCAATTTTGTTGGTGAAGAGAAACGCCATCGTCGTAATGAGGAATGAGTTAATAAGAAAAGGCTGGAGTCCCTTTCTCTTAGGAAAAGAGGGAGTGATTGATTGATTGAGGCTTCCTGAAGGAACACAAACAGCCTGAAGCCTGAAAGAAGATGCTCTTCTATAGCCTGTTTCCTGGTTTGGGTGCACGCCAGCCACTGCTGCTGCTTCCCCTGTTTTAGTTGATTGTTGGTGTTCTGGGCTTGCGGCTCAAGGTGAGTTAAGTCAGGAGCAAGAGAAGTTTATAGGAATCAGAAATAAATACACAAGCACTAGAGATGCCTTTCATTCTTAAGATTATGGGAAATAAAACCCTTATGAAGAAAGAAAGAAAATCCCCCAACACCACAATGAGGTGAAAAATCAAGATCAATTTAGAAAAATATAAAAGGGTCCAAGGAAATGGTTTTGTTCTTCAAACTTATTGCCCTTTGCAATTTAAGAGCTCTGTGTTTCTGGGCTCAGTTTAATGTACGCACAGAAAGTGATGTGAGTGCCTTGACGCTCTGCTCCTCTTTGGGCCTAAAGGCTGTGGGGTGGCCTTCCTGGACGGGGGAGCGGAAGGCCAGCAAGGCTGAGACCTCTGGGAGAGAGAGAGGGAGAAGATACACCCACCACCTCCCAGGCCTGCTTCACAGAGAATCTAAGAAGCCACCAGCCGCAGGAGCACATTGTTCAATAAACCATTGGAACTTCCTGGAATCCCATGATTTCTTTGTGTTCTGGTGACATTTAGGGAATTGATTGAAAAATCAAAGCTATTTAAAAATGAAATAAAGCACTCCTGCAGGGTGTTTGATCTGTCACTCAAACGTTTACTGAGGAGCTTAGGCATCCTGGGAGGAGTGAAGGCCGCCAACACTGTGTGCTGGGGGAGGGGCAGGCACTCTGGAGGGGTGGACAGGAGGCAGGTTCTTACACAAGGCCAGAAACAGTGGAGTAAAATTATTATTTCATTTGAGCTGGAGCATCTGACTGGCCCACCTTCTTGGAGTTACGGCAAGAACTAAGAGTGTTGGCACAACCGCTCTTGTGTCCAGGGGCGGAGGGGAAGCGGTTTCTGGCTTCAGTGGAAGGACACTCCCATCTGCTTTAGAACATGAGTTCTGGACTCAGCAGAGATGGGGCAGGTCCTTTGCAGCTTGAACTCCCGGGGACCTCCTCTGAAAAATAGGCATCCACTACTACCCTCATTTGCTGGTACGACAATCAGTGAGACAACACAGCACGGTGTTAGTCTCAAGGATGCACATAGAGTAAGTGTTCATTACGTGGCAACTGTTATGGAGAATCTGATTAAAGTGGGCTGCACAGTTTGGCCCCTTTCCTTTTAGAGTTTGCCTTAAACAAGTTCATTGCTGGTGTTCATTGGTCTCCTAAGGGCCCAGCTGAGTACCCAATGCTGGGAGACTGGCACTGCTGTCAGCCATTCATTCTTTCAGCAATTATTTATTGAATACTTACATGTGCCAGACATAGTCTGGTTGCTGGGCATCTAGCAGTAAAACATCCCTGTCCTTGTGGAGCTTACGTTCACTACAGAAAACAAACAAGAAAATACATGGTCCGTCAGGGAGTGATGCAAGCTACAGAAAAAATAACAGGGTAGGGAGGAAAGGGAGCATAGGGTTGGGGTGGGAGGTGGCTGGGGGTTTTTTTATTTTTTATTTTTTGAGACAGGGTCTCACTCTGTCGCCCAGGCTGGAGTACAGTGGCTTGATCTCTGCTTACTGCAACCTCTGCCTCCCGGTTCAAGCGATTCTAGTGTCACAGCCTCCTGAGTAGCTGGGATTACAGGCATGCACCACCATGCTTGGTTAATTTTTGTATTTTTAGTAGAGATGGGGTTTCACTATATTGGCCAGGCTGGTCTCAAACTCCTGGCCTCAAGTGATCCACCTGCCTCTGCCTCCCAAAGTGCTGGGATTACAGGCGTGAGCCACTGCACCTGGCCAATGGCTGTTTTATATGGGATAGTCAAGGGTGGTCTTGATGTGAAGGTGACATTAAGTTGACCTGAAGGAAGCAAGGGAGATGTATTTATAATTACAAGAAGAGCCAATTGTGATGGCTCACACCTATAATACTAGCACTTTGGGAGGCTGAGGTGGGAGGATCACTAAAGGCCAGGAGTTTGAGACCAGCCTGGGCAACATAGTGAGACCCTGTCTCTACAAACAATAAAAAATTAGTCAGGCATGCTGGTGGCTACTCAGGAGGCTGAGGCAGGAGGATCACTTGAGCCTAGGAGGTCCAGGCTGTAGTGAGCTGTGATCGTACCACTGCACTCCAACTTGGGCAAACAGAGGGAGACCTTGTCTCAAAAACAATAATCATAATCATAATTACAGAAATAATATTCAAGATAGAGGAGTGTGGCAGACTGAATAATGGCTACCAGAGATGTCCATGTCCTAATCCCCAGAACTTGTGAATATGTTGGTTTACTTTGCAGACATGATTAAATTAAGGTTCTTGAGACACTGGGATTATCCTGGATTATCTGGGTGGTCTCAATGTAAACTCAAGGGTCCCTATAAGAGGGAGGTATGAGGGGCCGGGTGTGGTGGCTCACGCCTGTAGTCCCAGCTACTTGGGAGGCTGAGATATGAGAATCTCTTGAACCCATGAGGTGGAGGTTGCAGTGAGCTGAGATTGTGCCACTGCACTCCCAGCCTGGGCGACAGAGAGACTCCATCTCAAAAAAAAAAGAGGGAGGTAAGAGGGTCAAAGTCAGAAAAAGTGATGACAGAATGAGAGATTGGAAAAGGCTACACTGCTGGCTTTGATAATGGAGGAAGCAGCCAGGAACCACGGAATGCAGCCTCTAATAAGCTGGAAAAGGCAAGGAAACAGACTGCCCCCCAGAGCCTCCAGAGAAAACGCAGCCCTTCTGACACCTTGACTTTAGGACCTCAGCTCTCCAGAACCATAAGATAATACATTCTGGATGTTTCAAGGCATCGATTTTGTGGTCATTTGTTACAGTAGCCCCAGGAGGCTAAGACAGGGTTACAGCAAGTTAAGCAGGCCGGGAGTGGAAGTGTGCTGAGCGGGTGTGGCCCTGGGATCAGCGAGGGGCCGGGTGGTAGAGTGAAGCCAACTAGCTGGAGTGGCAGGGGATAAACTCAGAGGGGGAGGGGGCCAGGTCAGGTGGGGCCCTGTCAGGCCTAGAAAGGATTCTGGCCTTTACTCAGATGGGAAACCCATGGAAAATCCATGGAAATAACCAGATGTGTGATGTGGTCTGATCTTCATTTTAGTACAGGTAAAAGAAAAAGGCGACTGGAAATGTGGTGGAAGTGGAAGAAGACATGAGAATGTCAAACATTGAAAGTGTTTTCAAGGAGGAGTCAAGCATTTTGCTGATGGGGTGAATCTGGTGACAGTGAAGGATTACTGACTCCAAGGGGTTTCCCCTGAGAAATTAAAGAGATGGTGGGACATGAGCTGAGCTGGGAGAGCCTGAGGGAGGAACAGCTGTAGACTAAGTTCTGTTTTAGAGAGGGAAGTGTAAAACATGAATCAGACGTGCGGTTGAGATACAAGGTGCGGGGTTGGATGTCCAAGCCTAGAGTGGGATGTTCTGGCCGGGACATAAAGTTGGGAATCAGGAGCCTAAGGATGGCATTTGTAGATGTAAGACTGGATGGAATCACTGAGGACAGGTAGAGAAGGGGGATCAGAGGATAGAGCCCAGGGCACCCCAACATTTAGAGATCCAAGAAATGGGAGAACCCACAGAGGAGACAGAAAAGAAGCCAGGGAGGAAAGAAGAGAACTAAGTGAGTGTGACGTCTCAGACACAATGGAGCAAGGCTGCAAGAAGTGAAGAACAGCTTACGTCAAATGCTGTGATGGGTCCATTACGAAGACAAGTCAGGCCGGGTGAGGTTGCTCACGCCTGTGATCTCAACACTTCAGAAGGCTGAGGCGGGCAGATCGCCTGAGGTCAGGAGTTTGAGACCAGTCTGGCCAACGTGGTGAAACCCTGTCTCTACTAAAAATACAAAAATGAGCCAGGCATGGTGGCGGGTGCCTGTAATCCCAGCTACTCGGGAGGCTGAGGCAGGAGAATCCCTTGAACCTGGGAGATGGAGGTTGCAGTGAGCTGAGATCATGCCATTGCACTCCAGCCTGGGTGACAAGAGTGAGACTTCGTCTCAAAAAAAAAAAGAAAAAGATAAGTCAGGCCAGGTGCAATGACTTATGCCTGTAATCCTAGCACTTTGGGAGGCCAAGGTAGGAGGATATTTGAGCTCAGGAGTTGAGATCAGCCTAGGGAACATACCAAGACACCATCTCTACAAAAAATACAGAAATTAGCTGGGCATGATGGCATGCAGCCATGGTCCTAGCTACTTGGGAGGTTGAGGTGGGAGGATTGCTTGAGCTGGGGAGGTTGAGGCTATAGTGAGCTGTGATTGCGCCACTGCACTCCAGCCTGGCAACAGAGTGAGACCCTGTCTCAAAAAAATAAAAATAAAAATAGACAAGTTTGAATGGATCATTAGATGTAGTAACTGCAGGTCATCCATGACCTTGGCAAGAGCAATTTCAATGGAGCAGGAGTGGAAGGTAAAAAGCCTGATTGGTGAAGGTTTAACAGAGATTGAGAGGACAGACTCTTCAGAAGTTTTCTACAATAAGTGGCAGAGAAATAGACTCATCGCTAGAGCAGAATGTAGAGTCAAGAGAGGTTCTGTGCTTATTTTTTTAATTAAAAAATCAGTATATGTATGTGTTAATAAGATTATCCAAAAGAGGGAAAATTTGATGATGTAGGAGAGAGGGCAGAATTGCTGGCTGGAGTACAAGAGAAGCCGGTGACTTTAATGATGTATTATTTCCTATTGCTGCTGTAACAGATTAGCACAAATTTAGTAAGTTAAAACAAACATAAATTTATTATTTTAAACTTCTGGTGGTCAGAAATTAAGGTATCCAGATGGCTGCATTTCCTCTGGAAGCTCTAGGGGAGAATCTATTTCCTTGCTTTTTCCACCCTCTAGAAGACACCTGCATTCCTTGGCTCCTGGCCATTTTCAAATCTCTCCCTTTGCTTCTACCTGCACTTGGCCTTTTCTGACTTAGACCCTACCTCCCTCTAATGATGACTTTTGTGATTACAATGGGCCCTCCCAGAAAATCTAGGATAATCCCGCCATCTCAAGACCCTTACCTTAAATCACATCTGCAAAATACCTTTCGTCGTGTCAGCTAACATATTCACAGGTTCTGGGCATTAGGACATAGGCATTCTACCACAAGCAGGGAGCATGGTGGTCATTCATGGACACAGAAGGGAAGGAAGAATGTGTGGGTTTGGTTGCCATTGGATGAGTAGATATGATACATGGACCGATTGAAATTCCCTTTAATATTCCTATTTCCTAAGTGAAATTAGAAGCAATGTCGCCAATGGAAAGTGAGGATGGAGATGGAGATGCTAGAGGTTGGAGGACAGACAGTGAAAAAGTAGTCATGTAGGAAAATAAGAAAATGAATGGATGAGGGAGCATGGTTGCATTTTCAGTAAGCACCAAGGATTCATTTTAATTCAAAATAAAACCAACCAGCGTGCTTGTAACGTCTTTCTCTGTCCATGTTCAACTGTGGGGTTGGATTGCTGAGATGGGGGAGTCAGACAGCTATGAAATAAACAGAGGGTTGGATTCAACCAGGGCTGCAATTTTGTGAGCACCACAAGGCGAGAGAGGGTTGGGGAGTTAATGTGCCTGTGAGGTTACAGATTTGATATGCAGTTACATTGCACTCACCATTCCAATGACTCATGTGTAATATGAGTCATTGTAAGGGTGGTTGACCATGGAATTTATGTTGGGTAAGCGGGAAATGGGGAACATGAGAGTGATGACAGACACTTAAAATGTGGTAGGATTGGTGACTTTAGGTCACGATCCAGTTGAGGAATAGCGGGAACTGGGGTTCTGGAAGGAGTGGGCAGAGCTGAGAAGTTGGGAGGTGAGTGAAGAAGTTATGAAGGTTTTGTGGTTCTCAGTAACAGGAAGGTCTAGGATCTAGGTGGGAGAGGGGACCAAGGAACGAGAGGACAGAGTGTTAACAGACCATCTCCCATGGATGTTGAAATCACCATGGATGCTGAAGAATTGCAATTGGCACAGTTGAGAGGGTGACGGAGCAGCAGGTGCTCAGTGCGGAAACAAAGCAGGGTGATGCTGGGGTTAGTGGATGGCTGCACCTTGATGTGGCCTGAGGACGTGAGCTTCAACTCTGAGAGCTTCAGATCAGTAAGTCTCATTGGTGACCCTGATGGATAGAGCCCAGGGGTCAGAAAGCCTACTGGTGACAGGCAAGAGCCACACAGTTGCCCCCATAGCCTTCTGGGTCCCCAGATATACACACGCTCATCACTTGTCCTGCCCTTCCTGAGTTACTCCTTCACCAGCACGAGTGCCCAGGGTGAGCCCCAGACGACACGGGACACTGCAGGTCAGAGATGAAGACAGAGCCTTTGTCCTGGAGGAGCATGGAGCCTCCCACGCCCACGCCACTCAGCTCCTACCTGCCCGAACCACTGTCCCCTGCGAGGTCAGCTGCCACCCATCTCAGAGGGTGGGTGGAGGAGGAGCAAAAGCAGCTTCTCTCTCTCTCTCTCTCTCGTAAAATGCATTCAAGCAATCTAATAGTAGCAGAAATCTATTTAGATTTTGTGCCTCAAATTATTCTGGCTTTCGGGAATATACAATTGCTCATACAATAAAGACTGACTGCCCCCGCCCCACCCCCTACACACGGCAGGGCTTTGATTATGTGAGTGTACCATGCTTTTCACTCAGACATCCAACAAAAGCGGCATTTGACTGAAAAACAAAAAAACCTGTCAATGTGCTGACAAGTTACAACCGTGAGTCAAACAGAGGAGGAGGCAGACCCACTCCCTTCTTTCCCTCACCTTCCGGCCGCTTTACTGGGATCCTGAGAAACAAGAGAGGCCACCAGCCCAGCCTCAGGTTGCAGCCAGTCCTGAGGAGAAGCAGCACACTAAGTGTGAGAAGCATGGGCTAGCTCCCCTTGCCAGAGCCATGGCCGATGGACATCGTGTTTTCTGCACATTTTCTGCCTACCCAGAGACCATGGGTGGGAGCCTGTCATTCTGCCACATTCCACTGCCACACACACACACACACACACACACACACACCCTCTACTTTATAATCAGGGGGTCAGTGGACCCAGACAGGGTGAGCGGGAAGGGAAAAGACTCCCCCTCAACCTCCCAGTTCTCCAAAGTGCAACCTCCATTCCAGAGACAGTAGAAATATTCAGCTTAACATGGCCAAAGACATGTTAAAAAAATCTTTAGTGGGCAATGTGTAGTGGCCTAAATACAGCCTTGGATATTGAGCTATAGAATTTTTGTGCTTTTTTTTTTTCTTTTTTAACTAGAAGGTATCTGAAGCATTATTTGGCCAAACGCCTACCACTTGACAGCTCATGAATGGGACACTTACCAAAGTGAAATGACTTTCCCATTGTTGTATGCATCATAAGGGGGCTGGCTAGGACCTGAACCCACATTTCACTGACTCCTAACTCCCAAACCCATGTGCTCTTCCTCCCCAGCCCTGAATGATCACCACCCACCCCCACCCGACCACTTGAACATAGACGCTCTCGCAATCTTTCTCTCTCTCTCTCCACCCCCCACCCCCACACACTCCTCTCACTTCTCTTAGCTGGCCTCAGCATTAAGCATCTTGGCCAGTTTGGATGCAAATCTCACACTCTCCCCAAATGCAAAGCAGGGAGCTAAGCTACAGTTTGGCTCTGTGACCCATAGAGGGTAGCAGGTCCCCCAGAGCAAAGAAGGCTCGCTGTGTCAGACGTTCTGGGTTCTGTGGTCAGGCCCTCTCTGGGGTGAGCAGCCATGTGGTCTTTCCTGGTTCCAAAACTTCAGAGGAATTTCCCCTGAATTCTGACCTCGGATTTAGCCAGCATGATCTATGAGAAGAGACAATACTTGGCATCATGCTAGCAGGAGGAAAACTCCTGGCGATGGTTATAGAGTCGACAGGCAGCTTGCAGCAGCAGCACCTCATGCACAGTAGCCTCTACTGTGGGACGAGGCCTCTGCTAAGACACTGGAGAAAGGCACAGTGTGGTCAGCGACAGGTCCCCAGAGATTCTGGCCACCTCCTGTCATTGTAGTTCCCAACCATGAAAATAAAATTATTTTTCCATGATAAGTTTTGAAACAAAACAATGCACTAAGAATCCAAGTGATTTTTGAGACTTTTCCTTTATAAATATATTGATTTCAGGAAAAAATATTTACAATAATTTATTTGTTTATTCATCCATTTCACAATATTGAAGGCCTACTATGTGCCCAACATTGGTTTAGTGACTGGGAATATATCAGAGAACAAAACAGACTCTTTGCCTTTCTGGAGTTACATCCTAATAAAAAAAAGAGACAGCAAAGGAAACCTAAAGTGTGCCAGATCGTGCATTCTGTAGAGAAAAAATACTGCAGAGAATGGGGATTAGAAGGTGCAAAGGGTGGGGGTAGAGTTCCCATTTTATAAACAGTGGTAAAGGAAGGCTTCGCCCACATGGTGGCATTTGAGCAGAGAAGTGCAGAAAGTGAGACTCCTGGCCACATGGGCATCAGGGGAAGGGTGAGCTGGCAGAGAAAAGGGCATGCAGAGGCCCTGAGGCAGGTCTCAGGAGCAGCAGGAAGTAGGGAGGCTGGAGCTGAGGGAAAGAGGGGGAGAGGGCAGAGAAGAGGTCAGAGAAGGAGTGGAGGGTCTGGGTGGGAGGCCAGATTACGTAGGGCCAGGTGGGCCATTTTATGGGCTTTAGCTTTTAATCTGATTGAGATGGAAAACCGCAGAAGTACTGGAGTGCAGGAGTGGCATGATCTGGGTCCTATTCTAGAAGAGTCACTTTGGATGTCCTGAGAAACGTAGGCTGTAGGAAACAATGACCCAGTAAATATGGGGAAGACCATCCAAATGTCCCAGTGTGTGGGTCCTACCCTCAGCTTGCCAGCCCTCACCCGAGATCTCCCTCTCTCCTTACTCCTTCCCTCTGAGTTCTCATTCTCTCAGACCCTCCTACTCCCCTCACCCTTCCCCACTCCCCAGCTCTGAGGCCTGTGTCTTCCCCTCGATTTCCATCCTGGGCTGCTTGTTGCTCTTCCCTGGAGGGAGCTGGCAATTTCTTCAGACAGGCAGGTTGAAGAGAGCCAGAAGAGGAAGGGGCCCCTCATGGCCCAGCCTCACAGTTAAGCACTGCAAAGCAATCCTACCTTTCATGCTGCCCGGGATGCCCCCTTGCCATAACTCCTGTGAGTAATTATGCTCCGAGTCATGGTCTCTTTCCTCCACCTCAGTATGTGCTCCCTGGCTTGCATCTTTGCCTTCACCTTGTAAGCGCCCAGCCTCCAAATGCACCATGCATGCTCTGGAAAGGGTAAGGAGGTCCCCGACTGCTGCACTCGTATGCCCGAGACAAAACTAGGACATTGGAACAAAGCTCTGCTTCAAATCAGAGGAGGTGAAGATGGAGACATTGGGAGAAAATGGAAGGGAGGATGGAGGGACTAGAGTGAGGGTCAGAGCTGGTGCTCGGTAGACAGCTATGCGTCCAACCAGTGTTTACCAGCAAGCGCTCTGTGCCAGGCACTGGGTGGTAGGCAGAGAGATGAGAAAGATCTGGGGAGAAACGTGGCTGTTGACTGCCATGGTCATCCAGCTTCTGGGACAGACTGGAAAGTTGGGTAATTTGTGTTGAACCTTCCCCTCTCCCCCTTTTGAGCTCCTTGTTTAACCTTCTCACCCCCTGGCAGCACCAATGTCTGGGCTTCCTCTCCACTCTCAAAACATTTCACTCTTAAAAATCTCTGTTCCTGGAAAACAGTCTGCAATTCCTCAAAAGGTCAAAGGTAGACTTACCACATGACCCAGCAATTCCACTCCTAGGTACTGTATAGGTCCAAGAGTATAGAAAACAGGTATTCCAACAAAAACTGGTGCATGGAAGTTCACAGCAGTTCTATTCCTAAGAGCCAAAATGTGGAAACTACCCAAATCTCCATCAACTGATGAACGGATAAACAATATGTGATATATCCAAACAATGGAATATTATTCAGCCATAAAAAAGGAAGTACTATACATGCTACAACATGGATGAACTTTGAAAGCAAGATGCTAAGTCAAAGTGAGATGCAAAAGGTCATGTATTATAGGATCCCATTTATATAAAATGGCCAGAATAAGCAAGTCCATAGAGTCAGAAATTAGATATGTGGGCTGGGCACAGTGGCTCACGCCTGTAATCGCAGCTACTCGGGAGGCTGAGGCAGGAGAATCGCTTGACCCTGGGAAGTGGAGGTTGTGGTGAGCTGAGATCTGCCATTGCACCCCAGCCTGGGCAACAAGAGCGAAACTCTGTCTCAAAAAAAAAAGAAAGAAGAAAGAAAGAAAGAAACTAGATTTGTGGATGCCAGGAACTTTGGAGGGGAGAGGTATAGATAGTTACTGCTTAATGGGTATAAGGTTTCTTTTGGGGTGATGAAAATGTCCTGGAGTTAGAAGTGATGGTTGTGCAATACTGTCAATGTCCTGGAAGTCATTAAATCGTACACTTTAAAATGGTTAAAATAAAACTCTCTTTTCTTCTCTGCCTCATCCAGACTTATCAATCAAAGGAAAAATGTTACCAGACTATGGAGTATTTGCATTTATTAGGGAATTTTTGAAGGCCAAAACGTAATAAGTTCAGCAGTGTGAATCCTGAATGGAGCCGTTTTAGGCACCTTGAGAAGGGGGAGAGAAGATGATCTGAGGACAAGAGGGTCTGTCCAGTGACCCTCATGTCATACTAGCAGGACAACAGCCCCTCATCCTCTGCAGGGAGTCAGCTCAGGGGGTGTGTGTCAGGCCACCTCATTTTGAATCCTGCCCAACTCCGCCCTGCCTGCTTGTGAGGACTAAATGGCTGGTGCACTGTGGGTTCCTGCTCCAGGGGGTGGGGGGCCATATGAGATCCAAGCGGGGAACTGGAGGATTCTAGACTCCTTGGTAGCGCCAGTAAGCATTGGCCTAAGGGCCAATGAGCAGGTGACGTCTACACAGCCAGGCTGAGCCATCTCACTGTGTAAACAGATTAACTCTTAGTTATCCCCGAGCCTTCAGTCACTTCTTGTTTAAACACACTTCTTGTGTGGTCAATTTGGAAAGAGAGAGCCCAGTGAAAACTGATCCTGGGAACAAGAGTCAGATATTCAAGTGAAAATGCCCCCCACCATCTTTGTAGAAAATCTTCCTTTGTAGCGAAGACTGGAAGGTCTGAGCTTTAGTTTTACTTAGAAAAGTAATGATTTTCTCAGAACTCTTGAGCCTAAGCTCTTTCAGCTAATATTTAGAGAAAAAAAAGAAGGAAAGAAAGAAAGAAAGAGAGAGAAAGAAAGAAAGAAAGAAAGAAAGAAAGAAAGAAAGAAAGAAAGAAAGAAAGAAAGAAAGGAGGGAGGGAGGGAGGGAGGGAGGGAGGGAGGGAGGGAGGGAGGAAGGGAAGGAAAGAAAGAAAGAAGGAAAGAAAGAAAGAAAGAAGAAAGAAGGAAGGAAGAGAGAGAGGAAGGAAGGAAGGAAAGAAAGAAAGAAAGGAGAGAGAGAGAGAAAGAAGAAGGAAGGAAGGAGAAAAAAAGAAAGGAAGGAAAATGAAAGGAAAGGAAAAAAAAGGAAAGAAAAGAAAAGAGAGAAACGGCCTTCTTAGGTATTTCCACAAACCAGTGCTTGCCTTCCTGTGATTCACAGCCAGGTGCTGCAGCTGTGAGGAAGGAGGATAGGAAGGGGGCAGGAAGGAAAGGGAAGGATGATCTCAGCCATATCCCTGTCCATGCAGCTCTGCACCACCAATGGCAACCAACTTCCCTGGTGAGGTCTGGGGGATCCCAGTGTAGGATCCTCCATCAGGCCTGCTCGCACACCGCCAAGGCTGCTCAGAATGAACGGCTGGCCGTGGGGATTCAGGAACAGCAGAGCCAGGCCAAGGGCTATGGTGGGCAGTCTTTCTTGTCTGTCAAGACAAGCATCAAGGGAGGATAGGTTGGGAGCTGAGAACACAGAGCTGTGGCACAGGGACAGTGGAGGCAGATGGTCACTGTCTCCCTCCCACCTGGCTTCTCTGTGAAGGACGCTCTAGACACAAGTCTTGGCGTCCACCTCCAAGAGCCAAGTGGGGAAGGCAATGAAGAGCCCAGGGCCCCATGTCAGGAAGTGTGGATTCTGCGGCAGACTCCAGGACCTGCGGAGCTCAGGGAAAGGAGCTCGGTGTGGCCCGAGAAGGCTTCGTGGAGGGCTGCTTTGAGGGAGGAGGGTTGGGGGAGGAAAGGACTTTGGCTGGGTCTGGAAAGAAGATAAATATATTAACAGGTGAAAAGAAGGGGGAGCTCAGAATGTGAGGACCGTGAAGCTTAACTCTCAGTCAGCAAAAGCCACTGGATTTTGACAAGAGGATGGGGAGAAGGCAGTAATGTGAGAGTTGGGGGAGAAGGCAGTAACTGATGGCAGAATGTAAGGACATAGACTGGCCTCTGTGTCAAGGACAGATGGGGGCACTGAAGGTGGGGACAGGTCGAAAGACAGGGGCAGGATGGTGGCTGAAGCGAGATGTGTGACGGCAGCATGTTTAAGGTGACAGGGCTGATGTGGGGGCCAGGAAGGGAAGAGTCGCTGACCCTGGTTGAATGAGGATCTCCTGACGTTCCCGGCACAGGACTGCCGTGGGGTGTGGCGAGAGCCAGCATGAGAAACGGATTCTCACCACAACAGGCCTGTCCCTGAGAACAGAGTCAGGTTTACACTTCCTAAGGGTTGGCTTCCTTCTTCCTCCTCCAACACAGCTTGCCCTTCCTCCTCCATTTGCTTTTGGGACTTGGTGCCATCGCCTGCACAGAAACTTGGGCCAGAAAGCTGGGAGTGGCTCTAGCCCACCGACCCCTCCCCATCTCATATCCCAGCCATATCCAGGCCATACCCTCATCCCCACAGCCACCGGCTCTGCGCTGCTTCTGCTCCCATACTCCCCACTGTGCCTCCTTCTGACTTCCCTCCCATTTGTCTGTCCTGTTGCCACCAGAGAGATCTTTCCATGATGCAAACCATGTCATGTCATTCTCAGGCTTAAGCCCCCTCGGGTGGGCACTTGAATCAACTGCGATCTGCCGTCAGGCCTTTTTCCTCCTCTCTCGCCTCCCAGGAGCGTGTCTGTCTCCTCTCTCCACCTGGAAATGGCCAGTTGTCCTCTACAGATACTGGCAGTATTTTGAGGGGAAAGTATCAGCAGGAAATCTAAACTGCACACTCACAGATCACACTCCCCATGCAGCCTCACAACTTAGGTGACTCACAGGCGCTTCAGACCTAACATGCCCAAAGCCAAGCCCTTCATTCCTTACTCCTACACCCTGTCCCGAGCCTGCCCCTCCTCTAGGTAAATGGCACCCCCACCCAGAAGTTCAAATAAGAACCCTGATTCCTCCCTTTCTCTCTTCACACCCCTACATCCAAACCATATTCCCATCTCACATTTCCCAATTCTCTCCATCCCCACTGTCCCCACCATGCCTAAGCCACCACTGTCTCCAGCCTGGACACTGAGATAGCTTAGTGACTAGTCCCCTGGCTTCCATACGCACTTATTGTCCACAGCCAAGACTTTTTTATTCTTTTGCATCTTACATTTTATTTCCTTTTTGAGCCAGTGACAAATTTACATGGAATAAAATTCAAATAGTGATAAGGGCCTAGTATCCAGATTATATAGAGAACTCTGACAACTTACCAACAAAAAGACAAGCAAGCCAACTAAAAAAAATGGGCAAAAGACCCGAATAGACATTTCTCCAAAGAAGACATACGAATGTACAATAAGCATAGGAAAAGATGCTCAAGGCCACTAATTATAAGGGAAATGCAACTCAGAACCATGAGATACCATCTCCTACCCATTAGGACATCCACCATCCAAAAACCAAACAACAAATAGCAAGTGTTGGTGAGGATGTGGAGAAATCGGAACCTTGATAGGAGTGTAGAACAATGCAGCCGCTTTGGAAAATAGTTCGGTATTTCCTCCAAAAGTTAAGCATGAAATTACCATATGATCCAGCAATTCCACTTCTAGGTATATAGCCAAAGGAATTGAAAGTGAGTATTCAAACAAATACACAGACATGCATATTCCTAGCAGCGCTAATCCACATAGCCATAAGGTGGAAATAGCTTAGATATCCATCAATGAATTAATGGATGCACAAATTGGGGTGTATTCATACAGTGGAATATTATTCAGCCATAAAAAGAAATGAAGTACCAATATATGCTACATGAATGAACCCTGAAAGCATTATGCTAAGTGAAAGAGGCCGGATGAAACAGGTGAGGTATTGTATTATTCCATTTATATGAAATACCCAGAATAAGCAAATCCACAGAGATGGAAAGCAGATTGGTGGTTGCCAGCATTTGAGGGAGGGAGGGAGAAGAGGGAATGGGGAGTCATTGCTTAGTGGGTATAGGGTTTCATTTTGAGGTGATGAAAATGTTTTGGAACTGACAGAGGTGGTGGTTGCATGACATTGTGAACGCACTAAATGCCACTCAATTAAATGTTGAAAAAAAATTCAAATAGTGGGAAGGAGGACATGGTGAAAAGTCTGCCTCCCACTTCTGTGGTCCGGCCACCCAGTTCCTCTCTTCCGGAGTAGTTAGTATGTAGTGTTGTACCTTACATCCTTCCTGAGGGGCTCCGTGCATATAAATCTGTGGCAGCCATGGAGGGGCGGCACAGACTTGTCTTCAACAGAGAACCTACAGTGAGGAGTGTCAGCTGACAGCCTCTGGCTGCTGCACTTAGGAACCCACCACAGTGGTCATACTGAGGCCACATTCTCCCCAGGTTGCTCCCAGCCAATGACAACCCAGCGGAAGGCCTTGAGCAGGGCCAGTTCTGCCTGACACAAGGCTCCTTTAATGGTACTCTTGGCTCTATGGCTGAGATCTTCTCTAGAGCTGCACTGCAGTCTGAGGCTCTTCCTACCCCATCCTCCTTCCTTCTCCCAATCCTTTTCCAGACTTCAGACCAGCCTTGGGATTTAACAGCTCTTCCTGCCCTACTGCTTGCCCCCTCTCCCCTGTTTCCTGCACGGTCATTTCCCCCAATAAATCTTTTGCATTTCTAATTCCAACCCAGTGTCTGCTTCCTCGAGGACCCAGTAGACACACAAGCAAACTCACACATCCTATACTTATACAAATGATATATACACTATACAAGTGGTTTTAAAAATTGACTATATGTATATCTCAGAGACTGACTATTATCAGTACATAAAGAACTCACTCAATCCCTACAGCTGCACAGCAGCACGTTGTGTGGATAAACAATGTATGTTTATCCAAATCCTCATTGGTTGATATTGTTAGATTTAGTCCTTCATTGATATTTAGGTCTTTTCTAATCTTTTGTAGTTATACACAATGTTGCAATGAGTAACCTTCCATATATTGATTTTAAAACATACACATGCAGGATAAATTCATGAAAGAAAAGTTGCTGGGTCTAAGGGTATGTGCATTTTTTATTCTGATAAATACTGCCACATTTCTCCCCTTAGGGTCAGTATCAGTTTATACTTCCACAGCAATAGATGAGTCAGTCTGTCTCCCACATCTTTGTGTGTTTCAAACTTTAATCTTTGCCATTCTGATGGATGGGGAGACATTGTTTTCAAAACAGAAGTCAAATCATGTCACTCTCTTGCTTGAAATTCCTCAGGGGCTTTTCATCTATCGCATAACATCCTATTTCCCCGTCCATGCCCACACCTTGCTCTCCAACTCACCTTTTGCCTCCTCCATTGAATATTTGCTTTTTCCTTAAACACACCAAGTTCATCCCCAACTCAGGGCCAGCACACAAGCTGCCTTGCCACATGGAATGCATCTCTAAACTCTTCAGGTCTCAGCTTCAATGGTGCCTCATTACAGAGGGCTCCTGGAACACCTTTAAAATTCAATATCCATATTGTGCCTTATTACCACAGACTGTCAATTGCCTTGCATCATTTATCACAATTAGAAATCGCTCATATGGTTTTCTTTCCCACTAGATTTTCACAGTGTCTAGCTCATCTTGAGTGCTCAATAAGAACTTGCTAAAAAAAAGTATGAATAAATAAATGACTGAATACATCTCCCTGGACTTGCAATGACATCAAGCTTTTCCCATATTCTCTCGAATTCCATTGTCTGTCCACAAATACCTTGTGCTTCTAAAGCTGTAAGACGCATTATCCTCCCAGGTGGTTACATTTTTTAGGAGTTTTCAGCCAGCTAATACACTTTGGGATCCTTCTGAAGGCAAAATATGACTCACAGGTAGGTCACAGCTGACACAGGTGTGTCTACTGAAGCAGATTAGGGGCCCGTCAAAGATTTTCTATAGTTGCCATAGCAGAGCTCAGGCTGCAACATGCCGTCTCAGGAAAAAGGAGACAGGTTCCTGGTCTCACCTGGGCTAATAAAATTTTTCAGGTAGATCCACTGCTTCACACAGAGTTTTAAGCCAAGAATCAAAGCAAGATGCAAATGGAAGATCTTCAAGGTTACACTTCCCATGGGAAACATACAGCACCTGAGTTTATCACATCAGTGTTATGAGTTGAATTGTGTATCCCCCCCTCCAAATTTATATGTTGAAGTTCTAACCCCCAGTGCTTCAGAATAAGACTTTATTTAAAGAAAATAGTCAGCCGGGTGTGGTGGCTCATGCCTGTAATCTTAATACTTTAGGAGACTGAGGCGGGAGGATCGCTTGAGCCCAGAAGTTCGAGCCCAGCCTAGGCAACATAGGGACACCTCAACTGTACAAAAATAGAAAATAAAAAAATTAGCTGGATGTGGTGGTGTGTGCCTGTAGTCCCAGCTACTTGGGAAGATGAGGTAGGAGGATTGCTTGAGCCCAGGAGGTTGAGGCTGCAGTGAGTCATGATCACGCCACTGCACTTCAGCCTGGGTGACTGAGCGAGACCCTGAAGAAAAGGAAGGAAGGAAGAAAGAGAGAAAAGGAAGGAAGGAAGGAAGGGAGGGAGGGAGGGAGGGAAAATAATCCTTGCAGATGCAATTAGTTTAGTTAAGACAAAAATGAAGTCGTACTGAGGCAGGGCGAGCCCTAATCCAATAGGAGTGCTATCTCTATAAAAAGAGGACATTTGGACATAGACAAACACAGGGAGGACATCATGTGAAGATGAAGGCAGAGATCCACTAGCCAAGAAATGGCAAAGATTGCCAGTGAGCCACCAGAAGCTAGGGGAAAGCATGGGACAGGTTCTTTCTCACAGTCCTCAGAAAGAACCAACCCTACTGACACCTTGATCATGAACTCCTAGCCTCCAGAACTGAGAGACAATACATCTCTGTTGTGTAAGCCACTCAGTGTGTGGTACATTGTTATGGCAGCCCTAGCAAACTCACACAACCAGCAATCATGCTAGGCCAACGTGGACAACTGTATCCTGCATGCCAAAGGTAAATGTGTCCATTTGCCACCTAAATAACCTCAATCACAGTTGTTTCCTTGTTGAAGTGGTGGAAAGAATGTGGGACTTGCATTGGGGGGTCCTGGCACATCCCCTCTCTGGCTCAGTGAAGTGAGGGGGTTAGACTAGATGATCTCCCAGCTTCCTCCCACATCAACACCCTTTCCCCCCATGGGCATAGTTACAACAGTTTCCACCAGGCTTAGAGAGAGGAGAGCCAAAGAGGTTTCAACCAGCAATTTAGATCTCAGGGGGAGGGCAGGGAGATGCCCTGCAGTCGAACTTTGGTAACTATACCCTACATGCTTTTCCTTTCTATCCTTCCATGCTAACGGAACCTCTCTGTTGGCCAGGCTCCACGGTTAATGCCTGTAATCCCAGCACATTGGGAGGCCAAGGTGGGAGGATCACTTGAGCCCGGGGGTTTGCAATTAGCCTGGGCAATACAGTGAAACTCCATCTCTACAAAAAATACAAAAAAATTAGGTGAGGTGGTGCATGCCTGTGGTCTCAGCTACTAGGGAGGCTGAGGTGGGAGGATCACTTGAGCCTGGGAGGCAGAGGCTGCAGTGAGCTGTAATTGTGCCACTGCACTCCAGCCTGGGTGACAGAGTGAGACCCTGTCTTCAAAAAACAAACAAACAACAACAACAACAAAACCCTCTGTCTTTTCCACCTGGAGGTTTTCAATTCAGTTTTAAACCATCTCAAGGTGGTTTTGTCTACTTAAGAGACTTCACCTGGGGATGTTATCGTTGGAAGTCGTTGGAAAAATGTGAGGGCATTTTTAGCTATCACAATGGTATGGGGGAAGAGACGTTGTATTTGTGGACAAGGAATGCTGGAAGTCCTACAGGGTGCAGAGAAGTTCTGCAAAATAAAAATTGTCCCATATGTGTCTGCTGAGAACCACTTATAGGATGGTGTTCAGGAAAGAATGTGGACCTTGGTGTCAGATGATGTTCTAGTTATCTGTTGCTGCATAACAAATCCCCCGAAACACAGTGGCTTCAAACAATCTTCCTATCATCTCACTGCTGTGGGTGGGCAGCTGAACTGGGTGGCTCCACTTGGGGTCTCACATGTAGTTTAGTCAGTGACTGAGGCTGGAGTGAGCCAAAGGCTCAGCTGGGGTGAGTGTCCAAGATGGCCGCTTTCTTACGTGGTTGGCAGTGGACCCTGGCCCAGCAGGAATGTAGATTGGAGTGCCCATATGGCCTCTACACATGGCTTCGGCTTCTCCCAGGATAGCAGCTCATTTCCAAAAGACAATGTTCTGGGGGAACATTCCACAAGAACAAAGCAAGAACTGCAAGGCTTCTGATAACTTGCCTTAGAAGTCCCCGGCATCACTGCTACTCTATTGTATTGGTCAATGCTGTCATGAGAACTTCCCGGATTCCAGGGGGTGGAGAAACAGACTCCACTTTTTGATGAAGGGGTAGGAGAAGAGCATGAGGGATGGGTCCATCTTTGAAAAGATAATCTGCCACAGAGGACCTGGTATTAGGTCCTGCCTCTACCACCTACTACATCAGAGACGTCTATGAAATCCTGAATCTGTCTATGTCTTGGTGTTTGCTTTCGAAAATAGGGAATAGCATGGTGTCTAACTTGCCAGGGTGCCTTGAAAACCTGTGGTAGCCATTGCTAGTTGTTATTGTTGGCATTTTCCCAGGAGCAATGGCAGTCCCAGTTCCAGAAATTCTCCTATTGGCACGCACATGTCTGTCACTTTGTATTTGCTGACTTGATGATTGAGGAATTTGAAAATCACCCCAGAGGTGTACTGGGGAGGTAAAGCCATCATTTGACCAATGCAGGTCCAGCCTTCTTGCCTTAACTGGATGTTTAATTTTTATTTATATTCTATGAAAATACTGGCAGGGACCAGGCACGGTGGCTCACACCTGTAATTCCAACACTTTGGGAGGCCGAGGCAGGCGGATCACGAGGTCAGAAGATCAAGACCATCCTGGCTAACATGGTGAAACCCCATCTCTACTAAAAAATACAAAAAAATTAGCCGGGCTCGGTGGCGGGCGCCTTAGTCACAGCTACTCGGGAGGTTGAGGCAGGAGAATGGCATGAACCCGGGAGGCAGAGCTTGCAGTGAGCCGAAATCACATCATGGCACTCCAGCCTGAGCAACAGAGCGAGACTTCATCTCAAAAAAAAAAAAAAAAAAAATGGCAGGGCGTGGTGCCTCACACCTGTAATCTCAGCAATTTGGGAGGCCATGGTAGGCAGATCACTTGAGATCAGGAATTTGAGACCAGCTTTGCCAACATGGCAAAACCCCCTCTCTACTAAAAATACAAAGATTAGCTGGGCATGGTAGTGCATGCCTGTAATCCCAGCTACTAGGGAGGCTGAGTGAGGCAGGAGAATTTCTTGAACCCAGGGGGCAGAGGTTGCAGTGAGCCGAGATTGCGCCACTGCACTCCAGCCTGGGCGACAGAGCGAGACTCCGTCTCAAAAAATAAAAAAATTAAGAACAAAATACATGTAGAAGTCCCTTGACTACCTTCCTACCCCATCTTCCTTTTGTTCTCCAGAAGCAACATTCATAGATTTTTATATATATATTTACATTTATATTTTTAGATAGCAGGCAAATACTCCTCTCTCTTGATTCACTTATTTCCCACTATAGTAAGTGAATGTTTTAGATGACTTACTCCTCCCCTTCCTTCACTTTCTTTCTTTCCAATTGTGTATCAATTTTTTGTTAAATCTACATGTAGCATTTTCATTATTATGATAATGTAAAGTAAACATTGTTCACTGCTGAGCCAAGTAGTGAAATGATAGTACATTTCTTTTTCTCCACATTTTCTTCTTCCTGGAGTTGATAATTCCTCCACATTTTTCTTTTGCTTTGTTTTTTCTAAACATCTGAGTCTTTCCATATTTCTGAGAAGTCTGCAAATCAACACTTTATACAATTTTTGACATCTCAAACCTGGCTACAATCATTCCATTGTTTCCCTGGAGAAATTCTTCCCAGAGCCCTGCAACACTCTGCTGACCTGGACCGGCTGGTCCCAGGGCCTGTCCATCTTGGAACCTCCCTGTGCCTCTCCCCTTTGTTAGATTAGAAGCCCTCTGGCCAGGTGAGGTGGCTCAGGCCCGTAATCCCAGCATTTTGGGAGGCCAAGATGGGCGGATCACATGAGGTCAGGAGTTTAAGACCAGACTGGCCAACATGGTGAAACCCCATCTTTACTAAAAATACAAATAATTAGCCCAGCGTGGTGGCGGGCACCTGTAGTCCCACCTACTCGGGAGGCTGAGGCAGGAGAATCCCTTGAACCAGGAAGGCGGAGGTTGCAGTGAGCCAAGATCATGCCACTGTACTCCAGCCTGGCGACAGAGCTAGACTCTGTTTCAAAAAACAAAACAAACAAACAAAAAGATTAGAAGCCTTCTTTTTTCGTGGTACAGCATCTTCCAGTAGCTTCCCAATAAAGGATACGCTGGATATAAATGTTTTTGTATTTTGCATTTAATTTTTTTTGTATTTTGCAAATGTCTTTATGGATTGGCAATGACTGATACTATCAATCATATTTGATTGATAGTGTGGCTGAAATAGAATTTTAGGCCAAAAATAAATATCCCTAGGGATATTGCAGGCATTTTTCTGATGTACTGTAGCTTCCCATGTTGCTATCGGGAAGTCCAGTGTCATTCCAATTCTTGATCCTTTCCATGTAAGCGTTTTAGTTCTCTTTTTGAAAACTCTTATGATCTTCTTTCCATCTCTAGTTCTGCAATATCCCAACGGTGTATCTTGGTACGGGGCTGTTGTCAGCTATTATCTTGGGCATTTGGAGCATTTCAGTTGAAGATTTGTGTTCTTCTACGGCTTTTTTTTTTTTTTTTTTTGTATTTTTTTCTAAATAATTTTCTTACCACCATGTTGTCTGTTCTGTCTTTCTAAAACTACCTATTGGATATTGAACCTCCTGAATTGCTCTTGTGATTTCTTATCTTTTTTTCTCCTATTGCCCTTCTTTGCTTTACTTTCAGGGAAATTTCCTTAACTTTATCTTCCAACACTGCTATAGAATTTTTGAAATTTTAGATCTCATATTTTTAACTTCCTGGAACTCCTTCTTGCCCTGCTTGTTCCTTTTTCACCACATCCTGTGGATATAACATCTTCCCTTATACCTCTAAAGATATTAATTATAATTTATCTTCAGCTTCTCCTGCTTTTTCATTGTTTCTGCTGCCTTCATTAGATGCTTTTGTTTTTCTGTTTGATTATTTTATTCTCTGTGATGTTGGACAGTTTCTTCAGTGATGACCCCTGACTGCCCCTCAAATTTAAGGAGGCCCTGAAGAGCTGAGAGCTGATTGGAAGTTCTGTGTACATGGATAGTATTTTATTCCAGGGTGATCAGATAGATAATGGGCATTTTTGCTAGGAGCCTCCAAATGTCTCTCTCTCTCTCTCTCTGTCTCTCTCTCTCTCTCTCTCTCTCTCTCTATATATATATATATATATACCTGCTATGTACCCGCAATAAAACATTTTTAAAATGTCAATGTATGTAAGTCTTTTTTTTTTTTTTTTAAGTGGGTCTGGTTTTTGCAGAAAAGAAATCCTTCAATCTCCTGCCCCTGTTGTTCTAAGGCTAGGTCAGGGAAGCACTCACTCATTGTGCAAACTCACCCCATCGCAGCCTCCCTCTGAACCTGGTATTATTAGCACGAAGTCTCTGGTCCAATTTCTGTAGAAAATAAACTTCCTCTCCTGCAGAAGTGGGTAGGGCTTGAGACCTGCAAGTCTGTCTGCCTGTTGTAAATACTTGTAAACACTTCTAAATAATGCCTCTGTGTTCACCTTACTCCCTTCCACAGCAGCTAATGCCCCAGTCCTTGAGACCTAGCAAGGTTCTATGGGCCATAGCAACTGGCCTCTCTGATGTAGGCCACCCCTGTTCCTAGGCACTCAGCTTGGACCTCCCTTCTTCTCTGCTCATGCCTTCACCTTCCACCATCTTCCTATACTGTGGTTCTGGGTCACACAGTCTCCCAGCAGAGATGAGACTTTCGACGAGAGGGTAGAAATTGCTGTACCCCACCATCTTGAAATTCACACTCCAAGGAGTCTTCCAATTGGTGTTGGGGAAAACTGCCTTTTGTGCCACCCTCAAATCAGCAAACACTGTGGAGCATCTCAAAGGGCTCTGAACTCTGTAATAACAACAACAATAAGCATTTGGTAGCACCTGCTACGTGCCAAATATTTTGCATGCATTATCTTTAATCCTCATCCCAATCTACCAAGGGGGGATTATCCGTATTTTACAGATGAGGAGACTGAGGCCCAGCAAGGTAAAATTGTTTGTCCCAGTTTATCCCTTTGACAAGTGCCAGAATTTGAATCCAGGTCTTTCTGGCCCCAAGTTGCCTATGGCAACCAAAGCCTTCCACGTCTACCTCCAGTCACTCAGTGGGTGGCCTTCCTCAAATCTTGGTTCATCAGTCATGTCCAACACACCGGTATGCATCCGTGCTTAAAAAGGGAAGCCAGGCAAAATAAGCTTCCTTGGTATGCCTGTGGCCCCGTTTCCTGGTCGCATCCTGCCGTCTTTCAAGGTGAGCCTTCCAGGTAAGGAGGCTGGGCCTGGAATCCGCAGCATGCAGTCAGGAGCTGATTTTCAAAGAACCCGGTGCAGCAGGAAGACCAAGGAGACAGCAGCCTCCCCTGCTCGACTCCTGCTGACTGTGGAACTGAGCGGGAGCCGCGTAGCCATGGTGACGGTGGCAGTCGGCTGACAGCCCGGGAGGGGGTCGGGGAGAGGGAAGAGGGAGCGAGAAGCCGGGCGGAGGCCTCCTGCCGGGGATGGGCAAACGGGTTTCTGGAAGCCGCTCGTGGGGGAGGGGCGCGTGGGGAGACAGCGCTCCCCTCCCCGCGAAGCCGGGCGCCCTGCCGCGCCGCCCACCTGCCTTCTCGGCCTCCTCCCCTGACTCACCACGCAGGTGGGTGACTCACAGCACCTGCGGTGTAAGCGAGGCCGAGGCGGGCAGGGAAGCCTCCCGCTGGGGCGCTTGGCCTCCGGAGTAGGGAGGGGAGAGAAGGTGACGCTGAGGGTGACTCTTCTGCCTTCTGTCCCTGTCCCTTCCCCCAGCTCCACCATCTCCTCGCCCACGTCCCCCCACCCCCCCCGCCCCGGGACGCCCTTATCCGTGGACACTGCTTGACAAGGAGGGCGGAGGGGCCCCAGCCCATCACTTGCACTGTACTGGGCGCCCCAAGACCTGAAGGCCACTCCTGCTCCAGTCTCTCGCCGGCTTCCCCAGGCTCCCAGCATAAACACGAACTTGACCCTTGGCTGTGGCCCAGGTGCTCTGCACTGGCCTCCCCCCACATCCTGTCTCCTGCCTGGTCCCCTGACCTCTCTGCCCTGGGCCACACTGGTGGCCTTCCCATTTCCTGAGCTCTCCCTCACAGCCATTGCCCAGGCCCTCTCCTCTACCTGGGATGCCCTCACTTCCATCCCGCGTTTGCCCCTTCTGGTATCAGCCCAAACATCACTTTTCCAGGACAGCCTGTCCTGTTCCCACCCCACCCAGGCGGGTAACTTCAGTCACTCCAGTCACTCCACCCCGCAGGACCCAGGAACTCTTTGTAGCATTCCTCACAGCTGCCATGTCTTGGCAAGAGGCCTCTCCTCCCCACTGGACTGGAAGGGCCAGGAGGGCAGAGCCAGGCCTCCTCTCTGTACCTTGGATTCCCCGAATTTTGCACAATGTCTGGCAGAAGATCCTCACTCAAAAAATGTTGGAAGGGAGGAAAGGAAAGAGGGAAGGAAGGAGGGAGGGAGAGAGGGAAAGAGGAAGAGAGGGAGAAAGGAGACATCATTTTGCCCTTCTGGGCAAGGAGCTGATGGAGTGCGCTGCCTTGCACCTGCCCCAGCTGGGAGGTAGAAACCAAAGTGATGCTTCCCCTCCCCTGCTGCTCTTCCAGCTGACCAGGGGCCAGGATGATGGTGAAAATACTATGAGTATTAAGAGGTGTGGGCTTCTCAAATTAAATGATCATTTGTTCTGCTTTCAAAAATGCATTTCACAAAGGTGGGAGCAGCTAGTACTGCTAGCATGAAAGGAAGTGTTCTTGAGCCCCCTGCCTTGTGTGGGGGACCTGCCATCTGGCTCACATTCAGAGCGTTTGCTTTCTTTCCTGCAAGCACTGGCCCTGATTCTCATGTCCCCCCCAGCTGTCTGGTTTCCTCAAAGTCATGTGCCCCTAAAGGCCATAGGAAAAGAGCTTGTGGAAAAGACACTGAGCCCTTACTGGGGCTAAATTCCCCAAAGGCAGGAGGCTGGGTTTCTAGCTGGAGGGTATGGGGCAGAGTGGAGTTTAGAAGGCCCTTCCCTGAAGAGGCTAGAGAAGCCGGTTCCTGCTCAGCCCTGCAATCCCAGCCCAGTCCTTGCAAGGGGCTCCAGGGAGTGAGTCAAATCTGATAAAGCCAGCCAGGATAAGATAGAAGGAAGGTTGTTTACACACCGGCCCTTCAATACCAGGTGGGGCTGCTGTTTTGGAGGCCAAAGAACATCCATTGGAATAGGAGAAGTCCTGTTAGAAACCAGAGGAAGACAGAGGAGCCCAACTGTCATTTTCTTGAATTTATTTTATTATTTTTATTTTTGATTTTTCAAAATGGGTTTTGCTCTGTTGCCCAGGCTGGAGTGCAGTGGTGCAATCAAGGCTCACTGCAGCTTCGACCTCCCAGACTCATGAGATCTTCCTGCCTCAGCCCCCTGAGTAGCTGGGACCACAGGTGCATGCCACAACACCCAGCTAATTTTATTTTATTTTATTGTTTTGTAGACGGGGGTCTCACTGTGTTGTCCAGGCTAGTCTCAAACTCCTGGACTCGAGCTATCTTCCTGCCTTGGCCTCTCAAAGTGCTAGGATTACAGGCATGAGCTACCACACCCGGCCTTCAATTTATTTTAAATGGGCTCTGAGTCAGTCCTACCAGAGAAAGGTGTCTAAATGTATAATGCAAGTTAAATGCATTCTCTAGCCATGTGACTTAGTAAAGCATTTTACTTCTCTGCTTCATAAACCACCCTGAAGCCAATTCAGATTATCCATTGAGACTCCTTTAATAAATATATGTGGAGTGAGTTAATGAAATAATGTCTGCTCTCATGAACTTGATAATCAAAAAGCTGAGTTTTAAGTCTTGATTCTAGCATTTTCTGACTTCCCATCTCTATAAAATGGAGTCTACACATAGGATCGTCCCCAGCATGGCACCTGATTCCTAGAAGGAGGGAGCTGGCTAAAGGTCGGTCACTGTGCCACACCTTTCCCCACTTCCCAGTGGGCATTAGGAGGGCTGTTGCAGGTGTTTAGAGACTGGTACATTGTGTGTGCCTCTGAAAGAAAACTCCTGGCTTGTTGAGAATGATCCGGGAAACCAGAAGATGTTGCTCCTTTACCCAAGACTTTGTTGCTGGGCCTTGAGTGCTTCAGCCTCTGACTCACAGAGCACTTCAATGTGAAACCGTGGCTCAGATAAAGCAACATTGGTTCCGGTAGAGGCAGAGAGATCGGGGAGCCTGTGAGCAGAGGAGAGGATCACAGAACAGAAAGGGGAGTACCCTGCTCATCAGCCAGCCCTAGAAACAATTATTAAACAAAGTCCCATAAAACCGCAGAGTCGAGATTAGAAGGACTTTGGCGGTGACTTGCTCCAGCCTCCTGTTTAATATAAAAGGAAGCAGGTTCAGGGAGTGAGGTGAACCTCCTAGGATTATCCAGACAGCAGGTGGTGGAGCCGGGACAAGTGCCCAGTTCTCCTGCCACCAGGGAAAGCTTGCCTTGGGACCTTGATCTGCCCATTGTAAGCTCATTCTGTGCCATAGGGCACTGCTCATTCCTGCCAAGGGTTAACAGAGAACAGAGATGGAAGGGTCAGTTCTAACTCTTCAGGTTCGGTTTAATTAGTATGTTTCTTTGTTTTTAATATTAGCCAGATATAATCATTCATTTATAGACCTCTTGAGACTCAGCCAATGTGCCAAAGGTCTTGATGACATTGCCAATAGATATTGTGACCTGAAGGAATTCCACGGTCTCCCAGGACTGAGCACGTAGCATCCCATACATCTCCACCCCTGCCTCCCTGCAAAGGCCCAAGGAGGGGATCCCTCACATGACTGAGGGGCAGTGGCAAGCTTAAGTCTCCCGGGAATGCCCTGAAACAAACCACTATCCAGTGAGACTGTGGAGGAAGAAGAGTAAGGCTGGGCAGACCAGGGAGGGACCCACAGGGTTAGGGTTCTCTGTCCCCTAGAGTGGGAGCAGGACCCTCCGGGTTCCCCTAGCCCCATGATATAAATCCATGGAAAATTTGTATTTTGGGGGTCCTAAAAGAGATGATATGGCCTCCAAGGAAGTAACCTCCAGCCCAGGGTCAGAGAAAGGGTACCGTTACCCCACCCGAGGGTTACACCACTATCCCGGGCTTCTAAGACCCCAGAAAGTGCCAAGGGTAAGGGGTGGCAAGGAGGCAAGGACAAGAGGCTGTGTTCCTAGGGGCCAGGCCATAGCTGTCCACGGAGGGATGGAGCTGGATGTAGGTGGCACAGCCTGGCTGAGGCAGCTGAGCATGGAGAGTGAGACTCTGCTCAAAACACTTAAGAGGAATCCCCAGGGCTCCTTCCAGGCCCTGCTGAGACATGAGGGCTGGGTGGCTTCAGACTTCAGGGAAGGTGGGGCGGGGCAACACAGGGGGCAGCAGGAGTGGACCAAACTGTAACCATGGGCACTGCTTGTAGAATGTAGAGAGTCCATGTTAAGGGCATATACGTTCGTATCCAGATCCTTCACTTACTAGATAGTAACAGGAATTAGGCAGATGCCTAAACCTTAGTTTTCTAAATTGAAAAAAAAGGGATAATAATACCCACCTAATATTGTTGATTAAATATCAGATCTATGAAGGACCTATCACAGTGTCTGGCACATTATAGTAAGTGTTTATGTTAGTTATCTATTGCTGCAAACAAGTTATCCCCAAACTTGGTGATTTAAGCAACAAGCAGTTATCTCACATTATTTGTATGGGTCAGGTATCTGGACACAGCTTAGCTTCTGCTTCAAAGTCTCTCATGAGACTGTAGTCAAGCAGTTGGTCAAGTGGTCCCATTTGAAGGCTTGGCTGGAACTGGGGAGGGGTGCATCTAAGCTCACCACATGGATGTTGGCAGGCCTCTGTCCTCACCATGTGGTCCTCCACACAGGGCTTCCTCACAACATGGCAGCTGGCTTTGTTTGGAGCACACAATTAAAGAGAGAGCAAGCGAAAATGCCAGGAAGGAAGTCACACTCTTTTTTTATAATCTGTTCTCAGAAGGAATATCCCATTACTTCTGATACATTCTGTGCATTGAAAATGAGTCAGTAATTCCAGACCACACTCAAGGAGAGGGGTTACATAAGGCATGAAGAACAGGAGGCGGAAATCACCAGGGGCCATCTTACAGAATGACTCCCACAATGTTTAATTAATGCTATTTTTATTATTCCATTTGTATATCTTATTCCCCAAATTATTCTCCATTAATCCTGCTACTAATTTCCACTTCTGTGTTTTGCTGCTGTTCCTTCTGCCAGGAATGCCTTCCTCTAAATATCTGTGGTTCCCAATCCTACACATCCTTTAAGGCCACACTCAAATGCCACTTCCATGAAGCTTTGCAAATTGCCCCCTTACAGGAAGTACTTTCCTTCTCTGATGTCCAAAAGGGAAGAGTTTGATAAGGGAATAAGGGAAAGTGACAAATCCAGGCTATTGGATTTAGGCCCCCTGAGTCCATGAAGACACCGACTCTGTGAGATTCCAGAAACTTCTGTCATGGCTCTGCTTGTTCTGGGCTGGCTGAGCACCTACCCATTTGCTAATCCTTAGAACTAGGCTTCTCTAATAAACTGATATGAATCCAAAAATTAGAGCTCTTCTGAAGGCTGGACTCCAAAAGCTCCAATAACATATGCAGACAAAGAGCTATTTGCCCCACGTGGAGATAAAGCACTTGAGAGGGAAACCTAACTGTGGGTGGTGTGCTCGTCTATGAATTCTCTTGTGGGTTTGAGAACTTCATCTTCCAAAAAGGCTCCATGGGGACTGAAAAGGGCCTTATTCCACCCCAGAATACCCTTCTCTAATAAATCCAGTTGTCCCAAAAGGATAAACTACCTAAGGGTGTCCATGGGTGTGGTGGGCAACTAGGGAAGAGACAAAGTCAGGAGTCCTGGATCCGAATTGAGCCAGTTCAGCCACGATCTTCAGCGGGGGGCATCAAGTCAACTTAGGAGGAGAAGAGGAAGAAACTCCTGGGTATTATCCACCCATACTGGGCACTGAACATGATGTCATTAAATCCTCAGAAAAGCCTGGTAAGGAAGGTGATATTTTTCACATTTTACAGGTGAGGAAACTAAGGCTCAGTGAGGTGAAATGGCCTGCCCCAGGTCACACTGCCAGTGGAACACAGACTGCTTGACTCAATGCCCGTATTCATTCCATGATCCTCTCTTACAAATGGCTGTAGGAGAACAAAGGGAAAGGGCAGGGTTAAGAGCCAAGCTAACTAAAGTAACTCCAAAAATAGCTATTACAGACCAAGCATAAAGTTACAGTTAGTTCTCCAAGATTCTAAGCCAAATTTTAGCCAGGCTTCCCTTATTGTTCCTGAGTTGCGTAATAGGCAAATCTTCCATAGGGACGACTTGGGGGAAGAAGGTGAGAAAAGATGCTTAGTATGATTAATAGCAAGACTTCCACAGTCCCCTGACCCCCACCCCATTACCAACCCCACCTTTATTAGAAGATGCCTACTAACAAGGATGACACACACATCCAGAAAGTTAACAGGATAAAAAATCTAAATACTAGCTTCCATTCTTGCATGACTTGTCTCCTGCACGCCTCACTCTTTCTGTCCTGGCCCTCTGTTCTTTTAAGATTGGGTCAGCTTTTCTGTTTCAGGAAAGGTGTTTCAAATGTGTTTCCCAAAAGGAAGCAGAGGCTCAAGCCAGGAGAAGATGAGGGCCTCGTTCAAGGCTAAGACAAGCCTAAAATTGCTGATACCAATCCCTTTGTGCTCATCTCCCCTTGACAACATGGACTAGGTTGAATTGCCCTAGAGGCCAGGCATGGTGGCTCATGCCTATAATCCAAGCACTTAGGGAGGCTGAGGCAGGAAGATTGCTTGAGACCAGGAGTTTGAGACCAGTCTGGGCAACATAGCAAGACCCTATCTCTCAAAAAACTTTAAAAATTAGCTGGGTGTGATGGTGCACACCTGTAGTCCCAGCACGTCGGGAGGCTGAGGTAGGAGGATTGCTTGAGCCCAACAGTTCAAGGTTGCCATGAGCTATGATCACGCCACTACATTACAGCCCGGGTGACAGAGTAAGACCCTGTCTGTAAGAAAACAAACAAACAAACAAAACATTGCTGTTGAGCCTTTTGGGGGTATGGTATGGAAGGAGAGAGAGGTCTAGGAGTGCCCACTCAAGACAATAGGGTAGCATTGGTCTTTTGATGCTCTCAACTAATGTTCTTTAGCACAAACTCTCTGTCAAGCACTGGGCTGTAGGTACAATGGGACTCCAAAGGGAGAGAAACTCAGAATTTCAAATTCCACAGGGGAGATATAATATGCACACATAGCTTAAAAATAAGACAGCATGTTATAAATGCCATTTAAAAATTAAATTAAATTACTATTCCTTGAAAAGGAAAGAAATTTTGACGCATGCTACAACATGGGTAAACCTTGAGGACATCATATAAAGTGCAATAAACCAGTCGCAGAAAGACTACTATTGTATGACTTCACTTACTGGGTACCTAGAGTAGTTAAGAGACGGAAAATAACATGGTAGTTGCAGGGACTGAGGGGATTGGGAAATAGAGAGTTGTTTTTTAATGGATAAAGTTTCAGTTTTGCAAGATGAGAAAGTTCTGGAGGGTGGTTGCACAACAATGTGGATACACTTAACACTGCTGAAATGTACACATAGAAACATTGAAGATGGTAAATTTTATCTTATGTGTATTTTACCACAATTAAAAATAAAAATTTTGGGCCGGGCATGGTGGCTCATGCCTGTAATCTCAGCACTTTTGGAGGCTGAGGCGGGTGGATCACTTGAGGTCAGGAGTTCAAGACCACCGTGGCCAACATGGTAAAACCCTGTCTCTACTGAAAATACAAAAATTAGCCAGGTATGGTGGCACATGCCTATAGTCCCAGCTACTCAGGAGGCTGAGGCGTGAGAATCGCTTGAGCCTGGGAGGCGGAGGTTGCAGTGAGCCAAGATCATGCCACTGCACTCCAGCCTGGGTGACAGAGAGAGATTCCGTCTCAAAAAATAAAAATAGGCCGGGCGCGGTGGCTCATGCCTATAATCCCAGAACTTTGGGAGGCTGAGGCTGGTGGATCACCCAAGGTCAGGAGTTCGAGACCAGCCTGGCCAACATGGTGAAACCCCGTCCCTACTAAAAAAAAATACAAAAATTAGCTGGGTGTGGTGGCAGATGCCTGTAATCCCAGCTACTGGAGAGGCTGAAGCAGGTACAATTGCTTGAACCTGGGAGGCAGAGGTTGCAGTGAGCCAAGATCGCACCATTGTGCTCCAGCCTGGAGGACAAGAGCAAAATTCTGTGTCAAAAATAAATAAATTAATAAAATAAAATAAAAATAAATACAAAAATTTTAAAGAAAAAAACTACTATTGACTTACAGAAGGTGAAACAATTATGTATCTCACTGGGGATATCAAAGAAGGCTTCATGGAGGAGGGGCCATTTGAACTGAGCCATTTAGAAAAGATGGGTTAAAGATGGGCAGAAAAGAGCATTCTAGGCGGACAGAGCAGCAGCAGCAAAAGCACATCCTAAAAAAAAAAAAAATCGAGAGATTTCTCTCTTCCATTGCACCAACCCTTAACAGAAAACATTTTTCCAGTGATCAAACTGCCCAAGCCCGCATGTGTGACTCCCAGCACAGCGTGGCTCTCCTGCCCGCTCCCTCTCTTCCTCTCATCCCCTCTCTCTGTGCCTGCCTCTTCCTGCCTCTTGTTCTCTCTCTCTCTGGTGTCTTTTGAACCTTCTAAAATGAACCTTTGACAAAAGTTTGCCTTTAGCTCAGAAGCAGCCTTCCTTAAGGTCTCTTTAATAACAGCAAACACCCAAAGACTCTCACACCTTTATTAACAGAGCTTGTTTTGCTGTTCTTTTTTCTCTCCTTGGATACCAGAAGCTTAAGAAGAAATTACCTCATCACCACTACAGGCAGGTCCCAATTGTAAAAACAGTCCTTTTGACAGACACTTCATTGCCAGTTCTCCCTATGAATGGCAGCTTTGCAGAACAGCCTCTGGCATGGGGGGAAGGGGAGAGCTTCGATTTATATTAATACTTGATTTCTGAACAGAAGTCAAGAGAAGAGTGGGCTCGGCGGAGAATTTCTTCATCTTTGGAGGGATGATTAAACCAGAACTTATTATTCTCCATGTAAATCACCAGGACTTAAAGCAAGAATCCTGCTTTTTCTGATGAGAACGGTAACCAGGCAAGGGAAGGCATGCAAGGCTGCAGGGAGATAATGGTCTGAGCCCTGGCCCTAGGCACACCCAAAATGCAGGCTTTCCCCAGCAACCAGTGCAGCTGGGGCAGCAGGCAGAGGGTTCACATTATCAGGGTAGCCAGCATGGAGCTTACTCTCGTAGGTTCCCAGAGTGGAGACACGCCTCGTGGGGATGCCAAAACCTGCCTGTTAGAGCGAACTGATGTGGCCTGAAGTGAAACTCTGCTTCCTTCTGCCTGGTGTGACTCAGCGAGGCTGCAGGATCTCCGATGAGAAAATAGCCTTGTGCTTGATTTCTGCCTTTTTGTCCTGTCCATAATTTTTTTTTTTTTTTTTTTTGAGATGGAGTCTCGCTCTGTCCTCCAGGCTAGAGTGCAGTGGCATGATCTCGGCTTATTGCAACCTCTGCCTCCCGGGTTCAAGTGATTCTTCTGCCTCCGCCTCCCAAGTAGCTGGGACTACAGGAGCACACCACCACGCCCGGCTAATTTTTGTATTTTTAATACAGATGGGGTTTCACTATATTGGCCAGGCTAGTCTCGAACTCCTGACCTCGTGATCTGCCCACCTCGGCCTCCCAAAGTGCTTAGAGGCGTGAGCCACCGCACCTGGCCTGTCCTGCCCATAATTTTTAATCATTACCTTTAATTCTGAGTGAGGACCCGTAGCCTTTTTGAGGATGAATGGTGCCAAGCCCTGAAAATAGAGCGAGCAGCATCGACATAGGCCCTGCCTCCTCTCCACAAAGTCGGCCTCCACGCTGAAGAATTCATACTGCCCTTTTCTGAATTCCTTCAGCTCAATCTAGACAGCTCTCAGGTAGTCAAACACTGGAGAGAAGGCAGAGCTCAGTGTGAGTCGTGAGTCAGGGAGCCTGTCTGGCCTTGACTTTACTGGAATTGATCACTTGGGAGTTAAGGGGGAAAATCTAATTTAGGGACCACAGTCCTTCCTTCGTGTCTATTCAATTACGTTAAAAATTATAACAACAAAACCATGGAATCTCAGCATCGGCGAGAGCCCCTGGTGTCATCTTGGCCAAGCCCGGCAGGATGCAGGAAACCTCCAGGGCATCCCAGCTGCCTTTGCTGGCTCAGATAATCAGACATTTTCCCCGAGAGAAGACTGCAAGTGCACTCCTTTTGGGAGTGAAATGAACTGTTCGGAAACTCTGAGACTAAATGAAAATGAAAATCAGCGTATTTAACAGCCTCCACCCATAGATACTAATGCCTGGCACGTGTGCCTGAGATATGTCTGTTGACTGACCAACTGGTTGACTGATTGATTGAATGAATGAGTGAGTGAATGAATGACTAAACAGAGTGAACTGGCATGGGGATCAAAGGGAAGCAGAGAGAGAAATTGCAGTGGTGAGAGGTAACGGACAAGTGGGAAAAAATGGGGAGACAGAACATTTTTCTCTAAAGATTTTTTTTCTTGTTGTTTTCTGAGTAAAATGGGGAGGGAGGGCCGGATTGTTCCAGCAAGTGTTTTCATTCTTCAATAATCCCTTAAACAAGCCATCAACAAAACCAACAATCCAATTTATATGTAATTATACTTGTAAATTTATTTGACAAATAAATAACATTTGTAAAATAATTTAAATTACTTTGGATTAAGGTAACGGTTGCTAAGGACAAGTATTGCCTATTTACCCCAAGTTGCTTTCTCGTGACTTCTCTCTCTCCCTCTCTCTCCTCTCCCTCTCCCTCTCTCTCTCTCTCTCTCTCTCTCACACACACACACACACACACACACACCCCAGAACTTACAAATATCATTGCTTCCTGGCCCCCTCAGAGTGAGTGAGCTGGATGAACCAGCTAATAGCTCAAGCACCTTCTCACTCTGTCTCTCATCCCCAAACAGATGTCCCCCACCCTGGCCAGTGAGAGCAGCAAATACCCTCCCCAGCACCCCCTCCCTGCCCCACTCCCACACACCCATCCAGGGCTCCAGATTCTGGCAGAGATGCTGAAGTGGGAGCCTCTCCCAGGCAGCAGACAGTCAGGCAGGCAAACACACATTGCCAGGCATCTTCCTTGCTGTGTGGGAGGGTTGAGGAGAATTCCCAGGGTGCAAGCTGCAAGAGCTCCCCTAAATCTCAAGATAAGGAAGGCTCACGCTGCCTTTCACGAGGCGGGCTTCACTTGGTGGTGCTGGGCTTGGGCTCAAATAATCAGATGTTTCCCTTTCCTCTCTCCTTCCCCCACCCCCTCGCACACCCTAAGAACAAGTTCTCAGCCATCAGGTTCCACAGCACACTCTCTCCCCCATAAATAGGAGAGCGGGCCTTGCCAATCTGTGTGATGTCTGCATCCTCCTGCTGGAGCCCGTTCCCCAAACCTCCCTTCAGGAGGGCACTGGAATGCAGGAAGCACATCTACAAAGGCTGCAGAAGCTGGTACTGAAAATGCCACTGTGTTCTGGATCCTTCCTGGAGAGATAACCACCCCCACTATGTTCCCCCATCTCAGCACTTCCCCCAGCCCCCTAGTACCTGTGATTGGGATGCCACAGTCCCCAGCTCTAGTGAGATGGATAGCAGAAAACTGTGCACTGTTTCTGGGCAGCGAGGACAACCAACCCAGATCCTGCCAGGCAGATCCTCTCAGCGTTTGGTAATTCAGCTACAAATAGGCCTTCGGCTTTTTAGCTTTCATTTTGCAGATAATTGTAGGCACAGCTCATCCAGCATCTACTCAGTTTTCTCTGCACACTGGTACTAGGACACAGAATTCTTAGAGTGGAAAGCACCCTAGATGGGAATCAATGTTTGGGGAACTCCTGCTACACATCTGACCTTCTGCTGGAAGACTTACATCCATTCATCAAACACACGATGCCTTTTTCCAATTCCATAAATCTGAATTGATCATTTCTCCTTTGCCCTCCCTCAGTTCTTTGTTAGATCAAATACTACAGGACATTTTCCACGTTGCTCTGTTCTGCAGTTACTGGTTGTCCTGTCTGTCTCTCCACTCAGACTGGGAGCTCCACAAGGGCAGGTCATATTCCTCATGAATCTCTCCCAGCTCCTCAAACAGACTCTGATACACAGAATGTGCTTCACAAAGACGTGTGCGGTGGAATTCCCACTTCCCTCTTTGCCTTCCACTGTACCAAGAAATAATAATTTATCTTCAGTGAAGGGAGTCTGTCCCCCCATTAAAATGTCTCCCACATGCAGGTGGGTTTTATTCACGAGTTTGATGAAACACAGAGAGGAGAATTAGAATGCACCTGGAGTCCTCTCCAGGTCTGTTGGCTCCAAAGCTCTGTGTCTTCAGTCAGTTTCGGTAACACCATGCTGGGCTAGAGCCAGTGGTGAGCTGCAGCTGGACTTTACTTGCAAAAGCCCATTGTTAATTTTCAGAAAATTTGCAAGCCAGTTGACATGATGTTGCTAGCTTCGAATCAGCCATGGTGAGAGTATTTATACCACAGAAATTGGCAAACAATACAAAATCAGGGCTTCTCCCCAACCCCAAGAGCTGGTTGTTACACATTAAACATATGTTTTGGAAGTTCATTTCAAAGTTCAAAGTTCATCTTTGGGCCTAAAGGGGACATTCTCAGTACCACTCTTGGAGTGAATACATACCTAGTGCCCACCAGATACCTGAGCCTGGCAAGAGATGTCCCCAGAAAGTCACGGGCCTTGTTAAATCCTCTTCAATCTGCATCTGAGGCCTCTGGGATTCCATATCTCTGCATGGAGCTCCCAATAGCCAAGAACAAAGCCCCCTCTGCTCTTGATCTTACATAGCTCAGCTCAGCTCCGGACGCAGAGCAAGTGTGTGCTGCGTAACTCAGCAATGAAACAGCTCCTCCCTCCAGGCCTGTCTCACCCAGGAGAGGGAAGAAGAGTTTTATAGGAGGCTCAAACTGTACCACCTTCCATTTGCTTGTGGAGTCCCCATCAAAGAAACGAGGATGAAAGTTTATTCCCAAGGGGTGGGGAGTGAACCAGGGGTCACGCCCATGAGCACCCCTTCTTCTGGGCCTGTTCCCATCACTCTTGGGCTGAGATCATCACAGCCTGAAAACATTTAGTATTTCAGACACCAAATCTCCTCGTGTTAAAATTGGCCATTGAAAATAAAAGGCAGTGGCACATTTCTAAGGAATAGACATTATTGTGGTCAAAGCAGCATCCAGATGCAGAAATCTGACCCCATGTGTGTGTGTTTGGGTTTTGTTTATTGTTTTTTTCCAGACTTTTGAAAGTCCTTCAGAAAAGCAAACGTGAAAGACTTCCGTGGGCTCGAACTAGGAACCAGGACAAAAGCAGGTCAGAGGGGCACCGAGGTCTCCCAGCCCAAAGAGGAGCCTTGGGAAATGGGTTAACCTCTCCAGGCCACGCAGGTTCTTGCAGAAGGAGCAGTTTCCAAAGCTAACAACATTTCTCAAAGCTCCTGCCTGACAGCATGGCCAAAGCTCAACTCAAAAATGCATCTGAAAATGTTAAGGCAACAACTTAGATCATTTTACTTCAAACTGGAAATAAATGACCTTAGGCTAAAACATCTCCAGCCCAATGGAATGATTTAAGTGTATGTGCTATTGTTGGTATTCAATCTGCTACCATGCCCAAGAGAGCAAAACAATTCCTGCTTTCAACCTTCCTCGGCCTCTTGCCCTGACAGAACCTTCCAGAGCTGAGCAATTTGGACATAAAAATGACAGCTACTCTTGCACATTGTCTCCCAGTGAAGTGCTACTTTCCAGAGCCTGAGTCCCTGCCTCCTGCCTTCTCCCCTATCAGCTGGAGATCATGTGATTGTAGCAGGGACTGCATAAGCCTCCATGTTGTTAGAAATTAAAGTAAATGATCAGGCACCAACTCTGCCTTTGACTCAGCTAAAAGAACAGGAGCCAGATACTACCTTTAATTTCCAGGTGTACACAGGCTGCAAATGCCTCTGGGGACTCAGCTTCCTCGAGCAAGCATCAGGCCTCAGGTACGGGAAAGCCCCTTGAAAGGATGACACGTGGTGGCTCTCGGTGACATCCTGGCCCCGGCTCTCCAGCTCTGGGAGGGCATTTTCAAGACCCACTTTCCCCTGATCTGTTCAAATACCTGACATGTTTGCCCAGTTTATCCTTTCAACGCATGCTAGAATAATAAATCATCTCATCTTAAGGATGACTTCAATATCTGTGGCATTTCTCAACAATTTTTTTTTTTTTTTTGAGACAGAGTCTTGCTTGTCCCAGGGCTGGGGTGCAGTAGTGTGGTCACAGCTCACTGCAGCCTCCACCTCCTGGGCTCAAGTGATCCTCCCACCTCAGCCTCCTGAGTAACTGGGACTATAGGCATGCACCACCACACCCAGCTAAGTTTTGTATTTTTTGTAGAGATGGGGTTTCACCATGTTGCCCAGGCTGGTCTCGAACTCCGGGGCTCAAGTGATCCACCCGCCTCAGCCTCCCAAAGTACTGGGACTACAGGCATAAGCCACTGCGCCTGGCCTATCAACACTTTTATTCATACTAGTTTTAAGTTTTCAGAGGTGTTATTTGTCTTCCTCACATATATAAATGCAAAGTTTACACCTTCCAAGCTAAATAATTGCTGTCTGCAACATTTACTGTCACATTTTTTGAGGAATGTTATTGAAAACTTTTGGACTTTTGAATCAGTTCTTTACCAAGATAACTTTTTGTTAAAAAAAAAAAAATCATTGTTTCTCATTGTCAACTTGAATAAGTAACACTATATTTTTACTATAAATCTGTACTCTATTTTCAACACATGGGCTATTTTACTCACATGTATGTTTCTGCCTAATTTAAGCCTTTAAAAACTCAAATTAAATTTTACTGTCTACAATATGTTCAGGCTATGTACTAGAAGGGAAATCAAAGAAAATATAAACTGCATTATTTGGGCTAAAGGAATGTAAAATCTCTTTTTGTTTGTTTGGTTTTTTGAAACAGAGTCTCGCTCTGTCACCCAGGCTGGAGTACAGTGGCACGATCTTGGCTCACTGCAACCTCTGCCTCCCAGGTTCAAGCAATTCCTGTGCCTCAGCCTCCTGGGTAGCTGGGGCTACAGGCATGCTCCAGCATGCCCGGCCAAGTTTTGTATTTTTTAGTAGAGATGAGGTTTCACCATGTTGTCAGGCTGGTCTTGAACTCTTGGCCTCAAGTGATCCGCCTACCTCAGCCTCCCAAAGTGCTGGGATTACAGGCATGAACCACCACACTCGGCCTGGATGTAAAATCTTGTTGAGAGAATTTTACCAAATAGTATCAAATACACTCCTAGTTCAGTGGGGTACGTCAGCCGTCAGCCCCAGAACCAGTTTATAACCATGACGTGTCCAGAATAGCAGTGTTTCCACCACAGAACTGGCCTGCCATGGAGAATGGGTGGCCACCAGATTCTTAACCAGCAACTATTTCGGAAACGGAACTGGAATGACCTCCAGCAGAACAATTAAAAACTTTCTTTAAAGAACGTTCTTTTAAAAACTTTCTTTAAAGAACCTTATGAGCCGGGCATGGTGGCTCATGCCTATAATCCCAGCACTTTGGGAGGCTGAGGCAGGTGGATCACGAGGTCAAGAGATTGAGACCATGCTGACCAACATGGTGAAACCCCATCTCTACTAAAAATACAAAAATTAGCTGGGCGTGGTGGCTCCTGGGAGGCTGAGGCAGAAGAATCATTTAAACTCGGGAGGTGGAGGTTGCAGTGAGCCAAGATCATGCCACTGCACTCCAGCCTGGCAAGACTCAGCCTCAAAAAAAAAAAAAAAAAAAAAACTTTGTGGAAAACATTAGCTGATCCTTTTACCAGACCCTATTTTGAGAGGCCCCTGCATTTCCAGGGCAAGATAGAGAAAAGAGACAATATCTGGCTCACAGAAAATGCAGAGGCTTCACTCATCTCGTGGCGTATCCCAGTCCATGGCAATGAGGCTCTGCACATCTCTCCCCAGGCCAGAGGGGTTCATCTGACCAAAGTTTACATAAAGCATAAGAGGGTATCACCCTCTCATTCTCATCTCAGTACATACCAGTCCAAATTCCCTGAGAGCTGACAGGCAGGTTATCAGGGAGAAAGGGCAGATTAAGCTTTGCCCCTTATTCAACCTTGGAGGTCATCCTCCCGAGAGGTCTTGGCATCTTTTGACCCCAGCACCATCTTCCCTGGAGATGGGAAGGTGGATCTGAGTCTTCCCCTGCAACCAGATTCAGTCAATCAAGTGAATCACAAATTACATAAATCCAGTATGTACAATCTAGGAAAAAAGAAAAAGCAAAACATTTGATGAGGAGGACAAGTTATTACCCTACTTAATAGATGATAAAATTTAGGGTCTGATACTGGGGGAAAAAGGAAAACATTCACCAAAATAATTTTGACTCCATACCCCTTCTTCTAAGTGAGGAGTCCAGAGTAAGTCTCCTATGTCCATTCAAAGCCAATCTCAGCTCATGAACTTAAGCATTGTCTTGATCAACTGCCTCCTCAAGGTTCTGGTAGCTCTGCCTATAAGCTGAGTGGCGTTAGCCAAATTACCTAACTTCTTTGGTATTGTTTTCCTCACCCTTCAGATGAAGCTGTGATCTCTACGTTCTCTTTAGCTATCCAAATCTAAAATTCTCTGACTATGCTGCACAGATAGCTTTGCCCTCAATTAAGTGTTCTTTATTTAGGGAACAATTTCTGGAGGTATTAACCTTCAGCATCCCAAGAAATGGACAAAGCCACAGCTATAGACTGAGACAATCCTTCTCCAGGAAACACGAAAGGAGCCTT
The DNA here is from genome assembly GCF_029289425.2 of Pan paniscus. NCBI lineage: Eukaryota > Metazoa > Chordata > Mammalia > Primates > Hominidae > Pan > Pan paniscus. Next base: position 118,416,352 of record NC_073256.2, on the reverse strand, counting down.
CTGGAATGGCCGGGCTGGTCTGCTCACACCAGCCTTTTCAGTCACACCTGACCCAGAAATAGCCACACCGTCTGCAGGGATAAGTTGCTCTGAAAAAGTAGGGCGATAGAAACCACAGGACTTTTAGACACAGCTGGATGGGATTTCAAGAAGCAAAGTCCCGGATGACAAGCTGACACTAGCCTGCCATTATGTCAGCATCTTACTCCTGCAGCAATTGGATACCTGGACACCAGTTATTCTCCAAACCTACACTTGCCCCTGCCCCGAAGATTTTGAAGATGTGGTTGGCAGAAGAGTCAGAGTGAGAGAAGGGCGAGGCACATCAGTGCAGAGTCACAGCTACCTCTGCGCTTCCCTGAGCCCCTGAATGAGGCATTGTTTGTGCAACTGGGAATCGGAGCTTCTCCTGTGTGTCATGTGCAGTTTGGGCTGCACCCGCCCTGCCTGCTGGGCCTGTAGGGTGTGTAGGTTATGTCGAAACAAGACTGCACCCAGACACTACCCTAGGCCTCAGGCACCCTGGGAGTTCTGCTGTGTCAGGGACCCGGCGCTGCAATCTTTTTGTCTTCCAAATGAGACCTGGTAAGCAGGTTGGGCTCCCCAGAGGGGATGGCATAACTCAGGACTGGGACATGCTAGGTGGTAGGTACCTTTTGCTTGTATCCCTCAGGGGTGAGAGCAGAGGATGCGGGCAGCCCTGGGAACTCTGGCTTAGTGACCTGGCATCACGGGTGTGTTCATAACTTGCTCTGTGAACATTCTCTAACCCAGAAAGCAAAGGGGGACTGCCTTCCTTTGGCAGACAGGCATGAGCACTGCTCACCTTGGGTGTGGAGAGGTTGTCCTGTTCTAGCCCTTCGAGGACAGTAGCATCTAGGGGATCCCCCCGCTATCTCACACACACACACACACACACACACACACACACATCCATAAGTGCCTCCTCTCCAGCCACCCTGTACTGTGACTGTTGAGCCCCACATACCCTGCATGACAAAGTACTCTGCCTTCTGCCAGTAGAGACATTGGGTGTAGCCAGGTGGACCAAGTACTGAAGAAAAGGTCCTTGTGTGGCATTAAAGTTGCTGCAGGGAACTCAGCCTCTGGCAGAGCCCCTGTGCCGTAGCACAAAACCAGTTTCTGGATCTCATTCCTCTAGGGTCTCTGGGCATGCATTTCTGGTAGCTCCATGCCACCTCCAACATTCCTGAGCAGGAATGAACCTCATGCCTGTCCACGGGCTGCAGTCACCCTGCAGGTGAAGGCACCATGGGTGGGGCGCCCTCCCAGGAGGTTGGCCAAAGAACCCTGTTCGGAGAAATGGTGCCGATGACTCAGCAAGTGGCACTCTTCCTCAGATGCATCCCTGACTCTGTGCCTGGCCTGCTGGTGGGGACTTGGAGCAATCTAGGAGGTGGCTCTTGGGTGAGTCAGAAACCAAGAGGCTGACTCTTTATACTCCCAGGGACCCAAGACTTTCTCAGAAAAAAGCAGGCAGAATGAACTTCTATTCACTCTTTCTCCTTTTGGCCTCTGTCCGCCTGTGGTGATCATAGGAAGTGCTTATATGCTTTTTCACTGCTTCTAAAACTGTTGCTGAAAGTTTTTGGGCCTTGTGAAATAAGAAAAGTTAATTAAGAAGGTTCCATAGTAGATCAATGTGGATGACCAAATTATAAAGCTAATGACCTGTATCTATTCCATTCTATATGACAGCCACTAGCCACGCATGACCATTTCAATAAAATTAATTAAAATTTAAAATTTGTTTCTCCAGCCATACCAGCCACATTTGAAGAGCTCAGTAGCTGCCTGCGGCCAGTGGCCGCAGCATTGGACAGCACAGCTATAGAACATCTCTATCATCACAGACATTTCCACTGCACAGAGGTAATCCAAATACATAGTGTTAGAGATCCACTCAACTTCTCATTCATTCATTTACTCAAGTATTTACAGAGGGTCGGCTGTGTTTTAGTGACTGTGGGTGAACAAAGATGGCAAACAGGTGGTCCCTGCACACTCTAAGAGTTTATAACTGGTTGGGAATTCAAATGTGTAACCAAAGATACAGAACTCTTTCATTCTGGGACTGAAACAAGCGATACACAAACGAATAGAATGCTTCTAAAAGGTCAGCTTCCAAAAAGAAGAGGAGGGAAATGAGTCGGCCTGGTTGGACTTCAGATTATTAATCTTTTATTTAGCATCTGCCTAAGGAAGTGTGGGTAGTAAGTTAGCTTAGACCTGAGTGACAGATGTGACAGACACAGGGCAATTAGGCCAAAAGGAGGAAAGTCCAGACCCACAGCTCTCCTGGGAAATTTCTGACTGTGCATCCTGAGGAGGGCAATTGCATGAACACCACTGGTAGAGGAGAGGGCCATTGTCTCAGGCAGTCATATCCCAGGGCTGCAAAGGCTAATATTGCCATTCACCTCCTGGAACTCTGGGACGCGGTGCTTTCCACCGTACTTCTGAGAAAGTAGCAAGCAACTGGCTGGCTCTTTCTCCAATCCAGCTGCTCCTTGTTTGCAAGATTTTCACAGAGTGATTTCAAAGGTTTTTATAAGGTGTTCAAGTTGGGCAAGCACATTGGATATGCACCAAGTACAGGGTCTGGAAAAGGGATCCCAAAGCCCAGAGAGGGTGAGAAACTCTCACAGAACTTCTCAGCCAGGTCATCTTAGGGCAGAGATGCTCAGGGAAGAAAGATACCAAAATAAAGGGCATGGAGACACCACCTGAAACTGATGAATTGTGTGGGAGAGAAGCAGGTAGAGAAACGCAGACACGTAACTCAGAGCCCCCAGAGAGACCAGCGGGTCATCTTCAACCTGGAAGGAGTTGTAATGGCTCACAGATGGGTGACCCCCGGCAGCTGCTCGCTAAAGGTGTCCAAGAATTTGTTTGGGGGAATTATTTTTTAACACTTGAGATCACCAGAGATGGTTTGTGAGTCATAAAGCTGGATGCTGGGCTCCCTGGGCAGTTGAGCTACAGAAGAGCTATTCTGAAAAAAAGACTGTGGGAATAAGCAATTCATTTTTTATGTGATGTTTTGAATAGGGTACGTAGTTGCATGATTCAAATCTGAGGAAATGTGTATTAAAAGGTTCACAGTGAACAGTTGCCTTGCCCCTGCTGCCTATCTGCCTAGTTCCCACACTTCTCCGACCTGCACTTGGGCAACCACTATTAGGTTCTTTTGCACCCATCCGAGTTATTTTTAAAACTTTTATTTATTTATTTATTTGAGACAGGGTCTTGCTCTGCCATCCAGGCTGTAGTGCAGTGGCATGATCTCAGTTCACTGCAGCCTCGACCTCCCCGGCTCAAGCAATCCTCCCATCTTGGTCTCCTGAGTACCTAAGACTACAGGTCTGTGTGACCATGCCCAGGTGAGATAGATATATATATCTATATATATCTATATATCTATAGATATATATATCTATAGATATCTATAGATATATATAGATATATCTATAGATATATATATTGTTGTTGTTGTTGTTGTTGTAGTGGCCGGGCACGACGGTGGCTCACGCCTGTAATTCCAGCACTTTGGGAGACCAAGATTGGTGAATCACTTGAGGTCAGGAGTTCGAGAACAGCCTGGCCAACATGGTGAAACCCCGTCTCTAGTAAAAATATAAAAATTAGTTGAGCGTTGTGGCACACGCCTTTAATCCCAGTAGTTACTCAGGAGGCTGAGGCAGGAGAATCGCTTGAACCTGGCAAGCAGAGTTTGCAGTGAGCCAAGATCATGGCACTGCACTCCAGCCTGGGTGATAGAGGGAGACCCCGTCTCAAAAAATATATTTTTGTAGAGACGGTGTCTTGCTCTGTTGCCCAGGCTGGTCTCAAACTCCTGGGCTCAAGCGATCCTCCCAAAGTGCTGGGATTACAGGGGTGAGCGACCACACTCAGCCTCTGTGAACTTCTAATTATATCTTTTACTCATTCTATGGGTCTTTGGCTACTTTTAGCAATCAGTTTCTAATTAATTTTGCTCATCAATGTTTTTATCAATTTCAAGACTAGCCCTTTGTCTGTGAACTGAGGAATACAATATAAACACAGAGCTAATGAATAACAGTCTTAGCCAAAGATACTTTGATGATTCCCTGTAAAATTATTTTCAAGGCAAGGATTTCAGCCCTGTCCCCCAGGCTCCCACCCCACCCCATGTCACACCAGGTTGCTGGCCATTTTTTTTTTTCACTTCTTTTTCTTCCTTGGGCCTTTGCATTGGCTATTTCCTCTTCCTGGAATGAGGTTTTCCCTTTGTCCTCCTGGTAAGTCCCTGCTCACTTTCTCAAGGCCTATGGCACCTTCTCATTAGAAAGAGCAAGTGAGGACAGAGGTGAGTGACTATTTGAAACCGCAAGTCCTTTCCCTGAATCACAGTGCATGGAGGGGAGACCCAGGCTGGGCAAACAATTTTGAAGCGGTGGAAGTTGGGAAGTTGAGGGAGGTCAGTGGGAGACCCTTGGTGGGAGGTGGAGCTGATGACAGCCCGGGTGAGGATGTGGCTGAATGAGGAATCTTCTGCAGGGCAGGGGCTGTGGAGGATGGGTTGGGGGGTGAGCCTCAATGGGACACAAGGCCTGGGCACATGCATTCAGTGGACAGAGCTTCCAGAGAGGACGAGAGGACGGAGAACAGAGCACGGGGAAGGACACAAAGTATGAATACAGGGGACTCAAGACCAGGCTACAGAATCTTCCAACGGGCTGCAAGAAGAGGAATTTCAACTGGAAACCAAAGGACCTTGACTCCAAAATGCCCTCATCTTCCAAAAACCCATAAAGAAGAGAAAGAGTGAGAGATGTCCCAGCCTCTGACAAGGAAAATAATTAAGGTAAAATATGGCTGGGTGTGGTGGCTTACACTTGTAATCCCAACAATTTGGAAAGCCAAGGAGGGCGGATCACTTGAGACCAAGAGTTCGAGACCAGCTTGGACAACACGGTGAGACCCCATCTCTACAAAAATAAAAAATTAGCTGGGCGTAGGGGTGTGTGCTTGTGGTCCCAGCTACGTGGGAGTCTGAGGCAGGAGGATTTCCTGGGAGGTCGAGGCTGCAGTGAGACGTGATCACACCACTGCACTCCAGACTGGGAGACAGAATGAGCCCCTGTCTCAAAATAAATAAACAAACAAAAAGGTAAGATGTGAAGAAAGACATTAAACTTCAAGAATCTGGGCTTAGAGCAGCCAGAGATGGTGAGAGAATTTGAAAAGCCTGTGAAGAGACTCATGAAATCAGGTTTTAACTCTAAACCACGGGGTAGAATTCATGCCTGACCACGTGCCCACCACTTGCTCCAAAAAGATTTGCACCCAGACTCACCACACCATGGGAAAAGAGTTTCGTGTCTCATAAAGTAGCCTACTGGATGTGCTACACTTGAGGGCAGACAAGTTGGGGGATCGGTATTCTGATCTCCTGGGTGGTACCAGCGATTACCTAGAGAAGCCACAACAAGAACTCAGGAAGCTTCTGGCTGGAAGGCCGCCCTGGGAACTTCCCTCATACACTTCTCCTCGTGTATTCATTCAGCACATGTTTTTTGAGCACCTGCTATGTATTGGGCACTGTGCTAGGGGCTGGGGATGTACTGGTGACTAAGGCACTGAGCCTGCCCCAGCTGCTCTAGTGCAGTGGGAGAGATGGACACTCACACAAGCCAGTGTTACGTGTGCTCTGGTGAAAGTGAGCATTGGGGCCTGTGGGGCTGCAGAGAGAGGGGCCTGGTCCACTTTTGGGGTGTCAGGGAAGGCTTCCCAGCAAACATGACTCCTAAATCAACAGGGGTCATTTGGAGAATAGCCTACTCATGAAAGACCCTTGAGACCACCTGCCCCAGGAGTGGGTAGAGAACTCTCCTGCAGCAAGTGTAGAAAGACAGCGTGAGGCCAGGAGCCTCAAGTTAATATACTGGACTTCCAAATAAAGGAGGAAAGTTTAGAAAACCAAATCAAGAGATAAATGCTTTTCTCCTTCTCATTGTTCTGACCCAGACAGTCAAATTCTTGCACAACTTATACCTTAAAAGCAATGTGTGTGCAAATTCCAAGCCAAAAATAGAAGCCATGCCTGATAGGATCCATTCTCATTCCTTTGTTGCTGACTTTTGTATTAGCTCTTAGCTGAGGGTCAGCATTTTCTGATACCATCTTCTGCATTGAACTCCTCCTCCTCCTCTCCAAACTCCTTTAAGGATTCCAAGCAGCCTTATTCAATATTTATATGATCTGGACACAGCAAGACTTCTTTGATCTGCAGTGAGCAAGAACTGAAGATCATTGGAGCTTGGCCCTCAGCAGCTGCTGTTCCCCGAATTTGCCCCTCCCCCAGGGGGTCCACAGGAGCCCTGCGGGGTGAAGGCATCACCTCTTTGTGCAGCGGCTTTGCTTCCACTGGGCACTGGTAGAGACCTGCCAGTCCCCCGTGGGGCAGAAGAAAGAGATCTGCTGCATACTTTAGCTAAGTACTTTTTAAAACACAGAGATTCTGCTTGGATTTTTTCTTGTGAACAGTTAGCAGAAGCAAAAAGTCAACAAACCCCCAATGGACAGCCCACCCCAATAGGGCCAGCACATGCAACAGAAAAGTGGATAAGAGTTGAGACTGCTCTTTTTTCCATTGCGACTTAGAATTCCCAAGGCTAGGCTGCCTGTTTTCTTTCAGCAGAGGAAGCAATGAGATGCAGGACCTGTGTGCTTCATTCTCTCACACAGACGCACACCTCAATCAGGATGCTAAATAATGAAAATACCCTGGGACTTGCTGCCAAGACCTTCAATAAGAAATGAAGGCCAGTTCAGACATCTGTATTGGTTTGCCTCTGGCACAGAGGGTCTGCAGGAGTGCTAAGCCAACTCCATTGCTGTTGTCTTCTCAGCCTAGCCACAAGAAGAACACCTCCATCATTGCTGCTTCCAGACATAGAGTCTGTCTAGGTCAGTTAGCTGTGGGACACCAAAACATACTGGGCAGGTGGGCATGGTGACTCATGCCTATAATCCCAGCACTTTGGGAGGACAAGGCAGGAGGATCACTTGAGCCCAGGAGTTTGAGACCAGCCTGAGCAACATAGCATGACCCCCTCTCTACAAAAAAATTTAAAAGTTATTGGCCAGGTGCAGTGGCTCATGCCTGTAATCCCAACACTTTGGGAGGCTGAGGCAGGTGGATCACTTGAGGTCAGGAGTTCAAGACCAGCCTGGCCAACATGGTGAAATCCCATCTCTACTAAAAATGCAAAAATTAGTTGGGTGTGGTGGCACATGCCTCTAATCCCAGCTACTTAGGAGGCTGAGGCACGAGAATCACTTGAACCCGGGAGGCAGAGGTTGCAGTGAGCTGAGATGGTGCTACTGCACTCTAGCCTGGGCAACAGAGCAAGACTCCATATCAAAAAAAAAAGTTAGCCATGTGCAGTGCTGTGCACCTGTAGTCCTAGCTACTTGGCAGGCTGAGCTGGGAGGATTGCTTGAGCACAGGAAATCGAGGCTGCAGTGAACTATGGTCCACCACTGGATTCCAGCACAAGTGACAAAGTGAGACGCTGTCTCCAAAAAAAAAAAAAAAAAAAAAGGAAAAGGAAAAAACAAGAGAAAAAGAAACTGGGCATCCTAGAAGGGCGAAGAGGCTTTTTGCCATAGAAGGTCTTGTTTTACCAACATCCTGGAAAAGTAATATGGCATCATCAAAGGCATGGTTCAGGGTTGGTGAATACAGCACAGCTATATTTACTCTCTTGCTATCTCTGTCCATCTTTTGTACAGACATAACTAATCAATCATAACCCATTTTTCCTTTGGAAAATATGTACCATCTTGGGAGCCATAGTTACTGAAGATCCTTGGGCTGCAAAGAAAGTAGAAAGGAGCACTGATCTCCATTACCGGGGAGGTTAAGCCTTACGGTTAGCAGTTTAAAAGAGTCTTTCCCTAACACTTTTATACTTAACAATCCAAGTGAATTCATTCTTCTCACGGGGAAAAAAAGCATTGAGCTGCTGGTTCACTGAGTGAATGATGGCAAGCAAGAGCTCAGATATCCCATAAGGAGATACTCACATAACCCAGGAAGAGCCTACGAGACTGTATTGAGCAATATTGGAGATAGGAATGCAGGACACCTTGCTCCTGGGGCTGAAATCAATCCGCATCTCCCCCAGCATTGGAGACCAAAGGAACAGGGCTAAAGCCCAACCTTGAAGCCTCCTTGGTAACTCCCAGTACTCAGAAAGGATGGAGAAGAGAACAATCCCTTATCTACCTTCCTATATAAGTTGCTTCATTTATTCATTTATTTACTCACTAGATGACCAATATTTCTCGTGGATCTAGCTTTGACTAGGCACTAGGACTTCGACTGGGGGCGAGCAAGGGTGGCTGCATATTAACTGAGATTCCTGCTTGTGAATTTCATACCTCTCTGCCACCATCTCCCCCTCAGTTCTCAGGCGTTGATTGCTTCAAGCAGGAAGTAACACTGCAGAATGGCAGACAAAACACTCTTGAGATTCAAGGGTAGGCTTTCCATTTTCTAGAGCCTAGTATATATATGTCAAATATCAAGGTCCTAGTAGCAACTTTTTGGGGTAACAAATCTGTTCTATATCTTACTTGTGGTGGTAATTACATGTTTGGACATATTTGTCAAAACATATATAAGTCTACACTACACTAAAAAGAGTAAAATTCGCTATAAGTAAGTTATTACCTTAAAATTAGGAAAATAAACATAATATGGAGTAGGAAAAAAGTGACACATACAATAAGAAAACTTTTTAGATGTATATAATAAAACATATTCTTTTTAAATGCATAAACAAATAATAACAGAACAAAAATCTACAAGAGACAGATGAACGCCAGTTTCAGCATAGTCAATACTTCCAGGGAGCAGAGGAGAGTGGAAGTATTTGGCTCTATCTATAGTGATTTATTTTATTTTTAAGAAAAGAGGGATCTAAAGCAAACATGACAAAATTTGAACATCTGTTTACTTTTGATAGTAGGTACAAAAGTGTCATATTATTTTCTGATCTTTCTGTATATTAAAAAAAATTTTTTTGAGACAGGGTCTGGCTCTGTTACCCAGGCGGGAGTGCAGTGGCGTGATCTCGGCTCACTGCAACCTCTGCCTCCCAGGCTCAAGCAATCCTCCCACCTCAGCCTCCTAAGTAGCTGCGACTACAGGCACCCACCACCCTACCCAGCTAATTTTTGTATTTTTAGTAGAGATAGGGTTCCACCATGTTGGCCAGTCTGATCTTGAACTCCTGAGCTCAAGTGATCTGCCCAACTTGGCCTCCCAAAGTGCTGGGATGACAGGTGTGAGCCACCATGCCTGGCCTGTATATTAAAATTTTCTTTATAATTTGTTAAAAAGTTTTAAAATCATACACACACACACACACACACACACACACACACACACACACACACGGCCCTGAATGTCCCTGGTCCTGGCCCTAAACAATACATTTGGAAATCAGAGGCAAGTAACTAAGAGTAAAGGTGAAAGCAAAAGAATTAGCCATTGTGGTGAGTCCTAAGGTTGCAGTAGGGGTGGGATTTTAGCCTCCTGTCCAGAGATTTGGCCTGGAAGTGGCAGATCTTATAGAGTCCCAGCAGATCTGAGAACTCCTGGGAGAATTTCCCCATCCTGAAGGGTACAGAGGCAGCCAGGTGCTTCCCATGGCTCAAAAGGGCATGGAAGGAGTGAGTGAAGTCAGATCTGAGAGGTAAAGGGCCCAGAATTGGCTGTTTCTGCCACTTGGAGCAGATACTCAAAATAGATATTCGGAGAGTTATAGAAAAATAAAGAATTTTACATTACCTGCACATTTAGGTTTGTTAGAACTTGGCTACATCAAAGATGAGTAAGTCACAATCTCTGCTCTCAGGAGCCCATGGGTTATCTGGGAGACAGAGAAGTAAATAAGCCATTAGGATGTGATGTTCTCAGGGGAAAGGGGGATTAAATCAAATGAAAGCTCCTTGTACAGAAAAGTATTTGGTGAGACCCCTCCCATCCCTCTCTCCAGTCGTATCTTTTGAGCATGTATTAGTTATCTATTGCTGTGTAACAAATTACCTTATAATTTGGCAGCTTAAAACAGTTAACATTTTATTATCTCGCAAAGTTGGGATTTGGGAAGTGGCTTAGCTGGCAGGCTGTGGTGCAGGATCTCTCACTAGGCTGTGCTCAAAATGTTGACAGGGGCCAGGCACAGTGGCTCATGCCTGTAATCTCAGCACTTTGGGAGGCCAAGGAGGGTGGATCACTTTAAGTCAGGAGTTCGAGACCAGCCTGGCCAACATGATGAAACATGTTGAAACATGTTCTGTATTTTTAGAACATGTTTAAATACATGAATTCAAACATGTATTTAAACAGAAATACAGAAATTAGCCAGGCATGGTGACACATGCCTGTAATCCCAGCTACTCGGGAGGCTGAAACAGGAGAATTGCTTGAACCTGGGAGGCGGAAGTTGCAGTGAGACAAGATCATGCCACTGCACTCCAGCCTGGGCAACAGAGCAAGGCTCCATCTCAAAAAAAAAAAAAAAAAAAAAAGACTGGGCTGTAGTCATCTGAAGGCTGGACTGGGACAGGAGTTCCCAATCCTAGGTGGCTTTTTCCTTTGACTGTCCATTGCTGGTTGCTGGCAGGAGGCCTTAGTTCCTCACCATAAGAGCCTCTCCCTAGGGCTATTCGAGTGTCCTCATAGTATGGTATCTGGCTTCCCCCAGAATGATTGATCCAAGAGAAAGAGCAAGAAAGAAGCCACATTCTGTTTAAAAGAAGCAACTTCTTAAGTCTAGCCCATACTGTAGAGGAGAATTCAGCTCCATCTCTTGAAGGGAGGAGTATCAAATAATGCATGGACTTATTTTAAAGCCACCAAAGGGCACAAAGGAAGCCAGAGTTCCTAAACTTTCTTTCTCCACTGTCCTGACTCCCCAAGTGTGATGGATGACTATGGATCCAGTTATTGGCAAGACTAAAATTGAGATTCAGACATTATCAGGAAAGATTTGGAATCTAAACACAAAAGAGTGCAGGCAAAACTGTGTCACTTCTGGGATGGAGCCCTCGAGTGAATCCAGACGTTTCCTCCAAACTCAGGGAACCAGCATGAAAGAGAAAGAAGAAGCCAGACATATGCCCTGTTAGCTAGTGTCTGAGGAGTTTCCTTAAGCAGGATGATAGAATCGAGGAGGGATGGGCAGGCCCTGAGAGGCAGGCAGCATCAGAGAGGCCCAGCCACAGGGGCTGGCAGGGGCAAGAAAGCAGTCTTGGGGTCTGGGGCCCTTGGGTGCAGAGCTGGATGACTCAATAGGTAGCTGAAATATGGATTTGGAGACCCAGCCCAGCAGGCATCTCCCACAAAACTGAAAAATGTTTGGCTTCAGTGAGAACTGAACTGAAATTTTACAATCTAGATATCTCAAGTGAAATCATTTTAATCTCAGCATCTATATCAGTTTTGTGTTTTAAGTGTTAGTATCATTTTTATTTTGAATTACATAATGGCAGGGCAGAGGGAGGATGGCAGAAGGGTCTGTAAAGCCGAACTTATCAACTGGTATGTCCCAGCATCCTGGTGGCCTGTTCACAGGCAGGGATCTCACCTGCAGCCATGTAGCCAGTACTCTGCACAAAGCAGCTAGCAGGAGGGGCATGTGGGAGCTGAAAGCAGTCTGTGTCCTGACCACCAAGCCTGGCATCCAGGTTGTGAAAATACGGCACATTTTTATTATTCCTAGTTTCTGCTAGCTGATGGTTCTGCTAATGAGTTATAGATGAGTTGAGATGTGGAGCTCTCTAGCTCTTGGGAGGCCAGGCAGGTGAGAGAAGTGTGGAGCCCCCAGGCCAGATTCCGCCTGCTGGGAGAAGCTTTGCCCAGAGACCAACTCAAAGAAAATAAAAATGGATGGAGGCCCAAACCCAGCCATAAGCAGGCAGCTCACCACACAACAAACATCAATACCCTACCTTGTGCAGGGTTGGGCAGTGCTGTACATCCCATCAGGGACTCCTTACAGGTCCTCTGCTTATTGACCCCAAGTCTGGGTAGTATGGGCTCCCAGGCTAACCAAGGAGGCATAGGAGCAGTGCCAGAGGAGAGCAAGGAGATGGGCAGCCTACACCAAGAGCCTGCCCTCCCAGAGGGGTGCACTGGGAAAGCTGGCTCAGCCAGTCCCTCCAGAGTTCCAGCAGCTCCACTCTCCCCAACCTGGTGGCCCAGCCCCACAAAGGGGCTATCCCTGAGACCCTCCTCTGAAATGCCCCTCCCTTCGAAGAGCTCCATCCAGTTGGAGGGGCTGTGAGCTGGAGTGGAGCAGCATAAAGATGAAGGATATGAGGCCAGATCCCTTCCCCACTAAATACAGCCTGAATCTGATCATCACAGTTTGTGCTGGACAGCTTTATTTGCCCACAGGATTGGAAGTTAGAGGCCCATGGACTGGATTACGCTAAAGGAAGTGACATATGCAAATGAGTCACATGCCAGGCTGCTGCGACCAGACTGACAGCTTTATCATGCAGTACCCCGTATCTCTCAGGGCCTGTTTATAGAAAGGTCTGGAGTCTTCTCTTGTCTTTTGGCAACGATCCAGCTTGCTCAGGCATGACTTCGCATGGAAATTGAGTTTGACTTTAAAAATGCTCCTTGTGATGGTAACTTAGCAGCCAAGACCGGCTCTGCGCTGAATTATTGAACGGTGCGGATGTTTGCCTTCCCCCGTCACAGCCCCTCTTCTCTGTAGCTCCTTTTCCTGACAAGTAATTTTAAATATGCAGCAGTGCAAGGCTCTGTGCTCACTTGGCCTAATGCTAAGCCAGATTCCAGTCGTGCTTGAACAACTGCCAAGACACCCAGGGCAGCAGGCCTTGCTCCAGGGGCCTGGGGACTACAGATTTGGGCAAGTGGATATTTTTATGATGGTGATCTCCAAGCTATTGTTCTGTAGGGATCATATCTTAAGGTATCTAAAACCAAAATCATTCATTAACACCCAGCCGGCTCCTTCACCTGTTTTCTCTATTTTCACCACTGGTGTCACAATCTGTTCAGCTGCCCAAGCCCCTGCCTTGGCCTCACCCTTAACCCTGCAACATGTGCACAGTCTCCAAGTTTTGTCTATTGCGCCTCTAAGATATTAATCAGTTACATTCAATCCTCCCTATCCTCACTATCCCTGACTTGTTGAAGCTGATATCATCTCCCCTAGACTCTTAACAAGCCCTTCCAATCAAGCTCCCCTTCTCCAATCCTTTGGCCACAATGATCTACTCATATTCATATTATTGTCCAGCTTTCATTGGTTTTATTAACTTGAGGATCAAGTCTAAACTCTTTAGCATGTTAGTCACAGACAGGTATCAAATGAGCAAAACTACAATATCCTTGATCTTAAAGCAAGGATGAGGGAGAGAATCAGCCAAGCAAACAATCATTGCCCCATATTTTTAATATAAGTTTTATCACTTGCAATTCCATGACCTTGGCCAAGTCACTTAACCTATAAACTGAGATTATCAACAGGAATGACGATTAATATTAGACACAATATAATTTATTCTATATATTCTAAATAATCTAATTTCTTATAAAATACTTCTATTTCACACCGTACTTTAAAACTGGAAAACTTATTTCACTTTCAAAATATTCAACCATGGAAACTGCAAAGCAATTATATGAGTTCACTAGTGTCTAATATCTTTATTCTTAAAAAAGAAAATTGTCATTTTTAATTAGAACAAAAAATCAAAGTTTAATTCCCATTTTTAAAAGAGCAAAATATTTTTAATTACAACTAATTTCAAGGATCTTTATGTGTTGTACAATCAAAGTTACTTACTCTTACAGATTTTCACATTTGACATGCAAAATGAAAAACTTAAATTACATTATTTACCTATAAAAATAATAATAACGGGGATTACATGAGATAACATATATAAGTAACATAGTTTCCGTATCAGGTGTCTAGAAAGTACCAGAAATGCTCACCTCTGTAACTGTTGCTGCCGTTCAAACCCTGGCTTCCCTCCCTTCCATTGTCATCTCTTGACTACCTGGAATATCCTAGGCAACCACACCCATTCTCAAATCACGTCCTACCACCGCATATGTTTGTGTCTTTGCATAGCCATTCCCCTACCTAGAATTGCCTTTATCTCCTTGTCTAGCTAGTAAATTGCTACTCATTCCTAAAGGGCCATCTCAAATGTTGCCCTCCCTGGAATGTCTCTAGTGCTCCCATCTTCACATTTTCATAGCTTTTGCACATAACTTTATTGTAACTTTTGCCTTGAAATATTTATTCTTGGGGCCGGGCGTGGTGGCTCACACCTGTAATCCCAGCACTTTGGGAGGCTGAGGCGGGTGGATCATGAGGTCAGGAGATCAAGACCATACTTGCTAACACGGTGAAACCCCGTCTCTACTAAAAAACAAAAAAATTAGCCCGGCATGGTGGTGGGCACCTGTAGTCCCAGCTGCTCAGGAGACTGAGGCAGGAGAATGGTGTGAACCCAGGAGGCAGAGCTTGCAGTGAGCTGAGATTTTTCCACTGCACTCCAGCCTGGGTGACAGAGCCAGGCCCTGTCTCAAAAAAGAAAGAGACCAGCCATGGTGGCTCACGCCTGTAATCCCAGTACTTTGAGAGGCCAAGGTGGGCGGATCACCTGAGGTCAGGAGTCCAAGACCAGCCTGGCCAACATGGCGAAACCCTATCCCTTCTGAAAATACAAAAATTAGCCAGGCTTGGTGGCACATGCCTATAATCCTAGCTACTCAGGAGGCTGAGGCAGGAGAATCGCTTGAACCCAGGAGGCAGAGGTTGTAGTGAGCTGAGATGGTGCCACTGCACTCCAGCCTAGGCAACAGAGCAAGACTCCAAAAGAAAAAAAGAGAAAGAGAGAGAGAGGGAAGGAGGGAGGGAGGGAGGGAGGGAGGGAAGAAGGAAGGAAGAAAGGAAGGAGAAAGAAAAGAAAAGAAAGAAAGAAGGAAGGA
Organism: Pan paniscus; assembly: GCF_029289425.2. Lineage (NCBI taxonomy): Eukaryota > Metazoa > Chordata > Mammalia > Primates > Hominidae > Pan > Pan paniscus. Next base: position 118,401,288 of record NC_073256.2, on the reverse strand, counting down.
AGGAAAGAAAGAAAGAGAAGGAAGGAGGGAAGGAAGGAAGGAGATGCAAGAAAAGAGAGAAGGAAAGAAGGAGGGGGGGAGGGAGGATGGAAGGAAGGAAGGAAGGAAAGAAAGAAAGAAGGAAAGGCTTTCTTTGTACGCCGAGTTTTAAAAGCTTGCATTTTATCCTGAAGGCACTAGTCATTGAGTGGTTTAAAACAGGTGAGTGGACATGGTCCTATTTAAATTATAGAAAGATCCACATGGACTGGAAAGGGGCAAGGTTAAAGAGAAGAAAACTGGTTAGGAGGCCACCGCAGCCATCTGGGAAGAAATGGTGATGATCTGAACCAAGGAGGTGGCAGTAAGGCTAGAGAAGAACAAAGACAAGAAATGTTTCAGGCCTGATGACACATTGACCATAGGAGAGAGGAGGATTGAGGCCTATCAGTCAACGAGCAGGTCCTGGCTTGAGCAGTTGGGATGATTGCTGTATGCTTCACCAAGATAAGCTACACAAGGAAAGACATACATTTGTGGGGAAAGATGAGTCAGATTTCAATATGGTAACCTGGAGGTGTGTGTGGAGCATCCAGGTGGAGACACCGAGTAAGCAACTGCAAGATCGAAGTCTGGTCCTCATAAGGGAGGTTTGGGCTGGGCAGCAGCCATCTGCTGGGATTTGTGTTTGGTTGGGTTTTTTTCCCTGACCATCCTACCTATCTTGTTATATTGTTTCTGAAAGAGCTACCCTTTCAGAAAACCATGTAGTTGTGAGAAAATAACCCCCTTAACCTCTCAGTGTAGACATTTAACCCAAACATATCCAAGCAGAGCCCACCAACCGCCAGCCACAGAGACAGGTCAGGTGTGTTCATGTGACTCAAACTGGGCCAACCCATAAGAATCACACCCAAGCTTTTGCTGGACCCATTAGAGAGCAGACAGTCTATTTCCATGGGGTTGACAAGCCAATAGATTAAAGTCTAGAGTTTCCAGGGGCCACTTTTTCATCAAGTATCTCTGATAGAATATCAAGGTGCAAGGTGTTACCAGGAGGCTGACTGGCTAAAGAAGAGACGAAGAGAGTGACCCAGAAGGATGTAAGTTTGTGTCTTCTGCACCAACAGCAGTACCTGCATAGAACAGGCATTCAACAACTGCTTAGCGAATCAGTGAATGATGGCTTTAAAACGTGTATTTAGGCCAGGCACAGTGGCTCACACCTGTAATCCCAGCACTTTGGGAGGCCAAGGCAGGCAGATCACCTGAAGTAGGAGTTCAAGACCAGCCTGGCCAATATGGTGAAACCCCATCTCTACTAAAAATACAAAAATTATCCAGGGATGGTGGTGGGCACCTGTAATCCCAGCTACTTGGGAGGCTGAGGTAGGAGAATTACTTGAACTCGGGAGGCAGAGGTTGCAGTGAGCCAAGATCGCGCCACTGCACTCCAGCACTCCAGCCTGGGCAACAAAAGCGATACTCAGTTTCAAAAAAAAAGGGGGGGTATTTATAAATATGATATAGTACTACAACTATGTATCTCATCATTTAAAAAGTCATACTTCGAGATTTAGAAAACATCACATTGAATCTATGGGTATACAGAAATTTCAAAACTGGCAGATTCCAGGTGTTCTTGGGGCAGGGGGTATTGGGAGGATTCCACTGGGCATAACTGTATGGTTTCGCACAGCCCTTTCTCTTGAATGTCTGAAGACATCCATGAATAATATTAAACACATCTCAGTACTAAATACTGTACCCAACTGGATGACCAACTTCCTTCCCTTTAATGGTTGATGCCATAGAAATAATCACAGTATAACAGCAGGACCTGCTTCCAAAGTCTCAGAAGCTTATTTTCTAGGGGTTGACGCAGTGAGGCAGTGGGTCTGGTTAAGTTGCAAAAGCAAGGCCGAGCGCGGTGGCTCACGCCTGTAATCCCACCACTTTGGGAGGCTGAGGTGGGTGGATCACGAGGTCAGGAGATCGAGACTATCCTGGCGAACACAATGAAACCCCATCTCTACTAAAAATACAAAAAAGTTAGCGGGGCGTGGTGGCGGGCGCCTGTAGTCCCAGCTACTCGGGAGGCTGAGGCAGGAGAATGGCGTGAAGCCGGGAGGCGGAGCTTGCGGTGAGCAGAGATGGCGCCACTGCACTCCGGCCTGGGCGACAGAGCAAGACTCGTCTCAAAAAAAAAAAAAAAAAAAGGTTGCAAAAACAACAAAGGCGGCATAAATTAAATTGCCGTTTTAATCAAGTAGGAATGTAACATGTAAAAAGATATGTCAAGCATTTTGCTTCACACTGTGCACCACAATCAATCCAGAACTTTTGCATGTGTGCTGCTGAGCAGAACTGACAATCTAGCCACCATTCTCCATTTCACTCCTTTCTTCGGTGAAGAAAAGATATGAGAAATCAGGAGACTTACAGATCTGGCCATGGGTAATTAACTCACTTGACCTCTCTCTTTTTTTTTCCCCATGTCTTCACCTATACCAGGAACCAACATATGTCCTGAGCTTTAATTAAACGAATTACCCAGAGGGTATTAGCAATTCTCTTCTCACTTGCTGAGAATATAAGGGCATTGTTGGTAGCTGGAATTTGTCTTGGGCTATTGGGGAATTGAGGGAGGAGAATGCTGGAGAGAAAGGAAAAGAGGGGAAAGAATTGAGCAGGCATGGTTTCTGCCATAACAGAACAGCTTGCACATTCCTCCTTCCTAAGCTGTAATAACAAACAAGCCAGGCAGGAAGGCACCGACTCCCTTCTTCCTCAGATTTGTCTTTTTCTTTGCCTGGTGCCTCCCAGGCCCCCTTGGGCCTCTGGCTGTGCTTTTTGTGGCAGCGCCACATCTCTCCAGAGTCCCCTGAGCCTGACCAAGGGACAGTTTGTGCAAAGGAAACTTAAGGGTAGTAGGGCTAAAGGGAAGCATCTCTTATGCCAGAGGACAGAGAAAGGTTGCAACACGCACACACATGTACACGTGCAACGTGCAATTTTCTAAACCCTTAAGAAATTCTGGCCAGAGTTATTCAGCTAGACTTCCATCACCTTTGCCTTCATGGCAGAGCTACCATGGGGGTGATTTCCACAGCACAGGCTTAGGGAGAGAAGGGTGCCCCATGGCAGCCGGCATTTTTGATAAACAGGTGCCATCTCTCTTTATTCTCCCATCTCCTTTCTGAACCTGTCTGTCTTCCCCCTCTCAGACACCCTCTTTGTTCACACTGTCCTCCAGCTGTTCCCTATACCCCTTCCTCTTCTTAGGAAGGAAATAGTGTTTTATAGTGATCTTCCTAAGATAGCAGGAAGAAAGGAGGTAGGAATGTGTGTATTAGGAGGTACTGGAATAGCAGCCAATCACAGGACAGGTGCCCAGTTGACATCTGTTGAATGACTGACACAGAAAAGTATCTGGATAACTCACATAGACCCAAAAGAACTTTAAATGCAATAAAGAAGAAGAAGAAAAAAAGATTGTTCTTTCCCCACTCTCCTATCCCATTCTACTCACCCTGTGGCTTCTCTAGACACTGTCCCCCCAAGAATTGTGGATCTGAAAATACTGCTTTAACTTGGCTAAGCCTCCGAATGATTAAATAAACCACATGGCTGGATGAGTAGAGGGCTCACTATTATAGGAGAGAACCCCAGATCACTGCCAAGTTGAGATCTGGAAAGCTCTCTTAGGCCTGATGTCCCATAAGCCACATCTTCTAAGATTGCAAAAATCCCCAAATTGCCTGATCTTTTTTGGCCAGTTTTAGACTGGAGGCAGCTATTAGTACTAAATGAATAATAATGCTGTCATCCTTGAACACCTTTTACGTATTAGCTACTTACAAAAATTATCTCATTGAATTGTACAGTAACTCTAGTTTTATCACCATACTCGATAGTTGGGTACACTGATGTGCAGGGAGTTTAGAGACCTGTCCTAATAACACATAGAAAGCTGGCAGAGTCAGGATTTGAACGCAGATCTGCCTAGTTCCCAACAGTACATTAGGGTACCTCACCTGAATAGGAGAGTGGCTTCATTCTCATTTGCTTTCAACAAAGGGTGCAAATGATTCAACTACTGCATTTTAGAATCTGAGCCTGATCATTCTTCCTGCAGGCCAGCTTTTCTCTTCGGAAAGTCCCATTTTGCCTGTTACAGAGGCAGCTGTCCCCACAGAAAACCCTGGTGACCCATTAAAATGTTCTCATGAAAACTGCTTCTGGCCAGACCAATAGGAACAAAGTTGAGGATGCAAACTGCAGCCCCTGGTGATTTAAGGAGCTGTTGGCTTTACAGCCTAGTGGGGCTGGTACAGGTACAAATGTTATTAGGCAAAGCCACAGAAATAACAAACCAAATTAAGCTTTAATCTCCAAACCATTGTAAGGATAATGAGTGCACTTTATAATGATTGCCGGAAATGAGAGCAAGGAAGAAAATACTGGAAAAGGCCTCAGCTCCAGTTTCTTCATTTGCAAACCAAGGACTATAATGCCAAAAGCCCCTGAGCCCACAGACGGTTAGAATAAAATGCTTTGCAATTCATGCGCTGGGTTCAGATTTAAAAACAAATCTGCTTAACCCGTGGGTCGGCCAGCCTCGGGCTTATTCCTGGTAGTGACCAGGATGACCACAAGAACCATGCCCCCCACCCCTAGGAAGGTTCTCATACACATTTTTTGCCTTAAGCGGGAAATCCAGCTGGCTTATATAACAAGCTTCCCTGCAGCATTCACCTCTGAGCTGGAGGGACCCTGGACAAGTCCCACTTCCGTGGCTGCCACGGCAGGCACTGCCAGTCTTCTGAATTCAGTAAATCACCTGACGGTGTCTCCTAGGCCTCTCCTTTTTGGGTATGTTTGCCTCATCATGTCAGTACCCCTAAGTGGACAGCATTCACTCATCCCTGGGACTGTCATGCTCAGGAGGTAGAACCCTGACAGGGGTAACTGGGTGCTGCTCCTGTCCACACCCTTATTTTGGCTTTTGCCTTTCCAGCTCAGAGGAAGAAAGATTTACCTGTGGAAGCACGAAGAAGCAGGCAGAGTGCCTAGGGAAAACCAGGACAAACTTAACAGTTACAGCCACTGTGAACATCTGTGTACAAGTATCTGCTTGAATACCTGTTTTCAATTATTTGGAGTATAACCTAGGAGTGGAATTGCTGAGTCATAGGATACGATTCTATTTACATAAAATATGCAGAATAGGTAAATGCATAAAGACAGAAAGTAGATTGGTGGTTGCCAGGAAAGGGCAGAATGGGGAGCAACTGCTTAATGGGTACGAGGTTTTCTTTTTAGAAGATGAAAATGTTTTGGAACTTGATTGAAGTGGTAGCTGCTCAATATTGTGTAGGCACTGTCACTGAATGGTACAGATTTTTAAGGCCTCGGTCACCTGAGACCTGCCTTTCAAGGGAGATGCAATGTGAAGTCAAAGCAACCGACAGTTGTAGGAGCCCAGGCACCTTGGTGCTGAATGCAAGTACAGTGCAGTCATCTTTAGGGGGAGAAGGAGGCAGTTGGTAGTTTCAGAATCATGGGAGTCAAAAATCTTTATACTGTCAACATTACCACCGTCCTTTCTTAAAATACAGTAAGTCTCTTAAATCTTTTTCATAAATAACATTCCCAGCGCTAAGTATAAAATTCTATACAGTACTTCTGACGTATCTCAGAGTTCAGCTAGGCCTAAAGAAGGGGAAAGGCAAGTTTATATGCACATGGTTGGGCCTTTTCAATATTCTCCCTTTAAGATAAGGGAGGGGAGGACATTTTGAAAGTATTTCTATTTGTTTGCAAGGTTTAGTCTCATTCTGTGCACCTATAGACCTCAATTATATGATCTTAATACATGTTAATGTACAGTATTTGTTGTGGAGGAAATTAAACTAGACAAAGCAGTCTAATTTTGGGACTGTGTTTGAGAATGGTCAGCCTCTGTTAAGGGATAACTTTTAAAAAAATAGGCTAGGTGTGGTGGCTCATGCCTGTAATCCCAGCACTTTGGGAGGCCGACATGGGCGGATCACTTGAGGTCAGGAGTTCAAGAACAGCCTGGCCAACATGGAGAAACCGCATCTCTAATAAAAATTTTTTAAAAAATTAGCCAGGCATGGTGGCACACCTGTAATCCCAGCTAGTTGGGAGCCTGGGGCGGGAGAAGCACTTGAACCCCGGAGGCGGAGGTTGCAGTGAGCCAAGATCGTGCCACTGCACTCCAGCCTTGCGACAGATTGAGACTCCATCTCAAAAATAAATAAATAAATAATAAGGTAAGCCAAGTGTGGTGGCACACACTTGTAATCCCACCTACTTGGGAGGCTGAAGCAGGAGGATCCCTGGAGCTAACGGTTACACTGAGCTACGATTGCATCACTGCACTGCAGCCTGGGTGACACAGCAAGAGCACATCTCAAAAATAAATACATAAATAAAAATTATTAGCTGAAAGAACCTTATTTTTAAAAAGTATATGTAATAAAAAGGTAAAATCATTACTTTCATACAAATATAAAATGATCACATGTCAAAGATTTTTTATTTAACTCATTAATTAACAAGGGAACCCAGCATTTAAAGCAGGTGATGTTGTAGCTATTACAAAAGAGAGTTCAAAAGAGAACTCAAAATTCCTCACATTTATAGTCAGATGAGGAATGCTGAAATGCATTGACAAATGGCTGAAAAACTGGCAAAACTGTTCACTGTCCACAGGGTGATCATCAGCCGCATTCCACTGGACACAATTTACATTCCTATGGACAGGGATTATGACCATTAGTTTCCTACAGGCAAATATCTATCTCTACAGAGTTATAAAACAGCCTCGTTAAAGATGAAGGCAGAGGGTGGAGCTAGCCAGGACACCCAGTAAATTTCAAAACCAGCCACAATTTTTTTCTAGATTTCGAAAGTCTGGATATGCTTTAAATGCACAGCATGAGGCTCTGCCGTGCTGCGCAGAGCGCCTCTGTCCAGCCTGCAGGGTGCCGCTGTGTCCCTCCAGGGTTGTAGAAAAGATAACTTCACCCTGCAGGTGAGAAAAACGATTCCTGCGTTTCCCTGTGCCAGACTGTCAAAGGGCTTTTCTCCCAGCACTGACAACAAGGTTTCCTACCACCACATGGTGACTTCCCTTTAAGTGAGTGGCAAAAACAGGACTAAAAGGCAGCTGAAACAATTCCCCTTGTCAGTAAAATTTGTCAGGCCCCCTGCTCCTGTCTCTTCATACCCCCTGGTTCATGACCTCTTTCTGGTTCCTGCGAGGCAGGTCTTTATCCACATGACCCTGACGTTCCTGGGCTCTGCTCCGCCCTGGCCTCAGTGCCTTGCTTGCTGGGAGAGCCTGATGAGCTGTCGCCCACAGCTGCATCTCTGTATTCACTTGCATTGGTGCCGCCATCCTGGCTGACTCAGCCTGGCTGACCCCTCTGCCCCCCAGCTGGGCTGGTACCATTATTCTGTTCCCCTGACATTCCCCATCATGCAAATGTTTCCCCTCCATGAATCCTATTGAGCCAGTGGGTGGGATGGCTCCTGACTGGGGTAAAATTGTAATCAGTTGTTTGAAACAAAGAGAAGCATACTAGAGACCCCAAATGAGTTTCTTATCCATGTTAAAAGCCAATTTTCTGAACTTGAAGGTGGGGTCTGGATAGAGATCAGAGGCAGAGGGAAGGTGCGTAAGGTAAGTACACAGCCCAGAAGAGAGGCTGTTCCCGCTCTTGCGAAAGCTGCTGCCTAGACTGGGAAGGTGGAAACGATCTGTATTAGTCAGGGTTCCCCAGAGAAACAGGGCCAATAGGACGAATACAGAGAGAGAGAAACAGAGAGAGAGAGAGAGAATTTATTTTAAGGAATTGACTTAAGAGACTGCAGGGGCTGGCAAACGCAATATTGTGGGACCGGCCAGCAGGCGGGAGCTACAGGAGGGAGATGTTGCAGTGTTGCTGTTCAAGTGAGAATTCTCTTCTTGCTGGTGGCAGGAGGGAAGGTCAGCCTTCTGTTCCATTCAGGCCTTCAACCCATTGGATGAAGCCCACACACATTATGGAGGGTGATCTGCTTTTCTCCCATCCAAGTACTAACCAGGCCCGACCCTGCTGAGCTTCTGTGATCTGCTTTTCTCAAAGTCCATAGATTTTAATGTGAAACTCATCCCCCGCAAAAAACCCTCCCCAAAACGTCCAGAACCAAGTTTGTTCTGGGCACCTTGGCCCAGCCAAGTTAACACATAAAATTAACCATCACATGTTCCCAGGACTATAGCCTGGGTCTTAGGAGCCAGCAAGTTGAGGGCCCAGAGTTTTCAGCTGGAAAACAAGGCTGGTACCGGGAGAAGGTAAAGGAAAACATGGCTTCAGAGTGGCCACACAGAAGGGCGGCTAGGGGAATCCAAGCTGAGCCTTATTACTCTTACTCCCCTGTCCTGCTCCTCTAATGACCCTCTCTGCTCTCTAGGGAACCTTGCCACCTGTGCTGCCTCCAGGCTGCTCTAGGAATTTTTATTGCATTCCTAAATGTGCCAAGATAGCTCACTGTGACCTTGCCTAGCTGAACTACCCTTATGGGGACCCAGCCATCAGCCCAGGGTCTCTGGACTTTCTTCTCTTCACGCCTGTCTGTCACTCTTCTTCATAGGTTTACAAAGTGGTTACAGGGGAGAGTTCTGGGGCAGGCAGCCCACTCTGCAACAACCATAAGAGGGCAAGCATTGAACATAGAGGAAGTTCAACCCCACTGGTACTAGTGGCTCCTCTGTCTAGGGCTTCAGGGCCTGTGTAGTAGGTTTAATAGTGACCCCCAAAAGGTATGCTCATACCCTAACCCCCACAACCTGCAAATGTTGCATTATTTAGCCAAAGAGTCTTTGAAAATATAATTAAGTTAAGAATCTCAAAGTGAGATAATCCTGACATCTAGGCAGACCCTAAATCCAGTGAAAAGCTTCCTTGTAAGGGAAAGGCAGAGGGACACTTGAGGCAGAGAAGATGACCTTGTGAAGATAGAGATAGAGATTGGAGGTATGCCATCACAAACCAAGGAATTCCCAGAGCCACCAGAAGCTGGAAGGAGCAAGGGATTCCCTAGAGCCTTAGACACCTTTGATTTCAGACTTCTGGCCTCCAGAACTGAAAGAGAATGAATTTCTGTGAAGCCACCACATGTGTGTTAATTTGTTACAGCAACCTCAGGAAACTAATACACACTATTGGTGGCCCTTTAAAGTTGTCTGAGACACTATGGATCCAGGCTCTTGAGAGTAGTAACATAAAAGCTATCAAGCGGCCAGAGGCAAAGCAAATGCAGTGTCCTCACTGTATAGAAGCTGCACAGAGAGAGAAGCTATATGCAAATAGAAGCTATATAGAGCGACAATGACATATAGAAGCCGCATGTGTTAATTTATCCCTTCAACAGGTCTTTATTGAGCACCCACCATGTGCCACCGCATCGTATTTGTTGCTTATTATACTATGATGATCAGAGGATGCAGTTTCAAAGCCGATTGTCCCCAGCATCCCTTGGTCCAGGTCGATCCTTATCAACAAACGAACCATCTGGTGAGCTGTGCTGTGTGCAGTGCTCTGTGCTGGAGCCAGTCAGATCCAGCACCGCTCTTTCCCCCTGATGGGCCCAGCCTGGCCTTCTGCTCCAGTTTGCTGCTGCACCACCTTCCTCTCTCGGCTCACTGGATCCTCTCCAGTATCACCCATCTGGTCCCCAGAATCCATTCCCAGCCAGAGCCCTTGCTTCCCAGGCCCAGCTCGCAGTAGATCCCTTGTGGGAGTTGAGACTGAGCATCCCAGCATGGAGTCACACTGCCTGAGTTTGATCCCTGGCCTCACCATTTACTAGCTCAGTAAACTTAGAGAAGTATGTATTATTTCTTAGCCTTGACTTCCTCATCTCTAAAATGGGAATAATATTGTCTGCTTCATAGGGTAGTTCAATCAAACAAGGTAGTGTCTAGCTTTCAGTCAGTGCCTCCTAAATAATAGCTACGATTATTTTAGGAGAAGTGGTCCATTTCTTAGTTGTCCTCTGTCTCCCATCAGGAGGCCTGGGGTCTCTTCTGCTCTAACCTTAGAAATTGTGTTTTTCCAATATGAACCAGGAAGGCACCTTTCAGGATGTGTGAGGTGGCCAGGTGCAGCGGCTCACATATATAATTCTAGCACTTTCGGAAGTCAAGGCAGGAGGAGTGCTTGAAGCCAGGAGATCAGCCTGGCCTGCAAAGCAAGACCCTGCCTCTATTTTTTTAAAAAATTAAAATTAAAAATAATATTCACAAAAATTAAAAATAAAAATAAATTTTAAACAGAATATGTAAGCACAATTGTCCTTGAGCCAACTGCAAAGAAGAACAATGAAAAAACAACCTGGTAGACAGGGCACCACAGATAAAGGAAAAAGTGTGGCTGCTGGCCTGAGTCAACAGCAGGCCAGCCTGGACTCTCAAAGAAAGGAAGTGACAGCAGCTAGGAGGGAGCCGGGGTCCAAGGCTCTGCCAACCTCATGCTCAGATCACTTCGTTCCACATCTGCAGGAATGGCGAGAGCTGGACCCATGCAATGTTCTTCTCCTACAGGTTGAAGAAGAATAAGAACTGGGATTTTTAGATGCTCCTAATTCTCCCCTGTGGGAGTCCCAAGTTTGAAATTCATTAGAAATGACACCTGAGGCTGGGCACGGTGGCTCACCTGTAATCCCAGCACTTTGGGAAGCCGAGACAGGAGGATCACCTGAGGTCAGGAGTTCGAGACCAGCTTGGCCAACACGGTGAAGCCCTGTCTTTACTAAAAATACAAAATTTTTAAAGTATTTTTGGTCGGGGGGGCACCTATAATCCCAGCTAATTGGGAGGCTGAGGCAGGAGAATCTCTTGAACCCAGGAGGCGGAGGCTGCAGTGACCTGAGATTGCACCACTGCACTCCAGCCTGGGTGACAAAAGCAAAACTCCATCTAAAGAAAAAAAAAGAAAGAAAAAAAGAAATGACACTTAGTACCCAGATACTTGTACATGTTCATAGCAGCACTTCTCATAATAGCCAAAAGGTGGACACAACTCAAATGTCCACGAACAGACTAATGGATAAGCGAAAGTCGGTATGTACACTCAACAGAATATTATTCAGCCATGAAATGGAATGAAGTACTGATACATGCTACAACTTGGATGAACCTTCAAAACATGACACTAAGTGAAAGAAGGCACCCACTGAAGGTCCCATATTGTATGATTCCATTTATATAAAATATCCAAAGTAAGTAAATCCATAGACATGGAAAGCAGATTGGTGATTGCCAGGGGCTGGGGGAGGGGAGAATAAGGAGTAACCGCTTAATGGGTACAGGGTTTTCTTTTGGGGTGATGAAACTGTTTTAGAGCTAGATAGAGGTGATGGTTACACAACATAGTGGATGTACTATATGCCACTAAACTGTTCACTTTAAAATGGTTGATTTTATTTTATGTAAATTTCACTCAATTTTCAAAAAAAAAAAAAAAAAAAAAAGACACAAACCTCCAGCATGAAAGAACCCAGAGCCTGAAAACCATTCATTCTGTCCTGTCCTCCACGTGTCTGATTCTAGGATCCTTTGCTTATTGCCAAGGGAAAAGAAAGAGGTTGCAGATTTGGAGCCCATGCAATGACTCATCCTTTAATGGGGATTATTGTGAAAAGAGCCAACCAAAAACCCAGGTCAGGTCATTTGCAAAAGATGTATTTGATTTCAAAAGCAATTTGTTCTAAGTTATGGTATCTTTCTTGCATTCAATTAAAGCTTCCATTCCAGAAATATTAGTGTTTTTAATACCTCCCCCACACCAACTGTAAGATCTCATAGCAGCTTTCTGGGTTTGCAGCGAGTCCTTGATTCTTTCAGAACATGGCTGGCCAAAGTCTTGAGTGTCTGTCCCTGCCTGACATATGGAAAGAAAATCACTCTTCCCACTGCTGTACCCATTCTCTAAAAGGTCTTTGCAAAAGATATTCCTAGTAGCAATTATGCAAATGTGTAGATAAGGTAAGGTTACATTTGGAGAAACTAGCTCTATGTCACATGGCACAAATGCCACAATCTCCAATTCAGTGCTATGGACGCCTGACAGCAAATGACTCCCCCATGCTCTCAGATCAAATCCTCCCTCTCACTTATCTCTCGGTGTGGTTAGTCCAGAACTGGTAGGACACTTTGTCAATGTCAGGGATCTAGGCTTCTTCCAGATGGTTTTTCTGCTCACCCTAGGATTCTGTCCTTACCCACACAGTCCAAGATGACTAACACCACTTCCACACTCTGACCAGCAAAAAAGGGGAAAGAGAAACCATGAGAGACAATTCTATTTCATTTTAAGAACACGACCTGGGAATTTCACACTTCACTACTGCTGATACCCCATGAGCCAGAATCGAGCTACACTGTCACATCCAGCTGCAAGGGAAGCTGGTTGTGTGCCCAGCTTTAACTTCTATCATCGTAGAAAAAGGGGAGAATGGACATTGGGAAAGACACAGGATTCATGCCCACAGCCAAATCAGTGTTCTTTTTCTCACCAATCTCCCCAGTCTCTTTGCTGTCATTCAAAATGATGTGTTAATGCCCCACCTCTAAGCCTTTACTCAAGCTCTTCATAACATAGGATGTTCTATCTACTTCTCCATACCCATCCTGCCTTTATCATTCCCTCAGATCTCATCTGTTCCTCAAAACCTTCCCTGACAACCCCAGCTCACAATGACCTTCTCCATAACATTCCTTGGCCTTGAAGTTTTCCTTACACACATGCTATTCTATGTAGTTCCGTCTTCATTTCAGACCTAAGCAGCAAGTTTCTGGAGAACAGGGTCCTCATTGTATGGTTTGCTTGTATGCTCTATGGTTTCTAGCCCAGTGCTGAGCACAATTGTAGTGTTTAACAATTACGCTCTGAAATAAGTTGAATTTGATTAAAATAGTAAGCTGAATAATTTAGGACAATATTCTTATTTCATTATGGTATTTTCTGCATATTTAATCTTTCCTATGGCGCATACACACACACATTTCACAACTCAAGAAATCAGTTTTCTCATTCAATTGTTTACTGGGCAATTTTCCATCAATGTTACCTGCACTGTTTTAAAAATTAAATAGGATAAGTATAATCTAAGCACTTAGCATAAGATCTGGCAGTGTAAATAAATGTTAAGAGGGAAAAAAAAGTCAAGGACAAAGTATAAACGTAAACTGAGTTAAAGTGTTTAAAACTTGCTGCAATGGGAAGAACAAAGATTCTGGTATTTGACTTTCTGGTTTGAACTTTGGCTCTCCTTACTAGTGACAGTGTTGCAGAGTATTAAATAAATGGACTGTGTGCTTGCCATTATCTATTCTCTCTCAGTTCTGTGCATACCTTTCTGTATTCCAATTTGGAATGCTGGGGGCTTGGAGTCTGAAAATTACATTTTCCAAATTCCTTGCTGGCCTCTTTCCAGTTAGGGTCTGCAATTGGGAGGCACAGCTGGGAGATTAGAAGGCAGAGGAGAGAAGAAAGGACTCTTCCTCCTTCCACCTCCTTTTAGATGGCTATAACTCTAGTATCTTTTGACACAATTAGCATCAGGGTTAAGCTACTCTCCCATCACCAGCCACACAGTGCCCCCTTGGCAGTGCCAGTACCAGATACCCGATGGCTGTGCAGCAGCCCAGCAGCCCAGCTCCTAAGATGTTGACCCTACTTCTGTATTCCTAGGTTCTAATTGGACCTCATTCCTGTTGCTCTTCCAGCTCTAAGATGGCTTCCTGTACTTACTAATCTCCCTGCCCCTTTTTGGTTGTTCCAACACCTGTGAAATCCATTTACTGTATTAAATACCCTCTGGTTGAAGTACTTGGCATGATTTCCATTTTTCCTAATTGGATTTTGACTGATACAGTATGCAATGCACTAAATGCATTTCAAATGCTCAACAAATATTTATTCTCCCTTAGGTGAAAAAAGAATACATAATGGGAGTAAAGATGTATTAATTTTATTTTTCAATTATCATTTCTTTTCATATTATTTCTTTTCATTGAACCCAGAGGCGGAGGCTGCGGCGAGTTCTTGAGTTTTCTCCACAGGCTCCACAGGCTCCCGGTACTCCACAAAGACCACTGGTTCTCGGACTTAGGTATGAATCAGAATCAACTGTGGAATCCTCAAGATGCTCAGGCTCACCAAGGGCCTGAATTTCAAGGGATGAGGCTGAGTTGTGTGCATTTCAAATAAGTAATTGTTATTTGTGCTAAAGTTTTAGGATCTCTTGTTTAAATAGACCATAATAAATTCCAACCTGGGCAACATTAGTCCATTCTCACATTACTACAAAGAACTACCTGAGACTGGGTAATTTATGAAAAAAAGAGGTTTAATTGACTCACAGTTCCATAGGCTGTACAGGAAGCATGGTTAGGAGGCCTCAGGAAACTTACAATCATGGCAGAAGGGCAAAGGGGAAGTGCTACACGCTTTTAAAACAATCAGATCTCATGAGAACTCATTTGTTATCACGAGAGCAGCAAGGGGGAAGTACACCCCCATGATTCAGTCACCTCCCACCAGGTCCCTTCTCCAACATGTGGGAATTACAATTCAACATGAGATTTGGGTGGAAACACAGAGCCAAACCATATCAATGGCAAAACCTCGTCTCTACAAAAAACACAAAAAATTAGCTGGTGGTGGTGGCACGTGCTTGTATTCCCAGCTACTGGGGAGGTTGAGATGAGAGGATCACCTGAGCCCAAGAGGTCAAGGCTGCAGTGAGCTGTGATTATGCCACTGCACTCCAGCCTGGGCAACAGAGTGAGACCCTATATCAAAAAAAAAAAAAAAAGAATATAATAAATTAATGAGTATGATTTCTTTTTTTGTTTTTTTTTTTTTGTTTGTTTCTTTTTTGAGACGGAGTCTTGCTCTGTAGCCCAGGCTGGAGTGCAGTGGCATGATCTTGGATCACTGCAAGCTCTGCCTCCCAGGTTCCCGCTGTTCACCTGCCTCAGCCTCCCGAGTAGCTGGGACTACAGGCGACTGCCACCATGCCCGGCTAATTTTTTTGTCTTTTTGGTAGAGACAGGGTTTCACTGTGTTAGCCAGGATGGTCTCGATCTCCTGACCTCGTGATCCGCTGGTCTCGGCCTTCCAAAGTGCTAGGATTACAGGCATGAGCCACTGAGCCCAGTCATGAGTATGATTTCTTAATGCCTCACAGGTGGCACAATGTTATCTGCTCATTGGTGTCTCAATAAATGCTGGTCAGGCATGGTGGTTCATCCTTGTAATTTTAGCACTTTTTAAAACATCTTTTTTTTTTTTTAATTTGAGACAGAGTCTCGCTCTGTTGCCCAGGCTGGAGTTCAGTGGCACGATCTCAGCTCACTACAACCTCTGCCTGCTGGGTTCAAGTGATTCTCCTGCCTCAGCTTCCCAAGTAGCTGGGATTACAGATGTGCGCCACCACCCCTGGCTAATTATTGTATTTTTAATAGAGATGGGGTTTCACCATGTTGGCCAGGCTGGTCTCGAACTCCTGGACTCAAGTGATCCACTCACCTCGGGCTCCCAAAGTGCTGGGATTATAGGTGTAAGCCACCATGTACAGCTCAATTCTAGCACTTTGAGAGGTCAGAGTGGGAGGATTGCTTGAAGACAGGGCAATATAGCAAGACTCCATTCTACAAAATAAAAAATAAATTAGCCAGGCATAGTAGTGCCACCTGTAGTCCCAGCCAGTCAGAAAGCTGAAGCAGGTGGATCACTTGAGCCCTGGAGTTTGAGGTTGCAATGAGCTCTGATCATGCCACTGCCTTCCAGCCTGAGCAACAGAACAAGACCCTGTCTCAAATAAATAAATAAATAAATAAATAAATAAATAAATAAATGTTGTTTGATAATGATGCTGAATGCTGATGCTATCCTAATTACCAGTTGAATAGTCCCTAGTTTTAGTGACATCAAGTTCAAACCAACCTTGAGCTGGTTTACTGCCATGGTATTAGATAGTTCTTGGCTCCATTCTAGATGTGAGGGGTAGAGAAAATGCCTATGGATTGTAAGTGACAGAATCAAGGTTTGATCTGTTGAAGTTAAGAGAAGCACCAAGAAAAATTAGCTTCTCAACACCAAAGCCTACACCACCCAGAGATAATTCAAGCCCCATGATGGCAGAACCAATGGGAGGACAAAAAGAAGATGCTACAAACATTCATCACAGCATCCATTCTCTTGGCTACCCTTACCTCTTCCTCTTCCTCTTCCGTTATTCTTTCTACTCTCACCTAATCTAAGGAAAACTTCAAACCCCTAACAGTAGAGTTCTTTTAAGCCCATGTTTCTCTCACCCATCCCCCATTCCAATGTTCCTACATCCAATCAGAAGACTATTAAAAGCCCTTCAGAGGAGGAGTGATTCTATGAATATCGAAGGACGGTTTGTCTTCACAAGAGAATCAAGATACTAGGTTATCATGAAATCCTGTCCTTTGCAATGACTGTTGTGCCAAATGAGACACAGTCTCATTCATGGGTTTCTGAATTCCATCTCAACTGAGAAACCCATGGCAGCCAACAAAGTGTAAGGGAAGAAGGCTGAGCCCAGGAGGGGTTAGTACAACATGCTGGGTGACTTCAGATAGTAGGACTGACTTTATTCATTATTTGAACAAATGCATCAGAGTTCACACACTCAAGTGGTGCTTTTTTCTCCCTTCTATGCTGCCATACTCACTACATTTTAAAAACACCCCTAGAGCCTGCTACGGATTTTATGAAGAAATTCTCCTTAGTGCCAAATCTTCCTCCTTGAGTGGATTTGATTATTTGGAAACAATTGAAATTATTTGAAAGTAAATCTGATGGCCAAAGTATGTGATCAAGCTGGGAATTATCATTACAGTATTTGGTCAAACCTGGCTGAAGCCAAAGGAAAGTAAGAGTGGAGGGGAGTGTAAACTAGTTGTAAATGCTATTTTCGAAGAGAAACTGCAAGCATTTAGATAATATTTGAGAGATGTTAGTCTTCCAAGATGACTGTAAAAGGACAGCTCTCATTCTGAGTGAATAGATTACATATATGTGGGTTTAAAGAAAAATCAACATAACTTTATAATATTATATTCACAGAAGTAGTTCTCAATTCTCTCCCTATATATGAAACCCAGCTGACCAGGGTATTCTTCCTGCTTGTCATGACTTAAGGCAATGAGGTTGTCTGAAAAAGACATAGATTTTGGAAAAATCTATGAGCAAATCTGTTCCTCAACTACTGATTTTCTCTGTAATCCTGAATGAGTTGCTTAAACTCACTAAACATTTGTTTTCTTATCTGTGTAATGAGCAAAACAATACTACCCCAATGGAGCAACTGAAAAAGATTAAACAAGTAATATGTGCAAGTGCCTAGTGCAGGACCTGGGCCCAAAGCTGACACTCAATAAAGGCTACTAATACTAATGTAAACATGATTCTCATCAATGTGTGGATGTGGTGTCCAAGGACACCCTGCTTTATCATTCCTCCAAGATACAGATTCAGATATGTCTATTTATATGAACCAGACAGCTGAGCCTGCAGGAGCCCATAATAAGTTTTAATCAGAGCAGAGAAGAGCCAGTGGTAGCTGTATTAGTCTGTTCTCGTGCTGCTGTGAAGAAATACCTGAGACTGGGTAATTTATAAAGAAAAGAGGTTTAATTGACTCACAGTTCCACATGGCTATGGAGGCCTCAGGAAACTTACAATCATGGTAAGAGGAAGGCACCTCTTCACAGGGCGGCAGGAGAGAGAATGAGTGCCAAGCACATGGGGAAAAGCCCCTTATAAAACCATCACATCTCGTGAGAACTCACTATCACAAGAATAGCATGGGGGAACTGCCCCCATGATTCAATTCTCTCCACCTGGTTCCCCCCTTGACATGTGGGGATTACTACAGTTCAAGATGAGATTTTGTGAGGGGACACAGCCAAACCATATTAATAGCACACTGGAAGTTCCTCTTCTTTTAGTCCACCTATGCAAAATGGGAAAAGTTGCATCATCTCAAAGTATGCCAGTATGTTAGAATGTTAGAATGTCTCGGTTACCTCCCAGCACTGGGGATTATGGTTCGGCATACATAGCCGAAGTTTTCCCTTAAGAACCAATACTTTTCCCAAAATTGTAATTATTTCTGGGGATGGGAGGTAACCACTCTAAAACATAGCATTTACCTCTCTATATTTTAAAGCAGAGAACATGATTTAACTTTTTTGTTATAACTCAGGATCATCATTATGAACATTTGTTGCAGCAAGGAGGGGTGGCTCAGGGCGGGCCTACTTTTTGGTTTTTCTGCCTTTTCCTTCTTTGATGGCAGGCATTGTCTGGATATCACAGTCTTGACACGTAACATGTTCACCAACCTTGGACACAGGCAGCCACTCAGAAACCACCAATGTTCATGACAGTGACCACATTCTAGTTAAAGATATGAGTTATTTGGTAGGTGGACCTAGAATGAGACCCTACTTCAGCCATTTACCCTTGAGCAAATGACTGTACTGAACCTCAGCTTCCTCATCTATTTGACGGGGATAAAACAGTGCCTACCTCATAGGGGAGTCACAAGTCTCAAGAAAATAGACGTTAAATGCTTGACAGCCACTGGCAGAAAGCAAATGCTCAATAAATATTTACTACTACTATTATTATTATTACTAGCAGGCAAGGCCTCCAGGAAATTCAGACTTCCCTACCACAGCCCTCCTAAACACCCACCCTCTCTGGGTCGCTCTTCTTCCATCTGTTAAATAAAGCTGATAGAAGGAATTGCCTGAGCAGAAAGTGACTAAAGCCCCCTGCATTTTCCCCCATAATCTGGTGGGTTCCAGAGATGAGAATTTGAGCCAAAGGAGAACCCAATCATCCTGTCAAAAGCTAAGCCAACACTTTGGGAGGCCAAGTGGAAGGATCGCTTGAACACAGGAGTTTGAGACCAGACAGGGCAACATAGTGACATCCCATCTCTACAAACAAAACAAAACAAAACAAATTAGCCAAGCAGAGCAGGTGTGGTGGCTCAGGCCTGTAATCCCAGCACTTTGGGAGGCTGAGGTGGGTGGATTGCTTGAGCTCAGGAGTTCGAAACCAACCTGGGCAACCTGGAAAAACCCCATCTCCACAAAAAATTTTAAAAATATAAAAAAAAAGCTGGGCATGGTGGTATGCGCTTGTAGTCCCAGCCACTTGGGAGGCTGAGGTGGGGAGGACAGCTTGAATCCAGGAGGCAGAGGTTGCAGTGAGTTGACATTGCACCACTGCACTCCAGCCTGGGTGACAGAGAAAGACCCTGTCTCAAAAAATAAAAAATAAAAAAAACTAGCCAAGTGTGGGGCGTCAGGGTACACGTATATAGTCCCAGCTACTAGGAAGGCTGAGACAGGCGGATTGCTTGAGCCTGGAAGGTCAAGGCTGCAGAGAGTCATGATGGTACCACTGTACTTCAGCCTGGGTGACAGAGCAAGACCCTTAAAAAAAAAAAAAAAAGCCAAGCCAATTATTCTCTCATAAGGGTCAAATTTCTTTACATTGCCATAATGGCCATTCAGACTGGCCATATCTGCACTGTGTGAGGCGTGCAGGCAGAGACGTCAGTGTAGGAGTGGGTTGTAGGGACCAAACATCTCTGCCAGATCAAGTAGCCAGGCCTTGGCTGGTGATCCTTGGTAGCAGAAGGGCAGGAGGTCCCCAGAGCCTCTCGTCTGGCACCATTTGTGGCACTAAATAGAAATGTGCTACAGAGCCGTGGCGGCTGTGTGGAGCTGATGAGGATTCAGGAGGCTGTGCAGCTCTCCAAGTGGTGATTTTCTAGCTTGTATATCCTGTAGGGGGTTAATTAACCTCCTCAAGTATACTATTCTGGCTGTTTCATCACTAGGGGATATAATTTAAGGTCACTCTGAAGTGAAGTGAAGACAGCAACAACAGCTGCAGCCTTTGTTATGTCGAGTTTGGGAGCGGCTGCGCAGACCCCAGCCCCACACTGCATCATGTGCAAGCACTATTAATAAACCAACAATGGGCGCTTGAACTGGTGGACAAGTGTCTTCACTGAGCATGTACCACTGGGTTAGGGAGCAAGTCCTGTATCATCTTTGCCACAAACACAGGCTTCTCCCAGGGACTCACTGCCCCCCCTTGTAACATTCCAAAGATAAACTCCAGATTTGGGACCATGATAATCTTTTTATTTTTTGTAGCCCCAAACCAGTTCTCTTTCCACCAAACCTACACAACCTCTATTTCCATATCAGCAGCTGTAGTTCACTTTGCACAGTGCTTTGCTATATAGTTGGGCATGTATTAAGTTTTTGTAAAGCAAGTCATATTTCAAATGCACTAGGTGACTTTGAAATTCTATTCGTTCTCTATTGCTGTGTAACAAATTAACCCCAAAACATAGTAGATTAACACAATCCTAAATATGTATTATCATCACGATGTCTGTGGGTCAGGAATTCAGGAGTGCCTTCGCTGGGTGGGCCTGGTTTGGGGACTCCGATGAGGTTACGGTCAAGATGTCGGCTAAGGCTGCAGTCATCTGGAGGCACTGCTTCCAAAATGGCTCATTCACGTGGCCTCACTGTCTCCCCACGAAGGCCTCTGAAGGCTCTTGAGTGTCCTCACAAGGCTGCTGACATCCTCCACGTGAGCAGCCCATGGACAGCAAGCCAGGCCAACACTGTCCTTTTTATGACCCAGCCTCAGAAGTCACACAGGATGGCTTCTGCCACATTCTATTCACTGGAAGAGAGTCAGTCACTCGGGTCAGCTCACATTCAGGGAGAGGGAATTAGCTCCACTTTTAAAAGGAGCAATGTCACAGGATTTTGAACATGTTTTTAAACCACCAAACACAGGTGGATCCTTCATTTGGGATCCACCAGTGCCTGGTTGTTTTAAAGGATATGGGTGAATCCTTCATTCATTTAACAAATATTTACTGAGCACCTACTACACAACCACACTGCTCTAGACGCTTGGAATACATTCTGGACAAAACTGGCAAAAGTCTCAGCCTGGCCCTTGCGGACTTATAGTCTAGTGGAGAGATAGAGAATAAACAATAAGCATGAAAAGTACATTTAATACTGTGTTGCAGGTTCAAGTGTGCTGGAGGATGGAAAGACCAGGGGGAGAATCCTGGAGTCAGGTTATAATTTAAATTGGGCCATCAGACTTGTCCTCTGAGAAGAGAGAGTAGCAGAAAGCCATCTGGAGCAGTCATGGGCCATATTGTGTACGGCCTCTGCCCAGGCAAGGAATGACCACCAGGCCCAGCTGTTCCCTCTGAACGCTGGTCATCATTCCCATGCTCCCTGCTGGGTGCAGATGGGGAGAGAGGTTTCTCTGCTGTCCACTGGAGAGCTGCCAGCATTCCCCACCCCAGATCACCTGGAGGAGAAAGCACGTCTGTGGCCGTCCTCAGCTGCATGGCCCACATGACTACTTAGAGGCAGCTGCTGTGCACACCAAGGCTGCTGCAGGGGGCCTGGGCCCCCCACACCATGCTTCCAAGGGAGAAAGACACACAACTCTCTCAGCTTTAAAGAGGTCACATAAGGAGGAGCAGCACTTTTGCCACGCTGAGTGTGTAATTTAGTATTTAAATCAATCATGGTGTTTCTATGACTGGAGGCCAGCTGCCAGCCACACCCCAACAGGAGCTGCCCAGCCCAGGGAACAACAGAATTTCAAAGATCCCTGAGTTGTGGAAGGGAGGGAATTGGAAGAAGACATTCCAGACTTGGGTGTGGCCAGGGGAGTCAGCACACTGCTGGACTTGGAGAGTCTTTCAGGAAACACTTGCTGACAGGCAGGGGTGCCGGGCAAGCTGGGGGAGCTAGGGATGAAGCAGTGTGGGGTGGGTTCCGGCGTGAGGAGTAGGGGCAGCACCCATTTCTGATTCAGCCATCCAGACACAGCCGAGTGGTCTCAGGGCAGGTGGAAAGAGGGGTCCGTTTACACATGAGCTGCGTGAACCCTTTCCAATGGGGCGGTTAGTGACCTGAAGAATGCGGTGACTAAGACAGCTGGGACAAAGGCCACCCCTCGATTTCCCATATATTGTACCTGATGGAGAGGGACCCTATCCCAAGAGGAGAGAGAGTACAGGTGCACTGGCTGACCGAGGCATTGGCTGCAGGGTCAAGGAGATCTGTGCATGTAGCAAGCGTTGGTGACATGAAGAAGCCCCGGATAGCAGAGCTACATACAGAGCTGTGTTTTCAGCCCGTGGAGCCCGAAGGTCAGCAGCACAGCGTGCAGAAGCTGAGTTTCACCATGGAGTACACTCAGCCCCACTCAGAAGGCGATGCTGCCTAATGGTTACAGCGCAGAGGCTGGGTTGGACACAACCAGATTTGTTTCCTGGTTATGCCATTGACTAGCTGTGTCTCAGAGAAGTTTCTTATCCTCTCTTCAGTCGCAACTTCCTCACCTGTCGGGGGGAGAACAATTCCCACCCCACAGAGCTGCTAAGAAAGTAAATGAGGTAAAATACTTCACATAGATCCTGGCCCCTGGGAAGTAGTCAGCAAATAGTTGCTATTTTTATTGTTGCTATTTTTACAAATGTTGTGGAGGGACAGCCGCTGTGGGGCTTTGTTTGGTTTTGTTGCCCAGCATCTCTTCCTTTGTAGAAACAGTTCCTCAACGCCCCCTCCCACAGATACATGGTTCTGGTGTCCAGCTAATCCCAGGACTTGGACCCCTCGTGACAGGGGACAGGCAAGTGACCAAGTTGGCCAGTGAAAATCTCTCTCCCAGGGACTGGAACCCTACACACAGACAGACAAACGCAAACACACAGGAAGTTAGCTGGCGCTGAGTCATCCCGGGACAGGGAATTCCACGCAGTTCCCGGAGCTGCTCCTCTTCGTCCCTCACAGGGTCTGGTGTCCAACTCGCTTTCCCAGAGTTTGGGCTTGGCCAGTATCCCCCCAGTGAGCCCCTCATTAGCATCAATCAGTCAGAGTCAGTTTTTACTGTTTACAGCCAAGTGTCCCTGCCTAACCAAACAGCCATGGGGGAGCCGCCTCTACAAAGACGGACCATCCGAGTGGGAGCCAGGGACTCAGAGGCTGGGGGAGGGCACGACCTTCCCACTTCCTCTCCGCCCTCTTCACAGGCCATCGTGAGGGCTTCTCTGGCACTTTTTTTTTTGAGGCAGAGTCTCGCTCTGTCACCCAGGCTGGAGTGCAGTGGCACGATCTCGGCTCACTGCAACCTCCGTCTCCCAGACTCAAGCAATTCTCCCACCTCAGCCTCCTGAGTAGCTGGGATTACAGGCATATGCCACCACGCCCAGCTAATTTTTGTATTTTTAGTAGAGAGGGGGTTTCACCATGTTGGCCAGGCTGGTCTCAAACTCCGACCTCAGGTAATCCACCTGCCTCAGCCTCCCAAAGTGCTGGGATTACAGGCGTGAGCCACCATGCCTGGCCTCTGGCACTCTTTTTTAAATGTATTTAATTTTTTAAATCATGGTAATATATGTACTTGTGAGATTCAAATAGTAATAAAGAAGGTTGGAGGCTGGGCACAGTGGCTCATTCCTGTAATCCCAGCACTTTGGAAGGCCAAGGTGAGAGGATCGCTTGAGTCCAGGAGTTCAAGACCAGCCTGGGCAATGTAGGGAGGCCTCATCTCCACAAACAAATGTTTTTAATTAGCCTGGTGTAGTCCCAGCTACTTGGGAGGCCGAGGTGGGAGGATCACCTGAGCACAGGAGGTGGAGGCTAAAGTGAGCCATGGTCATGACACTGTACTCCAGCCTGGGCAACAAAGTGAGACCCTGTCTAAAAAAAAAAAAAAAAAAAGAAAGGAAGAAAGTTGGAATAACTGGGTAGCCATCTGGAAAAGATGATGCTGGACCAATATATGAGGATAAATTCCAAATTGATCAAATATTTAAATATAGAAAATGAAAACTTAAAGTCACTGTAAGAAAACACAGATGAATGACTTTATAACTTTTTTTTCTTTTTCTTTTTCTTTTTCTTTTTTGAGACGGAGTCTCACTCTGTCGCCCAGGCTGGAGTGCAGTGGCCCGATCTCGGCGCACTGCAAGCTCCGCCTTCCAGGTTCACGCCATTTCCCTGCCTCAGCCTCCCGAGTAGCTGGGACTACAAGCACCTGCTACCACGCCTGGCTAATTTTTTGTATTTTTAGTAGAGACAGGGTTTCACTGTGTTAGCCAGGATGGTCTCAATCTCCCAATCTCATGATCCTCCTGCCTCGGCCTCCCAAAGTGCTGGGATTACAGGTGTGAGCCACCGCGCCTGGCCCAACTTTATAACTTTTGAGTGGAGAGGGTCTTTCTAATTATGACTCAAAATCCAGAATCTATAAAAGAAATTACTTGTAAATATGACTACATATGAATTGAAAACTTAGCAGAAAACAGTAGCAAAGACAAATGAAAAACCAAAAAAAAAAAAATTGCAGCACAAAAGGTTAATTTTTCTAAAATACAAAGAGCTCATAAAAATCAACAAGAAAAAAGCCAAAAACCCAGTAGGAATATGGGTAAAGGACATAGTAAAAGAGTTCAGAGAAAAAGAAATTTAAATGGCTCTTAAACATTTAAAAGATTCTTTACCTCGGCTGGGCACAGTGACTCATGCCTGTAATCTCAGCACTTTGGGAGGCCAAGGAGGGTGGATTGCCTGAACTCAGGAGCTCGAGACCAGCCTGGACAACACGGTGAAACCTCGTCTCTATTAAAATACAAAGGCCGGGCGCGGTGGCTCACGCCTGTAATCCCAGCACTTTGGAAGGCAGAAGTGGGTGGATCACGAGGTCAGGAGATCGAGACCATCCTGGCTAACACAGTGAAACTCCGTCTCTACTAAAAACACAAAAAATTAGCCGGGCGTGGTGGCGGGCGCTTGTAATCCCAGCTACTAGGGAGGCTGAGGCAGGAGAATGGCGTGAACCCGGGAGGCGGAGCTTGCAGTGAGCCGAGATTGCGCCACTGCACTCCAGCCTGGGCGACAGAGCAAGACTCCATCTCAAAAAATAAATAAATAAATAAATAAATAATAAAATAAAATACAAAAAATTAGCCAGGGGTGGTGGCGTGTGCCTGTAGCCCCAGCTACTTGGGAGGCTGAGGCAGGAGAACTGCTTGAACCCGGGAGGCAGAGGTTGCAGTGAACCGAGATTGCGCCACTGCACTCCAGCCTGGGCGACAGAGTGAAACTCCGTCTCCTAAAAAAAAAAAAATATATGACTCTTAACCTCACTCATAATACAGAGAGATCTTTCCTCATCCGTCAGATTGGCAAAAACCCAGAAGTTTGACAACACATTCTTCTGATAAGGCTATGGGAAAACACTCTCATACAATTCTGGTGGGAGAATAAGATGGTATGACCCCTATAGAGAGCAATTAGGCAATATCTATTGAAAGTACACATGTGTTTGCCCTTTCGCCTTTGGAAATTAATCTTACATCTATATTTGCACACAAACAAAATAACGTATGTATAAGGTTATTCATTTCAGCACTATTGGTACTAACACTGAAAACACACCGAAATACTAATTAAAACAAAAAAAGCCAAAGACTTGTTTAAATTTTTTAAAAATCCATCCCCTGCTGCATCTCATCCTTATCTCCATTTCTCAGTTTTCAATTTAAGCATTGCCTGCTGACTTTTTTTTTTTAATATGGAACAGAAGTGTTTAGGGATATTATATATCCCCCTCACTCCTACTGCACACACACAGAGCTATACTCACTGTCTTCATTTTTCCAAAATGATTACATTGTATTTTTTGATTAAGTTAGTATTCAGTACTTGAATATTACAAGTATTCGAATATTGTTTACAATTGAAACACATAGTATGGCATGATTAACATTCCGGTTTTTTTGTTTGTTTGTTTGTTTTTGTTTGTTTTTTTTTTTGAGATGGAGTCTCGCTCTGTCACCCAGGTGGGAGTGCAATGGTGCTATCTCAGCTCACCTCAATTGCAAGCTCCGCCTCCTGGGTTCACGCCATTCTCCTGCCTCAGACTCCTGAGTAGCTGGGACTACAGGTGCCCGCCACCATACCCAGCTAATTTTTTGTATTTTTTTAATAGTGACAGGGTTTCATTGTAGCCAGGATGGTCTCAATCTCCTGACCTTGTGATCTGCCCACCTCGGCCTCCCAAAGTGCTGGGATTACAAGTGTCAGCCACCATGCCCAGCCTTAACATTCCTTTCTTAAAACATTTTTTTGGTCCAGAGTTAATAGTTGCCTTGTTTTCCATTTACCATTTTAAATGTATTTATTAATAACGATTCCTTCAAATATCTTATATATCACACATTTTGAATCACCTGTCAGTTCCATTTTCCCCTAGAGATACTACTATGATTACCCTTCATGTTATTGATCTACTATACACTGATGCCTTAGTCCATTTTCTGTTTTTGTAACAGAATACCACAGACTAGACAATTTATAAAGAAAGGAATTTTATTTAACTCATGATTCCAGAGGCTGGGAAGTCCAAGAGCATGGCACTGGCATTTGGTGAAGGTCTTCTTGCTGTGTCATAACATGGCAGAGGGTATCACATGGTAAGAGGGCAAGAGTGTGCCAGCTCAGGACTTCCTTCCTCTTCTTTGAAAGCCACCAGTCCCATCACGGGGGCCTCTGATGACCTCATCTAATCCTAATTACCTCCCAAAAGTCCCACCTCCAAATGCCATCAACATATGCATTTTGGGGTTAAGTTTCCAACACATGAAATTTGAGAGTCACATTCAAACCATAGCAACTGGTTTCCTTCTAAGCATACTGCATAGCTGCCACCTTAAAATCTATCTTTACTTTCATCCTGAGAACTTCCTTTGCTCACTCCATCTCACATGCTAAATCCACTGTGGGGTCTGGATCCCAGGTCTCCTTGATTCATTCATTCATTCATTTTGGTAAAATAGATCCTCTAGTAGCTTCTTAAAAAAGGGCACTCAAAAAAGTTTCTTTTGTGTGTATGTGTGGGGATGGGGTTTGTTGTTTTTTCTTTGTTTTGTTTTTGAGACAGGGTCAGCCTTCCAAATACCTGGGACTACAGGCACATGCCACCATGCTTAGCTAATTTTTGTTGTTGTTGTTGTTTTGAGACAGGGTCTTACTCTGTCACCTAGGCTGGAGTGCAGTGGCAAAATCTCAGCTCACTGCAACCTCTGCCTCCCAGGCTCAAGTGATCCTCCCACCTCAGCCTCCCAAGTAACTGGAACCACAGGCATGTGCCACCACACCCAGTTATTTTTAAAATATTTTTTGTGGAGACAGGGTTTCACCACAGTGCCCAGGCTGCTCTCAAACTCCTGGGCTCATCTGCCTCAGCCTCCCAAAGTGCTGGGATGACAGGAGTGAGCCACTGCACCCAGTCCAGAAAAAAAATTGAGGCCCTGCATGTGTGAAAATGCCTTTGTTATACCCTCACACTTGGTTGTTACTTTGGCTATGTATACCAGCTAGGCAATATTTTTTTCCAAATGCTCCATTTCCTCCCAGCATCCATGTGGCTGTGGAGGAGTCTGATGCCATTCTATTTCTGTCCATTTGTTGTGGCTTGTTTCGTCTCTCAGGAAATCTCTAGGAATCTTCTCTTCATTCCTGATGCTCTCAAATTTCATGATAATGTGCCTTGATTTTATTTGACTCTTATTAATTATGTTGTTTGGGAACTTCATGGTATCTTTTCATTATGACTTTCATATCCTTCAATTCTGAAAACGTTTCTCATAGTACTCCTTTGATAATTTTCTCCCCTCCAGTTTTCTTTGTTCTTTCTGAATATGCTATCAGTTGAATGTGGAACTACTGATTCAACCTTCTCAATTCCATATTATGTCTCTCCTACTTTCCAAATCTGTGTCTTTTATTTACACTATGAGATTTTATCAACTTTCTTTTTTTTTTTTTTTTTTTTTTTTTGAGATGGAGTCTTGCTCTGTCACCAGGCTGGAGTGCAGTGGCTCGATCTCGGCTCACTGCAACCTCTGCCTCACGGGTTCAAGTGATTCTCCTGCCTCAGCCTCCCGAGTAGCTGGGACTACAGGCACGCACTACCACGCCCAGCTAATTTTTGTATTTTTAGTACAGACAGGGTTTCACCATGTTGGCCAGGATGGTCTTGATCTCTTGACCTCGTGATCCGCCCGCCTCAGCCTCCCAAAGTGCTGGGATTACAGGCGTGAGCCACTGCGCCCGGCCGAGATTTTATCAACTTTATCTTCTAAACTTTCCTTTTTTTTTTTTTCCTCCATCTGTCACCCAGGCTGGAGTTCAGTGGCACGATCTCTGCTCACTGCAACCTCCGCTTCCTGGGTTCAAGCAATTCACCTGCCTTAGCCTCCCATGTAGCTGGGATTACAGGCACACATCAACACACCCCGCTAATTTTTGCATTTTTAGTAGAGACGGGGTTTCACCATGTTGGCCAGGCTGGTCTCGAACTCCTGAACTCAAGGGATCCGCCTGCCTTGGCTTCCCAAAGTGCTAGGATTAGAGGCGTAAGCCACTGTGCCTGGCCTAAACTTTCTTTTGAATGTTATTATACTTTTAGTTTCTAATAGCTCCTTCTTGTTCTCTGATTTTTGTAGGATATTGTTCTTTCATGAATGATAGTCCTTTTGATACATATATATTTTTTTGCTCCTTGACTTTTTGCTGCTTCCTCCAAGTTTCTTTTTCATTTTTCTTTTTGTTTCTGTCTTTCATGCAATCAATCTACCATGTTAAATGTAATTCTCCAATCATTCTTAAATGTTGGAGTCTTCTAAGTCCAGTCTCTCTTATATTTTTCAGATAGTCAATTTTGAAAAATAACTCCCTAAATAATATATGTGTATTCTCATCGCCAAAGATCCAAACAATAGAAAAGTACACTGAGAAAAATGTAAAAGTTCCCACTTAACTCCCACTCCTGTTCCCAAAAGTAACCACCAACAACAGTTTGGTGTGCCATGACAACTTTCTACCACGCAGACTAATGCCTTCTGAGTTAATGCAGATGTAATAAGTTGGCTTTTGTGTGTGTGTGTGTGATTTGTTCATTTAACTTATGAGAGTTATTTGATATTTGAATGAATTACCCAATATTAGGAGATCACATTCAAACCCAGATTCCCAAGTTATCATTAAAAAATTGGGAAGTCGAGAAATAGGAATGCTTTTACACTGTTGGTGGAAGTGTAAATTAGTTCAACCACAGTGTGGCGATTCCTCAAGGATCTAGAACGAGAAATGCCATTTGACCCAGCAATCCCATTACTGGGTATATACCCAAAGGAATATAAATCATCCTAGTATAAAGACACATGCACATGTATGCTTATTGCAGCACTATTTACAATAGCAAAGACTTGGAACCAACCCAAATGCCCATCAATGATAGACTGGATAAAGAAAATGTGGCACATATACACCATGGAATACTATGCAGCCATAAAAAGGAATGAGTTCATGTCCTTTGCAGGGACACAGATGAAGCTGGAAGCCTTCATTCTCAGCAAACCAACACAGGAACAGAAAACCAAACACCGCATGTTCTCATTCACAAATGGGACTTGAACAATGAGAACACATGGACACAGGGAGGGGATCATCACACACCACGACCTGTTAGGGGGTTGGGGGCAAGGGGAGAGAGAGCATTAGGGTAAATACCTAATGCATGCTGGGCTTAAAACCTAAATGATGGGTTGATAGGTGCAGCAAACCACCATGGCACATGTATTCCTATGTAACAAACTTGCACATTCTGCACATGTATCCCAGAATTTAAAGTATAATAATTAAAAAAAATGGGAAGTCTGGCAACACCGGCCCCATATACCTGAATTATGAAGGGAGCATCTTTTCTACAGTTCTCCTGGTTCCCACCTAGCCTGTGTTCACTTATATTACTTGCCTGGCTCCCATAAGCATTGCAGTTGGTGACACCTAGGTTAAACTGTTGGTAGGTGCTCTGGAAGCTGTTAACACATTCATCACTAACTAATAACAGATGGGTCCACCAGATCATAGGAAGGTCTGTCGGGCAGGAGCACATAAAGGGGGAAGGATTCCTTTCAGAAGGACATGAAAAAGGGTGAACTGGAGTGGGCTGGACTCTGGGTCAGTGAGACTGTCAGATCTAGAAGATAAGATGTCTGCATTGACTGCAGATTGAAGAGTGATCCCTGATGTCTGAGTAGTCTTTTTTCCATTGATCTTCCCCAATTGAGATTTCATGGCAGCAAAGCACAGTTCTCACGTCTGAGGGGATGACTTGGTACAAGCTGAAGGGCAGATGAGTCAGGAAGCAGCAGAGATGCTGAGTTGCTATGCGGAGAGGACACGCAGTGTGAGCTGCCTGTCACCACAGCCATGGCATCCTCAATGGCTGCCACTCACCCTCACACAGCTGATAGCCAAGGCTGACTCCTCACCACTTTCACCACAGTCAGGGAGGGGATGCATTGTGGTCATTTGTTCCTGAGAAACGTCCCTTGTGCATCAAATGCAAGCTCTGATCTCTTTATACAATTCTTCGATCTTATTTAACCTGGTAAATAGCTACACACCCACTCATCCAAGACACATCATAATTTAATCCAAGATGAATGATCAAGAGTACAGATTAGCCGGGCACAGTGGCTCACGCCTGTAATCCCAGCACTTTGGGAGGCCGAGGCATGCAGATCACCTGAGGTCAGGAGTTCGAGACCAGCCTGGCTAACATGGTGAAACCCTATCTCTACTAAAAATACAAAAATTAGCCGGGTGTGATAGGCCTGTAATCCCAGCATCTCGGGAGGCTGAGGCAGGAGAATTGCTTGAACCTGGGAGGCAGAGGTTGCAGCAAGCCGAGTCTGAGCCACTGCTATGAGCTTCAATATTGAAAAGGGCCAGGGAACATCTGGTAAAATCATTTATGTGGATAGGTACTTAGTTGTAACAATATATTATGTATTTATCAGAGCAAGAGAACAGCTCTGGGCTATTTTAATTCACTCTTATACAGATAAATTTTAGTGTTCCTTATCTTAAATCTTCTTTTTAGTGGATAGTATAGTCTGGGGAAAAAGAGATTGGCCAGACCTCACCAGTTGTTTAAGCATCCGAATAATATAGAGCAAAAAGCCTTGACTACTGCCAGTCTGCAGTCTAATAAAGCTCTCATGGAACACATTCCACAGAACAGCATGACCCCTGTTCTGGCTACTGTCTTCTCCTTAACCCACCTCCAACCTTTCTCCCCCTTTCCTGCCTGCCTCACTCCCAAGGGTTCTGTAACTAGTCCCCAGTTGGCCGTCAGCTCTGAAACCTGCACAGAGATCATAGCAACAATATTACAACCACTGTTAATGTTTATTTTGTTCTCAATGAGATACCAGCCTTTCCTCCACTAAATTGCTTCACTAAATTGTACCTGGGAAATGATAGGGTTGTTTTTGGTCAAACTTTCACCCAAAGCAGAAATAAAGGCATACTTAATGGGGAATATAGGTGGAAGGACCCAGGCTCCCTTCACAAACAATATCTTAGGATGCAGCCAAGGTGAAAAGAGAGTGGGGGAGGTGAGGAGACAAACTGTATGCTGGTTCTCTTTCTTCTATCCCAAATTAAAGGCATTCCTGCCTTTACTTTTATCTAATACTGCTACCACAATTTCTCTTGGTTGCTTCCTGTTATTACATAGAAAAATGAAATTCTGCACCATGATCGAATCTAAATATTAAAATCATTTAAGATACATGACTCCTGGGACATACAGCAAAATGTAATAAGTTTCTCTGAATGTGACCTAATTATAACTGTCCTTTTAAGTTTTATTTCCCACTAGGATCAAATGTCTGCAGTTAAAAATAATTCTTGAAACAGGTCCATGTTGCCACAAAACTCTTCAGAGTCACTTAAATGGTATCCATATTCCCAATTTATTTATGTCTTCTGTTCCTGTGTGATAAAAGCCAGACAGCCAGGAAAGACAGGAAGCCAGGACACACTTCAGGCAGGACCATGCTGGGCCAGAATTCCCTGGGGCCAGGGCAACACCTGCCCATCTGACTAGACCAGGGTCAGGCCACCACTTTCCTTGTTCCCCAGCACCCCATGCACCAGAGACCCGTTTCTTCCCTGCTTTCAGTCCCCTGTTAATCCTTGGAGGCTCAGCGGTCAAAACTCTTTGCTCTGGGCCAGGCGTGATGGCATGCCTATAATCTTAGCATTTTGGGAGGCTGAGGCAGGAGGATCGCTTGAGTACAGGAGTTCAAGACCAGCCTGGGCAATAGAGCCAGAGACCCCATCTACAAACACACACACACGCACACACACACACACACACACACAATAACAGACACAGACACACACAATAACAGACACAAACGCAGACAAACACACACACACACACACACTTTGCTCTGCTCTCCTCATACCCCCATGAAAACCAGGAATGAATGGTTTGAGCTGATCCCTGTCTTCTGAGTAGTCCTTTTTCCATTGATCTTCCCCAATAGAGATTTCATGACAGCAAAGCACAATTCCGCCTCCTGAGTGGATGACTTGGTACAAGCTGAAGGACAGGTGAGGCAGGAACCAGCAGAGGTGCCGAGTTGCTATGGGAGAGGACACTCATAAAAGCTTTGATGCTGCCCCAAATGGTGTGAGATGCTTGGGCCTTACTCCCCGTCCATCTCCACATTCCAAAGTGTTCACACTCTCCTTCTAATGTCCCTTTCAACAAATCTCCTTTTAAAAACAACCTTGTTTTCCTGAACAGAAAAAGCCCACCCTGTGCCTTGGCCAGCATCCCTTGCTTCATTTGTACTGACTTGGATAGACCTGGCTCCTAATAGTGAGGTTCCCTAAGGACACTTTCAGAAGCTGTGGTTGCCTTTTCAACATGGAGTCACTTCTCCATGTAACTGTTTTAAAAAGCAGAAGATGAGGGAGTCTTGCGATCCAAGGCCATGTGCCCTGAAGGTTGTGTTCAGAACATGTTCTAAGTCACATGTTCTAAGTCACATGTTCTAAGTCAAACAGACCTGGGCTTGAATCCTAGCTCCACTACCTGTGTGGTTCCAGCATGCACTTAGACTTCCCAAGTCTCGGTCTCCTCATCTGTAAAATGGAGATGATAAAGGAGCAACTTCAGAAGGTTGTTGTGAAGATGAAAATGGAGATAAAGAATGCCAAGCACTTAGCACAGGAGCCTGGCGTGTGGTAAGCACTCGATAGATGTGAGCTATAATTATTAGAGCATTTGAATAAATCACTTCTTCCAGCTAAGATAATGCCATTAGTAGAGATAGATAATGCTATTTCTGCTTATCAGAGGATGCCAAAAGGATTCAAGCCAAAGATGGCTAGGAACTAAACTACCTTAGTCCTCCGGATCCTCTTCCCTCTCAGTTCCAGCTCATAAGAGAAATAAATAGCTAAGAAAAAAGGAGGCTACAGCCAGGATCATACCCAGGAGGCCCTAGTGGAAACCCACAAGTAAAGGCATGCCATTTCCAAGACGTTCTCCAACCTGAAAAGGAAAAACTGAGTTTTAAAACAAGCAGATACATTTTAATGTTCAATTTCAGATGTGTACATTTATTCTGTGCTAAAGGGTACCCTTGAGCCCTCATTAAGGGAAAAGGTGAAGGCACCAGTTGACAGTGTTCAAAGCTGTATATGAAATGCCAAGTCTGATGTTGGGAGCTTTGAAAAATGATGTAGACAGTCTCGGAGAGTTCCCCACCCAGCCGTGCCAAAAAGCACTGCAGGAATCTACCCAGAGAGACTAGAAGAAAAGAGACAAGAAAAGAACATTGCTGGCTGGGAGCAACAAATAACAGACGAGCAAGAAATGAAAGCTGCAGGAGCACTGCTTGGAAATGATTGTGATGGAGCCCAGGGGCTGGAAGGAGAGACCAGGAAGGAGAGGGATAAACCTAACAGCATGTCTTTATTGTGCACCTGCTGTTTTCTTACACTGTGCTGGGTGCTGTGAGGTGCCAGAGTCATTGGAGATCCAGTCTCCACACAGAGCATCTAGCAGCATTTCTAGCTTATACTACAAGGCAGGTTGATTTAATGCACGATTATAGAGCTTTTACATGTAAGACAAATATAATGGGAACATGTGAACATTCCATTCAATATTAATAAACAGGAAGTTATCAAATATATTCTAAAATAAACCTGAAAAAAACTCATATTCCAACTATAATATCCCAAAGAAAGTGGATGAATATTTCCATGCTGTGCAGAAAGGAGTCACCTGTCACATATTTGCCAGAGGTGGATACATGAACTGATCAGGTCTTGGAGTTGGACATTCTAACTGGAGTCCACCAGTCTAATTTGTTTTGGGTGTCAAAGTATGTTACTCTCTATCTACTGAACCTCATTTTTTCTTCCCATACCTATGCCTGTAGGGCTTTCAGCTAATCAATGAGCAGCCAAAGGGTAGGGGCAGAGGAGCTGCTGTCCACTCCACTCTGTCCAGAGCCCTTGGTCCACTCCAAAATCCTACACACAATACCTTAGGAACATGCTCTGCAGACCAAGAGTATATTGAGCATTGAGCCCAAAGGAGTGACCCTCAACCAGCAAGAATGGAGCTGGGGGATAGCCCGGCCTTCTCACTCCTCTCAGAAGCTCCCCAGGGCAGCGATGCACCCCTGAGCATTCCCTTTATTGGCTTGCATCCCACTGCGTCTCACTTCCCCACTCCATGCCTCTGCTTCCTGGAATCACTTGCTGTATTCCTCTCCTAAGACTGCCTTAACAAATGACCCCAAACTTGGTGGCTTAAGACAACAGAAATTAATTTCCTTGCAGTTCTAGAGGCCAGAAGCTCACAATCCAGTTGGCAGCAGGGCTGCACTCACTCTGACGGCTCTAGGGAGAATCCTTCTTTGCCTCTTCTAGCTTCTGGGGGCTCCAGGCTTCCTTGGCTTGTGGCTGCATCACTGTAATCTCTGCCTCCATCTTCACACGGCCTTCTCCTCCTCTGTGTCCATGCCTTCTCCTCTTCTGTCTCTTCTAAGGACATTTGTCATGGGATTTAGGGCCCACCTGGGTAATCTAGGATAATCTCATCTCAAGATCCTTAACTTAATTACATCGACAATAAACTATTTTTCTAAATAATGTAACATTCACAGGTTGTGGGGGTTAGGACATGAATATATCTTTTGAGGGGCCACCATTCAACCCACTACATCTGCCAAATAAACAGCTTACACTCAAACTCTGATCCCAAGGTTTGCTTTGGATAGAACCCAAACAAAGTGGCAGCAAAAGAAAAACAGGTTAGCCAGTCCAAATCTCTCTACCACCAGGCATGTCTCATAGAAAAAATACAAAACAGGCCAAGTGCGGTGGCTCATGCCTGTAATCCCAGTACTTTGGGAGGCCCAGGCGGGTGGATCACCTGAGGTCAGGAGTTCGAGACCAGCTTGGCCAACATGGTGAAACCCCATTCCTACTAAAAATACAAAAAATGAGCCAGGCATGGTGGTGGGTGCCTGTAATCCCAGCTACTCTGGAGGCTGAGGCAGGAGAA
Organism: Pan paniscus; assembly: GCF_029289425.2. Taxonomy (NCBI): domain Eukaryota; kingdom Metazoa; phylum Chordata; class Mammalia; order Primates; family Hominidae; genus Pan; species Pan paniscus. Next base: position 118,365,658 of record NC_073256.2, on the reverse strand, counting down.
TCACTTGAACCCTGGAGGAGGAAGTTGCAGTGAGCCGAGGTCGCGCCATTGCACTCCAGCTTGGGCAACAAGAACGAAACTCCATCTCAAAAAAACAAAAAAAAAGGCCAGGCACGGTGGCTCACGCCTGTAATCCCAGCACTTTGGGAGGCTGAGGCGGGCGGATCATGAGGTCAGGAGATTGAGACCATCCTGGCTAACACAGTGAAACCCCATCTCTACTAAAAATACAAAAAATTAGCCAGGCGTGGTGGCATGCACCTGTAATCCCAGCTATTCAGGAGGCTGAGGCAGGAGAATCGCTTAAACCTGGGAGGCAGAGGTTGCAGTGAGTCGAGATCGCGCCACTGCACTCCAGCCTGGGTGACAGAGCGAGACTCTGTCTCAAAAAAAAAAAAAAAAAGAAAAGAGAAGAAAAAATACCAAACAAATAGTTCATAAGGCTTATCAAACTTCAGCGCCTGTTTTATTCAGCATTGTATTCCCAGGGTCCAGCAGACAGTCAAAAATATTTTTTGGAACCCTTACTATGTGCCTGGCATAGTAAGGGTTCCAAAAAATATTTGTTGAATGAAGTCTCATCATTAGATTCCCAGGTAGAGAAATAAACCTTGATATTTTTTTCTCAAGTATTTTTTACTGCTTTATTGAAGCATAATTTGCATACCATAAAAGTTAACCATTGTAAATATCCAATGCAATGATTTTTAGTATACCTACACATCACTTAATGGCAGGACTACTTTCTTTTTTTCTTTTTCTTTTTTTTTTTGAGACAGAGTTTTGCTCTGGTTGCCCAAGCTGGAGTGCAATGGCGCGATCTCGGCTCACTGCAACCTCTGCCTCCTGGGTTCAAGCGATTCTCCTGCCTTAGCCTCCTGAGTAGCTGGGATTACAGGCATGAGTCACTACTCCCAGATAATTTTTTGTATTTTTAGTAGAGATGAGGTTTCACCATGTTGGTCAGGCTGGTTTCAAACTCCTGACCTCAGGTGATCTGGGCAGGGCTACTTTCTGAGAATATGTCATCAGGTGATTTCATCGTTGTGTGAGTGCACTTACACAGACCTAGATGGTGTGGCCTGCCCCACACCCAGGCTACATGCTATAGCCTGTGGCTCCTAGGTTACAAACCTGTATAGCATGTTACTGTACTGAATACTGTAGGCAATGGTAACACAATGGTAAATATTTGTGCACCTAAACATAGAAAGGGTACAATAAAAATATGGCAATATAATCTTATGATGCCACCGTCGTATATGCAGTCTGTTGTTGACTGAAACGTCCTTAATTCAGTACAGGACATTTATAGAGTTTGCAATCATCACCACAATCCAGTTTTAGAACATTTTCATCACCCCACAAACTTTCCTCATGCCTATTTGCAGTCAACCCCACTTTCACCTCCAGCCTCAGGCAACCATTGATCTGCTGTCTGTATAGATTTTCCCTTTGTAGACATTTCATAAATGAAATTATATATATGTAGTCTTTTGCTTGTAGCTTATTGCATGTAGCTGTTTTTGAGGTTGATCCATGTTGTAGCTAGGATCAGTAGATCATTCCTTCTTGCCGAGTCATGTTCCATTGAATGGATATACCACATTTTGTTTACCCATTAACAGTGGATGGACATTTGGATTGATTCTAATTTGTGGCTATTGTGAATAATGTTACATAAGCATTCACATACAAGTCTATGTGTAGTCATATATTTTCATTTCTCTTGAGTAAACACCTGAGTAGAATCCAACTTTCTATCTTGAAAATTTTCAAAACCATAGAAAAGTTGAAAGAGTGGTACATCATATATACTTCACCTGAATTCCTCAATTGGTAACATCTTGCCATATGTGCTTTATCTCTCTGTCTGTATAAAATACATTTTGTGAACTATTTGAAAGAGTTGTAGACATCAGTCGGGTGTGGTGGCTCATGCCTGTAATACCAGCACTTTGGGAGGCTGAGGCAGGTGGATCACGAGGTCAGGAGATCAAGACCATCCTGGCTAACACGGTGAAACCCCGTCTCTACTAAAAATACAAAAAAATTAGCCGGGCGTGGTGGTAGGCACCTGTAGTCCCAGCTACTTGGGAGGCTGAGGCAGGAGAATGGCATGAACCCAGGAGGCGGAGCTTGCAGTGAGCCGAGATTACGCCACTGCACTCCAGCCTGGGCAACAGAGTGAGACTCAGTCTCAAAACAAAACAAACAAAAAAGAGTTGCAGACATCATGACATATTATCCCTAAATATTTCATCCCTTTAGAATAAAGTGGCTGGGCATGGTGGCTCACGCCTATAATCCCAACACTTTAGGAGGCTGAGGCGGGAGGTTCACTTGTGTCCAGGAGTTCAAGGAGCCTGGACAACAAGGCGAGACCCCATCTCTACAAAAAATCTTAAAATTAGCTGGGTATGATGGCACTTGCCTGTACACCCAGCTACTCAGGAAGCTAAGGCGGGAGGTTCACTTGAGTCTGGGAGGTTAAGGCTTCAGTGAGCCATGATTGTGCCACCGCACTCCAGCCTGGGTGACGCAGCAAGACTCTGTCTCAAAAACAAAACAAAACAAAAAAGAATAAGGCCATTCTCCTACATAACTGCAATGTCATTATCACGACAAAGTATTTTAGCAACTTTATTTTGAAATTTTTCAAAATATTTTACAAAAAAATGAAAATAATAATACACTGAAGTGAACCTGGACTTTCTTGTAATTTCTCATATTTCTACTTTAACCCTTTTGACCCTCAAATCCTCTCACTGCCACTCCTCCTAAATATTTGTGCAGGGCCGTTCTTGGTGCATAGCCATGGAATATTCCTGACTTGTCACACCCTTACTTCTCTGCTGTTTATTCCCAGAGTTTTCAGTGTTGCTTTCACAAGACTCCAAGGTGCCTCTAGTGTCTTGTACTGGGGGATATTACAAAATTCTCAAAGCTTCCCGTACCTCCATCGAGGCTTGGCTCAAATAACAGCTTCTCAATGACTTACCCTCCCTGTGCTATCAAACATTTCATCTGTCTACCTCCTCTCCTCACCCGCACTTCCTACCCCACTTACTCTGACATATTTTCTTTTCCTGAAGCACTTATCACCTTCTAACAGAAGCTATAATTCACACATTTGTTATATTTATGAATTGTCTCTCCTCATTAGAACATAAGCTCTATGAGGACAGAGACGGTTGTCTTTTGGGTTCAGTATTGTACCCCCAGGTCTGAGAACTGTACCTAGCACATCGAGTGCTCAATAAACATGAGCAGAGGGAGTGAGCAGATGCTGCCCGTGGGGAGATGTGTGGAGTGCCTCCTGCAGCCTCCAGGAGGAGCGGGGATGGCCTGGCCCTGACCTAATCATCCCCCAGGAGGTGTGGGGAAGGATCAGGGGTTTAGTCGTAATTAACATGCCAAACCCCAAGTGAAGGTTTCGGAAAACCACCAGACCTTTAAAAACTGAAAAATGGGCCAGGTGCTGTGGCTCATGGGTAATCCCAGCACTTTGGGAGGCAAAGGAGTGAGCATCACTTGAGCCCAGGAGTTTGAGATCAGCCTGGGCAATAAGGTGAGACCCCATCTCCAAAAAAACTACAAAATAATTAGCCAGGTGTGGTGATGCACACCTGTGGTCCCAGCTATTCAGGAGGATCGCTTGAGCCTGGGAGGTCGAGCTGCAGTGAGCCGTGATTGCATCACTGCACTCCAGCCTGGGCAACAAGGCAAGACCCTGCCTAAAAAAAAAGAAAAAAAACTGAAAAATGACTCCCCTACCCCTACTCCCTTTAGTAGTACAGACTAGAAATTTCCAAATAGGAAGTCTCCCAATACTTCTCTGAAGATTTTTTTTTGCGTAAGAGAGAGCCACCAAGATTAACTAACTCTCCAAGGACTACAAAGCTTGGAGCTCAGCCAGCCGTGGATTTCACAGAGGAGGCAAATACCACACCCACCATATCTTTAAAAGGCTCTTCCCAGGAGGCAGCACCTGCTGTCCTGGCAGCGAGGTTGTACCATGAGGCCCATCCTGCCCCTTCCTGGCCCCAGGTGTTTAGAAAGCTGGGGCACACCTAGCCTGACTAAGAAGCTTGGTTGCAGGCTGGCAGGGCCCTGGGGCGCCTGGGTGATGTGCTTTGCCTGCCAGGAGGGGCGGGTCAGCTTCTTGCTCTTGAGGCCTGAATTAGAAACTAGCAAGGGTCCTGTCTTCAGTGTGGAAAATGCTGAAAGGAAGCAGAAACAGAGACTTTGAGTCAGACGAGGGGCTCTGAGAGGCGGCGAGCTGGCAGAAGTTAGGAGAAGCATGGGGTAGTGAAAGCTCTGAGATAAAAGAAAGCCCTTCGAAGAACAGCAAGAAATAAAGAATTACACAAACCTCTGCCCCTGAGGTGCCTTGAGCTGCCCTGGACTCAGGATGATACCTGGTTCCAGTCTCTTCCAGGCCTGGCTAGTCCACAAATCCTGTTTTCCAGAAGTTTCCATCACTCTCACTGCTTTGCAATTTCTTCACCATAAACCTCATCGCTTGAACTAGGTTGAGTGACCTCTTTATTCCTTGCAACTCAAAGAATCTAGTCAAATAGAAACATGTGAGTGTTGAGGTTGGGCCAGGTGGCTCACGCTTGTAAGCCCAGCACTTTGGGAGGCTGAGGCAGGTGGATCACTTGAGTCCCAGCCTGGGCAACATAGTGAGACCCCCATCTCTACAAAACATTTTTAAAAATTAGGTGAGCATGGTGGCACACACCTGTGGTCTCTGTAGAGTCAGACCTGTGGGATCTGACACTATCTTCCAGTAGACGATGTCAGAATTGAATCGGAGGGCAACCAGCTGGTGTCCACTGCAGAACTGATGGGCTGCTTGCTGATGGGGAGAAACCCCCTCATATTTGGGGATAACAGAATTCTCCTGTCTGTGTTGATAACTGTTGTTGTGTTAGTGTGAGAGCAGAGAAAAAACTGTTTAAGTTTATTCTTAATACTCACCTGCATAGACATTGCTTGTTAAAAAAGCAAAATCTAAGGCCCCATCTCAGACCTACTCAGCCCCAGTTAAATCATAGGAACATTAAGTTTCAGGACCACTGCTTCCTCTCACCCAGCTAATATTCCCAAACCCACTGTCCCAAGTGCCTTTGCACTCCTAGACTCCTACCTGCCACAGATTGGATAATCAATATCAGCAACTCTATTGGTATTAAAGCTATTGGCAAAGGTCATTGCCTGTAAGATTCAGGCTTCTTAAGGCTGTTCATTTGTCTGTAGACTTCAGATGTCTTTCATTAGGTTTTATTTACAGTGTTATCGTAAATGCTTGTCTTTTTTCAGAGGTTCATCCTGTTTTGGTAAAATCCTGTTGAATAAATCCAAGGATTAACAGACTCTGCCTATCCTATTCTTCCTCTACCCTGTTCTTTACAATAGTAGCTGATCCCTAATGAGCATTTTAACTACATTCTATCAACATACCATCATCCTTGAGAAGTGTCTATAGTTTCAGGTCACAGCTTGTTTTCATCTCAAACACCAGAGAAAGAAAAACCCCTGTCAGGAGATGAAACACCAAGAAATACAATGTGATTATTTTTCCAGGAAGGATTTATGTGCCAGGTTCTTAAACCATGTGACCTCCAATGTCTACCACACAGGTCAGTCACTGGGCTGGGGGTGCTATGCCTTCAGGGTCGGCCACGCCCACCTGCATTTACAAGTCCACCAGCAGCTCCTTAGAAACAGGATCTGGAACCAGACACAGCTTAGTGTGCACCTTCTTCCGATTTGTCCTTCCCATCCTTCCTCCCTACCTCCTTCCTCTTCGTCCTTCCCATCCTTCCTCCCTACCTCCTTCCTCTTCGTCCTTCCCATCCTTCCTCCCTACCTCCTTCCTCTTCTGTGCCCTTTATTCATCTTTCCTTCCTCCCAGTAAGATGTATTGAGGGCTGACAATGGGTCACACATGGTGCTGGGTACCAGAGATGTGGCCATAAAGAAGACAGATGGGGGTCTAGCTCGTGGAGTTTATGTTCTAGCAGGCAGGACTCCAAAATCAGTCACCCATTGACTCACTTCAATGGCAGGTGCTATCGAGGAGAATTGCAGGATGATGGCCTTCTTTGAGATAAAATGATGTCTGAGCCAAGGTATAAAAGATAAGTAGTGGTGAATCAGGCAAAGGAAGAGGGGAGCATGCCCTTATTCTCTGCTGGCCCCATTCCCCATCCTGCCAGCTCAACTCTTGGATGCCCATGGAATGCCCCTGCTCCAACTTGGCATCTCCAGCTGTTGATTCCATCCTGAGCTTGCCCGATGCCCTGTAGTGCTGACAGCTCCACATCCCAGGCTTGGAGACTTGCCTCTGTTCTTGTCTGTATCTGACCTTGGCCTGGGCTATTTTCCATCCCACGTCTCCCATATTGGTGCTGACAGCTTACAAAGTCCCCACCCAGCTGGGTAGCAAGATATGGGATGGCATCACTTTCCTCTTAGTTTATTAGAAAGCACTTTTTTTTTCAAACAATTAATTTTGCTCTCAGCACCAGGACAATAACTCAGGCTCAATGCAGGGTTTATGTTTGTGGTGGGGGCCAGTCCTTCTGCAGGAGACCACAACTAACACAGTTGCATCTTCTCATTGCCAAGGAGCCTGCTGGATCTCGGTGGCATGGTGAGCAGAACCATGCTTGATGGGTCAGGGCAGGTTGCATCTTGCTGAAGGCCTCAGACAGGCTAAACGGAGCCTGCAACGAGTGATGTTTCCCACAGCCTTCTCTCCAGGTAACATCCAAGCAGTTGCTGGATTCCTCCCTCACTCTGAATAAATTCAGGTGTTTTGCTAATTGGACAATGGCCTCTTTTTTTGTCAGAACATTGCAGGCATATTTTGGGGTTTCTGTTTGTGAAAAGGTGCTGCAGGAAGCATGATTCATTTGTTTATTAGGATGTTACCCTGTGTTTTGAAAAACAATTTGAAAGGCAAAATGGCCTCTGATGCCTTTATCTTTTCTCATTGGGCCCTATGCTGTGAACAACTGCTCTTACCTTTAGTTTACAGAATCCCCATCTGGTTAGGTACTTTGATTTATGTTGGCTGTGATCCAGAACAACTGATTTGGTTTATTTTAAGGAGTTTTATTTTAAGAAACTTTTGACATTTAAGAATTTAATTGGAACAATCTGTACTCAGAAATTTTTTAATGCAGTCTAGAATTAAAAGATGTTCCTCAGAGCGTGCAAGGGTTTGGTTTAAAAAAAACCAAAAAAACAAAAACAGAACAAAACGAAAAAACAGAGAGGCAAGATGTGGTAGGAGAATCCTCAGGTCAGGACATCTGTCAGCAATGAGAGCGGACAGAGTAGCTATTTCTAAAATGAACTATTCTAACCCTCACATCTATTCCTTAAGCTCTGCTGGGGTTGACTGTCTGCCACAGGCCAGCTACAGGGAGATGAAGGGCAGGTTGCACACCATCCCACCAGCTCTTATCAGATGGTCAGGCCTCAACTGAGATGCATTCAGGAAATTTGCCTCATTCCCTTGACCAAAGGCCAGGTTTTCCCGGTTCTGAGAGCCAGAAAGAAACCAAAGTGAACTTCAGAGTCCCTGCACACTGAGAACTGAAATCATAACTGAAAGTTCAAGAGCCTGGGGAGGTTTGAGACTCCCGAGAAGGCCCCAGCTTCTAGAGATTGGCCTGAATCTCTATGGACATTCTGCACAGTCCACGGAATTCTTAGTACTTTTAGTGAGCTGGAGCTGATCTGTGATCCCTGAGATCACTGCAGATAGAAGCAAAGAGTGTCAACCAGGCCCCTAAAGCCCAATAAATCAAAACAAATGCAAGAGATGCTTGTGCTTACCAGACCCGGGTAGTGACCTGCAAACCACACTGCGAGCCCCAGCTTCTCTCCCAAATTCCACCTTTGCTTCCAGGAATTGCCCCATGTATGTATTCAGACTCAGCGAGCCAACTCTGAATTCTTGCATATTTCTACAGATGGCACTGCCATTCTCTATTCTCCCAGCCACGTCTTAGTGTCACTATTCACCTCATTTTACTGCCATAAGGCTCAATAATTAGTTGTACGCAACTAATTGGTCCAGTTTCTAAATCTCCTCAATCCTGTCTCATTGTCTAATTTAAAAAAATTTTTTTAGAGACAGGGTCTCACTATGTTGCCTAGGCTGGATTTAAACTCCTAGTCTAAGCAATCCTCTTGCCTCAACCTCCTGAGTAGCTAGGACTACATATGAACGCCACTGTGGCTGGCTTCATCATCTATTTTTAAAAATACCTACCTTTGGTGAGACGCGGTGACTCCCACCTGTAATCCCAGGACTTTGGGAGGCCAAGGCGGGCGGATCACAATGTCAGGAGATGGAGACCATCCTGGCTAACATGATGAAACCCCATCTCTACTAAAAATACAAAAAATTAGCTGGGCGTGGTGGCAGGCGCCTGTAGTCCCAGCTACTCGGAAGGCTGAGGCAGGGGAATGGTGTGAACCCGGGAGGCGGAGTTTGCAAGTAAGCTGAGATTGCACCACTGCACTCCAGCCTGAGCGATAGAATGAGACTCCGTCTCAAAAATAAATAAATAAATAAATAAAATACCTACCTTTGGCCAGGTGTGGTGTCTCATGCCTGTAATCCCAAGATTTGGGGAAGGGGGTGGCCAATGTGGGAGGATTGCTTGAACCCAGGAATTCGAGACCCACCTGTGCAACAGAGTGAGACCCCATCTCTATAAAAAAACGTTTTTTTTTAATTAGCTGGGCGTGGCATACCTGTAGTCCCATCTACTCGGGAAGCTGAGGTGGGAGGATCGCTTGAGCCTGGGAGGTTGAGGCTGCAGGGAGCTGTGATCTCACTACTACACTCCAGAGTTCGAACTTTATTTGAGAAATGAAGAGGGGGAAAGATTATTAACTTTTTAAGGCACTTACTGTGTGTTGGCTCTATTAGGCATTTGCACTGAAGGTTAGATCTAACATAGCCTTCCCACCAAGCTTTGTAATTACAACTCCTGTTATTCTACTTGTATCTTACTCCAGGTAAACTGGCCTGGCCATATATTTCTTTTTTAGCTGCCTTTCATCCTAGTCAATAGGCCACACTTTCTTACTTGCACAAGCCTGCATTCTCTCCCCACTCCATATCTTCAATTATATTCTTCTCTCTCTCCATTATCTCCCAACCCCACCACCAGGGTAGGTGCAGTGCTACACATCTTTTAAGGTCCATTGCTGGTATTCTGGTACATATTTAATAACCAGCTCTCTGGGCAGGTAAAACTCTGATTTGTAGTGTTTGTCCATTTTTCTTTTGGTTTGCCACAGCCAATTTCGAGCTACCAGTCTGATATCAACTGGATGACAAAATTTCTGAAAAAATTAGCTATCATTTCTCAAAGACTAGTATGAGCTGGCTCTAGCACATCACTGAGCCTCAAACGTCACTGGTCTTGACATCTCCAATCTATAGTATACTTTCCCTGCTTTGAACTTTGTTAGTAACTTACATTCTCTCACGAAAAGTATTCTGCATTATATTATAGTTATAATGAACCCTGATTATCATCCCATCTTAGATTATTAACTTTTCAAGTGCATGACCCATCTTACTCATCTATGTATTCACAGTGATGCCTAGAACAATAATGGTGTTCAATAAATATTTGCTGTATTAGACAGATGATGAAGATTATCACCAGGGCTTGACTCAGTTGTGGTGAGGATACAATGACATCATGTATGTAAAGCACTTTCCAGAGTGCTTGGCCCTGCAAGTGCTTAATTAGTAACAGCTAATTTTACTATTGGCTGTGGCTTCTGGAATTCAGAGAGCGCAAGTAACATCAATTCTTAACAACTCCTCTCTCCCCAACAGACACACACGTTAGTCACTTGGGCAACATTTACAAACCCCAATGCCCAGGCCAATATATTTTTAAATTTCCCCAAGTGATTCTGTTGTGCCCCAAGCTTCTGAGAACCAGCATCCTACATGCTGCTAATCTTCTCTCTGGATAATGAATCCAAAATATCAAAAAGGAAATGACCTCTAAATAGAACCAGCTACCCCTTTAAAAATCCTCCTGTTCACTAAACAATTCCAGTCAACAGGAGGAAAGCTCACTCAAAGGATTGCCTTATTTGGTGAAGTCTGGGTGGGGTTACCTGGGAGGAAAGGCTGAGAATGAGTAATACAGCGTTCTGCTGGGGCAGGAGAGAAATACCTCTTTGTCAGCAAACTCCTGTAAGTGAAGTTCGTCAAGCTGGCAGAATTTTAGAGGCATCTCATTTAAATTAGATCTGGCCTTTGTGATGATTTAGTGCAGACCAAACATAAGTAAGTTTCATCTCAATAAGCATCCGTGTGTTTACCCAAATTATCTTGTTCCTCCAGGTTTTTTTTTTTTTTTTTTGAAATGGAGTCTCACTGTGTCGCCAGGCTGGAGTGCAATGGCGCTATCTCAGCTCGCTGGAACCTCTGCCTCCCTTGTTCAAGTGATTCTCCTGCCTCAGCCTCCCACGTAGCTGGGACTACAGGTGTGCGCCACCATGCCCAGCTAATTTTTGTATTTTTAGTAGAGACGGGGTTTCACCATGTTGGTCAGGATGGTCTTGATCTCTTAATCTTGTGATCCGCCCGCCTTGGCCTCCCAAAGTGCTGGGATTACAGGCATGAACCACCACGCCCGGCCTTGTTCCTCCAGAATTTTATCAAAACAACTAGCTACCAAGGCTCAAAATGATTCTTTTTCTCATAAAATATTTGTGGTAATGAGAATGGACTTCAAATCAAGACAATAATGCATTTCTAGCTTTGAGAAGTAGGTACTACTTTCCCCTGATAGTTGGTGAAACTGAAGCATTGTGAGACTTGATCGGCCCAAAGTGACACGGGGGGAGCCCAAATATGAAGCAAGAGATTCCTGTTCTCATCACTTGACACATTTCATCTTTATGGATATTTAGTGATTGTGGTTTCATCATGTATCTCTCATGTTAAAGATATTCACCAAAAAAAAAAAAAATCCTTCTAAAAGAATTTGCTCTGAAAAGTAAATAAAGCAATTCTGCTTCAATGGTGTAGTAGATTACTCTTTGTTTTTATGAGAGTGATAGCCTGGTAGCTCACTTTAAAGGAGAGACAGAAGAAGAAGATGTGTGTGTTACAGTCAAATTTTAGAGGTCTATGCTAATTTTCTTTGATGCCTCTTACTATAAGTGACTATTTAAGGAATCATTTGCTTTCTTTTTTTTTTTTGCCTTGAGACAAGGTCTCGCTCCAGGTCACCCAGGCTGGAGTGCAATTCCACAATCTCAACTCGCTGCAACCTCTGCCTCCTGGGTTCAAGTGATTCTCCTGCCTCAGCCTCTCAAGCAGCTGGGATTATGGGCTCCTGCCACCACACCCACCTAATTTTTGTATTTTTAGTTGAGACAGGGTTTCGCCACGTTGGCCAGGCTGGTCTCAAACTCCTGACCTCAAGTGATCCACTCGCCTCGGCCTCCTAAAGTTCTGGGATTATAGGCATGAGCCACTGTACCTGGCCACAAAATGAACTTCTTAAAGAAACTCTTAGCAGAACCTCATACTTTAGATCAAGGCTCCATAATGTCACAAACCCTTCAAATTTGGTTCCTATATAAATCACATCCTTAAAACCATGACTTACCTTTCTAATACATTTTCTCTGTTCTAACATTATACATTAATAGAGGACGTATATGTGTCATATCAACTTCCAATATATCACATTTATTCCTAAGGATCACCAAGGAGGACCACTGAATACCACTATGGGTAGAGCACAGAATCAGGACTCAAAAAGTTTACTGTCTGTTATCCTCAAATATTACAGTGATTTTGAGTCACCAGATGAAGTTACAAGTCTGGCTATAGAATCAGTCTGACCAGAAGATCTAGCAGATTGCACTTGTTACTGCAAATTTAAAAGGAGACAGTAGCAGTAGAATGGGAAAGTTCCATCTTCGTGCTCTTTGCACAAGGACTCTGTAATATCCTTTCAGCCAGACTGTGTGAACACAGGCGGAACATCTCAGACTCCCCTTGTCTTGAGACAATGAGAAGGGTTGTAGAAGTTTTCTGAGTTCTCTCAAATCTGGGTTCTGTCAAGAATCACAGTCACCTAAAATCTGACTTCCTGTCACTGTTGCAGCAAATAAGGGTTGGGCACCCAATATCCACAGGTGAGAAAGAATGGTTAATCTTTCTCCTACAAAAAAACGTTTTTTGTAGGAGAAAACAAAACGTTTTTCTCAATTAACCTTGCACATAACAATTATCAATTAACCTTGCACATAACAAATAGCATTAGCTTACATAAGACATAAGTTTCTTCCTTTCTTTCTCTGTCCTGTGGAAGATCCACTGTAGGGCTAGTACGGCTATTGCAGGGGTTTGGCCACCCACGCTCCACTCTCCTCAGCACATGGTTCCCACCTCACAGTTCAAGATGGCTGCTCAAAACCCACCTAAGAGGAAGAATAAAGGGAAAGGGGAAGAAGTAAAGAGACTAAGAGCATATATCAGCCATCTTTCTGTCAAGTTTCCCAGGCACTGCCTTCCACTCATATTATGTTGGACATCACTGAGTCCAGTCAACAACATGTAGCTGCAAGGGAGCTTGGGAAATACGGTATTTACAGTGCATAGTCATCGGCTGAGGTAAAAACTGGCAGTTCTGCTACAAGCAAGGAGAACAGATATTAAGGTCAGAATCCAGGGGTCTCTGCCACAACCTGACTAATGTCAGTGCTAATGTTCAAGGTTGAGAGGCTGCCATAGTTAAGTGTAAAACTTAGAATTCAGGAAGCTTGGACTATATTCTTATTTCTACCCAAGTATCCAAGTGACCTCAGTAATCTCACCAGTAAAACAGATATGTCATTGCTAAAAATTGAATGTGATGCATGATGTTATAAGAATAATCAGCAAATTAGTGAATTGCATTTTTGTGTGTTTCCATTCACAGGCCATAACTACTTGTTTAAAGCGTTTGCTGAATTAATCACCTGATCTGAAGCACAAACTTATGAAATTCAAACACCCCCACAGGAGAAAATAGAATAGTTGAAACTTTGAGTTGAAAGGGACATTCAAGGATGTCTAATTCAACCCTCTCTCCCCATATAGAAATCTCTGCCAAGTAACCCTGACAGATGGTCTCCTGTCTTGTGCTTAAGCACTCCTACAGTGTGTTATTTTGCAGTTCCATTGATGGACAGCTCCAATTGTCAGATAGTTCGTCTGGATAGTGAACAAAAACTCCTTCCCCTAAACCCCCATCTCCTGAAATAACAGAGAACAAAGTCGTTCTTTTCATGATAGTCCATCTACTAATGGAAGACAGTTTTTTTGTCTGTTAGTCTTCTCCTCAAGCTAAACATTCCTGATGGTTGCAACTGTTTCTTAAGTAACCAGGTACCTGTCTCTCTCACCATCAGGATATTTTTCTCTACATTAGTGTTTCTTGAACTTTGTTGACTATGACCTACAGAAATAAATTCATTTTATATATGATTGGTACACATAAACATACATATAACTGAAACAGAAGTTTCATAAAACAATATTTAGCCTCATTAGCTGCCATAAACTCATATATTTTCTCATTCAACTCTATCCTACTCTATTGTGTGCAATATTTTTTTTTTTTTTTTGAGACGGAGTCTCGCTCTGCGCCCAGGCTGGAGTGCAGTGGCACAATCTCGGCTCACTGCAAGCTCCACCTCCTGGGTTCACGTCATTCTCCTGCCTCAGCCTCCCGAGTAGCTGGGACTACAGGCACCCACCACCATGCCCAGCTAATTTTTTTGTATTTTTAGTAGAGACAGGGTTTCACCGTCTTAGCCAGGATGGTCTCGATCTCCTGACCTCGTGATCCGGCTGCCTCAGCCTCCCAAAGTGCTGGGATTACAGGCATGAGCCACCATGCCCGGCCCTTTTACTATTTTTTTAAATGCTGGTTGCTATCCATTTTAATGGGATTCATACTCATTCATGGGTAACAACTCATAGTTTGAAAATCACAGCTCCAGATGCACTCTGACCTGTAAATGTGCTTAGAAGGTACTGTTCTGATACTGCAGGCTGATCTGAGTGAGCAAAAGGGGCTTCTACTTCCTGATTCCAAAACTTGGTGTCTTTATTTTAAGGTAATCGATGTGCATTGAATTTTAAACTCACACTATCACACTGTTGACTGAGCATTTGAGTCACTTATAACTATAATACTTTCTCTGGGCCAGGCACAGTGGCTCACACCTGTATCCCAGCACTTTGGGGAGCCAAGGCAGGAGGATTGTTTGAGCCTAGGAGTTTGAGACCAGCCTGGGCAACATAGTGAGGCCACGTCTCTACAAAAAGTAAACAAAATTAGCAGGGCATGGTGGCACGTGCCTGTAGTCCCAGCTACTCGAGAAGCTGAGGCAGAAGGATGGCTTGAGCCCGGGAAGTAAAGGCTGCAGCGAGCTGTGATCGCACCACTGCACTCCAGCCTGTGCGACAGAGACCGTCAAGAAAGAAAGAGGCCAGGTGCGGTGGCTCACGCCTGTAGTCCCAGCACTTTGGGAAGCCGAGGAGGGCGGATCACAAGGTCAGGAGTTTGAGAGCAGCCTGGCCAATATGGTGAAACCCCATCTCTACTAAAAATACAAAAATCAGCTGGGAGTGGTTGTGCATGCCTGTAGTCCCAGCTACTCAGGAGGCTGAGGCAGAAGAATCGCTTGAACCCAGGAGGCAGAGGTTGCAGTGAGCCGAGATCATGCCACTGCACTCCAGCCTGGGCGACAGAGTGAGACTCCGTCTCAAAAAAAAAGAAAAAGAGAAAGAAAGAAATAGAGAAAGAGAGAAAAAGAAAGAAAGAAAGAAAGAGAGAAAGAAAGAAAGTGAGAAAGAAGAAAGAAAGAAAGAAAGAAAGAAAGAAAGAAAGAAAGAAAGAAAGAAAGAAAGAAAGAGAAAGAAAAAGAAAGAAAGGCAACCTTAAGAGTTGGTAATAGCTGGACAAAGTGAGAACCACATGCTGGAAGGCACAGAGGTGAGAAAAACACAGGTAATGTGAATAGCAAAGAACAAGAACACTTCTAGAGAACTTCAAGAAGGGCACGGCTTTGAACACATTGAACAGAAGCTATTTACTTGCCACATGTACAGGATAAGGCCATGATGAGCAAGCCCAAGGAGCTGGCCTGTGTCTGTGTTCTGTGAAGGACTCATATCTGTCTACCGAGGAGCCTGCAGAGGTTAGTGGCAGCTTGAGGACTCTTAATGCCTTCGCTACCTGTGGATTCTCAGTTCCCATTGCATCAGTCAAAGCTAAAAGTTATTGGCCAAAGTGAAAGAGAAATAGAGAAGAAGAGATGGAGTTAGCAAGAAAGGGAATGGTTTTCTTTTGATCTTCACTCCAAATTCCAGATTCAGACCAACAGAGAGAGTATTTTTTTTTCTTTTTCCTTGATTTTTCTCTTTTTTAAAACTGGTAGTTATTTTGGTTTTTAAATTAGTAATTGGCATTGCATTCTTCATGGTCCAAAACTCAAAAGGTTCAAAAAAGATATGTGGTCAAGTTTCCTTCCCTCCCCACCTCCTGCTGTACAATTTCTCTCCAAGACAAGCAATGTAAGCAGGTCTTGTTTATATTTCCAGAGATCTATGTGAAACCAACCCAGCAGTTCCATACACAGTAGTAGTAGTAGTAGTAGTAATAATAGTAATAGTAGTTGTTGTTTTGGATAAACATAGAAATTGACCCTTCCGGTCTTAAAGCTTAAAACTTACATTTGTTTTATCTGAGTTCCTGCCTCAGGAAAGAACCCCAGCCCTCTCAAAAAGTATCAAAGAACTAAAACTCACCAGATCATTTTATCCAGACAATGAGATGCTGGACCCCTCATTCATCATGATTGCTTCCTTACCCCTCCCAAATTCCCATTTTCTCACTCATAGCTACATTTCTTCCCGGCTATATAAATCCCTCATTTTAGTCGCTTAGGGAGATGGATTTGAGACAGATCTCCTATCTCCTTGACTGCAGTGCCCGATTAAAGCATTCTTCCTTGGCGATGGTTGTCTCAGTGATTGGCTTTCTGTGCAGCGAGAAGCACAGAAACTGGTATTTGTTTTATCTGAGTTCCTTCCTCAGGAAAGGAACTTCAGGCCTCTCAAAGAAAGTATCGAAAACTAAAACTCACCAGATCAAGGCACCAGATGCCTCCTTGCCCCTCCCCTAGTTCTTGTTTTCTTACACATTGTTGCATTTCTTCTCTGCTATAAAACCCTGGGTTTTAATCAGTCAGGGAGATGGATTTGGGGCTGAGCTCCCATCTCCTGCGTCCCAATTAAAGCCTTCTTCCTTGGCAATACTTGTCATCTCAGTGATTGGCTCTCTGTGCGGTGAGCAGGAGGGCCTAGACTGAATCCCTGGTGTTTCAGGAACAAAATCACAGCACAATATGCACACAGACAATATAGTACTTGTTTTTTCCTGCTACAGAATTCTTAAAATTGACCAAATCAAAAAAGGAAAAAAAATTTAAGTGAAGAAAAGGAAGCTAGTCTTAAGGAATAAGAAAACTAATGAACAGCAATGAGACAGCAAAAAAATTTTTTTAATATATGTATATATTTGGTTTTTTCCCCACACTGTTTATATATAATAACTCCTCAGGAAGAAAGAAGAGTTTGTAGTGAAAATATATATATAAAGAGAAATATCGTTGGCTCTTCTAGGTGTTTACTAAGATCCTTGAATTGTTTTTATAAAAAGCTTATAATCTGCTGTCAGATATAAGAAACATGATAAAAGAACATTGTGAAGAGTTATACTGTGTGCTTAAAATATTATGCAAGCTTGAAGAGTCAAAAAACTACACATGACTCTGCAAACTTCAGAAATATTAATCTACTGACAACAGGGCCATCTAATTTTCTCTTTTATGCTACCAGATCGATGAAGAAAATAGGGAAAGAATGTTCAAGCTGAAATGAATAGAAAGAACATTATAAATGAGTAACAGGATAATTAAAGCATGAAGCAGCCTTCTACATCTCAAGATAATGGTAATGGTAAATGTAGTTTTAGCTAATTAATTGGTTAAGAACAAATTTGCGTCAGTGACTGTCTTACATTTAAATATGAAATGCTTTTGCTTTGCTAGAAGCTGAGAATGGAATTATCGTGAAGCATGTAAAACAAATAGCTTTGGGCCACCAAAAGTATAATTATAAGTCGGAAAACCCAATGTGAATTAGTCCTGCAGAAACAATCTTCCACTCTACACTATAGAATTCTTTGGGATTCATAGAGGGTAAATCTTTCCACTAAAACATTTCCTCTTCAAAATGCTTTACTGCATGAGAAAGTCAGTTTCATGGCATTTTGGACCCAACATGTACCCAACCAAAAACAATATTGCCCAGTTTGAGGGATCAGTTGCCTTATTCATCCAACCTGATCCCTGATAACTTTTGGCAGTTTCTAAATATCAAACCCACCCTCAAAAGAGGAGAACTTGTCAATCTGACAATGCGCAAAAGAAAGTGTTATAGACAGGCCTGGTGTGGTGGCTTATGCCTGTAATCCCAGCACTTTGGGAGGCCAAGGCAGGCGGATCATTTGAGGTCAGGAGTTCGAGACCAGCCTGGCCAACCCCATCTCTATTAAAAATACAAAAATTAGTCAGGTGTGGTGGCACGCACTTGTAATTCTGGCTACTCGAGAGGCTGAGGCAGGAGAATCACTTCAACTCCAGAGGTGGAGGTTGCAGTGAGCCAAGGTCACGCCACTGTACTCCAGCCTGGTTAACACAGCAAGACTCCCATCACACACACACACACACACACACACACACACACACACACACAAACACACACACACACACACACACACACACACAGAAACAAAGTGCCATAGACTCAGAAAGTAATGTACCAAAAGAAGAATTCCAAAACATTAAAAGCAAAGTCAGCTACGTTAAAATAAATGCATGGTGGTATCCTATCACTGTCTCCCAAGTTACTTTGAAGAGGACATGCTAATTTAGACAGTTAAGTGCTAGGAGACTTGCTATAAATCAGCATCATTACTGTATAGTCAAACCTTACAAACTAATTTCCAGAGGAAATCCAATCTTCCAGGCTTAGAGAAGGATAACAAGAAGCAAATCCAATAACTGTCCTGCAACTTGAAATTGATTTTCAAATTAATTAATTCTGTAACTGAATCTTAATTTCATTTTAAAAAAATGCATAGAAACAAAAACAAAAAAATGTACTAGAACATTTTTATGGATCAGATTACAGGGGATTTTTATCCTGTACTCCTCTAAAGTTTATTTCCTGCATTTCCCACGGCAATTATGTAGTACTTTGGTAACCAAGAGCAAAGAAAAAAGTTTAAAACTGAAAACATAATTTTTCTATGTGGCTATGTATTTCTTTTCCCCAATACGGTAGGCTATCATCCTAAATATTTTTGAGCTGATCCAAGTTCCACTTTATTGTTCTCAATAGAAATCCTAGGTAGACCAGAAGACAAAATGAGAAATAGAAACTAAAATATAAATCACCTTTCTGAAATTAATAGGTTTCCCCCCACCACTGCTGCAAAGCAACTTAAACACACCTTTTTTCCAACCTTTTTATGTCAAAGACACACAGGTATTTTCTTTTGTGTTTTCTCTAAGGGGGAAATGGTAGAATGGGCTCCTCTGTCCTCCCCAGTATCCTCCCTTGTCTCTTCCCTTCCCTCCTCAAGCAGTAATTTGGCCTCCCTCTATGATATACTGGGTATTTAGAGCCCTAAATGGGCTTTTGCCTTTTGCCCTTGGAAATAATTTCTACATTTTTTTAACCAATCCTGCCAGCAGGTCAGGATAAATGCCCATGTTAGAAGTTGGCCCCAGGTTCTATCCTCCTTCTTTGACAGCCTCCCTTCTGGGGCCTTGGGGGACTCTCTTGGGAAGTCTTCTTGACTGCTGGGGGTGGGGCACCAACTTGGAGGACCTGGACGCCGGAAGGGAAGGAAAAGGACTCCATGGTCAGGTAAAAGGGCATCTGTGTCTACACTCAGATACATCCTGACCTTCTGAGGTCTATTGTGTGTGCAAGAGCTTCCCTGGCTTCCTTCTTCAAATGCGACTGTTCCAGTTCTTGGAGAGCGAGTTGAACTGGATGATCCTCAAGCCCTCAGACAAGCTGTGATTACAATTCCAGTTTACCCTAATATACTTCAGGGTATATGAGGACATAGGGGAGAACTTTCTCCCAGGCCTCGTTAGTAAAAAGAGTTGTGCTTTTCCAGGGCTGGTGTGGTTTTTTTCTGGGAGCTGGGAATCATGCAACAGTTGACACTTTCCTTCTTGCCACAAGGCTTAGCGAATTTGTGGTCTCCCTCTAGCAAATATTTAGGGCTTTATGGCATGCATTTGCTATGCAAATCTCCCTGTGGTTCCCAACTGACTTTACCTTTGTTTTTCTTTTCACCATTGTTCTTGTTTTTATAGTACTTTTCTTCTATCTTGTTACATTGTATTCCGTTTTAAAGCTTCTTAAAGCCTCTTTGGAACAAGGTAGAATATAAATAATGTCAAATCACTTTTTAAAATACTAGGAGTGTTCATTTTTCTGCTTATTTTGGTCATCTTATCACAGTTTCTCCCTAAATCCAAAAGCAAATCTCAGCTCTATCATTCTGATTATGCAAATACCTTAAACTACAAATATTTGATATAATTAAATTATAAATTTCTAGAGAGCAGAGATCAGGTCTGATAAGGCATAATGCAGTTGTGGTAGGCAGAAACAGCCCTGGGCTGGAAGTTTTATTTCCAGTTCTACTGAGCACTACGTGTTTGACCTTGGGCAGGGCCCTTCTCTCTGGATCTCGGTTTCCTTATTTATAAAATGAAGGGTTTGGACCAAGTCACCTCTAAAATCCCTTCCAGCTCTGAAATTCATTGACTCTCTGACCTACTGTGGGCATTTAATAAATAACAAGCACACTTCCAGAGAACCTAAAGAATGGCTCGCATAGGCTGGGCGCAGTGGCTCACGCCTGTAATCCCAACACTTTGGGAGGCTGAGGCAGGCGGATCACGATGTCAGGAGTTCAAGACCAGCCTGGCCAATATGGTGAAACCCCATCTCTACTAAAAATACAAAAATTAGCAGGGCGTGGTGGCTCATGCCTGTAGTCCCAGCTACTTGGGAGGCTGAGGCAGAAGAATCACTTGGACCCAGGAGGTGGGGGTTGCAGTGAGCTCAGATTGCGCCACCGCACTCCAGCCTGGGCAACAGAAGGAGACTCTGCCTCAAAAAAAAAAAAAAAGAAAAGAAAAAAAAGAATGATTTGCGCTTGGACACCTCTGTTAACAAACATTTACTTGGCATTTCACCCGGTATGTGGCTGTGGTTAAGGGACAAATAAGAGATTGCTCTTTTGGGTCCTGCAGAGGCCTCCAGACATAAAGAGGAGGCTTCCGCACTTGATTGTCCCCACTGCGTGAGGGTTCATGTCTTTATACCATCTCTAGAAGGTGAAACTCTGCCAGCATGAAGAACCAAAGGTGAGGCCGGGCGCAGTGGCTCACACCTGTAATCCCAGCACTTTGGGAGGCCGAGGCAGGTGGATCACCTGAGGTCAGGAGTTTGAGACCAACCTGGCCAGTATAGTGAAACCCCATCTCTACTAAAAATACAAAAATCAGCTGGGCGTGGTGGCAGGCACCTGTAATCCCTGTTACTCAGGAGGCTGAGGCAGGAGAATTGCTTGAACCCGGGAGGCGGAGGTTGCAGTGAGCCGAGATCACGCCATTGCACTCCAGCCTGGGTGGAAAAAAAAAAAAAGGAAAGAAAATAAGAACCAAAGTCACAGGGGAGTGAAAGTGGCATTCATGAAAAAGGAAGTTCATCTGCTTTTACAGAAATAAAATGGTATAGGCCTTTAGAGTAAGGGAGATAGAGAATTTTCAAAAAAAAATTAAATTAAGTCAGTGTTTCATTTGAATACTTTCCAAGTCAAAATCAACCTATTTAAAATATGAATGATATTGTGTGTAATTTCATTTCACCACAAAATTATTGTGCTTGGTGTATTTTTCCCCTAAAATTCATCATTGTTGAATTTTATTATTGTGCTTGATATATTTTCCCTTTAAAATTTACTGTTGTTGGCCAGGCCCAGTGGCTCATGCCTATAATTGCAGCAGTTTGGGAGGCCGAGGTAGGAGAATCATTTGAGCCCAGGAGTTCAAGACTAGCCTGGGCAAAATAGTGAGACCCTGTCTCTAAAAACACAGTCATCATTATTAATTACAAACTGCTGATTAATTTTTGTTCTAAATTGTTTGCACTTTTAACACAAATGAAGTTCTAAGTTTCTGATAGATGGTGTCTTTTAGGCTTTGCCAGTTTATGAGGAATGGCACCAAGTCAAGAATAAACCATTGGCTGGGCACGTTGGCCCAGGCCTGTAATCCCAGCACTTTGGGAAGCCGAGGCAAGAGGATTGCTTGAGCCCAAGATTTTGAGGCCAGCCTGAGCAACATGGTGAAACCTCATCTCTACAAAAATACCAGAAAATTAGCTGGATATGGTGGTGCATACCTGTGGTCCCAGCTACTGAGGAGACTGAGGCAGGAAGATCGCTTCAGCCCGGGAGGTCAAGGTTGCAGTGATCCATGATCATGCCACCGCACTCCAGCCTGAGCATCAGAGCAAGACCCAGTCTAAAAAAAAAGGAAAAGAATAAACCATCAACACTATAAAAAATATTGTATATTCCTTACGTTTCTAAAGATACAAGAAGTACCCACCCATGCACACTAAAAACCAAGTAAAAAGTAAGAAGAAAGGAAAAATAAAGTACCCATCCATTTTCAGAAACAGACTGAAAAAAAAGAGAGGAAAACGCCTCACCAAATACAAGTTTTGCCATACACAAGTAACTTTCTCATATCCCTTATTTTTCTAAACTATCCCAGAAGAGTCCCTATACTATTGCTTTATTTTAATCATGTCAGAGGACCTTGACATACTGAACCCTTCTCTTGGGACATGTCTTTACCTTTCTTTTCTTTTTTCTTTTTTGAGACAGAGTCTTGCTCTGTCCACTAGGCTGGAGTGCAGTGGCGCGATCTCGGCTCACTGCAAGCTCCGCCTCCCGGGTTCATGTCATTCTCCTGCCTCAGCCTTCTCAGTAGCTGGGACTACAGGCGCCCACCACCACGCCCGGCTAATTTTTTGTATTTTTAGTAGAGACAGGGTTTCACCGTGTTAGCCAGGATGGTCTCGATCTCCTGACCTCGTGATCCGCCCGCCTCCGGCTCCCAAAGTGCTGGGATTACAGGCGTGAGCCACCGCGCCCGGCCACATGTCTTTACCTTTCTAAAGGCCAAACTGTTTCATGCTTCCTCATAAGTGTGGACAGACAGAAGCAGATTCCTGCACATATTTTACAGGGTGGAAGTGAAGGGGTCGGAGAGCGAGCCCTTCGACGGACCTGCCATCCATCTTGGGGGGAAAGGGATGTGCTTCGCAGGATCCCAGACGCCGCGAGTGAACAAAATGCCTCAAAGTCTTTCGTGTTCTACAAAAATTTAACTACCTCCTGTACAGCAATGGCCAAGTGTGCTTTGTAATTCCAACAAATTCAGAAGCATCCGATTTTATGCTCATGCCTTGAATCCAAGAGTTTTGCAGCACTCTGACTACTTCCTGCTTCTTAATAAGCATTTTCATTTGCTTCTTTCTATTGCTTTCAAGTGGAAATGAACCTGAAGTCTTTAAAAAAAAAAAAAAAAAGTTGGACAGGGTGCAGTGGTTCATGCCTGTAATCCCAGTGCTTTGGGAGGCTGAGGCAGGAGGATTGCTTGAGCTCAGGGGTTCCAGACCAGCATGGGCAAAATAGCTAGACCGTGTCTCTAAAAAAAAAAAACCAAAACAAAAAGCCAGGTGTGGTGGCACAAGCCTGTAGTCCCAGCTACTCAGGAGGCTGAGATGGGAGGATTGCTGGAGCCCAGGAAGTCAAGGCTGCATTAAGCCAAGATTGTGCCATCGCACTCCAACCTCGGTGACAGAATGAGTTCTTGTCTCAAAAAACAAAAAACTAAATAGATAGATAAAAATAAAGTAAAAATAAAGTTGTATTTCTCAAGGTCATTGTCTGAGGGATAGCTGGCAAATGGGCACTTGGTTTTTTAGACAAGGTTTCTGTAAGGTTAAAAAAAGGCCTGGAAGTCCCTTCTATTCTTTTAGGCTGTAGCTCTAATTTTCTTTTAATGAAGACAATCCAAAATAGGGTAAATTTATTTTTAAAATACATAGTTTTAACAAGTGAAGACTTAATGTATATGCACACCAAAATACAATGCAGTATAATAAGGCTAGGTAATTCCAGAATTTATTAAAAGGTTAATTCATATTACATGACTACTGGTGGGCTTGTTATGGGACTCAAGCCAAAATTGCACAAGGATCATTTTACTTTAATCTTGTCAGGCATCTCTGTATGTTTAACTTCATCTGAAGATAAAGGTGAAGCTCTTAAACATAAATTTGAGGTCCCAACCCAAACCTCCTGATACGGTTTTGCTATGTCCCCACTCAAATCTCTTCTTGAATTGTAGCTCCCATAATCCCCATATGTCGTGGGAGGGACCTGGTGGGAGGTAATTGAATCATGGGGACAGGTTTTTCCTGTGCTGTTCTCATGATAGTGAATAAGTCTCACAAGATCCGATGGTTTTATAAAGGGCTGCTCTCCTGCACATGCTGTCTTATCTGCCACCATGGAAGACATGCTTTTGCTTCTCCTTTGCCTTCTGCCATGTTTACGAGGCCTCCCCAGACATGTGAGTCCATCAAACCTCTTTTTCTTTATAAATTACCCAGTCTTGGGTATTTCTTCATAGCAGTATGAAAATGGACTAATATAGCTCCCCTCCTGCTTCCCTTAGGGTTATGGCATAAAACTGGCTTTAAAGTCTTCAGGGTCACTGGCAGACAACATCCTCATCTGGTATGGTGATCCTTAAAACTAAGGAACTAAAGATAGTCATCCATTCCTGTCTTCTTAAATAGCCTCTTCATTTTTCAGAAAACCATAAAGGGCTGGGCACAGTGGCTCATACTTGTAATCCCAGCACTTTAGGAGGTCAAGGCAAGAGGATCACTTGGGCCCAGGACTTTGAGACCAGCTTGGGCAACACAGCAAGACCTCATCTTTAGAAAAAAGAAAAAAAAGAAAACCCTAAAGATAGGATCGCACTTGCTCTATGAATTTAGAGTTTTAAATGGCATCGTTTTATGCTACGCATTCTTTTCTTTTGAAGACAGCAGCTTTCCCGTGAATGGCTTTTTATATTCCTTATCCCGTTCTTGGATCTCCTGCAGCTCTGGAGAGCACCCAACTTCATGATGTCACAAGTGAGCAAGTTTGAACCATGAAAAGAGAAAAGCGCATCTCGTTGTGGTAATCTGTAATTGCTTATCCTGTATGGCCTTTCCTACTGCGTCCCTGTTTCCTACAGAGTCAGCAAACCAGAGTCACCTCTCCCAGTCTTTTGTGGGGCCTCCCACATTGATAACTGGTACCTGCAATCTTTCGTTGTCTTCTGCTCTCTGTGAAATAAGCCAACCAAAAACTCATTGGGGTGTTGGTACCATATAAACCATGACCCCTCTGTCTATTAATCTGCAAAGATTTTGAAAAATAAAAGCCCACTTATTGCTACTTGAGCAGATTCCCTTCCCTAATCATACTTGGTTCTAAGGGACACTTTGCTCAGAGCATGTCTGCAGGACAAACACTATGCTGATCTTATTAAAACCCTTCCTGTCAGGATGCATTTTTAGTTGTTGACTGTAAGTGTTCCAGAAAACACAGAGTATTCTACTCATTACTCTCTCCCCTCCCCCTGGATCAGCAATGAAGCTGGTAGTGTTTTCCTATTTCACAGCTTCAAATACTTGATTTCTTGAGGCTAATGATTAGATGCTCTTTGCAATGAAGCTTTAAAAAAAAAAAAAGCAAAGAAGCAGCAGCTTGAGTTCTAGATCAAGTACACTTGGAAGAAGTAAATGGGTGGACGTAAGATGTTATTCACCATAAGAATCTTATAGTAACTTTTACATTTTCTATTTCTTTCTTTCCTTCCTTCTTTCTTTTTTTTTTTTTTTTTTTTTTTGTAGGGTCTCTGTTGCCCAGGCTGGAGGGCAGTGGCACAATCATGGCTCACTGCAGCCTCAACCTCCTAGGTTCAAGCAATCCTCCAGCCTCGGACTTCCAAAGAGCTGGGGTTAAAAAGTCCTGAGCCACTGCGTCAGGCCTAGTAACATTTAAATTTTCCATTTTGTCGAAGATACAGCTGAAAATCTTTACAAATATCTGATTTTAAATTGTATTTATTATTTAAAAAATATTCCAACACAAAACATATCTTTTTGTTTTGTTTTGCTTTACTTTGGGGAAGAGGTCTTCAGAGGAAAATGTAGGAAACAATCATCAATGTCTCCCTGCCCTATTCTCAGGTCTTCACACTCAGTGCTCTGCTGTTGCCTTCATGTGAATACCACCAAGTAGCCACTGTAGTGAGAAGAGCACAAACAAAAGGTCAGGGCTATGTTCAAGTTCAGACTCCAGCAATTATTGGCAGTGAGACCCAAAGCAAATTGCTTGACAACTTTCTGCTTTCATTTACTCCTAGAGTTTATATGAGAATGAAAAAAGAGAAAATACTTGGTTTTACTGGAATAAATTTATAGTAGACAGTAAGGGCTAGTCCCTGTCCCTTGCAGATGGTGATGGCTCTGAGAGGCTGTGAGAGCTTCTTAGGGATCTCGGGCTTGATGTATCATCTTAGGGAGAGGATGTAAGCACTACCATGAGCAGGTGCCTTTGGCATGTTGACATGGGCAGTGTGGAGCCTTTATCAGTGCTTACCTACACTCACCTCCAGGCTCCACCGCCTGGCTCTCAACTGCCATTCACTTGCAGCCACCTTAGTGGCAATCACTTGCCATTTCTTCGCCTCTCCTTCTCCCAGGATAATGAGGCATCAAAAAGCAGGCGTGGTTGATGCCACCATAGATAGACAAGAACCCTTAGCCCCTGTAAGACAGACACCAAAATTCAAGTTACCATGAAGTCTTTAGAACGAGACCACACCTTTGGCTTTTGATTCTTTGTTTTTGAAGTTTTTTTGTTATTGTTTTTGTTTTGTTTTGTTTCGTTGAGACAGAATCTCCCTCTGTCACCCAGGCTGGAGTGCAATGGTGCAATCATAGCTCACTGCAGACTTGAACTTCTGGGCTCAAGTGAACCTCCCACCTCAGCCTCCCAAATAGCTAGGACTACAGGCTCACACCACCACCCTCAGCTTGTTTACTTATTTATTTAGTCTGTATGGTAAAGACAGGCTTTGAGGAGTATTTTCATGGGGAATAACCAAAGTTTTCCTTACGGATCGAGTAAAATTTCACATGGCCTTTTTGTGTTTTCCACTGCTAACTTTCACGAGAACGGACTTGGCTTTGGCACTATTTGGAACCCACTGCACTGAGCACAGTCTAGGTTCATCCAGCACTTAGAAGGGTTGTCTCTGAGGCGCTTCTCTTGGAAGTGCATCCTTCTGATGTTGAGGACTGTGAAGATTAAATGGGAGAGTGATACCAGTGGGAGGAGACCTAAGATCTCCCCAGACTTTCAGGGATACTTACAGTCATTGAAAATAGAAATAAATTGAGATTCCTTGGCCTGGGTTCACTCTTGAAAGCTTCTCCTTCTCCCTGCCCTGTGGTCCTCCTTCCAGTTCTCCAGCCTCCTCAGAGTTGGGGATTTGTGGGTTCCCCCTATCCTTGCTTTGGCTTTTTCTACCAATTCATTTCCTTTATATTTTTTCCCTCGCTATATCTTCCTTGTTTCTTCTCACTGCCTTTTCATGTCTCCTTTTCTGCCCCTGGCATTATTTTTTGCCTTCTAATTTCCCATGTCTAATCTCTTCCATAAAAGGAATAAGTTTCCTCCTTGCTGACCAAGACTGTCTATTTTTTCTTCTCTGTGGGCTTGTGCTGAAGCTCTGCTCAAAATTGCCAGGGTACACTGGGCCCTGATAAAACCATGGAAAGCAGAGAACCCACCCCAAAAATAAACAGTCACTTCCTTCTTAGAAGGGCCATTAGTGAGTAGTAACAACTAACACTTCTTTTGTCAAAAGCTGTGGAAAGCAAACTATTTGTAGACCAAATGAGCTCAATGAAATCGTTCTCCTGTGTTCAATCAACAAATCTTTCTTGAGCCTCACATGGCCTGGCAGTTAGAAAGATGATTAATTCAAGAAACCAAGACCGGCTTGGTGTGTGTCCTTGGGAAGGCGCATGAGTCAACAAGCAATAAAAAGGCCCATCAGATGGCCTCCCTTCCCCCGCGCTTCCTACCCCTCCCCTGCACTGTTTTTCTCCCTATCGCCCCTCACCCTCCGAAAGGCCCTATATTTTCTCACCAGTCTTTTAACTAGAATCCAAGTTCCATGAGGGAGGGCTCTTCATGTATTGATCATAGCTGAATCCCTAGTACCTGAACATTGCCTGTCACATGAGGGCTCAGACAATGAAATGCAACGTGATGAGTGCAGTATCAGAAACATGGACCAAGTGCAATGGAATTACAAGAATCCTTGTGAAACTAAGGAGTCATCGTGTGCATATGTGCGTGTGTGTGCGTGTGTGTGTGTGTGTAAAAGTCAGAGGCAAAGGGACGTTTGATGCTTTTAGGTTGAAGTAGATAAAATAGCAGAGTTCAAAAAGGGCTTGGTCATTTGGTGGTGGTGGGGCGATGGAGGGACAATCTGACGCTTTCCACCCGTAAAGCTTATTAAAGTGCTCATTCCTTCAGTGAGTTATATTATATGGAAAGGGAGAAAATCTGGAATATTCTCAGTACCTCCTTAGAACATGAAAGGAATCCTCTATCCTAGTGGCCAGAGACAGGCAGTAGGTGCTGAAGAACTCAGGTGTGGGGAGTTGGTTCCGGGTTTTTTTCCTGGCTCTGCTGTGACATGACCTTATCTCTCTGAAGAGTGAACCCTCCCCACTCCCCACCACCCTTCCTTGGAGGTCTGTAATAATACAGACCTTGTAGAGGTGTCCAAGAATTAATGAGAAAATAAATGTAGAATGTTTAACATAGCGCCTGCCTCTTAAGCCTGCAAAACAAAAAGTAGCTATTGTGTTTTGTTTTGTTTTGTTTTTAGACGGAGTCTCACTGTTGTCAGCCGGGCTAGAGTGCAGTGGCATGATCTCAGCTCACTGCAACCTCCACCTCCTGGATTCCAGCAATTCTCCTGCCTCAGCCTCCCGAGTAGCTGAGATTACAGGCGCCCGCCACCACGTACGGCTAATTTTTGTATTTTCAGTAGAGACGGGTTTTCACTGTGTTAGCCAGGGTGGTCTCGAACTCCTGACCTCAAGTGATCCACCCACTTTGGCCTCCCAAAGTGCTGGGATTACAGGCGTGAGCCACCGTGCCCGGCCATGGTAGCTATTCTTAAAGTCAGGTCACAACAGCAAAAAACAGAGCTCATACCCTTACACGTCCATATTGCTGAGGGTGGGGATACCACACCACTAAGAGTATATATGTAGTTTCAGGTACTGCCCAAACCAGTTTTTCCCTAGCTTTTTATTCCTATACAAAGTGGCACTGCATTGAACACAAATTAGGTGCCAAGAAATATGACTATTCCAAGCTTTCCTAAGCCTGCTAGGGAGCTGGGCAGAAGGAGAACTCATTTGCCTCTCCTCTTCCTCCTGCTACCCAGGAGCCATGATGATTTTCTTCCGCTAGAATGTGGTTACCTGGGTGACTGACTCGTTAGCCTGTTCTCCCTCTTCTCCATACTCACTCCTTTCTCACCCCCCATTACTAAGGCTGAAAAAGCTTTTTGCGGAACAACTTAATCTACAATCTTACAAGCTGCTCTAGCCATCTACTTAAAGCATTTTCTTCTTTTCTGAGTGCATACAGACATATTTTTAAATATATGAAGAGAATACTTTTCTCTAGGGCAGAGGAAGGGAATAAAAAGGCACAAAATAAAAGGGAAAGAAGGAAGGAGCTAGGAATTAGAGAAGTCAGCAGGATTCACTGGGCCTTGCTGAACTTCCTGGGGGTTGAGTTTCTAGGGACTGGGGTGCTTTGTCAACATGGGGATTGACCTCTGAAAGAAATGGGTTCCAGGCCGGGTGAGGTGGTTCTCACCTGTAATCCCAACACTTTGGGAGGCCAAGGCGGGCAGATCATGAAGTCAAGAGATCAAGTCCATCCTGGCCAACATGGTGAAACCCTGTCTCTACTAAAAATACAAAAGTTAGCTGGGCATGGTGGTGTGCACCTGTAGTCTCAGCTACTCTGGAGGCTGAGGCAGAGAATCGCTTGAATGCAGGAGGTGGAGGTTGCAGTGAGCCGAGATTGAGCCACTGCACTGCAGACTGGCGACAGAGTGAGACTCTGTCTCAAAAAAAAAAAAAAGAAAAGAAAAGAATGGAAATGTGTTCCAAACTGGCACGGTGGCTCATGCCTATAATCCCAGCACTTTGGAAGGCCAAGATGGGAGGATCATTTGAGCTCGGGAGTTCGAGACCAGCCTGGGCAACGTGGTGAAACCCTGTCTCTACAAAAAATACAAAAAATTAGCCGGGCATGGTGGCAGGTGCCCGTGGTCCCAGCTACTTGGGAGGCTGAGGCAGGGGGATCGCTTGAGCCTGGAGGTTGAGGCTGCAGTGAGCTGTGATAGCATCACTGCACTCCAGCCTCCTGGGCGACAAAGTGAAACCCTGTCTTAAAAAAAGAAAGAAAGAGAGAGAGAGAGACAGAGAAGAGAGGGAAGGGAGAAAAAAGAAAGAGTTTCCAAGGCCAGATGTAGCGTCTGGGTCATTAGTGATTAGTGTCCTTGCTTGGCTGACTTGAGCATTATATGAAATTTTGTACATATGTAACAAACCTGCATGTTGTGCACATGTACCCTAGAACTTAAAGTATAATTTAAAAAAAAATTTAAAAAATAAAGAAAAGAAAATTTGGACCCTTAGGGCAAACCTGGGACTCTACCCAGGTACTTTGTGTTTGTTTCACTTGAGTCCTTGACATCCTCCTGTATCAACCTTGACCTGGTTGTTTCTGATTTCAATAAGAATTACATATGTGCCTTGCCACTTGGGTTTAGGAATTTTAACATATGGGATACAGCCATAATCAACCCAGATCAAGATACCGAACAATTTTAATTCCCCAGAAAGTCTCCTTCTAGCCCTCCCAAGTCAAAACACTCTACCCCCACACCAGGAAACTACTGTTCTGACATTTGTCACCATCAGTTAGATTTGCCTACCCTTGAACGCTGTTTAAATAGAATTACACAGTAGGTGCTCACTCGTGCCTGGCTGTTGCACTCAATATTATGTCTGTGAGATTCATGAAAGTTGCTGCGTAGGGCAGTAGTATGGGTTGTAAAAATTACTGTGTAATATTCCATTATGTGAAAATGCATCACAATTTATTCTCAGTTGTTGACATTTGGGTTGTTTTCAGTTTGGGACTATGATGAGTAAAGCTGCTTTGAACATGTATCCAAATGTCTTTAGGTGAACTTATGCATTCATTTCTCTTGGGATAAGAGGAATTCCTCAATCATAAAAGAGGCATGCCTTCAGCTTGTAGTGGAAACTACTGGACACTTTTTTAAAGTGTTTCTACCATTTTATATTCATATCACTACTTCGTACTACTTTCTGCCTTCAGTGGGTAAGACATAACTTATAGGTATGAAACAAAACACCTTCTTTTGGTCAGCCTACATTCTCAGCCCTCATGTACACATCAAGGTTCTACTAGTTACTTTTTTCTTTTTGAGAAAAAGTCTTGCTCTGCCACTCAGGCTGGAGTGCAGTGGTACAATCACAGCTCACTCCAGCCTCAACCTCCCAGACTCAAGTGATCCTCCCACCTCAGCCTCCCAACGCTGGGACTACAAGCATATGCCACCATGCCCAGCTAATTTTTTAATTTTTTGTAGAGGTGAGGTCTCACTATGTTGCCCAGGCTGGTCTCAACTTCTTGAGCTCAAGTGGTCCTCCCAACTCAGCCTTCCAAAGTGCTGGGATTACAGGTGTGAGCCACTGTACCTGGCCTCCACCAATGACTATTCATAATATTTTGTAGGTGTTGGTCCCTCTCCTTGGAACACTCTATCACTGGGTATTTCCAGGGCCAGTTCCTTGTCATTCAGGTCTCAGTGAGGCCTTCCCTGACCACCCCATCTACATCTGCACTCCTGCCTCCTTAGCCCATTGCTCTCTATTGCACCATTCTGCTTTATTTATTTCCTTTCCAGCACTTACCCCGTTCATTCATTAGTTTATCAACTGCTTATCTCTCCTCACCAGGAATGAAGCCTGGTCCATGGCCCTGGACCAGAGCCTGGACCATAGTCCTGCAATGTCTAGGCACTGTGGTAGCCAGCTTGAAATATACTGTCCAGTGATTGTCACTTTCTGGTATTCATACCCTTGTGCAGTCCCCTCCCACATGGAATAGAGCTGTTCTGTAAAACCAGTAAAATGTTGCAGACATGACAGTGTGTAACAGTCAAGATTAGGTAATAAAATATGTGGCTTCAGCTCTGCTCTCTGTAGGATCACCTGCTGTGAGAGGAGCCATGTGGTAAGGACATTCAAGCAGGCTTGGAAAGCTCCGTGTGGCAAGGAACGGAGGCCTTTGGCCAGCAGCCTGCATCCATTCTCCAGCCCTGTGGGTAAGCGCCCAGGAAGCAGGCTCTATCCCCAGCCCAGCCTTCAGATGACTGCATCTTGGCCGGCATTTGGACTGCAACTTCATGGGAGACCCTGAATGAAAACACCCAGCCAAATCTCTTCCGAATTCCTGACCCACAGAAACTGTGAAAAAGCTCCTGGTTTTTGTGGTTTTAAATTGCTAAGTTCTGAAGTAATTTGTACTCAGTAATATTTTTTAAATACTCAGCACTCAGTAAATATTTATTGAACAAATGAATGAATAAATGATTGAGTGAATTAGACTAAAAGCAACAGAAGGCATGGCCTCACACCCTCTATTTATTTATTTATTTATTTATTTATTTATTTATTTATTTACAGACAGGGTCTTTCTCTGTTGACCAGGCTGGAGTGGTGCAGTAGTACGATCATAGCTCACTGCAGCCTCAAACTCCTGGATTTAAGCAATCCTGCGGTGTCAGCCTCCTGAGTAGCTGGGACTACAGGTGCTCACCACTGTGCCCAGCTAATTTTTTATTTTTTGTAGAGAAGGAGCCTTGCTATGTTGCCCAGGCTGGTCTTGAGCTCCTGGGCTCAAGTGATCCTCCTGTCTCAGCCTTCCAACATGCTGGGATTACAGGCATGAGTCACCACGCCTGGCTGACACCCTCTGTTTTAACCTGATAGGATGCATGTGCCACAGTCCTCTCCTCTGTTCTGTAAGTTTTAGATCCTAGAGCAATATTTCCCTACCTCAGCACTATTTTTCTTTGAGGTCACATAATATTTTGTGGGGGAGGGTGGGTGGCCCTGTTCATTGTAGGAGGATGTTTAGCAGTATCCCTGGTCTCTACCCACTAGCTGCCAGAAGCAACCCCTTCCTCCAACAAAGCTGTCACAACCAAAAATGTCACCAAATTTGCCAAATGTCCCCTGGGGTACAATATTGCCCCCACTTAAGAGCTACTGCTCTAAGGTTGTCACTGAAAAGAGAGTAGAAGTACTCACAATACTAGCTGGGTCCAGAGATGCTAAAAAATGATACAATGTTTTCAAAATATTTGGCTTACAAAAATCCAATCAACATGTACATTATTTTTTCAAAAAAGTTCTTAGTTAAGCAAAATATATTTATACATAAAATAATCCTTTTTTTTTTTTTTTTTTTTGAGATAGAGTCTCACTCTGTCACCCAGGCTGGAGTGCAGTGGCACAATATCGGCTCACCACAACCTCCGCCTCCCAGGTTCAAGCGATTCTCCTGCCTCACCCTACCGAGTAGCTGGGATTACAGGCGCCCGCCACCACACCCAGCTAATTTTTGTATATTTAGTAGAGACGGGGTTTCACCATTTTAGCCAAGCTGGTCTTGAACTCCCGATCTTGTGATCCACCCGCCCTGGCACCCTAAACTTCTGGGATTACAGGCATGAGCCACCGCGCCCAGCCAAAATAATCCTTTCTTAAAAGTAAATGGTCCAATTAATATAGATTGTTGCTAGGTATGAAAAAAGATGGCACCATGACCAACTCACGTTTAACCTCTTATTAAATACAACACTGAGAAGGTGATTTCTCCCTTGAGTCTTTCTTTGGAAAAGGAACAGAAGTTACCCTGACAGTAGATCAGTTAAAGAAACAAGTCTTCCTAGAATATGCCTTTACATTTCCTGTTCCCTCTGGCCCAAAAGCTTTCTCAAGAGAGTCATATGGTTTCTACTTTGTTCAGGAAACCTCTTGGGCTCAAATAATCCTCCCAGCCCAGCCTCTCAAGTAGCTAGGACTACAGGCACATGCCACCACATCCAGCTAAAAACTAAACATACTCTTATACAATCCGGCAATCACGCTCCTTAGTATTTACCAAAAGAGTTGAACATTTATGTTTACACAACAACCCGTACACAGATGCCTCCCTCTGTTGCCCAGGCTGGTATAGAACTCCTGGGCTTCAGCAATTCTCCCACCTTGTCCTCCCAAAGTGCTTGGATTACAGGCATGAGCCAGCATGCCCCACTTGACAAATATTTATTAAGCACCTACCTAGCACTAGGCACCATTCCCAGGTGCAAGGATACAGGAGACAATAAAAAAAAATGTCTTCCCTAAAGAGAAATACACGTTTAAGTTTCTTCCACTTCTCTTCATGGCTGATAGCTCATTTCTCTTTAATACTGTATAATATTCCATTGTCTCAATGGACCACAGTTTATCTATCAATCAATTTCACCTATCAAAGGACATCTTGGTCCTTTAGTTTTGTCAGGGTTCTGGACTTTGGCCATTCTAATAGGTATATAGTGAGATCTCATTGTTATTTTAATTGGCATTTCCCTGATGACACATGATGTGGAGTATCCTTTCATAATGCTTATTTGCCATCTGTATATCTTCTTTGGTGAAGTTTCTGTTAAGGTCTTTAGTCCATTTGATAATCAGGTTTTTTTTTGTTTTGTTTTGTTTTGTTTTTTTGACAGAGTCTCACTCTTTTTGCCCAAGCTGGAGTGCAGTGGCATGATCTTAGCTCACTGTAACCTCTGCCTTCCGGGTTCAAGCGATTCTCCTGCCTCAGCCTCCTGAGTAGAGTAGCTGGGATTACAGGCGCCCTCCACCATGCTCGGCTAATTTTTGTATTTTTAGTAGAGACAGGGTTTCGCCATGTTGGTCAGGCTGGTCTTGAACTCCCGACCTCAGGTGATCCACCTGCTTCGGCCTCCCAAAGTGCTGGGATTACAGGCATGAGCCACTGCACCCTGCCAGTTGTTTGTTTTTTTATTGTTGAGCTTTAAGAGTACATTTTGGATAACAGTTCTTTATCAGATAATGTCTTTTGCAACTTTTTTCCAAGTCTGTGGCTTTTTATTCTCTTAACAGTGCTTTTCACAGGGCAGAGATTTTTAATAACATCCAGCTTATCAATTTTTTCTTCATGGATCATGCCTTTGATGTCATATCCAAAAGGTCATTGCCAAACCCAAGGAAGAAAGACATGGCCAGTTCCCTCCTTCCCCCAAATGGATTTTAGATTTAGAGGAAATTTCAATTTCCTCCTTTCTTATCTTCTAGGAGTTTTATACTATTTTAGTTTACATTTAGGTGTGTGATTCACTTTGAACTAATTTTTGTAAAAGGTATAAAGTCTGTGTCTAGATTCTTTTTTTTTTTTTTTTTGCACATGGATGCCCAGTTGTTCCAACACTCTTATTGAAAAGACTCTTTTCTCCACTGTATTGTCTTTGCTCCTTTGTTAAAAATCAGTTGACTTGCCAGGTGCAGTGGCTCAAGCCTGTAATCCCAGCACTTTGGGAGGCCAAAGCAGGCAGATCACTTGAGGTCAGGATTTCAAGACCAGCTGGTCAACATGGCATAAACCTAGTCTCTACTAAAAGTACAAAAATTAGCCTTGCATGGTAGTGTGCACCTGTAACCTCAGCTATTCAGGAGGCTGAGGCAGGAAAATCGCTTGAACCCAGGAGGCAGAGTTTGCAGTGAGCCAAGATTGCACCATTGCATTCCAGCCTAGGCGACAGAGTGAGACTTCATCTCAAAAAAAAAAAAAAAAAAAAAAAAATCAAGTGACTGTTTTTATGTGGGTCTGTTTCTGAAAGGGAGACTTTTAACTGCATATTGTATTATAGCTTTTGAATTTTGAATTATGTGAAAATAATAGCTACTTAAAACATTTAAAAATTGGCCAGGTAAACCAGGTGTGGTGGTTCACACCTGTAATCCCAGCACTTAGGGAGGCTGAAGTGGGCAGATCACCTCAGGTCGGGAGTTCAAGACCAGCCTGACCAACATGGAGAAACCCTGTCTCTACTAAAAATACAAAATTAGCCGGGCATAGTGGCGCATGCCTGTAATCCTAGCTAATCTGGAGGCTGAGGCAGGAGAATCACTTGAACCCTGGAGGCAGAGGTTGCGGTGAGCCGAGATCGTGCCATTGCACTCCAGCCTGGGCAACAAGAGCGAAACTCCGTTTTGAAAAATAAATAAATAAATAAATAAATAAATATAAAAATTGGCTCACGCCAGCACTTTGGAAGGCTGAAGTGGGAGGATTGCTTGGGTCTAGGAGTTTGAGACAAATCTGGACAATGTAGTGAGACCCCCATCTCTACAAAAAATAAAAAGTTAGCTGGGCATGGTGACTTCCACCTGTAGTCCCAGTTGCTCAGGAGACTGAGGTGAGAGGATCACTTGAGCCTGGGAGCTTGAGGCTGCAGTGAGCCATGATCTTGCCACTACACTCAGCCAGGGGAACAGATTGAGACCCTGAGAAAGAAAGAAAAGAAAGAAAGGAAGAAAGACATGGCCAGTTCCCTCCTTCCCCCAAATGGGGATGTATAATGTCTGCTCCACTGTTACTTTACAGAAGTATCATACTCAAAAGTCATGTTCACTACATCTTATTTATCCTTAGTGTAAAATTGAGTTCTGTTGTTATTTGTGCAAAGTAAAGTGACAGATTGTTTTTGATGATCGTTCCTTATTTTGAGAGCCTTTTGGCTTCTTTTAAGCTGTATTTCAGTGTTTCTTCATTTTTTTCATGTATTTTCAGCCATGTTTACGCAAAAAAAGTAAAGCTATCACGATGTGTAACCTATAATTATAAATAACAATTATTTCAGGACATATGTCTACTTAACTTGATAGCTAGCTTTTGAGAAAATGAAGTATAAATTTAAGTATTGTAAATCACAGAGTTTAAATGCATCATGGAGACATTCTGAGATGACCCTGTGGTGAATAGTTTTAATTTTTATTTTATTGTATTTATTTATGTTTTTTGAGACAGGGTCTCACTCCATCACCCAGGCTGGAGTGCAGTGGTGCAATCACAGGTCACTGCAGCCTCGACCTCCCAGGCTCAGGTGATCTTCCCACCGCAGTGCCCCCCGGTAGCTGGGACTACAGGCATGCACCACCACGCCTAGATAATTTTTTGTATTTTTCATAGAGATGTTGTTTTATCACGTTGCCCAGGCTGGTCTTGAACTCCTGGGCTCAAGCGATCTACCCACCTTGCCCTCTTAAAGTGCTGAGATTACAGGCATAAGCCATCGAACCTGGCCAATAGTTTTATTTTTTAAAAATTAAAAAGAATCCTCTGCAAAGCAAGTAATTATCCCTTATTCTATCCTGTCTTATCCTTATCCTATCCAAGCTACATTCAAGTGTCACATCTGGTTTCTTGAGTGACATGATTAAAAATAAGAAGTCATAATTAACAGTAAAGGGCAGGCTGAATCACAAAGGTCCTAAAGTACACCTACCTTCTCACTACATTTGAACTGTGTTGGGCAGGATACATGCAATGGCAATGGGAGTGGAGACAGGGAGGAAACTGGATGAACAAATGAATGAATGAGTGAAAGAACAGATAGTAGGACTATTTTATGGCAAAGCAAAAGTAGAAATTCACTTCACAAATCACTCCATCTTTTTGGAACTGAGTTCAAAGGGAACAAAATGATGCAGAAAAACATATAGACAATAATCACTTCAGGCTACTTTGGGTAGCCTGACAGTTTTTTGGAAGACCATGAAAGTGAAGCAGACAGATCAGCCTGGCATTCAAAAATGAGAGATGTGGTTGGGCGCAGTGGCTTACACCCAGCAATTTGGGAGGCTGAGGCAGACGAATCACCTGAGGTCAGGAGTTTGAGACCAGCTTGGCCAACATGGTGAAACTCCGTCTCTACTAAAAATACAAAAATTTGCCAGGCATGGTGGTGGGCGCCTGTAATCCCAGCTACTCAGGAGGTTGAGGCACGAGAATCACTTGAACCCGGGAGGCAGAGGTTGCAGTGAGTCGAGATTGCGCCATTGCACTCCAGCCTGGGCGACAAGAGTGAGTCTCTATCTCAAAAAGAAAGAGAGAAAGAAAGAAAGAAAGAAAGAAAGAAAGAAAGAAAGAAAGAAAGAAAGAAAGAAAGAAAGAAAGAAAGAAAGAAAGAAAGAAGGAAGGAGAGAGAGAGAGAGAGAGAGAGACAGAGAGAGAGAGATGTCACAGCTCCTGCTGTGGGAAAAATAATCACAGAGGTGCAGAGGCAAGCTGGACATGTTCAAAGTTTATACAAGTTGGCCAAAACTGAGACTCAAGGGACAGTTCTTAGAGGTTCAGGGTCAATCCTCATCTTTTACCCACTTTTATTATACAAAAACACAATAATCATCAGCATTATCACTTTCAAATTCAGAGAATACTCTCCTTAAGGAAGCAATATGCCCAGATCACCTATGATTACTGGAGTTTGCTGCAAGGGTATATCAGGCAGCAAAGGATATGTTGCCTCTTCAAGTAACAACAGGGCTTCTAGGTCTCACTGCTGTCTAGACAGCTCAGTGCAGCAGGAGAGAATGAGAACAACAGCTCAGTGTTCTTTAGGACACAGCCTGGGCACGTGCTTCAATCTCTCCTTGTTCACTTACCACTTGAGTCTTCCAAAAAGAGTATTGAGTTGGTTTGTCCCCATTCAAAATGGGACAGTTTCACATCAAGCCACCTCCAGCCTCTTTGCTGCCTTTGCCTGCAGATCAATCCCCTGGCCAGCACAATCGATTGCAGGTAAGGAGTGTGGTTGGTCACTCAACACAGATGGCACAAGCCATGGCAACCTATGTAATAAATAAGCAGGCTGCTTTCAGTAAAAGGCAGCTGTAGGCATGGTGTGAAGAGGTTATAACTCAGCCAAACCACATTTGTTGAAGTTAATGCTATCCTAGCCATCAGGGTTATCTTTGACCTCTCCCTCTATACATCTGACCAATCACCAACACTTGTCAAGACTTCTCTAAAATATCTCTCAGATTCTTCCCTTCCTGCCCTTTTAGGGAAGGCAAAGACATGCGTGTTGCTCACAGCCATCTTCAAGAAATAACCCATGGCCAGGCGCAGTAGCACACACCCGTAATCCCAGCATTTAGAAGGCCGAGGTCGGAGGATTGCTTGAGGCCAGGAATTTGAGACCAGCTTGGGCAACATAGTGAGATCTCATCTCTACCAAAAAAGAAAGAAATGACTCTCTGCCCAGCTACACAGAGTGTGGTTTCCCAACAGCCTCCAGCTGTCA
Organism: Pan paniscus; assembly: GCF_029289425.2. Taxonomy (NCBI): domain Eukaryota; kingdom Metazoa; phylum Chordata; class Mammalia; order Primates; family Hominidae; genus Pan; species Pan paniscus. Next base: position 118,326,769 of record NC_073256.2, on the reverse strand, counting down.
GCTCCTTTAGAATCTGCATCAGCTTTTAGGCCAAGAGCTTGCTCTTCTTGGGAGGACCCCTAGCCAATGACAGAACAGGGTGGTGCAAACGCCTAGCCATTTCCGCTTAGTGCCAGACTCCTATAACAGGCAGTCTCTGCACTGGGGCTCCTCATGGGGATGGAGGACTCTGTCAGGTCTGCAGTGCTTTCTGATGGCTCCACTTGCCCAATTCTTCTCCTTCCCTTTCCCTTTAAAGGATTTACTCCCAATAAACCTTTTGTTTTCCCAACTCCTTCTCAGCACCTGCTTCTGGGAGAACCTAACCTTTAACTGGGGCTCCCTTGCCCTAACTCTGAGGGTATGTCAGCTTCCACTGTTTGAGAGAGTTGTGTAGTTTGAAAAAGTCTCCCAAGACCCTGCATCCAACCCACTTATGCTGACATGCTCCCCAGTCCTTGAGGAACAGTGGAAAGTACCCTGACTTTTCACCTGGAGAGGAGAGGTCTGAAGGGAAACACAAATGATGTGTTCAGAACTTCAATAATCATTCTGTGACTAAAATGAAAAATGTGTGCAAATTATCACATTTGAGTTCAAATTTATAATTCTTTTCTTTTCTTTCTTCTGTCCTTTCATTCATTCATTAAAAAAAAAAAAAAACAATTAGAAGTATTCAACAGTAGAAATAGTTGCTGCCTGCATTGGGAACTCTTGTCACTGGGCTATTTGAAATGCCAAATGGGAGCACATGAGTGGTAAAGTCCAGGTTCTATGATTCTATTGAGAATTCCAGGCCAGGTGCAGTGACTCAGGCCTGTAATCCCAGCACTTTGGGAGGCCGAGGTAGGCGGATCTCAAGATCAGGAGTTGGAGAACAGTCTAGCCAATATGGTGAAACCTCATCTCTACTAAAAATACAAAAATTAGCCGGGTGTGCTGGCGGGCACCCGTAGTCCCAGCTACTCAGAAGGCTGAGGCAGGAGAATCGCTTGAACCCCGGGCGGCGGAGGTTGCAGTGAGCCTAGATAGTGCTACTGCACTCCAGACTCCAGCCTGGGTGACAGATCGAGACTCCACCTCAAATAAAAAAAAAAAAAAAAAAAGAGAATTCCATTATTTACTTGCTGTGGGTAACACAAAGAAGAAAACTGTCTTTGATTTGAATAGTTCACAATCTAGTTAGCAAGACCCTGTCTCAAGCAGATCTGATTTAAAGTCATATTATATAAATAAAACTTTATAATACTATCTCAATATTTTACCAATATCAAATGTCTATGTACCTTCTCAATGTGTGAATTATTTAAAACAAACCTAAAAACTAGAATTGAGCTTGCCGGGCGCGGTGGCTCACGCTGTAATCCCAGCACTTTGGGAGGCCGAGGCGGGCAGATCACGAGGTCAGGAGATCGAGACCATCCGGGCTAACATGGTGAAACCCCGTCTCTATTAAAAATATAAAAAATTGGCCAGGCATGGTGGCAGGCGCCTGTAGTCCCAGCTACTCGGGAGGCTTAGGCAGGAGAATGGCATGAACTTGTGAGGCGGAGCTTGCACTGAGCCAAGATCGTGCCACTGCACTCCAGCCTGGACGACAGAGCAAGACTCTGTCTCAAAAAAAAAAAAAAACACAAAGCTAGAATTGAGCTAAACATGTATGCATGTGATTTAGAAGCAGGAGGGCTCTTGTTCTTGTAATCTGCTCCCTCCTGCTACAGGTTTGGAATGACTAGAGTTCTTTGACCCTCAGGTCATGGAAATAAGAATCATCCATTTCGTTGGGCACTTGCCCGGGTAGAAGCCAGGTTAAAATGGAAAATGGGAATCATTAGAGGCTGTGTTGTAGGGGATTTTAATTTCTGAAACAGTAATCAAAATTGTAATTTGGAAATTACAATTGTAAAGGGCTTAAAGGTAAACAAAAGAAATAAAAAGTTATAAGGATAATATTCAAACTCGTTCATTTCTTTTTATTATTTTAATTAAAAATCAGAGTTATATTAACCAATACCAATATTCATTCTCTATAGTAATCCTTAAGAATTTATTTTCTTTGACAATGGCTAATACACCATCTTTGGGAATTTTTTGATTTTTTTTTTTTTTTTGAGATGGAGTCTCGCTCTGTTGCCCAGGCTGGAGTGCAGTGGCGCAATCTCGGCTCACTGCAACCTCTGCCTCCAGGGTTCACGCCATTCTCCTGCCTCAGCCTCCTGAGTAGCTGGGACTACAGGTACCCACCACCATGCCCGGCTAATTTTTTGTATTTTTAGTAGAGACGTGGTTTCACCGTGTTAGCCCGGATGGTCTCGATCTCCTGACCTTGTGATCCACCCGCCTCGGCCTCCCAAAGTGCTGGGATTAAAGGTGTGAGCCACCTCGCCCGGGCAATATTTTTAAATTAAAATAAATAGAATGGGCTGTGCGCAGTGGCTCACGCCTGTAATCCTAGCACTTTGGGAGGCCGAAGCAGGCAGATCACCTGAGGTTGGGAGTTCAAGACCAGCCTGGCCAGCATAGTGAAACCCAGTCTCTACTAAAAATACAAAAATTTGCCAGCCATGGTGGCAGGCGCCTGTAATCCCAGCTATTCGGGAAGCTGAGGCAGGAGAATCGCTTGAACCCAAGAGGCAGAGGTTGCAGTGAGCCGAGATTGCACCATTGCACTCCAGCCTAGGCAACAGAGCGAGACTCCATCTCAAAAAAAAAATAAAATAGAATAGAATAAATAGAATGAAATGGAATGGAATTTGATGAAGTCAACTTCTAGATCTTAGGTCCTGTAGGAGAGAAAACCTGGATGTGCTAAACAGATCACATATTGTTCAAGTTTATACACATAACAATTCCAGTGATGTAGATGGATAATATCTGCAAGGATACGTGCAAACATAGATGAGGCTAGATTTAAAGTAACACGAGTTTTAGATTAGGTAAAGCTTGGAATGCAAATAAAAACAAAAGTGGGAAGCAGGAAACCATAGTGGCTAAAATGCCAGGGTCAGAATCTGGCTTTAGTTTGAATTCAAACTCTGCCTCTTCCTGAAGAATCCTGAGCAAGTTACTTCATCCTTGTGTGTCTCTGTTGTCTGTAAAATAAGAATAAGAAAACCTACCTGCCTTGTGAGATTTCATATATAAAGCACTTGGCACAAGTAAATGTCCAGTTATAGCCTGGCACATAGTAAATGTCCAATTACAGAAGATGATCTATAACAAAATATAACTTTAAAGTTAAAATCTTATCACAATTTCTAATTTCTTTTTTTGAGACGGAGTCTCACTCTGTTACCCAGGCTGGAGTGCAGTGGTGCAATCTCCACTCACTGCAACCTCCACCTCCTGGGTTCAAGCAATTCTCCTGCCTCAGCCTCCCGAGTAGCTGGGATTACAGGCACTCACCACCATGCCTGGCTAATTTTTGTATTTTTAGTAGAAATGGGGTTTCACCATGTTGGCCAGGCTGGTCTCGAACTCCTGACCTCAGGTGATCCATGTGGCCACCTCAGCCTCCCAAAGTGCTGGGATTACAGGCATGAGCCACTGCACCCGGCCTCACAATTTCTAATTTTTAAGAGGTTAAGTTGTAGACTAGGAAGATCAAAACATGAGAATAATAGTTATTATTTATTGAGCCAAACATAGCAGCAGGCACTTTGTTTACCTAGTCCTAATTTTCACATTACATCTGGTATCATAATCTCTATTTTATAGATGAAGAAACTGAGGATCAAGTCAGAGAGGTTGCAAGTGACTCTAAAACCCAATCCCTGTTCACTATGCCATACTGCCTCTAAAGAGTTGTGATACAATCACATTAAGCTGTAAATAAAACTGATTTTTTTTTTTTTTTTTTGAGACGGAGTCTCGCTCTGTCGCCCAGGCTGGAGTGCAGTGGCGTGATCTCGGCTCACTGCAACCTCCGCCTGCCGGGTTCACGGCATTCTCCTGCCTCAGCCTCCTGAGTAGCTGGGACTACACGCGTCCGCCACCACGCCCGGCTAATTTTTTGTATTTTTAGTACAGACGTGGTTTCACCGTGTTAGCTAGGATGGTCTTGATCTCCTGACCTCGTGATCTGCCCGCCTCGGACTCCCAAAGTGCTGGGATTGCAGGCGTGAGCCACCGCGCCGGCCAAGGACTTCCTGCCATTTCTAGAGGAGGCGTACTGCAAGATACAGAGAGGCTTTTCAAAGGTAGAGAAATGAATTATTACCTTTGGGAGGGGTCAGAAAAGTTATTAAGAAGAGTTATTCAATAAAATGGTAACAAGATACAGAGAGGCTTTTCAAAAGTAGAGAAATGAATTATTACCTTTGAGAGGGGTCAGAAAAGTCATTAAGAAGAGTTATTCAATAAATGGTAACGTGGCTTAAAAGAGTTGTCATTCACATTGGATCAGCAAAATGAATCACCAAAATATTGCATTCACTTTAATTCACCAAATGATGAATAGTAAGCATTATGCTTTTTATTTTTATTTATTTATTTATTTTTGAGATGGGGTCTTGTCATGTTGCCAAGGCTGGTCTTAAAACTCCTGGGCTCAAGCAATCCATCCACCTCAGCTTCCCAAAGTGCCGGGATTACAGGTGTGAGCCACCATATCCAGCCATGTTTTTTAGCTACTTTGTCATATATCTTCTTTAAACAACTTAGTGCTGTACATGGACATTCAAATAGATACACCAAATAAATTAGGAGATTTATTTTTCTCCCTCTTTTTTAAAAATAAGGAGCAAGTTTTATTTTCTTAAAGACCTAAGTTTCCTTGAGGCTGGAAAAAACCACTTTAGGGTTCCTTTGAGATAATCTCCCTCAAAATACTTACATGGTATTTTAAAAACACACAACTAATAAGAAAAAGAACCCAATGAAAAATGAGGAAAAGATGCAAAGATATACAAATGGCAAGTAAGAACATGAAGAAATGCTCAATATATCATTAAGCATTAGGAAAATGCATTTTAAAGTCAATATGAGATACTAGGGCACACCCGCTAGAGTGGCTAGAATTACAGTCTGACAATAAAAAGTGTTGACAAAGATGTAGAACAACTGGAACTCTTAGTTACTGCTGGTGAGAATACAAAATGGTTTTTGCATTCTGTACGGTCCAGCCCTACGGGGCTTTGTGGGTGTTCTCCCCATGTGCGGAAATGAGAGATCATAAGAAATAAAGACACGAGACAAAGAGATAAAGATAAAACAGCTGGGCCTGGGGGACCACTACCACCAAGATGCGGAGACTGGCAGTGGCCCTGAATGGCTGGGCACACTGATATTTATTGTATACAAGACAAGGGGGCAGGGTAAGGAGGGTGAGTCATCTAAGTGATTGATAAGGCCAAGCAAGTCATGTGATCGTAGGACAGGGGGCCCTTCTCTTTTAGGTAGCTGAAGCAGAGAGGGAAGGCAGCATACGTCAGCGTTTTCTTCTATGCACTTATCAGAAAGATCACAGACTTTAAGACTTTCACTATTTCTTCTACCATTATCTTCTAAGAACTTCAAAGAGGAATCAGGAGTACGGGAGGAACATGAAAGTGGACAAGGAGCATGACCACTGAAGCACAGCATCACAGGGAGGGGTTTAGTCCTGCGGATGACTGCGGGCAGGCCTGGATAATATCCAGCCTCCCACGAGAAGCTGGTGGAGTAGAGTGTTCCCTGACTCCTCCAAGGAAAGGAAGACTCTCTTTCACGGGCTGCTAAGTAACGGGTGCCTTCCAAGGCACTGGTGTTACCACTTGACCAAGGAGCCCTCAAGCGGCCCTTACGCGGGCGTGACAGAGGGCTCACCTCTTGCCTTCTAGGTCACTTCTCACAATGTCCCTTCAGCACCTAACCCTATACCCGCCGGTTATTCCTTGGTTATATTAGTAATACAACAAACAGTAATATTAAAAACTAAGGATTAATAATGTTTATGCTAATTATTGATAATGTCCACGATCATCTCTATATCTAATTTGTATTATAAGTGTTCTTATTCTAACTATTTTCTTTATTATACTGAAACAGTTTTTGCCTTCAGTCTCTTGCCTCGGCACCTAGGTAATCCTTCACCCACAGCATTCTCACCAGCAAACCAGTTTGGCAATTTCTTATCAAGTTTCTTGTAAAGTTAAACATACAGTTACCATACAATCCCTCAATCTCACTCCTAGGTGTTTGCCCAAAAGAAATAAAAACGTGTCGGCTGGGCACGGTGGCTCACACCTGTAATCCCAGCACTTTGGGAGGCCAAGACGGGTGGATCATGAGGTCAGGAGATCGAGATCATCCTGGCTAACACGGTGAAACTCCGTCTCTACTAAAAATACAAAAAATTAGCCGGGCGTGTTGGCGGGTGCCTGTAGTCCCAGCTGCTCGGGAGACTGAGGCAGGAGAATGGTGTGAGCCCAGGAGGCGGAGCTTGAAGTGAGCCGAGATTGTGCCACTGCACTCCAGCCTGGGCGACACAGCAAGATTCCGTCCCCCCCCCAAAAAAAAGAAAGAAAAACGTGTCCACACAATAGCTGGCATGAATGTTCACAGCAGTTTTATTCACAATAACCCAAAGCTAGAAACAACCAGATGTTCAAGAATGGGTGAAGGTATAAACACATTGTGGTATAGCCATACAATGGAATACTACTCAGTAATAAAAAGGAATGAATTAAATAGACCCACACAAATATGCCCCACTGATTTTTTTAATTCAACCAGAGCCTTTTCAGAATTTTTTGTGTCTTAATTTTTTAGTTTGTTTTATTTTTAGTGATGGGATCTTGCTATATTGCCCAGGCTAGAGTGCAGTGGCTATTCACAGGCAGAATAATAGCACACTACAACCTCAAACTCCTGGGCTCAAGCAATCCTTCCACCTCAGCCTCTTGAGTGGCTGGGACTTAGGTGAGCCCCACCTTGCTCACCGTGCCCTACTTATTTCTGACAAAGGTGCAAAGGCAATTCAATAAAGGAAGGATTGCTTTTTCAACAAATGATGCTGGAGCAATTGGACACTTACAGGCAAAAAAAAAAGGAAACTGAACCTCGACCTAATTCTTATACCTTACATAAAAATTTACTCAAAATGAATCGTGAACTTAAATGTAAAACTACAAAACTTAAAAGAAACATGAGGGAAAATCTTTAGGATGTAGGGGCAGACAAAGAGTTCTTAGACTTGATACCAAAAGGACAATTCACAAAAGGAAGGGCTGACAAACTGGATATAATCAAAATTTAAAACTTTTGTTCTGTTCAAGACCCTGTGAAGATGATAAAAAGACAAGCTAGAGACTGGAAGAAAATATTTGCAAAACATATCTGATGAAGGTTTAGTATCTATAATATATAAAAGATTCTCAAAACTCAACAGTAAGAAAAAAAAAATCCAGTTAGAAAAATGGGCAAAAAGATGTAAACAGACATTTCACCAGACAGGATTAACAGATGGTGAATAAGCACTGAAAAGATATTTAACATCATTAACCAGCAGGAAATGCAAATTAAAACCACAATGAGCTATCACTTCACAGCTATCAGATTGGCTAAAATAAAAATAATGACAAAATCTAATGCTGGTGAGGATGCAGAGAAACTGGATCACTCATACATTGCTGGTGAGGATGTAAAATGATACAGCCACTCTGGAAAACAGTTTGGTAAATTTTTACAAAACTAAATATTGTAGGCCAGGCACAGTGGCTCACGCCTGTAATCCCAGCACTTTGGGTGGCCGAGGCAGGTGGATCACTTGAGGCCAGGAGTTCCAGATCAGCCTGGCCAACATAGTGAAACCTTGTCTCTACTAAAAATACAAAAATTAGCTGGGCGTGGTGGCACATGCCTGTAGTCCCAGCTGCTAGGGAGGCTGAGGTGGTAGGATCGCTTGAGAGCCTAGGAGGTGGAGTTTGCAGTGAGCCGAGATCACACCACTGCACTCCAGCCTGGGCAACAGAGCGAGACTCTGTCTCAAAAAAAAAAAACCTAAAAACTAAAAACTAAACATCCAATTACCATATGACACATCAATTTCACTCTTGCACATTTATTCCAAAAAAAAAAAAACCTATATTCACAGAAAAACTTATGTTCACACACCAAAAAAATGTTTATAGCAGCTTTTAAAAAAATATTTATTTATTTATTCATTTATTTATTTATTTTGAGATGGAGTCTCACTCTGTTGTCGGGCTGGAGTCCGGTGCTGCAACCTCAGCTCACTGTAACCTCCACCTCCCAAGTTCAAGCGACTCTCCTGCCTCAGCCTCCCGAGTAGCTGAAACTACAGGCGCATGCCACTACACCCGGCTAATTTTTGTATTTTTAATAGAGACGGGGTTTCACCATGTTGGCCAGGATGGTCTCAAACTCCTATAGCAGCTTTATTTGTAATAATCCTAAACTGGAAACAACCCCAGTGTCCTTCAACCGGTGAATGGTTAAATAAACTTAGATATATCCATACCATGAAATATTATTCAGAATACAAAGGAACCAACTACTGATACTTGCAGAAACCTGGATGAATCTCCGGAGAATTACGCAGAGTGAAAAAAGCCAACCCCAAAAGGCTACATACTGTGATTCCATTCATGTAACATTCTTAAAATGACAAAATCCTAGGAATGGAGAACAGATTAGTGGTTACCAGGGATTATAGACAGGATGGGGTAGAAAGGAAGGGCTGTAGCTTTAAAAGGGCAATATGAGAAATCCCCATGGAAATATTCTGTATCTTAAGTGTTATCAATGTCAGTATACTAGCTGCGATTTTATACTATATAATTCTGTAAGACATTACCATTGGGGGAAACTGGGAAGAGTGTACATGGGATCTCTCTGTATTATTGTGCTAAGTGAAAAAAGTCAGACAGTGAATACTACATACAGTATGATTTAACTTTTTTTTTTTTGAGACGGAGTCTTGCTCTGTCACCCAGGCTGGAGTGCAGTGGTGCAATCTTGGCTCACTGCAACCTCCACCTCCCGGGTTCAAGTGATTCTCCTGCCTCAGCCTCCCGAGTAGCTGGAGGAAAATATCAGGAATAAATTTTTTAAGAACTGAAGTACAAAGCAACTCTCAGAAACCTAATTCTTATGTTAATGAATTCAGAAAGCAAGACATAGGAATTACTCTACATAGTAGGTATACTCAATAAATATGATAAAATTTGGTGACACATCACTTCAGCAGTTTTCCTAGCCAGGCAAAAAGGTAGCATGCTGATATGGTTTGGCTCCGTGTTCCCACCCAAATCTCATCTTGAATTGTAATTCCCACATGTAGAGGGAGGGAGGTGATTGGATCATCAGGGCAGTTTCCTTCATGCTGTTCTCGTGATAGTGAGGGAGTTCTCATGAGATCTGATGGTTTTATAAGTGTTTGGAAGTTCCTCCTTAGCACCACTTCTCTCTCCTGCTGCCTTGTGAAGAAGGTGCCTGCTTCCCCTTCCACCATAATTGTAAGTTTCCTGAGGCCTCCCCAGCCATGTGGAACTGTGAGTCAATTAAAACTCTTTCCTTTATAAATTATCCAGTCTTGGGTATTTCTTTATAGCGGTGTGAAAATGGACTAATACATTGGCCTACTGAAAAAAGACACATTATACCAGATCACTTAGGAGATGCCCTAGAGTCATAGAATCCACAAAATGTATACAAATTAAGTAACAATTTTAGAGCTACTTAGGTCACTACTGGTTAAGACTAGGTTTGACTGCCAATGACAGAAATCCCAAATAAACTGGAGCTTAATTACATAAGGTTCTATTCATTAAAAATAACTATGCAGAGGTCAACCATTTAGGGCTAATCTGGCATTTGCAAGTGGTGAGATCCCCAGACTCCTTCAACTTTGCTGCTCCCCTCTCCTTCCTGTGCTGCTTTGTCCCCAGTTGGCTGTCCAGGCTCTTTACCGTGTCCACATTCTGGCCAGCAAGAAGGGGAAGGGACAAAGCAGGGTGCTTTGCTTCCCTCTGAGGACACTTCCTGGAAGTTTCACATGAAACGTCTCCTTACATCTCTTTGGCCATCACTTAATTGCATGGGACACCTAGCCTTGCAGGAGGCTGAGAAATGTGGTCTTCATTTTAGGCAGCTATGTGTCCCGCTGAGTATTAGAAATTCTATTAATAATAATAAGTATATTGGAAAAAAAACTTGTAGACTCTTCCACAGGCCATATTTATATTTTCTTCTTCAAAATTTCTCAAACCTCTATCTTCTTGTAAACTCTGAATGAGAAATATGACTTTTCTATAAAAGTCTAAAATAATCAAATGCTTACTAATTGATTCATCATTCATGTAATAAACATAAACACTATTTTTGCAAGAAACTACTAGATGCCAAATTATTAAGACAAGGATGCTGTGGAGGGAAAAAAACATTTCATTATTAAGAGAAATAAAAAAATACTCCATGCTACAGATACTTCATAGTGTGAAAAAAGAAGAGAAAGAAAAAAAAAACCCTTATTATTTATCTGTAATTTTAAACTTCTATAAAAATGATCTGTGCAGCAAGAGATGAAATTTTGAGATTAACACTAGGTTTTATTGTTTATATAAACTTTTGGTTATTTGGATATTTTTCAGAAAACACTTGAGGCCAGGTGCGGTGGCTCATGCCTGTAATCCCAGCACTTTGGGAGGCTGAGGCTGGCAGATCACCTGAGGTCAGGAGTTTGAGACCAGCCTGACCAACATGGAGAAACCCCATCTCCACTAAAAATACAAAATTAGCCGGGCGTGGTGGTGCATGCCTGTAATCCCAGCTACTCGGGAGTCTGAGGCAGGAGAATCGCTTAAACCTGGGAGGCAGAGGTTGCAGTGAGCCCAGATCATGCCATTGCACTCCAGCCCGGGCAACAAGGGCGAAACTATGTCTCAAAAAAAAAAAAAAAAAAGAAAAAAAAATACACTTGAAAGTGATATTTGCATTTTATTTTATTTTGTTTTGTTTTTGAGACAGGGTCTCACTCTGTCACCCAGGCTGGAGTACAGTGGTGAGGTCATAGCTCACTGCAGCCTTGATCTCCTGAGCTCAAGCAATCCTCCCAATTCAGCCTACCAAGTAGCTAGGACTACAGGCATGTGCCACCATGCTTGGCTCACTTTTTTTTTTTTTTTTTTTTTTTTTTTTTTAATTTTTAGTAGAGATGAGGTCTCCCTATGTTGTCCAGGCTGGTCGTGAACTCCTGAGCTCAAGCAGTCTTCCTACCACACCCTCCAAATTGTTGGGTTTACAGTTGTGAACCACCATGCCTGGTCAATATTTGAATTTTAATAGCCCTTTTAAAATGTATGTCTTGAGTCTGTGCCCTGAATCACGTAAATACTTCAAAAGAAAATCATGTCTCATTTATTTTCACTATAAAATAATTGAATTATGCAAGTCTCCTTTTACACCCTATCTTATTTCATTCCTAAGCAAATCTATCCAGGGTCTTTGGTAGAGAAATGAACATAAAGAAAATTTACTGGCAACACATGCAGTCCCAGCTACCCGGCAGACTGAGGTGGGAGGATCACCTGAGCTCAGGAGGTCGAGGTTGCAGTGAGCAGTGATCACGCTACTGCACTCCAGCCTGGGCAACAAAGTGAGACCCTGTCTCAAAAAAAGAAAAAAAAGGAAAATAAAATTTACTCAGTTTTTCTTAATAAGAAACATTTCCTTGGCTGGTCTGAAGTTAGTGAGTTATCTCAATTGATTTTTCACAGTTACAGATCAAACTTCCTTGTTCTACTCTTTCTCCCTTCTCACTACTGCACTTAAATGGTCTTAAAAAATTAGAGAAATAAATACTTCTTGGGTTTAAATACTTGGAAATTTCTGGGTTTAAATATTTAGAATGTGTTTATCAGTGAATTTCATTTATTCATGTTATTATCATATGTAGCATTATTAATAACCTCCAAAATGCTATCTTCGTCTTAAAAAAATCCATTTACTTATTCATTATTCTTTCATTCAACCAGTCTTCACCAATTACCTATAAGGAGGTGGCTAATATAGTTGGCCCTCCATATCCACCAGTTCTGCATCCATGGATTCAACCAACCAAGAATGAAAAATGTTCAGAAACAAAATTGCATCTGTACTGAATATGGACAGACTTCTTTCTTGCCATTATTCCCTAAACGATACAGTATAACAACTATTTACATAGTATTTACATTGTATTCATTACTATCAATAATATGGAGACGATTTAAAGTATATGGGAACATATGCATAGATTATATACAAATACTACACCATTTTACATAGGGGACTTGAGCATCCATGGATTTTGGTATCACAGAGGAGTCCTGAACCAATCCCCATGGATACTGTATACTTGTCCCTTCACCCCAAATGTAACTCTAAGGTAGCCCATAAGTGTCTTTTTTTTTTTTGCTTTCATCTTTTCAAACTCAATACCTGTAATTTCTGGCATTTAAACAGCTATTCAGTAAACATCTATTCAACGACCATGTGAATGAAAGAATGCATGTGGTTTTTCCAGAACCCAAATCCAATGATAGTGTTGTTTTTTAAAAGACATAATATTCCAAGGTGTCATCAAACATTTTACTGACATTCTTGCATCCCCTGGTTCTGATATTATTTATTGATTCTTCTAGAAAGGCCCATGAGATGTTCCAGCAAAGAACAGTAGAATGTCATAACCAAGACCTCATCAGGAAATGTGCTCTCTATTCTGTCTCTTTCCAGTAGGTATTATTAGGTACTTTCCCTGGATTTGGTATTCCCTTTATTCTCAGGTCAAGTCCAACAGCCACTTCTCCCTGACCTCTGACTCTCAAATAACTGTAATAAAACAATCAAACCTTCTTTGTCAGCAGCTCGGGGTTAACTGTTCTTTCTAAAGCTTGACCTTCATACTGTCTCCAATCCCTGCTCTCTCATATCTACAGATGCTGCCTACCTTATATATTTTCACTTATTTATGCTGCTTGCATGCATAAGCTATTGCTAGGTGCTACTGCTGTGACAGGAAAGTCACAAAAGAAAGGTGATCTCATCTTGTAGATTGCTTAGAGCTTTTGACAAATAGTGCTTCATTTAGAGAAAGTTCAGCACATGTATCCTGTTCTTCTGTTAGTTATCAATTAGGATGGTCCTATGGTTTTTACTCAGTTTTTAATTGTCCTAGCCTGAAGCCTACCAAATGTATTAGCCTGACTGAAAAATCCATGTTTAACAAATAAGTGAGGCATTAACTGTGTGAAAATTAATCATGTCAAAAACATGGATCTGATTTACCCAGAATAACCATCTCATTTCTTATAGAGTGAGTTTGGATTGTGTTTCTTATCAGTCACTGGAATATTGAAATATTTCAGGGATTCCTGAGGATTTCATGGCTAAGAAAGTGTGGTGAGTCCTCCTAAAAAATAGTTTTAGGCCAGGCAAGGTGGCTCATGCCTGTAATCCCAGCACTATGGGAGGCCGAGAGAGGAGGATCACTTGAGCCCAGTAGTTCCAGACCAGTCTGGGTAACATAGCAAGACCCCATATGATTAAAAAAACCACACAAAAACAACAACAACAACCAAAAAACCAAATTAAAAATAGTTTTAAGTTGAAGGCAATTGTCCCAAATAAGGACCAAGGAAGCTAGAATACAGAAATTCTGCTCTTAGGTCCAGGAAAAAATGTGTATCAGGCCCCAGGAAAGCTACCAGAAATTCACATTGCCTTTATTCCTTTTCCAGATACCTGTTTGCTGGGGGTTGGAGGGTGGGGAAAAATTTTTTCTACTGATATATATATGCATCCTTACTGTATTTTAAACCTTTAATGAATTCCAGTGTTCACTGTGCTTATTCTTGAGTATTCAGGACTGAAATACAGGCTAGAAAGGGACAAATTCTTCTGACCTTTTCATGTGGTGATGCCTTTTTGAATTGTAAACTGATCATTTTTGAATTGTAAATAAGCACACTTTTGAAACTGTGAGCTCCCCCTGCCGCTACCTGCCTCAAGGAGTTGTCACGTGGTGGCAAGCTTCACTGGTTGAACAGACACGTAATACCTGTACCTTTTCTTATTTTTCTTAAAATGTATGAGTACCTCTACAGAAGTGATTTCTGAATTGAAACAGAATTTCTGGTAAGTATATACACCAGCACCGCCGGCACGGTGGCTCACGCCTGTAATCCCAGCACTTTGGGAGGCTGAGATGGGCAGATCACCTGAGGTCAGGGGTTCGAGACCAGCCTGGCCAAAATGCCGAAACCCCATCTCTACTAAAAATACAAAAATTTGCTGTGTGTCATGGCGCACACCTGTCATCCCAGCTACTTGGGAGGCGGAGGCAGGAGAATTGGTTGAACCCAGGAGGTGGAGGTTGCAGTGAGCCAAGATTGCACCACTGTACTCCAGCCTGGGCAACAGAGCAAGACTCTGTCACAAAAAAAAAACCCAAAAAAAACCAGCACCTTTATTTCTGTACCACTGATCTCAACAGTAACTTCCAAAAGCTATTCCTAATGCTTAACATCAAATTATTTACCTTTGCTTACAAAATGTAAAAATATAATACAGTACAAAATATAATTGACTGAAGACTTAAGGGTTAAGATGTTAAAACGGTGTCAAGCTAAGGTTCTTGCTATAACCTTTCCCTTTCCCATCTTCCCATTAAAATATCATGAGTTTTTGAAAAACAAGAGTCAACCATTTGCAAGAGTCTGGGTGGAATTTCCACTGACTACAGTGTAGAGGAGGCCAAACTCAGAAACTCTACCATGGATACTTTATCCTCTGAAAAAGAAAAGCAAAGTTGATAGGAAAGAATTTAATCCTTCAAATTATTATTCAATCAGAATTTACAAATCCCAGAGAAGGCACAACAGAAATACAAAGGCCTGGCAGGTGGCTGGTTAAAAACTGTGGTGGGCTGGGCACAGTGGCTCATGCCTGTAATCCCAGCACTTTGAGAGGCTGAGGCGGGAGGATCACTTGAGCCCAGGAGTTTGAGACCAGCCTGGGTAACATAGCAAGACCTCCATCTCTACAAAACAATTAAAAATTAGCCAGGCATGGTAATGTTTGCCTGTAGTCCCAGCTACACAGGAGACTGAGACGGGAGTATCACTTGAGCCCAGGAGATCAAGACTACAGTGAGCTGTGATAGTGCCGCTGTACTCCAGCCTGGATGATAGAGTGAGACTGTCTCAAAAACAGAAAGAAAGAAAAGAAAAAAACTGTGATGGATAGTCTCCTAGAATAAAGAGCTGCTGATAAGGGAGCATGCGGAAACACACTGACAGCTGACAGTGTTCAAGTGTGTAGTTTTTCCATTTATAATCACAGCTGATTAAAGAACCATAGATAGCCTCTGATTCTTGACAACATAAATTCCCCTCACTGCAGACAACTGGACAATTGGGTCAGGGGAAGATCTTGTCATGGCATCCGCTCAACAGGCGATAAATGTAAATGTCAGCTGGATTCCAGAATTTGGGCAAGAAAGTATGTACTTGCACCCCCCTACAACTTTAGATCGGTTTTCAAGAGAACAGTAAAGAGAAGCAGAGGAAATTTTATCTGTTGGTTGGCCAACTTGGAGACTGGAAATCTCCCTCATTGACATATAACAGAAAAACAATCACCACCACAACATAACAGCTACCAAAAATTCTGGAGTACAAGGAAATAGGACACCATCTGAAGAGTCTAAGGAAAAGCGGGTATCTGAAAACGATTACACGAAAATAAGAAAACTTTAGAAAATGTCTGTTTGTGATCTTAATAAGGTGTGAGGACATGCGGTATCTATCAAAGAGTGAACTATATGGTAAGGATGTAAGGAAACTAAAATTTTAACTGCAAAATTTAACATGCAGTGAAGAAAGCAAAATTGACTCTGGTGATAACCACATCAGTAATTTGTAACATGAATGAGTTTTTGTAGGGAAACTTAAACTCTCCATGGATAGTTGGTACTCATAGCTCAGATTTCTTAAAGCATAATTTGCTTACCTCCATTAGCCCTTACCTCACTGTGCTGCACTGTAACTGTATTTAGTGTGTCCCTGCCCCCGGACTGTGAGCTCCTTTAGGGAAGGTCCATGACTTATCCAACTTTATCACCAGCGACTAGCATGATCTCTGACCAGTGAGTCCACATTAAGTGCTTCATAACATGTATGAAATGAGACCTCACAGTCAGCATGGCTTTCCTTCTTTCCTTTTCTTTTTCTTTTTTTTTTTCTAAAGAGACAGGGTCTTGGCCAGGCACGGTGCCTCACGCCTGTAATTCCAGCACTTTGGGAGGCCGAGGCAGGCGGATCACGAGGTCAGGAGATTGAGACCATCCTGGCTAACACGGTGAAACCCCGTCTCTATTAAAAATACAAAAAATTAGCCGGGCGTGGTGGCGGGCACCTGTAGTCCCAGCTACTCGGGAGGCTGAGGCAGGAGAATGGCGTGAACCCGGGAGGCGGAGGTTGCAGTGAGCTGAGATCGCGCCACTGCACTCCAGCCTGGGCGACACAGCAAGACTCCGTTCTGAAAAAAAAAAAAAAAAAGAGACAGGGTCTCACTATGTTGCCCAGGCTGGAGTGCAGTGTGGCTATACATAGGCGCGATCCCACTAAGAATTAGCACAGAAGTTTGGATCTGTCCCATTTCTGACCTGCACAAGTTCACTCCTCCTTAGGCAACCTGGAGTTCCTCCGCTCCCAGGAGGTCGTCATGTTGATGCTAAACGTAGTGCAGACACCCAGTTGGCATAGCACACAATAGCCCAGAACTCCCGGGCTCAAGCGATCCTCCCACAGCATGGCTTTCTTGTTTTTTAAAAGCAGGATTCAAAAAAACCCAGTCTGTCACCAAAATACCATAGAACACAGGGCTAGAGTCTGCAATGTAGGAATCAAGTTAATAGGTATGGGTTTAAAACACTTTTTTTTTTTTTTTTAAGAAAAACAAGGCTAACATAGTAGAAGATGGTATCAAATAAAGTAAAAAGTAAAGTAAGTAGTGAGACTATTAAATGTATTTAGAATTAAGTGAGGAAATATTACTTTTCTAAGGTCATTCTGAGAGGTGACAGTGTGCTGGCAGCCCTCACAGCCCTCGCTCCCTCTCAGTGCCTCCCTGGCCTTGGCGCCCACTCTGGCTGCGCTTGAGGAGCCCTTCAGCCTGCCGCTGCACTGTGGGAGCCCCTTCCTGGGCTGGCCGAGGCCGGAGTCAGCTCCCTCAGCTTGAGGGGAGGTGTGGAGGGAGAGGCGCAGGCGGGAACTGGGGCTGCACGCACGCTTGTGGGCCACCGCAAGTTCCGGGTGGGAGTGGGCTCGGCGGGCCCGCACTTGGCGCAGCCGGCCGGCGTGCAAGCCCTGGGCAGTGAGTGGCTTAGCACCTGGGCCAGCAGCGGCTGTGCTCGATTTCTTGCTGGGCCTTAGCTGCCTCCCGGCAGGGCAGGACTTGGCACCTGCAGCCCGCCATGCCTGAGCCTCCCCCGCCCCACGGAGCGCCACTCCCTGCTCCATGGCGCCCAGTCCCATCGACCGCCCAAGGACTGAGTGCAGGTGTATCCGTGCAGGATCTACTGGGTGAAGCCAGCTGGGCTCCTGAGTCTGGTGGGGACTTGGAGAATCTTTACGTCTAGCTAAGGGATTGTAAATACACCAATCGGCACTCTGTATCTAGCTCAAGGTTTGTATACACACCAATCAGCACCCTGTGTCTAGCTCAGGGTTTGCGAATGCACCAGTGGACACTCTGTATCTAGCTAATCTAGTGGGGAGGTGGAGAACGTTTGTGTCTAGCTCAGGGATTGCAAACGCACCAATCAGCACATTGTCAAAACAGACCAATCAGCTCTCTGTAAAACAGACCAATTGGCTCTCTGTAAAATGGACCAATCAGCAGGATGTGGGTGGGGCCAGATAAGAGAATAAAAGCAGGTCTGCCCAAGACCACAGTGGAAATCCCCTTGGGTCCTCTTTGGCGCTGTGGAAGCTTTGCTCTTTTGGTTTTTGCAATAAATCTTGCTATTGCTCAGTCCTTCGGTCCATGCTGCATTTATGAGCTGTAACACCGGGAAGGTCTGCAGCTTCACTCCTGAAGCTAGCGAGGCCAGGAACCCACCAAAAGGAGGAAACTCCGAACATCAGAATGAACAACTCCAAATGTGCCGCCTTTAAGAACTGTAACACTCACCGAGAGAGTCCGTGGCTTCATTCTTTTAAGTCAGTGAGACCAAGAACCGACCCATGCTGGACACAATTCTAGAAGTCAACAGAATAGTTGAGAATACTTATATTTTTCTTATTTTTTCTTTTTGAGATGGTGTCAGTCTGTCACCCAGGCTGGAGTGCAGTGGTGCAATCACAGCTCACCACAGCCTCAACCTCCGAGGCTCAAGTGATCGATCCTCCTGCCTCAGCCCCCCAAGTAGCTGGATTTACAGGCACATACACCCAGCTAATTTGGTGTATTTTTTGTATTGACGGGGTTTCACCATGTTGCCCAGGCTGATCTCCAACTCCTGGGCTCAAGTGATCCATCCACCTCACCCTCCCACAGACCTGGGATTACAAGCGTGAGCCACTGCACTTGGCCTGTATTTCTTTCAACTGCCTTTTATCAAAAGCTCAGTTTCCCTTTCCTTACTCTCATTTTTCCTCCCCTTTTCTTTCATTTAAAAAAAAATCTTTCCCATCTTTTAGATTTGCCAATTACTTTCACGGACATTATAGTGCTAGCTGTTTTAACAGATAAACTCTCAATTGCGGCGGCCTAAAATAGAAGTTATCCCTCAGTAAACTCCAAAATGATTGGGGCAGGCTTTCATAGGCTTCCAGGGACCCAGGCTGTCTTCATTTTATGACCTCACTGCCTCTAAGGCCTGGGAATCCTCTCCATTCAGCCGGAAAAACAGGAATGGAATGAACATTCAAACAGGGAGATTTTTATGGGCCAGGCCTGCAAGTGGAGCACATGCCTGCGGTCATACCCCATTAGCCAGCACTCAGTAACATGGCCACATGTAATTGCAAAGGAGAATGGGCAATGGAGTCCAACTGGGGCAGCAAGAGGAGAAAAATCGGTTTGGTGAATAGCTAGCTTGTCTCTGCTACTAACTGCAGATTATTTCAACAACAGATATACATGATCTGGTGTACTACATGTAGGTAGCCCTTACCTTACTTTCTCATGAAATCATTGCAACAACCATTATAATGGGATTAGAAATTGGTATGTCCAATTCAGAAACCTAAGGTCACACAGTTCTGAATGACAAACCAAGATTTAGTCCCTGTTCTGCTGCAAAACCTTCTGCAATATGTTGGATTTCTCCAAATAAAACACAGTGAAGTGAAATTATAGCCTGACAGAATTGTGATTACACTTAAAATATCATATAACTGCCACATCATCAATAGAGTCCATCCTTGGAGATGTTTTCCCAATTGGAGGGATGGACTTGTGCTAATTCACTTAAACTCTTTTCCCATTTTAGTGTTTCATTTTTGAGACAGGGTCTCGCTTTGTTGCCCAGGCTGTAGTGTAGTGACACAATCACAGCTAACTGCAGCCTCTACCTTCCGGGCTCAAATGATCCTCCCACCTCAGCCTCCCCAGTAGCTGGGACCGCAGGCACATGCCACCATGTCCAGCTACTTTTTGTATTTTTTGTAGAGAAGGGGTCTTGCCATGTTGCCCAGGCTGGTCTTGAACCCGTGGACTCAAGCTATCTGCCTGCCTCCCAAAGTGCTGAGATAATGAGAGTGAACCACTGTGCCTGGGCTTTTTCTCATTTTAATGTATAGCATTACATATTGAAGTATAGCTCTGAAGAGATCATTGCAGTCCCCTATAGAGGAATGAATCAATATTCACCCTCATCACTCATGTCTCAGCACTAAGAAACACAAATAGGCATTTCTACTTCTAAAAGATACTTTAAAAATATGGTTTCTTTCTGCTACTGAAGTTTCCTAAAAATCAAAAAGAAAATAGTTTCATTTTATCTTTACAATCCTTTGAACACTAGAGATATCAATCAGATATATCCATTTACAAATGAATAATAGCTAGGTTACTCTAAGAAATATATGTATGTGTATATTCGTTTAATCCTCAGCATCACCTGATGAGTTAAGTGTTTTTGTTGCCAGTATTTTATTGTCGTGGCTATCAAAGCACATAGAGGTTAACCAACTTGAGTGAGGTAAGAGTTGCGCATTGAAGAAAATACAGGTCAGGGTATTAGTGAAAGTCTCCAGCAACGTTCCCAGGGTTCATAGGTTCTATTTATTCTGCTCTGTATGCCACAGGTTATTCCTTATTTCTTAAAAGATCTTTTCCTCAGGGCTTTCATAACATCCCGTTCCTTTCTTGCAGCTTCATTATATCTTTATTGTGCAGACACATTGACTTGAGTATGTAAAACCTAACAGTGCCTATTGTTGCACTAAAAAATGCCTTGCTATTAAAGCATGAGGCAAAAGCCTAACTTAGCTGTTTCCTGAAGTAAATCCACATTTATACAGAAAAACCCCTTAACTTCCTCTAAAACAAAAGGCATATACTCTACATAGACATATATTTGAGACATTAAAGAAACATCAATTTCCATTTTAAAAAAACGTTTAACTTAGTATCCTCTGTCAAATTTCTGGTGCCTACTACAAAACTGGAAAAAACTGTAAAAAAATAGCTTTTGAAATATTACTCATTTTAAGTGAGTCACGCCCTAAAAGAATTTACTTGGGAGTCAAAGCTAGTTGACCCTAACATCTCAGAAATAAAACTCCAATTTGTTTATCCATTTAACCTACCATGAGTCTGTGATTTGGCAACTTGTGAAAAGCAACAACAAAAAAACCCACTAAAATATAACTGGTCACTGGAAACCCTCTTTCTGGTCTGTACTATCTAAATGCCAGCTGTCATGTCAGGCAAAAAGTAATTTGTAGAGCAGCCTTGTGGTCCACTGTATTATGTAGGAAAGACAATGTACTGGAAGAGCGAGGACTCAATCATTTCGTGTCTACTACTGAGAAACTAAATTCTGTAGAGAACATGAGGCTAAACGGAGGCTCTGGTCAGCTCAATAAAGATACGTTGGAAGAATCAATGGGAGGTTTACACAAGAGTAAAATGAAGAGTTCCAAGCTTTCTCATTGCTAACCGTACACTCTCCATGGCTGTTGCAAGTGGTTTTGCAGGTCATCCAAGCACTAATCTTTTCTTAGCCCGAACACATTTAAAGAGGGAAGGGGCAGAGATCATTCACACTGTGAATGTTTCTCTCTGAACTTCCTGAAGTCAACTGGGCGGAGGCCCTACCGGTTCAGGCACCTGCAATTTCCGCCTTTCTCCTTCCCCTTCTTCCGGGCTCCCGTCCCGGCTCATCACCCGGCCTGTGGCCCACTCCCACCGCCAGCTGGAACCCTGGGGACTACGACGTCCCTCAAACTTTGCTTCTAGGAGATAAAAAGGTAATGATCGTCATGTGCAGTATGAGGTCTTCACGTGAAAGCTTTATTTGGGTAGGAAAACCTAGCCTACGAGAAACGGGTCCGTGCGGTCACGCCTGACTGCCTGTCTCCGGGTCAAGGCTGCCAGGACCAGCTCCAGCCCTCCGCCGGAGAAGGCTGTCCTTTCCCCTCGGAACTCTGGCTTCCCTAAAGCGGCCGCGCCTCCTTCCAGGCCTCACCTCCTGCCGGCTCCGCCCGGCCCGGCCCACCTCGCCCCCACCTCGGCGCCCACCCATTGTCCCCTCGCGCAGTCACCGAGCGCAGATCCCGCGCTCTCGATTGGAACGCCTCCCCATCACTCAGCCACACTCAGGGGCTGGACGCCTCACTCCCGTTTCCGAGCCATAAAAGGTCTAGGACCGCTTCCCCCGAGCCAGCAGGTAAAGCCGCGGCGGCGGGAGGGAGGCCGAGAGGGGCCGCGCGCCCCGGTCGGCCCAGCCGGGGAAGGGGAGCGGCGGGCGGGGCGGGGGGAGCGCACCACACACAACACTCCCTTGCCGTGCGACCGCGCCCTGCCCCCGCCCCGGGGCCCCCACCCCGGGGCCCCCACCCCGCAAGTCCTGATCACAATGCCGGAGCCGCCGAGCCACCCTTGTCATCCTGCCCGGGGACGGCCCTAGGGCAGTTACTACCGCGAAGCACGGAGGGCGGGGCGGGGCGGGCCGGGCCGGGCCTCGGGGAGGGGGTGGGGGGATGTGAAAGGTCCCGGATGTTGCTGAACGGGAGCCCCTTCCAGAGGGAGTGACTGGGGCAAGCGCAGACGGGCTGAGCGAAAGCTAAGGTGGGGGTAGGGAGAGAACGCCTTCCCGCCGGCTGAGACGAAGAGTGGGCCGGCAGAGGCTGCAGGGGAGAGGGAGAGAGAGGGCGTTGGGGACCCAAAGGGAAGGCGAGGAGTGGGGGATTTGCGTTGGGGAGGAAAAGGAAAAAAGCAGCCTCCTGCCCTAGGTGCACTCGGGACAAGCGTAGAGGAGCTGGAAGCCGAGCGGGGTGGGAGGAGTGGCGGCTGCGGGCGAGGACGCGCGCGCCTCCGCTCGCCCTCCAGCGCGGGCGGGCAGGACGAGCGCCGGGGAGCGGCGATTGCGCGGGGCCCCGATCGCTGTGGGCACCAATCAACGGTTGCCATAGCAGCGTTTGACGTCATCGTGCGTGTGGTGCCCCTGCTGCCGGGGCTGGTGATTGGAGGAAACCCCGTGTCTGCGGAGCGGCTGTAGCCTGTGAGCAGCGAGATCCAGGGACAGAGTCTCAGCCTCGCCGCTGCTGCCGCCGCCGCCCAGAGACTGCTGAGCCCCTGTCCGTCCGCCGCCACCACCCACTCCGGACACAGGTGAGGAACCCGGCCGCCGCCGCGCCTCGCTTCCTGTCCCAGGCCAGCCTTCCGAACGCGTGGGAGCCGTCCTCGCTCCGTCCCCTCATCCCCACTCGCCCCGCGGTGGCGGCGCCGGGCTGAGGCGGAGTCTCCTCAGCGGACACGGGCGGCGGCTCCTCTTCCGCTGGGCTCGGGCGGGCGGCTAGCGGCCGCCTCCGGCTCCTTGCTTCCGCATCGACGCCCGGGCGCCGATCGGTGCTCGCTCCCCCGTCCTGCCCCCGGGAGTGGGTAGGGCGCCCACACGCGAGATCCCTGGGGATCTCCCTGTCGCCGGCTCCCGAAGGTGAACGAGGCATGGCCGGGGCGCCGCCGGCCGCGATCCATCCCCACCCTTGTCTCTGCGGGCTTCCACCCCCTCCCTCGCCGCCCTTCTCGCTTCCGCCCGAGATAATGACTCGGCGGCGGCGGCGGCGGCGGCGGGCATCGCAGTGGCGCAGGTGAGGCCGCCCCCTCCCCTCTCCCTCGGCCGCCCCCTCCTTTCCCTCCCCCTCGCGCAGCCTCCGCGCTGGGCGCTGCGGCGGCGGGACCCGGCCCTCCCCCACCCCGGGAGGCGGTGGCGCGGCGGGGAGGGGCCGGGGGCCTCGGGGACCCAGGCGCGAGGGAAAGGCCTGGCTGAGAGCGGGCCGGAGCCCAGGCCTGGCGCGGCGGCGCCCGCCAGGTAGACCGGGGCGAGGCCGCGCGCCGGCGGGAGGGGAGTCCACTGCGGGGTGAGGTTTTGGGGTGGGGCTCGCCTGGGACCTAGAGCTGAATTTCCTGGGCTCCGCGGTGGGAGGAAGGACTTGAATTTTCCTGGTGGGGGTGGGGGATGGGTCTGACTTTTTTTGCTTCTTGTGAACGGGAGGGGGAGGTGTGGACGGGGGCTGCAAGTCCAGGTCGGGGTAGAGAACAGGGTGGGGAGCCCGCAGTCGGCTGCCTTGCGTGATGGACTAGAACTGGAGGGTTCCTGCGCTCGGTTTGGGGACGCATATCCTGCTTTGGGGGCGGGTGAGCCTGAGCATAGCCGCTGGTGGCCCGCTCGGCTGGGTGTGGCTCTCGTCCCCTCCCCCACCTGCAGCTGTCGGTCCCTTAGAGACGCTGTACACGGTCACCGGCGCTGATCGGCGGCGGGGAAGGCGCTGGGTGGGAGAGCGGGGTGTGTCCGCGGCGGGGCTGGTAGTGGTTCCGCTTCTGCGGGCTGCTGTGGCGTCTCTGCCCCGGGGTCGGGCGGCTTCGCTCCCCCCCCGCCCCCACGGCTTGGGCGGGGGCGCGGACTGCTCCTCCCTCTGGCTCCGGTCGGGGGGAGGAATTAACACTCTGCAGTAGGTTGGGCTCCCTGACACAGATCCGCCATGACAAAGGAGGAGAGTCGGGGACTTGAGCCGTGGCTCCGACTTGGGCGGAGCCTGGAGGGGGGTGGTTGCGATACGCGGACCGGAGAATTTGCACTTTAAAGTCCGGGTCTGCCCGTTTTCGTTTCACAGTAACCGACGTCTCAAGTCAGGTAAGGGTTAAATGGGTGCGGTGAGTCCTGCCCGCAGTGTAGAGGCGAGGCCTTGGAGCACTCGTTACTGTGTGAGAAACCTTATCCACTTCCTCTTGTACCGAAGTGATTGGGGAGAGAATCCTTTGTACTGGCTTAAATCATTTTTCGTTAGAAGCAGAAATAACCAGAGAGCGTTTCTGAGATCCTAAGGGAAAAATTAGTAATTTAGAGACCTGACGAAAATGATGCCGTCATAAAGGTTAAATAGTTTACGTATTGAGCCAGTACCTTGCATCCAAAGTGGCTAATTATTTGTTTAAAATGTGGCGACCTGTTCTCTCATTTGGTCAAAAAAATATTGTGGGATTTCCCTGGGAAGGTAAAAGATGATTAATATTCGGGAGTCAGCTGCCAAGGTGGACTCTTCTGTTCACCTTCTAATTTAAAAGTGCACTTCATTCAGGGTGTGTATTTTCCTCTGAAGTCATTTATTCTGTGGTGTCACTGTGTGGATTAGTATCTTTGTGCTGTTTGGCAACTTGCAAAAGGGTGTCTTTCCAGAAAAATGTAGCTGAGGTAAATTGAAAAGGTCCAGGAAACTAAAATGCGAGGGAAAGAGAATTAGATGGGTAGTCATGGTATAGGACAGCTTGAGTGGTAACATCCAATTACATTATGATGGCTAGAAGCAAAATGCAGCACTTCTGCATTTCAACTGGAGCGATGACATTGGAAACACTTGTAAATTAAGTACTTCCAATGTGATATATTCTAGTACTCACAGTAAGAGTTGAAGTGTCATGACTTGCGGATATTTTTAAAGCATGTGGACATATAACAAGATAAAGAGTTGAGACATTAGGGTCAGATATTGATCCTTTGTGGTGGATTTATACTCAAAATATCTGAAAACAAACAGTTGGTCATTCCCCCCCAAATTGTTATGCTATTATTGGCTGGCAATTGTTGCAGAGATCTAGTAGGTTTGGGGTAGGGGTAACACTAAAGCTAAAATGTAATCACTCTTGACAAGAGTATTATGAAAGTAAAAAGACGTGAGTTACATTAAACTGATATGAATTATGATTCTGGAAATATGATAGAAATCCAGATGTTCTCTGTAAACAATGCTTTTACTAAAGGAAGAAAAGCTGCTTAATTTTGGATCACTTAGTGGTATTGGAAATGAGTTGAGATTTTGGTCAGGTAAGATTAGGGGTAGTTTTTGAGGCAGCTTTTGGAAGTAATTTTGACATGTGAAATTTGGGTCTTCTGAACAAATTTTAGTTTTGCTACACTGATGTGTTAATGGCTGTAAGTTTACCTCTGATGCTCAGTATGCTAAATTTTTTTCCCTTTTTTGACTATCCTTTTGTGAGGCTGCATTTTAATTCCTCATGTGAACAGTCTTTCACAGGCAGTTAGGTTTCAGGTTTAAAAAACTCATTTACCACGGGTATAATTTTGAGTCTGTTTATTTTGATGGGAAAAATTTTAAATACTCTTTTTTTCCCCCCTGCAGAACATCCAGTCATGGATAAAAATGAGCTGGTTCAGAAGGCCAAACTGGCCGAGCAGGCTGAGCGATATGATGACATGGCAGCCTGCATGAAGTCTGTAACTGAGCAAGGAGCTGAATTATCCAATGAGGAGAGGAATCTTCTCTCAGTTGCTTATAAAAATGTTGTAGGAGCCCGTAGGTCATCTTGGAGGGTCGTCTCAAGTATTGAACAAAAGACGGAAGGTGCTGAGAAAAAACAGCAGATGGCTCGAGAATACAGAGAGAAAATTGAGACGGAGCTAAGAGATATCTGCAATGATGTACTGGTGAGAATCAATTCAGTCTGGCTTCATTATACTGTAGGGTCCCTATGAGTATCAGTTACATTACTCTTAACTTTTTGTTTGGTTTTTCTTTTCCTTCTAAACATTGTGTGTTCCAAATTTAAAAGTCTTCATGGTGTCATGACTAAAAAGATGTTAAGACAATTATAGATACGTGTATGTAAAATAATTGCAACAATGATTATGAAACAGTTCAGTTTTGTTAAAAATAACAGACTTTAGTATTGTATTTTATATTAATTGAAAAGATAAACTAATTGTGTTACTGTTTTACTTATGGTTAGAATATTTGTAGTAGCTCTATAGCTGGTTATCTTAAATGTACATCTGTGGATAAAGGAATTTTACATACTTTAGGTAAGAGAGATGT
This sequence comes from Pan paniscus, assembly GCF_029289425.2. Classification (NCBI taxonomy): domain Eukaryota; kingdom Metazoa; phylum Chordata; class Mammalia; order Primates; family Hominidae; genus Pan; species Pan paniscus. The sequence goes on along the minus strand of NC_073256.2, from coordinate 118,300,247 downwards.
AATAGGATACTCATTGTAGAAATAGTACTCTTCTCAGGATTAGCCGCTATAATGTTAATGTAATGAGTCAACCATGCAGAAAACTCTGGCGTCACAACTATGAAACCTCTTCCTGCATTGAATTCTTGAAGGTAAATTTTGAACACTCACAACCATGATGAAAGGTTATGAACAACTCAAGCTTGATTTTCCAGTTTGAATCGAGTATTTTAAGTATTCAGTACTTACTGTGTTGAAGCACTGCGCTTAAAAGAATTAAACTACATTTTGGTTAATTTTAATCTGTCATATAAAGTAGGGCTTTTTGATCAAGAATAGTTTAAATTTGAGGATAAACCAGTAGAGAATCCAACCAAGCTGGCAGTTTTTGGAATAATATTTAAAGTGGTTTTACTAAATGGTTACACTTAACCAGTATGGAAGGGCTCTGATATACAAAGAGGGGCAGCATCTCGATTTTTCTGGACAGATTACTGAATCTGGAACTCAGTATGGAAATCCAGGTTTGTTACTTACTATATGAACCTTGTTTATGGAAGAAGTGCTATAATGAGCAATAGGATAATGTCTGATGTGGTTGTGGGTTTGGGGTTTTTGTTAAAGTTGTGATGATACTATCATTTCTTTACATTTGTATTTACTAATGGAATAGCATCAGTTCCTAAACTGTAATTTTCTCAAATGATATTTACTTGACACTGTCTTTTTAAAGAATAGTGATTTTTTAAACATGCTTATTTGGGTTCACAGTCACAAACTCAATGAGGCATCTGTCTTGGGGCATTTTTTTGTTCTTTGCTTATTGAAACCTTTAGAATGATAGCTATTATTTGTATCTAAGTTGAAAAAAGGAATATCTTGCTTTTATTGAGGCCAAGTGACAAATGTCTATTTTGTGATTTTGCTAAGGTAATAAGAATATTTAAATTTTGTTTTTTGTTTTTTTTTTTTTTTTGAGACGGAGTCTCGCTCTGTTGCCCAGGCTGGAGTGCAGTGGCGCGATCTTGGCTCACTGTAAGCTCCGCCTCCCGGGTTCACGCCATTCTCCTGCCTCAGCCTCCCGAATAGCTGAGACTACAGGCGCCTGCCACTGCGCCCGGCTAATTTTTTTGTATTTTTAGTAGAGACGGGGTTTCACCATGTTAGCCAGGATGGTCTCGATCTCCTGACCTCGTGATCCGCCCGCCTCAGCCTCCCAAAGTGCTGGGATTACAGGCTTGAGCCACCACGCCCGGCCAAATATTTAAATTTTGAAAATGTGATTTTTTTTTTTTCTATAATAAAAAATGTATTGGTTTTTTTTTTTGTTTTTTTTTTTTGTTTTTTGTTTTTTTTGCTCACCTTACTAATATCTGTGTATGTGTAATTCAGTTTTGTTCAGTCTGGAGTGTTTTTCCCAATTATTACACCTGATCGAAAAGTTTTTATTTTGGCTTCAAAGGGTGTGTTACACATTAACATTTCCCTTAAGACAAAAGTCAATTTTAGGAATAAAAAGGAATGTAACATTTACCTTTTACTAACACGCTTATTTGCAATACCAGGTAGGTATGTGCATGTTTTCCATATACAAAGTATAAAAGTTCCTGTCATTGTGAGTCTTTTCCAAGGAAAAGACTTGTAGCAGGTTTGTTTTTTGTGTTTGTTTGTTTGTTTGTTTGTTTTGAGACTGAGTTTTGCTCTTGTCACCCAGGCTGGAGTGCAATGGCACCATCTCAGCTCACTGCAACTTCTGCCTCCCGTGTTCAAGCAATTCTTCTGCCTTGACCTCCCGAGTAGCTGGGATTACTGGGCGTGCACCACCACGCCCAGCTAATTTTTGTACTTTTAGTAAAGATGGGGTTTCACCTTGTGGGCCAGGCTGGTGACCAGGTCAGGTCTAACTCTTGACCTCAGGTGATCCACTCGCCTTGGCCTCCCAAAGTGCTGGGATTACAGGAGTGAGCCACCACGTCCAGCCCAACTTGTAGCAGTTTTGACTATGCTTCCCTTTAGTTTCCTTATCAAGAAAATTTGTTTGCATAGAACCAGTAGATGAGGATAACAAGATAATCTCTTAATATAAATAGTTTCTTCTTGTTATGATTATTAAGGAAGTTCATTCTGGTCCCTACCCACATCGTTACCCTCCAGAATAGCACTGGCTTCCCAAAAAGTTTTAATGGTATTTACACTTTGAAAGTTTGGATAAATGAGAGTTTAATTTCTTTACTATACAAATGGCTTTGAAGAGAATTCTAAACAAGCTTTTGCTTCCAGCCTTGGTCTTTTCAGGAGTAAGACTTAGTGATCTTTGCATACTCAACGTGTAGTAGATGCTCAAATATTTGTTAAACAAGCAGAAAGGCTTCTTTTGAGAAAGAGCATAGAATTAGGTCAGCAGCACTGCAAAATTTCCCTAGCTTTTTCTTTTTCTGCTTGGGAAAATTTGATATTTACCGATAATAGGCTTCTTTTTCCTACCATCTTTTTCAAATAGGTCACATCGACTCTGGAAACATATTGCATAAAATTCCTTCTGCCCTTTCTGTGAAATGGAAGAATAAAATGTAGCAGAACTGATATTTCTACTAGAAAAAGTTTTTGAATCATTATTAATGATTAGTAAAAATATTTTAAATTATATTTTTAAGATCTTACATGATAAAAAATCAATTATAATTTTTTATTACTCCAGCCTTTTCTGGACTTTGATATATATATTTTTTAATTTGAGAAAAATAAGCAGGTGTGCCTTTGCAGAAATAATAGTATTGGCTTGTGGCATTAGTGATAACCAGATTTTTTATATTGAGCACCTATTTTATAATAGCTATGAAAATAAACTTTCTTCCTACAAAAAGCAGCTAATCTCCAAAGTTCTGAGTTTTTCTGAAGAGCTCTTTAAGTAACCCATTCTGGTTATATGTATTTATCTATTGTATAACCATTTAATAAGCAAAGAGCTTGGACCATGTTGCATATTACAAGAGTAAATAGAGCATTATGGTGGGAAGTGGTCACTGGCATGCTCTTCACAATGTGGACTTTTCATTATGTAAAAGAACTTGGGGTTCTTCTCTTCCACGTGTTAATTTCAAACTGCAATATGTGAACTAATGCAATCTGCCTTTCCTGGCAGATGCTTAGACAAAAGCTCTCTTGGTAGTTGGAGAGGGACTCAACACTAGTACCTTTTTAAACCTGAAAGATGGCAGCCAAAAATTGGGTAGTTTTTATCTTGCACATGATGAAATGAATACCAAGGAAATACAGTCTAGGAAGCCTCTTTCAAACTCAAAGAAGTATGTCAGGTGAATAATGGAGCTCAAGATACTGAGTCAAACTAGTTTTACCATTTAATAGATGCATGGCCTGAGGAAATCACTCAGTCCCTCTGAGAACTAAGCTCAATTAAATAGGAATAATACTCATCCCACAGGGTTGTGGGGAATGAGAGTCAGGTAAAGCACCTTGACTACCTTCTGTGTCCTGTTTATCTTAGCTTTTCAGTTCTATTTAAAAGTGTGAGCCTGCGTATAATAGTGCAGGGGTCTCTTAACTTACAGTCCATGAATGGAATTTCGAAGATTGAAGAAGCCTTTAAAATTGTGTATTTTTCTGGGGCAGAAGGTCCATGCCAACCATCAAATTTTCAAAGGTTTCATTTTAAAATTTAAAATCCACTGCTGTAGGCAGAGAATGACTTTATAGGAGGTCTCCGAGAGGAAGCAGTGTAAAATTGTGTGTCTAACATTTATAACAGTTGGCAACTGCAGTTGAGTAATCTTAATAGTGATTCTGTTAATTTGACTGAGTTCTATTTTATTGCTGCTCTACGTTTTTATTTGCTCAGGGCAATTTTAAGTTGTGGTTATGGGTCACTGATTTTCATCTCCAGCCCACAGAACTACCATTAAACAGAAATAAGAAAGCAAGCACCTTTTTGGGTCCGTTTTAGTCTGAATATATTATTACGTGCCTTGGGCTTTAAAAACTGCTATGTAGAGTTAGTTTTTAAGATGAAAATCACTAGACAGCTCATTGGAATAAGGGCTTCTCCAAAGAACTCTGTAGGGTTATATCTATTGTTACTATTTTATTTTATTAAGATATACTGTATATTTACATGTCTTCATGGTTTTGGTATGTTTCAAAGTATAAATAATTCCAGTTCTGTGGTCTCAGGAAGGAAAAAATTGGACAGTGTCTTTTTTTTCTTTTTTTCTTTTTTTTTTTTTTTTTTTTTTTGAGACGGAGTCTTGCTCTGTCGCCTAGGCTGGAGTGCAATGGAACGATCTCGGCTCACTGCAAGCTCTGCCTCCCGGGCTCACGCCATTCTCCTGCCTCAGCCTCCCGAGTAGCTGGGACTACAGGTGCCCGCCACCACACCCAGCTAATTGTATTGTATTTTTAGTAGAGATGGGGTTTCACCGTGTTAGCCAAGATGGTCTTGGTCTCCTGACCTCGTGATCCACCTGCCTCGGCCTCCCAAAGTGCTGGGATTACAGGCGTGAGCCACCGCGCCCGGCCTGGACAGTGTCTTTGGTAATAAAAGTTCAGTTTTTTTTAATGTAAAGTGCCACACCCAATGACATATTTTGTACAAATACAAAAAGTCTGAGGTATATGAAGTGGAAATGATGAAAATAAAGGAAAGGGAATGGAAAGGTGTAGAGGCCTTTGCTGTTTGATGGGAAGGGAAACTAGCTCTGTCTTGATAATACTGAATTAAATGTCATTGGACTTTTGGATTAATTTCTCAAATTTTTGATTCCAAAATAAGTTACTCTTGGCATATTTATATTGAATGTGTGTGTGAGAATTTTTAAGTCAGAATGACAGGTGTTCTGATATCAAGTAAGTTTTAAAAGTTAGCATATAGTTTATTGAAATTCTAATAAGTTTCTTAGAATTTTTTGTAGAATTCCTGGTTCCCTATTGTGATTTCATCCTAGTTCCCATAGCTTTTGCTTTACTCTTGACAGTTCCACATAGAGAATAAACACCGCTCAAGGTTTTAGGGGACTTAGAACTGCTGTCAGTTTCAATATACTCAAAGCCAGCATTCCTTTTCCTTTTGAAACTGCCTGTTCTTTATAACTACCCAATTTTAGCATGTTTTCTAGACTTAATCACACGACATGTTGGACTCAACTTTGACTTAATTTTCAGATTACAAGCTGTTGATGTTTCCCATATCATTGGTTCCCTATCCTTTACATTCACGCTGAATTGTATAGTTCCCAGGATTATACTCAGAAAAGTGCACATTGCCAAATAGGAAAATGATACTGTATGGATAAACTTGATGTGCTTTTAACGGACAAAAGCTAAATTATAAACATCTTTTTACTGCTGCTTGTGGTCATTCACTTGGACTTGTTACTTTTCCTTTTTCAGTTCTATGTTGCATGTATTTCTTATTCTAATCTTTCTAAAATGCTGATTTCATTCCATCTATTTGCTTTATCCTTGCCAGAATTACCTGCAAGAGGCTTTTAGCTTTAGTTTGGTCGTCTCACTATCCCTGATACAAACGGTTGCTAATTACCATCTTTATGGCCTGAGGGTTTCTGCTTCATTACTCGATTTAGGACTTATTTTAATCTTGATTATCTGTCTTTCAGCATCAGAAGATTGGCTCTGTTCTTTTCTCCTTGAAAACATTTGTGTATTTGTAAAGTACACTGAAGGAGTATATGCTTTGATATTTAGATGGCACAAATGTAAATTTTGGTGTGGGAAGAACGGTGTGCTTGGCCACCATATCAGCAGTTCTCTCTTTTTTATTATGTGTATTTCTATGTAACCGATCATTCACTTGTTCTCTAGTCAGTAATTCCCTTTAATTATGAAAAGCTTGTATATGTGAAAGTTACTGTGCAATAGCAGTTGTCATTGATTTAGTTTTGTTTTCTGGTAAGGTATAATGTGATAGAAGTAGTAGTGTAGTGTAGGATAGAGTTTTACATATTGGCAGATTTCACTAGTTTTTTTTTCTATTGCCATTCAGGCACCAAAGCCATGTGGATGAATATAGCTGACTTGATATCAGTAAGATCATTTTGTGTGACACCTGCCCTTTTGTTTACATTGGATACGTTATTAAAAAGTTTCAGCATGTAAGCTCTTGTGGATTTCTTTTGACAGGATTTGTTGTGAGCCTTCCTTTCTCCCCCAAATAAAAATGTGCTTACAGTGGTAACAACAGGTAAAAGAATATAAGGATAGTTTCAGCCAAGTATTAATCTATAAAGTTAAGCAGACCAACATAAGATTTGCTTAATGGGTTGGCCTGTATGCATGTGTTGAATTTTAAAATCTAAGAAGGATTATTGCATTAAATTTGCAGGGACTGCCCAATTTTTGTTGTATTAGTATTTTATTTTAATCGTTTAATGAGTTGGGAAGTTACAGATGTTTTTTGTTTTTTTGTCGTTTTTTGTTTTGTTTTTTTCTGAGACAGCAGTCTCACCTTGTCGTCCAGGCTGGAGTGCAGTGGCACAATCTCGCCTCACTGCAGCCTCCACCTTCCGGGTTCAAGCGATTCTCCCTCCTCAGCCTCCCAGGTAGCTGGGACTACAGGCGCCCACCACCATGCCTGGCTAATTTTTGTATTTTTAGTAGAGACGGGGTTTCGCCATGTTGGCCGGGCTGGTCTTGAACTCCTGACCTCAGGTGATCCACCCACCCCGGCCTCCCAAAGTGCTGGGATTACAGTCGTGAGCCACCATACCCGGCCTAGAAATGTTTTTTAGTGGCAGTTAATTTCTAACTTGCAAACAATTTTTGGGATCTAGAGTTTTTAAAAATTAGCGTTATACCAAGGAACCCACTGGTATGCGGAATGTTTCTCATCTAAGTGATTAATTACAAACGCTTTTCTGAGACAGACCTATTTGTTGATCCAAGACTTATGAACACTCAGCTTATAATTTTTTTTGCTCCTTAAACGTAATAAACATTGTCCAGTTTAGAATGACATACTTGGACCACATTCAACCAAGAGACACTTGATGAAAATATTATGCAAAATACCTACTTAAAATGTGATTCTGTGGAATTGACAGTTGAAGGTAGTATTATATAGGCAAGCTGTAGTTCTTGCCTAGAACAGGCAAGTTCTCAATTCAACAATTTGATGAGTCCTTTAGCATTGTGTTTGGAAGATGTTTGGAAATAAGACAACTCAAGCAATCTGCTTTTTGTAAGAGTAATGACTTTTCCTTCCCAGTTGCCCTTTGATTGTTGCCATCTAGTGGAGGACTAGCATCAGGCTCTTTTTCTTTAATTGGAGCAGAGATAAAACTTTAAGCATATCCCTGTGTAACATTTCTAAAAATAAAGGATACTAAAGTGTATACTACCTTACTTTAAGAGAGGTGATAAAACTTAGCATGAGCCATGCAGACTTTTTGAATTTTTGATTCATTGTGTGATTTGGGGCAAGTTTTACCGCATTTGTCTGTGACTCTGTTTCCACATCTTCAAAATGGGAATAATACTATCTACCTCTAGGATGTTTTGGGGAAATTGTTGAATTAACACACCCCTGTGGTGGTGTTAAATAGCAAATACACTGCTTTACCTTTTGTACCTCTGTGATATCACTTTACTGTGGTTTGATTTATAAATTTTGGATTAAATTTAAGAGAACTTTAGAAAGCTGAAATTTTTTATTTAATATTTGACAACTTGCTATTTTATAAGCCCTGTGCTATTACAAAAATAAATGTAAAAGCCCCTGCTCTTCAGTCTGGAGAGGGAAATAGACGTGCACAAATAATACAAGTCAAAGAGGGAAAAGTACTGCAAATTCATTGAACATAGAAAAGCTGGTCTTTAGCCTTTTTTAAAAAGGGGCTGATAAAATATAGTCCCCCATGTAGTTTATCCATAATACATAGCGTGCCACTTACAAGCTAAAAAGCCCTATGAAAAATGAGGCGTTTTAACTACCACCACCACCACCAACAAAAAGCATCGTGAGGGAAATACTGGTAAATTGGGCCTTGGTTTGTGAGAAACTTCAGCGCAGGCCTAGATCCTGGGGGAGGGGAGAAGAGGAACGCCTTCAGTGAGTGTCAATAATTTTTAAGATTATACTTAACTACTCATTAAGTTCTTTTTGATATAAGTTCTTTTTGATACTTGCTAGTGTTTCACTTTTTTTTTTTTTTTTTTTTTTGAGACGGAGTCTCGCTCTGTCCCCCAGGCTGGAGTGCAGTGGCACGGAGTCTCGCTCTGTCTCCCAGGCTGGAGTGCAGTGGCGCGATCTCAGCTCACTGCAAGCTCCGCCTCCCAGGTTCACACCATTCTCCTGTCTCAGCCTCCCTAGTAGCTGGGACAACAGGTGGCCGCCACCACGCCTGGCTAATTCTTTTGTATTTTTTAGTAGAGACGGGGTTTCACCGGGTTAGCCAGGTTGGTCTCGATCTCCTAACCTCGTGATCCGCCTGCCTCGGCCTCCCAAAGTGCTGAGATTACAGGCATGAGCCACTGCACCTGGCCTAGTATTTCACTTTTAATCTTTAGGAACAACATTTCAAAATTTGTTTTCAGATGTTCCTTTTTTTATTTTTATTTTTTTTGAGATGGAGTTTCACTCTTGTTGCCCAGGCTGGAGTGCAATGGCGTGATCTTGGCTCACCACATCCTCCGTCTCCTGGGTTCAAGCGATTCTCCTGCCTCGGCCTCCTGAGTAGCTGGGATTACAGGCATGCACCACCACGCCCAGCTGATTTTTGTATTTTGGTAGAGACGGGGTTTCTCCATGTTGGTAAGGCTGGTCTTGAACTCCTGACCTCAGATGATCCACCCGCCTCGGCCTCTCAAAGTGGGATTGATTACAGGTGTGAGCCACCGTGCCCAGCCTTAGATGTTCTTAAAACACTGATTCCTTCTAGGATTATTTTGCTAGCATTCATGATTCGGAGGGAGACAATTCTCTGAACCTGATCTAATTTGGCAGTTTTTATTCTCACTTCCTGCTAGCCCTTTCACCCAGTTGATTAAAAAAAAAAAGTTTTAGAACAGAACAGATGGGGCTTTCTATCATTGTTTAGTGTAGGTATCTTTTGTTTTGGGGTAAATATCAGGGAGCAGCTCCTCTTTTAACAGGAATTATATTTAATAAAGTTTTAGGCTGGCTTTAACAGTTCTTGAACATCAGGGATAATATACTTTTGCTTTGCTAGATTTCTTGTTGATTAAAAGTGCAGATTTGCCATCTATTAATGGAAAATGCGTTAAGTGATGAGGCACAAGCCTGCTTATAGATGACCTTATTTATAGAACATATGTTCACAGCTTAAAATCTTATTCTGTTAGGCCACATTGCATAGAAAGGTAATAATTTAAAGTCAAAGTGTCTAAAAGACTTAATAAATTAGTTCTTGACACCTCCTAATCATTAGCATTTCTGGTGGAGCACTTTTCTAATTGGTTGGTTGAAAGCAAGTGAGGAAATTGCAAATCAAAGAATGGAAGCCACTCCGGCCACAAGGGGGAGTAAGAGATTAATTTCCAAATCTATGGGCCCCTAATGTGTGACAGATTATGGGCTTCTTGCATGATTTCTTTTTAAAATTTTAAGAGATCTAGGATTTATACAAGGCCCAGTGTCTCTACAGAATAAAAATTATAGGAAAATTATCTCTGCATAAGAGAATTATACAAGACCAGAAATTTGAACTACACTATGCTGAAGAGTTGGAATTAAATCTATTAATGAGGATGTTATTAAAATGACATTTGTGGGGTATTTTTGTGAGTTTTTAAATTGAATAATATAAACTGGGAGTTTTACATAATTTATAGATTTGTAGAAATATGTTTAAGTATACAGAAATTTCATTGAGTCATTGAATTTTAGGGTTGAAGGGACATCTGATCTAGCCTTTTTATTTTAACAGATCAAGACACTGCAGCTCAGGGGTTCAGCTATTTACATGAGGTCAATACAGTAAGCATTAATATTTGTAGTCCCTTAATGTAGTATCACCTTATTGTAGATTGAAACATGACATTTAATCTGCTATCAAGATACTGGGTTTGTAGGGGGCGATGAGGAGTTGTCAGAATAACAAAATAAATGGCTTTAATTTTATTGAAAACAGTGGGGTTTTTTAGTTGTTTGAGATGGAGTTTGACTCTTGTTGCCCAGGCTGGAGTACAATGGCATGATCTTGGCTCACCGCAACCTCTGCCTCCCCGGTTCAAGTGATTCTCCCGCCTCAGCTTCCTGGATAGCTGGGATTACAGGCATGCGCCACCACGCCCAGCTAATTCTGTATTTTTAGTAGAGATGGGGTTTCTCCATGTTGGTCAGGCTGGTCTCGAACTCCTGATCTCAGGTCATCCGCCTGCCTCGGCCTCCCAAAGTGCTGGGATTACCGGCATGAGTCACTGCACCCGGCCGATTTTTGTTTCAGACTATATTTAGGGTGCTGTACTTATTGAGAATCACTTTTGAGGGCTCTTATGCCTCAGTTACTTGCTACCTCAACCTTTTAACTTCTGGTGTGTGTATGCTTTGTATGAAAGCAGGCATGTCTGTGTGCTAATGTCTCTCTCTTCGTTTGTTGTTTTGGAAGAGAGCCATGACAGTACAATCTAAAACAGAAGAATGGGTTATGGAGGCTTGATCTTTCTCCCACTCACATATTTGGTGAGGTCATGTCAAAGTTAGCCCAGCTGTATTCGCAAATTTCAATTCATAAATGTCTCATTAGAGGTTGATTGTTTTGCTTTGATATTCTGGGGGGATTTGCTATTTGCTAATGACACTCGATGTCTAATTATCTTTGTGCGAATTAAATTTAATATTAGGACCAGTTGGTGAAATACTGTTTTAAGACAAGATGAGAACTTTCTCTCCACCCCACATATTTTTCTTTACAAATGTATCATTGTTTTTGTACCATTTCTGTGTTAAATACAAAAGTAGTATCAGCCACATAAGGAAATTTGAAAAAAAAAAGCATAAAAAGGGTATGAAAAAGGGTATCTTTCAGAAATAAAGACAATTAAAAGGGACTTCTTTAAAATGTATTAACTTTTCATTTTGAAATAATTTCAGATTTAGAAAGAGGTTGGAAAAATATGAAGAGTTTTTCATGTATTTTGCCAGATTGTCCACATGTTAATAACTACAGTATAATTATTAAAATCAGGAAAATGATTAAAGTAAATGATAAACTATTATGTAACCTATAATCTTAATTAAATTTAGCAAATTGTTTTACTGTAATTTCCTATTTCTGCTCCAGAATTCCATCCAGAATTACACTTTGCATTTTGCTTATATGTCTCCTTACTCTCCTTTAATGTGGATCAGTCTTGTTTTAGTCTTTGCCTCTAATGATTTTGGAACTTTTTTCAAGAGTACTGGCTGGTTATTTTGTAGAATGTCTCTCAGTTTCGATTTGTCTGGTGATCCTTTTTGTTTGTTTGTTTGTTTGTTTTGAGATGGAGTCTCACTCTGTCCCCCAGGCTGGACTTCAGTGGCGAGCTATCCTGGCTCGCTTTGCAACCTCTGCCTCCTGGGTTCAAGCAATTCACCTGCCTCAGCCTCCCCAGTAGCTGGAATTACAGGCACCCACCACCATGCCTGGCTAATTTTTGTGTTTTTAGTAGAGGTGGGGTTTCACCATGTTGGCCAGGCTGATCTCAAACTCCTGACCTCAAGTGATTTGGCCGCCTTAGCCTCCCAAGGAGTGAGCCACCGTGCCCGGCCTGTCTGGTGATTCTTCATGATTAAATTTAGGTTGCCAGTTTTTGGTGAGAACTCCTGGAAGTGATATGGTGTCCTCCTCAGTGCATTATATTAGGAGGCGTGTGGTGTTGTCCTATTACTTAACCAATTATATTTAGATAGTGCATTATGCTGTTAGGACTTCTGAAAACACACCCCATGGTGCAAAATACCCATTGAATCTTTTTTAAGGTATATGCCTTAAGATTATGATTACTTTGTCAAAGGTAACAAACTAAATTATTTTGCCAAAGTGCTTTTTAAATAAGCTGCCTCTGTTTATACTGAATAGGTTGCTTCTTCAAAGGGGAAAATAGGATCCCAGCTCTGTAACTTGTAATTTTTTTTCGAATTTATTTTCATTAGTTGGCTTCTTGTGTTCTAGTTGGCAAGCCCAAATCTCAGCACATAGCACGGTGGTTTGAGTGTATAGTGGCAGGTTGGCTATTCTTCAGGGCTGAGGTGAATGTACAAATACTTAATGATTGAGTTCTTGTTCATAATTTTGGGGTTTGGTCTAAGGACCCTTAGTTTATAAAATCTCTGATTACTTTTTAAGAAAAAAAGTGATCTTGAATTTAAAGAAATGTAAGGGATAGTGGTGGGGTGGGAAATTCATTATGTTAGAGGAGATTTCCTGGCATTGGAAGGGAGATTTTGAAATTAATGCTGTAGTGAAACACAAGAAGATTAAGGTGAGGAGGAGGCTGGTCATAGTTTTGTATTTGAAATGCCTGTCTTGCCTCTTAGTTAGTAGAATTAGTACCATAATCTAGGACCCTTGACTTCTTAACAAGTTTACTCTGCCTTGCAACCTCACACTCTCTTCCAGTTCTCTCTGCAGGATTTTTCTTAGGTTCTTCTTTGTTCATTACATAGAAACCTGGAGCTTATCCATATTAGGAGGTGCTTAGCCTGCCCCTTTGCTGCTGTTTCTGAATATATGTGTTTAGTTCAGCACTCACATATTTTAAATGAGCAATCTCTTAGGTTTTCAGAGAAGTAGAACATTGTTTTGTCTCTTACAGCAGAATATTCATTATTGAATGTAGTGTCAACCTCAATTTCTATCAGGTTTTGTCTTAACTATTTAGGAATTTGGTAAGGTAATACACTCTTGATGATGAAGACTTTCTGAAAAATAGTTTTTAGGATGTTGAGCTATTAAAATATCCTCCAAGATAGTTTTAAAATGTTTTATTTAAATGAAGCTATTACAGTTATGCGTATATTATTCAGTCAGGGAGTTTAATATTTTTGAGTGCTTAAAATGTGTAGAACGTGCCTTTAATAGAGCCTATGAGTAGGTTAAGAGTGTATATGTGTGTGAAAAGTTAAAGGTGCAAAACCATAATTGTTTGTTTTATTTGAGATGGAGTCTAACTCATTGGAGTGCAGTGGCACAATCTCGGCTCACTGCAACCTCTGCCTCCTGGGTTCATTCAAGCAATTCTCCTGGCTCAGCCTCCCGAGTAGCTGGGATTACAGTCGTGTGCCACCACATCCAATTTTTTTTTTTTTCCCAGTAGAGACGGGGTGTCACCCAGGCTGGTAATCTTTATTTTAAATTGTACTTGCTCCTAAGAATTTAGGTGTTAAGAGCATAGCATGTAGAAGGAAAAAATAAAGCTGCTGTAACCTCATCCTGCCTTCTTGGAGGTAATCTCTGTTAGTTCTTTGTGTATCCTGGGAATTTATGTGCAAAGTAAACAATTCTGTCCTTGAAGAATAAGGATCATATACTTAGTTTTGTAAATTGTACAAAACTACACACTTTGATGTATATCTTATGTTTCATTTTGACAGGTACCTCCTTACTCTTTTGTTTTTTTGGAGACAGTCTCGCCCTATCGCCCAGGTTGGAGTGCAGATGGCACAACCTCTGCCTCCTGGGTTCAAGTGATTCTTCTGTCTCAGTCTCCTGAGTAGCTGGGATTACAGGCGCCTGCCACCACACCCAGCTAATTTTTGTATTTTTAGTAGAGACGGAGTTTCGCCATGTTAGCCAGGCTGGTCTCGAACTCCTGACCTCAGGTGATCCACCCACCTTGGCCTCCTAAAGTGTGGGATTACAGGCGTGAGCCACCACAACCAGCCCGTACCTCCTCACTCTTAATGTCTGTATAGTATTCTATTATTTGGGTATGTAGCAACTTACTTAGCCAGACCCCCCTTTAAAAAAAAAAAAAAAGATAGGGTCTCCCTCTGTCCCCCATGCTGGAGTGCAGTGGTGCACTCACTGCAGCCATGACATCCTGTGCTCAAGTGATCCTCCCATCTCAGCCTTTGGAGTAGCTGGGAGTGCAAGTGCACACTACACTAGGCTTTTTTTTTTTTTTTTTTTTTTTGAGACAAGAGTCTAGCTTTGTTGCCCAGGCTGGAGTGCTTTGGCACGATCTCAGCTCACTGCAACCTCCGCCTCCAGGGTTCAAGTGAGTCTCCTGCCTCAAGCCTGCCAAGTAGCTGGGATTACAGGTGTGCACCACCATGCCCACCTCATTTTTTGTATTTTTAGTAGAGATGGGGTTTCAACATGATGGCCAAGCTGGTTTTGAACTCCTGACCTCAAGTGATCCGCCCACCTCGGCCTCCCAAAGTGCTGGGATTACAGGCGTTAGCCACCACGCCTGGCCACACTAGGCTAAGTTTTTAAATTATTTTTAGTAGAGATGGGGTCTTGCTATATTGCTTAGGCTGGTCACTAACTCCTGGCCTCCAGCAATCCTCCCAGCTCAGCCTTCCAAAGTGATTGTGATTAAAGATATAAGCCACCACACCTGGCCGTTAGTCCTTTATTGACAGAAATTAGGATATTTCCCTTTTTTCTCTTCAGTTAAAAAGCTCTACACTACACACTATCTGTACAGACAATGTAGATGAAGCTGAATAGCTTTGAATAATTAGCTTTAGGGAGAACATAGCATTAGAGCTAGGTATGGAGAGGTATTTAGCACAGATTCTTTTCATTTTTCCAGCTTTATTGAGGTACGATTGGCAAAAAAAAAAAAATGTATTTAAGGTGTACAACATAGCAGAGGTTACTTTAAATCAGTTGTTAAAAGTGATATGCCGATCACTGGGAGTCCTTTGGGGAGGTGTCTATTAAGTCACAAAAAGTCACAACTATTTTCTTTCTTTTTGTTTTTTGAGACGGAGGCTCACTCTGTTACCCAGGCTGGAGTGCAGTGGCACAATCTCGGCTCACTGCAACATCCACCTCCCAGGTTCAAGTGATTCTTCTGTCTCAGCCTCCCGAGTAGCTGGGATTATAGGCGCACACCACCATGCCCAGCTAATTTTTGTATTTTTAGTAGAGACGGGCTTTCACCATCTTGGCCAGGCTGGTCTTGAGCTCCTGGCCTCATGATCCACCCACCTCGGCCTCCCAAAGTGCTGGAGTTACAGGTGTGAGCCACTGCGCCGAGCCGGGTCACAACTATTTTCATGGCAAATACTGTTAATACTGATTGTTATCACTTTGTTGACATTTAGCACTGGTGCAAACCCAAGGGTTGCTCAAACTTACTGGTTCCTTATCGCTAATCAAGGCAGTGATACTATACTGTACTAGTGATCATTGTATTTCTTTACCATTATGCACTCACTGTTTCTTTTAAAAAGAAAAAAGACTTTTTTTTTAATGTCCTTGAATCTGAAACATTATTTTATTAATAGCCCTTAAATAGACATCTTTCAGTGAGGCAAAATGGGAAGTCCAGTGGTTGTCTCTAAGAAAAACACTTGCAGTTATTTGAATTGTGAGATAAACTAGCTGCTTTTCTTTTTTTATGGAACACTTTTTTCTTCAAAGAACTGCAGGCAGATAAGCTGTGGGTATTCAGACCTAGGTATTCGACAAATATCTTAAATGAATTGAGCCTCTCACTTTAAGGGAAAATGATATTTTTGACAGATAAAATTGAAGCTTTGGAGCAAAAATGAGAACTTTGGGAAATAATTATTACCACCATGATCTTAGTTTTCTACTTTTTTATGACCGTAAAAGTGTCTTGAGACAAACTTTTAAGCCATAAATTTGAAGTATTGTTACCGTTTAGGGTTTTTTCCTAGAAAACGTACCTATTTATAGAGGTAGTATATATGTACCATGGTTGGGAGAAATAAGGTAATATTACTTAAATATTAGGAAATTATTTCACATAAGAGGGAGTTCAGAGCTAAGGTGGTTTTTGGGTGGGTGAGTGGGTGGGTTAAGATCAGTTACTGCAGTACAAACAGTACTTGAAGTCTAATGTGGTTGACACTAGACTTTTACCTTCCAAAAGGATGGCAGCACTTCTTTGTTGCTTACTATTTGCCAGACTCTGCTAAATGCTTATTATATGTTAATTCATTTAATCCTTACAACAACCTTGTGCATTATGTCTACTACTAATATTCGCCTTTTACAGATGAGAATCTGAGACCCAGGAAGATTTCAGAGTTTTGTCAAGGTGACAGAGTTTGAATTTAGGCAGTAAGCAGTCTGTCTCCATAGTTTGTGTTCCTAACAAGTCTGTTGTTTAAAAAGAGAAAATAAATACTAAAGGAAATGTTCTTTTTTTCTTTTGTTCTTTGATATGTCTTAATCCTGTTTTTGAATGAAAACTTTTTTGCATCCTACTTCACCATTTTTCCTAGTTATACAAATTTTAGATTACCAAAGCCAAAATGATGTACTTAAGAGTACAAGAGCATTAAAGCAGATTTTTGAATGTCAGAATCTCCATACTTTATTTTCACATAACTGAGCAACCAGTGAGTAGAATGCCTACTCTCGTTTGGGAGCTGTGAATGGTGCCTTCCTGTTTATATGTTCATTTAGACCTCATAACAGCCTTTTGATGTGGATTTTCATATAGATGAGAAAATAAAGATTAGCTATTGTGTAAATTCTCAAAATTAATGGGTTAGGGTGGAATTTCAAGTCTGCCTGGTTTTAGAGTTTATACGATTTGCATTACATCAAGCTTTTCTTCTAACAAGTGTTGAATGCCCAAAAGGTTAAAGTCTTGCCACCAGCTCAGGCAGCAGTTTTGGTGGTTTAGGGGTAATCATACTGAAAGACCAGTGAGAAAGGCATATCACTAGAGATAGATTCTCAGTTCATTAACTTTTCATTAGGAATATTTGACTACAGGCAGGAGTGAGTGTTTATAAAATTCATATTAGTGGGATCAGGTTGAGTCTATGCCAAGAAGGGATCAGAAACAGATGACCTGTCAATTTATGTGGTTCCTTAATTTTAATAGACTTAATTTTAAAGACAAAACATCATTGTAAATGTAGACTATCTTTGGATTAAGGCATCTGTTGGAAACTGGCTTGGGAGGAAAAATGTTATTTGAACCCCATCTCTTGGAAGTGTTTTCACAATCTAAGAGGTTAATTATACTATGGTGCAGTAGAGAGAAAAATCTCTTTTATCTCTAAAATCTCAAATTTCATGTAATTTACCTGTTGGTTAGGTTAAGGATTAGTGTCCTCTCTTCAGAGCCCATATCACATATTTAACTCTGGATTAGGAGCTGTTTACCAAAGAGTATTAGATACCGGCTTCTTGTGGCATTTTGCTGCTGAGTAAATGATTTCTTATCCCACTTAATATTATTAGGGTGAATGCTGTATAAATGCATTAACTCTAATTCAGCAAATTAATCTTGGGTATTTTCTAAAATGTTGGCCATGATATCTTTAAAAGACAGTGGCTGTCATGAAAAAACATATTTAAAAGTTAATGGGAGCAGGGCAAGCTATGATGGGGCCACTGCATTCCAGCCTGTGTGACAGAGCAAGACCTCATCTCTCAATAAAAATTAAAAAAATTAATGGGAGGGAAAAAAGTAAAACTTACATCCACATTTTGAAGTAAACTGAGGAAATACTGTGGATTTCTAAATGAGATTATATTTCAGGAAGATTCAACAGATTAACATTTAGCCTTGATTTAGCTTGAGTGTAGGATGTGCTTGAATTTTGTTTGACCTGAAAACCATTTAGATTTGGTTTAAAAACTTAATGTACTGTGATAATTGAAAAATTTTACAAGTTGAACCTTCAGTCAACCTAGCCCTTGTTTTACAGCTGGAGTTGGCCGGGCGCGGTGGCTCACACCTGTAATCCCAGCACTTTGGGAGGCTGAGGCAGGTGGATCATGAGGTCAGGAGTTCAAGACTAGCCTGGCCAATGCAGTGAAACCCTGTCTCTACTAAAAATACAAAAATTAGCTGGGTGTGGTGGCATGTGCCTGCAGTCCCGGCTACTCGGGAGACTGAGGCAGAAGACTCACTTGAACCGGGGAGGCTGAGGTTGCAGTGAGCCAAGATCACACCACTGAACTCCAGCCTGGGCGACAGAGCGAGACTTCGTTCTAAATACGGTTGAAATTGTGACACTTAGTGTATACTTCCTTATATTATGGTGTGCCCACTCCCTCCCCTTTTTACTTCAGACTTTATTTCAGTCATGATTGCTTTCATTGTACTATTGTAGGTGAACGAAATTTAGGAGGTTTATTTCTGTGTTGAGCAGGATATTCTCTGAAGTTATTGCATATTTTGAAAGTAGCTATCAGCCCTTTCCTCCCTTCCATTCTCTACTTGGTGCACCTCCATGTTTTTTTCTGCTTTGTTGTAACTGCTGCTTTCTGATACGTGCTGCTTCCTTTTTCTTTTGTTCTTTTATTCATTTTTTTCTATTCTTCCTACATTGGGTTTTATCTTCTGGCTTCCAAATCTGGAAAACTTGGATTTGTTATTCTTCGGTCAGTTTGACAAAGCAACATACTTAATTGCCTCTTTTATGTTACCATTAAATTAATTCTGTGAACTCTGACTTCCCTTAGAATTGAAAAAGACCACGTATACAAAAATCCGGTTAGATAGTAGAAATAAGTTCTAGTATTCAATAGTACAGTAGGGAAATTATAGTTAACATTTATTTATTCTACCAAAGTAGCTAGAAGAATTGCAGTGCTCCTAACACAAATAGAAGATCAATGTTTGAGGCCAGGTGCAGTGGCTTTACGCCTGTATTCCCAGCACTTTGGGAGGCTGAGGCGGGTGGATCACCTGAAGTCAGAAGTTCGAGACCAGCCTGGCCAACATGGCGAAACCCCATTGGTACTAAAGATACAAAAGTTAGCTGGGTATGGTGGCACATGCCTGTAATCCCAGCTACTCAGGAGGCCGAGGCAGGAGAAACACTTGAACTCAGGAGGAGGAGGTTGCAGTGAGCCGACATTGCGCCACTGCACCCCAGCCTGGGTGCCAGAGCAAGACTGTCTCAAAAAAAAAAAAAAAAAAAAAATCAATGTTTGAGGTGATAGATATCCCAGTTACTCTGATTTGATCATTATATATTGTATGCATGTATCAATATCACATGCACCCCCAAAATATTTACAACTATTTTGTCAATTAAAATTTTTTTACAAGAAACAGATGACATCTTCTTTATGAATCTCCTCTACAAAATATCTAAGTTACCCTCTTTAGTTTCCTGTTTTACCTTTATGTGAAAAGAGGGAATTCACTGAGTAGGTTCCAGTACTGGACCACTCATAAGTTTTCTCATACTGAACAGAAATCTTCCCTCTTGCTAAATTTAATTGGTCTTGTCTCTTGGAGCCATTCATGTCCTGTTCTTTCCATTATCCTGACAGTTTCTAGTATACTCGCCATAACTTTGATTCCTGATTGTGGAATCACGTCCTTTCTAGTAGGTATATCACCCCATTGAGGCTGAGAATATGTTCCTTTTTTTTTTTTTTCTTTTTAAGACGGAGTTTCACTCTTGTTGCCCAGGCTGGAGTGCAATGGCACAATCTCAGCTCACTGCAACCTCTGCCTCCCGGGTTCAAGTGATTCTCCTGCCTCAGCCTCCTGAGTACCTGGGATTCCAGGCGTGTGCCACCACGCCTGGCTAATTTTTTGTATTTTTGGTAGAGACGAGGTTTTACCGTGTTGGCCAGGCTGGTCTCGAACTCCTGACCTCAGGTGATCCACCCGCCTCAGCCTCCCAAAGTGCTGGGATTATAGGCATGAACCACCACGCCTGGCAGAAAATGTTCTTTTATAGTTAGCTTTTTTTGAGCTACAGTGTTAGCCCCTTTAAATTTAATCTTTAATCCAGTCTTGCTTGGTTTTGGGTTTTTAAATCTTAATTAGCTTATGTCATTGGACGATTTATTAGAAGTAGGCCATTTATGCCTTTCTCAACTCTTTTTTTTTTGAGACGGAGTCTCACTCTGTTGCCCAGACTGGAGTGCAGTGGCACTATCTCAGCTCACTGCAAGCTCCGCCTCCCGGGTTCACGCTGGTCTCCTGCCTCAGTCTCCCGAGTAGCTGGGACTACAGGCGCCCGCCACCACACCTGGCTAATTTTTTCTTTTTGTAGTAGAGACGGGGTTTCACCGTGTTAGCCAGGATGGCCTCGATCTCCTGACTTCGTGATCCGCCCACCTCAGCCTCCCAAAGTGTTGGGATTACAGGTGTGAGCCACCATGCCCAGCCACCTTTCTCAACTCTTATGGTGAGCATCTCACCAGAAACACTTGCCACTTGTTTGGTTCTTTTGGTCTATCATTAGGCCAGTAAGCAGCCTGACTGCTGTTTACCCAGCCCTCCTGTTACTTGTGGGTTCTAGCAAATAGCTTTAAAGTTGTTTTATGGTTAATTCAGTGTTCAGCTTTGGGGAAAGAAGTGCTTAACTGCCATTTTAATTCCCAGGGAACTGCTTAGTTCAGCATATTACCCAGGTAGAAAGTTACTACCTACAAAAGATAGATTACTACTTTTAGTAGCATTTATCAACACCTTTCCTAAAAAAAATTTAAGTTTTTAGTACAGCTTTAAAATTTTACATCTTAAGTGATTGGTTCACTCTTAAGTAACTGCATGTGTTTATGGCCTTCATCTCTGCATACATAGAGGGGGTTAAAGTTACTGAAAAGTGAAGGACGTGATTAGGCAGTGTTACTCTTTTTGAGACAGCCTCACTGTCACCCTGTCCTAGAGTACAGTGGTATAATTCAATTACAGATCACTGCAGCCTCAAACTCCTGGACTCAGATGATCCTCCTGTCTCAGCCTTCCAAGTAGCTGGGACTATAGGGGTGTGCCACCACACCTGGTTAACTTTTAAATTTTTTTGTAGAGGCAGGATCTCATGTTCACCGGGGTGGTCTCAAACTCCTGGACTCAAGAAGTGATCCTCCCACCTCAGCCTCCCAAAGTGTTGGGATTACAGGAGTGAGCCACCGTGCCCTGCAATTCTTGTAAAGTGTATTGTAATGGAAGGAATGATAGCCTTGTCTCTACAGCTAGATTATGAAGTACCAGAATATTGTGCTTCCAGCTTCTAGCATGGTGTCTGGTGTTACTGTGATAATAGAAATAAACATTTAATTAAGTGCTTACTCCTAAGTGCTTACCTGTATTTTTTCTCAATAATCTTAGAGGTCTCTGCCTTACAGGTGAGATAACTCAATCATTGAGATTAAGTAGTTCACACAGTGTATAGTGCTGTAATTCAAAACCAGACTCACCCGAAAGCCACTTATGTTTATACCATCTCCCATAGTTGAATGAATAATACAATTTGTGTAACAATGAAACTTTTGAAAACCCTGGTTATTTGTTTCTTAAAACCATTGTTTTTAAGTGGAAAGACTCACTTGACTATTTTAAATGCAAGTATCTTCCACTGTTTGAGGCAGATCTCCACAGAGCAACCATAGGTGGTAAAAAGCATTGTATTCAAAGGACAAAACACTTTTGCAGCTAAGAGAACTTTGAATATGAAAGTATGAATGTGGTGTAAGACAGAGGTTGCTATCCTAACCAAAACGTTCTTCTGATTTCCGGCCAGTAATTTTATTTTATTTTTATTTATTTTGAGATGGAGTCTTGCTCTGTCATCCAGGCTGCAGTGCAGTGGTGCAACCTTGGCTCACTGCAGCCTCTACCTCTCGGGCTCAAGCAGTTCTCCTGCCTCAGCTGGGATTACAGGCGCCCGTCACCACGCCTGGCTAATTTTTGTATTTTTAGTAGAGACAGGGTTTCACCATGTTGACGAGGCTCACCTCAAGTGATCCTGCCACCCTAGCCTCCCAGAGTGCTGGGATTACTGGCATGAGCCACTGTGCCCGGCCTCAGGCCAGTATTTTTAAATATCGGTTAATAATTGCAGGAAACATCATTTCAGGTTGACTTTTCTCACCTTTAACCTCTTTATATAGCACAGTGCAATCTGGCCCTACTGCCACTTCATCTGGGTTATCTGTAGCTTGAGTTGTTAAAAAAAAAAAAAAAAAAAAAAACACTGGGGGAAGAAGTTGGGTTAAAACTGTTCACCTACCCACCATTGGAACATAATGGGTAAACAAAAAGTTGGAGTTACCATTTAAAAGCATTTTTCAAATTTATATTTTATATATAAGTAGGTGCTATATAAACGGATACTTTTTTTTTGTAAGAATGGATTTGGAATTTAGCTCAGCTGAAAATTGACTTCACCTTGATTCTCAGAGTGTACTTGAACTTTAAAGGAAGTGGGGTAGTGAGAATGGGTGGTTGGGGTTTTTTTTGCTTTAATGTTTACCTAATTCTACTACTAGAATTATTTTTCTCCCCCTTAACTGGAAAGAAAAAAATTACACATTTATTGAGACTTCTTCCCATCCCCAACACAATGATCTAATCTTTTTGCTTTAAAATCAGTTAAAGAGTGTAATTTTTAAAATCCTAATCAAATGACTCAGATTGTAATAGTAGTTTTAGACAGAATTTTATAGGATGATGTTTTAATTTTATCTGTTGTCTGGGATGATCTGTAATCATGTATCTTACTAGCCGAAAACGACTTCAATGAGATTAAAGGTCTGCTCTTTAAAATCTGTAAGTCTCCTACCACTGTCTTTAGGAAAAATAAAACTTTTGTTTTGAATGGTTTTTTTATGTGTTGTGAGGTTTGCTTGAATTGTGTTGTTATAAATGAAGTTTATTTTGTTCCTCCTTCTCTGGCATGGACTCCTTAAGTGTCTTACATTATTGGTTTCTGCTTTAGTCATTTCTCCAGAGTCCCAAAAGGTTCATCCCGTATGTTCTTTCTATTTTCATGTCATGACCACATGAAACTTCAGATGGAAAGCTTGCCAGCTCATTAGAAAATGTTCCTAAATGTGAACGGTCATGCTCCACATTCATTGAAGTCAGCATGTAAATAGATAACATTGTCAGGGACCAATGTTCAATTTTATTGTCCTCAAATAATAAACTGAACACTAACTTCAAACTTAAAGTATTGCTGCCCAAAGCATTCTGCTTTAAACCACAAATTCATGTGCCAGCTGCATTCACAATTGTATTCACAGTGACTTGGCATTAAAGTTTTATAACTTAGGCTATAGTTTGTTCTTTAATAAATGCAAGTTCTTTCAGTTTTGTAAATGTTATATTCTCACTATGTCTGTTTCTTTTCTTCTTAAGTCTCTTTTGGAAAAGTTCTTGATCCCCAATGCTTCACAAGCAGAGAGCAAAGTCTTCTATTTGAAAATGAAAGGAGATTACTACCGTTACTTGGCTGAGGTTGCCGCTGGTGATGACAAGAAAGGTATGCTGTTTTTAAACCTGTTGGTTGAACTTGTATAAGATAACATATAGTGAGGAAGAGTCTCTGAAGCGTACATAATGTCTTGTTTTGAATTGCTTAGAGTGCCGAATAAGGAGTAGTAGTGCTCTTTGTGTTCTGAGAATACACATCTACTGCCTCATACTGCTATTCTAAAATAAATGCTTTCTGAAAAGCCAATATTGTGTACAGGGATGTTTTTTCAAGATTTTAAGAAAAGTGACCAGCCTGAGCAACATCTCTCTCTACAAAAAATATTTTGAAAATTAGCTGGGCATGGTGGTGCAAACCTTTGGTCCCAGCTAATCTGGAGGCTGAGGTGGGAGGATTGCTTGGGTCTGGGAGGTCAAAACTCGTCAATTTTTTAAAAACATAACAATAATGAGATTATAAAGTTGTTTTATCTTGACATTGACCAATGGCTAGTGTGTACCAGGAGAAAGCTCCCTTCAAAAAAAAAAGGACCTTGTTCAATTAACAAATATTAAGCTGTTACAGGTTAGTATTTCAAAGGATATGTGAGATATTAAAGGTTTGGTTTGAGGGGTGAAGATATAATGCACTTTATCTCAGTACGTTTTGGTGTGTCTTATCCAGGGATTGTGGATCAGTCACAACAAGCATACCAAGAAGCTTTTGAAATCAGCAAAAAGGAAATGCAACCAACACATCCTATCAGACTGGGTCTGGCCCTTAACTTCTCTGTGTTCTATTATGAGATTCTGAACTCCCCAGAGAAAGCCTGCTCTCTTGCAAAGACAGTATGTATTTTACCTGTTACGTAGAAATTTAGCAGTCTTTATTATTTGAGCACTGAAATGTAATGTACTATTTTTAAATCGTAGGCTTTTGATGAAGCCATTGCTGAACTTGATACATTAAGTGAAGAGTCATACAAAGACAGCACGCTAATAATGCAATTACTGAGAGACAACTTGACAGTAAGTACATAACAGCATCATTAGTGATGAATGTGGTTGAAGAGGTTATGTTTTACTCTAGGGAATTTTTTTTTTTATTAAATACATCTTTTTAAAATTTTTTCTCAACACATTTCATAGGCTCTCATAAATATATCTTAGCTACTGTTAAAGTCCTATGAAGGAAAATTACAGAAACTGAAATATTAGACTGAGAACTAAAAAATACACACATTGATGAGTTACCTGTCTTGTTAAAATTTGTTAGTATCAAAAGTGTGCTGAGACTCTGCATGTTTTAGTTCCTTTAAGAATGATTTTCTTGCCCATCAAGTTGCCTCCATATTTGTAAAGATAATGGTAGGGAATTAATAACTTGAGTTACAAAATCTCAGGTATCTACAGAATCCAAGTGGAAGTCTATTTTGCCTAGCTTCTTATTTTAAATGACTTAATATGAAAGGTCGTGATTGTCCTTGGGATACTGCAGATGTATAAAAAGAAACAGTGTCACTATCACACCAGGAACGTCAACATAATTCCCTAATAATGTTTGAATATCTAAATAATACTTGAATTCCAATTATCTCTCTTGTTTTAAGTTATTTGAATTGGGATTCAAATTCAGTCCACAATGCAGTTGATTTGTATGTCTCGTTTGTTTCTTAGGTCTTCTCATTCTTCTCCTTCAGATAAATACTAGATTTGAAATTTTGAGGCTTAGGTGAAAAAATTATCAAGCATTTGCTGTGTGTCAGGTAAAGAGGTAGGAATTGCAGATCATAATCTAGGTATTACTGTTTTTTTGTTAGACTTCTAGGGCCATTTCTCTTGGGGACTATGTAATCTCATTTTATACATTTCTCTTCCAACTTTATTCTAGTCCACTGCCATTTTCTATAAACCAGTTCTGTATGCTAGTGCTGAAAATCTTGAAGAGTTTTTTGAATAGTATTGTATACTTGTTTATTAAACCTAAAATTACTTTATTAGCACAATTTGGAGCTATCTATAAACTTTTCTGATACTTGAGTCAAGATAACAAGCCACAGTAAAGAATGAAAGAATCTTATATATAACATAAGAAGCACTTTGTTAACTAACTTTAGTATTAAGGATTTTTCTTTTCTAGTTTGAAGTGATGACATTTTTAAAGTGATGACCTGAGACCTAGATACTGTGTTTTGTTCACATCACTTTTTGAGAGGCCCTGATCTACTGTCTGCTTCCAACTGAATTTTGCTATCAGTATAGCATGAAGAGCGCATATTGCAATAAGAAAACCAGGGTTGGCTGGGCGTGGTGGCTCACGCCTGTAATCCCAGCACTTTGGGAGGCCGAGGCGGGCGGATCACCAGGTCAGGAGTTCAGGAACAGCTTGGCCAAGATGGTGAAACCCCATCTCTACTAAAAATACAAAAATTAGCTGGGCATAGTGGTGGGCACCTGTAATCCCAGCTACTCGGGAGGCTGAGGCAGGAGAATCACTTGAACCCGGGAGGCAGAGGTTGCAGTGAGCTGAGATCACACCGCTACACTCCAGCCTGGGCAAAAGAGCGAGACTCTGTCTCAAAAAAAAAAAGAAAGAAAGAAAAAACCCAAGGTTTTGATTCTAATTCTGTCACTACTTGTATGTCTTCTCTGAGCCTTATTAGTGTCAGCTGTCACCATTATAGGTTGATTGGAACATTTATCTGTCAAGAAATTATCCCCAAACTTAATATTTCATTCTGAATTTGGTTGACCAAGACTGTCAACACATTACTCTAGAAAAAGAAATATTTTGTATCAAATTTGCATGTTTATACAGAAAATTCAAGAATCCTTGAAAGTTAGAACAGGAAAGAGACATTAGAAACAATTTCATCTTGCAATTACAAAACCCCTTGTTTGACAGGAGGAGCACACAGTTTCCAAGAGGTCATTTGGCTATCTGTATGACCTTGGAAGTAGTCTCCTTTCCAGGCCAGAGATATATTTGCTTAGTAGATAAATGAAGCTAATGGATGATTTGGGGAATATAAAAATAATAATTAGTGTATTTTCCCCTTCCCCTCAGTTTTCATGTGTAAGTCATATATAAAATTTAAGATTGTCTTGAATCCTTTTGTAATTACCTCTGAAAATCACTAGAGAGTGGTTAAGACTTCAACATTTTTAACATTGGAGCAGGTGGAATAGAGTTCATAACCCTGCCACCTATGGGACAACTTTCATTTTTACCTGTTAAAAGATTTGGTTCTGGTTTTTGTCCAGCATTTATTTTGAATCATATGATAGGGTAGTGCAAAAGTAATTGAGGGTTTTGCCATTTAAAGTAATGGCAAGAGCTGCGATTACTTTTGCACCAACCTGATAAATAAAGGTTTGTTTTTCTAAGCTTAAAGTGTTAGAAAAGCTAGATTTGTAGTTTAGCTCAGAGTTGAGGCTGGTTCTTGAATTTCATGGAGTATAGGATTCTGTTTGGAGTGTGAGTCACTTTAAGATCTACCAGTGGAGAGTAGTCAACCCTAGCTCCTTCAGCATGGGCCAAATTAGATGCTTCTGGTATAGTTGCACTCACCTTGGACGTCCATCTTTCATATTGGGGCTCTTTAGGTTCTGACACCTATTGATGCTTAGTTTTTAAAAAATAATTTAGGGCCTGGGCACAGTGGCTCACACCTGTAATCTCACCACTTTGGGAGGCCGAGGTGGGTGGATCACGAGATCAGATCAAGACCATCTTGGCCAACATAGTGAAACCCCGTCTCTCCTAAAAATACAAAAATTAGATGGGTGTGGTGGCACATGCCTGTAGTCCCAGCTACTCGGGAGGCTGAGGCAGGAGAATCGCTTGAACCTGGGAGGCGGAGGGTTCATTGAGCCAAGATCACGCCACTGCACTCCAGCCTGGTGACAGAGTGAGACTCCATCTCAAAAAAAAAGTATTATTTCTTCTACTTTCTCTTCACCTTCTGTGGATAACCAAAACTTTCCTGTATCTGAAGGTTATTTGAAGGCAACTCTGTGGTGTACTTAACCTGCTTATATAGTGGTTACAAAAAAAGTAAATTTGTATATTGAGATGTTTTTGTATCTTGAAGCTAAGTGATGCTGCTATCTTTTTAAGAATGCTTTCCAACTAAAACATTCAGGTATCTTGGCACTTATATGAAAACGCCCCCCCCCATCCCACTGAAACTTGCTGAAAAATCTTTCCTTCTTTTACCAGTTGTGGACATCGGATACCCAAGGAGACGAAGCTGAAGCAGGAGAAGGAGGGGAAAATTAACCGGCCTTCCAACTTTTGTCTGCCTCATTCTAAAATTTACACAGTAGACCATTTGTCATCCATGCTGTCCCACAAATAGTTTTTTGTTTACGATTTATGACAGGTTTATGTTACTTCTATTTGAATTTCTATATTTCCCATGTGGTTTTTATGTTTAATATTAGGGGAGTAGAGCCAGTTAACATTTAGGGAGTTATCTGTTTTCATCTTGAGGTGGCCAATATGGGGATGTGGAATTTTTATACAAGTTATAAGTGTTTGGCATAGTACTTTTGGTACATTGTGGCTTCAAAAGGGCCAGTGTAAAACTGCTTCCATGTCTAAGCAAAGAAAACTGCCTACATACTGGTTTGTCCTGGCGGGGAATAAAAGGGATCATTGGTTCTAGTCACAGGTGTAGTAATTGTGGGTACTTTAAGGTTTGGAGCACTTACAAGGCTGTGGTAGAATCATACCCCATGGATACCACATATTAAACCATGTATATCTGTGGAATACTCAATGTGTACACCTTTGACTACAGCTGCAGAAGTGTTCCTTTAGACAAAGTTGTGACCCATTTTACTCTGGATAAGGGCAGAAACGGTTCACATTCCATTATTTGTAAAGTTACCTGCTGTTAGCTTTCATTATTTTTGCTACACTCATTTTATTTGTATTTAAATGTTTTAGGCAACCTAAGAACAAATGTAAAAGTAAAGATGCAGGAAAAATGAATTGCTTGGTATTCATTACTTCATGTATATCAAGCACAGCAGTAAAACAAAAACCCATGTATTTAACTTTTTTTTTTAGGATTTTTGCTTTTGTGATTTTTTTTTTTTTTTGATACTTGCCTAACATGCATGTGCTGTAAAAATAGTTAACAGGGAAATAACTTGAGATGATGGCTAGCTTTGTTTAATGTCTTATGAAATTTTCATGAACAATCCAAGCATAATTGTTAAGAACACGTGTATTAAATTCATGTAAGTGGAATAAAAGTTTTATGAATGGACTTTTCAACTACTTTCTCTACAGCTTTTCATGTAAATTAGTCTTGGTTCTGAAACTTCTCTAAAGGAAATTGTACATTTTTTGAAATTTATTCCTTATTCCCTCTTGGCAGCTAATGGGCTCTTACCAAGTTTAAACACAAAATTTATCATAACAAAAATACTACTAATATAACTACTGTTTCCATGTCCCATGATCCCCTCTCTTCCTCCCCACCCTGAAAAAAATGAGTTCCTATTTTTTCTGGGAGAGGGGGGGATTGATTAGAAAAAAATGTAGTGTGTTCCATTTAAAATTTTGGCATATGGCATTTTCTAACTTAGGAAGCCACAATGTTCTTGGCCCATCATGACATTGGGTAGCATTAACTGTAAGTTTTGTGCTTCCAAATCACTTTTTGGTTTTTAAGAATTTCTTGATACTCTTATAGCCTGCCTTCAATTTTGATCCTTTATTCTTTCTATTTGTCAGGTGCACAAGATTACCTTCCTGTTTTAGCCTTCTGTCTTGTCACCAACCATTCTTACTTGGTGGCCATGTACTTGGAAAAAGGCCGCATGATCTTTCTGGCTCCACTCAGTGTCTAAGGCACCCTGCTTCCTTTGCTTGCATCCCACAGACTATTTCCCTCATCCTATTTACTGCAGCAAATCTCTCCTTAGTTGATGAGATTGTGTTTATCTCCCTTTAAAACCCTACCTATCCTGAATGGTCTGTCATTGTCTGCCTTTAAAATCCTTCCTCTTTCTTCCTCCTCTACTCTCTAAATAATGATGGGGCTAAGTTATACCCAAAGCTCACTTTACAAAATATTTCCTCAGTACTTTGCAGAAAACACCAAACAAAAATGCCATTTTAAAAAAGGTGTATTTTTTCTTTTAGAATGTAAGCTCCTCAAGAGCAGGGACAATGTTTTCTGTATGTTCTATTGTGCCTAGTACACTGTAAATGCTCAATAAATATTGATGATGGGAGGCAGTGAGTCTTGATGATAAGGGTGAGAAACTGAAATCCCAAACACTGTTTTGTTGCTTGTTTTATTATGACCTCAGATTAAATTGGGAAATATTGGCCCTTTTGAATAATTGTCCCAAATATTACATTCAAATAAAAGTGCAATGGAGACCTTGGGGTCTTTATTTCCAGGAGAAAAGATACCTTCTGCATCTAGGGCAACAATCCTTTTCCCTCGCAGCTCTTTCTTTTACCTCACTTACTGATTTCTCCTGACCCCCAAGCCAAGGAGGTAAAATAATCATATATATATATATATTTTAAGTAATTATATTTTATAGCTAGACTGAAGAGGTGGGAATTTTTTTGTTTTTGTTTTTGTGTTTTTTGGAGACAAGAGTCTTGCTCTGTCACCCAGGCTTGAGTGCAGTGGTGCGATCTCGGCTGAGTGCAACCTCCGCCTGCTGGGTTCAAGCGATTCTCCTGCCTCAGCCTCCCGAGTAGCTGGGATTACAGGTGCCCGCCACCACGCCCGGCTAATTTTTGTGTTTTTAGTAGAGACAGGGTTTTACCATGTTGTCCAGGCTGGTCTTGAATTCCTGACCTCAGGCAATCCACCCATCTCAACCTCCCAAAGTGCTGGGATTACAGGCATAAGCCACTGTGCCCAGTAGAGATGTGATATTATTCAAGTAAATAAAACCTGAAACTTGGCACATTTGCCTATTTAATGTGCATCAGTCATCTGAACTAGGTTGATCCTGGAATAATGAAAACACTTCACTAGTATTAACTAATGTTTTCTACATAGTAGTTCCCGATAGATTAAGGAAAATTTCCAACCTGAGATTGTTTTGGAATTTGAATAATGTGTAACTATCTCTTTGATTGTCCCAAATCCAGGCTTTATGTCTGCTTTTGTCAATGTAACATCCTAGTGCCAGGAAATTGGAAAATCCAATGATTTTTTGTGTGTAAAGTATTGGAATTTTTTTGTTCGTTTGTTTTTAAGACGGAGTCTCAACTGTCGCCCAGGCTGGGGTGCAGTGGCGTGATCTCGGCTCACTGCAACCTTCGCCTCCCAGGCTGAAGTGATTCTCCTGCCTTCAGCCTCGCAAGTAGCTGGGACTGCAGGCACGTGCCACCACTCCTGGCTAATTATTTGTATTTTTAGTAGAGAGAGGGTTTCACCATGTTAGCCATGATGGTCTCATTCTCCTGACCTTGTGATCCGCCCACCTCGGCCTCCCAAAGTGCTGGGATTACAGGCGTGAGCCACTGTGCCCACCCTGGTATGTTTTTTTTTAATTGGCCACTTAAGAGTTGTCCTTCAGAAAGTGGAGCAGCAGTGTGATTAGTAAAAACGATGGGCTTTCCTGCAGCTCTGGCTTACGGTCTTTGTTTTTCCAGTTAACAGCTGTTACTTCATGCTGTTATAGGGGGCGGGGGGAGAAAGAGAATATGTCCAGTGGCTTAATTTTGGGGCTCAATTTGTTTATTATGTTTTTCCTGCAAAAGAGTCACCAGTCTTGTCATGGCTCAATGCATATTTTAAAATGAGTCAAAGCCAATTTGGAAGCTGCTATCTTAGGTTATTTGTAGTCAGGCTTCAAATGGAGAGTGAAACTTTGACTTTGAAAACTGGTGCTCTATGCTCAATGATGGTCTTACACATTCCTCTAGGGAAAGGTCAAGAAATAAATTTGGCTTGATTGTATTCTCTCATTTACCATATAGGAAATACTATGGTAGAACTGAAAATATGTACAATAGTAAAGTGGTGGCTGAGACTGGGCACTTGGAAAATAGACTTGGATTCTTTTCTAAGTGTGAAACTAATTAAATACTTTTATGTGACTGGTAGCAGTCACAGTCTCCTTGATTGATTCTAGTTCCTTTTCAAAGTGGAGAGACCTGAATATAGATTGTAACAGGATGTCCAACCTTGCCAGACAAGCAGGCATATATGTCTCTGGGATGCAGAAGCAGTTATAAGTTAATATATTTAAGCATAATGTTAGCCAATCCTAGGTGATATCAGAG
Organism: Pan paniscus; assembly: GCF_029289425.2. Classification (NCBI taxonomy): domain Eukaryota; kingdom Metazoa; phylum Chordata; class Mammalia; order Primates; family Hominidae; genus Pan; species Pan paniscus. Next base: position 118,268,692 of record NC_073256.2, on the reverse strand, counting down.
ATGTGAATATTTGATCATATTTGAGTTCATTCCTTGAAAGTCCAAACCTAACTGGTCTTAATTGATTACTTCTTAGTATTCCGAATTTTAGAATTTAAAACCCTATGAATTTTCAGTTTGTGCTTACATTTTCTAACATTGGATGTTTGCTTTGGCCAGCTGCTGTTCTGTGTGTTTTCTTACAAAGGCTTAGAGATTCTGGCTGGGTGTGGTGGCTCACGCCTGTAATCCCAGCACTTTGGGAGGCTGAGGCGGGTGGATCACCTGAGGTCAGGTGTTTGAGACCAGCCTGGCCAACATGGTGAGACCCCATCTCTACTAAAAATACAAAAAATTTAGCCGGGCATGGTGGTGCGTGCCTGTAATCCCAGCTCCTCGGGAGGCTGAGGCAGGAGAATTGCTTGAACCCGAGAGGCGGACGTTGCAGTGAGCCAAGATCACGCCATTGCACTCCAGCCTGGGCAACAAGAGCAAAACTCTGTCAAAAAAAAAAAAAAAAAAAGGTGGGGGGGCGCTTAGAGATTCATGTTTGAGTGAAGATTTGCAGAATGGGACCCAAATGGATATATAGCACAATCAAGATGCAGGGAATTAAGAACTTAACATGTGCTTGTAGGTTTGGGTTTGGGGGCTATGTGGGAGTATAAAAAGAAATAGGCTATGTCTAGACTCCCGAGGGGAACTCGTTTTAAATGCCTATTCTCAGCATTCAGTTTCAAGAATTCTGAATATTTAGGTTGGAGCCCAGGAATATGCATTTTTTTAGCCAAAACTCCCATGGTTATTAATGATGCAGTTGTCCATGCAACTGATGTCTGTAGGGGGAGGAGAAACACAGATGGGAAAAATGCAAGACTACAATTTAAGCCAAAAAAAAAAAAAAGGCTTTTTTCTTTTTTTCTAAGAGGGATCTCACTATGTTACCCAGGCTGGTCTCAAACTCTTGGCCTCGTGCAGTCCTGCCTCAATCTCCCAAGTAGCTGGGATTACAGGTGTGAGCCACCACACCTGGCCAAAACAAAAAGGCTACTTGTAGAACAAAAAGTTTGAATCTGCTTAGCAGATCATGTTTCCCAAAATAAGAGATTAGAGATAGAGGTTATTTATCAGAACAAATTTTTCACATTAATTACCCTGACTTAGTTTAGGAACAGACGCCATTTAGAACTTTTACTGTGTTGAGGGAAAGGTTGTACACACACATATAAAATGTGATTTTGTCAATTTTTTTTAGTGAATGCTATTTGTATTTTTCTTACCTTGGGCCATATATTGAAGTCAACTTGAGGTGAATGAGCAAACTTTAGAGTGAATAACTCGCTGACCATTAAATGCAAGGAAAGCTCTCTTAAAATGGACACAGCACTAACTAGAAAAGAAAAATACATATAAACTCTGAGTCTTAAAGCTACAAATCTGACTGTAAAAATTGACACAGATTGAAAAGACGCCTGAGATAAGACAAACATAACAAGATTGGTACCATGAGCAGAGGATGAGTGAGCAAAGCTTCGTCTGTATTTACAGCCACTCCCCATTGTTCGCATTACTGCCTGAGCACCTCCTGTCAGATCAGCGGCGACATTAGATTCTTATAGGAGCATGAACCCTATTGTGAACTGTGCATGCGAAGGATCTAGGTTGCACACTCCTTAGGAGAATCTAATGCCTGATCTGTCCCTGTCTCCCATCACCTCCAGATGGGACTATCTAGTTTGCAGGAAAACAAGCTCAGGGCTCCCATTTAAGTGGGATAATTATTAAGCTGTATAGTTATTTCATTATATATTACAATGTAATAATAATAGAAATAAAGTGCACAATAAATGTGCTTGAATCATCCTGAAACCAACCCTCATCCTGTCCATGGAAAAATACGTCTTCCACCAAACTGGTCTCTGGTGTCAAAAATGTTGGTGACTGCTTTAGAGGAAATGAGTTACATTTAGTCCATATTGATTCAGTCCGTATCAGTGAGGCTCTCCGATTACACCCAATATATGGCCAAATCTTAAGCTTTTCAGTATTTTTTTTCATCTTCCTTCAGGATTCTTCAAGGATTCTGTATTTAACTGAATTTTTTTTTTGTAGGAAAACTCTACTGACAACAGAATTGGAAGTACAGAATTTACTTATGATCTGTAAACAGTATATATCAAATATAAATATGGTTGTTGGCTTTTTTTTTTTCCCTCAGGATTTGCAAGAGAGGAGTCCAGAAAGTCCTTTTTGGAGACCTTAGTCCCTTGTTAGAGGGTCTTTATATAAAGAGTCAAAGTTGAAGAGCCCAGATAATTGGAAATGAGAGATTTTCTTTGGAGAAAGCTTTCAAGTGCCAGGCATTTCTCCCCATCATGTGCCCCCCTAGTGAAGGAGGGGAGAGAGGGTGCTCTACTGGGAGCACTTCACAAACTCTTCTGGAATCCAACTCGTGTGGCACAGAGGGTGATGCCAGGCTCTGGGGAAGTGTCAAGTCAGGAGATGCTAGCTAGCTGGCTGTGCTGATGGCAGAATAGGGAGAAGTGACTACTGTCAGAAATGGCCTATTCCCTCAAGGTTTGTGGAGGCCAAGAATGTGGACGTGTTCCCAGCAGGCCAGGATCAAGACAGCCTATAGCTATCTTAAGAGCAACTGGGCTTTTGAAGCAGTCTATGTGGGATGGACTGACAGAAACCAGAGTCAACCAGGAGCTGGTGGAGATGGCTCTCAAGAGAGAATCAGCGACAGGTCTCCAAATAATCTGTAAGGGACTAGTTTGAAAGGTAGCTTAAATGTCAGGGTCTAAGGAGACCAATGCCCAGTTTTTCTAAGTTCCAGGCAAGTGAGACCTTTTCTGCCCCCACCTCACTGCAACCCCAGTGAAGCCAGTGCAGCCAGGGGGTGAAGAAGGAGTGGACTAGGTAAAGATGTAGAGATGAATCTGACCACAGATCCTTTATACCCTGGACCACAAAAGGGAGGAGAACTTGAACAGAAAATGCAGTTAGGGGTTTGGATTACTGCTTTGTGACTAATAAATAGGACTAGACACTTTCATCCCCACATATAAGACAGTCAGCTCACAGAGAAAAATGACAAGGTGGGTCTGCAAACAACGGAAGCACTGGCACACCAAAACTTGATCTACAGAGCCATCTGAAACTATAAACAAATATGCTGATGAATATTAAGAAGATGAAAGAAAGAAACCAAAGGTTTAAAACTATGATGCTGAAAACAATGAAATGTCTCTAGGTAATTAAACAGTATGGCAGGTAATCTAATTTAAAACTAAAACCCAGCTCAAACTAAGAAAACATATTCCCACCCTCTGCTTGATTTGCTTTCTTTCAAGGGCCTTTAAAGCAAAACACTAACCATGAAGAGTTTTACTTTTCCCAGGAAATGAAATATTTTCTAACAGAACAGCAAATAAAATACTTTTTCTAACACAAAACAGCAGCTTTATTTTTTCCTGAGAATAGTCTTATTTACTCTTATTTTTTTAAAAAATCCAGTATCTTGATTGTATCATTTACACATTCAAATATGTTCAGTGTTGTATAATTTTTGGTGATTTGGGGTTAAAGACCTTTTTCTTGGTTGCATTTTTTTTTTTTTTGAGACAGAGTTTCGCTCTTGTTGTCCAGGCTGGAGTGCAATGGCATGATCTCGGCTCACTGCAACCTCTGCCTCAGCCTCCCTAGTAGCTGGGATTACAGGTGCCTGCCACCACACCTGGCTAATTTTTGTATTTTTAGTAGAGATGGGGCTTCACCACGTTGGCCAGGCTGGTCTCGAACTGCTGACCTCAGGTCATCCACCCGCCTTGGCCTCCCAAAGTGCTGGGATTACAGACATGAGCCACCATGCCTGGCCGCATATTCTTAACTGTAGGAGTGGACATTAGATATTCTGCCATTTTTTATTTTTAAAAAATTTTAAATTTACAGAAAAGACATAAAGAGTACACAAAGTTTTATGTACCCTTTTATTTTACCCAGACTTCCCAAATGTCAATATTTTTCCATTTATTTTTTCTCTAAAAAATTTTTCTTCTGAATTAATTGAAAGTTGCAGATCTGGCCGGGCGCCATGGCTCATGCCTGTAATCCCAGCACTTTGGGAGGCCAAGGCGGGCGGATCACCTCAGGTTGGGAGTTCGAGACCAGGCTAACCAACATGGAGAAACCCCGTCTCTACTAAAAATACAAAATTAGCCAGGCATGGTGGCACATGCCTGTAATCCCAGCTACTCGGGAAGCTGAGGCAGGAGAAGCGCTTGAACCCAGTAGGTGGAGGTTGCAGTGAGCCAGGATCGTGCCATTGCACTCCAGCCTGGGCAACAAGAGTGAAACTCTGTCTCAAAAAAAAAAAGAAAGTTGCAGATATGATGCTGCTTTACTTCCATAGAGTTGGTTGTTTTTTTCTTAAGGACATAAAAAATAATTAGTCTCATATAAAATTATGTAATTATCAAAATCAGAAAATTTAGTCTCATATGAAATTATATAATTATCAAAATCAGAAATTTACACTGCTATGATACTATAATCTACAGAACTTATTCAAATCTATCAGTTGTACCATTAATGTCCTTTGTAGCAAAAGAAAAACAATTTTTTGTCTAGGTCCTGGATCCAATCCAGAATCTCCAATTAATTTAGTTGTTAGGTCTCTAGTCTTTAGTCTCCTTTAATCAGGAACAATTTCTTGGTTTTGTCTTCATGGCCTTGACAATTTTGGAGAGTATAAGCCAGTAAGTTTTTATAGTGTCCCTCTTTTTTATTTCCTCTAATGTTTTCTTGTTAGTTTCAGGAATCTCATTGAAGATCAGTTGAGTCCTTAGGCATCCTAACAAGAGGCACATGATAACTCATTATCCCTTTACTGATGCCATTAAAGAAAAATAACTTTTCAGATAAGAAGTTAGAAGACCCATTATTTAATCAACATTTTCATTGTTGATAATTGCTAGCAGGAGATCATTTCTACTAGCAGAAATTACCTGACTGACCTCCAGCAGGAATTCTTAATGACAAAAAACTGTCCTCAGCTAGAAACTGCATATACAAGGGGATATCAGCAAGAAGTATACCCGCCCCTCCCCCGCCCCCAACCTACTCAGGGCAAGCATTCTGGAGAGACACTCCAGCCAAGTGCTATACCCAATAGAGGCACAATTTAAGCTTCAGAAGGGCAGAAACTATGTCCTCTTTATCATTCCGTTCTCAGCACTCAGCACAGAACCTGGCACAGGGCAGATACTTATCAAACATTTGTGAATAAACCTTGAATCCCCTTCTGGCACCTGTGCTTCCTAACAAAAAGTCTACCTTTCTTCCTTTGTAAAAACCAAACATGATGAATGACAGAATAGGTACTCAAAAAACTATTGGGTTGGAGAGAATGAATCTGACTTGGGAAATTTGTTTTTAAGACCTTATTTCCAGAATAAAGTTTGTTTTGTTTTGTATTTAACAGCTGATTGTTCTTTAAAGAAGTAATGTCTGACAAAGGGTATCAATAGTACCAACTAAGCTGGGCACAGTGGCTCATGCTTGTAATAACAGCACTTTGGAGGCTGAGGCAGGAGGATTGCTTGAGGCCAGGAGTTTGAGACCAGTTTGGGCAATACAGAGAGACCCTGTCTCTACAAAAAAAAATTAAAAATTAGCCAGGCACGGTGGCACGCACTTGTAGTCACAGCTACTCAGAGGGCTGAGGTGGGAGGATAGCTTGGGCCCAGGAGGTTGAGGCTGCAGTGAGCCATGATTGCTCCACTACACACCAGCCTAGGCGACAGAGCGAGAACTTCTCTCAAAAAATAAAAGTAAAAAAAGTATCACTTGGAGTTATTGGTTAATTTGAAAGGGACTTTAGGGAGAAATGTACCTGGCTTCTAGAGTCCTAGTGCACAGCCAGCTTTCTTGTGGATGCCTGTCCTGAGGACTGCTGGGCTGGCGCTTGTTCATAGGTGTCACATGGATCTGGGCTTTTCTGACCTCCACCGGGGCTTTAGTCTTTCCAGCCCATGATCAGAGTGTTACATCTATCTTCACAGGCTTATTCATGGTCCCAGGATTTTGTTGTAACTTAAGTCTTTGAGAATGAAGAGAGCTCATCTTTGGGATGTTTTGGTATGATCTGGTTGCCCTGAGACCACAGCTGCATTGACCTGGTAACATACAGTGCATGGACTAAGCTTCTAGGGCCTTGGTGGGGTGTGTGTGTCTACACATGTGTGTGTGAGAGAGGGAGGTGGAGGCAGAGTTGGAGACAGAGTTTAGACCCAGTGCAAGCCTGCCAGTTCTGATTTGGAGAAAGCAGCTCCTGAAAAAAACACCATCCAACTGTTCCCAGACTGATAATGAGGCTCAAGAAAAAAAGGCGCTAGAACAGTAATTCCTAAACTAGAATCACCTGGAGATCCTTTAGAACTCCTGATTCCCCAGCAGCACTCAGACCTCCGATGTGTCAGTATTTGAGGTGGGACCACCAAGGTAGCATTCCTTTAAGCTCCTCTGATGATTCCAGTGCAGTAGAGTTTGAGAACCAGAGCACAAAACAGGTCACAGATGAGGAGTTGTAGGACTGCACTGTCCAATACAGCAGCTGCTAGCCGCCACGTGGGGCTATGGAGCTCTTGAAATGTGGCCAGACTGAATTAAGATGTGCCATAAATAAAAGGTGTACAATGCACACTGAACTATGAAGACCTAGTTTTCTTAAAAAAAGAATGTAAAAATATCACTGATGATTTTTAGCATCATGTTGAAATAATGCTTTCAATATATTGGGTTAAATACAACATATTAAAATAATTTTACCTCTTTTTGCCATTTTAAAATGTAGCTATTAGAAAGTGTTACATATGTGGACTACATTATATTTCTACAGTGCTATTTCAGAAAATCAAATTATTATAAGCAAATATATTACTCCTATTTAAAGAGATCCTCTGTGTCTTTTAGGAATACAGTCAGCTTTATGTAAGAAAAACCCAGCTGCAGTGGCTTAACCAAATAGGAATGAATTTTTCTCCAAAGACAAGAGTCAGGGTTTTCAAATTGCATAAATGGTGGCTCCTCGGGTCTCCAGGGACCCGGTCTCCTCCTGTCTGTCCATCCTCCAGTTGCTTCATTGCGGCAGAGTGTTGGTTCTATCTCTAGGTATCTGGAAATTTCTGGACCCATTACCAAGGATTCTCACAGGATAGGTCCGGATGGAACCCAGGAAACTGCATTTCAACTGGGTAATCTAGGTGCTTCTGATGTGTGTTGTCTGAGAAAAAGTGCCCTAAGTGTAAACTCTGTTAACATAAGGCAGCAAAACACAGTGGTTAAGAGCCTTGACTCCAGAACAGCCCATCTGACTCTGCCACTGGCTGTGTAATCTTGGACAAGTTTCTTAACCACTCTAGGGCTTTGCTTCCTCATTTTTAAAGTGAGGGTGATAATAGCACTGACTTTATAGGGTTATACCAAGTATTAAATGTATTAATACTTTGTAAAGTGCTTGGTCCATAGGAAATATGATAGAAATATTAATAAATGAAAAAATAAAATATAAAGTGACTTCAGAGTATAAAGCTCACACATAAAACACAAAGCAAAACCCAGACCAGGGTCTGTCTGATTCAAAAGGAAAAATACGAGTCACTTTTAGAGTCAGACAGTTGATCGCTTACATAGCACAAAGAGCAGTAAGCTGAGAGCCAGCTCCACAGGTTCCTGGTCCCACACACAGAAGGGAAGACACAAAAGTAACGGGCGGATGCCATGAAAGTTGTGGGTGCCCTGTTACTGAGGAGCCACTTACAGACTGCAGTAAGATGGTTTCTTGTTCTGAGGGGTACAGGGCAGAAAATCCCACGCTTCATCAGAACCTGGAGGCCATGAAAAACTGATCGCCGTGGCGGCCCGCCTGAAGCGGCTACTGTGAATACACCAGCTGCAGCCAAGGAGGCGCGGCTGGGGCTCCAGGCTCCACGCTCCACGCTCCACGGAGCTGGCGGGAGCCGGGAAGAGGCCGAAGCCCCGCCCCCTTCTGAGTCGGCGGGGCGGAAGCCCCAGCCTCCTGCGCAGCTGCAGCTGCCTAGCCAAGGCTCCCAACCCGGGCATCCCTGTGCTCTCGGGGCCCCGGGAAGTCCCCTTTCCTCTGCAGGCTCAGAAGTGCCTGCTCCAGATGCGTGGCTTCTCCCGACTCCCAGTGTCTGCTCCGGGACTGAGCAAAGTTTTGGTCAAGTCCGGGCGCTTTGCAACCCGGCCGGGTGTGCGTACACTCGGGGCAGCGCTGCCATGCCAGCCCCCTGCCGCCTCTGCCCCCTCCAGACTTTGGGTGCCAACGAGCACGGGGAGGAAGGCTGAAAGGGGCCTGCAGGTCCCCCATGGCACGGATAGCCAGGGCACTGCGGTGGATAAACCTGTCAATGGCAGCAGGAGGCAGATAGGTTCCTGGGTGGAAAGGGGCGGTCCCGGTGAAGCCCCACTTTGAAGACAGGGACGACCTGAGGCCTGGGGCCTGTCGGTTCCCAGTGGAGTCCACCGCGGGAGTGAGAACTTTTGGTGTTTTTTCCAGCCCCGCCGATGGCCACTCATGGACCAATCAGCACACACTTCCTCCCTTCAAAACCCATAGAAGTCCCAGACTCAGCTAGACTCGCAGAGAGATGTCAGGATGACCTGCCTGCGGATAAGAGCTTCTCACTCCGGGTCTCCTCTCCCCTGAGAGCTGGACACTCCTCAGGACCACTTGCCTGCAGAAAGGAACTACCCACTTCAGGTCTCCTGAGAGCTGTTCTGTCACTCAATGAAGCTCCTCTCTGCCTTGCTCACCCTCCAGTTTTCCATGTACCTCATTCTTCCTGGACTTGCGACAAGAACTCGGACCCGCTGAATGGCGGGACTGAAAGAGCTGTAACACAAACAGGGCTGAAACACGCCCCCCACCCCACTCACCATGTTGCAGGTGACTAGGAGAGAACTGCTACCCTTTAGGGAGCCCAGACCTAGGAGCTCCCCGAGCCAGGTCTGTGACACCCTCTTTGGGGCTCTGCAGTTCCTGTTGTCTCCAAGCTTCTCGGTGCCACCACGTTGCCCAGTGCCTGCAGTAGAAGCGCTTGCGATACGCCTGATCCAGCTGCAGCCTCACATGCAGCAGGTGCCTGGGGCCAGCACCTGGAACTGTCCTCTCCAGCACAGCCCATACACCTGGCAGCCCATACACCTGGCTGTGCACAGTGGCCAGACCCTGTGCTTGCTCACGCATCCCTTGCTGCTCAGCACCTGGCTTGCCCCTGGCAGGTGTGGGATCCGGGCCGGTAGTGTGAGCCAAGCACAGCCTGCTGGGCTGAGTGGGCAGAACAAGCCCAGGGGGCCCAAACAAAACTCAGGCAAAGACGCCACTGGCCACAGAGGTTTCCAGCTGAAAAAGTGACATCCCAAGAATCCTGTGACAAAACTGTCTCCTGACAGCCTTCCAGGGGACATAGGGAGGTGAGTGGGGGATGGCCTCATAGCAGCTTCATAGAGGTCTCCCTGCCTCTGCGTTCTGGGAGGCTCCCGAGGTCTTCTGCCAAGACATAGAGAAGCTGTGACGTGAGCCTTTGCCCATATGGGTAACATGCAGCAGTGCTAAGGCACCATGGCAGAGCCATTGCCTACACAGAGCCATGTAGTCTTGGGCAAGAAGGGATTTGGTTAAATAAGGATTAAATCATACCCTAAAAACATAATGGCCATTTGGATAGAATCATGACGTACCTTGTAGGGAGGATGTGTTTTTGTTTTTCCTGGAAGTTTATATTGCATTAGTCACCAGAAGAGTGACATCTGGTTCTAAACAAACTGGAAGGTCATACTGGATACAAAATGAGAAATGAGTCTTGTCAGGCCTAGTGTGCAGGTCTGAGAGTAGAGAGACCTTAGCAAGGATCACAGAGCCTGAAAAGCCACTGCGGTGGTGAGGAGAAAGCATTTGGGCATTGCTGTGGGGTGTCACTTGGTACAACCAACTCAGAGGACAATTTGGCAATATCCTTTCAATTTCAAAGTCACATACCCCAGCAACTGAGCAATCTGCTTCTAGGAAGATTTCCTGTAGAAATACTCATATACCAAAGTTATTCAATGCAGCTTTGCTTAAATAGCACATGACTGGAAACCACCTATATATCTATCAGTCTACTGAACACCAAACAGCCATAAAAAGAAAGAGGAAGCTTTTTATGTTTTCACATGAAAAAACCTGCAAAATATATTGTTAAGTAAAAGAAGCCAGGTGGGCCGGGCGCGGTGGCTCACGCCTGTAATCCCAGCACTTTGGGAGGCCGAGGCAGGTGGATCACGAGGTCAGGAGATCGAGACCATCCTGGCTAACATGGTGAAACCCCGTCTCTACTAAAAATACAAAAAATTAGCTGGGCGTAGTGGCGGGCGCCTGTAGTCGCAGCTACTCAGGAGGCTGAGGCAGGAGAATGGCGTGAACCCGGGAGGCGGAGCTTGCAGTGAGCCGAGATTGCACCACTGCACTCCAGCCTGGGTGACAGAGCGAGACTCCATCTCAAAAAAAAAAAAAAAAAAGAAGCCAGGTGCGGGACAGTGAGTATATCAATTGTGAAAAAAAACTTCAAAAAGCAAAACAAATACATTTGCTTATATATACATTAAATATCTGAAAAAGTTTGCAAGAAACTGATATATTTTGTTGCCTCTCAGAAGAACTGGGTACTTGGGGGAAAGGTGGGAGGAACAGTCTTTTGAAAATGTTGTATTTTTGGCCGGGCATGGTGGCTCACGCCTGTAATCTCAGCTCTTTGGGAGGCCGAGGCGGGTGGATCATGAGGTCAGGAGATTGAGACCATCCTGGCTAACACAGTGAAACCCTGTCTGTTCTAAAAATACAAAAACAAAATTAGCCGGGCGTGGTGGCAGGTGCCTGTAGTCCCAGCTACTTGGGAGGCTGAGGCAGGAGAATGGCGGGCGTGAACCCAGGAGGCAGAGCTTGCAGTGAGCCAAGATCATGCCACTGCACTCCTGCCTAGGTGACAGAGCCAGACTCCATCTCAAAAAAAAAAAAAAGAAAGAAAATTGTGCATTTTTGACCCATGTTTGTAAATTATGACTACAAGTGGCTAAAACAGTCTTTGAAAATAATGTATTACATGATGGCAAGCATTCGTCATGGGCCATTGGAGAGAGGGTCAGGCCTTAGTCTCACCTCCCACTCATCACTTGTGTGTTTGCACAAGTGATAACTTTCTTGCCTCTGAGTTTGGTTTCCTCATCTGTTTAAAGGATTCTTTTTTTTTTTTTTTTTTTTTTTTAGACAGACTTTCTTACTCTGTCTCCTAGGGTGGAATATAATGGCATGATCACAGCAGCCTTGAACTCCTGGCCTCAAGCAATCCTGTCACCTCAGCTTCCCAAGTAGGTGGGACTACAGACATGCAACACTACACCAGCCTAATTTATTATTATTATTATTATTATTATTAGTAGTAGTAGTAGTAGTAGTAGTAGAGACTGAGTCTTGCTATGTTTCCCAGGCTTTTCTCAAACTCCTGGGCTCAAGCGATCCTCCCAACTTGGCCTCCCAAAGTATTGGGATTACAGGTGTGAGCCACCGTGCCTGGCCTGTTAAAAGGATTCTAATAATGGGCTTTGGAATCAGACATCCTCCTAGAACAGGAAGGAGATTTGTAAGGAGCTGGGATTCCAAAGACAGAGCTTCAGAAGCCAGGCTGGTAATGGCTTTTGCTATTGCCCTGAGTGCCTGTTGCTCTTCAGGTGTCCAAGTTGAAGATGTGAATAAAAAGAGAGAGAAAGCTGGGCTCAGTGGTGTGCACCTGTAGTCCCAGCTACTTGGAGGCTAAAGTGAGAAGATTGCTTGAGATCAGAAGTTGTGTCAAAAAAAAAAAAAAAAAAAAAGAGAGAGAGAGAAAGAGAGAAAGAGAAAACCCTTACTTACTTATTCATGTCATCTCTATTTCCTCGGAATCCAGTGTCTGTCACTACAAAGACTCTTAGCCTAGAAGAAAGAAAAAAGTTCACTGTCGATTTATCCACCAATGTCCAGAGGACCATTAGACCTTCACTATAAAAATAATACAGAGAGGGGCCGGGTGCGGTGGCTCACGCCTGTAATCCCAGCTCTTTGGGAGGCCGAGGCAGGTGGATCACAAGGTCAGGAGATCAAGACCATCCTGGCTAACACAGTGAAACCCCGTCTCTACTAAAAATACAAAAATTAGCTGGGTATGGTGGCGGGCACCTGTGGTCCCAGCTGCTCGGGAGGCTGAGGCAGGAGAATGGTGTGAACCTGGGAGGCGGAGCTTGCAGTGAGCCAAGATCGCACCACTGCACTCCAGCCTGGGCGACAGAGCAAGACTCCATCTCAAAATAAATAAATAAATAAAATAATAATAATACAGAGAAAAAGTGTAATATCAAAGAATATTTTCCCGTCTCACATTTAAAACACATGCAGCATGAGAAAGTGATATCACACCTGTAGCCCATACTTTTACAAAGAGTTTGCAAGCCCATGATCAAATTTCCTCTAAAACACAATAAGGACAGACATTAAAAACCCGAGTTTACGTGAGTGCCTGTGTTTGCTGGTCCTTTAGGATCAGCATTATAATAACCCTGTGTTTGTGTAGCATTTTGAAATTTTCAAACATTTTCATTGGCTGGGCATGGTAGCTCCTGCGTGTAATCCCAGTACTTTGGGAGGCTGAGGTGAGAGGACTGCTTAAGGCCAGGAACTTCAAATCATCCAGGGCAACATATTGAGACCACATCTCTAAAAAAATAAACAGATAAAATAAAATTAAAAAACAACACTTTCATAATCAGGATTATTCCTTACTTCTTACAACTGCCCTGTGAGATCGACAGGGTTGATATAAATCTTCCTGTTTTGATACTGAAGAAACTAGGCAAGTTAACCGGCTGGCCCCTAATCAGACATCCAAGGCTTGCCAAGCAGCGCTGGAGCCTGGATTGGAAGGAGGGTAGGCCAGGTAAAGCTGGGGTGGACAGAGCCTGGGGAGTGGAATGAGGAAGGCATGTCTGGATGAAGCCAAGGTTTGTGTGGAGAAGCAGAGGGCGATAGGTATGGAGGGGCAGGCGGGAGCAGAGCCCAGAATACATGCAAGGCACTGGCTGTTCCTACAGGTGAGTGACTGATATCCCCAAGCTCTAGGGAGGGAGGGTCCAGGTCCTGCAGTGCCTGGGGAGGAGGGCAGCAGAGTGGGTCTCCAGCACCCCTTGCTGGGTTCCTTCCAAGCTAAGGGCAAAGCTGATAAGCACTAAGAAGGCTAAAGATGCCTCTTCTCCCAGATTTACATGTACTATGCTAGAGAACTCCTAAAATTCCCATCCTTCAAGATGCAAAGGAATTATCAGTGCACCCCACAATGGTGGGATTTCAGGCAGCAGAGAAGGCGATATTTTGTGCTCTCCCTAGCATCTCATGAATCATACCACTGAAGGGCTCTCTAGGGCCCTTGTATATAAGGCCAGTCTTGTGGCTTAACGTGACAAACGGGAACCATCCTGAATGGAAAAGCTCCAAGGTGACAGAAGGCATCTCTGCCCCTGCTTCTCCCCCAGCCCCTTTCTGTTAGAAGTCACCACCAGGAGAAGAGGGACACCTGTCGCATGAACTCCAGGCTGTTCTGCTGGAAGGAAAGGTCAGGAGAAAGGACTGTCACCTGCCAGACCTCAGCATCAGAGAAGGGAGTCATGGTCTCCTCTCTGTTCGTACTTCACTGAACCGTTGAGCCTCAGGGTTGAAGAAAATGACCTAGTCCAACTACCCATCTGATGTAAGAATCACATGTTCATTCATTCATGAATTCACTCATTCATTTATCCATCAGTTTTTTGTTTGATTGATTGGCTTATTCATTCTTTCAACATCTAATGAGTAGCAACTCTGGCCCAGGCAATGCATAAAAGTTGAATAAAAGGCACAGAACCTTATCACTTGATCAGGATTCAAGCACAACTATTATTTAACAACAGATTGCAGTGTCAGTGTCAGATTTTAAAAAGAGATAGAGAAACAATATCGTAAGGTAATTTCAACAACGAGGCACAGATGGAGGGTTCTAAGCCACCATGTGTACCATTTTTCCCAGGTGGTCATTTGGACTCCGCCTGGACCTCTGGGACATGCATTTCCTGCCCGTTGATTTGCAGGGCTTTCTCACCCTCAGAGTTTCCCTCCACTTACAGACAGAAATTGGTTCCTGTAGTTTCTGCCCATAGGTGCACTTCTGGGGCACCGTCCAGTTAGGCCTCTTTTTGTTATTTGGTTGTTGGGTCCCCAGGGGACAGACATTATCTTGGGTCGGGGAAGGCATATCCACTTTGGTTTCCCCTCGTTGATTTATTTAAGAGAAATATTCACCATCAAACCCCTTGTTTAATCAAAGGCTCCAGTGACTTTTAGCTACAGAAATTAAGACTTCGTTATAGCTCCTTCAGTGAGCAATCAGTGTGTAGCTTCCCTTTTTCCTTTGTTACACTCAGACTTTGACTTTCCTTCACAGTCTCTTGGGCATCCTCAGAAGATAATTCTACTGCTAAACTTCCTTTATCTTCTATTGCTAATGATTAACCACAGCAGCTCCAGGAAGCAAGAGGTGCCCCTTAAAAATACATGCGTAGGCCAAAAAGAAAGGTACGCCTAGAATTCTACACATCCAAAGTCTTATCTCCCCACCTCTCCAAAGGGAGCAGCTACTCTCAGGTTGGGTAGGCAGCTTAATATTCATTTCCCAGCCTCTGAGCACCACTTACTCCGGAGGTAGCTGAGAGCAGGTGGCAGCTCTGAGAAGTGCCTGAGAGCTCCCAAGAGTGGGTGGCTGCTCCCCAGAGGATGCTGCCCGAGTGGTGGTTCAGAGAATGATGACACATCAAAGACAGAAGGGGCCTCATCTTCAAGTTCAACCCTCTCATTTTGCAAATGAGGAAGCTGAGAACCCAAGAGAGGAGGTGATTTGCTCAAGGTCATGTAGCTCATGAACAGAGAGGAGGGAAATGTCTGAAGGAAAGACATGGATTTCCAGAGCATTGACATATGCTTTAAGGTACAGCTCCACACCTACCATCCCCAGCCCTGTGGTTGCCTTGGATAGAAAAAGATCCCTTTGTAGAGACAACTGCCTTCCAGCTCACACTGGAACACTAGAGAACTTGAACTGCCTTTATTTGTTGGTCATGATCCTTCTAAGCATAGGATCGAAACCTGCACTGCTCAATATGGTAGCTACTCACTGTATGTGACTCTTAAGAAGTTGAAATGTGGTCCAAACTGAGATGTGCTAGATTTTGAAGACTTACTATAAAAAAAGAATGTAAAATATCTCCACCACCACACCTGGCTATTTGTTTTGTTTTTTGTTTGTAGAGACAGGGTCTCTCTATGTTGCCAAGGCTGGTCTCAAACTCCTGGGCTCAAGCAATCCTCCTGCCTTGGCCTCCCAAAGTGCTAGGACTACAGGCATGAGCCACCTCACCTAACCTGAAATTAATTTAAATGATGTTTTCTTTAACCCAATATATCAAAAATACTATTTCAACATGAACTCAACATTAAAAATGTTAATAAGGTACATTATAATTTTTGTCATACTAAGTCTTTGAAACCCAGTGTAGATCATACACTTACAGCACATCTCAATTCACACTGGCGTATGTCAGGAGCTCTGTAACCACACTTGGCTAGTGGCTATTGTATTAGACTGCAAGATTCATAAAGGTGGCCTGTTACCACCTACGATATTGAAAGGATGTGCCGGCCACCTTCTTGGCCTTATCTCCAGGTGTTGGATGTTTTTTTCTGACAGTATCCAGAGCTTCATGTGAAATAGGTGGGCCCTGGGGATGTCAGGAAAGGAAGTGTTCATGTAGTGGATCCCAAGGTGTGCGGTGGGGCCAGAGTATCTGGGATGGAATCGTCACAGGGTATTTGGGATCATTTAATAAGATGATACACATAGTGTCTAGCATAGCGTCTGGTGACAGGGAATGCTCTGTGTTCATTCCTTTCTTCCCCATCCCCCCAATGCACATTTGCTGCAGCTTGGCTGGCTCCTTCTGTCAAGGGAGTTACCCAGATGAGTCATCTGCACTGCACGGCAGCGACTCGCCCAGCAAGGGGTGAAAGCACTGCTGGCTGAGAAACCCTTTTCAGAAACTTCCCACGTTTTTGGTGCTTACTCATCCAGAACTCTCTGCAGCCCGCAATGGGATTCGAACTGCTTCCTCCTTCCCCCTGTGCTCAGAAAGGCTGAGAAAAGGAAAAGCAAATCAGATTCCCTAAGCCCCCTTGAGCAGATGAGTTTCCCTAAGACCTAAGCAGCAGCTGGAAGGCACAACTGCGCTGTCCACTCCGCAGGGGCCTGGAGGTGCCCCCCAACCCTGGCCAAACCCTCCAAAGCCAACCCTTCCCCTGGGCTCCTGGAAGTGCTCATTTGAAAAAGGAGGAAGTGAGGTCACAAAGCCTGATAAGAGATGGCCACACGCCTCATGAAAAATGCACATGCACAAGGAAACATCATGACACATCAGGGCAGGTCAGATGGTCAGGACTTCCTGCCATCCCGCTGTCCCTGCCGCTGCCTGTTCTGAGTGGCTGGTGCCCATGCCACACGAGTTGCTATTTGAATAGTGCCTCTGGGTGAAGACGCCCTCACTGAGCCTCTCAGGTGCCTCCAATGCGCTATTACTGTTCAGGCTTCTGGGCCTCACACCTGCGACTTGCTTGCCAGAGAGGCCCCTGTTTTCCTTCCCATTTCTCCTCTTGTCTCTTCTCCACCAGATTAGAAAACAAAAACAAAGCAAAACAACCTTCCCCTATAACTTGCCTGGCCCGCACCCTTGGAAGAGGGACCCCGTTAGACTCTCTCACTCTGCTGGCCTGACAGGGAACGGTCGCCTGAGCCAAAGACGGCAATGCGCATTGGCTGACTAGTGACTGGGTGGCCTGGATTGAAGAACTGAGCCGGATCAATCCGAGTGCTGTTTTTCTCTAGAATTTGAATTAACTCTACAAGTGGCCAGGGAGTGATCAAACAGACAAAAACAAAGCGAAGAGCATTAGAAGATTATCTAAATTGTAGGCTTGGGGGCTATGGCCACCGTTTCGGGATCATTTACAAGCTGATGAGTGCATGGAAGGGGCTGATGTACAGAGACTGAAACAGCAGACAGTCACAGGGTGCGGGGCTGCGGGAGGGGAGGGGGAAGGCCCGACTGTGGAGGGAGAAGATTCTAGACTTCTCAGTGTCCCTTTGTGGCTCAGTGACCCTGGGCTCCATAACTCATTTCCTGATCTCGGGCCCCATGAGATCCCTCAGTCCTCTCAGTAAAAGCTTCTTTTTCACCTTTGCTAGTTTGAAGAGATGTTTATTCCTTGAAGCCAAAAAAAGCCATGTCTAGAGTATCATCCTCTGAGACTCAGATTGAACGTCCCTGCATGAGGAGACACCAGCTCTACCTGGGGCTCCTCTGCGCCTGCACAAGCCCCTGCCACTGCCCCACTGTCCCTGCCATCATCGCTTCACTTGACTGTCACTCTCTCTGGGTTCTCAGCTCCTTCAAGGCAAGGGTACAGGTACGTCTTGCCTTGTCTTCCCAGCGCCTAGCACCCAGCACAGCACTCGCTAAAGTATTAGTTGCCCCACAGATGAGTGTTAATTGAGAAAATGAAGTGCACTAGTGTTGTAAATCTCCACTCAAAATTCCTTACCTTTGTGTGGCCTTTATGGCGCAGGCTTTAAATGTATAGGTTACCTGATCAACCTTGCTATACGTTTTTATTTTGTTAGAATGATACAGATTTGAACCAGCTGCTGGGGAGTGTTTCTGGGGCTGTCCTTCACCCGACAAGTAAGTGCAGTGGGGAATAGAAAAGACGAATGACTGGCCTGTCATCAGCCAGCTGGTGACATCATCATCTCTTGTCCCTGAATTTGGTATTTTATTAAGATTATGAAGAAATGCCCATAATCTACATCCATGTTTTTACCTCCACCTTAATGAATGAGTTGCAGTAGTTCCTCCAAAATGGTAAGACAATCCTTGAAGGCTTTTAGTTCCATCTCTGAGAGCCCTCACATTGCACCAGGGACCAAACAGTGAATCCAGGACAAGGTCTTGAAGGACATGGTCTCTCTAGGAACTAGGGCAGCACAGCCAGCTCTTAGCTTCGCATCAGCAGGTGTCTCCCTGGCTGTTCTTCCGGGCCTGTACCTCTCACAGAACCATTGAGTCAGGCCTCTGAGCTCAATTCAGACTCAGCCATTCCATTCTCTTCTTCCCCAAAGCATTTCCCATAATGTCATCACCACCAAGAATGCTACAAGCAACAAGCAACGTCTAGAAGCAAACATCATTCCTTCTCTGCTTATGCTAGCCACATTTTCCCCTAAAGCACTAATGTGTGGGATGTTTTTTTCCTCAAAATGTTACCCTTTAATCCGTATGCTCCTAATAAGAGAACAATTCTTTACAGAATTTTAAGTAGAATCCCCAAATTCTAAGCGTTCACATTTGGATTTTTTTCTATGTATGAGATATAGGCCGGGCACAGTGGCTCATGCCTGTAATCCCACCACCTTGGGAGGCTGAGGCAGGAGATTCACTTGAGCCCAGGAGTTCAAGACTAGCCTTGGCAACATAATGAGACCCTGTCTCTACAAAAAATTCAAAAATGAGCTGGGCATGGTGATGTGTGCCTGTAGTCCCAGCTACTCAAGAGGCTGAGGTGGTCGGAAGATCACTTGAGCCGGGAGGTTGAGGCTGCAGTGAGCTGTGATCACGCCACTGCACTCTAGCCTGGGCAACAAAGAGAGACCTTGTCTCAAAAAAAGGGAGAGATCTAGAATACTAGAAACATATATATTAAACAAATATTCTGGGTACAATCCAGTAATTAATATGTTGAAAATCATCTTAGCATTTTGGAAAACCCAGAAAGCTACCAGGTTTAACAAAAAGAATGGCTCATCCTATCATTCTGCACTCAGACCTGCACGACAGCTCCAGCACGCAGCATTTTTGACAAATGCAAACTGTTTCTTGAAGCTCCCATATAAGGGGGAAGAAATCTTCAAATTATAATCAAATTACAATAAATACTTTTTTATGCGCCACAAAGGTCACTATCTTTATTTTTTAATTGAGGTGAAATTCATACAACATGAAAATTAAACATTTTAAAGTGAACAATTCAAGACCTTTAATACATTCACAATTTATGCAACCACCACCTCTATCTCATTTCAAAATAATTTCATTACCACAAAAGGAAACCCCAAACCCATTAAGCAGCCACTTCCTATTATCCCCTGGGACCATTGCTTGTCCCCCCAACCCCAGGCAGCAACCCATCTGCATCCTATCTCTTGGATTTACCTATTCTGAATTATTTTTTAAACATTTAAAAAAATTGTAATAAGAATCATATGTCATAAAATTTACTATCTTAACCATTTTAAGTGTACAGTTCAGTATTGTGTTCACATTGTTGTGAAACAGATCTCCAGAACTTCATCTTGCAGAATTGAAACTCTGTACCCATTAAACAACTCCCCTTCCTCCGCCTCTCAGCCCCCAGTGACCACCATTCTACATACTTTCTATGTCTACGAATGTGACTACTTTAGATACCTCATATTAGTGAAATCCTACAGTCTTTGTCCTTTCCTATTCTGGATATTTGACATAAATGGAATCATACAATATGTGATCTTTTTGACTGTCTTCTTTCACCTAGCATAATGTTGTCAAGGTTCATCCATGTTGTGGCATGTATCAGTACTTCATTCCTTTTTGTTGCCAAATAATATTCCATTTTATGGATGTACCAGTTTATCCATTCATCCGTGGATGGACATTTGGGTTGTTTCCAATCTTTGGCTATTAAAAATAATGCTGCTATGAACATTTGTGCCTGAGGTTTTGTGTGGATAGATGTTTTCATTTCTCTTGGGTATATACTTAGGAGTAAAATTACCGGGTCATATGGTAACTCCATGTTACCATGAGTTACTGCTAGATTTTTTCCAAATCAGCTGCATCCTTTGACATTCCCGCTATCAATGAGTGAGGGTTTAAATTTCTCCACATCCTCACCAACACTTGTAATTACTTGTATTTTTCATTACAGCCTTCCTAAGTGGGCGTGAAGTGATATTTCATTGGGGTTTTGACTAGCATTTTCCTCATGGCTTATTGGTACTACATATGTTTTGGTTAATGAAAGAAGAATGAATTAATGAATTCCATGAAAGCAACAAGAAAGCAGAGGGAACTCTTGGCCCAGTCTTTGCCATCTTTTCTTTAGTGTCTGACTGAATGACTTTCCTCAGCTCCTGGCCCACCAAGGTCTCTGCTGGCTCATTCAGCCATTAGAAACCAAGCAGATCACAATGCCCATCGAACCAATGCATCAAAAGGTCAGTCCAAGAGACTCAGGCCTGCAGGAATGTAGAAACAAAGGAGGGGACATTCTTATCTGGGGACATTCTTATCTTTACAGCTTTCAGCTAGAGGTGGAACTGTCCCTGTTAACGGGCATTTTGGTTATCACAATGACCGGGGTAAGAAGAAAGTCAGCACTGGCATTAAAGGGGAGGGGTCAGGGATGCTAAATGTCCTGCAATGCATTGCAAGGACAGTCTTCCCTAAAGAAATACCTCCACAAAATGCAACTACTGAGGCCAGCCACTTCTCAGGAAATGCTCCAGTTATTGGAAAAAAATCAGGATTACATCAGAGCAAATCAAGGGAGGGACCATTAAACCAATAGAGAGACTGCATTGAGGGCTCACTGTTCAACAGACTCTGTGTGCAAAGAACTGTGGTGTGTGTTTTTTCATTTTATTCTCTTTTTTTTTTTTTTTTTTTTTTGAGACGGAGTCTCGCTCTGTCGCCCAGGCTGGAGTGCAGTGGCGCGATCTCGGCTCACTGCAAGCTCCGCCTCCCGGGTTCACGCCATTCTCCTGCCTCAGCCTCCCGAGTAGCTGGGACTACAGGCGCCCGCTACCACGCCCGGCTAATTTTTTCATTTTATTCTCATCACAGAATGTATTAGACAGCTCAGGCTGCTGTAATAAAAAAACCATACACTGGGTGGCTTAAACGACAGACATTTATTTCTCACAGGTCTGGAGGCTGGAAAGTTCAAGGTGTTGGCAGACTCACGGGCTGTTGAGGGCCCTCTTCCTGACTTACAGATGTCCATCTTCTCACTGTTCTCACATGGCAGAGAGACAGTAAACTCTAGTCTCTCTTCCTCTTTGTATAAGGACACTAATCCCACCAGGGAGGCCCCACCCTTATGACTCTACCTAGCCCTAATCACCTCCCAAAAGTCCTACCTCCAAATACAATCATATTGGATGTTAAAGCTTCAACATACAAGTTTTAGAGGGGGATACGCTCAGTCCATGACACACATTAACAATGTATATTCCCAGTAAGTAGGGTAACTGAAACCATGAAGAGGTGAAATAGCTGCCCAAGCTCACACCATTAATAACCAGCCAAGTTGGAATTTGGAATTGGATCTGCCAGATTCCAGAACCTGGATTTTAGCCTTCCTACTGTGCTCAGTCTGATCAGATCATCCATTTAAACCCTTGCTTTGGGAGAATTGCAAAGGTTCACCTCCTGGCAGGCAGAGAGAGGGAAAATAATTCCCTAGTCCCAAAAGCAGAGAATGACCTTTACGATCATCTAAGTCCAAACCTTCATGCTAGGGTCAAGAAAACTGAGTTCCGGAGTGGGTAGTGAGTGGCCCCTAGCTGGGCAGAGCTAGAATTAAAAAGCCCCACTTCCCTGACCTTCATCAGGGACATTTGTTCCACTGCAGGCCAGCCTGGCTGTAGGCCGTAATGACTGAGTCTTGACTCTGTGCTCCATTTGACAACGTAATCAATACTCCCCTCCCACTGTCAGCAGTTTATGACATTGTCTATGACCTCGTTCATGCCCCATTCTTTCCGCTCTAAGACTCCAAAACGAGAAGTTGACTGTTTTATAGGTTTGTTTTTAAACTTTATTTTAACATAAGGAATGACTCTTTTCAGGAGTGAAGACAGGTAAATTGAGACCAAGCAGCAGAGCCTACAGCATCCTTGACTATTTCAGGACTGCCTTCGACAACTCCATAAACCAAGTGACACTCTTTTGGAATCCCCTGTTTTGTGACACCTCCCCCCTATATGGAGTCAGAAGACTTGGGTTGGGATCCAATGCCACATGATTACTTGGCAGATTATTTTTTTCCTTTCTGAGATTCTATTTCTCCATTATCATTATTGGAAATAATGATATTTACTTTAAAATAGAGTTGTAGTGAAGATGAAACAATTAGACAAAATAAACCGAAGCTTGTGAGAAGACAGCCTATCCTGTGTGCTCTGGACCTGGCTCACATCCAGTGGTTCGCTAATGGCCTCTGGGGGACCACTGGTCACCATCTCACCTCAAACCAGGTCCCTTCCAAGGGCATCTGCTTTGTCCTTGTCACTTAAAGTGCTTCAACACAAGAATTATGGTGTATTGATGCTACTCTGACAGGCACTGAGGTTGATAAGTGGGGCAAGAGAGTCTACCTGTTTCCCTAGGGAGGCTGTTACCAACATTGTCAGCCCATGTAGGAGGCCTACCATCCATCTTCCATGTGGCCCAGGCCATGGAATAGGGACTGAGCATTGCACGTGTAGGGACAAGCACACTCTACTTTGCTTCACTCTGCCTGGCGGTCTCTGTTCTCCCTTCCTATCCCCTTTTACACCCTGGGTAAAAGTAGGGAAGGAATAGACATGCCCTGGTATGGCAAGAAGACCAAGGACTTCTCAGCATGGAGATGTGAACTCAGGGCTGGAGCTTGGCTCCACTGCTTTCCAGCTGTGTGACTTAGGAAAATGACTTCAACTGTCTTTACCTTAGTTTCCTCATCTGTAAAATGGACATAATAATAATTCCTATCTCACCAGACTGTTGTGAGAATAGAAGAATATGTATATTTCCAGTTATCTATTGTTGCTGCTATGTAACAAATTAGCCCTAGATTTATTGGTTTAAAATACAACCATTGATTATATCTCAGATTCAGTGGGGTGGGAGTTCAGGCAGGGCTCAGATGGATGGCTCTTCTGCCCCTTGTGGCATTGACTGAGGTCACTCGGTGGTATTCAGCTGGTAATGAGCTGGTCTGGAGGCTCCACTCACATGCCTTATGCATTGGCTGGGAGAGCTCCAAGGCTGGGTGCAGGTGGGACTGCCTGCTAGAGCTCCTATCTGTGGTTTCTCAAACATGGGGCCTCAGGGTAGTAGGACCTCTGCCATGGTGGCCCTAGGCTTTCAGAGTGTGTTCCAAGAGACAGAAAGTGGGAGCTGATTGTTTCTTAATGCCTAGCCCTGGACACTGGAGGGGTCCGTTTTTACTGTATTCTATTGGTCAAAGTAGTCACAAAGCCTTCTAAAATCAAGGGAAAGTGACTCAAAGCCCACCTATCTCTGGGAGGAGTGTCAAAGAATTTGCAGTCATCTTTAATGCACCACAATAAGTAAAATGAAACCCTTTTCTTCTTTTGAACTTTTAAAAATATTTTATATTTTTATTTCAATAGTTTTTGGGGTGCACGTGGTTTTGGTTACATGGATGAGTTCTTTAGTGGTATATTCTGAGATTTTAGTGCACTTGTCACCTGAGCAGTGTACATTGTACCCAAAATGTAGTCTTTTATCACTCACCCTCTTCCCAACTTCCCCTTCATCAGTCCCCAAAGTCCATTGTATCGCTCTGTATGTCTTTGAGTCTTTATAGCTTAGCTCCTACTTGTAAGTGAGAACATAACAGTATTTGGTTTTTCATTTCTGAGTTACCTTCTTAGAAAAATGGCCTCCAGGCTGGGCGTGCTGGCTTCTTGCCTGTAATCTCAGCACTTTGGGAGGCCAAGGCAGGCGGATCACGAGGTCAGGAGTTCGAGACCAGCCTTGCCAACATGGCGAAACCCCATCTCTACTAAAAATACAAAAATTAGCTGGGCATGGTGGTGGGTGCCTGTAATCCCAGCTACTTGGGAGGCTGAGGCAGGAGAATCATTTGAACCCGGGAAGTGGATGTTGCAGTGAGCTGAGATTGTGCCATTGCCCTCCAGCCTGGATGACAAGAGCAAGATTCTGTCTCAAAAAAAAAAAAAAAAAGAAAGAAAGAAAGAAAGAAAAAGAAAAGAAAAAGAATAATTGCCTCCAGCTCCATCTGAGTTGCTGCAAAGGACATTATTTTGTTTCTTTTTATGGCTGAGTAGTATTCCACGGTGTATATATATCACATTTTCTTTATCCACTCGTTGGTAGATGGGCACACTTAGGTTGGTTCCATATCTTTGCAATTTCTTGCACTTTGTTTTGATGAGGTGGTTACTAAGTATAGCTGGTTCAATTTGCATAATCTCAGTGTGACTAAGTCACATGATTTCTATGTATTGAGGGCCTCCTCTAAGCCAGGCACCACTTACCAGAATCTCATCTGCATGATTTCTCATAATCACAACACCTTGAAGTGCAGATTCTATTATGCCCTCATCCTAACAGAGACCAGGAGAGGTTAAAGAACTTGTCCAGTGCCAGGTCTTCCCTCCTGCCCAGTCCCCTGACCTCCACCCGCCATGCTGCTTCTAGGCCTGCATTCCCAACGCCCCCTCTTCCTGGTTGCAGAATCTTGGGTGATGCACCATGTGGATCCCAGATCTCACTGACTCCCTTTCCTGTACACTCCTGCAGCACCTCAAGTAACAGTCCAAGCCTCTCAGCCCGACTCACCTCATTTTCTGCTCCTCCCACCTTAAGCTTGGGATCCAGCAACACTTAACTGCTTCTGGGTGACAGGATCCCCAGGCCCCGCCCCACCTCTGTGCCTTTGTGCCTGCTGCTCCCTTTGCCTGGAACACCCTCTCCTTGTTTTTCTATTTGGCAGGCACCTTATATCCTTTGAGTCTTAGCTCTTCTGTGAAGGCTTCCTGATGCCTCCATGTAGACTTGAGAACTCATTCCTGTGGGCCCCCATAGTGCCTGTGGGCCTCTGTTACAGCTTTTTCTGACAGGTAGGGACCCTGCCTTCTCATCTTTGCAACTCCACTATGTAGCACCATACCTGGCCCTCAGCCTTCCAGAACCTGTTCCCTAAATGAAGCTGCACTCCCTTCACCCATTCCCCTGGGCCAGCCCCTGGAGTTGTCTAGTTAAGCAGGGAGGTCCGGGCTTATGGCCAGATAAAGTAATTCTGAAAGGCAAACAGAGTGCCTTGGGCAGTTCTGCAAAGGCTTAGCGGAGTGGGGAGAGAGACTAGAGCTTTCCAGTTCTCTTTTGATGAAATGCAGGTTGCACATAATTTCCTCCTTTTTCTGGCAAGGAAAAGAAATCTCCAGAAATCTATTAATCATTCTCTGGGCCTTTCCTTTCCCTGAGGTTTGGCTCCAGAAACAGGTAGAATGCAGAGCCTTCTCTAGCGATGGGGGCCAGGAGTCAGTGCAGACAAAAGAAAGCCTGGTTTAGTAACAAGGTTGAATTGTGTTCCCCCAAAAGATGTTGAAGTCCTAGCCCCTAGTACCTGTGAATGTGACCTTATTTGGAAATAGGGTCTTTGCAATATAATCAAGTTAAGATGAGGTTATTAGAGTGGGCCCTAATTCAATATGACTGTGTCCTTATAAAAAGGGAACATTTCACCCAGAGACACAAACACACACACAGGGAGATGCCTGTGTAGAACATAAAGAGGCAGAGATCACGGAGATGCATCTACAAGCCAACGAACACCAAAGATTGCATCAAACCACCAGCAGCTAGGAGACAGGCGTAGAACAGGTCCTCCCTCACTGCCCTCAGGAGGAACCAACCCTGCCAGCTACTTGGTCTCGGACTTCCAGCTGCCAGAACTGTGAGATCAGAGATCTCTGTTGGTTAAGCCACCCAGATTGCCATACTTTGTTATGGCAGCCCTAGCAGGCTACTAGAGGCTTCAACCTGAAGTTAGCAAGACCAAGCAGATGAGAGTGGAGAATGGGTGTTGCTTGGGAAGTGCCCAGGGCTGGCTTGTTTGCATGGAGACCTGGAGGAACCATTCACAATTCCTGGGGATTCACACATAAAGAAAGAACATCAGCAGGTAATCCCACCCTTCTGTCCAAGGTCTCCTGCTGCCTCTAGACCTGGCCAGGGAGAGCCATGGACCTTTTGAAAACCCTGACCTCTTCAGCATCGTCACTTGCTGGGGCCTCAGGCACCTCTGAAAATCAGAGAGTGGCCGCTACTTTTCTGGGGGCAGAATAAATTTAAAGTGCTGTCAGCTTGTCTTCCAACTGTCAGCTCAGGCCATAACATTATATATTTTCCATCAATAATTTAACTGTCTCAGGAATAGAGGCTCCAGAGTAGTCCCCAAGGAGCGGACTAGCTGCATTCATTATTAACTGGGTACTTACAGCCTTGCCCTGAGTGCTGGGGGTTTCTGCTCTAGGCAATGCCTTCCCCCACTACTTCTCCCTTCCTCTCTCTGCCCTTCATTCCGTCTTCCCTTCCTTCCTTCCTTTCTTCTTTTCTTTTCTTCTTTCTTTCCTCTTTCTTTCTTCCTTCCTTCCTTTCTCTCTCTTTCTTTCTTTCTTTCTCTCTTTCTTTCTCTTTTTCTTCTTTTTTTTTGACAGAGTCTTGCTCTGTCGCCAGGCTGGAGTGCAGTGGCGTGATCTTGGCTCACTACAACCTCTACCTCCTGGGTTCAAGCGATTCTCCTATCTCAGCCTCCTGAGTAGCTGGGATTACAGGCACATGCCACCATGCCCAGCTAATTGTTGTATTTTTAGTAAAGACGGGGTTTCATCATGTTGCCCAGGATGGTCTTGATCTCTTGACCTTGTGATCCACCAGCCTTGGCCTCCCAAGGTGGTGGGATTACAGGCGTGAGCCACCATGCCTGGCTGCTAGTCATAATTTTTAAATGTATAACAATTTTTTTAAATTTTGTTGTACTTTAAGTTCTGGAATACATGTGCAGAATGTGCAGGTTTGTTACATAGTTGTACATGTGCCATGGTGGTTTTCTCCCACAGATAATTTTATTTTTCTCAAAATGACTTTCCAAGAGAAAAATCATTATAGAATGGGCTGTTTTGGATCTCAAAAAAATAATGCAAGCATGACATTGTTGGAAATGACTCAATTAAACTAATCTTTTTTAAGCATGTGCTATGTGCACAACACTTAGTGGCACAGTCCCTGCCCTCAAGAACCTTACTTAGTAACAGGGGAACAATGGAAGGAGGAAGTGAGATTTGGCCAGAGCTGGGATGCTGAGAAGGTTTAAAAGAGACAAAAGAAAAAGAAAGAAAAAAAGAGATAGATGTCATCATAAGTTATGGGAAGGAGACAACAAACTTCTTAAAGATCTTTGAATTTTTAATTTTTACCATCATATATCAATCCTGCAGTTTCCTTATTTTTAAAATCAAGTAATAATATTTGCTTGTGTCAGACAGCATAGGCTATTTTATGCTGCAGTAACAAAGACCCCCAAAATCTCAGTTGTTTAATAACACTAACATTTGGCTGGGTGCAGTGGCTCACGCCTGTAATCTCGGCACTTTGGGAGGCCGAGGCAGGTGGATCACCTGAGGTGAGGAGTTCGAGACCAGCCTGGCCAACATGGTGAAACCCCATCTCTACAAAAATACAAAAATTAGCCGGGCATGATGGTGGGTGCCTGTAATCCCAGCTACTTGGGAGGCTGAGGCAGGAGAATTGCTTGAACTCGGAAGGCAGAGGTTGCAGTGAGCCGAGATCATGCCATCGCACTCCAGCCTAAGCAACAGAGCGAGACTCTGCCTCAAAAAATAAAAATAAAAATAAAAATAAACACTAACATTTGTCTTTCACTCATGCAAAATGCCCACTGTGAGTCCAGTTAATTTTCCAGGGCAGCTGTTCTCCATAGATTGTTTCAGCTTTCCAGGGACCTTTGGTCGTAAGGCACCTTGATATCAACATGTGCTTCCAAGATCACTGCAACAGGAGAAGATGACGTTTAAATGCTTCCATGCAGACATAAAATGTGTCCCTTCTGTTTACATTTCATTGGTCAAAGCAAGTTAGATGGAGAAACCTAATTTCAAAGGGGCAAGGAAGCACTATCCTCCCTGCTGGAAAGACAGGAGAACCTGACGTGTTGGTAAGCAGCAGTGTGTCACTCTGCTGTCCCAGAGGGTGGATGTGATGAATAAATGGGATTGAGTAATTCTTGAGAACCACACAGCCATACTGAGAGGGGACTGCTAGGAGGTCAGTTAACCCCACTTACACTAAGTGACTAACTCCTGCCCACCAGCCGGGGGGATACAACTATAACTGGTGAGTCATTAGTTACTGCAGGTTTTGGAACTTCCATGTCATTCTTCAGGAGTTGAGATTCAAGTTTTAAATTTGAGAATACAAAAATTCTCTGTGTGTGAAATGAATAGACATAGTGACTTCAGACAACTTATAAAGTCTATGAAAATTTATGTTTCTGTTCCTTTATATTTTCACTCCTTCTGTCTTAGTCTGTTCAGGTTGCTGTAACAAAAATATCATACACTGGGTGGTGTAAATGACATGTATTCCTCACAATTCTGGAGGCTAGAAGTCTGAGATCAGGGTACCAGCATGGTCTGGCTGTTAGTGAGGGCTCTCTTCCTGGCTGGCAGGTGGCTACCATCTCACTGTGTCCTCACATCGGGGAGAGGGAGATTCTCTCTCTCATGTCTCCTTTTATAAGGGTACTAATCTCATTCATGAGGGCTCCACCCTAGTTTGGAGATGCCACCTCCAAATACCATCACACTGGGGATTAGACTTCAACATATGAGTTTTTTTGGTGGGGGACATTCAGTCCATACCACCTTCCAGCTGCAACCCCTAGAGCAAAACAAAAACCCTGTGCTTTATTGCGTAACACGACAGACACTCGTGAAATCTCTTTCCTCGTGTTTAGGGCCTTTGCACTAGCGTCAAGCTAGCTTCAATTGTCCCTAGAAGGACGTTAGGATGAAGAGACATTCCAACCATATCATGAGAGAGGTTGTTTTGGTTTAAATTGTACATTTTCCATTCACACCCTTCTTAGAGAGATTTAAAACCACTCATTATTTTCCAGGCCTACCTGATTTAATGGGGGTGTAATTTATTATTTATTTTATTTTATTTTAGAGATAGGATCTTGTTCTGTCTTGCTCAGTGGCATGATCATAGCTCACTGCAACCTCCAACTGCTTGTGCTCATGGTATCCTCCTGCTTCAGCCTTCTGGTAGCTAGGACTATAGGGTGAACCACCA
Organism: Pan paniscus; assembly: GCF_029289425.2. Classification (NCBI taxonomy): domain Eukaryota; kingdom Metazoa; phylum Chordata; class Mammalia; order Primates; family Hominidae; genus Pan; species Pan paniscus. The sequence goes on along the minus strand of NC_073256.2, from coordinate 118,239,319 downwards.
TGCCCAGCCAATTTTTTTTGACAATTTTTTTTTTTTTTAGAGAGACAAGGACAAGGTCTTGCTATGTTGCCCAGGCTGGTCTTGAACTCCTGGCCTCAAGTGATCCTCCCACCTCAACCTCCCAAAGTGCTGAGATTACAGTCACGGGCTCTTGCACCCTGCCATGTGCAATTTTAAAATGTTCTCAGTGTTCTTGGGAAAGGCTACTTCATAATTAGCCAACTGTTATTTCCCCTTTGCTCTCTGTAATTACACTTCTTTAACAGAGGTAGGAGGAGGGCTGTTAGACAAACAAACCCAACAGGTAAAAGCAATATTAGGAAGAGAAGGGAAAATTCGCCAATCAGAGAAAGACTGATAGGAAAGGCAGACACAGGGAGCTAAGTATGAACTCAGCCCATGGGCACCGGCAGGAGGAACTTGAAGGAGTGAGAGGCAGTCAGGGAGTAGGAATGCTCAGAGAATCGGTGTTTCTGGTTAAGTAAAAATTAAGAAGGAATTGAACCCTCATATTAGTCTGTTCTCACACTGCTAATAAAGACGTACCTGAGACTGGGTAATTTATAAAGTAAGAAGTTTAATTGACTCACAGTACTACATGGCTGGGGAGGCCTCACAATCATGGTGGAAGGCGAAGGGAAAGCAAGACATGTCTTACATGGCAGCAGGCAAGAGGGCATGTGCAGGGGGACTCCCCTTTATAAAACTATCAGATCTGGTGATACTTATTCACTACCACAAGAACAGTATGAGGGAAACCGCTCCCATGATTCAATTATCTCCACCTGGCCCTGTCCTTGACACATGGGGATTATTACAATTCAAGGTGAGATTTGGGTGGGGACACAGCCAAACCATATCAACTCTTTTAGCAAAAATTTCTCCAGAATATACACTTTCCACTTTCCTGCTGCAATGTGCAGAAAATAATAGAACCGAGGATGGTTGACTCATCCACCTTAGAACATATACACCAGCCAGCAATTGCACTCTCATTTGTGAGATCACTGGAGTCACTTCTTTTTCCACTGGCCAGTAGGCTCCAGGAGAAAGGGGGCCAGGTCAGGTTTTGCTCACTGTAGTGACCCCTGAGCTTAGCATATCTGGTACATGATGATAAGCTTTGAGTTCATCTTGGCTGACTGAATGAATAAACAAGTTTATTACAAACAAAAGTATCTGACAATGCCCAAGGCTTTTATTGGGAACATATGTTCTTATGGACGAATCCTTGGATGCCATGATATGGAAGGCAGGGTATGACAGGCAATTTAGCCTGCTGGTGTGGAGCAGCCTTGAGCACTGCACTCCTGGGGTTCAAACCGTATCTTTGATATTTAACAGTATGTGACCTTGGGCAGGCTTCTAACCTCTCAGTGCCTCAGTGTCCTCATGTATAAAGTGGAGATAATAATGCCTATTTTATAGGGTTGTAACAAAGGTTAAATGAATTAACACTCTTAGAATAGTGCCTGGTAAGCACCCGGGAGTATAAGAATGCTGGCTATCATCATCATTGTTGCTCATTCAAGCTAGAAAATGGTTTTGGATAAATTCCTAATGTGAATTTGAGACTCTTTTGCTCTTTTTAAGGAATTTAGCTTAAGCTTCAAATTTCAGCCATTTTTATCATGTTCATTGAGGTTTTATTGGAAACCATTGGTACAAAGGAGGTTCAGTTCAACACAGTCTGTGGGAAAGTGATGCTCTCGCTTATGATTTCATTATATTTATGAGGCTTACTTAGCAAATGCTCTTAATTATGACCTATTATATTGGGGTTCTTTTCTGGCTACAAAAAATATGCTCACAGATTCCATCCAAGTTGCAAGCCCTCAGTTATGGTCCTTTCTCTTTTCCTCTTATGACAGTTTTATACTATGTTACGTTGGCTAAGCTAGAACGAGGTTTGTCACGATCCCCTTCTCCCTGTGGTTCCAGCTTAGACTTAGCCAAAGAGAAACAGTGTGTGAGATTTGGAGGGTAGAAGGGAAACAGTGACCAATGTTTTCGGAAAGTCATTGTGATTTCAGTGCAGAGAAAGACCAATGCAGACATGCTGGCAGATTCCAGCTTGTCCTCACTCTCTCTGGCTCTGTGACCACCTCTTCCTCCTGATCATTGGCCTTGCTGACCAACAGCAACTCCAAGCCACACCCCCACACACAGAGGCCACAGCCCCCCCTTGGTCCCTACCAGCTTTCTCATCATCCCACTCCAGCAGCCAGATGTACCTGGCTCCCCAGGTTTCCCGCAAGCTCTGACTTGCCCATCCATGTCACTGCTTTGGCAGAGCTTCCAGCCCCTCCTTATCAACCCCTCTTCATCCGTTCCTCCCACAATTCTGTGATGTCCTGGGCATTTAACAAACCCCTTATTCTGCACTATGCATAGTGGTTATGCTTTGCAGATTGAACCTCGATTGTTGTTGTTGTAACTGGTCTGCAAACAATGGCCATTCGTGAGCCATACCTCCTGATCATCACATCTTTGTAAAGTTCCCCCTACATTGAATCTGGCTGACCCTGTGGGTCTTTTGAATGAACAGAATACAGGGGAAGTAACACACGCTTCTCCTGGCTCTAAGATTCAAGAAGGCCTGGTGACTTCTACTTCGGCACTTTCAGGAACCCTGAGCCACCATGTAACAAGTCCTGCCACCCTGCTGGAGATGCCATGTGGAGAAGCCTGGAGAGGAAGAAGCCCCAAGACTATGGAGAGAGGGGCCTGCTGTCCTAGTACCGGGGCTGAGCCCAGCCTCCCAGCCACCTTCACCAAAGAACAGGAGAAGACATGCACATGGAGCCTTCTGGGATGTTTCTGCCCCAGCATTTGATGGCACATGCAAGAGATCATGAGTAAGGACAGAAGAAAAACTGACCACTGAGCCCCAGACGACCCATAGTACCCTTGGTTAAGAGTAGACAAGGCAGACATCTGAGCCTGCATGACTCAGCAAGCTTAGGGTGCAGGCACATACTCCACTTGTTGTATAACCTGTTTGTGTAAGCTCATATTGCCTTGGAGCCACTATTGTCTGTAAAAGGTATAACTGCCCTGCTGACACTGTGCACGGGGGACATGGCTTGGCTTGGCTCTTGGGCATGGCTTGACATGGCTCTTGCGCTCATGCGCAGAGAGAGAAGGAGATAAGCTGCTGACCCTGAAGGGAGAGCTGGCCACACAGCTGTGCGTGGGGGCAGCCGCAGCAGGCAGCTGAGACAGAACAGACAGTGTAGAAGAGCTGCTGATGAGCGAGCTGCTGAATAAAGCCATATTTCCCCTACTGACAGCCCCCCGAGTGTTGTTTCAGCTATCTGCCATTCATCCACCCACTTCCTTCAGACCTCAGCATGGGCTGGAACCTGGACTTGAACCTGACACAGAAGAAGCAAGAAAATAGTTGTTTGGCTGGGTGCGGTTGCTCACACCTGTAATCCCAGCACTTTGGGAAGACAAGGCGGGCAGATCACTTGAGCACAGGAGTTCAAGACCAGCCTGGGCGACATAGAGAAACCGTCTCTACTAAAAATACAAAAATTAGCTAAGCATAATGGTGCGCACCTGTAATCCCAGCTATTTGTGAGGCTGAGGCACGAGGATTGCTTGAACCCGGCAGGTGGAGGTTGCAGTGAGCCAAGATGGCACCAATGTACTCTAGCCTGAGTGACAGAGGGAGACTCTGTCTTAAAAAAAAAAAAAAGTTGTTTATAAGCCCTTTCTATTTTGATATAATTATAAACTTACAGAAAATATATAAGAATAACACCCCAAAAAATCCCACATCTTTCATCCAAATTGCCCAAATGTTAAACAATTGCAGGAGGACAGGGCAAATGTTAAAAGTTAAAAGTAAGTTGCATACCCCTATATAAGGCAATGTGTATCTCCTAAAAGCAAGAAAATTCTCTTACAGAAACACAGTATAATTATAAAAGCCAGAAAATTACATTTTTATAATGCTATTATCTAATCTACAGACCTTGTTCAAATTTTGCCAATTGTCCCCAAAATGACCTTTTTAGCAAAAGAAAATCCTGGATTATGCATTGCATTCGCTTGTCATGTCTGTATAACCTCATTTAACCTGGGCCAGTTCCCAGGCTTCCTTTGCTTTGCATGACATTAACACTTTTGAAGAGTACTGGTCACTTAGTTTATAGAATGTCCCTCAACTTGAATTTATCTGGTATTTTCTCACAATTAGATTCAGGTTACACATTTTTTTGGCAGAAATACAACAAAAGAGATTTTGTATTTTCTCAGTGCATCATATCAGGAGGTAAGCAATGTTGATTCATCCCATTACAGGTGATATTGAACTTAAATATTAGGTTATGATGGCATCTGACAGTTTTATAAATTTACTCAGTGTAAAGTTATGGGTTTTTTGTTTGTAATTAATAAGTATTTTACAGAGTGATGCTTTGAGACCGTGTAATGATCCTGTTGTTCATGACTCTCTGAGCCACTAGCTTTAGTATCCATTGATGATTCAATTGATTAAACAATTTCTACCATGATGATTGCAAATGGTGATTTTCTAATTTCATCACTTCTTCTATACTTATTAATGAGCATTCTACTGCAAGAAAGATATTTCCCTTTTCCCCTACTTACTTAGTTATAACAGTTTTAACTAAGTGATTTCCATTTGAGTCAGTGGGTTATAATCTGTTAATATCATGATGTATTCTGATGCTTAAATTCCCAGATTTGGCCTTTGAGAGCCTCTTCCAACTGGTCCCAAGTCCTTTTCATATGTTCCCATGATTCTCTGAGCACTTACATACTTTTCTGGCAGAAGATGTTCCAGGCTCATCTTGTATTGTCCCTGTCCCAGCCTTTGAATCATTTTCCTAAGGAGTTTTGGTTCTTTTTAGTGAGGAAAGGTATTTAGAAACCAATATCTTGGTGACAGGCATGCTCATTGCTACTGAGCATCATTGCTTTTTAGCCCTCTTAGTGACCAGACCCAGTAAATATATATATGTGTCCACGTGCACACACACATATATACCCACACTTTATCTATTTTTATATCTATCTCTGTATATTAAAAATGATTAGTTCAAACCATGAGTTCATAACCTTATGGAATAACTCCATAAGGTTTCATTCTAGCTCCCTCCCTTTTCATATTTGTTAACTTCCTTTTCTAACGGTGAAAAACCTGGCTCCTATTATCTATGACATATTGTCTTATTTTCTTAATCCTAAAATATACAGAGAATGCTTTCAAAATTGTTAACCCATACCTCTGCAGGAGAAAAAGCAAACCGAAACTACTGACTTGCATTCAATGTTTACAGTTTTTGCCTGGCAAAGTCCAAATACTTTCTTCAAAAGTTGCTCAACCTGGACATGGCGGCTCATGCCTGTAATCCCAGCACAATGGGAGGCCGAAGCAGGAGGATCACTTGCGTCCAGCAGTTTGAGAGCAGCCTAGGAAACATAGCAAGGTCCAGTCTACAGAAAATCTAAAAATTAGCTGAGTGTTATGGTGCACGCCTATGATCTCAGCTACTCCAGAGGCTGAGAGGCGGGAGGATCACTTGAGTCTGGGAGGTTGAGGCTGCAATGAGCCGTGATCACGACATTGCACTACAGCCTGGGCGATGGGAGTGAAACCCTGCCTCAAAAAAAAAAAAAAAAGAAAAAAGAAAAAGAAAAGTTGCTCAAGGTAATTACAGTTTTGTTCCAAGTCATTAAGTTTTGGAGTGGTTTATTTTGCAAAGGACAATAGAATGACTTTGCAAATTAGTATTTATCACAGGTCCATTGTGAAAAAGAAATCAGGCAGGACCTAAATGACATTAGGCTATGGGAAAATAAGTTTCATCTGACCCATACAGCAATAGGCATTTATTATGTAAGTTACCTCTTGGGTGAATCTGGGAAGGGTAGTGCTGGCCTTGGACCTAATTGTGAATCAAGTGTGTTTGTCTTAGACATCTCATCTTTCTTATTTCTCCATCATTCTTATCTCTCACTGCCCAGATACTTAGTGCTTTGTGGCTACCCAGAAGAGTCTACTATGGTTTCCCAGCTCTACCTAGGTCTTTCTGCCAATAATCCATCAAGCTTTCCAATCTCTCAGCTGTGAATGGCTCGTGAATGCGTGGGAGGATAGCTGCCCAGTTAAATTCAAAATGGGCCGGGCGCGGTGGCTCATGCCTGTAATCCCAGCACTTTGGGAGGCCGAGGCGGGCGGATCACGAGGTTAGGAAATCGAGACCATCCTGGCTAACATGGCGAAACCCCGTCTCTACTAAAAATACAAAAAATTAGCCGGGTGCGGTGGTGGGCGCCTGTAGTCCCAGCTACTCGGGAGGCTGAGGCAGGAGAATGGCATGAACCCAGGAGGCAGATCTTGCAGTGAGCGGAGATCGCGCCACTGCACTCCAGCCTGGGCGACAGAGCGAGACTCCGTCTCAAAATAATAATAATAATAAATTTAAAATAAATAAATAAATTCAAAATGAAGGGTGAGACTATGAGCCAACCAGTCAGGTACATTTTCTAGGGTACTTGTGTACTGCACGTAATTAAACTCAGGCCCTGGGGGAAGGGTGGAGGGAGATTTCTTTGCACAGCACTTCCTGTCCTGACCCATGCCCCCTTGCCTACTTAATCTGTGGGCTAGAATTGTCCTGCTGGGAAGAGCTAGAGGAAATCTACATAATGTACACTGGCTTGAAATCTATTACAGATCTTTATCTATCGCTTGAATGGTTTAATACATAAGTAAATACATTAAATTTATATACAAACTGATAAGTTCATGTGTAGTTACATTTCTATAGCTCTTGATTCAATGAATGTCCCTGCTATATACAAACTGAGAAGTTCATGTGTAGTTACATTTCTATAGCTCTTGATTCAATGAATGTCCCTCCTGTCGACCACTTGAGCAATACATGAAGCCATGTGTTAGCTGGAAAAAGTGGTCAATGGAAACTATAACAATTCCCCCACGTGCCACCATCGCCACCACAGGGTGAAATAATAGCTGTGACTCTTCAAACAAAGGCGTTTGAAGAGAACACCTCATTGAGCTGCTGACCAGCTCTGGCACATGGGGCATTGCGTGCCTTGACCAGGATGGAAGGTGCCCAGAGGGCAGTGGAGTGGGCTTCAAAAGCAGCTGGAGGGATTCCTTACTGACAACAGAGCAATTTCTCAGGGTTTTCAAAGCATACTTAGGGGAGCAGAACCTTATAATAAGAACAGTGCTTCCTTTATAATCAAGAAGAGCGTTTAGAGTCATTTGATTTGAATTTTCAAAGAAACACAACTTTATTTTGTACCCCAGACTGGGAAGGCAGGGCATAATTCCTGATATAATGCCATATCCAGTGAGAAATGGTGCCTGCCCATCCGAATGGTTCTCTGCAGCTAATTTCACAAGTGTCTCAAGGGCAGAGCATGATAAGTGAGCAAAATGAATTTCAGTTTTATGGGGATATTCACAGGGAGTTACATTGCAAATTAACAAGCCAAGACTGAATTCGGAGGGATGATTAGAGTATCTGCCCAGCCTATCTTCTATGGCAGAGCTTCTTGAGGTTCAGGGATGGGTTTCAGAAGATCCATGCCTCTCTCCAAAATTACATGGGGTTTTATTTATTTATCTTTTTCTGAGGCAGGGATTTTATTTAGAGCCGTGCTTATATATTTATTATTACTATTTTTAGAGAGACAGGGTCTCATTATGTCTCCCAGGCTAGTCTCGAACTCTTGGGCTCAAGCAATTTTCTTGCCTTGGCCTCTCAAAATGCTGGAATTATAGATGTGAGCCACCACACCTCGCCCTTTTTTTTTTCTTTTGAGACAGGTTCTCACTCTGACGCCCAGGCTGGAGTGCAGTGGTATGATCATGGCTCACTGCAGCCTTGACCTCCTGGGCTCAAGCAATCCTTCTGTCTCAGTTTTCTGAGTAGCTGAGACCACAGGTGTGTGCCACCATGCCCAGCTAATTAAAAAAATTGTTTTTCATAGCAATGGGGTCTCTCTATGTTGCCCAGGCTGGTCTTGAATGCTCAAGCAATCTTCCTGCTTTGGCCTCCCAAAATGCTAGGATTACAGGTGTGAGCTGCCATGCCTGACCTTGTACATTTTTATGAGGAGAATGTCAGTAACTTCTTTTCCCCCTCATCTACACGTGTTGTCAAGTAACTCTCTTCGGATTTTCAAGGGAGTCCTTGAAAGTTAAAATCTTGATTTAAATGAACATTTCTGAAACTGTCTCCTGAGACAACCATGGAAAGTGACCTCCACCTGAAGGATATCTTCTCATGGGCATGTTCAGATTTTGACATCACCACCTGCTCAACTTGTGACAGAGAGTAGAGCACCATGACAACTTAGAATTGCCATGACTATCGGCTAAGGGCTGAATGTGCATGTCTCCCCAAAATTCATATGCTGAACCTTAATCACAATGCAGTGGTGTCGGGAAAGGGGCATCAGGGAAGTGATTCGGTCATGAGGATGGAGGCTTCATGAGTGGGATTCATGCTCTTGCAAAAGGCCTGAGGGAGCTTCTTGGCCCCTTCGACTGTACCACTGTATGAGGACATTGGGAGGCACCATCTATGAGGGGCAGGGCCTCACTACACTGAATCTGCCAGGACCTTGATAGTGGACTTCCCAGCCTCAGAACTGTGAGCAATAAATCTCTATTGTTTATAAATTACCCAGTTTAAGGTATCTTGTTGTAACAACTCAAACAGATGAAGACACTATCTCTGCTCCCTTAGTAGGAGTTACTTTCCTTCTTTTTTTTTTTTTTTTTTTGACAGTGTCTTGCTCTGTTGCCCAGGCTGTAGTGCAGTGGCATGATCTTGGCTCACTGCAACCTCCACCTCCTGGGTTCAAGCAATCCTCCTGCCTCAGCCTCCCAAGTAACTGGGACTACAGGCACAAGCCACCATGCCCGGCCAATTTTTTTGTATTCTTAGTAGAGATGGGGTTTCACCATGTTGTCCAGGCTGGTCTTGAACTCCTGACCTCAAATGATCCACCTGCCTCGGCCTCCCAAAGTGCTGGGATTACAGGCATAAGCCACTATGCCTGGCCTACTTCCCTTCTTAAAGAGAATATTTGAATGCAAGTGAGGCTGGGTGAAATAGCTAATTGCTCTCAATTTATTTTAAAGAGAAAATCAGTTCCAAATAAATTATTTTCAAAATACCTCATGTTGGGTTGAGACAGACTTGAGAATAAATGTTCTGTGGAACAATGAGATGTTCTCTGGGGGAACAATGAAAAATAAGAGTGAATTATGTAGTATGTATGACTGGGTGAGATTGTGGGCTCTGGGGCAGACTGCCTGGATCCAAATCTTGGCTCTATAGCCTCCTAGCTGTACAATCTTCGTAGGTTACTTCACATCTCTGGGCCTCAGTTTCCTCATCTATAAAATGGGATGAGAATAATGGTACTGACTTTGTAGGGTTATGTGTGAGAATTTTTTTGAGTAAATACTTTGTCAAGCCCTCAGAACAGTGCCCAATATACAGTAAACAGCCAACAGACGCTGTTATTGTCTTCCCCAATGATTTGATCCACTACATAGTCAAATTTGTCAGTTCAGAGTCAGTTGATTGCTGGTCCAGACCCAAATTTTGAATTAATTTAGGATTCTATTGCTATGGTAGAGAAGAACTCAGTTAAGTAATAAGGTGGTGGAGTAATCATTTTAGAAGGAGCTCAGGGAGTAGATAAATTTGTCAGGGAAACCCAGCTTCAGACCCAAGACTATGAATGCAGCATTTCTCGGGAAAAAAAACCCTAATAATCCCAGTGACCACTTACTGAGAGCTTCTTTATATTGTAAGGACACTACAAATATTACCACACTTCACCTCCATAATATTCTATAAGGTTAGCCTAGGATACCATTTCACCTTTGGGAAAATTGAGACTCAGAGAGGTTAATTTTCTCAAGGTCACACAGCTGACTGGCACACACACTGTCTGGCTGACTCCAAAACCCCCACTCTGTCTTCTAGACTTGGCTTCTTCCTGATTTCTCAATTCTCAACCAATAAGATGAGAAGAATTTTATAATGCCACCCAATTCCCCTTTATTGGTAATGGAGCTTGTGTCAAGGGGTCTGAGGAAAGCAACAGCAGATGGGATCCATCAGTTTCTCCATCTGGTCACCTCTCCAGTTCAGCATGGTCTAAGCTAGCCTCACTTTCCCACGTACTATGTATGTTCTGTGCCCCCCTCCCCAATTCTCCCCCTTTCTGTAGCCACTATTCCACTTAGCAGCATCACTGTCCCCTGTCACATCAGCAGGAAACAAGGAGCCATTCAGCTCTTTCATCCTCAGCCCCCACTTTCAACCATCACCAAGGCCTTATTTCCATCCTTAAAATGCCTCTCCACTCTCACTGCCTTTGTCCTATTTGAGTCTCATCGTTCCGTGGCCTGGTTATTTCAGCACTTTCCCAAGTGGCCTCCTAGCCTTCATGTGCTCTTCGTAATCCATCCTTTACATTGTCTACAACAGTTCTAAAGACAAATTCCATCTTGTCATGCCTTCCAGTACCTCCAATTGCTTATCTGATAAAGTCTAAATTCCCTACCGTGGCTTATGAGGCTATGGTTGAGAATTTCTAGGGTACCCACTCAGTCTATGTGTTACAGATCCCCGCTTCCTTTGGGAACTGTTCCCTTTACCCTCCAGGGTAGGACTACCAGGTATCATATTTGCAAAATGTGACCTCGCCTCTTAGCCATAGCTGACTGGATGAGGAGCAGTTATAGGACCTGAGCTGTACCACTCAGAGATCCCTCCCCAAGGATTGGAATTGGAATCACAGAATTATTTTCTCCACGTGTCTCAATATGTATCATGTAAACCCTAGAGCTATGAGCAGGTCATGTGTCTGTCATGTGGACTGGATTGTGCAGAATTCCCCTGTGGACAGAGAGAGAAGGGAATAGAGTCCTGTCTGCAGGGAGAAGCAGGTAAAAAGATGGAGCGTGAACACTGCCTGGGCTCACCCTGGCCTGATGCTTTCAATTTTTAATACTTCCTGGCATCCCAGTGTATCTCTGTCTTTGGGCTCTGAGAGATTTCCTATTTCTTTATAGCAAATTCTTCTTTTTAGTTTAAGCCAACTATAGTGGGTTTTTACCTGCCATCGAAGATACAGCTCATAGGACCCTACTTTTCCTCCTTACATCTCCTACTGGCTCTTTTGCCTTCCCCTGTCTTCTCTGTGCACCCATCTTTTGCTTCAGCCACAAAACCAATCGTTGTTTCTCCTTAACATTTCTTAAACTTTTATTTATTTATTTATTTATTTTTTATAGAGACAGAGTCCCACTATGTTGCCCAGGCTGGTCTCAAACTCCTGGGCTCAAGCAATCCTCCCGCCTCAGCCTCCCAAAGTGCTGTGATTACAAGTGTGAGCCACCGCACCCGGCCAACATTTCTTTAACTTTCTTCACTCTATGCCTTAGCCTATGCTGTTCCTTCTGCCTGGAATACCCTTCCTACTACATAGTTGGCCTGAGAAACTCTTACTTGCCCTTGAAGGCTCTGTTCATATATTACTTTTCTTCTGAAGCTTTTCACTATTCCTTCCTTGGTGGCTTCAAGACTTTTTTTTTTTTTTCTTCCAGAGTGCTAGAACTCAAGCGAGGTTTTGTTTGCACCCCTTTCAAGTTCTTATTCTCTTGACTTTGTGTGTGTTTATCTGTCTTCCCCACTAGACTGCAAGCTCCTTAAGGACAGGGCTCCATCTTCCTAATTTCCTTAATTCCACTGTCTGAAGCCCAGTCTGTAGAGCTTCCTGAATATGCTGGCAAAATGAAGGTTTGTGGCTCAAAATTCTTGGCTACTCATCTCAGTTATGCATTCCCTGTATAGACAGGATACGCGGGGCTGGAGATGCCTTCGGAAGTGGCTGAGATGGGACTGTTGCAGGAGAGGGAAGATGAGGGCCTTGAGGAATCGAACCTGCATTCCCTCATTCTGGATGTTCCCAAAGCACAGCAGAGGCCCTGGCTTGATGTTGGCCTCCTTTCTGGCTGGTAAATTGACGTGGCCCCAGGACAGGTGGGGCTCATGACTGACTTGGCAATGAGTGACTTCCCCTCTTTCCTTCTTGCAGGGTCCTCTTGCAGGCACCTGCTAAACCCGCAGTGCCTCCTGGCTCTCTCTTCTCTTCTTTCCTTTCCCCTGCGGCCTCCCACCCCACCCCTGACATTCCCTATTCCCTGCAAATTCCATGCCCTAAGAATTCTCCTTCCCAACCCATATCTGTTCATATTCGGAATTAATGAGCATTTACTCGACACTGTGCCAGACAATGAGCTAAACGGTCACTGAGATTTTGTGCCAACTAGAAGGGCAAGATTATGTGCCAGGCTCTAGTGCCAGACTGCCTGGGCTTGAATCCTGGCTAGGGATGGGAATAATAGTAGCAACAATAATGGTTCCTACCTCATAGGATTGTTATGAAAGATAATACATGCGAAGCAGTTAGAATAGCACCAGGAACTCAAGCAAGTGCCCAGGAAGTCATTATTCATGGATGGACATAATATGCCTCAAGTGGGAAGACACATGGGCATCCCAAGGAGGCTAATGATTGCTGACCTTTCAAACCAATATTACTAAATGTCTGTTCAAAGTTTATTTAGAACAGTGGTCCTCAAACTTTGGCATGCATCGGAATCACCTATTTTTGCAATTAAAAGTAATTACAAAAACCGCAATTACCTTTGTGGAGAATCACTTGAACCCGCGAGGTGGAGGTTGTAGTGAGCTGAGATCTTGCCACTGCACCCCAGCCTGGGTGACAGAGCGGGACCCTGTCCCAAAATAAACACATAAATAAATAAAAAGAGATGAAGCTCCCCAAATGACCCCCATGGAGCCAAGGTTAAGAACCATGATTCTGAGGGTGAGCGCTCTGGAGAAGGGGGCTGGGGGTGGGGGTTGGGGAGGGGAGGAAGGAGGCAGTGGCAGTGCTCCTCCCTGCTCTCCTTTCTGCAGGAATGAGTCCCCAGGGCGAAGCCACCCACCTGCCTCACCATGTGGGTTTAGGACCATCTTTGTCTCTGAAAGCAGCTCTAGAAGATGGGTTCCTGCCCCCAGTGCAGAAGCTCATGGAGACTGTGACATGACAGCTGGTGGGTTTCGTCCCTCCAGGAGTTCATTCCCCATCTCATTAACCTCTCAATGCCATACCAGCCCTTCTCATGGATTGGCTTCCATAGAAATCAGAATAAAAATCCAAACTCACTAGAGGACCTACAAAACCCCTGCAATTCTCCAACCAGTTTCCTGGCCCTGTTCTCAGGGGTGTCCACCCTCCGGCTTGAGCCCTAAGCTCAGCCCATTCCTGCCACAGGGCCTTGGTCCTTCCCATCCACCCTGCTCTGCTCTCAGGTTTTTTTTTTCTTTCTTTCTTTTTTTTTTTTTTTTTTTTTTGAGACAGGGTCTCTCTGTTGCCCAGGCTGGAGTGCAGTGGCGTGGATCTCAGCCCACTGCAGCCTCAACCTCCTGGGCTCCCCCCGTCAGCCTCCTGAGAAGCTGGGACTACAGGCATGTGCCACCACACCTGGCTAGTTTTTGTATTTTTTTGAAGAGATGGGGTCTCACCATGCTGCCCAGGCTGGTCTCAAACTCTTGAGCTCAAGTGATCTTCCTGCTTCGGCCTCCCAAAGTGCTGGCATTAGAGGCATGAGCCACCACGCCCGGCCTTGCTCCCAGATCTTTCAGGGGCTTGCACGTTCTCCTCACTCATGACTCAGATCAAATCCACCTCCCAGAGAAGCCTCCCCTGACCACTCTTGGGGGCTTTTTTCTCTTCCTCTTCCTCTCCTGTCCTATTGCTCTATCTTGTTTTCTTCATTGCACTTGCCACGATCTGAAATTATTATGTTTATACATTTATCACTTCTCTCCCCCAACAGCCGTGTAAGCTTCCAGAAGGCAGGGATTTTGTCTGTCAACAGACACAGCTGCATCCTCAATGCTTGAAAACTGAAGTGTCACATGCTCGTGTTGAGTGAATGAGGGAGGTCAGACCTTGGCTCTTAATCTATCTCTCTCCCTCCATCATCTACTGAGTCTGTGACTCAGGGTCAGTCACTTCAGCCTCTCTGAGCCTCAATTTTCCCATCTGTCAGTGGGAGAAATTTAGACCCTCCCAGGCTTTCTTCCAGAGCTGCTATCATGGTCCAATTGATTTTTGATGGACTTCAGCTGAAGCGTGTTCTTTAATGTGAAGGCTACTATCCTTGTGTCTGCAAAAGGGCCTTAACTTGTGAAGTGGCTTACATGTCCGATAGCAGGTCTAGTGAAGGTGGATATTCCAAAGAGATTGAGTGCTTCCAGGTCTTCAAATACTGTCCCCTAGGACACTGCCATCTCCAGTTACACAGAGCCAGCCAGTGGGCCACCTTCCAGCAGAGGCTGTATCAGCCAAGACAAGGGTGCTGTGATTTCTTTGGGGCCACCTGGTGAAATCTACACCAGCTGAACTGAGAGCAGAGGTGTGGCGGGGAAGGAGGTGCTCCCCTCCAACCTTCTGCCAGCCTCCAGCCGTGTGCCTTTGTCCCACCATGCACGTTCACACTGAGATGATGCTCCCCCAGGGCTGCTCCCAGCCACAACTGACCGGACAGAGACTGCGAGCTGGGTGTTTCTGTTCGAGGTGGGCAGTCTTTGCCTGGGGATTCCTAGTTGTCTGCGGAGGCTCCCTCAGAATGGCCCTGAATTCTGAGATTCTTCCTGTCCTATACTCCCCTTCCTAATCACCATTCACAGATGTCAGATCTGCACTGCGGCCAGAAGCCTCTCCCTGCCTCCTCCCAATTCCTCCCCTGCAACCTTGATGGGCATTTCCCTCCATATGTCTCTGGAACATCTAATCCCATTTTGGTATCTGCTTCTCAGAAGACTTAAACTGGCACGGAGGGGTTGAAAACAACTCTGATGGCCCCCTGTGGCCATAGCCTCCTGGTTCTGATTCAGGCCCTGTAACAGCTTGCAACACATACAATTTTAATAGGGGCATCATCGATTAGGAAACACCCTGTCTCCTCCTTCTTTAATGCAGTCTGGAGCAAGCTTGACTATAGGAATAGATATTGCTCTCCCAGATCAGAGCTGAGGGAGGCGGCCCACGGCCCTTTGTAGAGAAGCGTCATGGAAATCACAGGAACACATATTCTGGGAAGTCCCCCCCTTTCCTAGAATCCACAGTGAACATATGCATCATTGTCTTCAAAGCCAGCTCATCCTTCAAGGAATGAGGAACTTGGCAGAGAGAATTGGAAATTATGGCAAACTCGCCAAGTCGAACTAATCAATAATAGGATGCAAGAGGAAGTCAGGGAGGAGGAAGTAGCAATGCACTTAGAAGGAAAATGTGCCCAGTGGACAAGCTCCAGGACCCATTCCCGCTCATCATGTGAAAGTATCCATAAGCACCTAAGGGCAGAAAGTACTGCTCAGAGTGTTTGTCCAGAGCAAGTGAGAGACAAGACCACAGGACTTCACAGCAAGGGGCCTGGGAGCACATCTTCTAGTCCAGTGGGTTTCAAATAGGTCCCCTTGAGTAACAGCAGGGATTTCCTGGAAGGAGAAGCAGGAGTCCCTAAGATGGGTCTCATTGCCCTCCCACCCTTCAACCAAGAAACACCTGCACCATGAAGGTTCTGTCTCTCAAACCCAAATCTGGAAACCACTGATCTAGTCTCATTCTTTCCTTTTATCCACAGAAAAACAGAAGTCTAGAGAGGTGGTGTGACTGGCTTTGAAGTGACACCACGAGTTAACAGCAAAGGTGGAAGGATTAGAGCCCTTGGCCCTAGTCCTGTTCTCTTTCAACTTCACAATCATGCCACCCCCTCAAGGACCTGGCTTCCCCAAAGTCACACAGCAGGAAAATGGCAGACTTGGACTTTGAACCCAAACCTTTGGACTCCTCCACATCCTTTGCTATTTCTGGTTTCCATTGCTTTGTTTTCTCCGTAGTGCCAAACACAGGACGGGGCAGACAGATGACAAATACTTTGGGAAATGCAATAAACTGACCGCAGTTCAAATAAATTGCAAGCACTGCAACATTGTTCTTCACTAAGTGCACATTGATCCAGCCAGGGAGCTTTTAAAAAGGAAATATTCATCCCCAGGCTCCAATGCACCACTTACACCAGAATCTCAGGGCAGGGCCTGGGCATCAGTATTTTTTAAAGTTCCCCAGGTGATTCTAGGGTGTAGCCAGGACTATGAATCATTGAACAGGACTGTTTAACACACCTGGCCCATCCCTACGTTGGCATTCTCCAAAACAGAGTTTGAATGACACACCATCTGTGTAATCCACAGGCCCTTCTGTGCTCGCCTCAGCAGCAGGCAGGTCTCTCCCTCCCTCTCTCTCCCTCTGCCATATTGCCTCTTGATTTGGTCTTTATACTCATGGTGGTGACTAATTAATCCTTCTAGAACAATCAAAGAAGACCTAATTGTGGGTGAGCCATCTGGAGCTCCTCCTTGGTTGACTTGGACTTTAGGGAGGATGAGGAGAAGAAAGTGGGAAATGACTCACACTCCAGATGAAACACAAAATTGTATTTGTTCACAGACGGTTGTGGTGCTTGCGGCTGTAACTTTTCCTCCTGCTTCTCAATGGTTCCAGATGGTGCATTTTCTCTTTCTATACTCGCATGTCCACACTCACCCCCATAGACAGTGAGGCATGAATTCTCCAGGCTGCTCCTATTCCAGTTTGCAAAGTGAACTTGGTATTTCTTCCACAGAGTGTGCCTATAAAATGCTCTGTGAGGGCTAGAGCGCTCACTGACACAGTACTCTTATGGTAGAATTAACTTATATAGACAGGGAATGAGAGGGTAGAAGGAATCAGTTAATTACCAAATATTTATTGAACACCTGCTTTGTATAAGACAGAGATGGTGCTAGAGCCCCGCCCAGATCCTCTTTCTGGGGTTGGGGTGCCTATCCCACTGCTGCTCTGCTGTGGTGGCTGCAGATGGCTCTCAGCTGCTGTCCTCTGGGGAGGAGAGCCTCAGCTGATGGGCACCCCTTCCCCAAAAAGTGGCACTCCTCAGGGTGGCTCACAGCCCACGAGTGGCTGACAGGAAGAACAGAATGCCAGCCCCTTGCCTCACACGGGGTGTGGTTTATGCTCCTCAAAATCAAAGCTACTTTGGGAGGCCGAGGCAAGAGGATCACTTGAGGCCAGGCATTCAAGACCAGCCTGGGAAACAAAGTGAGAGCCCTGCCAACTGCCTTCTCTACAAAACAAAAAATAAAAAATTTCAATTCTAGCATTGACGGAGCCACTTCCCTGCTCACATTTCCCCCTTCCCTGTTCTCTGCCTCTCCTGCTCCCTCACAAGGATTCCCGTAGGGTACTGGCTCAGAAGGTCACAGGCTCTGAGGACCTTTCTTAGAATCCCTTCTAGGAAAATGATCTGAGACAGGAAGTTTGCTAGTTGATGTGAGCAGCGCAAAAACATTGAAGGCCCGATTCTTTGTTGGAAAATGCTTTCTGGCCTATTACAGAGGCAAAACCTTAACATGCAAAAAGTTAACAGGAAAGGAGGTAATTAACGATGGCGATCACGTGGGGCTGTCTCAAGGTAGCACACAATTCTCAGCTGAGTTTTAGAGTCAGAAGGTTTTGGAGGATGGAAGAGACCCATGAGAAGCATTTGGAATGGAGGAAAAACACGGCCAAAATATGAGGGCAAGGAAAACAGGATGCAAGATGTGAGGTTTCCGCGCAGGGCTCTCAACCTTCAGCAGGTGTGGGAATCCCACATCAGGACTGCTGGCTCCACCCCAAGTCTTCCATCCCATAGATCTGGAGTAAGGGCCAAGAATCTGCATTTCTAACACGCTCTCTGGGGACCTGGTGCTGCTGGCCTGGGAATCACTCTTTAAGAACCACCGCTGTAGTGGAATAAGACTTGAGCGAACAAAAATTGTTATTTCCCAGAGAAACCACCCCTACAGTGTCGACGAGAATTCATGCTGGGCTCTGCACAGAAATATAGCTGTAATTAAGCATTAATCTGGCTGCACTCTGGCCCACTTCCTTACTGCTAAAAGTCATATAGCACCAGATACTAACCATCTGCATTCCTGTTGTTCCTGTAGATAGGACTTCTGACTTGAATGAGGATAACAGCAAAGTTGTGTTCAGTTATAGGAGACTGAAGTTCCATTTTTGCATTTCTAATGATGTGTTTAAGAATTCCCTCTCCCTCTCCCTCCCCCTCCCCCTCTCCCCACGGTCTCCCTCTCCCTCTCTTTCCACGCTCTCCCTCTGATGCCGAGCCAAAGCTGGACTGTACTGCTGCCATCTCGGCTCACTGCAACCTCCCTGCCTGATTCTCCTGCCTCAGCCTGCCGAGTACCTGCCATTGCAGGCACGCCCCGCCACGCCTGACTGGTTTTCGTATTTTTTTGGTGGAGACGGGGCTTCGCTGTGTTGGCCGGGCTGGTCTCCAGCTCCTAACCACGAGTGATCTGCCAGCCTCGGCCTCCCGAGGTGCCGGGATTGCAGACGGAGTCTGGTTCACTCAGTGCTCAATGGTGCCCAGGCTGGAGTGCAGTGGCGTGATCTCGGCTCGCTGCAACCTCCACCTCCCAGCTGCCTGCCTTGGCCTCCCAAAGTGCCGAGAGTGCAGCCTCTGCCCGGCCGCCACCCCGTCTGGGAAGTGAGGAGCGTCTCTGCCTGGCTGCCCATCGTCTGGGACGTGAGGAGCCCCTCTGCCTGGCTGCCCAGTCTGGAAAGTGAGGAGCGTCTCTGCCGGCCGCCATCCCATCTAGGAAGTGAGGAGCACCTCTTCCCAGCCGCCATCCCATCTAGGAAGCGAGGAGCGTCTCTGCCCGGCCGCCCATCGTGAGATGTGGGGAGCGCCTTTGCCCCGCCGCCCCGTCTGGGATGTGAGGAGCGTCTCTGCCCGGCCGCCCCGTCTGAGAAGTGAGGAGCCCCTCCGCCCGGCAGCCACCCCGTCTGGGAAGTGAGGAGCATCTCCGCCCAGCAGCCACCCCGTCCAGGAGGGAGGTGGGGGGGTCAGCCCCCCGCCCGGCCAGCCGCCCCGTCCGGGAGGTGAGGGGCGCCTCTGCCCGGCCGCCCCTACTGGGAAGTGAGGAGCCCCTCTGCCTGGCCACCACCCCGTCTGGGAGGTGTACCCAACAGCTCATTGAGAACGGGCCATGATGACAATGGCGGTTTTGTGGAATAGAAAGGGGGGAAAGGTGGGGAAAAGATTGAGAAATCGGATGGTTGCCGTGTCTGTGTGGAAAGAAGCAGACATGGGAGACTTTTCATTTTGTTCTGTACTAAGAAAAATTCTTCTGCCTTGGGAAAAAAAAAAAAAAAGAATTGACTTGCATCCTCATTGTTCCTACAGACAGCATCTCTGACATTAGAACCAGAAGATTTTTGTTTAAGGATCACTTAAGATGTTTTTCAGACTCTGAATTCCAGCAACCAGTTTGGAGACCCCAACAGAGGAACAGGATCAGCCTGAGAATACAGCTTCTTCATCTTCCTGTCCCTGCACTCTTTGACCCTGCACTCTTTGACCAATCACCCTGCACTCTTTGACCAATCAATGATTTGCATACTTTGGCCCACTCCAAAACCCTTAAAAACTCTAAACCCAACTTTGTTGAGGAGATGGATTTGAGGTCTCCTCCCATAACCTCGTTAGGTGACTGATTAAACTCCTTTCTCTGCTGCAACGTGGTTTTTTGGCATGTTGACTTGCTGTGTGCATTGGGAAACAGACCTATTAGGGCTACACCAGGGACCCTCCTGCTACCACTCAGCAGGTTTAGGGGCAAGAGTAGATACTTAAAGAACGAAGAGTCAGATTCTTGGCCCCTGTCTGTTAAGGAGACTTTCATAAATCTCTATCAGAGAAGCAATAACTAATAACTAATAAAAGCTGTGATTTACAAATGCAGGGACCAAGGCTTGAGGTAGAAAAGGGTCTTGTGGGTTTTAAAAGCTTGGCTGTAAGTATCAAAAGCTAAAGTCTCCAAGACTGAGATCATAGTGCTTATACCATAAACCAGGGGTCAGCAAACTAGGGCCTGCTACCTGTTTTGTAAATAAAGATTTATGGAAACAGCAACACCCATTCATTTACATATTGTATAGGCCACTTTCCGGCCACAACGGCACAGTTCAGTAGTTGCCCCAAAGACAGAATGTTCTACGAAACCAAAAATATTTACTGTCTGGCCCTTTATAGAAAATGTTTGCCAGCCCTTGCCATAAACCATGGAGTAAGCAAAATCGGGGGTGGTAGAGTGAGTGAGGGGTGATGCTGGAAGAGCAGTCTTTCCCCATCTCTAAGAAAGGAGAGGAGTGAAAGTTCTACCAGCTGGTGGGAAAGAAGGAAATCATTAAAGTTATGACGAAACAACTCTTAGCACAGCAATGAGGATAAGAGCAAAGTTCTGTTGGGTTATGGGAAGATGAACTCCCATTTTTGCACGTCTAAGGATTTGTAAAACCCATATCTGCTTGCGGTAATTTAGCAGGATCAGAATAGGAAGGGGGGAATGAAATGAGAGGAAGGCCCGTGGGGGTTGAGCTGTGGAGAGTTTTTATACTTGGACAGGCCTGGTCCCACCTGGGTGTCCAAGCCATTTGCAGAGCAGGCTCTCTAGCACATGGCAGGTGCTTAGAAGGTTTGCTTTTATTTCGAAGTTGAAGGTTTTTTATTGAGAACATCCTCTGTGCCAATCACTGGTATAGACTATATTCATGTATCTCTCTGTATATTTAATTTCAGATACAATAAACAGGTAGTGTATCCCTTTTTGAGATGAACACCTGAGGCTCAGAACCCTGAAGGAAGTAGCACATGGCTAGTCAGTGGATTTCAGGGAATAGACAAGGTATCTGGCTGAGTGAGTGGATGATTCATCACAGGGCCAAGCATGTGGGACTCCCTCCTACAGGTAATGGTAAGCCGTGGGAGGCTTTGCAAAGAGGGATCTTAATGATGGAAAGAGAGTGAAGTCTGAGTAGAGTGGATTGAAATTATTTTCTTAATATAGCTGTCTCTGCCAACTAGACTGTGCTCTTAACAAAGAGCCATGCCTTATTCCTCTATAACCTGGGTCATGTCGTGGCCTGTGTAAGCACTGGGCCACATTTTTTTAAAACATCAGTCTGATGTCATTTTTTAAAAATATATCTCTACTGAAGTTTTTTGAAAAGATGGAATTTCTAAAACAGCTACCTCATGAAAGCCCTACTTATCACTGCGGGACAGCTGTCCCTGTTCTCCACGGTTTTCCTCCCTCAACTCCCAAAGCACTTGCCATGACAGTGAGCACTTGCTAACTCTTTTCTCTCCTTCCTGGTTCGAACTTGTTCTGCCTTTTCCAGTCTCAAGCAACCTGGCCTCTCTAGGCTTGTTAGTTTTTTTTGTTTTTGTTTTTGTTTCCTGGCTCCTTCCAATTCATTTCTCTGGGCCTCACCCTGCTCAGCCTAACAAAAGTCTTAAAGGCTGAGAATGAAAACTTAAAAACCTTCTTAGAAGGTATGTATGCAGATGTAGAAAGGGAATACTTGGAAGATAGAATTGTGTGGGTGTGTCTGTCCTATTTCTTTCTTTCTTTTTTTTTTTTTTTTTTTTGAGGCAGAGTCTCACTCTGTTGTTAGACTGGACTGCAGTGGCGTGATCTCGGCTCACCACCATCTCCGACTCCCTGGTTCAAGCAATTCTCTTGCCTCAGCCTCCCAAGTAGCTGGGATTACAGGCACATACCACCACGCCCAGCTAATTTTTGTATTTTTAGTAGAGACGTGGTTTCACCATGTTGGCCACCATGGTCTCGATCTGCCTGCCTTGGCCTCCCAAAGTGCTGGGATTACAGGTGTGAGCCCCCGTGCCCAGTTATCCTATTTCTTTGCATGCCCAGTGCCTGATGGGGTGCCCAACACAGAGTAGGTGCTTGGTAAGTGTATGCTGGACGATGAATGGATGGCGGGCATGAGACTGGAGGAAGGACGGCTAGGTCAGATGCCCCTGCAGCCAACCAGGTGTGAGCCTGAGAGGTATGGATGGTGCCTGGAGAAGTGGAAATCAAAGGAAGCGACTAATGTGGGTGGGGTGTGGGGGAGTTAGGAGGAAAGTCTTGAATGGACTTGAACACTGATTGGCTATGGAGGATGAGGAAGAGGAAGGAGTCAAAGATTTCTGACCACACAGCTCGGACTGTAGCCCAGAGCAACCTTGGGGGAAATGGGAGGTAATAATGGGCAGGTTGAAGCAGGGCTGCCCTGTACAGCCATGCACTCTGTGCCCTGCACTCCTCCAGGGGCCACTCCTCACATTGCCAAGGGTGTGCGATAAAAAGGGCACCTCCTAGAGTGGGGCTGTGCACAGTCATATACAGTGGCTGGAGTCTGGGAGTGGTCCTGGAAAAGTCGATACAGCACACAGCCCAGAACAAAGCCCCCCAGACCCCTTTTCCAGCTAGGAGTCCTGGGAGAGGCCTCGAGGGCAGTCACCACTGCCTGCCTGGGCCTGCGAGCATCTCTGAGGTGAAATGTGCTAAGGGGCCACGTAAGTCAGGGTATCCTATTGACACAGAATCAATAGGATAGACATGGATCTACAGAAACAGATTTGTGAGGATTGGCTCCCATGATTGTGGAGGCGGAGAAGTTCTTTGATCTGCCAGCCGCCAGCTGGAGAACCAGGAGTGGCTATGTCCTAGGCAGGAGGAAATGGATGTCCCAGCTCAGGCAGAGAGCAAATCTGTCCTTCCCCACCTCTTCTGTGCCATTTAGGTTCTTAAAGGATTGGATGATGCCTGCCGATATTGGCGAGGGGGGCTCTTCTTCACTCAGTCTACCAATCCAAATGCCAATCTCTTCCAGAAATGCCCTCACAAACACACCAAGAAATCATGTTTTACCAGCTATGGGGGCATCCCTTAGCCCAGTCAAGTTGACACGTGAAATTAACCATCATCACTTTCCAAAGCCATCAGAAGCTGGGCCTCCTTCTGGGGAGGAATTTTTCAATGCAGAGGCCATTGCAGAGTGACACATGTGAAGCTGATGGAGGACAGAATGGGTCGCCCTTATTCACAGAGCCTCCGTGGAGGGGCCGCAGCTCCAGCCCCAGGCCTGAGGGACAGCGTGGTGGATAGGTGTGTCCAGCCCTGCCCATGAAAAGCCCTGAGGTGGATATGAATGGGAAACTCCAAGGCCTATGTGACACTGGCACCAATAAGGGGCAATTGCCCCAGTGTTGACACTGCAAGAACTCCCAGACCTGGAACCCCCACCTTCAGATGAGGTTTGGTGACATGACTCACCAAGGAGCGGGATCATTGCTTTATAAGGCAGTTGAAGTTGTTTCTGGGTGGTGATGTAGCTCAGGGTATCAAAGGCAGCCAGCCCACAGTTCTGTGCTTCTCCAGTATAGCCAATGTCTCATTACACCTGTGCAGCCTCTAAGACCACCAATCTTTGGATGGGCCTTCGAGAAACCGAAGAGAAGTAATGGGGAGCTCATCTACTCACCTGCACCAGAATTGCATTTGTATCCTTCACACTTACTTAGGAAGTAAACCAAAGTAAAAGGAACTTCTACTGAGTCTACGCCACCATCTTCACCTGTCCTTGAACCTGAGCATATTTCCCAGTCCAGCCTAGAGGTGGGAAATGGGCTAGGAGGAGGGCGTGGGAGGTGGACATGCATGGGATATGTCCTGGTTCTGCCATTTTCTAGCAGCATGACCTTGAACTAGTTATTAAACCTCTCAGTGCCTCATCTGAGGATGGGCGATGGAATGGGACTCTGTCTCAAAAAATAATAAATACATAATTAGAGATTAATCGAGACAATGGGTTTAAAGTGCTTAGTGCAGAGGTCAGTATATTTTGGCTGCTGATACTAAGAAGTAATACAGCTCAGGACAGTCTGTGTGTCCCACTTGGGCAGGGGATGGGAAGAGGCAGTGGGAGGTGCCTGCTGTGGTCAAGCCAGGGCCTAAGCCTAAGAGGGCACAGGCGTCTGGAGTCACTCTGGGTGTCAGGGCCCCAGCCTGGCTGAGCCAGCCTCACACAGGTCAAATCCAGAAAGCACACAACAGGGTTTGTTGTGGAAAGTGAGGACAGACTCAAAATGTGGAAGATCATGGCAGACCCTCAGAGCTCTGCAGATCTCTCCTCAGGCTGGTTCTTTAACGTTCTGTGGGCTTTCATTCTGGTGGCAGCATACTTGTCTCTTTGTTGGAGGACTGCTCCAGGCTGCCTGAGAATTCACACACCAAGCCCTGGGCCGTGGTGTCTAGTGTGGGGTATAAGAACGCCAGCTCCCTTGCCCCTGACTGAGCCAGCTCTGGGGCTGACTCAGTGTGTCACTAGGGCTCCCCTGTGGCATTGAGCTAAAGCTGCCCTCTGTGGGCTGCTGCCTGACAGCTCACATTTACTCCTTAGGGGAACCTCAGAGGGTCAAGGTGGCACCCAACCCCTTTGAGGTGGAGGTGTTCTTTAGCAGTCTGAGTTCTGGCTGGGAAATCGGGAGTGTGTCTGGAGACAGAGCCCTCCCTCTGGCTGGTAGGAGCCCATATTTCATCAGAGTTCTTGGGTTGCCAGCAACAGAAACAGACTTCAGAGAACTTAAGTGAAAAAAGAATTGACTGGCATGATATGAGGAAGTCACAGAACTGACAAGGAGGCAGGGGAACTGCACTGGGAAAGGAGGATGTTATGAGCTGAATTGGGGCCCCCAAAAGTCCGTATGCTGAAGTCTTAACCTCCAGTAGCTCAGAATGTGGCCTTCTTTGGAAATAAGTTTGTTGAAGAAATAATTGGTTAAGATGATGTCATTAGAGTGGGCCCTAATCCAGTATGACTGATGTTCTTATAAAAAGTAGAAATTTAGAGACAGACTCATAAATACAGAGGGAAATGCTGTGTGAACACGAAGACATCTACAAGCCAAGGAGAGAGGCCTCAGGAGGAACCACCCTGCTGGCACCTCGATTTTAGACTTCCAGCCTCCAGAACTGTGAGATGATACGATTCCTGTTTTTTAAGCCAGGGGTCCCCAACCCTTGGGCCGCAGACCATTACCAGTCAGTGGCCTGTTAGGAACCAGGCTGCACAGCAGGAGGTGAGCAGAGAGCAAGCATTACCGCCTGAGCTTGGCCTCCTGTCAGATCAGCCCAGAGGCCGAACCCTGCTGTGAACTGCGCATGCCAGGGATCTAGGTTGTGCTCTCCTTATGAGAATCGAATGCCTGATGATCTGAAGTGGAACAGTTTCATCCCGAAATCGACCACCCTCCATGGAAAAATTGCCTTCCGTGAAGCCAGTCCCTGGTGCCAAAAGGGTTGGGGACCACTGGTTTAAGCCCCCTCAGTTTCTGGCTCTATGTTAAGGCAGCCCCAGGAAGCAAATGCAGAGGGCAACCGAGGAACTCCGGGCTGGGGTTCTTTCAGGGCACTCTGAGGGGGTGAGCGAGGGCCCACTGTTTCCAGCTTTCTGTTCTGCTCTAGAATTCAAACGCCAGAGAAAGAGAACATCAGCTTACCTGTCCCACCAGACTGTGCTCAGTGCAGACAGGTAATTCCCCCAGAGTGAAAGCGGGATGTAAGTTGTTTTTTTAGACATCAACGGGATAGTACAACAGATGTCACTTGAGTCCCAGCTCAGGCCGTGGAGGGCGCGGCCACAGCTGGGCTGCCCCGCCTGCAGCCCGGCCTCCTGTCTGTCTTCTGGGAACCGACGGCCTGACTCCGGGGGGTCTCCGGCTCCACAGTGGAGGAGGTTCAGACCCTGGGTCCTGCCTGGCCCTGCTGCGGCGAGATGTGGAGCCGCCTCATTCCGAAGCCGCTCCTGCCCCCGTGCCTGGTGCGCTTGCCCAGCTGCCTGCAGCAGCTTCACCTCCTTAGAGCCTTGAGGCAGCACTGAAGGGCGCTTCTCGTCCCAAGTTTGAGTGGAGGCCCCTGAAGGTCTGCAAGTCTCAGTGACTCAAGGACCAGGTTCCTCACCCCCTGTTCAAGGCTTTCCCACCACACGGCCGGAGAAGGGGAGAGGCGGACACAGCCTAGGATGGGGATCCATCCGCCCAACTGCCTCGTGAAACGGGTGCGAGGTAGGACGGAAAGCCAGGGAGGCCCTGGAGCGTGGTTGTAGTTAGAATAAGGAGGATACATTTACTCACTTCATTCATTCATTCATTCACGTATTCATTTTCCAGGACCAGAGGACATATTCCTCCCTGACTTCTGAGGAGAAATGCATTTTGGTTTACTTTTTTTTTTTTTTTTTTCAAATTATTAGGAACTTAAAAACTGGCGATGATCCCTGCCAGTCAGCCAGTAACATTGTTTAGCAAAGCAGCACAGCAGGAAAAACAAAAACCTGAGGCTCTGCAGTCACATAACTTTGGATTTGAACCCCAGTGTTATGATTTAACAGCCAAGTCACCCGGGACAAGCCATGTAAGCTCTCAGTGCCTCAGTTTCCCCCTCTGTTAGGATTAACAAGACCTGCCTTTGAGCCTTCACTAAGTAGCATGAGTACGAGGAGAGGCAGGTGGGCTTTGCTGTAGCAGGTGTGCTTCACTGTAGCGTGGCCAGGTGCCACCTATAGGCCGCCTGCCCTGAGGTGTCTCGGACGGGGGCTCCTCCTCCCCTCAGCGAGAGGGGCGGTGCGCTGCCTCAGCCTCCCACAGAGTTTGCAGGTGCGTTCAGCACTGTGTGCACCTGTGAGAAGCTTTTCTCTGCTGGCAAGACCACTCTCGTGACTGCAGAAACACTCACTGTTTCGTGCTCACCAGTCCCCGCCCAGAGCGTAGAAAGGAAAAGCGGAAGGGGAGAAGGGGAGATCCTGTCGGTGTGCATGGTAAAAGCACACGACCAAATCTTGACCTCTCGGCCTGCCCCCAGGCTGTCTTCCCCAAGAGAAAGAGGCTGACCAACACCAGGTGAAACCAAGCTCAGGGCTGTGGACACAGTCACAAAGCAGAGTCTGCTCAGAATCACGAAGTTCATTTTGGGATCAGGTGGACGTTCCCCTCCCTGAGAAGTGAGTTAAATTAGGAAGGCTTTATTTTTACTCAGGCGATAGTGACAAGCGCAGGTGAGATCAAATGACTACAGGTCGGTTCACAGAAGGATTTTCATTCAATGCTTATTCTTCCTACAAAGCGGAGCGTTTCTGCAGTCAGTGGGCACCGTGACCCCGCAGATTACATCCAGCAGGGGGACAGACAAGGCCAGCGGATGCGCAGGGCCTCCTGCTGTCACTCTGTTGAGCGCCCACAAGTCCTGGGGTGAGTTGAGGCAAACTATTGTATCTACTTTGGAATAAAATGACTAAACAGTAAGATCCAAGCCTTGTTCTGAAAGGAACAATTTATTTAAAAATAAACTTTTGCCTGGGAAGAAAAGAAAAAGCAAGCAGCTCACATTTCCAGTGACGACTTCTCGATAAGAATCTGTGTTCCATGGGAGGGCTGCGAGACACAGAATGGGTTGGCTGAGCAGGGAATGGCACCTCCTCCCTGGCAGCCTTTAGTAGCAGGCTAAATTCTCACCAGCCCCGGGGTGACTTAAGGATAGCTCTGCCTAAAGGCAAGCAACTGAACAAAGTTAACAAAAGGGAGATCCCATGGGCCAAGTGATGGAATCTCCAGCTGAGATTTTTTTTTTATTATACTTTAAGTTTTAGGGTACATGTGCACAACGTGCAGGTTAGTTACACATATATACATGTGCCATGTTGGTGTGCTGTGCCCATTAACTCGTCATTTAACATTAGGTATATCTCCTAATGCTATCCCTCCCCCCTCCCCCCACCCCACAACAGGCCCCGGTGTGTGATATTCCCCTTCCTGTGTCCATGTGTTCTCATTGTTCAATTCCCACCTATGAGTGAGAACATTCGGTGTTTGGTTTTTTGTCCTTGCGATAGTTTGCTGAGAATGATGGTTTCCAGCTTCATCCATCTCCCTACAAAGGACATGAACTCATCATTTTTTATGGCTGCATAGTATTCCATGGTGTATATGTGCCACATTTTCTTAATCCAGTCTATTGTTGTTGCACATTTGGGTTGGTTCCAAGTCTTTGCTATTGTGAATAGTGCTGCAATAAACATACGTGTGCATGTGTCTTTATAGCAGCATGATTTATAATCTTTTGGGTATATACCCAGTAATGGGATGGCTGGGTCAAATGGTATTTCTAGTTCTAGATCCCCGAGTAATCGCCACACTGACTTCCACAATGGTTGAACTAGTTTGCAGTCCCACCAACAGTGTAAAAGTGTTCCTATTTCTCCACATCCTCTCCAGCACCTGTTGTTTCCTGACTTTTTAATGATCGCCATTCTAACTGGTGTGAGATGGTATCTCTTTGTGGTTTTGATTTGCATTTCTCTGATGGCCAGTAATGATGAGCATTTTTTCATGTGTCTTTTGGCTGCATAAATGTCTTCTTTTGAGAAGTGTCTATTCATGTCCTCTGCCCACTTTTTGATGGGGTTGTTTTTTTTTCTTGTAAATTTGTTTGAGTTCATTGTAGATTCTGGATATTAGCCCTTTGTCAGATGAGTAGATTGCAAAAATTTTCTCCCATTCTGTAGGTTGCCTGTTCACTCTGATGGTAGTTTCTTTTGCTGTGCAGAAGCTCTTTAGTTTAATTAGATCCCATTTGTCAATTTTGGCTTTTGTTGCCATTGCTTTTGGTGTTTTAGACATGAAGTCCTTGCCCATGCCTATGTCCTGAATGGTATTGCCTAGGTTTTCTTCTAGGGTTTTTATGGTTTTAGGTCTAACATTTAAGTCTTTAATCTACCTTGAATTAATTTTTGTATAAGGTGTAAGGAAGGGATCCAGTTTCAGCTATCTACATATGGCTAGCCAGTTTTCCCAGCACCATTTTAAACAGGGAATCCTTTCCCCATTTCTTGTTTTTGTCAGGTTTGTCAAAGATCAGATAGTTGTAGATATGTAGCATTATTTCTGAGGGCTCTGTTCTGTTCCATTGGTCTATATCTCTGTTTTGGTACTAGTACCATGCTGTTTTGGTTACTGTAGCCTGTAGTATAGTTTGAAGTCAGGTAGCGTGATGCCTCCAGCTTTGTTCTTTTGGCTCAGGATTGACTTGGTGATGCGGGCTCTTTTTTGGTTCCATATGAACTTTAAAGTAGTTTTTTCCAATTCTGTGAAGAAAGTCATTGGTAGCTTGATGAGGATGGCATTGAATCTATAAATTACCTTGGGCAGTATGGCCATTTTCACGATATTGATTCTTCCTACCCATGAGCATGGAATGTTCTTCCATTTGTTTGTATCCTCTTTTATTTCCTTGAGCAGTGGTTTGTAGTTCTCCTTGAAGAGGCCCTTCACATCCCTTGTAAGTTGGATTCCTAGGTATTTTATTCTCTTTGAAGCAATTGTGAATGGGAGTTCACTCATGATTTGGCTCTCTGTTTGTCTGTTATTGGTGTATAAGAATGCTTGTGATTTTTGCACATTGATTTTGTATCCTGAGACTTTGCTGAAGTTGCTTATCAGCTTAAGGAGATTTTGGGCTGAGACAATGGGGTTTTCTAGACATACAGTCGTGTCATCTGCAAACAGGGACAATTTGACTTCCTGTTTTCCTAATTGAATACCCTTTATTTCTTTCTCCTGCCTGATTGCCCTGGCCAGAACTTCCAACACCATGTTGAATAGGAGTGGTGAGAGAGGGCATCCCTGTCTTGTGCCAGTTTTCAAAGAGAATGCTTCCAGGTTTTGCCCATTCAGTATGATATTGGCTGTGGGTTTGTCATAAATAGCTCTTATTTTGAGATACGTCCCATCAATACCTAATTTATTGAGAGTTTTTAGCATGAAGCATTGTTGAATTTTGTCAAAGGCCTTTTCTGCATCTATTGAGATAATCATGTGGTTTTTGTCATTGGTTCTGTTTATATGCTGGATTACATTTATTGATTTGCACATGTTGAACCAGCCTTGCATCCCAGGGATGAAGCCCACTTGATCATGGTGGATAAGCTTTTTGATGTGCTGCTGGATTCAGTTTGGCAGTATTTTATTGAGGATTTTTACATCGATGTTCATCAGGGATATTGGTCTAAAATTCTCTTTTTTTGTTGTGTCTCTGCTAGCCTTTGGTATCAGGATGATGCTGGCCTCATGAAATGAGTTAGGGAGGATTCCCTCTTTTTCTATTGATTGGAATAGTTTCAGAAGGAATGGTACCATCTCCTCTTTGTACCTCTGGTAGAATTCAGCTGTGAATCCATCTGGTCCTGGACTTTTTTTGGTTGGTAAGCTATTAATTATTACCTCAATTTCAGAGCCTGTTATTGGTCTATTCAGAGATTCAACTTCTTCCTGGTTTAGTCTTGGGAGAGTGTATCTGTCGAGGAATTTATTGATTTCTTCCAGATTTTCTAGTTTATTTGCATAGAGGTGTTTATAGTATTCTCTGATGGTAGTTTGCATTTCTGTGGGATCGGTGGTGATATCCCCTTTATCATTTTTTATTGCATCTGTTTGATTCTTCTCTCTTTTCTTCTTTATTAGTCTTGCTAGTGGTCTATCAATTTTGTTGATCTTTTCAAAAAACTAGCTCCTGGATTCATTGATTTTTTGAAGGGTTTTTTGTGTCTCTATTTCCTTCAGTTCTGCTCTGCTCTTAGTTATTTCTTGCCTTCTGCTAGCTTTTGAATGTGTTTGCTCTTGCTTCTCTAGTTCTTTTAATTGTGATGTTAAGGTGTCAATTTTAGATCTTTCCTGCTTTCTCTTTTGGGCATTTAGTGCTATAAATTTCCCTCTACACACTGCTTTGAATATGTCCCAGAGATTCTGGTATGTTGTGTCTTTGTTCTCATTGGTTTCAAAGAACATCTTTATTTCTGACTTTATTTCATTATGTACCCAGTAGTCATTCAGGAGCAGGTTGTTCAGTTTCCATGTAGTTGAGCGGTTTTGAGTGAGTTTCTTAATCCTGAGTTCTAGTTTGATTGCACTGTGATCTGAGAGACAATTTGTTATAATATCTGTTCTTTTACATTTGCTGAGGAGTGCTTTACTTCCAACTATGTGGTCAATTTTGGAATAGGTGTGGTGTGGTGCTGAAAAGAATGTATATTCTGTTGATTTGGGGTGGAGAGTTCTGTAGATATCTATTAGGTCTGCTTGGTGCAGAGCTGAGTTCAATTCCTGGATATCCTTGTTAACTTTCTGTCTTGTTGATGTGTCTAATGTTGACAGTGGGGTGTTAAAGTCTCCCATTATTATTGTGTGGGAGTCTAAGTCTCTTTGTAGGTCTCTAAGGACTTGCTTTATGAACTGGGTGCTCCCATATTGGGTGCATATATATGTAGGATAGTTAGTTCTTCTTGTTGAATTGATCCCTTTACCATTATGTAATAGCCTTCTTTGTCTCTTTTGATCTTTGTTGGTTTAAAGCCTGTTTTATCAGAGACTAGGATTGCAACCCCTGCCTTTTTCTGTTTTCCATTTGCTTGGTAGATCTTCCTCCATCCCTTTATTTTGAGCCTATGTGTGTGTCTGCATGTGAGATGGGTTTCCTGAATACAGCACACTGATGGGTCTTGACTCTTTATCCAATTTGCCAGTCTGTGTCTTTTAATTGGAGCATTTAGCCCATTTACATTCAAAGTTAATATCATTATGTGTGAATTTGATCCTGTCATTATGATGTCAGCTGGCTATTTTGCTCATTAGTTGATGCAGTTTATTCCTAGCCTTGATGGTCTTTACAATTTGGCATGTTTTTGCAGTGGCTGGTACCAGTTGTTCCTTTCCATGTTTAGTGCTTCCTTCAGGAGCTCTTTTAGGGCAGGCCTGGTGGTGACAAAACCTCTCAGCATTTGCTTGTCTGTAAAGGATTTTATTTCTCCTTCACTTATGAAGCTTAGTTTGGCTGAATATGAAATTCTGGGTTGAAAATTCTTTTAAGAATGTTGAATATTGGCCCCCACTCTCTTCTGGCTTGTAGAGTTTCTGCTGAGAGATCAGCTGTTAGTCTGATGGGCTTCCCTTTGTGGGTAACCCACCCTTTCTCTCTGGCTGCCCTTAACATTTTTTCCTTCATTTCAACTTTGGTGAATCTGACAATTATGTGTCTTGGAGTTGCTCTTCTCGAGAAGTATCTTTGTGGCGTTCTCTGTATTTCCTGAATGTGAATGTTGGCCTTCCTTGCTAGATTGAGGAAGTTCTCCTGGATAATATCCTGCAGAGTGTTTTCCAACTTGGTTCCATTCTCCCCGTCACTTTCAGATACACCAATGAGATGTAGATTTGGTCTTTTCACATAGTCCCATATTTCTTGGAGGCTTTGTTCGTTTCTTTTTATTCTTTTTTCTCTAAACTTCTCTTCTTGCTTCATTTCATTCATTTCGTCTTCCATCACTGATACCCTTTCTTCCAGTTGATCACATTGGCTACTGAGCCTTCTGCATTTGTCACGTAGTTCTCGTGCCTTGGTTTTCAGCTCTATCAGGTCCTTTAAGGACTTCTCTGCATTAGTTATTCTAGTTATCCATTCATCTAATTTTTTTTCAAAGTTTTTAACTTCTTTGCCATTGGTCGAACTTCCTCCTTTAGCTCAGAGTAGTTTGATCGTCTGAAGCCTTCTTCTCTCAACTCATCAAAGTCATTCTCCGTCCAGCTTTGTTCCATTGTTGGTGAGGAGCTGCATTCCTTTGGAGGAGGAGAGGTGCTCTGATTTTTAGAGTTTCCAGTTTTTCTGCTCTGTTTTTTCCCCATCTTTGTGGTTTTACCTACCTTTGGTCTTTGATGATGGTGACGTACAGATGGGTTTTTGGTGTGGATCTCCTTCCTGTTTGTTAGTTTTCCTTCTAACAGACAGGACCCTCAGCTTCAGGTCTGTTGGAGTTTGCTAGCGGTCCACTCCAGACCCTGTTTTCCTGGGTATCAGCCGTGGTGGCTGCAGAACAGCAGATATTGGTGAACCGCAAATGCTGCTGCCTGATCATTGCTCTGGAAGTTTTGTCTCCGAGGAGTACCTGGCTGTGTGAGGTGTCAGTCCACCCCTACTGGGGTGTGCCTCCAAGTTAAGCTACTTGGGGGTCAGGGACCCACTTGAGGAGGCAGTCTGCCCCTTCTCGGATCTCAAGCTGCGTGCTGGGAGAACCACTACTCTCTTCAAAGCTGTCAGACAGGGACATTTAAGTCTGCAGAGGTTACTGCTGTCTCTTTGTTTGTCTGTGCCCTGCCCCCAGAGGTGGAGCCTACAGAGGCAGGCAGGCCTCCTTGAACTGTGGTGGGCTCCACCCAGTTCGAGCTTCCCAGCCACTTTGTTTACCTAATCAAGTCTCGGCAATGGCGGGCGCCCCTCCCCCAGCCTTGCTGCTGCCTTGCAGTTTGATCTCAGACTGCTGTGCTAGCAATCAGCGAGACTCTGTGAGCGTAGGACCCTCTGAGCCATGTGCGGGATATAATCTCCTGGTGTGCTGTTTTTTAAGCCTGTTGGGAAAGCTCAATATTAGGGTGGGAGTGACCCAATTTTCCAGGTGCCGTCTGTCACCCCTTTCTTTGACTAGGAAAGGGAATTCCCTGACCCCTTGCGCTTCCCAGGTGAGGTGATGCCTTGCCCTGCTTTGGCTCACGCATGGTGCGCTGCACCCACTGTCCTGCACCCACTGTCTGGCACACCCCAGTGAGATGAACCCGGTACCTCAGTTGGAAATCCGGAAATCACCCGTCTTCTGCATTGCTTACGCCGGGAGCTGTAGACCGGAGCTGTTCCTGTTTGGCCATCTTGGCTCCTCCCCCTGGAATTTTTTTTTTTTAATTTTTTACTCTCCCAGTGGAAACGGGTTGATGAATCTATATTGCACTCATGAATCTATGTTCTAGTAAATAGAGGGTCAGCATAAAGTGCACTGCTTGAAGATCTGCATTCTGCATTGCCTGGCCCCCCTGCTTTAACTTCACAGGTGCAGTTCCTGCCAGCAGAGCAGATAAGGAAGGCTCCTGGAAGCAGGGGTGGCACTGCCTCTGGCCTCCTCATGTCTCTCTGCAGGCTCTGTGCTCCTGGGAGCTGAGTCCCCCAGGCTAGGAATAGCCCTAGAGAAGCTTTTGTGTCCTGTGCCTCTCTGTACTTCTCAGTATGAGCTAATAACATCTCCTTTGCCCCAGTACTCTTCCCTTGGTTTATGGGAGAACACACAGAAAGCTTCCCCACGTAGCCACATCGTGGAGGTCTTCCACAGTGAGCATTAATCCTGCCTCAGTTGTGGGAGTCACAGAGATGGCAGGCCACCTCTCCAGTTCTTTTACCATGGAGTGGGTCAGCCATTAGAAGGGACCTGGACAGCCCACTCACCTCCCAGCATTTTGTACACACTGGCCCTCCTGCTCAGAAGCCCCTCATCCATGTCTGCTGCAGCTCTGGCTGTTCCCAAGAATGGATGTCAGTGTGGGGGCCCAGCCTCCTCAGCACCTTTCAGGAGCCAGGGACTCATGCCATTCGGGGCACACGGCACAGGGCTTTGCAGGTTCCTGGGTCTGGCCACTGGGGCTGCTGTGGGCAGTGCAGGATTTAGCAGAGAAGACTTCAGGCTGTGGCAGAGCGGCAGCTTCCCTGCACAGATCCCCAAGACTGAATACTGGCTGGCTCCAAGGGTGAAGGGAGTGTTGGAACTGCACAACCAGACCCTTGCCTGCTCCCCAGCCTGCCACCCTTGCAGGGCTCATTGCACAGGCCCCACCCTCAGAGCTTCTGATTCCAAGGATCCGGAGTGGAGCCTGAGAATGTGTATTTCTTTTTTTTTCTTTTTTCTTAAAGACAAATTCTTACTGTCTTGCCAAGACTGGAATGCTGTGGCGTGATCATAGCTCACTGTAACCACAAATTCCTAGACTCAAGCAATCCTTCCACATCAGCCTCCCAAGTAGTTGGGACTACAAGGTGTGCACCACCATGCCTGCTTTTTTTTTTTTTTTTTTTTTGTCCGTTTGTTTTTTTAGTAGAAATGAGGTCTTGGTATATTCCCCAGGCTGATCTCAAATTCCTGCACTGAAGCAATCCTCCGGCCTCAGCTTCCCAAAGTATCAGCACCTGAGGAAAATGCGCATTTCTTACAAGCTCTCCCAGGTGATGTGGCTACTGCTGCAAAAGGAGCTGCATTTTGACAGCCACTGCTTTCTGTAACACTGCCTTCTCCTCTCTGAGGCCTCTGAGGCATGACACTGTTCCAATACTGACTGCTAAATTTTTGCTGCCAGCCAGGCCATGGAGGCTATTCATTCTGCCTCTCCTAGCGCTGAGTTGGTCAGCATCAGCAAAAGCTGCCTGGAGGCCAGAAGACAGACACCCTCTGACCCCAGCTCTCTCACTGCTGTCCTGATTCCCCACACAAAGTGTTTGCTGTGGCGCAAACTTGCTGACAGGCACCACCCTGTGTTGGGGATGAACCAAATCATTACAACCGTTAGACCCATGGATTCCTGGCTCTGAAAACAGATGCAAAAGCTCCCCTGCTCCCCTGGCCAACCCACCCCACGGACATCCTCTTGCAGGCCTGCTGTGGAAGGCCCCAAAATGGGACATGACCCGGCAGGAGGTCTGAGAATGGCTTTCCCTGCCAACTGATATCAAGACCCCTAGGGCCTGGCAGTCAAGGCATGAATAAATATATTCCACAGGAGTCCTTTCAGCCATAAAGAGCCTGTCTCCCAGCCTTGTATGCAAAACCAGAGTCGGGCCCAGTGGCTCACTTGTAATCCCAGGACTTTGGGAAGCCGAGGTGGGAGGATCACTTGAGTCCAGGAGTTTGAGACCAGCCTGGGCAACATAGCAAGACCCCTGTTTCTACAAAAAATAAAATTAGCTGGACGTGGTGGTGTACCTATAGTCCCAGCTTCTCAGCAGGCTGAGGTGGGAGGATCACTTAAGCCCAGGACGTAGAGGCTGAAGTAAACCATGATCGCATCACTGCACTCCAGCCTGGGTGAGAGTGAGACCTTGTCTCAAAAAACAAACCAAAAGCCTGAGACAAGTGCCCTGACTGGCAAAGAGGAGACGCTTTGGCTGGGGATTCTAGAACACCAGCATTCCAGAAAATGCATCAAGGTGCCCTTTCTCAAAGCTTCCATGGACTCGTTGGCTTCCAGGTAGTCACTTTTTCTATTGTTCTATCTCCCTCCTTGGCCGCCTCTTCCCATCCTATGCACTTCAGGTACAGAGTAATGCATTTGCATGTTCAGAGCTGCTAATGACCTCGTCGGTGTTTAAACATGGACTATCTAGTCCACATGTCTTAACCTGGGACCTGAATCTAGATGGGGACTGAAGGGTGGGCAGGTCAGCAGGTGCTGAGGCATTCATCTGTAAAGTGCTCACAAACAGCATTAAAGTAAATTGGAAGGATGGTGTCAGCTAACTAAGGCTCCCACACAACCCTTCCAGAGTGGAAAAATCTAAATTGCTTTCACTCTCAGCCTTGAGTGAGAAAAAGAGAATACCCCTCATTGGGGCTCTTTCTGCTGAGCACTTTGCACGGGCAGCTACTTGATATTCACAGTCAATAGAATAATTCATGGGGTTGTACTGACTACCAGAAAAGAGTCAGTTATTTACCTAACTTTTAAATGGGTTCAAGAATTTCAGAAAACTGCTTGTATGTGATCGATTCTAATCTCAGACACAAAGGAGTGCGTGATTTTTATTAGTATACAATTAGTTTCTCACTGACACTACTCTACAAATATTAAATTAAAAAAAATCAATTTGAAAGGGGTGCCAAATTGTGGCCTGCCACAGATCTCAATCTGACACTGTAAAGTTTCTGCAAATGAATGAGGATGTTGTGTGCATGTACAATTTTCTGGGTGAATATTCATAGATTTTGTTGCATGTTCCAAAGAGCCCTAAAACAACCCCACCAACCATAAAAGGGCAGGAAGCTTAGAGGCTTAGATGAAGCCCACAGGCCCCTCCCAAGCCCTCCTTCCTCTGCTCCTTCCCTCTGCACAAGCATCTTCCCTCCTCTTGGCTCCCTACGTAGCCTGATGCCTCACTATACTGAGACCCATTTACTTCACTAACCACCAACCAACCTTGGGATTAAAATGGGCTCGATGATCCAAGTAAAATAATAAACATAAAAATGCCTTCTAAAATTCTACAAAAGTAAAGAATTAAAGAAAAGTCAGGGGGTGCTAGTGTTGTGAAAGTTAATTTGATGACTGATTCCTGAGCGCCTGCCTGAACTATCCACAGGCTGTTCATGTCATGTCCTAAGTGATTTAGGGCAATGTCAGCAGTGGCCGGACTGGAAGCTTCCTGTCTCACTTACTGCCCATATCAGTCTATGAAGTGAGTACTGTTACCCCCAACTTACAGATGAAGAAACTGAGGCCTAAAGAGGTTAGGTAACTTGTCAATTACACACAAGGGTTTGAACTGGAGGCATTCTTGTTAGGACCCTAATTCTGAACCACTATTGAGACACCACTATGTGCTGGAAGCTGTGTGAAGCCTGCTATGAGTATTTAACTTATTTAATCCCCATGACAAACCCATGAAATAAATACTATTATTGTTCCCATTTCACAGAAGGCAAAACTGAGATGGAGAAAGATTAAATCACTTGCCCAAAGTCACATAACTGATAAATGTTGGATAAATGTTGGAGCTGGGGTTTTACCCAGACAGTTTTACTCCAGAGTTCATCCCCTTCACTTTTTCACTGAAACGCACACGATTTAAGGAGTTGCATAAACCAGCCTCCAAATAACCATCTGGGGCCATTAATGAGAGGCCATTTCTGTTATCAGAGGATATAAGATTTTTTTTTTTTTTGAAATGGAACCTCATTCTGTCGCCTAGGCTGGAGTGCAGTGGTGTGATCTCGGCTTACTACAACCTCCGCCTCCCAGGTTCAAGCAATTCTCCTGCCTCAGCCTCCCAAGTAGCTGCAATTACAGGCGCCCGCCACCACGCCCTGCTAATTTTTGTACTTGTAGTAGAGACGGGGTTTCACCGTGTTGGCCAGGGCTGGTCTTGAACTCCTGACCTCAGGTGATCTGCCGGCCTCGGACTCCCAAAGTGCTGGAATTACAGGCGTGGGCCACCACACCTGGCCAGGACTTCTTAAGATTCAATAACTTGTCAGTGATTATTTCATCAGTCTTTCAGACACTTTTTCTAATCACACATTGGTTTCAACGGACACTTGCCTACTGTGTACAAAAACAATTGGATGCGGTGCTGAACAAGACATGGTTTGTGCCCTCTGGACGTCTCTGTCTAGTCTGGCAGACGGACACATATACGAAAACACCATGGAAAACAGACTGATTAGATGCCCTGGCGATGTACTCCAGGAGTCCGGGGAGAATTCCTGGCTTCTGCAGGCCGTTAGGTTCCAGGGGGTGGGGGTAGGGTTGGGAGAGGCATGACTGGCGTGTTTCAAGTGGTGCCCGCAGCCAGCCAAGGCAAAACGCAGGACTGAGGGCTTTCCCGGCCCACTAGCTCCTCTGCTGGCTCCCAGCTGTAAGGAGTGGATGCCGTGGTCTCCGCATCCAGCCGTCACGTGCTGCAGCAGCGAGCTCTTTGTTTTCCATCATTCCCTGGCCTCCGCGTGGATGCATTTCAGAGTCACGGGGTTCTGCTTGGTCACACCTGGTCTCAACCTTCTCTCAACACGTCCAACCCTGTCTCGAGGACATGAAGTCCTTGGGGTCCCTGCCTGCCCATCTCCCAACTGATGATTAACTGTAGCTGACAACCCAGCGTTACATAAGAGGATTATGAAACTGTTAACAGGGAGGTAGGTGATCTGTATGTATAAATAGACAAAAACCCACGAGTCTGCTGCTTTAAAACTCAGAGACATCTAGTGGCAAGAAATTATACCTGCAGTCCTGGCCCATCCACGCCAAATAAAGGACTTTTTAAAAGTTCTAAATTGTGAAACTTTTGTACCTACCCAAATTGGGAGGCTTTGGGTAAATTACTTTGAAAGAAAAATGGACAGGTTTTTCATTTTTAGGACTATGGCATTATCTTTAATAAAAAGAACCATAAACCTACCTTAAAACTGTTTTGCTCCAAAGTTTTAAATGCACACAATTACATATAGCATGTGTGAGAGAAAATTAGAATATAATGACTCTATTAAAAACTTTTTGACCAGGTGCGGCGGCTCATGCCTGTAATCTCAGCACTTCAGGAGGCTGAAGTGGGCAGATCCCTTGAGCACAGGAATTTGAGACTAGCCTGGACAACATAATGAGACCTCGTCGCTACTAAAAAAAACATTTTTAATAGCCAGGTGTGGTGGCATGCACCTGTAGTTTCAGCTACTTGGTACACTGTGGCAGGAGGATCCCTTGAACCCAGGAGGTCAAGGCAGCAGTGAGTTGTAATGGCACCCCTGCACTCCAGGGTGACAAAATAAGACCCTGTCTCAAAAACCAACAAAACAACCAACCAACCAACCAAACAAACAAACAAAAACACCTCTTCTACACATTGACCTGTCATGCATGATTCAGAACTTTTTTAATGTAAAAAAATTTACAATTTTCCCCTCCAATTTCATAATTATTACAAACTGGTCCTACAGGTGAACAAACGTTGATTGAATAGGAGAATAGCCTTTAAAAATTAACCAGAGAGCCCCCCGCTGCATTTCCTCACTCACATTGCTATCTTCTTTTCTATTTGCCTCCCCCTACCCCATCTGTCAGGGAAGCTGTTTGGGGTTCATGACTTCAGAGGAGAAAAAAGTGGCAGGGAAAAGGGAGTGCCACCCTGGCTTTTGAGTTTCCAAAAGCTTGATCCTTCAGGGAACATAAAGGACTTACAACATAAACCAAATGTATATTTTTTGTAAATAGACTCTTTTTAAAGTATATAACATAGCTTCAGAGAAGTGCAGAAATCGTATTACAAGTGGTTAAGTGTGAGGTCATCACAAACTAAGCCCACCTGTGTCACCAGCAGTGAGTTTTGGACATTACAGCCCTCCCACTCCTCATCCAGTCACTCCCCTCCTTCTCTCCCTGCCTAGCACCTAGCACTATCCTGACTTCCCGTGCTGCGGGGGAGTAGTTCTTCTCCTTCTCCTTCTCCTCTTTTTTTTGAGACAGGGTCTCACTCTGTTGTCCAGGCTGGAGTGCAGTGGTGCAATCACAGCTTACTGCAACCTCAACCTCCCAGACTCAAGCAATCCTCCCCCTTCAGCCTCCAGGGTAGCTGGGACTACAGGCGCATGCCACCACACCTGGCTAATTTTTGTATTTTTTGACAGATGGGGTTTCGCCATGTTATCCAAGCCAGTTTTGAACTCCTGATCTCAAGCAATCCGGCCGCCTCGGCTTCCCAAAGTGCTGGGATTACTGGCGTGAGCCACCACGCCTGGCCAAGTTCTTATTGTTTTGTTATCCAATATGTATCCCGTTGTGCTTGTCTTCTTTTGCTTCACATTATATCTATAGATTCATCCATGTTGTTGCATGTGACAATAGTTCATTTTCATTGGTGTATAAAATTCCTTTATGTGACTATACAATGCATTAATTCGTCTATTCAACTCTTGATAGCCATTCGAGTTGTTTCTAGTTTGCAGCCATTAAGAATAATGTTGTCATGAAGCTCTGTCTTTTGTACATATGTATTCATTTCTTAGAGGATATAACTAGGGATGGAATTGCTGGGTGACAGGATGTTTGCTCAGCTTTAGTTGATTCTGACCAACTCCTTTCCAAAGAGGCTATGCTAATTTACACGTTCACCAGCAGAGTGTGAGGGCTGCAGTTGTTCTACATCCCACCAACACATAGTACTTGCAATCTTAATTAATTAATTATTTATTTATTTATTTATTTATTTATTTTGAGACTAGGTCTTGCTCTGTTGCCCAAGCTGGAGTGCAGTGGCACGATCTCGGCTCACTGCAAACTCCCCCTCCTGGGTTCAAGCAGTTCTCCTGCCTCAGTCTCCCGAGTAGCTGGTACTACAGGCATGCGCCACCATGCCTGGCTAATTTTTGTATCTTTAGTAGAGACAGGGTTTCACCATATTGACCAGGCTGGTCTCGAACTCCTGACCTCAGGTGATCTGCCCACCTCAGCCTCCCAAAGTGCTGGGATTACAGGTGTGAGCCACCATGCCTGGCCTGTGTTGTAGTTTTAGTTGCATTTTCCAGGTATAATGAGATTGAGCACCTTTCCTTTTCTTTTCTTTTCTTTTCTTTTTCGTATGTAGAGACAAAGTCTTGCTCTGTCACCAGGCTGGAGTGCAGTGGCATGATCATAGCTCACTGCAGCCTTGACTTCCTGGGCTCAAGCGATCCTCCTGCCTCAGCCTTCCAAAGTGCTGCGATAACAGGTGTGAGCTACTGTACCTGGCCAAGCACCTTTTCTCTTGCTTTCCAAGTATTTGGATATCTTCTCTTGTAAGATGGCTTGTCAAATTTCCTGCCTGTTTTTCTGTTGGACTGGCTGTTGTGTTCTAATCGCTCTGTAGAAATTCTTTATATATTCTAGATATGAGTCCTTCTTATGTGCTACACATATTTTTTCTCATTCTTGCTTTTTCAGTCTTTCAGTGGTATCTTTTCATGATTAAAAAAAAAAAACTTGCTAATTTTAAAGCAGCCCAA
The DNA here is from genome assembly GCF_029289425.2 of Pan paniscus. Lineage (NCBI taxonomy): Eukaryota > Metazoa > Chordata > Mammalia > Primates > Hominidae > Pan > Pan paniscus. Next base: position 118,197,634 of record NC_073256.2, on the reverse strand, counting down.
TTAAAAATTGCTTAATTTTGCTGGGCCTGGTGGCTCACACCTATAATCCCAGCACCTTGGGAGTCTGAGTTGGGAGGATCACTTGAGCCCAGGAGTTGGAGATCAACTTGGGCAACATAGTGAGACCAGTCTCCACAAAAAACTTCAAAAAAATTAGCTGGATGTGGTGGCACACACCTGTAATCCCAGCTACTCAGGAGGCTGAGATGGGAAGATCACTTGAGCATGGAAGGTTGAGGCTGCAGCGAGCCATGCATGACAGAACAAGACTGCCTCAAATTTTTTTCTTTTTTTTTTTTTTTGAGACAAAGTCTCGCTCTGCCACCCAGGCTGAAGTGCAGTGGCGCCATCTGAGCTCACTGCAACCTCCGCCACCCAGGTTCAAGCAATTCTCCTGCCTCAGCCTCCCAAGTGGCTGGGATGACAGGCACCTGCCACCATACCTGGCTAATTTTTGTATTTTTAGTAGAGACGGGGTTTCACCATGTTGGCCAGGCTGGTCTTGAACTCCTGACCTCAGGTGATCTGCCTGCCTTGGCCTCCCAAAGTGCTGGGGTTACAGGCGTGAGCCACTGAGCCTGGCCGACTGTCTCAAATTTTTAAAAGAGTTAATTTATGGTCATTAGGATTTTCTGTTGTGATATCAAGAAACTTATTCTTTGGCCTTTCACATTTAGATCTGTAGTCCACCCGAAATTGGTGTATGTTTATGGATATCCCGTTGACCCAGAACCACTTATTAAGAAGATTGTCCTTTCTCCTACGGCTCAGCATGCCACTTTTGTCATAAATCAAGTGTCCATTAATGTGTGGGTCTGTTCTTTGACTCTCTATTTTGTTCCATTGGTCTACTTGCCTATTCTTGTACCATTACTATTCTGTCTTAATTATTGTAGCTTTATAATAAATCTTTTTATCTGGTAGATTGTCTTCCAACTTGCTTCTTCTTTAATAGTGTCTGTAGCATTGTTGGCCTCTTACATTTCTATATACATTTTAGAATCAGCTTATGAATGTTCCCAAAAAACATGCTGGGATTTTCAATACATTCGTGAATGCATGAATCAATATGTCGATTTAGGGAACATTTTTACATCTTTTAACTATCTAAACCAAATATTCAGGAGAATACATAATGAGAAAGCTTCCCCAAACACAGTCTGGAAAATAAATTTTCCTGGGTAGGGGGAAAACAATGACAGCTTCAAGGGCAACAATTTAGTGTGGGCATTGGTGGGTTCCAGAGAAAGTGGTCTTGTCCCCATACCACAAGCTAAGCCCTGGGAAGACCATAAGATGCCCAGGTAGGGTGTGGAACATGAGGGTGTGAGCAGCGATGAAATTTGTGTTTTCCTGTAGATCCCTGAGGAAGTTGCAAGACCCTAATGAAGAAGCAGCTGTATCATTTCACCTGCCAGATGGGGCTTAGGCAGCCTCCCAGAGCTTCCTACACTGAAGAATCACACAGGAGCAGCAGAGCCATCCCTGAGTGCCCATGGGTAGCATAGTAGCGGGAGAAGGAAACACAAGCTCTTGAATTGCTCACTGAGCACAGGGTTGAGCATGGGGTGCCCTGGCAGTTGCCTGCCTAACCAGATGACATGACATCCCATCCACCGTGCCTCGACACCAGGTAGGCTTCCCATTTCTTAGTCACAAAACTGGGGGAAAGTGGATGGAGGAGTAAATCCCAAACCGAGTGACCCTGTGTTTTGCCACCCCAGTGGAATAGTGAGCTACATAAAATGATGAAAATGTTATTTCTTTAGTGCCTGTTTTTGTGGACTGAGATGTATGATACATACCTGGCATGTACTCATGGGAGAAAAATGGGACATTTAAATAAGACTGTAAGATACGGCTGGACATGGTGGCTCATGCCTGTAATCCCAGCACTTGGGGAGGCTGAGGCGGGCGGATAACAAGGTCAGGAGATCGAGACCATCCTGGCCAACATGGTGAAACCGCATCTTTACTAAAAATAAAAAAAATTAGCTGGGCTTGGTGGCGCGTGCCTGTAATCCCAGCTACTCGGGAGGCTGAGGCAGGAGAATCGGTTGAACCTGGGAGGTGGAGGTTGCAGTGAGCTGAGATCACGCCATTGCACTCCAGCCTGGTAACAGAGTGAGATTCCATCTCAAAAAAAAAAAAAAAAAAAAAAAAGACTGTAAGATATTTGAAGAAAACCATCCACCTTTATAGTTGTTTACACACACACACACATACACACACCCCTTGTGTATTATTAGGCTAGTGCCAAAATAATTGTGGGTTTTGTCATTACTTTCAATGGCAAAAACTGCAATTACTTTTGCATCAACCTAATAGTAAGGATTCCAGCTGAAAACAGATGACAGGCTCAAGATGGGTAATTTACAATAGGTAGGCGTTACCAAAACTATCAAGGGATCATGCTGTACACTGAGGTTAACCAAAGCAAGAAACTTCACCATTAGACCTGAAAAGGGAGAGGGGGGAACCCAGAGAGGATGCTTCAGGGACAGGTCCTCCAGATAGGAGCTGTGGACTTTGCTAGAAGGATGTCACGTGCAGCCCAAAGCACACCCTTGGCATTCACATGGGGAGGGAGCCTGGGGAGTATATCCCATCCCCACCCTCTAATCTCTCGTGGTGCATCTCCATGGGAAACCCAACGAGAAGCCAAGAGGCAAGGGAGATGTCAATGGTGTCCACATGGGCCAGCCTCACCAAGAGCAGAGCAGAAGAGAAGGGGAGAAAGTGGAGCTAGAGGGGCAAATGGAAGATATCCAACATTAATGCTTTGCTCACACCTTGTCACATAAAATATGTTTATATCTCACTCCATTAGCTACCTAAGCTCATGAAGATAAATTTCTGACTTCCTTTCTGTTCTTTCTTTCTCCCTCTCTTACATGCATGCACTTGTGTGCGTGCACGTGCACACACACACACACACACATGCCATTTATTCCTTTTTTGTCCATTCATTATTCATGGTATAACCAGCTTTTTTTCTGAATATACAATATAGACTTTTTTAAAATATAGAAAATATACAAAGAAGTAAAGTAGAAAGTAAAGGCCGGGCATGGTGCCTCACGCCTGTAATCCCAGCACTTTAGGAGGCTGAGGCAGGCGGATCACGAGGTCAAGAGATCGAGACCATCCAGGCTAACACGGTGAAACCCTATCTCTACTAAAAATACAAAAAATTAGCCGGGTGTGGTGGCATGCACCTGTAGTCCCAGCTACTCAGGAGGCTGAGGCAGGAGAATCACTTGAACCCGAGAGGCAGAGGTTGCAGTGAGCTGAGATGGTGCCACTGCACTCCAGCCTGGGTGACAGAGCAAGACTTTGTCTCAAAAAAAAAAAAAAAAAAGCAAAGCTCAACTTAATTCCACCACCTAGAGATGATTACTGTTAATGCTTCAATCCATATCTCTTTATATGTCTTTATAATTTATACACATTTGTATGTATATTTCAGAAATGAATCCTACCATGCCAACATGTTTTATAACATATTTTCCCCCCCAATAAATTGCATAACTCTTCCTATGTCAATATAGATGTTTTTCATCATTTTTAATGGCTGCATAGTATTCTATTTTGTGAATAAATCATAACAAGTCACTTAATTTTTTTTTAGACGGAATTTCACTCTTGTTGCCCAGGCTGGAATGCAATGGTGCAATCTTGGCTCACTGCAACCTCCACCTCCCGGGTTCAAGCAATTCTCCTGCCTCAACCTCCCTAGTAGCTGGGATTATAGGCATCTGCCAACACCCCTGGCTAATTTTTGTATTTTTAGTACAGACAGGGTTTCACCATGTTGGGCAGGCTGGTCTCAAACTCCTGACCTCAGGTGATCCACCCACCTCAGCCTCCCGAAGTGCTGGGATTATAGGTATGAGCCACCGTGCCTGGCCACAAGTCACTTTTTAAACTTTTTTATTAACATATAGTTGACAAATAAAAATTGTATATATTGACCAGGTGCAGTTGCTGGCACCTGTAATCCGAGCACTTTGGGAGGCCGAGGCAAACAGATCACCTGAGGTCAGGAGTTCGAGACCAGCTTGCCAACATGGCGAAATCCTGTCTCTACTAAAAATATAAAAATTAGCCCGGCATGGTGGCAGGCACTTTTAATCCCAACTAGTTGGGAGGCTGAGGCAGGAGAATCGCTTGAATCTGGGAGGTGGAGGTTGCAGTGAGCTGAGATCACACCACTGCATTCCAGCCTGGGGGAGAGAATGAGACTTCATCTCAAAGAATAAATAAATAAAATAATATAAAATAAAAATAAATAAATAATTGTGTATATTTTTGGTACAATGTGATGCTTTGATATATATATATACTTTGTGAAATTATTAAATTAAGCTAATTGACATATTCATCACCTCACATACTTACCATTTTTTGTTTTGAGATCATAAAAATCTCTTAGCAACTTTCAAGTATACATTATTAACTGTAGTCATCACATTCTGCAATAGATCCCTTAAACTTATTTCTCTTAACCGAAACTTTGGACCCTTTCACCAACACCTCCCCATTCCCCACCCCACAGCCCCTGGCAACCACCATTCCACTCTCAGCTTCAACGAGTGCCACTTTTTTAGATTCCACCATGTAGGTGAGATCATGAGATATTTATTTTTCTGTGCCTGGCTTTTTTTCACTTAGCACATCCTTCAGGTTCATCCATGTTGTCAAAAAAGAAATGTCTTTCTTTTTAAAAACTGATTAGTATTACATTGTGTGTGGGGTGTGTGTGTGTATGTGTGTGTGTGTCTGCATATCTGTGTTTGTTTCTTCATTCATCTGTGGAGGGATACTTAAGTTGATTCTGTATCTTGGTTATTGTGAATAGTGCTGCGACAAAGATGGGAGTGCAGATATGTCTTTGACATACTCGTTTTATTTCTTTTGGATCTATACCCAGTAGTGGGATTGCTGGATCATATGGTAGTTCTATTTTTAATTTTTGAGGAAACTCCATACTATTTTCCATAGTGACAATTCCACAGTGGCAATTTACATTCCCACCAATAGTGTACAAGGGTTCCCTTTTCTCCATATCCTAGTCCAACAGTTTTGATCTTTCATTTTTTCGATAATAGCCATTTTAAAAGGGGTGAGGTGATATCCCATTGTAGTTTTGTATTTCCTGATGATTAGTGATACTGAGCATTTTTTCCTAACAAGTCACTTTTCTTGGGAGGCATATAGGTGATTTCTAATTTTTTTGCAATGGAAACAATGTTGTGATAAACATCCTTGCATGGAGTTTTTGTTTGCTTGTCCAGTTATTCCCCCAAGACAGTGATTCTCCAAGTGTGTTCCATGGAGCCCTGGAAATGCCTGAGGGACTTCAGCAGGGGTGAGGTGGCTTCAGGCTTCTTCTGCCTGACTTCTGCCAGGCTTCAGGGCTGCATCCCCTAACACTGCTTTGGCAATTGTAGATGCACTTCCCTCTGCTCGATTTTGTGTGAAGGAAGAGTTTCACTACTAAATGCAACTGGAAATTGGGTGCTTAGAATGTAGTCAAAGAAAAAGTTGTTAGGTAAAAGATGCCCATTTAAAGATCTGATACAGGTTGATAAATACCGTTGCTCGCCAAGAAAAGGCATGCTTATTTACATTATTAAATTATATGTACCAAAAGTATATGTGACTATATTCTGCCACACCAATAGTTTTCATTTATACTGATTTAAAAGCATGCATATCATTCCTTTAATTTAGACGTCCTTGACTAGTGATTGTATTAGTATCCTATTGCTGCTGTACAAACTACCACAAAGTTAATGACTTAAAACAACACAAATTTATTATCTTATAGATCTGGAGGTCAGAAGTCCAAAATGAGTCTTACAGGGCTGAAGTCAACATGTGGCAGGGCTGTATTCCTTTCTAGAAGCTCTGGAGGAGAATTCATTTCCCCTGCCTTTTCCAGCTTCTAGAGGCTACCAGCATTCCTTGGCTTGTGGCCCCTTTCTCCATCTTCAGAGCACAGCACTCCAATCTCTGCTTCCTTCATCACATCTCTTTCTTTGACTTGGACTCTCCTGACTTTCTGTTTCACTTATAAGGACCCTTGTGATTACACTGGGCCGACCCAGACAATCTAAGGTAATCCTCTCATCTCAAAATCCTTAACTTAATCACACCTGCAAAGTTCCTTTGCCATGTAAGGTAACATATTCACAGTTTTGGAGATTAGGATATGAGCATCTTTCAAGGGCTATTCCTGCCATCACAGTAATGATATAGAACACATTTTCTTTTGTTTGTTGTTAATTTGTAGTTATTTCATAAATGATCTCTCTGTGTCCTTTGCTCATTTTTCTATTGGGATATTTGTATTTTTCTAGCTGATTTGTTTTTAAATTTTTACATATTTTGGAGTTGTAAACATATAGCCAATTACATAAGTTGCAAATACTTTTTTCCACACTTCTAGTTTTTAAACTTTCCTTAGCCTACTATGTACTACTCTGTTCCAGCTGCCATAATAAAATACTGTAGACTGGATGGCTCACACAACAGAAATTTATTTTCTCACAGTCTTGGAGGCTGGAAATCTGAGATTAGCATGCAAGTATTGTTAGTTTCTAGTGAGGGCTCTCTTTCTGGCTTGAAGATAGCTGCCTTCTCACTGTGTCCTCACATGCGAGAGAGAGAGAGAGAGACAGAGAGAGAGAGAAAGAGCCCTCTGGTATCTCTGCTTATAAAGACACTAATCCTATTATGAGGGCCCCACCCTCATGACCTCATGTAACCCTAATTACCTCCCAAAGGACCCAACTCCAAATACCATCACACTGTGGGTAAAGCCTTCAACATGTGAATTTTGTGGGAACATAAACATTTAGTCCATAAACGGGTTTTATGGAAGATGTTGGATGTTCGTGTGCTCAAATCTGTCAATCTTTTGTTTTAATTCATTTATTCTCTGAAACAGGGTCTAACTCTGTCACCCAGCCTGAAGTGTAGTAGTGAGATCATGGCTCACTGCAACCTCAACCTCCCGGACTCAAGCAATCCTCCTGCTTTAGTCTCCTGAGTAGCTGGGACCACAGACACAGGCTGCCACGCCTAGCTAATTTTTTAATTTTTTTTTTTTGTAGACAGGGTCTTGCCACGTTGCCCAGGCTATGTCAATCTTTTGATGCCTTTTTGGCTTCAATATGTTTAGCTTAGTAAGACTTCCCTCATCTAAGATTTATAAATATGTACATATACTTCTTAAATTCTCGTATATTTGTTTTATTTTACATCCAAATTTAACCATTCTGAAATCCAATTTCAGATGAGGTCTGACTCCTTTTTTACCCACTTAAACTATTTTGGTTACCATTTTATTCTTCAAATACAACTTCTAATAGGTTCTAAGCACTTAAGCCTCTAACCAAAGACTAGAGCCCTGGATTTGCCATCATCTGAATGCTGGCCTGTTGTAATTCACTTTATTTCTTCCCTTTCTGTGCTAGTTATAGAAAACTATTTTTTGTCTATCTGGAAAATCCATTCATTCAGTAAAGACCAACAATTAAAGCCAGCTGTTTTTTTTTTTTTAAGGAAACAGTGAGTTTCCTTAATATTTCAGGCTTGAAAAGCTTTCCGTGAATAGCAGTTTAAGATCAACTCATCCGAGTGTGTACTAAGACTTTCACATTATTTTGAATCCTAAAGTTATTTGATCTTCAAAACAAATGGGGAAAAATATTCTACCTATGGAATAAACCTATTTAGATAGTTGAATTTTAAAAAACTTATGCTTCAGGTGCGGTGGCTCACACTTGTAATCCCAGCACTTTGGGAGGCTGAGACAGGCAGATCACCTGAGGTCGGGAGTTCGAGACCAGCCTGGCCAACATGGTGAAAATACACACACATACATACTCTCTGTTTCTCTCTCTCTCTCTCTCTCTCTCTATATATATATATATACACACACACACACACACACACACACACACACACACAAATCAGCTGGGCATGGTGGCACACGCCTGTAGTCCCAGCTACTGGGGAGGCTGAGGCAGAAGAATCGCTTGAACCTGGGAGACGGAGGTTGCAGTGAGCCAAAATCACGCCACTCCACTCCAGTCTGGGTGATAGAGCAAGACTCCATCTCAATAAATAAATAAACAAACAAATAAATAAATAAATAAATAAATAAATGTAATATGAGAAGCCAGGAGAGGAGTGAGTTGATGAAGGAAGGGGCAGAACACGTGTAAGAACACCCTTAAGGAGATGAAAGGAGAGGGTAGAAGAAGGACCCCAAGCCAGTGGCCTCTGTGAATTGGTCACAAGACCACAGTGGGGGATCCTGCTGAAGATGCATAAACTTCCTCAAATAATGACGATGGTCTCCGCTGCCATGTGTCCCTCACCTGCCTCATGGTCCAGTACCCAAATGTTGCCAGAATGAGGACTGAGACTATTGTTCCCCTGTGGGAGAGAAGATTTACATAACTAGGGAGAATTTGGGGATTGGTGATAATTAAATAAACAAAAACAACAAAACCAATGATTAATCCGAGAAAAAGCAAAAAAGTAGGGAAGAAGTAATCGTAATATGTTACATGACTCAGCTGTCAATAACATTAATAGATTCATAAAAGGTAAACACTTATGCCAGTTATCAATTTACTGCCTCTCCAGATTCACACTGTGAAATTCGGGGTCCTTTGACTATTTCTCCTTTGCAGCCGGCATGATGTTAAAAGCATCGTCAGTAGAGGGCGTTGGAGGGACGCTGAAGGAGGAAGGCGGTTTGCTTCCACCATCCAGGTTTTGCTGCTTTTCAATCCTCTCCCCACACCCCCCAATGCAGCAACCAAAGATCCAGTGACAGCTCCATTAGGATCCAGCAGCACCAGATGGATAACTTCCCACAGGGTTCCCGCAGCCTTCCCAGGAATGATCCCCAGTGAATCATGCGGGTGCCTCAGTTGGCTTCCCAGCCTTGGCCTGCCAGCCCTCCAGAGAGGTGTTTTCTGCTTGCCAATCCTGGCCATGGTTTTCTACACATCTCTACCTCGGAGTGGTGTTTTCTTCTTGTCCAGTGGCTGTGACCTAGCTGTGGCCTGGAGCAACCCAGAAAACTTCTGTGCCATCTCAGCCTCAGGGAGGGACGTTCCTCCCGTGAGTATCCTTGTGTGGGGGAAAAGAACCTCCAGAGGTTTGTAGTAGAAACAGACTTCTGTTACAAAAGGCAAATTAACAAAAGAAAAGCAAACAAATTTATTCACATATATACTTCATAATACATGGGAGATACACGGAGAATGAGTAGTTCTCAAAGTGGTGGCTTGGAATTCCAGCTTAGCTAGCATCTTTAACAAAGAACAGTACACTTTTAGAGAAGTGACAGGACAAAGGAAATGGATTTTGAGTTTCTACAGGCAGCAACTTGAGGAAAGGCAAAGAACTGGCAGATAAAGGCTGGTTAGTAAAGCTTGTTCATATAAATTCCTCTGGCTTCATCTCCAGGCCGAGACAGTTTAAAGCTTTCTTCAGTGGTAACCTTTATTTTTATTTATTTGTTTTATTTATTTATTTATTTATTTATTTATTTATTTATTTATTTATTTATTTTTGAGATGGAGTCTCGCTCAGTAGCCCAGGCTGGAGTGCAGTGGTGCAATCTCGGCTCACTGCAAACTCCGCTTCCCGGTTCAAGTGATTCTCCTGCCTCAGCCTCCCAAGTAGCTGGGATTACAGGCATCCACCACCACACCCGGCTAATTTTTGTGATTTTAGTAGAGACGAGATTTCACTATATTGGCCAGGCTGGTTTTGAACTCCTGACTTCAAGTGATCTGCCCACCTTGGCCTCCCAACGTGCTAGGATTACAGGCGTGAGCCACTGCCCCCAGCCCCTTTATTTATTTATTTTTATTTTTTTGAGATGGAGTCTTGCTCTGTCACCCAGGCTGGAGTGCAAGTGGAGTGCGGTGGCACGATCTCGGCTCACTACAACCTCTGCCTCCTGGGCTCAAGCGATTCTCCTTGCCTCAGCCTCCCAAGTGGCTGGGACTGCAGGGGCCCGCCACCATGCTGGGCTAATTTTTTTTTGTGTGTGTATATTTTTAGTAGAAACAGGGTTTCACCAAGTTGACCAGGCTGATCTCAAATTCCTGACCTCAGGTGATCCACCAGCCTCAGCCTCCCAAAGTGCTGTGATTCCAGGCATGAGCCACCACATCTGGCCCACTGGTAACCTTCAGAGAGCAAGGAAGGATACTGTTATGGTTAATATTAGGTGCCAACTTGACTGGATTGGGGAATGCTAGGTGGCTGGTATCATTTCTGGTGTGTCTGTGAGGGTGCTGGGGAGATTGACATATGAGTCAGTGGACTGGGAGAGGAAGACTCACCCTCAGTGTGGGTGGACACCATCCAATGGCAGCCAGCACAGCCAGAACAAAGCAGGTGAAGAAGGTGGGGTAACTTTGCTTGCTGAGTCCTCTGGCTCTCTTTCTTCTTCCCACATTGGGTGCTTGCTTCTGCTCCTCCTGCCCTTGGATATCAGACGCCAGATTCTTTGGCCTTTGGACTCTGGGACTTGCACCAGCAGATTCCCAGGGTCTCCCGGACCTTCAACCGCAGACTGAAGGCTGCACTGTCGGCTTCCCTGGTTCTGAGGCTTTTGGACTTGGACTGAGCCACTACCGGCTTTTCCTTCTCCCCAGCTTGCAAATGGCCTCTTGTAGGACTTTGCCTTGTAATTGCGTGAGCCAATCCTCCCTAGTAAACTCTCTTTTATATACACATATATCCTATTAGTTCTGTCCTCCTGGAGAACCCTGACTCATACAGATGCCCTTTTTCTTTATAGATCTATATTCTTCTTTTAGGCAAATAGAGGAGAATGCAGGGGCAGAAAATGTGTGATCCCTTTCCTCACCCATCATAAGGGTCATGGCCGACAACTCCTATAACAAAGACAGGTTCACAGGAGAAAAGCATAACACAACTTATTTAATCAAAGTTTTACATGACACGGGAAACTTCAGAAATAAAGTCCTAAAGACCCAGGGAAAATTGTCTATTTTTATGCTTAAGTCAAATAAAAAATGGACAGGCATGTAGAAATGTGACTGGACAACAACAGTATGATCCAATGATAATGGATTGAGTGGGGAGACCCGGCAAAGCCTGTATGTTCAGATTCTTCTTGGCTTCTCTGTGCAGCATTCCTTGCTCGGGGGATAGGGCAGGACCCCTCTGGAATGGGAGTCTTATGACCAACTATTTGGCAAGGCAGGCCGGAGAATGTCTTTATGGCCAGCTTCTACACAGAAAGGTGGGGAAGATGAGAATGATGTGTCTCGTTTTAAGGCTTGCTTTGGAGAAGAGGGGATCAGTTTCTAATAACCAGCCTTGGGGAAGTGGAATTCTGGTGTCCATGACTTGCTTTGGGGGAAAAAAGAGGCAGGAGAGATAGAACAGAAAAGATCAGAGAGAACTTGCTTCTGGAGCCTTCCAGTCTCCTTGAGATCAAAGTGCTCAACCCGCCAAAGTGCCGTACTGCAGGGCATTGTTTTCCAAGCCCCAACAGAGGGCAGAGCGCTCTGGTGCGTTTGTTTCTTCTTAAGTGTCTTCAGCTTGATAATCCCTTGTACTCTGGGGAGGGGTACTCTAGTCTCCCACACTTGCCCACCTCTAGGCATTCTTTACAGTTCTCTTTCCCCCTTGATAGATAATCCTATACTGTAGTTAATAACTCTTTATATTAAACTTTCTATGTACCAATTACTCTGTGGTTTCTAACTCCTGATTAGACTTGACCAATACAACACTGAATATGCGTCTAACCAAAGCTTATGTAATTGTTTCAGGAAGACAGGAAGTCAGAAAGTGTGAATGTGTGTATGTGAGAGAGAGAGCAATAACGAGAGCGAGAGAGAGAGCAATAAAGAGAGCGAGAGAGAGAGCGAGAGTGAAAGTTAAGGCCTTATTTTCCATCGCAAGAAGTTGACAACATACACCTGAAACTGAAAATTTATAGAATATAGTATAAAATTATCTAGAGATTTGAAAGTAGTTCTGTTTAGAGATCAGGAAATGGAGTGAGAGAGATCTGCTAATTTTTGTAACAAGCCTTGGATTTGACTCTTATGATTATAGATAACTTCAATGAGAATTAAAACTGATAAAAAGAGAATTACTAGGACTTTGGAAGGCCAAGGCAGGAGGATCACTTGAGGCCAGGAGTTCAAGATCAGCCTGGCCAACATACCAAAACCCCATCGCTACTAAAAAATACAAAAAAGTAGCTGGGCGTGGTGGCGCATGCTTGTAATCCCAGCTACTCGGGAGGCTGAGGCATGAAAATCACTTGAACCTGGGAGGCAGAGGTTTCAGTGAGCCGAGATCATGCCACTGGACTCCAGCCTGGATGACAGAGTGAGACTCTGTCTAAAAAAAGAAAAGGAGAGAGAGAGAAAAAAAGAAAATTACTGAAATAAATAAACAGAGGGGAAGGAAAGAAGGAACGTTACAAAGTTTGTGGGAGTAAACCAAAAATAAAATTCTAAGCACCCCCAACCACTGAATGGATTCCCCCTTGGCCAAGAGGATCCCAAAGAAAACCTGAGGAAACTTTGTGCAATGGCAGCCAATGAGGTTTACCTGAGGTGTGATTATTGCTAATGGAAAACTCTTCTCAGTACCCTGCCACGATGAGTTGAAATATAGTCAGCATTGGCAATTTTTGACCGTCTCTCCAGAGACTGAACTTTGTTAGTAAAAAAATATATATTAAAAAACAACAACAACAACAACAAAAACAACTCGGGTGCAGTGGCTCACGCCTGTAATCCCAGCACTTTGGGAGGCTGAGGCGGGTGGATCACTTGAGGTCAGGAGTTCGAGACCAGCCTGGCCAACATGATGAAACCCCGTCTCTACTAAAAATACAAAAATTAGTTTAGCATGTGCCTCACACCTGTAGTCCCAGCTATTCAGGAGGCTGAAGTGGGAGAATCGCTTCAGCTCGGGAGGCAGAGGTTGCAGCGAGCTGAGATCGCACCACTGCACTCCAGCCTGGGGGACAGAGTGAGACTCTGTCTCAAAAAAAAAAACAAACAAACAGACAAACAAACAAACCCCAAAACAAACCCTCAAAAAACTAGTTAAGGCCATGATGGGAAGGGAGGTCAGATGTCCTTTGCTACACCCTCCTCCCTTTGGAGTTCAGGCACATGACTGACCAGCATGAACATTCACAAGGAGATTATAAGACTGACAAAACAGACTGTTTGTAGCAACATGATACCAAGTTCCAACCTGATGCTGGTGTAGCATCACATGAGAGATAACAGGCCCTAGAGGAAATCAAAGTATTTTACACCCAAATGTATTTCTTTGACATATTTTGGAATAGCTCCACAAAGCCATCTCTTGCGGGGAAAATTTGCATTCTCTAGAGAATCGCCTTCCCTTACCAGGACTATTTTGGAGAGTCTGATACCTTTCAAGGCCCAGTAAGAGACATAAACCATCTATTCTCTCTGAAGCTGACTTAGAGACTTTATATAACAAAAACCTGGGGTTCCACAATCCCCCTTATCTTGACTCAAGCATTGCTTTATGCTGACTCAGCTCTTCAGGCAAAGCTTAACTCTTTCAACCAATCACCAATCAGAAAATCTTTGAATCCACCTATGACCTGGAAATCCCCTGCTTCCAGATGTCCTGCCTTTCTGGGCTGAACCAATGTATACCTCACATGTGTTGATTTATGTCTTTGCCTGTAACTTCTGTTTCCTTAAAATGTATAAAACCAAGCTGTAACCCAACCACCTTGGACGCATGTTCTCAGGACCTCCTGAGGCTGTGTCATGGGTCACGGGCCTCACATTTGGCTCAGAACAAACTTCTTCAAATATTGTACAGAATTTTGCTTTCTTCACCAACAGGGGCATTAAAAGATGTGTCACTGGGATTTTTTTTAAATTAAACACACAATATATGATCAAACTAATTTCTGCCAAACTAATTTAATGGGATGAGAAAATAGGCCCATTGTCTCCCACATTTCTTTCTTCCTTGAAAGAAAGGATAGGGATGGAGGAAATACATGCCTTTAGTTACCTAGAGCTGCAGTCCCCAACCTTTTTGGCACCAGGGACCGGTTTTGTGGAAGACAATTTTTCCACCAGTGGGTGGTGGAGGAGTGGGGGGATGGGGCAGATGTTTTTGGGGTGAAACTGTCCACCTCAGATCATCAAGCATTAGTTAGAGTCTCATAAGGAACACGCAACCTAGATCCCTCACATGTGCAGTTCACAGTAGGGTTCACACTCCTATGAGAATCTAATGCTGCTGCTGAGCTGACAGGAGGCGGAGCTCAGGTGGTCAGGCTGGCTTGCCCGCTGCTCACCTTCTGCTGTGTGGCCTGCTTCCTAACAGGCCACAGACAGTACCGGTCCTTGGCCAGGGGATTGGGCAGCCTGATCTAGGGTACCAGAAGGGACAGTATAGTAGGACCATGGAAATCTATCTCTACTGGGGAGGGAGGTAAGAACTCCAAATAATTGAAAGCAGTAGCATTATTTCTGTATCCAAAAGAAAGCCCATTAGTCACCCTTGGAGGCTTCCTGTATGCCTCCCTAGGGCTCACTCATAGTCAGAGAAGCAGCAGCGTATGTGGACTTGAATTGTTAATAACTGGGCAAGAATCAAAACACCTTCTTGTTTGTTTGTTTTTTTCCAGTTGACAAAAATGCACTTGGTCATTTGAAATACAACATAGGACTTAATTAATTAGCAAAACAATAGGGAGCCATGAGTATTTGTCTAGAAAAGAAGTCTCATGTAGCTAAACAGAAAGCCAATTACCTCATGGCTAGAACAGGGGAGATTGGAGCGGTGTTGCTCAGAATCATGAATTGCACAGAGGTGAGGACAAGCAGGACAGTCTTGGGTGCAATTTTGGTGCTACAAACCGAGCCAGATTGTTGCCTGTGTTGAAAATAAATGTAGTGCTATTCATTTTTAGCTGTGTCTCTATTGAAATGAGAATAAATACAAAATATATAATAAACACCCAAGAAAATCTACAGTGGCAATATTCTAATACCAGTACAAAAAGGAGCATGTGACTACGAAATTCCCTTGTCCTTTGGTTTTCGTCTTGCTAATATGAAAATATAAACACCATTGTTTTTTGAGAATCAGAGTTAATTTGTCAGTAATATTACTAGCACAATGTCTGGCTTGAAGTAGCATTAAATTGTTACCAGAAAGGGGTCCTGATGCAGGCCCCAAGAGAGGGTTCTTGGACCTCGCAAAAGAAAGAATTTGAGGCGAATTCATTGAATAAAGTGAAAGCAAATTTATTGGAGAAGTAAAGAAACAAAAGAATGGCTACTCCATAGGCAAAAGGCCCTGAGGGCCACTGGTTGCCCATTTTTATGGTTATTTCTTGATTATATGCTAAACAAGGGGTGGATTATTCATTAATTTTCTGGGAAAGGGGTGGGAAATTCCAGGAACTGAGGATTCCTACCCCTTTTCGACCATATAGGGTAACCCCCTGACATTGCCATGGCATTTGTAAACTGCCATGCACTGGTGGGAGTGTCTTTCAGCATGATAATGCATTATAATTACCATATAATGAGCAGTGAAGATGACCAGAGGTCACTTTTGTGGCCATCTTGGTTTTGGTGGGTTTTGGCCAGCTGCTTTACCGTCACCTGTTTTATCGTCAAGGTCTTTGTGACCTGTACCTTGTGCCGACCTCCTATCTCATCCTGTGACTTAGAATGCCTAACCTCCTGGGAATGCAGCCCAGTGGGTCTTATTTTACCCAGCCCCTGTTAATGATGGAGTTGCTCTGGTTCAAATGCCTCTGACAAAATGACTGATAGCATTACTGATATTTTCATTACTTTTATCATCATTTTAATTATGAGTCACAACCTCAGATGGTTTCAGGAGCCAGGCCAGGAACATAAGTGCAGCAAGTGGGACTTCTGGGTACTGTGGAGAACCGGAAGGTGCACATCCCCTCCCAGCAGAGCAGCTCCCTGTCGGCTTTAGAAGAGCATGTGAAAATGCTGGTCTCATCATCATTATCCTCATCCTTATTCTTTTTACAGGAAAAGCCAGAAATCCAGGTTTTTATGTGAAATCTCCCAATTTTAAACGTTGAGGACTAAACCATTTTCATCTGTGGGGAGGATGGGGCCCATAAGCCTTATACACTGTTTTAAAGAAACAACAGTCCAGGTGCAGTGGCTCACACCTGTAATCCCAGCACTTTGGAAAGCCAAGGCGTGCAGATCACCTGAGGTCAGGAGTTCGAGATCAGCCTGGCCAACAATGGTGAAACCCCATCTCTACTAAAAATACAAAAATTAGCCGGGTGTGGTGGCATGCACCTGTAGTCCCAGCTACTCGGGAGGCTGAGGTGGGAGGATCGCCTGAGCCGGGGAGGTGGAAGTTGCAGTGAGCTGAGATCGTACCACTGCCCTCCAGCCTGGGCAACAAGAGTGACACTCAAAAAACAACAACAACAAAAAAAAAACACACACACAACAAAAACAGTGTCCACCAGCTAGAGGACCCAGCTTCCTCTTTGGGACACTGTCATTATCGGTCTTTCTTAGCATTTCCCATGTCCTCCCAGACACAGCACACACTGCTTTCTCTGGTTAACTTGTCATCAGGGTTTTGTCAATGCTTTTGCAGGCTGGGGTGAAGCAGGTTACCACATGCAGCCAGGGCAAGGCTCTCACCAGGGGTTCCTCCTGACCCTCTTGGTCCCAGGATAATAGAAGGATCATATCAGATGCCCTCTCTTCCTCCCTTTGGGTCTTTCCTTAACCCCCCTCTAAGACCCTCTAGGAGCTATGAGCCCCACCTAAGGAAAGTGTCTGAGACAGTTATTCACACTAAAGTGTTAATGATTTAACAGCTCACCCTTCACAATGGGTGTCTATATTTTCAAAAAGAACACTCAGAAAGGAAATAGAATTAATTACTACTGCAAGAATTTTAGGGTTCTTGGCACTTCAGAGGAAGGACTGTGTTTACTTCAAAGTCTTCCTTGGCTTTTCTGATTATACCAGGGGAGCAAAACCAAACTCCATCTTTGGAGAAGCGAGCAGAGCTCCAGCTTCTTTCTTCTGAGGGCTGTTTCAAAAGTTTTTGCGGAGCCAGGAGAAGAAGATGCTATTAGGTCCTCCCTATTGTTGAGGACTTCTGAAACAGCAGGCCTTGCAATTTAAGTGTTTGGCCACCAGGTGGTGGAAGTGTGTCGTGACCACATAATCTGCACCGTGGCAAGGGAAGCGGAGCTCACCTTGCATCAAACTACCTTAAAAATAGAGCTCTGACTTCCTTTCCTCACAGCCATGTTCAATCTAGAGTTAATCAAAACGTGTTTGCCTTTCTAGCAATTTCTGGCTAAAAAGGTCTGTGTTGTAACCCAGAACACCTTTGCGGAAAAATTCCACCCTTCTGTCTACCCCTGAGAAAGTTGAGTTCCTGTACGTAGAAAGTGTAAAACTTTAGAACATTCCTTTTTCAATGAGCTCATCTCTGCCATCTGCCACTTTATTTTTAATTTTTTTTTTAATTTTTTTTTTTTTTTTTTGAGACGGAGTTTTTCTCTTGTTGCCCAGGCTGGAGTGCAATGGCGCCATCTCAGCTCACCACAACCTCCGCCTCCCTGGTTCAAGCAATTCTCCTGCGTCAGCCTCCTGAGTAGCTGGGATTACAGGCACCTGCCACTACGCCCAGCTAACTTTTGTGCTTTTAGTAGAGACGGGGTTTTGCCACTTTGGCCAGGCTCGTCTCGAACTCCTGACCTCAGGTGATCTGCCCACCTCGGCCTTCCAAAGTGCTGAGATTGCAGGGGTGAGCCACCACGCCTGGCCCTGATATCTGAATTTCTGGCATCATGATTCTCTGAGCCATCCAGGCCCAAATCGCAGTGCTCTCTAACTTTCCCCCACTTCTGTGAATCCCTGACAATACTTCTCAGGCATTTCTGTAGAATCCAGCTCTTCCTTTCCATTCCTACACCACTTGCCTCTCGGGGATCAAGCTCAAGGACCATTCTGCGTCTCTGCTCATCAAGCTCCCTGTGCTCAGCAGGCAGCCAGCCACCACACAGGCACCACCATGCCGGGCTCCAGCTCCAGCCCCAGCAGGAGGAAGTCCAGAGACTTAGTCCAGGATCTGAATGCCAACCTTTCCAGCAGTGCCTCGCCATTCTTCTGACCAGACTTGCATTCTTTCCTCAAGGAGAGAAGGGTAATGGCAAGGATGGTGGTAGAAGGGCAGCAGGGATGGGGAGGTGGGTAGCTTCACCCTACATGCCACATAGTTCTGCATCTCTGTCTCAGCTGTGCCAGGACAAACTTTTGCAGGTGTAGCAGGTACGAACATTTCTCATCTACAAACTTAGATAACTACAAGATTCCCCCTTCCCTCATTCTTCCCCTTTGAATGAGTTCCAAATCTTGCTGGATTTGGGCAACAGTGTGGCATTGGTGGGGAAATGCAAGCTCTCCTTGGTTCTGCTCTGTCCTATGCTGGCCTCTGCTGCCATGTGCAGGGTGCCCCACTGGGGTCTCCAGTTCTGAATCCCTGGAAAGGCCTCCTGCAGCCTTAGCCTCCAGAAAGGTCCCAATGCACATAGGCTGTTCCCCCATTTGGCTAGTTGCTGATGATTTTATTACCAGTGATAACAATAGCTCATATTTATTGCACTATATGCCAGTCTTCATGCTGGGGACTTTTTAGGTTTCATCCCATTTAATTGTCACAAGAACCCTATGAGATAGGTGCTAATACTATCTCTGCTTTACAGATAAGGCTCAGAGAACATAAGTAATTTTGCCCAAATTAATAGCTAAGTAGTAGAGCCGGACCCTATGTCTAGAGTCCAGTGTTTATACTCCTTAGCCACTCACTACAAAACCCTTCCTCTTCTGGAGAGCCCCTGGATTCCTTCCTTCTCACCACTTTGCTTAGATGACTTTTGTGTTTTTGTGCTGGTCAGGGGCTAAAATTAAGTTAGTTATGTGTACTCTGCTATAATTCTATCAACCATTAATTTATTCCATCAACCACGGTGGAGAGAGAAGGCAGACTTAGCATCTGCCCTATGGAAGGTCACATCAGGCCATTCTGAGTGGTTTGCTCAGAGGTGCTTCAGCATTGCCAAGGCGGATGCTGTCTGACCATGCAAACAAAAACACCTCTGTCATTGCTAAAGGCCACCAAGGCTATCAGTTAGCCCAGCTAAGAGCCAAGGGAATGACTGTATTGACCTGACCTGAGGCCTCTGGGGAGTCCCCGAGACCATTCCCAAGAGCCACTGCCCTTAGAGGGAAACCCCAGTCTGCCAATGGTAGGTGATGAATGAGAGTCACCAGAACTTATCACTTTAGCTGGTCAAAGAGGCAGAAATAGAATGGAAGGTGGAAGGGGAAGGATGAAGGAGAGAGCAAGGCAGAGTGCCGGCCCCCCTGATGAGAAAGCTCTTGGCGACGCTACCATAGCTGCTTTATGTTAAAAATGTCATCCAGTTGGGAGTCCTGTCTCTCAAAGTTTTGTGCCAACTTCACCCAAAGGTTACCTGTTGTCAGAGGGAGCCCAGGTGGAAAGTGAAGTGGGAGGGATTCCGGTAGCTGATTTCATTCTGGTTTAGCTGGTTTCTGTTTAAGTAAATACATAGTGATAAAGCTCAATTGTTCACTAAATGGCAGTAAAGTATACCCTGTCATCCCAAAGTGATAGTAGACTTTTTTTTGTTTTGTTTTGTTTTGTTTTGTTTTGTTTTTGAGACAGAGTTTCGCTCTCGTTGCCCAGGCTAAAGCGCAATGACGCAATCTCGGCTCACGGCAACCTCCACCCCCTGGGTTCAAGCAATTCTCCTGCTTCAGCCTCCAGAGTAGGTGAAATGACAGGCGCCTGCCACCATGCCTGGCTAATTTTTTGTATTTTTAGTAGAGACGGGGTTTCACCATGTTGGCCAGGCTGGTCTCGAACTCCTGACCTCAGGTGATCTGCCCACCTCAGTCTCCCAAAGTGTTGGGATTACAGGCATGAGCCACCGCACCCAGCCAATAGCAGACTTTAATATAAACAGGATAGTTCCACATCTTCCAAAGAAAATAGAATCAAGAGAAGCAAAGGTAGCATTCAGGTATCTGGAAAGGGGGCTGGTGAAAACAGATGTACGAGATGAACGATCTGGTGGTCGAGGCTTAAGATTCCACACTGATCTATGTGGCTGTTCTTATTAAAGCATAACAGTGAAGAAACAGAGGAAGTTCTCAAATAATTGCAAACACTGGTATCACTTGGAGCTCTTTGGTTGCAAACAACAGAAATGAGCACTGGGTAACTGAAGACAAAAAGAAATGTATTGAAAGGCTACAGGGTAGCCCAGAGAATCACAGGAAAAGGCTTAGTGAGGACAGAAACTGGGGTGACTCCAGAGATCCAGAGAGCAAGAACTAATGGGCAGCCCTGCCTTTTGGGATGAACCTGTTTTGCCATTTGGGGTCCTTGTGTCACATGGCTCAAGATCTCATTTTTATAGGGCAAGATTCTCATTGCTTAGTTCGGATCATGTGCTCATTTGATCAGGGATCAGGCACTTTGAAGTCTGCAAAGGACAGGGCTTGTGTCTCAGTGGAAAATAGATGGAGATGTGGATGTTGTGCAAGGGATGTTTGCACGTAGTATTTACCAACCTGGGCTTTCCCCAGAGGGGTACAAGTAGGCTCAAGCTGAAATGAATTGTATGGCAGCATTGGTCATCAGAACTGAGATCGTAAATATTAGAAATAGAAATAGAGAAAGTGGCACAGGAGGAAAGAAATGGGAGACAATGTCCAAAAGAGTAACTTGAAGGCTGAGGGTATTGGCAGGGGCGGGATATGGGGGCAGTTACTTCTTTCCTACTCACTGCTGTTTAAAGTTTCCTCTGTACAATCTGGGGAAAATGCCCCACTTTGCTATACTCAAGGGAAGTCATTGGTGCTAACCATAGAAAATAGATAAACATGAAAGAAATGAATAGGCCAGGCATGGTGGCTCATACCTGTGATCCCAGATTTTGGGAAACCAAGGCAAGAGGATTGCTTGAGGCCAGGAGTTCAAGACTACTTTTTTTTTTAATTATAAAAAAGATAAATAAATGAATAGAACAAATTTACCAAGTCAAAATTTGAGCCAAAGCATAACAGCTAGGCTATATTTAGATATCTAAGGAAAAAATAAATAAATTTCTTAGATTACACATAGTTCCTCTTTAATCTTGTGCATACTTTTTAAAGTATACAACTCCATATAAGAAGAAAATAAAGTTGAGGCTTCTAATGAAGTTATTTAAGAAAAATAAGATCATATTAGAGATCAAACATTCAGAAAAGTCACACACACATACACAAACTTTTGTGATGAATTAACAAGTCAGAAAGAAAAAATGAATAACAGAGATATTAACAGGAAATGAAAAGGGTGGTTACAGTGCTGAGAGAGACTCACAGACAAGCCTAGAAGCCCAAAGGGCTATGCTGAGAAAACATTTAAAATCAAGACCAAAGGTCTACAATGCACAAAGGCAAATATGTCCTCACATAGAAGCCAGGAGGAACTCCTCCTTGATTAATTCACTTAACAAATAGGTACTGAGCTCCAGATGCATTCTAGATGCTATGCCAGGTCTCAAGGAGGCATGGCTATTGACTCATGCCTTAGTCTGTTTGTGCAGTGATAACGGAATACCAGAGACAAGGTGATTTATAAACAACAAAAGTTTATTAGGTTCACAGTTCTGGAGGATGGGAGGTCCCAGAGCATAGTGCTGGCATCTGGTGAGGGCCTTCATGCTGTATCATCCCATTGCAGAAATAAGATGGGCAAGAGAGCGAGAGAGAGTGAGAGAGAGGGGGCTGAACTCATACTTTTATCAGAAACCCATTCCCATGATAGCTAACCCATTCCCATGATAACTAACCCACTCTGCAATAATGGCATTAATTCTTTCACCTCTCAACACATTAATCCACTCAAAGGTCCCACCTCTCAACAATGTTGCATTGGCGATTAAGTTTCCAGCACATGAACTTTGAAGGACACATTCAAACCATGACACTCATGGATTCTACATTTCCTACCACCGTACTCTCTCATACGGAAATTCTTTACAGACCTAGCAACAAAAATTTGGGGCTATAATGTTCACTAAGCTTTTTAAAATTATTTTTTATGTAGCTGCTTGAGTTTATCCCTTTAAAAAGAAACACAAAAACATGAAAATACAGTGTTAAACCTCATATTAATTTCACACCAGTTTAAAAATTTTTTCTAATTAAATAAAACCTTTGAAGTTTATCAACTCCTTTCTTTCAACAGCAAAGATATAATGTTGCTTAAGAGATCATGCTTCTATCATGGTAATAAATTTAAAAAAATTATTTAACATATTACTCTACTCAGTTAGAAAAATATAATAAAACATGAAGCAGGTTCAGAATTCAGAAGGATTGAGGCTGTCACTGCAGGTTGTTTTTGGAGAGAAGGAATAGGTTAAGAAATTTTCTGGATTTTGTCTAGGTCAGATTTAGTTCAAGCTTCAAAGAGAGAACAATATTGTTATTTGAGTTCAGTTTCAATTCAAATTAAAATATCAGTTTCCTACTTTGGGTTCATTTCAACTCCCTGCTGAGAGCTGAGAATGTTATTTGGTGGAAGAAAAGATGCCAGAGCAATTATTTTTTAACTCATTTTGTTAGCCACCTCACCCCACTGTAAACGAGTATAGCTGGCAGCTCCCGGATTCACAGAGCATCGAAGCACAGTGGAAATCCTCCAGTCCACAGAATTCCTTATGCCCTGGGACATGTGGCCAGGGAGCCTTTGCGGAGCTCATACTCTCCTCCAGTGAGAGGCAGAAAGGACGCCTTGGATGTGGGGCTAGTGTCAGATGGGGCCCTTGTCTGTGGGTTGGCTGGCGGTGAGAAGGCTTAGCAACCAGGAGGTGGACTGTGGGAAAGGGACGCTTAGTATCAAGAAGGAATCCAGGGCCATGAGATGGACTCAGTCCTACATAGGAAGAAAGGTCAAGACAGGCATGAAGATGCTTGTTTTCTGCTCTTTATCCATTCCCGAAGACCCTGACAAAGAAACTCAGGGTCTAGAGGAAAAACTGAATAATCTGGAAAGGTGCCAACACGAAGTGACACAAAGGGTAGCGATGGAAACACCTGCTTCTTTCTCCTCCCTACCCTATCCCACGTGCTAATGTATCCATCACAGCCTTGCTGAGGGGGGCTGGTCTCAGGCTGCTGCCCATCCACCGACACCCACATCAGCCCCTGTGTCTGTCCAGTCCTGGCCACCTGGCTTCTTTATGGAGGCAGCCCAGGCGCTGCTCAAAGTGACAATCACTTAAGCCCATTTCCCACCCCAACTCACCTTTAAAAAAGAGATTTGGAAGACTTTCTGGGAAAGTCTTTACGTAAAAACAGTAAAGTCTTACCATGTATAGTATTGCACTAGATCCTGTCATTAAACCTACGTTCTCCTGTTAAGCCTGGTCATTTGCCATTTATGCCCTGTTTATAATTATTTTGAAGGATTGACAATTTTTTTTAAAAAACTGGCTGGGCAAGGTGGCTCATGCCTATATTCCCAGCACTTTGGGAGGCCAAGGTGGGAGGATCACTTGAGCCCAGGAGTTCCAGACCAGCCTGGGCAACATAGTGATATCTCATCTACTAAAAATTTAAAAAGTAACTGGACATGGTGGCACATGCCTATAATCCCAGTTACTCAGGAGGCTGAGGTGGGAGGATTGCTTGAGATCAGGAATCCGTGGTTTTGCAACTGCACTCCAGCCTGAGTGACAGAACAAGACCCCGTCTCAAGTAAATAAATAAATAAATGAATCTAAATGAAAGGCCACATTAAACATTCTGAGTTTGTTGTAATCCTCCAACAGTTGGAATTATCAATAATACATATTACACGGTGGTTTGGTGTGGTTTTTTGTTTGTTTTGTCTTGTTTTTCTTTTTTAATGGTTATTATGTTTTGTTTTTTAAATTGTAGTAATACAACATAAAACTTACCATTTTAACAATTTTGAAGTGCACTGTTCTATGGCATTAAGTACATTCACATTATCATGCAACCATCACCACCATCCATCTCCAGAACTTCTTCATCTCCCCAAGCTGAAACTTTGTACCCACTAAACACTCATTCCCCATTTCCCCCTCCCCTTAGCCCCTGGCAACAACCACTCTACTCGCTAAGATTTTGACTACTCGGCTAGGTGCTCATGCCTGTAATCCCAGCACTTTAGGAGGCCGAGGCAGGCAGATCATAAGGTCAGGAGTTCGAGACCAGCCTGACCAATATGGTGAAACCCCATCTCTACTAAAAATACAAAAATTGGCCAGACATGGTGGCAGACACCTGTAATCCCAGCTACTTAGGAGGCTGAGGCAGGAGAATCACTTGAACCCAGGAGGCGGAGGTTGCAGTGAGCTGAGATCGTCCCATTGCACTCCAGCCTGGACAACAAGAGCGAGACTCTGTCTCAAATAAAAAAAGATTTTGATTGCTCAAGGTACCTCATATAAGTTATAAGTAGAATCATACACTGTTTGTCCTTCCATGACTGGTTTATTTCACTCAGCATAGTGTCCTCAAGGTTCATCCATGTTGGAACATGTGTCAGAATTTCCTTCTTTTTTAAGGCTGAATCATATTCTATAACCCTTCCAAGAATCCTACGAAATCACTATAACCACTATACAGAGAAGGAACTGAGAGGCTCAATATCTATTTAATAGTCCATTATTTTACCCATTGATTTTAAATGCTGCCTTTATCATACATTGCCATATATACATAACTGTTTTTGTTGTTGGCTTTTTTTGCATGTTGTTGCTGTTGTTTTGAGACAGAGTATCACTCTGTCATCCAGGCCGGAGTCCAGTGAGCAATTACGGCTCACTGCAGCCTCCACTTCCTGGGCTCAAGTGATCCTCCCACTTCAGCCTCATGAGTAGCTGGGACTACAGGCACGTGCCACCGCACCGGGCTAATTTGTGTGTGTGTGTGTGTGTATTTTTTGTAGAGACAGTGTCTCACTATGTTGCCCAGGCTAGTATCAAACTCCTGGGCTCAAGCAATTCTCCTGTCTCAACCTCCCAAAGTGCTGGGATTACGGGCATGACCCACCATGTCCAGCCCTACATGACTGTTTTTAACTCTCTATTCTGTCCCACTGGTGTGTTCAATTATCTGTGCCCCAGTAACAAAACCTTGAATTATGGCTTGATTATGTTTTCCTATTTGATAACGTGATACCTTTTTTTCCCAAAAACATCTTGTTTTTCTTAAATAGATTTTCCCTGAATAAGCCCTATATTTTAATTTTATTTAGTTTGTTGTCTAGGGGAAACATGCACATATTACCAAATACAAAAGACACAATAAGGTAGACAATGACTAAGTCTCCCTCCCCTAAATTCTATCATTCAATTCCCCCTCAATAGGCTTTACCAGTTTATCTGCCCTTTCAGAAATAATCCACACACATGAACTTCAAAATCAGTGTATCAAGAGCTACCAAAAAATCCAATTAAAATTTTGATTAGGAGTGAATTAAATTTATAGATTAATTTTTTAAAAACTGACATCTAGACAGTAACAAGTTTTCTCATTCAGCGGCTAGAATATCTTTCACCTTCTTTTGGTCTTCTTTTATGTTCTTCAATAAACTTTGATAATTTTAGATCTTTTATAATTATAGATCTCCCATATTTCTGATGGTACTTATGCGTAAGTATTTTGTATTTTTTGTAGTATTCTGATGTATTGATTT
This sequence comes from Pan paniscus, assembly GCF_029289425.2. NCBI lineage: Eukaryota > Metazoa > Chordata > Mammalia > Primates > Hominidae > Pan > Pan paniscus. The sequence continues at coordinate 118,171,756 of NC_073256.2, read as the reverse complement.
TGTATCTTTCTTATTAATCTGATAATTTCTCATTTTATTATCATGCATTTTCTATCTGGATAATGATATGGTTTACAAATAGTGGCAGTTGATCACTTCCTTCCCATCTTTTTTTTTTTTTTTTTTGAGACAGGGTCTCACTCTGTGGCTCAGGCTGGAATGTAACGGCACTATCTCAGCTCACTGCAACCTCCACCTCCATGGTTCAAGCAATTCTTCTGCCTCAGCCTCCCTAGTTACTGGGATTACAGGTGCCCGCCACTACACCTGGCTAACTTTTATATTTTTTGGTAGAGACAGTGTTTTGCCATATTGGTCAGGCTGGTCTCGAACTCCTGGCCTCAGGTGATCTGCCCGCCTGGGCCTCCCAAAGTACTGGGATTACAGGCATGAGCCACCGTGCTCTGCCCCTTCCAATCTTTATACTGCTTTTCTTGTACCTATTTTATTGGTTCACTGAGACTTTTAGCAGACTCCACTGAATAGTAGCGATGGTAGGAGGCATCACCATCTTCTTCGTGTCTTTGTGAGAATATTACTTTTACTCCATTCAGTGTGATGTTTGCTGTGTGTTTCCAGTAGCTATTTCCATCTTTTTCATCTAGTAAGAGTCTTTAATAGCAATGGCATTGAATTTAATCAAAAGCTTGTTCACCATCTACTGAGATACTCAAATGGTTTTTCTCTTTTAATCTATTAATTAATGTATTGAATTACATTAATAGATTTCCTAGTGTTGAACCACTTTTGCATCCCTCAAATTAGCCCTACTTGGTAATAATGCACCATTTAAATAATATTTCACTTGGTGTTTTTGCATCTATGCTCATAAATGAGATTAAGACCTTAATTTTGAAAGTCCTGAATGCCAGGGTAAGGAATCTGGATTTCTTTGCTGAAAAACAATAAGATTTGATTAATATTTTTACCATCTTGAAAATCATATCTTGGCCACTCCAGTGATAAGAATTTATCTTCTGTGAATTATCTGGGTGTCCTTTCTGTTCTCTATTGCTGAATGTTTCTAACTTTATCCTGCTCCAGACAGTGTTGTTTAATGACTATTGTGGAGATATGGCTGCAACTCTTTCCTTTTCTCTTAATTGGAAATCAATCTATTTTATATAACTATTGTTTTGGTTTTTGTTTTTTTTTTCCTTTGGACAGTGTCTTTCTCTGTCACCCAGGCTGGAGTGCAGTGGCATGATTTCGGCTCACTGCAACCTCCATCTCTCGGGCTCAAGCAATTATCCTGCCTCAGCCTCCTGGGTAACTGGCATTACATGCGCGCACCACCATGCCCAGCTAAGTTTTGTATTTTTAGTAGAGACAGAGTTTTGCCATGTTGGCCAGGCTGATCTCGAACTCCTGACCTCATGATCTGCCCGCCTCAGCCTCCCAAAGTTTTGGGATTACAGGCATGAGCCACTGCACCCGGACTGTTTTTTTTTTCCCCCCCACAATTTCATGCCATTATGTTTTTGCACAAGAGTGACTTGCCAAGGACGGGTGTGGAGCTCTGTGAAGAACAGCTCTATTGGGAAAGTAGAGGCATCCCAAAGGCCCCCTTCAGTGACTATTACAGGAGCAGGACATAATTATACTATACAAGCAACAGCAGGATGACCACACTTGCTGAAATTTCCAGAAATGTTTAGGTATCCAGATCTACAGTCAAGCCACCTGTCAGCATGCATGTCCTTCTTTGTTATTCTGGAAATAAGGTCACCATGGGCAGAGGGAGACCAGCTAAAATCCACCTAGTACGCCAGAAAGCCTAAGATATGCTAAGGAATTCAAATCCTCAAAAAAATCTCAGTGGGAAACACATTTGTTGGTCCTTGTGGACTCCTGAAAATAATACTCCCTCCAGCAGCCTCAGAAGCCACACAGTGCCTTTAAGATGTCACCAGTGGTGACAGCAGGTGTGCTGAGAACTTGACTGACTCCCAGCTATCACGTTGGCCTCCTGAGCTCTGGACTGCAGGTTTGTGGTTCTGCTTGGGAGTGCTTCTTGATACCTCTGGCCCACTTCTAGTTGTGCCTCTATCCATTCTCCCCTTTTTTCCATGATAGCAGGTCTTTGCTCAAGCAAAGACCACATTTCCCAGGCTCCCTTGCAGCTGTGTGGCCACATGACTAAGTTCCTCCCAGGAGCCTTTGAACAGGTCTTTCCCTTAAAACAACTGGGTAAACACTCCACTAATACATTTCCTATTTCCACAGACATAGAAGCTGGGAGTGGGAAAGAAAGACCACAGATTGGCTGGGCACAGTGGCTCGTGCCTGTAATCCCAACCTTTTGGGAGGCTGAGGTGGGTGGATCATCTGAGGTCAGGAGTTCAAGACCAGCCTGGCCAACATGGTGAAACCTCATCTCTACTAAAAATACAAAAATTAGCTGGGCGTGGTGGCAGGTGCCTGTAATCCCAGCTACTCAGGAGGCTGAGGCAGGAGTATCACTTAAGCCCGGGAGGTGGAGGTTGTAGTGAGCTGAGTTTGCACCACTGCACTCCACCCTGGGCAACAGAGTGAGACTCCGTCTCAAAAAAAAAAAGAAAAAGAAAGACCACAGATCACACGGCTGCCCCTCAGTCTCCTACTGTAAAGGTACAGTATATCTCTGGCGAGCTTGCCTAACTGTAAGGGATAGTCATACTTTGGCAGGTAGGGGAACAGGAGCCAAGCATCTTAACCCCTTCCTATGTTTGGGGACGTGCCCACTGTATGTGTGTGGGTATGGAACATGCCCCACTTCCTAGCGAGGAAGCCCTAAAGGCCTGTTACTCCCATATGAGAGAGACCAAAGCTTCATAAATGCCCCAAGTTGGCTCTGGAGCAGGAGGACTGGAGAGTGGGGCAGTTTAATGTAAGTTGGGGGGATGAATCATAATTGTACAGTAGTTAAGCATATGTTGGTTCAAAACACAAAGGCTGGGAAATTAAGTTGCATCATATAACAGATTTAATCAGACATAATGAAATAAAGCTAAGGGGAGAAAATCTAAATTATAAACACAAGAAAAAAGTCTAATATCGCGCTAACTAGATTATTACAAAACATTTTTAGGAATTCCAGCAGGGCTCCTACTTTTCTGCAAGGCAGATTAAACAACACATTTTTAACTTTAATTATGGCAAGAAAACCTAAATGTTGGTTAAAGCTTAAAGGATAGACTCCCTGGGTTGACACAGTAGAAAAACCTCCAAGGAGAAATTACATTCAGAGACACAAGTTGAAAAACGTAAATAAATGAAATACATTTACAAATTAATGAAACAAATGGAATTTTAAAAACTGAATGATAAGGGTTACAATGACTAGTAACAGCCACTTTTAGAAAGTTTAATTAGCAGCTATGGCACAAGGTCTGGTGAATTAGAAAGGCCAGATGAGGCTGGGCACAGTGGCTCATGCCTATAATCCCAGCACTTTGGGAGGCCGAAGCAGGCAGATCACTTGAGGTCAGGAGTTGGAGACCAGCCTGGCCAACATGGAGAAACCCTGTTTCTACTAAAAATAAAAAATTAGCCGGGCATGGTGGTGCATGCCTGTAATCCCAGCTACTCAGGAGGTTGAGGCAGGAGAATGGCTTGAACCCGGGAGGCGGAGGTTGCAGTGAGCAGAGATCATGCCATTGCACTCCAGCCTGGGCAACAAGAGTGAAACTTCGTCTCAAAAAAAAAAAAAAAAGAAAAAAAAAGAAAGGCAAGGTGAGTCCTGAGAGTTAGCTTAGCTACATTATGTGTAAGACAGAAATTTTACCATATGTGTTTGTAAAATAATCTACAAAGCAGGCAAATGGGATCAGTATTCTCAGAGAAACAGTGAGTGGATAGCAAAACTCTATTACAATAGACAGGTCAACCACACTAAGTAGAAGGTTATAGGTTTGAAAATGGATATACCTGATGGCTTGGTGGGCTAAAACCTGAAACTGGGTGATGATCTTCAAAAGAAATTATCCAACACCTCACTCACCATCATGAATAGTCTATGGATTTTATTAATACACTAGAAGTCAAAGACTATTGTTTTGTTTTGTTTTGTTGTTGTTTTGAGACAGAGTCTTGCTCTATTATCCAGGCTGGAGTGCAGTGGCATTTCCTTGGCTCACTGCAGCCTCAACCTCCCAGCTCAAGTGATCCTCCTGCCTCAGCCTCCAGAGTAGCTGGGGCTACAGGTCCATGCCACCATGCCTGGCTATTTTTATTCGTTTTCTGTAGAGATGGGGTCTCACTATGTTGCCCAGACTGGTCTCAAACTCCCAGACTCAAGTGATCCTCCTGCCTCAGCCTCCCAAACTGCTGGGATTGTAGTCATGAGCCACCACGCCCGACCAAAGACCCTTGTTTTAGCGATTATTGTAAATACTTTCTTACGTCTCCACTAGACTGTTAGCTTGCAGTGATCCCTGAAGTCAGTAAACAGTTAAAATACCTTATAAGTAGTAGGAACTCAATAAATAGGAATATTTAAAGCATAATTGTACAGTTGCTCATCCCTGTGTCCCCATCACCACGTAGACTGTAAATACTCAATAAATAGTAGCTGAATTAATGTTGAGACAATGTTGTTGCATTTTCAGTCTTACCTAGACTCATTTTTGCTCACCTCCCATTCTGAAAGCCCCATCCTCCACTACGTAACAAATAGTTCTGTTGTATTTATGTTCTGGGGCTTGATATTAAATGCATTCCTTATTCTGGGCTGCAGCAAGGAAAGTTTGAAAACGAATGCTCTGCTAAGCCCTTAAGGGGAAATAGGAGTCACCCAGCAAAAGGGTGAGGGCATGGGGGAAGGTAGAGGGGAGGGTACAAACTGGAGCTGTGCACAAAGTCCCCAGAGGTGATGGTCAAGAAGCAGAAGGACGCTTCCGGTGGCTGGAGGGTGGTGAGTGGAGGAAACAAGTCACCCCAGGGTACTGCCTCAGTTTCTACTGTAGGGGCGGAAAGGTGTGATTCCCTTTCCTCACGCATCATAAGGGTCACAGCCGACATTTCTATAACAGACAGGTTAACAAGGGAAAAACGTAACAGATTTGCTTAATCAAAGTTTTATGTGACACAGGACTATTCAGACCCAAAGACCCAAAGGAAAAATTGTCCATTTTTATGCTTAGGTTCAACAAAGCAGGGACAGCAGTGCAGAAATGTGATGGGCAAAAGGGTGTGATCTAATGGTAATGGACTGAGGGGTGACCATCTGCTCAGATTCTTCTTGGACTCTGTGTAGCATTTCTTCTTCCCGGGTGTGGGGCAGGACCCCTCTTGGAATGAGGGTCTTCAAGGGAAAAGGGAGAGTGTGGCCTTTCTAGATGTTACTGCTTGCTGTAGGGGAGAAGGGTTCTAGTTTCTATTGCCCACCTTGGGGAAGAGGAATTCTGGTTTCTATGACTTGCTTCAGGGGAAAAAGAGGGACAAGAGACAGAGGGCAGGAGAAGGTCAGAGAGAACTTGCACCTGAGGCTGCTTCTGAGGACTTCCAATTTCCTTCAGTTCAAAGCTCTCGGCATGCCAAAGCCCCTTACTTTGGGGTATTTTTTTTCTGAGTTCCAACAAGACCAAGTTGCATATTGTAGTTGGAGGCCACATCTGGCTTGCAGATAACTTTCCTTTGGCCTACACAGGGGAACTTTTTTCATGCAAAAGTTTAAAAGTTGGAATAGTTCACATGAAATCCAGATTTCTTATTTCTCCTGAAAAATTAGATCTGCTAGTACCGGGCTCATGTTTCTTTACGGCAAGAATCTGCTGAAGCTGAGCCATAGCCCCAACTTAGACACAGGGTGCCCCATCGCTCCAGGGGCCCCAGTTCTCACCACCTGCTTCTTAACACCAGCCCTGACCACGTGGCCTCTATGGGCCCAGCTCTCTAGGCAGCCTCAGGTCCTCTGCTGCCTGCTCTATGGCTGACCCAGGTAGACCTGGGGCACTGCCTTTGCCGTGTGCCTGTGAGGCAGGAAAGTAGGGTGTGGGGGCAGGGAACATAAGGCCAATTCACACTTCAGCTATGCCAGGAAATATCCCCTTCATAGGGCGTACACTGAGTAAATGACTTTGTAACTTTACTTCATCCTCTTCATTTACATAGGGAATATACCAAGTAACCAATGGAAACCTCTAGAGGGTATTTAAACTCCCAAAAATTCTCTTTTTTTTTTTTTTTTTTTTTTTGAGACGGAGTCTCGCTCTGTCACCCAGGCTGGAGTGCAGTGGCACAATCTCGGCTCACTGCAAGCTCCGCCTCCCAGGTTCATGCCATTCTCCCACCTCAGCCTCCCAAGTAGCCGGGACTACAGGTGCCCGTCACCACGCCTGGCTAATTTTGTTTTTGTATTTTTAGTAGAGACGGGGTTTCACCGTGTTAGCCAGGATGGTCTCGATCTCCTGACCTCGTGATCTGCCCGCCTCAGCCTCCCAAAGTGCTGGGATTACAGGTGTGAGCCACCACGCCCAGCCCTTAAACTCCCAAAAATTCTCTAACAGGGCCCTTAAGCTCCTACGCTTGGCCTGCTCCCATGCTGTGGAATGTACTTTCATTTTCAATAAATCTCTGCTTTTGTTACTTCATTCTTTCCTTGCTTTGTTTGTGTGTTTTGTCCAAATCTTTGTTCAAGACACCAAGAACCTGGACACCCTCCACCGGTAACACCTGGACCCATCACACAGCCACCTCCACCCTGGGCTGTTTTACTTAGGGAGGGCAGGAGAATGGGACCCAAGCTCCACGTGGTGCTGTCCAGTCCCACAAACACATCAGTGAGTCCTTGTTGCACTTGGCAGTGCCTGAAATTTTAAAATATCATTTGTTCACAGGTTTATGCTCTGTCTTACACACCCTGGGGAAATGGACTCTGTCTGCATCTCACCATTGAAAGCCCAGAGCCTAGAACTGTGCCAGGCACACATGCCCAGTGCTCAGTAAGATTCTGTGCTGTGCCCGATATCCTTCCCCTGATGTTCTCAGGGACTCCCCAGAACCTGAGCTCTCCCTGCTCCCTCCACCCTGAGGACTCCTTACCTGATCTGGGAGGTAGGGTGGGAAGGTGGCTTGGAAATCTCGTGGACCCTTCTTGGATCTACTGCTTTTGCTAGAGTGCTTCCCTTTCCCCACAGGCCCAAACTATTGAAACTCAAAGGCTAGGAAAGACCCCTTCCCTTCTGAGACACTAAGGGAGTTAGCCAAGGACTTCCAACCTGAGCTGCCTCAGTGGGAGCTGCCTGGAGCAGCACCATCCAGGAAAAATATAATGCAAGCCATCTGTATAATTGTAAATTTTGCAGTAGCCTCACTAAAAAGTGCAAAAAGAGGCTGGGCACGGTGGCTTATGCCTGTAATCCCAGCACTTTGAGAGGCCGAGGCATGTGGATCACTTGAGGTCAGGAGTCTGAAACCAGCCTGGCCAACATGGTGAAACCCTGTCTCTACTAAAAATACAAAAAAAAATAGCTGGTTGTGGTGATGTGTACCTGTAGTCCCAGCTACTCTGGAGGCTGAGATGGGAGAATCGCTTGAACCTGAGAGGCAGAGGTTGCAGTGAGCTGAGATCATGCCACTGCACTCCTGCCTGGGTGACAGATCGAGACTTCATCTCAAAAAAAAAAAAAAAAAAAAAAAAAAAGCAAACAAACAAACAAACAAAAAAACCCAAAAAAATGCAAATAGAAACAGGTGTCATTAATTTTAATATAGTTTATTTGACCCATATATCCAAAATGTTATTATTTCAACATGTAATCAATATAAAAAGGTTATTAATGAGATAATTTGTTTTTTCTTTGTACCAAGCCTTCTGATCTTGGTGCATATTTTACACTGACAGCGCCAGCCACATTTCAAGAGCTCAATGGCCACATGTGGCTAGTGGCTTCCTATTGGGCAGTGCAGACCAGAGACAGGAAGCTGGGGAGAAAACCTCCATCAGTATTGTTGTGGCTTTGTTGTTGTTGCTGCTGCTGCTGCTGCTGCTGTTGTTTTGAGACAAGGTCTGGCTTTTTCACCCAGGCTGGAGTGCAGTGGCACGATCTCGGCTCACTGCAACCTCTCCTGGGTTCAAGTGATTCTCCTGCCTCAGCCTCCGGAATAGCTGGGATTACAGGCGTGCATCACTATGCCCGGCGAATTCTTTTATTTTTAGTAGAGATAGGGTTTTACCATGTTGGCCAGGCTGGTCTCGAACTCCTAATCTCAAGTGGTCCGCCCCCCTCGGCCTCTCAAAGTGCTGGAATTGAGGGATATTTGAAAATGTCACCTCCCACCTTCATCGTGGCATCTCCAGGATCTAGCGCAAGACCTTGCATGTAGTCTGGGCTCTGGGCAGGAGGCAGGAGGGTAGGCCGGGGATGAGAACCGGGGTGGGCGGTGGGGGAAGTGGTCGCCACCCTGTGCTTTCACGCTGGCCTCGACCGCCTCCAAGGTGGAGCCCCCGCATTTCCTTCCTGGCAGGCTGCTTTAAGTGTGCCTAAAGCTAGGAGGACCCCTCTCTCCAGTTCCCTCTGGCAGGTTGCGGGGAAAGAGGGGAACAAAGAAGCCAGCCCCTCCCAGTTGTCTCAGCCTAAGCTAGGACAGGGCTCCGAAGGTGGGAGGGATGTGCGTAGCGCTGCCTCTCCTGCCCGCCTCCTGCGTTTCCGCGGGCTCCCCGGGCCCCTCGGTGTCGTAGTATTACTGCCAAACGTCTTTCCTGTGTCGTCTGTGTTCCGCAAAGGTGCGTTTACAGCTTCTCTGCACCAATCAGCCTGAAGGGTAATTGCCCTATAATGGGGCCTGGCCTTGTTTCAGATCCTGCCATCAAAGGTCTCAAGGATCTCTACCAAGCACGCCCCCTTTTTACTGGAGGGGACGCGGCCTGGAAGCCAGCGGCTGCCCGTAAACAGTGAGTGACGCAGGAAGGAAGCCGGCGCCGTGCCCTCCATTGGCACGACGGTGGAAGGATGTCTCGGGAGTTCTTCCTTGCTGAGCAACATCGCATTTCATTTAAGGGGGTGGTTCCCACGCTTGCACATGCAGCCTATCTTCCTAGCCACGTTTTGACAGAATACCTGAAATGAATTACATATATCCTTGCTCTGTTCAGTAGAGGATGATGATGAACATATTCTAATTCTTTCATCATAAATCATGCTTACGGTTATGGTTAATCATTCTTAAATGATGCTTTAAACGTAATTATTTGTTGTCTCTTTTCTAGCCATCACTCCTAGATGTCACTTCTGTTATCTGATCCCTGCTTGCCCCAAATGTTGCCCCTTTTCAAATGCTCCTTTTCTATTGGCTGGGATCCGTCTTCTACAGATAACTGTAGATAACTTCTAATATAACTAAGTCTTGTAGAAATGAAGTGGAAACAATAGCCTCGAAGCATCATCGAAGGGCCGCTCGCCTAGTTAGCAATACATAAGTGCTTGGGCTTTGTCATCACTGTTTTAGCACCTCAGAGATTTTTTTTTCTGAATGTTCACTTATCTACAGATAAATTGAGGCACTCCTTTATTTGCTTGTAAATATTACTTTTCTAGAGTATACCAAGTTTCTCTGCTTTTTATGTCATGTAATCTTTTAAGATGTTGGAGAAAATGGTTCCAACTTAAGATCCAAGCTCAGGGAACTTCCAGGAGAACACACAAAGCTGGCATTATTTTGCTGCATCAAATGTTCTCAGTTTTCATTAACCTCCGGGCACATTTACAAATACTCTTAAAGAAAGCATTCATAGCTTACTATCTACCAAAGGAAAAATGGAAACCAAACCTGCTTTCTCTCACACCTATCTTTAAAAAATATATTCATAGAGTTTCTGACTGTAAAAGTGGAAAGGAATGATCACCAGTTGGCAATAGAAGCAATTGTTTTGAACTCCCATGTCATGATTATGTTGTGATGGAATCAGAGGTCCTTCTATTTTCTTATCCTTGGGAACATTTCTTCTTTGCCCTTATCTCTATAAAACCCTAAATTTTTGAGACCTTGACAAATATAAGTCTTATTCTCAATAAAGGGAGAAGTGTGATTGCTTCCAATCCTTTCTTCGGATTAGGGAAGAGCAAAGTGCTCCCCTGGGAAAAAGAATCCAGGGACAAAACTGGTGGCAACGTGAAAAGTCAAGGGACAAAAAGTTTGCCGAAGCTGATCTTCATGGAAATGGGATGATATGACACCAGATGAAATAGATGCCCCGGATATCCCAGTAGCAGTCACAAACTGGGGTAGAAGATGGGTTGTGACATTGTGGGGCTTACTAAGCAGTAATTTTGCCAAAGAACTGCTGAAAGGTGTTGCAGCAGATCTCAACAGCAAGAGACTGGACCCTGAGGAGCACAAATAATTCCTGAGCTGGGTTGACCAGAGGTGACCAACAAGCCCTTTTAATTGTACAGTGCTTACTTTATTTATATTTATTTACTTATTTTTTTGAGACAGGGTCTTGCTCTGTTGACCAGGCTGGAGTACAGTGGCATGATCTTGGCTTACTTGACCTCCCAGGCCCAAGCTATCCTCTCATCTCAGCCTCCCAAGTAGCTGGGACTATAGGGCACATACCACCATGCCTGGCTAATTTTTAAATTTTTGGAAGATACAGGGTGTATTAGTCCATTCTTATGCTGCTATAAAGAACTCCCTGAGCCTGGGTAATTTATAAAGAAAAGAGGTTTAACTGACTCAGAGTTCAGCATGGCTGGGGAGGCCTCAGGAAACTTACAATCATGGCAGAAACGGAAGCAAACAGTTCCTTCTTCACATGGCAGCAGCAAGAAGAATAAGTGCCCAGCAAAGGGGGAAGCCCCTTATAAAACCATCAGATCTCATGAGAACTAACTCACTATCATGAGAACAGGATGAGGGAAACCGCCCCCATGATTCAATTATCTCCACCTGGTCCCTTCCATAATACCAAGGGATTATGGGAACTACAATTCAAGATGAGATTTGGGTGGGGACACAGCCAAACCATATCACAGGGTTTCACCATGTTGCCCAGGCTGGTCTCAATCTCCTGGGCTCAAGTGATCCTCCTGCCTTGGCCTCCCAAAGGCCTGGGATAACAGGTGCGAGCCATTGTGCTCGGCCTCAACACTTACTTTTTGCTGAGAGACACAACCTCTTGCAACCTAGGGAAATATTTGAAAGCTCATAGCAGTGTTTACTCAACAAGTAAGCCATGAAGAAGCTACACCTTTCCAGGAAGCCTATGAGGCAGGGGCCAAACCACAAGGGAGGAAATAGGTGTCACCTGGTGCAGCCCTGCTCTACTTCTGACTCACCGTCTGACCAGGCTCCTCTGGCTTCACTGTGCCTCACTTCTCCACCTGTCAAATGGAAGGAGGAGGGGATGGGATGGTTTTCTTGGTAAAATTCCCTGAAATCTTTTGCTGAAAGGTTCTTCAGAAAGGGAAGATAGTATGGTTATCCCTTGGCTATTAGGTATGTGGTTGCTATGACTAGGGTTTGGAATAGTATCACAACGTCATATAGCTATTTACAATAGCAAATGGGCATATAAGGATCCAGGAAGAGCTAGAAGTCCTCAGTAGGACATGCATTCCAGAAGGCTGAGGCTCAATCTTTCCAAGCACCAAATAGCCCTGTGCACACACACACACACACACACACACACACACACACACACGCACACACTCCCATGGTGTTTTGGGAGCCTCTCATCTCTCTTTGCTCCAAGGCAAGGTCAGACTCTCACAAGGACAATCTAGCACTTCCCAGCTGCTCTGGGGGAGGAAAAGCAGGTGCCCAATACCCATGTGTCCTGCTCTTTCAGCAAAGATGGCCCTAGAACCACCCTAGAGCACCACTACTAGAATGTGACCCGCTCACAGCACCTGTGAACTAGAAGCATTTCAGGTGACCTAAGGGACTGGGCCAAAAGATACTTTACACTCTAGTACATGCGTGCATGAATGCCTGCATATATGTGCACGTGTGCACATCCAGGCACATTCTTGCCGTATCTAAATCTGCCTATAAAAAACACACAAAAATTAAATGTAAAAATGTGATCTGGGAAAACCCCCCTGAGTCAGTTCTAGGATAGGCATGTGCCTGTGTGTGAATAGCACAACGTCAGCGGTGCCTGAGTCTTTAGCTCTCACAGACTCAAATGGAAGGCTGGGCACAGGGACTATGGTATATTCCGAAAGGATGGGTTGAGAATCACACTAATATTGACAAGAGGTAGGAGCAGAAATGTTGGCAGGAGTAGGCTTTCAGTAATGTTACTATTATCCCACTAACCAATAAGAGGTGGCTGGGCGTGGCAGAGGGGAGGGCCCAGGAGTAAACACTGAAACGAGGGCTTGACATTGTGAAGACACTCTGGTGGATGTATATGGGGCTTGCTGGTGTATGAGGTGGCCAAGTGCTCAGCTCTACCCTCATGAAATGGTGATGTTTCTATTCTGCTTTCATCTAGAATGCAGAATTATAGGGCAGGGAGGTGCTTCTTAAGAACAGATTTTTTTTTTTTTTTAATAGAGACAGCAAAAAAAAAAAAAGAAAAAAGAAAAAAGAAATAGAGACAGCATCATGCTATGTTGCCCAGGCTGGTCTGGAACTCCTGATTTCAAGCAGTCTTCCCATCTCGGCCTCCCAAAGCGCTGGGATTACAGGCGTGAGCTACCACCGTGCCCCACCTTAAGAACAGATTTAATTATTGACAAAAGCATAAGAAATGTATCAGAACTCACTTTCTCTTGCTCTCGCTCCCTCCTCATTACTCTCAAACCTGTTTCCTCGTTATTCTTGTTGATAGAGATGATCAAATTTATTATTTTATGCGCCTGGTACAGAGTGGTTGCTCAACTGCTACTCAATGAATGAATGAAGAAATGACTCTTAATTTTCAGAAACACGCTGTGAAGCAGTCTGGGAAGTATATTGCTTTGAGACCACAGCAGACCAGCAAAAGGAGGACAATGGGGAGGGCCTGCAGATCGCAGAGCCCTCTGCTTCTGGCATCGGCCTCTGCTCTTTCCTGTGGGCCCTTGCCTCAGTTTCCTCCCCCATGCACTGGCCCCACACTGAGCCCACTGCTCCCACATGGCCCATAAATCTCCTCCCAAACCCTCCAGCACCTCCAACAGCTGCCTCTGCCCTCAGCTTCTTACTGTTCTTTCCACCCTTTTCTGAAATCTCCTGTGCAAAGCCCCAAATTGGCTTGAGAGAAGATGCCTGGACAGCCAGGCTTGAGTCCACTTTAGCGGCAGGGGGTGGGGGAGTGGTGGGTGGAGGCTGGGAATGGCCACGAGTGAATACTTCCTAATCCCACCAAAACATGTTGAAATGTAGAGGGACAACTAATATGTATTGAGCATCTGCCCTAAGTCCAGTGCTTTACCCAAGCCATTGCTGCAATTTGGGATGGTGTGATTCTTCCCATTTTGCAGGTGAGAAGCAGAGACTTGGAGAAGCTAAGTGGCTTGCCCAGCTGTTCACAGCTAGTATGCAACTGCCTTCACTCCAGTCCCATACGCATTCAGCTACATCCTCATTGCTGGAAATAAAGGAGAGATAAAGGGCAGAAATAACTTAAGTACCAAAACCCATTTTCCATGTCTATACAACCAGCACATATTACAATATGTATACATAAAGGACTATTTGTGTGATTAGATTCTAAGGAGACCTATGTGAGTAAAGCCCCAGGTATAAAATTTTTAGCACACCACTGGACAGAGTTGTGGCCTTCCATAAATTCTTGCGGAATGAATAAATGGGTGTTCCGTGGCATGTGTTATGTATCATTAAGGAGTTCTTTCAATAGGTCTGGCACTGTGCAAAGTGCTTTGCATTCCTTATCTCATATGATCCTCTTAATAACATAAGAGAGATGCCATCATTTTTCCGATTTTTTACTGTTGAGGAGCCAGAGACTTAGAAAAAGTAAATAACTTGCTCAAGGTCATATAACTAATCATTGTAGAGGTAAGACTTGGTTTCAGCTCTGCCTGGCTCCACAGTCCATGCTCTGGACCTGAGCTCTCCTGCCTCCTGGGAGGAGGTGGGGTTGGCAATGCTCCCTCCCCCTAAGCCCCTCACCTCCTCCACCATATGCAAGGTACTCATCTGCCAGATGCCTTCTCTCACCATGCACAGCTGAAGGGCCATTTTAAAGCTTCCGCATACTATGGGGAACCAGCTCAACTAGAAAACCAGGCAGAGGACAAGTCCGTGTGCTGTTGCCCAAACTGACTTGCAGGGAGTTGGTGATGAAGAGAGTCTTGAGGCCCTTGCCCTGGTTTCTCTTTCCTCCCCCAGAATATCAGACAGACAGAGCACAAGATTACAGAAAGGTCTAGCTAAGGAGGCCTGAGCTAGGGGTCATTTTTACCACTGTCTGGGCAAGCCCATTAACCTTGCTGAAACTGTTTTCTCCTCTATAGAACAATAATCACAATAACAATTGCTATCTGGTGGGGCTACTGAGACCAGGCGCAGGCAGGTTTTTGGTAACTCTGCAGCATCCTCAAGTTACTCAGTCCCAGAGGCAGGGACATGGGCCTTTTCTACCCCACACTGCACCCCATCATGAAGGGGAAGGGAGGCCTTTCATAAACCAAGTGTATCTTGGGACCTGGTGTTTTGCCTGGGTCTGAGCCCACCCCAGTGTTGGAACAGCTGCAGTGAAGGAGCTGCAGCTTCTGGGGCTGTTCTGGCTGTGGTCACCATGTGGAGGAGGGGTTTTGCAGCCTGTCTGAGGCTCCTGCATCTTCGGGGACTGAGAGCATTCAGCCTTTCCTTTCTCCCCCTAGATAATCACAGATACCTCCCTCTCTACTCCCTGCACAGGCCCACCCATTCCTCCCTTCCCTTGGGGGCAAGGCTGTACTATTGTGAGCGACACAGGGCCTTTACTTCCCTCAGAGCTGTCCTAACCATGGCAAGACCCTTTGTGATTCCATCTCCACCCTGTACAGCCAAGCTGACCATGGGTGTGTCTGCTGGGAGCAGGGGTGGGTTAGGAAGAGATGGTTGTGCCATTTCTCCCCACCCAGAGGCACACACACACACACACACTCACACACCTTGACTAGTTGCTCTTTTTGGATTTCATTCTTCACAAACTGCTGCTCAGGTAGTATATGGTTAACAGAGGCCTCTTAGGGAACACAATCTTCTGCTCTTGGCTGAGAAGTTTAACGTGAGCCTTATGGCTGAGGAGAGATAGTGCTGGCACAACATGGACCTCCCCATAGCACACCAAGGTGTGCACCTCTGAGAGGGCATTCTACTGTTCCCTCTTGCTAAGAGGTAGATAAGTCTGGAATATCACTTGATGTTGAAAGGTAGCTCTAAAGATAAACTACATCTCTGGATAGTCATCGGGATCCCTTTGGGATCTTAGTTGACAGACAGTTGCCAACATCCCAATGGTAAGTCAGTATTTACATTTGTGTTCATAATAAAATGTATGTATATATATTCCACTTGCCCAAACAGCAGCAGCAACAGTTATAGAAGGATTCCTTATCGCCTCCCTCTGCCAAATATTAGGGACTGAATCTCCCATGGCATTTCAGAGAAAAGCATAAGTAAAACAAAATCTCATCACCTGTTAAGTATATGTACTTCTTTATTTCTACTTTTAGGTCATATTCCTCATATTACTAGGATATATTAATATTCAAAGAGGCCGGGTGCAGTGGCTCACACCTGTAATCTCAGCACTTTGGCCGAGGTGGGTGGATCATTTGAGGTCAGGAGTTCAAGACCAGCCTGGCCAACCTGGCAAAACCTGTCTCTACTAAAAATATAAAAATTAGCCAGGTGCGGTGGTGCGTGCCTGCAGCCCAAGCCTCTTGGGAGGCTGAGGCAAAAGAATCGCTTGAATATCCGGGAGGCGGATGTTGCAGCAAGCCGAGATCATGCCACTGTACTCCAGCCTGGGCAACAGGGAAGCTCCATCTAAAAAAAAAAAAAATCAAAGAAATCCAAATGTGTCTTTAACATTTGATCAAAGACTGTTTTGCATTTTCAGCTGGCAAAACCTTTGCACTAATGCTATCAATGTCAGTGCAGACATCTGGATATTAATACTTGATGGTATTGTGTTGGGGATAGTGACTGGTTCAAGAGAGAGGCTCAGGAAAGAAGAATATCTCATTAACAAATATCTCTTTTAGGGTACTCTTTAAGAATACTAATTTTTTTTGCAACTTTAAGATTATTATTCTAAGACCTTATCTCAAGATTATCAGCATTATAGAATGTATAACTAGAAGGCACCTAAAATGTCATCTAGATGGTACCTAATTTTGTATATGAGTGAACTAGGATTATACCAGCACTAAATTAGAAAAAAAAAATCAGATGAAAAGGCTGTGTTTATACCTGTTCTTTTTAAAAAATTTTTTACTTGAGGTTCAGACGGTACATGTGCTATATTTGTTCTTTAAAGTGACTCAGCATCATTCATTCATTCAACTCAAATGTACTGAGTATATTTAACCCTCACAAATGTACCATAAGGTAGGTTTTACTATTACTCATTTTACCGGTAGGTATTACCCATTTTACAGATGAGGAAACTCAGGCTCAGAGAGGTTAAGTCCAAGATCACATTTGTAGTAACTAAAGAACAGGAATTCAATACAAGCCTATCAGATTGTATTAGTTTTTTCTTGTTGTATAACATATTACCACAAATTTAGTGTCTTGAAACAACACCCATTTATTATCTCACCATTTCTATGGGTCAGAAGTTTGGGCACATTTTAGCTGAGGTCTCTGCTCAAGGTCTCATGAGGCTAAAATGATTATGTCAGCCAGGACTGCAATTTCATATGAGGCTTGGGATCTTCTTTCAAGCTTACCATTTGCTGGCAGAATCCAGTGGCTTGTGGTTGTGAGACTAAGGCCTTCAGCTCCTAGAAGCCACCCACTGCTCCTGGCACACAACTTTCTCCACAACATAGCAAATTGCTTCTTCATGGCCAATAAGAGAAGGTCTCCACTGCTTCAGATCTCTCCTTTCAGCAAAGGCCTGTATTCTCTTTTGAATGGCTCACTTGATTAGGTCAGGCCTACCCAGGATAAATTCCCTTTCAATGAACTCAAAGTCAACCTTAATTAATCTGCAAAACCTCTTCACCTTTGCTATATAATGTAATCTATTCACTGGAGTAAAATTCCATCATATTCACCACTCCTGCCTACATCAAGGGGAAGGCATGCACACCAAGGATCAGGAATCTTTGGACAATTTTAGAATTCTACCTACCACACAAATGCTAGTGCCCATATATTCTTAAACTACATACTTCCTCCCCCAAAGCAATGAACATTGGTCTGAGCCTCAGCAGACAAACAAAAGTTATACCATGTAAGTGCAGCGAAGGAATTATGCACCAAGTGGAAAGAAGCACAGCAAGGAAAAATGGTCTACTGTGCATAGGTGGTAGGGTTGGAGAGGGGAGATTTAAGGGGAGCTTCAAGAGCTGATGTTTCAGCTGGATGGCCAAGAAGAGGACCACACCTTCTCACTTTTCTGTCTCCACTGCCTAGCGGTCTTGGGGCTCATAGTAGACACTCGATAAACATCTGTTGACATGAAAGACCATGTGAGTGTCTTCTAGGCAGATTAGGGGAAAGAGCATTCTAGATAGAGGAAACATCATGTGCAGAGGCCCAGAGATGTGAAGCCATATGCTATGTTCAAGGATCCATGAGAAGTGTCAGGCACCATTAAACATGCAAGGCAGACGATGCATCCAGAACACGGAGGGCCTTGAATACAGTGCTGAAAATGTAGGGTTTTAATTTGTAAATGAAGAGGAACATACAAAGAGGGGAAAAAATCAGACTTGTGTTTGAGAAAATTAGCTTCCATGAGAGTACAGTACCCAAAGGCTGGTTTGGGATGAGGTTAGGATGAGTGGGGTGAGGATGACCCAGGGCTGTAGGAGTTAGTGTTGGGAGGCTGAGTAGTCCAGGTGAGGGAGGAGGACCCGCACTGAGGCAATGCAGTGGCATGGAGGAGAGGGATGGCTTCCGAAGCTGCTCAGGAAGCAGCATTGACAGAACTGCATGCCTGACAGGATCTGAGGGATGAAGGAATCACGGAGGATGATGGAGGATAACTCTGACTTAGAAGAAGAGTAAAGAATAGAACCATCCATTGAGCTTGAGGATTAAGAGAAAGACTAGGGTTGAGGAAGAGGCCGATAAGGTGTGGAGGCAGTGATGGCGGGAGAAAGGGTGGTGGTGGATGACAAGGACGCTTCAGGACATGTTGAGTTTGAGGTGCCCGTGAAATATCCCAACAGAGAAGTCCAAGAGAAGGCAGCTGAGTTCTTAGCTCTGGAGAGCTGGTCTCCAGCTTATAGGAGGGCGATCAGGTCACAGCAATGGATAACCACAGAGGGACAGAGGGACAGAGGGCAGAGTAAGGAAGGAGGGAGCTGAGAACAGAACCATGGGTTGCAGGTCTGCATTGTCAAGGAGAGAAAACATTACCTGGAATCAAAGGTGAGAGAAGAGAGGATCTGTGAGGCTGCGAATGCATAGTTACCTCAAACATAAACAAAGGAGAAATGGGGGGATGCTTTATCATCAAAAGAAATAGTGCCCATGAAAATCCCTGTTGGGCTGGGTGCAGCAGCTCACGCCTGTAATCCCAACACTTTGGGAGGCTGAGGCAGGAGTATTGCTTGAGCCCAGGAGTTTAAGACCAGCCTGAGCAACATAGTGAGACCCTTGCCTCTAAAAAAAACAAAAGAAAGAAAGAAAGAAAGAAAGAAAGAAAGAAAGAAAGAAAGAAAGAAAGAAAGAAAGAAAGAAAGAAAGGAAGGAAGAAAGAAAGAAAGAAAGAAAGAGAAAGAAAGAACCCTGTTGGTATTTCATTGGCTTGAGTTGTAAAGAAGAAAGGGAAGGCCAGACACACCAGAGCATGTGTAATTTAAACAAACACAACTCTTAAGTAAATTAGCTAGGAGAATGGATTGTTGCAGATTTCTTTATTGGGTTAGGAAGTACTTGTTTTCACTGAAGGCTATTCTTTTGAAGAAAAAAAGAACTTTGAGTTAAAATTTATTAGTCTCCTTTGATCTCTGTAATTAGGAGATTTGACCCAAGCATTCATCAGTTTTTAATGAAAATCAGCTACTTTCCACGGTTTGTTTTCTTATAACTTGAAGAACAAAAGAGTGTTTTTCGTAAGATCATCAGGGGTGAGACAGGATTTTGTAAGAAGAGAGATGACTGTGGAAAAACAAAATTTTAAAAGGGAACAGATCCACTTTGTATTGTTTTTCTTTTCCCCATCCTCAGATGCTACCAAATAACCTAACAATACCAGCAATTGCTCTGTCCCACCAAAATTTGGATGTTTCAAAATTGCCTTCAGAAGAACAATCTACTTAATTGAAAAACTGTAGAGACAAAGTCAACCAAGTGCCTGTCAATGGATCCCAGTCTCTGAACTCATTATCCAGAACCGGTAGCCAGTAACAGTCACTTAGCTCAGGCCCAGACCAGCTGAACTGCAGAGATGCAAGTGCCAAAAAGCCAATCTCTCCCTGCTTTTCTCATCTGCCTCCCAGAATCTGATGTCTTGCTGAGTAGCTGGCCAGGTGTCCCCATTCTTAGTGACTTGGAGGAGGTGGGAGACTTGGCAAAGCAGCAGGAATACACACACACCCCTCACCTCTGTCCTCTGCAATCCCCTGAAAAACAGGCTCGTCTGCTTTAACTGGAATCACAAACTTTTAAGTTCTAGAACGAAGTAGCAGATGTTTATGTGAAACGATCCTATTTCTCTAATATTCAGTCAGCAAGTAGTTGTCAAGATGGGGTTTACATATTGAAATCCATGGATGGGAGGATTGGCAAGAACTTTGAACAATGGGGTCAATGAGATGCTGAGGAGAAGCCCTGCCTAGGGGAAGAAAATGAGGCGATGGGGACACCAGTGGCTCCTGGCACCTGGATGAACGGAAACCAGAGGCTTCAAGTCCATTAACCAGAGCGGAAATGGAACCAAACAAGAAAACACATGAAGGTGGAAAGAACAGAAAGGGACAAACTATTTTCTTACTGAAAATGGGAAAGTTACACACCTCCTCCTCCCAAACATGATGATGTTCTGTTTTGTTAACCTCTTTGAGAAGGTGACTGGATACAGAAATATGGTCTAGCCTATCAATTTACGAGAAACATTTATTAATCATTCCCAGTGAAAATGTATTTGGATGTCAGCTTTAAGTGGATCCTCATGAAGAAATAAAGTCAATGGAGTCCGAAAACTTTTATCTA
This sequence comes from Pan paniscus, assembly GCF_029289425.2. Taxonomy (NCBI): domain Eukaryota; kingdom Metazoa; phylum Chordata; class Mammalia; order Primates; family Hominidae; genus Pan; species Pan paniscus. The sequence continues at coordinate 118,151,494 of NC_073256.2, read as the reverse complement.
CTTTGGAAGGATGAGGAGGGTGGATTGCTTGAGCCCAGCATTTTGAGACCAGCCTGGGCAACATGGCAAAACCCCATCTCTACAAAAAATTACCTGGGTGTGGTCACGCACACCTGTAGTCCCAGCTACCTGGGAGGCTGAGATGGGAAGATCACCTGAGCCCAGGAGGTCAAGGTTGCAGTGAGCCATGATCATGCCACTGCACTCCAGCCTGGGCAACAGAGTGAGACCCTGTCTCCAAAAAACAACTACAACAACAAAAACAAACAAAAAAAAACAAACCTCCAAAACCCCCACCTCCAAATACTTTTATCTCCTGCCATGTGAAGCTTTAAAGTTAAAACAGAGGTTAAAAAAAAAAAAAAAGTGCTGGGGTACAAGCACATCAAACCAGCTCCAAACCCTGGCTCCACCACTTAGTGGTATGACCTTGGATAAGTTCCTTGATGTCTCTAAATCTCAGTTTTCTCATCTATACAGTGGGAAAAATAATATTCCAGATCCATAATCCCTTATCAGCAATTCAGAAATCCAGCAGGCTCTGAAAAACAGGTTTTTTTTTAAGTTTGCAGGAAATTCATTTGATGGTAAAACCTGACCTGAAAGATTATGAGACTTTATATAATATAGTTTTTATTTATCCCATTAAGCATGATTATCCATATGTCAGCTGCAGAAATATCGATGTCTAATGATGGATGTCACCCCAGACCTTGCTGGGAGGTGTTATGAAAAATACAGTACAGGCACAGATTTGCCCCTTAAAAACATGAACGCTTCGGAATTCTGAAACATACCTGAATCTGAATGGAACCAGGTAAGGGATTGGGACCTATACCTTGCGGGTAGTTGGAAATATGGTGAGATAATGTGTGTGAAGTGCTTGTCGCAATGCCTGGCACTTTGTAAGTGCTCAGGAAATACAAACAATAATTTATTATTTTAAAGCACTCAAATGAATGATTCTTGTCATGTTCTTTTCACTGTGGAATTTGCCCAGGAAACCACAAACTCTGAAGCTCTGAATCCCCTTTCAGTGTCACCCCAAGAGCCCACACTTTTGAAGGAATAACCTCCCTGGTGAGATGCACCATGTCCCTGAGGGTGCGGTGGAGTTGTGACCCAGACCCTAAAGCCAAGGAAAAATCTCTGAACATACAACATTCAACAAGGACAAGGACAGGGAATGAAAGAAGTTCTGACGTTGGACAGACACAATTCCAAAAGTGGCATGGCTTGATGGATGAAGGCTCAACTTTGGGGCTGGAGAGACCTCGGTCCTAACTCTGTGCCATCCATGGTGGTGGAAATCCCTGAGTCTCAGTTTCTTCATGTGTAAAATGGGATAATAATACTTACCTAAAACATTTGTCATGGGATAGTAATACTTACCTAAAGCACTTTGTATGGGGCCTGGTACACAGAACATGCTCGAAAGTGAAGGCAGACAGAAACATGAACATTCCACGTATGCTGAGTGACACAGAAACCCAAGCCCGAGGTTACTACCAAACACAGTTCCGCTTTGCCCTAAATTGGCCAAAGCTCCCTCGAGGAAAGGCTAAAGCCTTAGCTTGCCTGCAAAAGCTGAGGAGGAGAAGCCAAGCAGAAGGGGCTCACTGTCTACGAAGACTTACAAACCCACGGTGGCAGGAATGGAGCCTGGGTCCTTCTCTCCCAAGAAGGTAGGCACCCTCAGCTTGCTTTGGGGACCTCTGATTCAATAGGACAGGTAGGCATAATGTCAGGTGGGGGGTTACAAGGTGGTTTATGGATACATAGAGAGTCAATAAGGCTCATTCACACCCTGAATCCAGTTTTTGGCCGGATTACCAAGTCCCAGTTTGACTCTTACCCTTATAAAAGGAATAATGTTAAGGTGTACTTAGGAGGAGAAGGAGTTGTTTTCTGCGATTCAGAGTGAATCCTTTCATAAGGGAGACCTTTCACCCGAATTATTACTTTGTCCTCACATGCCCGAATCCGCACTTAAAATGAAAAGTCAACAGCTATTCATTCCTGAGGATGGCCTTGAGCTTACGCTAGCAAGTGCCTTGTTTTCTATAGTTGGAGACGCTGACCTACATAATCACCTTTTCTCCAGACCTGAGCCCTGGGACTTGAGAAACACCAAGTGTAAGACATCATCAACCCCCAGGTGTTCTGAAGCCCCACTCCTTTTCTCTTTCTTGACCATTGTGGCTGAATGTGAATCCCCACCTTTCCTGCCCTCCTGGGGACCTTAGGAATTCTGCTCCTCACTGCAGGTGAGTCACATCAGTATCTAGAACACACATTGCCATTGCCTGCCCCATTCTAGCACAGAGACTTCCCAGCCATCCTTCAATGCCAGCTCTCTGTGAACTTACCCCCATCTCTTCACAGCAGAATGCCTCAACAGGCAGGCCCACTCCATGGTTAGGTCACCAACCATGCTGGGTAACAGAAGAAGAGGCAGAGAATGAACATGGGAGAGAGAAAAGAAATTTTTAGCCAGGTGCGGTGGCTCACGCCATAACCCAGCACTTTGAGAGGCCAAGGCGGGTGGATCACTTGAGGTCAGGAGTTCAAGACCAGCCTGACCAACATGGTAAAACCCTGTCTCTACCAAAAATACAAAAAATCAGCTAAGCGTGGTGGCAGGTGCCTGTAATCCCAGCTACTCAGGAGGATAAGGCAGGAGAATCGCTTGAACCCAGGAAGCGGAGGTTGCAGTGAGCCTAAATCGTGCCACTGCACTCTAGCCTGGGTGACAGAGTGAGACTCCGCCTAAAAAAAAAAAAGAAAGAAAGAAAAAGAAGAAATTTTAAAAATAATTTGACATTTGATTAATTGTTTAAAGCATCAAAGTATAAAATAAATATCCATGTATCCATACTGGTATCAATAAATAATTGAATAAATAAATAAATGTGGGAGAAAGGACAGCTTTTCCTTACAGAAGAATTCAAAGCAAATAAATGTATTAATAATTAAGAAAATAGAAAATCATCATTAGCCGTGTGCAGTGGCTCACACCTGTAATCTCAACACTTTGGGAGGCTGAGGTGAGCAGATTGACTGACCTCAGGTGTTTGAGACCAGCCTGGACAACATGGTGAAAACCCGTCTCTACTAAAATACAAAGAATTAGCCGGGCATGGCGGGGTGTGCCTGTAATCCCAGCTACTTGGGAGGCTGATACAGGAGAATCACCTGAACATGGGAGGCGGAGGTTGCAGTGAGCTGAGATTGCATCACTGCACTCCAGCCTGGGAGACAGAGCAAGACTCCATCTCAAAAAAAAAAAAAAGTCAAGATTGTGAGAGATAAGGGAAGACTGAGTAACTGTCACAGGTTGGAGCTGAGTAAGGACATATGACAACAAAATGCAGTGCAGAATCCTGGATTGGATATAGAAACAGGAAAAGAACGTTAGTGAAAATATTAGTTAAGCCTGAACAAAGTCAGTCATCTAGTTAATAGTACTGTATGTGTGTTAATTCTGAATTTTAATCATGTACTATAGTTATGCAACATGTTAGCATTAAGGAAAGCTACGTGAAGCATTTAGGAAAACTCAATATTATTTTTACAGCTTTTCTGTATGTCTGAAATTATGTCAAAATAAAATATATTTTTCTTAAAAAAATCAGGGGCCATGCACAGTGGCTCACACCTGTAATCACAGCACTTTGGGAGGTTGAGGCAGGAGGATCAGTTAAGCTCAGGAGTTTGAGAGCAGCCTGGCCAACATGGTGAAACCACATCTCTACTAAAAATACAAAAATTAGCCAGGCATGGTGGTGCATGCCTGTAATCCCAGCTACGCAGGAGGCTGAGGCAGGAGAATTGCTTGAACCTAAAGGCGGAGGTTGCAGTCAGCCAAGATTGCACCACTGCACTCCAGCCTGGACAATAGAGCGAGCTCAGTCTCTGGAAAAAAAAAAAAAAAAAGCACTGGAGTAGTGGGACCATTGTGGGTTTCCCTGCATTAGTTGAATGCTTGCATCAGTTGAATGGTTTGGTATTGTTTCTATTGCGAATTCCATATTGGGGTTTGGGGGAGACAGGATGAGGCACCAGGATCATTTCAGGGCTCAGGGCCTCTGAAAGTTGCTTTGGACAAATTGGCCTTGTTCCCAGAAAGTCACCAACCAGCTCTATTTCTCACCGAGGCCCATTTCATCCCTTCTTGGAGGCTGAAAGAACTCAAAAACATCTGCCACGGCATCGCCAAACCCTCTTCCAGGATGATTCTAGGGACTTGGGATCCTTAACCCCAGGATGTGGCCACACTTTATGGTGTCCATAGGGCAATCCTAGCAGGATAGACCATTCACTTCCACTTTAATTTCAGAGACAGAAGCACGCAATGCTTGGGGGGCCAGTGCCATTTCCTTAGGGCGATAATAGAACCGATTTCTCAGGTTCTAGGAATTAGATGAGCTAATACATGCTCCACATCATGGGTGAACTTTGAAGACATTATGCTGAGTGAAATTGGTCAGACACAGAAGGAAAAAGATTGTATGATTTCACATATATGAAGTATCTCAAATAGGCAAATGTATAGCAACAGAAAGTCAGATAATGGTTACCAGAGGCTGGAGGGAGAGGGTAATGGGGAGCTATTGTTTCATGGGTAGAGCTGCAATTTGGGAAGATGAAAAAGTCCCAGAGATGGATGGTGATGATGGTTGTACAACATTGTGAACGTACTTCCTGCCACTGAATTGATTCTTAAAATTCAGTGGCATTAAGTCTGGGTGCAGTGGCTCACACTTGTAATCCTAGCACTTTGGGAGGCCAAGGTAGGAGGATTGCTTGAGACCAGGAGTTCAAGACCAGCCTGGGCAAGATGGCAAGACCGCTATTTCTACAAAATAAAAATTAACTGGGCACAGTGGCTCAAGCGTCTAGTTCCAGCTACTCGGGGGGCTAAGGTTGGAGGATTACTTGAGCCCAGGAGTTGGAGATTGCTGTGAACTATGATCACCACAGCACTCCAGCCTGAGAACTGAAGCAAGAACCCTGTTTCTAAAACAAAAAACAAAACAAACCTATGCTGGGCCACCAGGTGCAGTGGCTCACACCTGTAATCCCAATACTTTGGCAGGTAGTGGATAGGAGGTAGGAGGATCCTCAAGGTAGGAGGATTGCTTGAGCTCAGGACTTTGAGACCAACCTGGGCAACGTGGTGAGACCTTGTCTCTACAAAAAAAAATAAAATTAATAATTTAGTGGCATTAAATGCACTTAAAAATGGTTTAAATGGTCCATTTTATGTTATGTATATCCACCATATCACAGTTTAAAAATAAATTAAAAATAATTAGATGGGATCATAGAAAGCTCCTGTAAAATATGTGGCCCACAGTAGACACCAAATACTATTCATTATTAAAGTTTCAGAAAATAGAACTATTATATAATTGTTTAATGTGAATTTTGGCCATGGCAGCAGCCACATATGGCTTCGTACAATTAACCAAATTCTTTTTTTTTTTTTTAGACAGTCTTGCTCTGTCTCCCAGGCTGGAGTTCAGTGGTACAACAATCTCAGCTCACTGCAGCCTCAACCTCCTGGGTTCAAGAGATTCTCATGCCTCAGCCTCCCAAGTAGCTGGGATTACAGGCATGCATATGCCACCACACCCCACTGACTTTTGTATTTTTAGTAAAGATGGGGTTTTGCCATGTTTCCCAGGCTGGTCTCAAACTCCTGGCCTTATGCGATCCACCTGCCTTGGCCTCCCAAAGTGCTGGGATTACAGGTATGAGCCACCACACTCGGCCACTTAACCATATTCTTAACCCACTATGGCCTGGTTTTCAACATTTATTTTTCACTCTACACAACATTAAGACTGAATGATGAATTTAAAAAAAAATATTAGACTCACATGTCCTATAAAAGCCTTTCTGTTGAAATTGACACTGACTGCATGATTCTCAATGCTGCCATGAGAAAATTTGGCCATGGCTCTAGGTGTGACTTTACAAACATCCTTGCAACTATATCCTAATTCTATTGATCAAATTGTGTTTCTTTCTGGATTTGCCGAATCACTTTAACCCTCTCCCCACCTCCACTGACACTGCTGTCACCACCCCTACCACTTTCAGCGGACCACATCGGAGCCACCTGGGAAGGTGATTTCATCATGTGGACACAGGGGCGGAACTTGAAAATCACTCTTAGAGCTAGTATTGTCATGACATCTTACTGCCGCTGAGCGTGTCGCCAAACTCTGCTAATTTGCTGAGACATGGCTGGCATTTCATCGTGCTCATAGCTCAGCCCTTTTTTGTGATGAGGCTCCCTGCAGTACGGTGGGACTAGCTCAGTCTCTCATTAAACGAGGCTCACATGGAGGATCCGCCAAGAGTGAAACACTGTCTTGCAAAATGCTTCTTTTTATGGTTTTCTGTGGAACATTGTATTGTTCCACATTTTAGCTCTGGTTTTGTAATCACTGATTATGTAACGAATTCTGATTCTGTGCCTGCAAAATTGGTCTGTGCCACTAAAGACAAAGGCGAATGCAGCTACTTTAGAACACACAGAGATTGAGGCACTCTGTCTGTGCCCTCCCACCCCCTCCGCCACCACGCTTGCTAATCTTGTCAAAGATTGGTCTCACATTATACTACCACTTAGGGGGCAGGAGATGGGAGTGGCACAGCATAAAAACTCCTTCACTTTTGCACAAAGAATAGTGAATCCTAGGTAGTTTTGAAATGTGCAATTTTGTAAAACATCAGTTACCTCTAGTGAGGCTGACTCTGACTGCCTCAATAATCTGTAAATGCTTAAAAATCTGTGTCCTTTAAGAGTAGGATTGCCATGTAAAATACAGGACTCCCAGTTAACTTCGAATTGCAGATAAGCAGTGGATACTGTTTTTTAGTATAAGTGTATCCCAAATATTGCATAAGACATACTTATGCTAGAAAATTACTCATGGCTTATACGAAATTCACATTTAACTGGGCATCCTCTAGTTTTATTTGCTAAATCTGGCAACCCTACTTGAGATCAGACCCTTGTCACTGTCCTATCCTGCAGGCAGGTCTGTCCTTGTGGAACTCCAATAATGCATTCTGCCAAGAAACCTGGGACAGAAGGAGGCAAATGAAGAATCTTAATCACGCTTGGCTTTTTGTTCTTATCTAGCTCCAAGCATCACAGATATGCATTAAATTCATAAATCAATTAAAACCTTTCATTTGGACAGCTGAGTTTTAGTTCATTTTTATCCTGAAACCTTAGCAAGCTTGGACTCCATTGAGAGGAAGGATATGGAAAGGGGAAAGAATGACTCAGGGATCAGCTGGGCCACTCAGCTGGCCACTCGGGTTGGTCACTCACCCCAAACGGAGTGGCCCAGCATGGCACTGTCACCTTAGTCTCTGTGTCTCCACTTGCAAACTTAAAGGACTGGATTCAATGACTTTAAGGCTCCTTCCAGGGCTAAAAATTCTATGATTCTGCATTCAAGAGGCCTGAAACTTCCAAGGTATGCTACTGAAAATCACAATAATAGATGAAAATTTTAAAACATCAGGGATTTTTTATTTATGCTACAAAATTTTAACAAGTTACTCACCAAATTTCCATCTGAGAAGAGTACAGATCTTGACATTCTCAGAACCTTGCTATTATATTGAATATTTTGTGCAAAATTTTTACTTAATCGGTATCCAGGTACAAGATTTGCCTGTCAGAATATTCTAAGAGAGTTTTCTGCTTGTTTGTCATTCCTGAATGACTTTGGTAAAATCCAACACTCTAAATTTAAGCTGTAACCTGGACCCAAGTTGTTAGTAGCTACTCTACAATCTGTATGATCTGGGGTGAAGGATCTTGGGTACTCAATAAAAACATTCTTAATCCAGGTCCGAAAACATGCTAAGGAAAAAGGCACTTAGGGGAGCACACTGCTCATGCTTTTCAAGTGATTCAACAAACATCGATTGCTTGGGATAGCCCACACATTCCCCTGGCTTCTACATTAATGGCTTTCAAATCTCTATGTCCACATTTCATTTCTCTTCTGAGTTTCAGAACAAAATTTCCAACCCCCTACTAGAAATCTCTGCCTGGATATCCCACAGTAAATCCAAAACAAACTTCTTATTAACTTCACCCCACAGCCGATCTGTTGGTTTCCTTTAACTTGGTTAATGGTATTATTATCTACCATCATTATTAGCACAAGCTGGAAATAGAGCAATTACCCCCACCCTGAATCAATGAGTACCAAGTCCACCCAATTCTGTCTCCTAAATGACTCTTAATCTATGTCCCCTTTATCCATTCCAAGGCCACTGCCTTAGTTCAGTCCTCTCACCTCTCACTGCAAGTAGAGCCTTTCCCATCCGTCCCCACAGAGGCAGAGGGATTTTTCCAAAATACAGCTCTGATCCTCCTCACCCCTGCTCCCAACAGCCCTCCACTGCCTGGGGAGGAAGTTCCAAACTTACATTTGGTGAATGTGGCCTTTTGATTTCTGACCACACCGGATTACTCCAATTTCATCTCCCTCCTCAATACCCTAATACCCAACAACTTGCCATTTCCCCAATCCATCATCTCCTTCCAAGCCTGCCTATACTGATCCCTTCCTGGAAATTTATCCTTTCCTCCCTCATTTTCTCCAGCTGGAAAATTCCAACTCATCCTTCAAGACTTTGCTCAAGTGTTTCCCCGGGCAGGCTTCCCTGACCAGGCCCCTGCCTCACTCCACCCTCGGCAGGGTTAATGACTCCTTCCCTTGGAATGCCTCAGTGCATTGTTTAAACCTTACTTGTCTCACTGACCCTTTGCATTACCATCGTGTAGTTTTCATCTGCTTCCTCTATTAAACTATGAACACTTTGAAGATGGGGTTTTGGTTTATTGGCTTTGTATCCCTAGGAGCCAGCAAAGGGCCTGGTACAAGGCAAGTTCTCCATAAACATTTAGAGGTGGAGATACGGGGGATGGATAAATGAAATTCAAAAAGAAGTGACATTTCTACATAGAAATTGTTGTAAGTGCTTTATCTCATTTATTTCCTGTAAAAGAACCCTAAGAGGTTCTTATAGGAAATGATTACTTCCATTTTATAGATTAAGAAACAAAGAGTTTAAGTAACTTGTCCAAGTTCACATATTTAATTAACGAAAGAGCCCACACGTGGCCTTTGTTCCTCCACATTCTTTCCATTCCCAACTATGGTGGGGGAATTAACAAGCAGAGGAGAAGTCAAATGTGAGGTGGCAGTAAGGAGACACTATAAGGAACAGGGATATTCTACAGATCGTTCATCTGTCTCTCAATGACTCGAAACTTAATAATTAAATAGTCTGTGAATCCCATCTAAATTCTAGGATTCCTCGGTTTTTTTGGGGGGGCCCTTTTTTTGGCTTTTTACATTTTTGTTATTGTGAAATGTTAACTATTACAGAAAGAGTGGATAAACATATATGGATGGTTTAAGAATAATTATTAGCAGAGTGCAGTGGTGCACACCTGTAATCCCAGCTACTCGGGAGGCTGAGGCGGGAGAATCTCTTGAACCCAGGAGGTGGAGGTTGAGGTGAGCTGAGATCATGCCACTGCACTCCAGCCTGGGCAACAGAGTGAGACTCCATAACAAATAATAATAATAATAATAATAATTATAACCTGTGCAACCCTACCCATTTCAAGATACAGAATTGCCAGAGCCTCAGAGCCCTGTCCTCTCTGACTCTCTTCTCAATCACTAGAGGAACCACCATCCTGACTTCTGTGATAGTCACTTCCTTGCTTTTATTTATTGCTTTGTTATAAGTAAGACATGCACACACACAACTCCCCCCCACATATATTTAGATGCTCCTTGAGTTATAATAGGATTATGTCCAGATATACTCATCGTAAATTGAAAATCTCTCTCTCTTTTTTTTTTTTTTTTTGAGTCAGGGTCTTGCTCTGTCAGGCTGGAGTGAGTGCAGTGGCATGATTATGGCTCACTGCAGCCTCCACCACCTGGGCTCATGGAATCCTCCTGCCTCAGCCTCCTGAGTTGCTGGGACCACAGGCACACACCAGCATGCACGGCAAACTTTTAAAATTTCTTGTAGAGATGGAGTCTTGAGCTTGAACTCCTGAGCTCAAAGCAATCCCCCTGCCTCAGCCTCCCAAAGTGCTGAGATTACAGGCATGAGCCACTGCATCCAGCCAAAACTATCATAAGTTAAAAATGCATTTATTGGGAATGATAGTAAAAGAAGTAATAAAACATAATTTTAAAAAAATGCATGTAGGCTGTCCATGGGAAAAGCAGAATTCAACACTCCCCTATAAAGTCTTCCAAAAAAATTGCATTTCATACACCTAACCTACTAAAACATCATAGATTAGCCTAGCCTAGCTTAAATGTGCTGAGAACACTTACATTAGCCTACAGTTGGGCAAAATCATCTAACACAAAGCCTATTTTGTAATAAAGTGTTAATATCTCACATAGTTTATTAAATGCTGTAGTGACAGTCAAAAACATAATAGTTGTATGGGTACTGGAAGTGTGGTTTCTACTGAATGCATATCACTTTCCCACCATCATAGAGTCAAAAAATTGTTAAGTAACATGGTAAGTTGGGGACTGCGTGTGTGTGTGTGTGTGTGTGTGTGTGTGTGTGTGTACTTATTAGATTCCTATTGCTGCTATAACAAATTACCACAAACTTAGTGCTTGCAACAACACAAATTTATTATCTTACACTTCTAGAGGTTGGAAGTCTAAAATGAGTCTGTAGGGCTGTGGTCTTTCTAGAGACTCCGTGGGAGAATTTGTTTCCTTGCAAAAACCGCAATTACTTTTGCACCACTTTAATAATATTTACTTAGATGTATCCATATACTTACCACTTCTTTGAACTTTCTTCTTTCTTTTATCTCAGGTGTCCCTTATGAGATCACTTTTATTCTACCTAAAAGAAAGGTCTGAAGTCAGACTGTACTAGGAGGAAACTCTGTATTGATTTGTCTAAAACTGACTTATTTTGCCTTCATTCTTGAAAGATATTTTTGCTGGATATAGAATTCTGGTTTGGCAATTATTTAAGTTCACTGATGGTTTCATTCCACTGGCTTTGGACTTCCTTTGCTACTTTCATGCAGCTATTGCCTATTTGTCACTATTTTGAATATCATCTTTTTCTTTGGTTGATTTTAAGACCTCGTTTGTCTTTGGTTGTTAAAGTTTCACATTGATGTGTCTGGATACAGATTTCTTTTTATTTTTCCTGCCATTTCTTTCTACCATTCTTAAATGTGTAGACTGATGTCTTTGATCAGTTCTGGAAAATTTTCAGCTATTATGTCTTCATATATTATTTTTCTCCAAGTCCCTTTCTCCTCTCCTTCTGGGAGTCTGATTAAAGTAATGTTAGACCTTTTCACTCTATATTCTCCATGTCTCCTAACCTATCTTTCGTATTTTCTATACTGCTGTCTTTCTGTGCTGTACTGCACATAATTTCTTCTGATCTATATTGCAGTCCTCCAATTCTCTCTTCATTAGTATTTATCTGCTGTTAACATACGTCAATTGAGTTTTAAATTTTGGTTATTGTATCTTTTATTTTGAGAAGTTCAATTTGGGTTTTGTTTGTTTGTTTGTTTTGAGACAGGTTCTCAGTCTGTTACCCAGGCTGGAGTGGAGTGGCATGATCTTGGCTCACTGCAGACTCAACCTTCCTGGGCTCAGTCAATCCTCCCACCTCAGCCTCTCAGGTAGCTGAGACTATGGGTGCATACCACCAGGCCCAGCTAATTTTTTGTATATTTTGTAGAGACAGGGTTTCACCATGTTGCCCAGGCTGGTCTTGAACTCCTGGGCTCGAGCAATCCTCCCTTTGGGACTCCCAAAGTGCTGGGATTACAGGTATGAGCCACCGCACTTGGCCTGGTTCTTTTTCAAATCTGCTAGGTCACTTTTATAGTTCCCTTTTCCATATTTTTTTTTACTACTTTTTTATTAAATTTAGTAAGCATAGTTGTTTTTATAGAGTCCATCTAATAATTTCAAAATCTGAAGTCTTTGCAGGTCTCTTTCTTCTATTTCTGATTCTTGATGGCTTATTTCCTTATAGGCTTGGTTATTTTTGACTACGTGCTGATCATTGTCCTTAAAAATTATTTGGGGGGATTATTTGAAGCATAGGGTGATGCTAATTTCCTACAGAGAGGACTTTCATTTGCTTGTGCCAGGCGCCCAGGGGGCACTTTGCACTAAGGTACTTTAAACTAAATTCACAACTCGAGAGGTTTTTATGATTTTATGGTTTCTTTTGTTTATTTGCTTTTGTTAATTTATTTTTGACGACCAAAGTGATATAAATTTGGAAGCCATAAAAGGACTAATTTGCACTTGTAACTTCTCAGGGCTGTTTCCTACCATTGCTACCTGCCCTAGTCTGCTTATCAGAAGGGCAGCTTTGCCTGTGATCTCCTGGGCCTGATGGGGAAGGCACATTGACTTTTGTTTCACCCTTGTCTGTGGAGTTGACCCATGACCCACAGTAAGGGGAGAGACAGGCTGTGGTGGGCTATGATTCTGTACCCCTTGTCCTGAAAGGCCCTCAGAAACAAAGTTCAAGTTTCCCTAAGCTGGCAAATGCCCTCAGTGCAAAAACAGCTTCAGGGCTCTATATAACTTTCAGAGTTCTTATTTTCCCTTTGATTTTGGACTTTAGTTTTTTACTATTTTGCCAGATCTTTTATGCTTTTGAGAAGTTAAACATTTTTTTTTAGATGGAATCTCACTCTGTCACCCAGGCAGGAGTGCAGTGGCATGATCTTGGCTCACTGCAACCTCCACCTCCCAGGTTCAAGTGATTCTCATGCCTCAGCCTCCCGAGTAGCTGGGATTACAGGCACACGCCATCATGCCTGGCTAATTTTTGTATTTTTAGTAGAGACGGAGTTTCGCCATGTTGGCCAGGCTGGTCTTGAACCCCTGGCCTCAAGTGATCTACCCATCTCAGCCTCCCAAAGTGCTGGGATTACAGGCATGAGCCACCGTGCCTGGCCAACATTTTTTTTAGCGAACATTTTTGGTTGTTTTCAGTGGGAAGTTCATGTGAATACCTATTTTGCCTTATTCCCGGACATGCAAATCCCTTCCTGATCTTTGTAGGCTCTGTTGAACTGCACACTTAGAAACTAAAAAACCAGCATAACTTGCTCTCAACAACTTAACATATGGAAAAGCAAGCATATGTTTTCTTACCTCTTATGTACTTCAGGAAAATTATCATTGCAAGATTCCCTTAAATAGATACAAAAATTGAATTACATAAAATGTCTCAGGAACATATCAGAAATTTTCTAAGAAATGTTTTTTAATTTAACTTTTTAACCACTATTAAATTATTTTAAATTGTAACACTTTATCCAAAAATTACTTTTCCAGCAAACTCAGCCACCCAAGAATCCAGGAATGAGTATAACATGACTCTACATAGTCCAATTAGATGGCACAATGTTCATTACTTTATTTGAAGCACTTTATTCATCAGAAAGTCCCTAAGGCTTCATTTAGAGCCTAGTAACTCTGATTTTATACACAACTCAAAGAAATCTGATTCTCTAATTTTCTAGCCCATAACCTCTTAGAAATAATAACTTGAAAGTAGACATACATTTTGAAAGTGGGCTCACAGGACATTGTGGCTCACACTTGTAATCCCAGCATTTTGGGAGGCCAAGGTGGAAGGATCACTTGAGGCCAGGAGTTTGAGGCCAACCTCAGAACATAGTGAGGCCCTGACTTTATTTTTTAAAAAATAAAGAATAAAATAGCCTGACACAGTGGCTCACACCTGTAATCCCAGCATTTTGGGAGGCTGAAGCCGGTAGATCACTTGAGGTCAGGAGTTTGAGACCAGTCTGGCCTACATGGTGAAACCTTGTCTCTACTAAAAATACAAAAATTAGCTGAACATGGTGGCACATGCCTGTAATCCCAGCTACTCGAGAGGCTGAGGCAGGAGGATCACTTGAACCTGGGAGGCGGAGGTTACAGTGGTGAGCCAAGATTGTGCCATTGCACTCCCACCTGGGTGACAGAGTGTGACAAGGAAGGAAGGAAGGAAGGAGGGAGGGAGGGAGGGAGGGAGGGAGGGAGGGAAAGAGGGAAAAAGAGAGAGAGAAAGAAAAGAAAGAAAGAGAGAGAGAAAGAGAAGAAAGAAGAAGTAAGAAAGAAAAAAGAGAAAGAAAGGGAGAGAAAGAAGGGAGGGAGGGAGGGAGGAAGGAAGCAAGGAAGGAAGGAAGGCAGGCAGGCGGGCTCATAGTGAGAGCTAGGTATGGCATCTGACAGCTCCAGAAGGAGAGAACAGACAGGACTATAAAAACCTGTCCTAAAAGCTCAAAAAGAGGCACAGTTGAAACTTATTTAATTTTATTTTATTTTGAGACAAAGTCTCACTCTGTTGCCCAGGCTGGAGTTCAGTGGCACGATCTCTGCTCACTGCAAACTCTGCCTCCTGGGTTCAAGTGATCCTCCTGCCTCAGCCTCCTGAGTAACTGGGATTACAGGCACCCACCACCATAGCCGGCTAATTTTTGTATTTTTAGTAGAGACGGGGTTTCACCATGTTGGCCAGGCTGGTCCCAGACTCCTGACCTCAAGTGATTCACCCGCCTCGACCTCCCAAAGTGCTGGTATTACAGGTGTGAGCCACCATGCCTGGCCTCACAATGGAAACATTTAAGCCAACATACCACAAAATCTTGTGGGAAGCTCCTGCACTACTCGACAGCATAGTGAACAAATATTTCTGCTCTTGATTCTGATCTTGGGGCAGCACAGAAATAGTTAGGCTGTTTATGAAAGTAGAGATGGATCTAATGCCTTAATACATTAATATATTTTCTATATTTACATTGTATGTTCACAGAAAAATTGCCTTTATGGTAATCTTTTTTTTTTTTTTCAGATGGAGTCTTGCTCTGTCGCCAGGCTGGAGTGCAGTGGCATGATCTTGGCTCACTGCAACCTCCGCCTCCCAGGTTCAAGCGATTCCACTGCCTCAGCCTCCTGAGTAGCTGGGACTACAGGCTCATGCCACCACACTCGGCTAATTTTTTGTATTTTAGTAGAGACAGGTTTTCACCATGTTGGCCAAGATGGTCTCGATCTCCTGACCTCGTGATTCGCCTGCTTCAGCCTCACAAAGTGCTGGGATTACAGATGTGAGCCACTGCACCTGGCCTTATTATTATTATTATTATTATTATTATTATTATTATTATTATTTAAAGGCAAGTTTTGCCTTATCACCCACGCTGGTATACAGGGTTACAATCACAGCTCTCTGCAGCCCTGACCTGCTGGGCTCAAGTGATCCTCCCACCTCAGCCTCCTAGGTAGCTGGAACTACAGGTGTGGCCATCACTCCCAGCTATATTTTTTTATTTTTTGTAGAGGTGGGGTCTTGCTAGGTTGCCCAGGCTTGTCTCAAACTCCTGGCCTCAAGCAATCCTCCTGCCTCGGCCTCCCAACATGCTGGGATTAGAGGTATAAGCCACCATGGTCATTTTTGGTTTGTTTGTTTTGTTTTTAATTTGGAGAATCTCACTTACTAGTAGAGTCCAATAAGTAAGGATTTCTGTATTACAGGTCCTTAAAACCCAATTCCCCTCTGAGACTGAGACCAGAAAATTTAGAGCTTATTCAAGTCTTAAATATGCTGTTAAGTTCTTTAGTCTCCAATCTAGGAGTTTAAGAAATTTTTCTCAGTGTCGCTGAGTTCTAAAGAATGGATTTGAGAGGAAACAACTATAGTGGCCACTGCTGAGAGAGAAAGAGTCAGTGATAGAGGATCTGGCTTTACTTCAGAGCAGCCCCACTTTGGGCAGGTTATGTAAACACATAAGAACTTTATCAGTGGAAACCTCAAGATTGCTAAGTAAAAGATGATAATCACGGTTCAAAGGGTGCATGGGGAAGGGAGAGGGAAGGGGAAGGGAGTAGAAGAAAAGAAAACGCTCCTGGACTTCCCTGCTATTTTTTTGTTTTGTTTTGACACAGAGTCTCACTCTGTCACCCAGGCTGGAGTGCAGTGGCGTGATCTCAGCTCACTGCGACCTCTGCCCACTAGGTTCAAGTGGTTCTCCTGCCTCAGCCTCCCAAGTAGCACACACTACAGGCACGCACCACCACGCCTGGCTAATTCTTGTATTTTTAGTAGAGACGGAGTTTTGCCATGTTGTCCAGGCTGGTCTCAAACTCCTCACCTCAAGTGATCTGCCCACCTCGGCCTCCCAAAGTGCTGGGATTACAGGCCTGAGACACCACGCCTGGTCTTCCCTGCTATTGTTTATCTCCCTTTTAGCATTAATAATACCATCCCTGCCTCCTGGTGAGTGTCAGAAGCCAGGATTCCCAACTTACACATAGATTTTGGATCCAACTGAAATGTGGGCCCTGCTTTTATGGTATTAGAATCATTACTTGAAAAGCTTCAGTTCTGCTGATCCCACGAGAAGAGGTGCTGAGTTTTAGTGTCATTCTCACTATTATCTCACCATATCATTTCAGAGTCTCACAAGTTGGAAGACTCAGCCATCTGCTTATTGCTAGATGCTAGCTCCTCCAGCATTACATTTCACTGTAATTCCCTATATTATCCCCTTAGTATATATCACACCAACTTGGACTGACTTTTTAAGTACCTAATTTATATTTGTAAGTTTTTATTTGTGATGCTACGAACGGAGTGAAGAACTGAAAGGTAGGGAGAAAAGGACTTCCATTTTGTTTAGAATTGGCAAATAGGTTTCTTTTGCAAGCCAATTCTGGCAGATTTTATGGAAAGCCATGTTTTGAAGGATATTGAAGCTGCTTCCAGGCTCAGTAGGAAAGAACATTAAGATCCATTAGCAACGTCTGCCCCCATGCAGGAGAGGGAGGTCAGTACGCACATCAAATATTTGTCATCTTTGGTTTGATTTAACACATATTTATTGAGTGCCTATTACGTGCCAAGTAGTGTCTAAAGCACAGGCTTCTGTTGTTTGTTTGTTTGTTTGTTTGTTTGTTTGTTTGTCGTTTGAGACGGAGTCTCCCTCTGTCACCCAGGCTGGAGTATAGTGGCACAATCTTGGCTCACTGCAACCTCTGCCTCCAGGTTCAGGCAATTCTCCTGCCTCAGCCTCCCAAGTAACTGGGATTACAGACATGCGCCACCACAACCGGCTAATTTTTGTATTTTTAGTAAAGAAGGGGTTTTGCCATGTTGGCCAGGCTAGTCTCGAACTCTTGACCTCAAGAGATCAGCCTGCCTCGGCCTCCCAAAGTGCTGGGATTACAGGCGTGAGCCACCGCACCTGGCTTTTGTATTGTTTTAATTTTAAATAAAGGAGACATGGTTCCTGCCTTTCAGAAAGTATAATAAATGGCAGACATACAAACAAAATGCAGTGTAGAATATGCTGTAGTGGAAGTGTATGTAAGATCCAGAGAGTCAGAGAGGAAGGGTTTGGATGGGGGCATGTGGGGAGGGGTAGAAGGTCAGATGTCAGCAGTTCCAGAAGGCTGGACAGCCTCAGCTTTGGCATGAATCCACTATCCTCTTACCTCAACCGCTTCCAAGTGGAAGAGCTCCAATATATTACCCATCCCTGGGCAAATTTCATATAGGCATCCTAATAAGTAACCCATATAGTGCTTCTCCCTGTCGACCACAGTCTTCATCACATTATCAATGAATCCCTGCTGAATGCCATACAGGGAAGGCGACTGCCCTGTAAGAACCTGAAGTGGCCAAGGCAGGGCTGGACAGAGAGTTCTCTGGTGGGCTCGGGTTTTTAAAGCACCCATGCTACTCATAACAGGAATGGCCCATGGCCAGGAATAATTACTCTTAAACGGCAGTTTTGTGAGGAAGTCAGGAAGGACAAAATGCAGAATAATCTGAGGTTTGTGAAAAATGTGAAGCAAAAGGGCTTTTTATAGGCCATGCAGCATCAAAAAGAGCAGCCAAGTAAGACTATGATCCATTGCTTGAGAGATATGTAATGCCAACAGATTATCAGGAAAAGTCGTAAGTGTGGAATTATTATTTTGCATCATTTTCCTCTCTATAAGGTGCTTCTCATAGAGTGGAGCATCAGAATCAACCAGTGTGTTAAGATGCATATTCTCAGGCCCCATCTCAGCTCTACTACGCCTAAATCTCTGGGAGCAGACTGGGAATCTACATTTTGAACAGGCTCTGCCCTCTCCATGCACTTCTGATGGATGTTCTCTAAAGATTTAAAACCACCATGAAGGCTGGGTGTGGTGGCTTATGCCTGTAATCCCAACACTTTGGCAGGCCAAGGTGGGTGGATCACTTGGGGCCAGGAGTTCGAGACCAGCCTGGCCAACGTGGTGAAACCCCATCTCTACTAAAAGTACAAAAAAAAATTATCCGGGCATGGTGGCATGTGCTCAGTCCTAGCTGCTTGGGAGGCTGAGGCACAAGAATCACTTGAACCCGGGAGGCGGAGGTTGCACTGCATGGAGATAGAGCCACTGCACTCCAGCCTGGGTGACAGAGTGAGCCTCTATCTCAAAAAAAAAGAAAAAAGAAAAAAAAATTTAAGAGCACAGCACAAACCATGTAATTAGCTAGAAATGGCTGTGTGCCTGTAGTCCCAGCTACTCAGGAGGCTGAGGCAAGAGAATCATTTGAACTCGGGAGGTGGAGGAGTGAGCCGAGATTGCGCTGCTGCACTCCAGCCTGGGCAATAGAGCAAGACTCTGTCTCAAAAAATAAATAAATAAAAATAAAAGTAAATAAATAAATAAATAAAACCACCATGAAGCCCAAGACAAGTGAGGAGGTGGTAAGAGACTACCAACCGCCTCAGATAAGTTTAATTCTGCAAATCTTATGGAATAGTTCCAAGATAATGAAATAATTTGCAGATATGTCCATACAGACATCAACACCAATCTTTAAGAAATCACAAAGGCCAGGCATGGTGGCTCATGCCTGTGAACCCAGCACTTTGGGAGGTTGAGGCAGGAGGATCACTTCAGGCCAGGAGTTTGAGACCAGCCAGGGCAACGTAGCAAGACTCTATTTCTACAAAAAAAAATTTTAAACTAAATTAACTGGGCATGATGACCTGTGCCTGTAGCCCTAGCTACTTGGGAGGCTGAGGCAAGAGGATCATTTGAGCCCAGTAGTTTGGAGCTACAGTGAGTTATGATTACACCACTGCACTCCAGCCTGGGAACAGAGAAAAACTCCATCTGAAAAAAAAAAAAGAAAAAGAAAAAAAAAAAAGGCTGGGCATGGTGGCTCATGCCTGTAATCCCAGCACTTTGGGAGGCCGAGGCAGGGAGCTCACCTGAGGTCAGGAGTTCGAGACCAGCCTGGCCAACATGGCGAAACCCTGTCTCTACAAAAAATACAAAAATTAGCCTGGTATGGTGGCGTGCGCCTGTAAACCCAACTACTCAGGAGGCTGAGGCAGGAGAATTGCTTAAACCCAGGAGGTGAAGGTTGCAGTGAGCCATACTGCCTCCAGCCTCGGTGACAGAGTGAGACTACATCTCAAAAAACAAAACAAAAAAAATGCCCTGGTGCTGTGGCTCATGCCTGTAATCCCAGCACTTTGGGAGGCCGAGGTGGGTGGATCACATGAGGTCAGGAGTTCGAGACCAGCCTGATCAATATGGAGAAACCCGTCTCTACTAAAAATACAAAAAATTAGCCAGACATGGTGGTGGGTGCCTGTAATCCCAGCTATTTGGGAGGCTGAAGCAGGAGAATCACTTGAATTGGGGAGGCGGAGGTTGCAGTGAGCCATCTCGCCATTGCACTCCAGCCTAGGCAACAAGAGTAAAAACTCCATCTCAAAAAAAAAGAAAAAAGATGAAACTTAATAAAGGCAGTGGTAGAATCCTTTAATCTGGTTTCAATGGTAAATACAAGTAGGGACACCCAGTCTAAGAGCATAAGAAAAACATTTACCAACCTAGGAGACTAATTAGATCCATTGATACAGTCAGTTGGCAAAGATGGAGTTCAAATGATATACAGTCACATGCCACATAATGACCTTTCAGTCAACAGTGGACTGTATATATGACAGTGGTCCCATAAGATTATCATGGAGCTGAAAAATTCCTATCGCCCGGTGACACTGTAGGTGTCATAACATTTGTAGCCCAATGTCATTACTCAGGAAAATCTTTGATTAAAAAAAGAAACAAACCAAGCAAACCACCATGGACATATTTCTGAAAAGAATGTCACCCCCAAGAAGGGTCCTTCAGGAAGTGTTCTAGAAGAAGGCAGTGTTGTCGTAGGAGGTGACAGCTCCCCGTGTGTTATTGCCTCCAAGGACCTTCCTGTGGGTCAGGTAGACATGGAGTAAAAGACAGTGATATTGATGATTCTGACCCTGTGTAGGCCTAGGTTAATGCATATTGACATATGCATTAGAAAAAAGGATATAGAATAAGCATGTAGAATAAGGATACAAAACGTATGGAATAAAGATAAAAAGAAAAAAGCATATAGAATAAGGATATAAAGAAAGAAAATTTTTTGTACAGCTGCACAATGTATTTGTGTTTTAAGCTAAGTGAAACTATAAAAGATTAAGTGACATTATAAAGAGCCCAAAAGTTTTAAAAGATTAAAAAGTTTATAAAGTTAAAAAGTTACAGTAAACTAAGGTTTATATGTAAGCACCTTCTATAGCATTCACACAAAAATCACCTAACGATCCATTTCTCAGAATGTATCCCTATCATTAAGCAACATACAAGTATATATGCAACAACAAAAGGTACTGACACAATGTCTTTGTATCACTTCGCACTTTTATTTCATGATGATTAAAAGAAACTTTTAAACTTTAAACTCTTTGAGGAAGGTGAGCCGCCACTGCAGTCGGGCTGGCCACTCCTGCACTTGACTCACAGCTCACGGAGCAACTCGTTCTGGACTAGGAACAGGTTGGCCAGGAAGGCTTGCCAAAGCCTTGGCCTTTAAAGACACCAGAAAGACACCCATGGAGCCAGAGGTGGGGAGTCACAGAACTGAAGTCAAGCTATCCAGCCACAAAGGAAAACCCCTGGAGAAGGTGTGGCTGACTTGATCAGAGGCGCAAAAGAGAAGATCCTCAAAGTGAAAGGGCCTGTCCAGATGCCTACCAAAACTCTGAGAACTGCTAGAAGATAAACTCCTTGTGCTTAAGGTTCTGAGACATGGGATCCTTTCCAGATGAGAATCCACAAGCAATCATTGATTTGCATAGTTCTTTGAGATGGCTAAACTGATTATTCCCATCAGTATTGAGCCACGAGTTGAAGCGAAAGTCACCATTGCTGATGCTTAAATCAATGCCTGTACTTTCATTAATTGACTGTAAGTTGCTGAAACAAAAAGTTTAATAGACATAGATTGTGTCATATATCAAGTGTGCCTAAAACAAAAGAAAAACATAAGACAAAAAAAAAAATTGGTTAAGGTATTCCTCAAACTTCTCTTTGGGAGTCCAATCTTCTGAAATACATTTCACTTCAGAGTCCTGTGTGTGTATGTTCTATTTTTCCAAACACAGTTGTTCCCTGAACCATCAGGAGTGTCAGTTATGAAGTATTTCTTTTAAAAAATATTTTTATTATTTATTTATTTATTTTGACACAGAGTCTTACTCTGTCACCCAGGCTGCAGTGCAGTGGCAAGATCTTGGCCACTGCAACTTCCACCTCCCAGGCTCAAGCAATCCTCCCATCTAAGCCTCCCGATAGTTGGGACCACAGGCATGTGCCACCACATCCACCTAATTTTTTAATTTTTTTGTAGAGACAAAGTTTCACTATGTTGCCCAGGCTGGTCTGGAGCTCCTCGGCTCAAGTGATACTTCTGCCTCAGCCTCCAAAGTGCTGGGATTACAGACATGAATTACTGCACCCAGCCTGCCTTAAAGAATTCTTTTTTTTTTGGAGACACAGTCTTGCTCTGTCACCCAGCCTGGAGTGCAATAGCATGATCTCAGCTCACTGCAACCTCTGCCTCCCAGGTTCAAGAGATTCTCCTGCCTCAGCCTCCCGAGTAGCTGGGATTACAGGTGCACGCCACCATACCCAGCTAATTTTTTATATCTTTAGTTGAGATGGGGTTTCACCATGTTGGTCAGGCTGGTCTTGAACTCCTTACCTCAAGTGACTGAACTGACCTCAGGAGTTCAAAGCTGCAGTGAGCCACTGCACCCGGCCAGTAGTTACTTTAAGGATTTTCTTCCAACACAGATATCCCATCCCACCCCTCAAATTTTAATGCTGGTCCTTTCTTGATTTTTTTAAGGTGTCGACAGAAGGTTTCAAAAAACAACCAAGATAGGCTGGGCACAGTGGCTCAAGCCAATAATCCCAGCATTTTGGGAGGCCGAGGTGTGTGGATCACTTGAGGTAACGAGTTCGAAAAACAAACAACCGCAAATGGAGGTTGCGGTGAGCTGAGATTGCGCCATTGCACTCCAGCCTGGGCAACAAGAATGAAACTCCATCTCAAAAAGAAAAAGAAAAAAGAAAAGAAAAGAAAATTGGATTCAGGCAGACTTGGGCTCTGTCCTGACACTGGATGTAAGATCTTGACTGAATTAGCCTTGCTAAGCTTCAATGTTCTCATCATTATAATAGAGGTTTCCATAACTACTGTTAAATAAGATAATGTATATAAAGTGCTGAGTGCCATGCTCAGCACATACAGTAAATGAACAATACATAGTACATCAGAATGAATTTCAAATGGATCAAAGATTGACATGTAAAGAGTAAAATAATAAAAATAATTGAAGACGTCCAGGCACGGTGGTTCACACCTGGAATCCCAGCACTTTGGGAGGCTGAGGCAGGCAGATCACTTGAGGTCAGGAGTTCGAGACCAGCCTGGCCAACATAATGAAACCCCGTCTCTACTAAAAATACAAAAATTAGCTGGGCATGGTGCCGCACACCTGTAATCCCAGCAACTCGGGAGGCTGAGGCATGAGAATCACTTGAACCCAGGAGGCGGAGCTTGCAGTGAGCTGAGATAGTGCCACTGCACTTCAGTCTGGGCGACAGAGCAAGACTGTCTCAAAATAATAATAATAATTGAAGGCAACATAGGATATTATTTTTATAATATCAGAATAGAGAAGGCCTTCCTAGATATGATATATGTGAAAAAGAAGGAGGAGAAATAGAAGCAAAGAATCCCCAAATGAAAAGATTGATACATTTGCCTACTTGGAAAATAAAATGTTTCTACATAGAAAAAAAAAATAGCATTGGCCAGGCACAGTGGCTCATGCCTATTAACCCCACATGTTAGGAGGCTGAGGTAGGAGGATCACTTGAAGCCAGGAGTTTGAGACCATCCTGGGCAAGACAGCAAGACCCCTTCTCAACAACAACAACAACAACGACAATTAGCTGGGGATGGTGGTAGGTGCCTATCGTCCCAGCTACTTGGGAGGCTCCCTCAGGAGGATCCTCTCAGCAGGAGGATCGCTTGGCCTCAGGAGTTCAAAGCCGCAGTGAGTATAATGGCACCACTGCACTCCAGCCTGGGCAAATATTCTAAAAATCTAGAATATTTTTAGAGACCCCATCTCTAAAAATAATTAAAATTAAAATAAAACATTAAGCGAATAAATGACAAACTGGAAAAATGCATTTGTACTGTATAACACAAGGAATTAATTTCCTTAACATATAAAAATCTTCTAGGAATCAGCAACAGAGGCCAGGCGCAGTGGCTCACGCCTGTAATCTCAGTGCTTTGGGAGGTCAAGGTGGGTGGATCACCTGGGGTCAGGAGTTTGAGTCTAGCCTGGCCAACATGGCGAAACTCCATCTCTACTAAAAATACAAAAAATTAGCTGGGTGTGGTGGTGGGCACCTGTAATCCCAGCTACTCGGGAGGCTGAGGCAGGAGAATCACTTGAACCCGGGAGGCGGAGGTTGCAGTGAGCTGAGATTGTGCCACTGCACTCCAGCCTGGGCAACAGAGTGAGACTCTGTCTCAAAATATATATATTATTTTTATACATACAAAAAGGTGCTTAACTTCCCTCATAAGAAAAGAAGTCAAGTGGACAAATCAAAATGATAGTAAGCTATTTGGCTTTGGCCCCCTTCCCTAACACTGTGCCCTTCCCTTGCCTGCTGGGACTGCTAGCGACCAGCAAGTACAGGCTCTTCACTGCCTCTCTCCCCCTTGGCCTCCCTGGCCAGCCTCTGGCTAGGAACCCCCACTGAATAGAAGCCCTTGAGGAAGGAAAATCTTCCCCCTCCACTGGCACCAGTTTTTCAGCCTAGCTTCTAGGTTATTAAGCAATTAGTCTGGCTCCCCGCATTGAGGACAGAACTTTGCTTACGAGAGAGCTTAAAAATATGTTTTGTTTGTTTTGTTTTGTTTTGTTTTGTTTTTTGAGACAGAGTCTTGCTGTGTCACCCAGGCTGGAGTGCAGTGGCACGATCTCAGCTCACTGCAAGCTCCGCCTCCCAGGTTCACACCATTCTCCTGCCTCAGCCTCCCGAGCAGCTGGGACTACAGGTGCCCACCACCACGCCTGGCTAATTTTGTTTTTGTATTTTTAGTAGAGATGGGGTTTCACGTGTTAGCCAGGATGGTCTCGACCTCCTGACCCTGTGATCCACCTGCCTCAGCCTCCCAAAGTGCTGGGATTACAGGCGTGAGCCACCATGCCCGGCCCATGTTTTGTCTTTATAAAACTACTGGGTCCATATTCAGGGAGAAATAATCTAGAATATTCTGCAGTGATCTACCCACAACCTACAACTTTACACTGTAGAGTCAAATGTTCTGTTCTTGAGATCAAGCACAATTCATTGAAAGCGGGGCAGCCAGTAGGGTGATAGGCACTGAAACTGTGTCTTTCAGGAAACAGCTGGAGGGACTGAGGTTCAGGTTCTGCAGAGAGTCCCTGAAGGAAACACAATAATAGCTGCTCCCAGGCAGGTGAAGGGCTGTCCTAAGAGACTGGCTAGACTTGTCATGTACAGCTACTGAAGGCAGAACTCAGAACACCAGAGAGAAGGCACTGGGAGAATATTTGATAAGCTGCAGAAGAATCAAAGCTCATTAAAAAATGAATGAGTAGACTGGGTGCAGTGTTTCACGGCTGTAATCCCGATATTTTGGGAGGCCTAGGCAGGAGGACCACTTGAGCCCAGGAGGTTGAGGCTGCAGTGAGCCATGATCACACCACTGCACTCTAGCCAGGGCAACAGAATGAGACCCTGTCTCAAAAAAAAGAAAAAAAAAAGAGTGTGGTCAGTGCTGAGCAGGGACTGATGTGCACTTGTTGGGGTGGGGAGGAAGGCTTCAGTGAGGAGAAGGGATTTGAGACCAAGCTATACAGGGGAGGGCTTAGGTTTTGCATGGGAGTCTCAGCCCTTGAGTGAGTTACTTAATGTCTTTGAGACTCAATTTCCCCATTTATAAAAACCTTACAGTAAGGGTCCCTTACCCTTGGGGGGACCCTTCTGTGGCCTGTTAGGAACCAGGCTGTAGAGCAGGAGGTGAGTGGTAGGGCAAACAAGCATTACCAGCTGAGCTCCACCACCTGTGAGATCAACAGTGGCATTAGATTCTCATAAAAGCACAAATTCTGTTGTGAACTGCACATGCGAGGGATCTAGGTTGTGCTCTCCTTATGAAAATCTAATGCCTGATGATCTGAGGCGGAACAGTTTCATCCTGAAACCACTTCCACTCTGTCCGTAGAAAAATTGTCTTCCATGTAACTAGTCCCTGGTGTCAAAAGGTTGGAGACCACTGTCTTACAGGATTGTTGTGAAAATTAAATGGGAACCACCAGGCTCAGGGCCAGTCATAGAAGTTTGTTGTTCAAAAAGTCTTTGCTCCCCTTATAGTGATTGCTGTTGCGTTATTTAACTTGCATTTGACTGGGTTGGATTTTATAGAAATGTGTGAAAAGGACTTGCAAAGTAGAGGTCAGGACCTCCAGGGAGGCTCAGATGCAGGAGAACAGAAATTATACTGGAGATGTAATCCAGCCCAGACCTCAAAGGCAGGGAGTCTACAACCAAACTGCCTGGGTTCTGATTCTGGCTGTCACACTAACCGGGTGGCCTTGGGCAAGTTACTTAACCTTTCTGTGCCTCGATATCCTCATCTGTAAAAGGGGGCTCATAGCAGTACCTATGTTACAGGGCTATTGTGAGGATTAAACTGCCTTATGTAAAGTGCTCAGAATAGTGACTAGCACAATATGCACCCTCCATAAGTGTTAGCTCTTGGGCTCATTATGTGTTGTGAAGAAAGCCTCCCACAGATCCATTTGGTTCAAGGGGAGGATAGAGACACGGGAAGGCAGGGTGAAATGAGACATAAGAGTGGGGACAGCGTAAGCCCTGCCAGTTAGGGGCTTCTCATAGGTGTAATTCCAGGCCCACATTGAAGGCCTGGCCCCATCTCTGTCAAACGCCTTCTCCAGAAGCCTCTCCCAGCTGCCCCATGCCTGGGTTTCTAGGGCATGGGTTGGTGCTCTATGTATACTGCCTTCTATTGTCATTGATGGTTTTATATTCAGCCACCTCAACTCACATGTCAACCCACTGAGGAAGGAAAGAAAATATTTCTCACTGGCCACATTCAATCCAGTCCCTTTCCACTACACTCTGCTGTAAGTGTGAGGAGGATATGGGTGGGTGGTTAAGAACAGTCTTGAATAGCTGAGCACTGTAAGCCCAGCACTTTGGGAGGCTGAGCCGGGCAGATCACTAGGTCAGGAGTTCAAGACCAGCCTGGCCAACATGGTAAAACCCTGTCTCTACTAAAGATACAAAAAATTAGCTGGGTGTGGTGGTGCACGCCTGTAATCCCAGCTACTCAGGAGGCTGAGGCAGGGGAATCGCTTGAACCCAGGAGGCAGAGGTTGCAGTGAGCTGAGATGGTGCCATTGCGCTCCAGCCTGGGCCACAGGGCGAGACTCTGTCTCAAAATAAATAAATAAATAAAATAAAATAAAAAAGAACAGCTTTGGAATCAGGCTCAGTTTTAATTCCAGTTATCCTATTTTTTAGATATATGATCTGGGCAAGTTACTTAATCTTACTAAACCTCAGTTTTATCATCTGTTAAATGGGAACAATACTATTACCTACCCCACCGGGCCATTGTAAAGATTGAGGCAACACTGGAAAAGTATTTTAGCACAGAGCCCTCGGTCATAGAAAACATTCAGTAAGTGATAGCTTTGATTATGCTCAAGGTATTAATAGAAGAACATCACTAAGAAATAATCCTGTCTGGGTGCAGTGGCTCATGCCTGTAGACCCAGCTCTCTGGGAGGCCGAGGTGGGCAGATGATGAGGTCAGGAGTTTGAGACCAGCCTGGCCAGCATAGTGAAACCCCATTTCTACTAAAAATACAAAATTAGCTGGGTGTGGTGGTAGGTACCTGTAGTCCCAGCTTCTCGGGAGGCTGAGGCATGAGAATCACTTCAACCCAGGAGGCAGGGGTTGCAGTGAGCCAAGATCACACCACTGTACTCCAGCCTGGATGACAGAGTGACATTCTGTCTCAAAAAAAAAAAAAAAATCCTATCAGAAGCACAATATGTGGTTTACCATGGATTGCAGTATAAAGTGCTGGAAGAGGTACCCACTGCAACTGTCCAGCAATGAAGTGATAAGGGCTACTGACCTATGCTACTTGGCCTCCAGTACTCCTCCCTGCCACAAAGGTAGTGGTATTGGTCATTCAATCCCATGAAGATGACAGTCTTTGTATACCCCTTCCTCCTATATTTCCCAGCCTCTAGTATCCCCTACTGTACTTTTTACTTCTATGAGATCAACTTTTTTAGCTTCCACATATTAGTGGGAACATGCAGTGTTTAATTGTCTGTTCCTTGCTTACTCACGTAACATAATGTCCTCCAGTTCCATCCAGGTTGCTGCAAATGACAGGATTTCATTCTTTTTAAGGGCTGAACAGTATTCCATTATATATATATATATATGTGTAATGTTTTATATATAACTATATATAATACATTATATATAATCATATATTTTATGTATTTATAAAAATAT
The DNA here is from genome assembly GCF_029289425.2 of Pan paniscus. Classification (NCBI taxonomy): domain Eukaryota; kingdom Metazoa; phylum Chordata; class Mammalia; order Primates; family Hominidae; genus Pan; species Pan paniscus. The sequence continues at coordinate 118,123,393 of NC_073256.2, read as the reverse complement.
GTTCATATACACTAGGCATGGTGGCTTATGCCTGTAATCCCAGTACTTTGGGAGGCTGAGATGGGCGGATCATCTGAGGTCAAGACCAGCCTGGTCAACATGGTGAAACCCTGTCTCTACTAAAAATACAAAAATTAGCCAGGCATCGTGGCAGGCACCTGTAATCCCAGCTGTTCAGGAGGCTGAGGCAGGAGACTCACTTGAACCTGGGAGGTGGAGGTTGCAGTGAGCAGAGATAGTGCCACTGCACTCCAGCATGGACAACAAGAGCAAAACTCCATCTAAAAAATATATATATTTTTATATATACCATATATATTTATATATACCATATATTATATATTTCATATATAATATATTTTATATTATATTTCATATATAATATATTTTATATTATATATTATATATATTTTATATATTTTTTAATTTTTATATATTTATATATTTTATAAATTTATATATATTCATATATTATATATAAATATATATTATTTATATATTTATATATTTTATAAATTTATATATATTTATAAATTATATATATTATATATATTTATATATAATTTATAAATATGTAAATTATATATATATTTCATATATATAAAATATATACCCCACATTTTCTTTATTCATTCATCTGTTGTTGGACACCTAGGTTGACTCCATATCTTGGCTATGATGACTAATGCTGCAGTAAACATGGGGGTGAAGATGTCTCTTTGATATACTGATTTCCTTTCCTTTGGATAAATGCCCAGTAGTAGAACTGCTGGAACATATGGTAATTTTATTTGTGTTTTCTTTTAAGGAACTTCCTCACTGTTCTCCATAGTGGCTGTACTACTAGATTACATTCCCACCAACAACGTATAAGAGTTGCCTTTGCTCCACACCCTTGACAGCAGTTGTTATTTTTTTGTCTTTTTGATAATAGCCATCCTAACTGGGGTCAGTTGACACCTCACTGTGGTTTTGGTTTGCATTTCCCTGATGATTATTGATGTTGAGCATTTTTTTTTTTGAGACAGAATTTTGTTCTTGTTGCCCAGGCTGAAGTGCAGTAACACAATCTTAGCTCACTGCAACTTCTGCCTCTCAGGTTCAAGGGATTCTCCTTCCTTAGCCTCCCAAGTAGCTGTGATTATAGGTGCCCACCACCACACCTGGCTAATTTTTTGTATTTAGTAGAGATGGGGTTTCACCATGTTGGTCAGGCTGGTCTCAAACTCCTCACATCAGGTGATCTATCCACCTCAGCCTCCCAAAGTGCAGAGATTACAGGCATGAGCCACTGCACCTGGCCCGACATTGAGCATTTTTTCATACATTTCTTGACCATTTGTATGTCTTCTTTTGAGAAATGTCTGTTCAGATCATTTGCCCATTTTCAAATCAGATTTTTTTTATGTTGAAATGATTAAATTCATTATCTATTCTGGATGTTAATCCCCTGTCAGATGAATGGTTTGCAAATATTTTCTCCCATTCAGTAGGTCATGTTTTTACTGTTGATTATTTCCTTTGCTATGTGGAAGCTTTCTAGTTTAATATAATCACATTTGTTTATTTTATCTTTTGTTGTTTGGTTTTGAGGCCATATTTGTAAGATCTTTTCCCAGACCAATTTTCTGAATTGTTTCCCCTATATTTTCTTCTAAAAATTTTATAGTTTTGGGTCTTACATTTTGAATATTTGATCAATTTGGAGTTGATTTTTATAGAGGGTGAGAGGTGGGGGTCTAGTTTCATTCTTCTGCATATGGATATCCAATTTTCCCAGCACCACTTGTCAGAGACTGTCCTTTCCCAAATGTATGTTCTTGGCATCTTTATCAAAAATCAGCTGGTGACTGGATGTAGTGGTTCACACCTGTAATCCTAGCATTTTGGGAGGCCGAGCAGGCAGATCACTTGAGGTCAGGAGTTCGAGACCAGCTTGTCCAACACAGTGAAACCCCGTCTCTACTAAAAATACAAAAGTTAGCTGGGTGTGGTGGCGCATGCCTGTAGTCCCAGCTACACGGGAGGTTGAGGCAGGAGAATCACTTGTATCCGGGGGGTGGAGGCTGCAGTGAGCCGAGATTGCACCACTGCACTCCAGCCTGGGCAACAGAATAAGAGTCTGAGACTCTGTCTCAAAAAAAAAAAAAAAAAAATCAGTTGGCTATAGATACATGGATTGATTTCTGGGTTCTCTATTCTGTTCCAATGGTCTATATGTCTATTTTTATGCCAGTACCATGCTGTTTTAGTTTACTACCGCTTTGTAGTATATTTTGAAGTTTGGTAGTGTGATGCCTCCAGCTTTTGTTGTTTTCGCTCAGGAGTTCTTTGGCTATTTTGGGTCTTTTGTGGTTCCATACAAATTTTAGGATTTTTTTTTTCTTTTTTCTGTTTCTGTGAGGAATGTCATTGGTATTTTGACTTTACATTGACTCTGTAGATTGCTTTGAGTAGTATGGTCATTTTAACCATATTAATTCTTCTGATCTTCACAATAACCACTGAAGTTTTTAATTTTTTTTTTTTTTTTTTTTTTTTGAGACGGAGTCTTGCTCTGTCACCCAAGCTGGAGTGCAGTGGTGGGATCCCGGCTCACTGCAACCTCCGCCTCCTGGGTTCAAGCAATTCTCCTGCCTCAGTCTCCTGAGTAGCTGGGATTACAGGCACATGCCACCACGCCCGGCTAATTTTTATATTTTTAGTAGAGACAGGGTTTCACCATGTTGGTCAGGCTGGTCTTGAACTCCTGACCTCGTGATCTGCCCACCTCGGCCTCCCAAAGTTCTGGAATTACAGGCGTGAGCCACCATGCCTGGATGGTTTTTATAATTTCTTTTTTTCAGATGAGGAAACTCAGGCTTTGAGAAATTAAGTAACTTGTGGGGTCACACAGCTGAGTCAAGACTATGAATTTGTCTGACTCTAAAGTCTCCTTGATTCATATTCTTTGTAGATCTCTTAAAATATGAGAGTTTGATTATTAAAAACAATGCCTAAAAGTGTATGTTTATATAACCACTGAAGTTTCCTTTATCTGTGCTCAGTGGATTCTGCAGCCAGGCCCCCAAGGAATCACACAACATTAAGGTGTGACAAATTCAATCCCTCGCCTCCTTCAAGCCTTTGTCCAAATGTCTTCTTTGGGCCTTCTCTGACCTTTATATTAAATGTTGCAAATCCCCATACACCCACATCCTCACGCCAAGCAAGGATGACCAGTTGTGCTGGTTTGCCAGGAACAGAGTGGGGCCAGGATAAAGGGATTTTCAGTTTTCAAACCGGAGAGTCCCTGAAAAACTTGGAAAAGTCAGTCACCCTACCTTGCTGAGAAAAGGCCATTGCCCTTGACAGCATGATGGTCATGGATGCCCTTGACAGGAGCTGTTTTTGCAGAGTTCTGAAGATGAAAGCACAATTAGATTGGTTTTAAAGAGAATAGGCCAAATACAATGCAGTACCCTGGACTGGATCAAAACAATGAGAAAACTGGTGAAACACAACTACAATCTGGAGCTTAGTGAATAGTCATGTCGTCACCAGAAAGGGGTCCTGACCCAGACCCCAAGAGAGGGTTCTTGGATCTCGAGCAAGAAAGACTTCAGGGTAAGTCCGCAGAGTAAAGTGAAAGCAAGTTTATTAAGAGAGTAAAGGAATAGACCCGGCAGGGTGGCTCATGCCTATAATCCCAGCACTTTGGGAGGCCGAGGTGGGTGGATCACCTGAGATCAGGAGTTCAAGACCAGCCTGGCCAACATGGCAAAACCCTGTCTCTCTAAAAATACAAAAATTAGCCGGGCGTGGTGGCACTCACCTGTAATCCCAGATACTCGGGAGGCTGAGGCAGGAGAATTGCTTGAACCCGGGAGGCGGAGGTTGCAGTGAGCCGAGATCATGCCACTGCACTCCAGCCTGAGCCAAACTCCATTTTAAAAAAATAAAAATAAAAATAAAAGAATGTAAAGGAATAAATGAGTGGCTGCTCCATAGGCAGAGAATCCCCAAGGGCTGCTTGTTGCTTTTTCTTTTTCTTTTCTTTTTTTTTTTTTGAGACAGAGTCTTGCTCGGTCACCCAGGCTGGAATGCAGTGGTGAGATCTCGGCTCACTGCAACCTCAGCCTCTGGGATTCAAGCAATTCACATGCCTCAGCCTCTCGAGTAGCTGGGATTACAGGCACCTGCCACCACGCCCAGCTAATTTTTGTATTTTTAGTAGAGATGGGATTTTACCATGTTGGCCAGGCTGGGCTTGTTGCCCATTTTTTTTTATTATTATTATTATACTAAACAAGGGGTGGATTATTCATGCCTCCCATTTTTAGACCATGTAGGGTAACTTCCTAACATTGCCATGGCATTTGTAAACTGTCATGGCGCTGGTGGGAGTGTAGCAGTGAGGACGACCAGAGGTCACTCTCATCATCATCTTGGTTTTGGTGGGTTTTAGCCAGCTTCTTTACTGCAACCTGTTTTATCAGCAAGGTCTTTATGACCTGTACCTTGTGCCGATCTCCTATCTATGCCTTAACCTCCTGGGAATGTAGCCCAGTAGGTCTCAGCCTCATTTTACCCAGCCCCCATTCAAGATGGAGTTGCGTGGCTGGGCATGGTGGCTCATGCCTGTAATCCCAGCACTTTGGGAGGCCGAGGCGGGTGGATCACGAAGTCAGGAGTTCAAGACCAGCCTGGCCAAGATGGTGAAACACCGTCTGTACTAAAAATACAAACATTAGCTGGGCGTGGTGGCGGGCACTTGTAGTCCCAGCTACTCAGGAGGCTGAGGCAGGAGAATCGCTTGAACCCTGGAGGCGGAGGTTGCAGTGAGCGAGATCATGCCACTGCACTCCAGCCTAGGTGATACAGTGAAACTCCGTCACAAAAAAAAAAAAAAAAAAAAGATGGAGTTGCTCTGGTTCAAATGCCTCTGACAATGTCTCCATCGTAGTTTCTTGGTTTTAACAAATAAATGTGGCATAGTAATATAAAATGTTAACATTGGGAGAAACTCGGTCAGGAGTATATGGGTGTTCCCTGAATTACCCTTGCAACTTTTCTATAAATCAAAAATTATTCCAAAACAAAACATTGAGAAAGAGAATGGGAGGAGATGAAAAGGGAGCAAGAAGTATCACAATTTTCTCAAGGTAGAATAATTTATCTGTGGTTGATTTTTGAGCTTTGCAGAAATTCTGCCACTAAAACTTTCAACCCTTTGGCAAAGATGCTTTTTCCCTGCTCTAAAGCAAATACTCCTGTAGAAGATAAGCGATTAATACTTATTGGGCATTTATACCTTAATATAAATGAGTTTATCAGCTACTTTTCAGAGAGCAAGTGGGGTGGGTAAGCAGGAAGTCAGAGTTTGCTTACATCGTAAATTAGTCTTGGGCATTTACCTTTTGCTTTTGTTCTTTACATTACACAAATATAAATGCACATCATTCCTTGGATTGTTTCTTTCTTCTTTCTTCTTTTTAATGGTCACTTACAAAATTAGCAAAAATTGGGGCAGAAACATGTTTTCTTCCTTGGTTGGTTACAAGTGCTTTCGGAGTGTTCGCATTTTTACAACTACTTAGCTCCTGGCACTAACCCAAGAGTAACCCTCTACAGAAATAGTATCTGATCCCCCAGATGGCTTCAGGAGAGCTGGCAGCGATGGTACTCCCTCGGAGAAAGACATGTTCTTGCCTTATCTCACTGTCACAGAGCCTTAAACTTTTTGCCTCTCCTGTTGTTATTTAGACTGAGAATGTTGGATTCCTAGGAGGATGAGAAACCCATAACTAAGTGAGAAGGTCTTATATGTAAAGAAGTTGTTACAGGCATCCTTTTTTTTTTGTTTTTTTGAGTTAAATACTAAATGTGGAACTTTATAACCCAATATTTATAAATGTCTCATGAATGAAAGCTGTGAATATATTTTGAACTAACTGTATTTTAAATTTTAAAAACTTGACAATGTGCCAAAACAACAAATCTTTGACTTTTCAAGGATGAAATTACACTTAAGGAATTTTTAGTTCAAAAAAAAAAAAAACTTTAACTTCCAAAGGCAGAGGTAAATATACACTAGCCAGTTATTAATTGTGCAATTTCTACTAAACTTGAAAATACAATGGAGTTCATGAATACATGTGAAACCCTTGCCATCTTGATGGAGGTGTGACCTATGTTGTCCCACAGGGCCCCGCACTGAGAAGGGCCCCATGCTTAGTTTAATGTTCTGCTGTCACTGTCTTGAAATTCTTAATACTTTTTGAACAAGGGGCCCTGGTTTTCATTTTGCACTGGGACCTGCAAAGTATATAGCTGGTCCTGCCTGGTATGGAGCCTCCCTGGTATGGAGTAGTGTTTGGTGGAATATTTGTCAAGGGAATGACAAGAAGGAGCCAGCTGTGCAAAAAATCTTCAGATGGATGTCCAGGCAGAAAGGCCAGCAAGTGCCAAGGCTTTGTGGTAGGAAAGAGCTGTGCGTGTGACCAGGGTCACCACACTACATACTTCCAAGGGCATCATTCACCCTGCAGCCTACTGAATGCCTCTCTTGGAGTTATGCAGTGTACAACCTGCATGTCTGCACATAGTGGGCCAGGCATGAGAAACAGCAAAGTCGGTGTGGACAGATCATCACAAGAGGGAAGGGAGTGGTAATGCCATGAGATCGGAGAGTCAGGCAGGCCAGATCACAGGGGGTCTCACAGACCATGGTGATGAGTTTGGATTCTATCCTGCGGTGAGATGGAAAGCAGATGAGTTGTAAGATGAATGACATGATCTGATTTACTTATAAGATGACACTAGCTTCACCAGGGAAAATGAATGGAGGGGGTCAGAGTGAAAGCGGGAAGATGAGTTAGTAGTCCAGGTTAGTGATAATGTCATGGTGGCTTGGATTTTAGTGGTAGCAGCACAAAATAAGGTGTGAGCTGATTTAATTTAAATTTTAGAACTAGTAGTAGTACTTACTAGAAGTAGTTATGCCTAGTTTCTGCTGGCAGCTACCAGCCTTGTTTGTTGTACATCATAGGTAATCACTAACTTCTTAAGGTCATCAACATGTCAGTGTTGACGGAGGCTTCTGTGACTCACTTGTTACGAGAGTATATAGTTGCATAATAGATCTGGGCTTATTCAATTTACATTACAAAATCATGTTCATATATGAAACAAAGAATCCGACATTTCTGGTTACATTTATTTTTGGTTACCAAGAGTCTCTTTTGTATCAATAGGAAATGAAACTGTAAGAAATAAAACTATCAAAAGTCCTCAAGACAGGAACTGCTGTATTATAATGACTGCGTTCCCATAGTGATCTCACAAGATATGCAAAAAACTCAGGCCACTTTGCAGTCAGCACACGACTATGGATTGACAATAAGGCCGTTGGTGGATGGTGGGAGTCTGCCTGTAGCTGCAACGTCCTTCCAACAGGCAAAAACATTCACCAGTAACAGAGGGCAGAAAGCTGCCCTAGGCTTCAGTTACCTTGAAAGCTTGTTGATGCACAGCTGTCAAAGATTTAGGAGTATAGAATTAAAAAGCCAAGCTGAGCACTTTGAAGACAGGCAACCTTAAATGGTCCCAAGTCCAAGATCAACCTCCAGGATAAACAGGCAGCCTGGAGAATGAGGTCACATTTGTGAAATTTGTCCTTGACCCCCTGAGCCATCTTCAGCAATATCCAGCTGTTTGTACTTTAAAATGCAGAAAAGTAGGATCAGTAGTGCCATGGATTAGAACATGAGTCATGCCTTTTAGTCATGATGCTCCTCTTGCCAGCACATGGTGGGCAGAAGGGTATAACAGCAACCACTTACATTGCTCTGAAGCTAGGCTGCCGGGCAAGACTTGCCACAAAGACAATAGGCAACGCGGCTGTGGGATGCTTGGGAGGAAGGAGAAGCCCATAAACCCACCTGGTGTGTCAATTAGACTCAGGGTGGGTCTGCTCAAGCAAATAGGAAGACAGATCCCTGATAATTTTAGAAACAAGTCCTACAAACAGACAGACACTAACCAGGAAGCAGTTCTATCCCAGCCTGGTGTGGGAGACAGTGCTAAGGGCTCCTGCATAGGCACAGAGGTATCAGAAGAGCAACCAGGGGCTCCTTGGCAGCTTCTCATGGGAAGAGAAGACTAAAGCCAGAAGACAGGGCTAGTCCTGGCTTTGCCACCTACTAGCTGTGGAACCTTAGGCGTATTCCTTAAGCTGTCTGGGTCTCAGCTTTTCTCATTTGTTGCCAAAGACCTTCCTGAGTGCTTGTCCTATGTGTCATCTCTGCAGCATTTGACACTTGTACCCTCCCCCGGCCTTAAGTGCCTTGTCTCTTCCATTGACTTCTTTCACCCTGTGTTCTCTGACTCTCCCAACTACTCCAACCCCTCGTTCTCATCTTCTTCATTCGTTTCTCTTCCAGTGCTCACCTCTTGTGTGGCAGTACTCCCTCTTCCCATCTCATACTCTGGGCAATCCTGTTCATATCCAAGCTCTGACTACCATGACGTTTTCTAAATCTCTGTCTCCAACTTCAACCATTTTCAGGGTCCTTGGGCAGGTATTGCAACTACCGACAGGATTGGACATTTCTACCTGGATATTCTCGGTTTTTTTTGTTTTGTTTTGTTTTGCTTTGTTTTGTTTTGTTTGAGATGGAGTCCTGCTCTGTTGCCCAGGCTGGAGCACAGTGGGCGAGATCTCGGCTCACTGCAACCTCTGCCTCTGGTGTTCAAGCGATTCTCTTGCCTCAGCCTCCTGAGTAGCTGGGATTACAGGCACACACCATCATGCCTGGTTTTTTTTTTTTTTTTTTTTTTGTACTTTTAGTAGAAACGGGGTTTTACCATGTTGGCCAGGCTGGGCCAGGCTGGTCTCAAACTCCTGACCTCAGGTGATCCTCCTGCCTCGGCCTCCCAAAGCACTGAGATTACAGGCGTGAGCTACCGCGCCTGGCCCTACCTGGATATTCTGCAGTCAACTCAGATTTATTAAGTCTAGTACTAAGCTCATATTATTCTCTCTTCCTCTAGAATCTCTACCACAGGCCAGGTGTGATGGCTCACACCTGTAATCCCAGCACTTTGGGACACCAAGGCAAAAGGATCATTTGAGGCCAGGAACTTGAGACCAGCCTGGGCAACATAGCGACTTCATCTCTACTAAAAATAAAAAATAAAAACTAGCCAGGTGTGATGGCACACACCTATAGTCCCAGCTACTCGGGAGGGTGAGGTGGGAAGATCGCTTGAACCCAGGAGTTCAAGACTACAGTGAGCTATAATCACACCACTGCACACCAGCTTGGGCGACAGAGCAAGACCTTATCATAAATAAATAAACAAATAAAATAAAAATATAGACTCTCTACCACAGTTAACACCATCACCATCCAATTGTCTAGAAACCTAGGAGTTGTCCACTTCTCCTTCTCCCTCACCACAAGATCAAAGCAGTCATCAGAACAGAATTTATTTCTGAAGTACATCCCTTCCTCTCCGACACACACCTGCTGCTTTAGTTCTGTCCTTCACTGTTTGTCTGTCTTATTCTATTACAATGGTGGCAGAGGCTGTTAATTTTCTGCCAGTATACATTCCTTTGATTTTTCTTTTAGTACAGAAGCCCAGTTTTAGCTGTATACAAGGCTTCCCAATTAGAGATGATAAGATTTCCTAAGGTTCCTTACAGCTAGTTAAGCCACAGGACCACACGGCCACATAACTAAATTCTAACCAGAAGGATGTGAGCAGAAGTGATACACTCAACTTCCAGGTACTTTCTGGAAAAAGGAAATGGTTTCCTTCTTCCTTTCTCTTCTTCCTTTCTTTCTGCCTCTCCACAGGCTGCTCCCATAGTTCTAACATGACAGATGAGGACAAAATCCTAGGTTAGTGTTTCTCAAACTTGAGTGCGCATCAAAATCACCTGGAGGCGGCTGGGCGCCGTGGCTCACGCATGAAATCCCAGCACTTTGGGAGGCCAAGGCGTGATCACCTGAGGTCAGGAGTTTGAGACCACCTTGGCCAACGTGGTGAAACCCCGTCTCTACTAAAAATACAAAAAATTATCCGGGCTTGGTGGCACATACCTGTAGTCCCAGCTATTCGGGAGGCTAAGTCAGGAGAATCGCTTGAACCCAGGAGGTGGAGGTTGCAGTGAGCTGAGATTGCACCACTGTACTCCAGCATGGGTGACAGAGCGAGACTCTGTCTCAAAAAATAAATAAATAAAATCAACTGGAGGGCTTGTTGAAATACAGATTGCTCATGTCAGTTTACCATTGCCATGGCAACAACCAGGGAAAAAAATATAGATTGCTGGGCCCCACCCCTGGAGTTTCTGATTTGCTAGGGCTTGGGTGAGGCCTGAAATTTTTCATTACTGATAAGTTCCCAGATGATACTGATGCTGCTGCCCCAGCAGCTGCATTTTGAGAACCACTCTCTTAAGAGATAGCAAAGTAACAAGGTAAAAGAAACCTGGGCCCCTGAGTGGCCTCACAGAGCAGTATCCCTTCTGTGGCTCTTGACCACTCACTTTTACACTGTAACATGAAACTCTTGTTTGGGCCTTATTTTGAGTCTCAATGTTATAAAAGTTTAGCCTATACCCAAATAATACACCCCTCAGATCATCCTTCATGATTCAACTTACACTATCTTTTTGTTTTGTTTTGAGATGGGGTCTTGCTATGTTGCCCAGGCTCAAGTGCAGTGGGTATTCACAGGTGTAATCATAGCTATAGCCTTGAACTCCTGGGCTCAAGCCATCCTCCTGCCTCAGCCTCCTGATTAGCTGGGACTACAGGTGCATGCCACCATGCCCAGGCCAGCTTACGCTATCTTTTAAGCCACTGATCTGACATGTCATTCTCCTTCATTAAATTCTTCAAATCTTTCCTATTGTCCAGCACAGCTTGACACAACCAATATATCCTGACAAACATTAACCTGAAGCATTGTGAGGAAGGGAAGGAATCCCAGGCAGCCAGCTGGGGTGGGAGGGACGGGCATGACCCTCTTCTATTCCTTGGGCCACGCTGAGGGATTTTCAAAATCCAAGTGCTCTCAAAGTAGAAAGTATATAGTGACTTCTTCATCAGGGCAGAGAATAATAATACCTGGTATCCTTTGGGTTAGATACCAGGCATATAATCCTCCAATTGCCCTGCAAGGGATCTACTACTAATATTTCCATTTTGCCACTGAAGAGACAGAGACGCAGAAGTAAGTAGACCATCTGTGGTAGGTACCAAGATGCACTGCTCAGAGCCCCCATGCACTCCACCCAGCTATGGGGAGTGCAGTGAGCAGACAGCTTCCTCCTGCAGGGTCTCCACTGCTGCAGACATCACCTGAGGCCTGGCCCCACCTGGGGCAGTCTGTGTCTGGTGATGGAGCAAGGTAGGGTTATAAAGGCCTGGCCATTTCAGCCTGATACAGGTCAACCCTGGCAGGCCGTACTCATTCCAGAATTTCCCATCAGGTTGGCCAAGACTTTGTTGGGCCTGCTGTTTGATTTCGTCTGCCCAATGCTGCTTCTTCCTTGTTCCTCTCACAGTTGTTAATTCCTAATAAACATCTTACACTCCAAATCCGTTTCAGTGTCTGCCTGCAAAGAACCCAACCTGCAGCACAGCCCATGAGTAGGGGAAGCTGGGCTTCAAACACAAACAATCTGCCCACAATCACAATTCCACAGCATGTTGTAAAATCCACTCACAGGAGAAATTCACCTTCCTTAGCATGGCATTCCAGGCCCTTTATAATGTGATTGCAATATTCTTCACTCACCTTATTTCCCACCACTCCCCAAGACAGGCCCTACTCCATTCCCATTCCAACCATTTGCTCAAGTGGTATATTGACAGGAACGCCCTCCTTCCTCCCGACAAGGTCCTTCCAAGACTAGCTCAGGCACCTTCTCCTCTGTGAAGCTTCCCTGCGGTCCCCAGAGAGGAAGGAGTTGCCTGGAGTAGTGATTGGAGCCTGGGAGTCTGTCAGGCCTGAGTTCAAATTCCAGCTTCATGACATAGGTATGTGACATGGAGAGAAGTCCCTAACTCCATCTCCTCTCCTACATGACGATAATAGCAACTCCCTCACCAGGTTTTGAATTAAACGAAATCTATACATCGGCTGGGCACCATGACTCAGATCTATAATCTCAGCACTTTGGGAGGCCAAGGCAGGAGGATCACTCGAGGCCAGAAGTTTGAGACCAGCCTGGGCAACATAGAGAGACCCTGTCTCTACAAAAACTTTCCTTTTAAAAATTAGGTTGGGCATGGTGGCACGTGCCTGTGGTCCCAACTATTCAGGAGGCTGAGGCAGGAGAATTGCTTGAGCCCCAGAGTTGGAGGCTACAGTGAGCTATGATGGCACCACTGCACCCCAGCATGGATGACAGCAAGACCCTATCTCTAAAAATAATAACAATAACAAAATAAATCTGTCCACCACCTAGCCCAGTGCTTCTCAAACTTTAATGTGCATAGATATGTCCTGAACATTTTGCTCAGATGCAGCTTCTCTCTTTTTTTCTTTCTTTCTTCTTTTTTTTTTTTTTGAGACAGAGTCTCGCACTGTCACCTGGGCTGGAGTGCAGTGGTGCAATCTTGGCTCACTGCAACCTCCGTCTCCCGGGTTCAAGCAATTCTGCCTCAGCCTCCCAAGTAGCTGAGATTACAGGTGCCTGCCACCACGCCAAGCTAATTTTTTGTATTTTTAGTAGAGACAGAGTTTCACTATGTTGGCCAGGCTAGTCTCAAACTCCTGACCTCAGGTGATCCACCCACCTCTACCTCCCAAGTCCTGGGATTACAGGCATGAGCCACCACGCCCAGCCAGATGCAGATTCTCAAATCAGTGGGGTCTGGGGTGCGGCCTGAGATTCTGCATTTCTAACAAGCTCCCAGGTGATGCAGCTGCTGGGGGTCCGTGGACCACACTTGGAGTAGCAGGGCAGGGCTCTAGCCCAATACCTGGCACTTGGCAAGCACTCAATGACATGTACTCTCCCCACCCCTTTCATTACTCCCTCCTCCTGGCACCCATAGCATTTCACTCTTACCACTTGCACACTGCTCACCACACCATACTTTAGTTGGTTACTATTTGCATCTCCCACTGCACTGTATTGAGGACAGAAATTATGTTATCATCTTCTCGGTATCACCAGTGCCCAGCAGAGGGACAGGTATATAAAAGAGGATCAATAAATGTTTGATGAATGAAGCCTTTAAAATGGAAATAAAAATATCAACTCTGCTTGTCTCGACAAGTTGTTGTAATGAGCAAATGCGATAATTTGGGAGAGAGAGCGTAGAAACACGTATCGAGTGGTACAAATATAAAGTATTTTTACCCATCAGCCTTCCACCCAGCAGCAGTTCAGACGGATGCAGCTGAAGTGTGTTTACTCATGGCATTTGCTCAGACGCTAGCGATTTTAAAAATTCAGATTCATCTATAGTTTAAAAATAAACCATATCCTCTTCAGGATAACAACTGTGGCACTCTTTGCCAATTATAAGAAAGTAATTATAATGATTTCAATGAAAAGGATGTGTCTTTCAATCAATAGGCAAACAATCAATCAATCATGAAGCAGGCACAGAGTACGTCTCTCCAGGAGGCACCAGGCTTACAAAAGACATTTGCTTATCGACCTCCCCCAAATGAGCAGCAGATATCAGCCTTGTCATCTGATGCCTGTTTGAAGGGTGTAACATTCAAAGAGACATCCAGATGAGGCGAAAGAGAGAGAAATATCACAAAATGTAGACTATAACAAGTCAATGAGTATTCCTCTCACGCAGCTTGATACCAGGTATGCTTTCTGGATTTATGTGGGTACTGTTAAGTCTCAGACATGGGGGAAGGCAGATGGTCCACACAGCTACAATAGAAAAATAATTTTGAGCCGCATGTGGTGGTGTGTGCCTGTAGTCCCAGCTACTCAGGAGGCTGAGGCAGGAGGATCCCCTGAGCCTAGAAGTTAGAGTCTAGCCTGAGCAACAAAATGAGACTCTATCTCTTAAAAAACAAAACTTGCAGAAAAAAAAAAAAACAGTGATTTTTTTTTTCTTTTTTTCGTTTTGAGATGGAGTCTCACTCTGTCACCCAGACTGGGGTGCAGTGGTGTGATCTCAGTTCACAGCAGTCTCTGCCTCCTGGGTTCCAGCGATTCTTCTGCCTCAGCCTTCCAAATAGCTGGGACCTTAGGTGCCAGTATTTTTAGTGGAGACAGGGTTTCACCATGTTGGCCAAGCTGGTCTCGAACTCCTGACCTCAAGTGATCCACCTGCCTTGGCCTCCCAAAGTGCTGGGATTACAGGCATGTGCCACTGTGCCTGGCCAAAAAAAAAAAGAAAAAGAAATTTTTAATGAAAAGATGACTCACTGAGTGAGGGCAGAGTCAAGATAACCAAGCGAGACACCTAGGGACCAAGAACAGTGGAAGACATCACCACCAATGCCAAGAGTCAGGGGCAAAAATTGCTATTACCAGAGCTTAAAAACTGGAGCCCTGGTGTAAACACCAAGTGCAGTGGTGTTTACAACTAATTTATCACAACCAGCTACTGATTCCTTTGTTCCTTCTCCACTCCCACTGCTTTGCTTGACTAGCCTTAAAAAAAAAAAAAAAAAAAGGCCGGGTGCAGTGGCTCAAGCCTGTAATCCCAGCACTTTGGGAGGCTGAGGTGGGCAGATCACGAATTCAGGAGTTCGAGACTAGCCTGGCCAACATAGTGAAACCCCGTCTCTACTAAAAATACAAAAAATTAGCCGGGTGTTGTGGCAGGTGCCTGTAATCCCAGCTACTTGGGAGGCTGAGGCAGGAGAATCACTTGAACCCAGGAGGGGGAGGTTGCAGTGAGCTGAGATTGCACCATTGCATTCTTGCCCGGGCGACAGTGCAAGACTCCATCTCAAAATAAATAAATAGGCCAGGCGCGGTAGCTCATGCATGTAATCCCAGCACTTTGGGAGGCTGAGGCGAGCGGATCACGGGGTCAGGAGTTCAAGACCAGCCTGGCCAAGATGATGAAACCCCATCTCTACTAAAAATACAAAAATTAGCTGGGCGTTGTGGCACACACCTGTGATCCCAGCTACTGGGGAATCTGAGGCAGAGAATTGCTTGAACCCAGGAGGCGGAGGCTGCAGTGAACCGAGATCATGCCACTGCACTCCAGCCTGGGCGACAGAGCAAGATGCTGTCTCAAAATAAATAAATAAATAAATAATAATTAAAAAAGTAAAAAACTGGAGCCCTGGAAAAGTGTCTGTCCCATGGAAGCTGTGACTACAAAGGGACACAGTCACTATGATTCATAATGGAGAACCATAGGTAGAGAGTGGAAGTAATATGTATTCTGACCTTTGTCTGTTTCCAGCCTCTTATCACCCACTGGTGCCTCCCATTGACTTAACCCAAGCCTTCCAGCAAGGGAGCCTGGGTGGTGCACCACATAGACATCAGCCTTCCAGGCACAAAACGAGGCAGAGAAGGGCAGAAAATGAATCAGTTAGTGGGCTGGGCACTGTGGCTCCCACCTGTAATTCAGCAATTAGAGAGGCTGAGGCGGATCGCTTGAGGCCAGGAGTTCAAGGCCAGCCTGGGTAACATAGTGAGACCACGTCTCTATGGAAAAAAAAAAAAAAAAAAAAGCCAGGCACGGTGGCTCATGCCTGTAATCCTAGCACTTTGGGAGGCCGAGGCGGGTGGATTACCTGAAGTCAGGAGTTCAAGACCAGCCTGACCAACATGGTGAAACCCTGTCTCTACTAAAAATAAAAAAAATTAGCCGGGCGTGGTGGAGCCTGCCTGTAATCTCAGCTATTCGGGAGGCTGAGGCAAGAGAATTGCTTGAACCCGGGAGGAGGTGGTTGCAGTGAGCCGAGATTGCACCATTGTACTCCAGCCTGGGCAACAAGAGCGAAACTCTGTCTCAAAAAAAAAAAAAAAAAAAAAAAAAGAAATTAGTGGGTGTGGTGGTGGTGCACAACTGACAACTGTAGTACTTCCAGCTACTCTGGAGGCTGAGGTGGGGGGATCACTTGAGTCCAGAATTCAGGTTTCAGTGAGCTATGATTGCACCACTGTACTCCAGTGCCACTGGAGTGACAAAGTGAGACCCTGTCTCTCTCTTAAAAAAAAAAGAAGGCCAGTACGGTGGCTCACACCTGTAATCCCAGCACTTTGGGCAGCTGAGGCAGGTAGATCATCTGGGGTCAGGAGTTCGAAACCAGCCTGGCCAACATGGGGAAACCCCATCTCTACTAAAAATACAAAAATTAGCCAGGCATCCTGGCATGTGCTTATAATCCCAGCTATTCGGGAGGCTGAGGCAGGAGAATCACTTGAACCCTGGAAGCAGTTGTTGCAGTGAGCTGAGATTACGCCATTGCACTCCAGCCTGGGCAACAGAGTGAGACTGAGAAAGAGAGAGAAAGAGAGAAAGGAAGGAACGAAGGAAGGAAGGAAAGGAAGGAAGGAAGGGAGAGAGAAAGGAAGGAAGGAAGGAAGAAAAAGAAAGAAGGAAAGAAAGAAAGAAAGAAAGAAAGAAAGAAAGAAAGAAAGAAAGAAAGAAAGAAAGAAAGATGGGAGGGAGGGAAGGAGGGAGGGAGGAAAGGAAGGAAGGAAAGGATCGGTTGGGAGTTGGGATAGAGTTGGGCACTCAGTCAGTTCAGAGACAACCTTGAGCTCTTCCCTCAATTGCCCTAATCCTGGTGACATTAGTCCCTGACTATCCTTTTCCCCACATTTTCTAGGTGCCTGGTCTTTCTGACTCTTCCAGTCTTCACAAAACTGCTCATAACTGGAGCAAATCCTCTAGTTATGTAATGTAAACCAGTATAATCCAAGACCACCCAGTTCCAATTAGAACCTGAGAGACTAAGAAACAACCATCAATTCTGCATCAATCACTAGAGATAAAAATCTTTGTAGTCCACCAAACTGTAATGTCTAGTAGCTCAGGGCTAAGAAACAAATTTACTTAACCAAAGATTACTTTTCAATTAATTGTGCAAAAGTATATGTAAACCACACAAAAATAAAAGTAGCATCCAAGTGGGAGCAGGATGTTTTGCAAACAGTTCCTCCGTGCTTATAAATTCATATTGGATGTGCATAAATCCAGAGAGGCCAGGAGTTCACCCTAACTGGAAGAGAGCCTCTCCTCTCCAAAAAGGGACCTCTGCACAGTCAGCAGTCCAGCAGTCTGCTGTTTGGACTGAAAAAGGAACTGGCCAAATGCCAGGATGAAAGTTTTCTTTTTTAGCAACATGTTCATCGTTGTCTTCATCAAAGTGACTATAAAAAAAAGCCACTCAAAAGAATGATATAATCCTGGACCTGTCCTCTGTCGTTTATAGTATAAGCAAGATGTACTAGTGCAAATAGGTGTGGACAGATTGAAGATGTGTTATGGTGAACCAGCAAAAAAAAGAAAGAAAGAAAAGAATTCACAGCCAAACACAAAAGGGATAATAGCAAGAGTTAACAGAATGCACATACAATAGTCCTATAGGGTAAGTATTATTATTATACCTTTTCTATAAAAGATGAACATGAAGTTTTAAACTCACATTCACATAGTGAATGGCTGGTAGAACCATGTATACCTAACAACTGGCTTCTCTCTCTCTTTTTTTTTTTTTCAAGATGGTGTCCCGCTTTGTCACCCAGGCTGGAGTGCAGTGGTGTGATCTCCGCTCACTGCAACCTCCGCCTCCTGGGTTCACCATGTTGAAACCCTCCTGGGTTTCACTATGTTGGCCAGGCTGGTCTCCAACTCCTGACCTCAAGTGATCTGCCCGCCTTGGCCTCCCAAAGTGCTGGGATTACAGGTATGAGCCACGGCATCCAGCCTCAGATACTTGTTTCTGTACAGACAGTATGTGTGGTGTCTGACAGACCCACCTGCAAATCCAACCTCCACCACACTAGTTGTTTGATCTTGTAAAAACTCCTTGACCCTCTCGGCCTCAGTTTCCTTATTTATAAAAATGGAGACAAGCCAGGCGCGGTGGCTCATGCCTGTAATCCTGGCACTTTGGGAGGCCAAGGCGGGCAGATCACTTGAGGTCAGGAGTTGGAGACCAGCCTGGCCAACATGGTGAAACCCCATCTCTACTAAAAATACAAAAAAAAATTAGTCAGGCATGGTGGCGGGCACCTGTAATCCCAGCTACTCAGGAGGCCAAGGCAGGAGAATCACTTGAACCCAGGAGGTGAAGGTTGCAGTGAGCTGATATGCGCCACTGCACCCCAGCCTGGGTGACAGAGGGAGACTTTGTCTCAAAAATAAATAAATAAATAAAAATAAAAAGGGAGAACAGCTATTCTAAGGATTCAAGGAAATATATATAAGGGAACTAAAAGTCCTCAAAAATTGGCAATAATTATTAATAAATAATAATAATAAACTATAAAAATGGGCATGCAAAAAGTTTTCACTAACATAAAAAAGGCCCCTGTAACAGTCTGTTCTGAACCCTTACAACAAAAAGAATACCTGGGGGTGCCAAGCAACACGGTGGCCATGACAGGAGGATCCCTTGAGGCCAGGAGTTCCAGACCAGCCTGGTCAACATAACAGAACCCATCACTACAGAAAAAAAAAAAAAAAAAAAAAGAATGCCCAGGGGTGCTTAGCATGTATGTGTGCTGAACTCCCGCCCTTGCCCTCCTTGGCTCCAGGCTACAAGCCTTCTCTTGTTCTCTGTCCCTCTCCTGAGCGAATGCACTGCTGCTTGACTTCTGACTTTAGGGCCCTTAGAATTTTTCAGACGGCACTAAGGCCAGAACTTATCCTCTTTTCTGATAAACCAGCCATGTGACTTGTACATCCTGCAGTGCTGAGAGGAAGGAGGGCAGAATGGGAAGTGGGAAAGGCTGGCCGTGGAGAGAATGCTCAGGCTACTGAGCTGAGATTATAAAAGGATTATTGATGGAAGTCCTCACTAGGAAAGGAAGACTTCAGGGGAGGCCCCTTGATTCCAGCTCCACCAGAATTGCCAGCACCACCCATCCCCAGCCTATTCCTTTCTTCTCCCTCTTCCCTCCTCTTCCTAAAGTGGTGAGTTCTGTGCCAAGACACACACACACGCACACACGCACACACACATGCACAAGCAAACGAAAAACAAGAAGAAGGACTTTTAGACTCCATTAGGAATCATTCCATTTGGTGTATAGTTTATAGGTTCGGTCTGTTCTCACTGTGGTTTTACATGGTCCAAAGCCCCACCCCAGCGCCAGTTCTGGATTCAAAAGTTTCCAAGGCCAAGTCTAGTCCAGAGAGGTGGCCAGGTTCTGGGAAGCCAGAATTGCTGCTTCAGAGTCAAATCCAAAAGGCAAGGCCAAGATGAAAGTGGGGAGATTCGCCGGGCATGGTGGTTCATGTCTGTAATCCCAGCACTTTGGGAGGCCGAGGCGGGTGGATCATGAGGTCAGGAGTTCCAGAACAGCCTGGCCAAGATGGTGAAACCCTGTCTCTACTAAAAATACAAAAATTAGCTGGGTGTGGTGGCGGCCGCCTGTAGTCCCAGCTACTCGGGAGACTGACGCAGGAGAATCGCTTGAACCCGGGAGGTGGAGGTTGCAGTGAGCCGAGATCGCGCCACTGCACTCCAGCCTGGGCAAAAAAGCAAGACTCCATCTCTGAAAAAAAAGAAAAAAAAAAAAAGGCCAGGCGTGGTGGCTCATCCCTGTAACTTTGGGAGGCCACAGCAGGCAGATCTTGAGGTCAGGAGATCTAGACCATCCTGGTCACCGCACCTGGCTGCACAGTTGCCCAGTTCTAAATCTAGAAACAATCCTTTCTCTTTTACTTCCTACACCCAACTTATCAGCAAGCTCTGTTAACCTTACCTCTGAAATGTATCCAGGATCTCACCCGTTCTCCTCCTCTTCCTCCATTGCCACCCTGGTTCAAGCCTATCCCCTGGATTATAAGACAATAACCTTCTAACAATCTCTCTGATTCCATTCTCTGCCCTATACAATCGCTTCTCCACATCATGGCCAAAGAGAGCTTCTGACACATAAAGAGGATCACATTGGTCCCTTGCCTTAGAATCTCCAATGGCTCCCAATTACCCTTACAATAAAACCCACACTCCTCACCCCAGCTGGAACTCATGCTTCAACCTCCTCTCCCGACACCTCTCCCCGTCGACACTTCTCCCCCTCGACACCTCTCCCACTCGCTCCTTCTTTTTGTTTCTCAAACATGCCAGGTCCTTTCACACTTTAGGGAGAGCTTGCATTTGCTGTTCCCTCAGCCTTCGAGCCTTCATCCCACAGATTTTTAGCTGCCTGTTCCTTCTCATTCAGGTCTCAGCTTGAACCTCCTCTCTGCAGAGGGGCCTTTGCTGAGCATGTGAAGGGGCCCAGCAGTCCTCTCCAGCTGGTCACTCTCATTATAACTCCCAATACTTTCTATTTTCTAACTGCTTGCATTGCCAAAGTAAAGAGAAGCTACTTTATCCTTCTTATTCACCCATTTTCCTAGAACTTAGAACAGAGCCCAGCACAAAGAAAGCACCAACTATTTTTAAATAAACTTAAGATCGGGGAAAGGTGGCTGATTCGAATTACAAGTCTACACTCATCAAGAGGAAGGAAAGCAAAATCCTTTCCTCTGACAAATTTTTTTTTTTTTTTTTTTTGAGACAGGGTCTCACTCTGTCACCCAGGCTGGAGTGCAGTGGTAAGATCACAGCTCACTGCAGCCTTGACCTCCTGAGCTCAAGTGATCCTCCCATCTCCGCCTCCCAAGTAGCTGGGACTACAGGTGCATGCCACCATGCCCAGCTAATTGTTTCTATTTTTTATAGAGACAGGGTCTCACTATACTGCCCAGGCTGGTCTTGA